>NC_079190.1:162572433-164041600 GCF_029499605.1 Hyla sarda
GCATGTTTTGCCTGTTTTTGAAGTGATTGATTCTTCGTACAGGTGTAAATCAAAGGCGTATGTAGTCACACGTGTAATTTACAGCGTCTTGCTGTGAACATGTGAGTACAACTCTGCAGAGCACTATAATGTAGGACTACAAAGAGAAGCCAGCCTGCTGTAGTAGCACTATATATATATATATATATATATATATATATATATATATATATATATATAAAATTATTTTTTTAATTTTTTTTATGCACAAATTTTCTGGAGTTACTGATACATGTTTATTATTTGCAAATAGGATTTTATAACTAATGAAGGTCTGTTCTTTCTGCAGTTAATAAAGAAGACCATACCTCACTGTTCTGGGTGCTGCTTAGCATTGTGCTTGCCGCAATTGCCATGTTGTGTAAAGAACAAGGCATAACTGTTTTGGTAAGAAAAAGAACATTGTAGAAAATAACTGCCCAAAAGTAAAATACATCATTGAGGTGAAATTATGTATAATGCTGTCATTCTTAACTTAAGAAAAAAAAAGGGTTCCTGCTGAAGATATATAAAACCATGCTCACTATGTGTCTTTATACAATCATAATAACACCAAAAATTGTTTGATTTTTTTTTTTAATGTTGAATTTAAATATTTTAGATTCTTTATTTTTCCATTCAGCCTGATGGCCTCTGAAAGTAACAAAAGATTATTGTCTTTCCTAGGGTCTGAATGCTGTTTTTGATGTCTTTGTAATCTGCAAGTTAAACATGCTGGAATGTATCCAGAAGGTACGGCACAGGGACAAAACCCCAGAGGTGAGTGTATTCAATTTCCCATTCCCTATTCAGAACAGATTCTGGGCTTCTCAGTTACTGCACAGTGTGATCTCATGTCTGTCGCTCCGTTGCATTCTTGAAAGAAGTCCTTTTATTGTTTAAAAAAAAAAAAAAAAAAAACTCTGCCTTTTGATTTTGATGTTACTGTGGGAATACATAGTCAATCTCATTTTGGTAGAAAGTAGCAAATGCCATATTTGCAAGGTGTGGTTGGAAAGTTATTTGGAATAAAATTGCATTTTTATTTGAACTTTGCACAAGAAAAACCATATTTCAATAAAAGAAAGGAAACAAGTTCACGAATAAAAATGACCCAGGATATGTAAACATGTTAAGAGCCAGCTGCTGATCATCTTGTGTCTCGGGTATCCTCTGTAGAAGAACAGGAAGGAAATATTTTTTTTAGGTTGATGCAGATTTAACATACCATGAATAATGATATGCCCTGCTCTTTTTCCTTCTCTATAACAGCATTTGTCATTTCTAAAAAAAGGATTGATTTCAAGAATAAGTCTTCTGGCTGCTGGGGCTATATGCATGCTATACATACGATGGAGAATCATGGGTACAGGGCCTCCAGGGTTTTCTGATGTTGACAACCCAGCATCTTTTGCTGAGAACCTACTTGTGAGAGTAAGTACTTAGGAGTAAGTGCTTTTGAAAGAAAAAAAAATTATACTATTGTCCACATGAATTGATCTGGACCCACATATTGGCCCTGATTTATCAAAATGTGTGAGAGAAAAACTGGAAAGATTGTGCCCATAACATACAATCACAGCTAAGCTTTCCTTTCTTAACAAACTCTGGTAAAGTGAAAGCTGAGCTCTGGTTGATTTCTCTGGGCAAAATCTCTTACGTTTTTCAGATTTTGATAAATCAGGACATGTTTGTACAAGAGAGATTAGAAATCTGATTCTTTCTGCCAATGCAGTATGCTGCTGTAGGAAAATACTACTGCAATACTACTGTAGGAGAATGTTTTCGTAGTGTGTTCCTGCACACTGACACTATCCAATTAAAGCTAACAGTGCCATAAGGACTGGTAACCCCAATAATGCTGTTGTGGGGTATTTCTTTTTTTTTTTTTTTGTAATTCGGGTATATTAAAAAAAAATAGTAAACATGTGATTTTAATTTTAATTTTTTTATTTTTTTTTAAACTTCTATATTTCTAGAACATCATTTAACTAGTTGTACAGTTCACTGCAATGCTAATAAAATTCAGTGCACTGTTGTTTCTGCAATCTCCTATTTATGTCTGATGTGGAAACCACGAAGGCCTTCAGCAAGTCCCTAGCTGCCATTGTAACCAATCGGTATGCCTTGCCAGACAGGACTGAGACCTGTCACTGTTTCTACTGCTGTGGCATCTAGGTAGCCAAGCAACTAGCATTGGAATGATAAACGATGCTGGCCACCGACAGTGGGTGCCAGCTGCAAATAGCAGATGCTAAGCCTGCTTCATAGTACCTGACCTGACATATGATGTACCTAATATGTCATATGCCAGGAAGGGGTTAAAGAGATTTTTTCAGCATGATAGATTGTCAGAACCGCTTAAAGATAGAAAAAAAAGCAACAAACTATACTTGCGTAACTTACTTGCAGCTCCCAATCGCCGCATTCCAGTCCCCCAAGGTCCTACCTTCAAAATGAGCATCTGAAGATCGACCTGCCTGCTTAGCCAGTCACTGGTTGCAAGGGTGTCCCATTTTGCACTGTGATTGGCTGAGCAGACAGTTCTTGCACTGAGGAAGCCGGAAGAAGACATGAGATTGGGGGACCGCAAAGAGCAACATGGGAGTTGCAGGTGACCAAGGGTAGGTAAGTACAGGTTTTTTATTTTTGTTTTCTATTTTTTGATGGCCCTGGCAATATATAAATTGTATAAAATGCTGGAATACCCCTTTTGATGCCACTTTAGCAAGGCAGTATTTCAGTCACTATTTGAAAGCCTATACAAGCAATGAGTCCATAAAACACAAGAGATACAAATGTTTCCATTACAGGTTTTGTCTGATCTTTTCTGATTTTGATTTACATGTATAATTACATAAAATATTCACCAATTACCCCAAGAGTTGGTTAGTCAATTCAAATCAAAACACTCTTGATCCTGAGCTAAGCCCAAGGCCACAAAAACCTTTAAGTTTCCACGCCTAAAACTTAACCTTTGATTCCTTATCAATTTTTGATTCCTTATCAATTTTTGATTCCTTATCAATTTTTGATTCCTTTATCAATTTTTGATTCCTTATCAATATTCCTGTCAAAATATTTGATTCTATGTTACACCATAGATCAGTGGCCTGCAGTACCAATGTAGAACAAACAACGCAAGGCTCCGCTGTCAAAACAACAGATATGCCCCCTCTACATGTTTCGTTACTACTGTAATGTTTCAGGAGGAAAATTGGGCATCAACTGATACCTGCAACCAGTTTGGTATTTATCTGGTATCTTGGTCCTCCCCTTAGGTAAATTAGCCTATCACGTGTAGTTAGGCACAATTACTTACCCTTCAGGTGTGGTTCCATCCTCTATAGCCACTACTCCACCAATTGCCATAAACAAAATTAGCCACATCATCAGGCTTAGCCCCTTGTTATACATCCTAAGCGCCAGTGTCCGGCACCCAGTTCTGTCAGTCCTACAATCTCCTGGAGGTGAATCCATGCCATCATCATTCCATGTGCATTATCATCTAGATCTGACCTAGTCTCACACATGGTGAATCTCCCTTGTGCGCATATGTGCACTCCAATGGATACAGCAGTGTTTTGATGGTATAGGAGCAACTGATTCAATAATAGTATTTATGACAACCGATTGCATAATGCTAACAAGGCTGATGATATTATCATGGTCAAGTCTTATAGTGATTGTTTTTTTTTTCTTTTTTCTTTTATAACTGTTGAATTACTTATAGTGATTGTTTTTGAATAACTGATAATAAATTGCATGATCATTAGGGACCCCCGCAATCTCCCTGCTGCACCCTGCGTTCATTTACAGCATCTGGTGCATCTCCAGAAGCTGGTGACATCATGGCCGCGCCCTCCTATAGACTTATATTGGGAGAGCATGGCTGTGACGTCACGAGCGGGGCACGGAGCCAATCATCCGGCACGGAGTGAATTTCGCCCCGTGCACCAGATGTCTTGGGTGCCTTTGGATAGGCGATAAGATGCCTAGGGGCAGAGTATCCCTTTAAGAGAGATGGTTCATTTTCATAAAAAAATATGTCAGCATACCAATTGCATGCGATAACAGCATTGTGACCAATTAAAGTGCATAGAACTCTTGATTTAGTGGTGATTCTGAAGATCCATCTATACCGTGAATAATAACAGTTGATCCATAATCCTTTGATGATAAAATTCCACCAATATCCCATTCTTGGGTATCATGGATATTATGCTCTATATACCACACAATCTATAGCTCATTGATGGTATTAATAATATGATTTCATTCAGGTAAGTATATCTTTATTGAGCTGGTTGGTAAAACTAAACTCACTGTAAACTTAAGTGTAAATAGTATATTATGTCGCCTTAAAAGGGTACTCCGCCCCTAGACATCTTATCACCTATCCAAAGGATAGGGGATAAGATGTCAGATCGCCGGGGTCCCGGGAACGCCGCTGCGGCACCACGCTATCATTACTGCACAGAGCGAGTTTGCTCTGTGCGTAATGATGGGCGATACAGGGGACGGAGCAGCGTGACATCATGGCTCCACCCCTCGTGACATCACGGCCCGCCCCTTAATGCAAGTCTATGGCAGGGGGCGTGACGCCCACCACTCCCCCTCCCATAGACTTGAAATGATGGGGCGGGCTGTGACGTCACGAGGGGTGGAGCCGTGACGTAACGATGCTCCGGCCCCTGTATTGCCCGTCATTACGCGCAGAGCGAACTCGCTCTGTGCAGTAATGATAGCACGGTGCCGCAGCAGCAATCCCGGGGTCCCCAGCAGGGGACCCCGGTGATCTGACATCTTATCCCCTATCCTTTGGATAGGGGTTAAGATGTCTAGGGGCCGAGTACCCCTTTAATTACAATACCTAAATTCAAGAAACCCTGCATATGAAATTCCTTCGTTAAGATCTCTGGGTGAGAGGCTCTTCAATCTTTGGATCCATCAAGCCTCTTCTTTTAAAGAGTACCTGTCACCAAACAAAACTTTTAATATATTGTTCCTTATGTAATAGGGATGTCCCATTACTAGCATCGTTATGGATACCCAGCATTTGCATGATATCGGGGACTCGTTTAATGTCCCCAATACCTGCTGCAGTGCGGCAATCCTCTCCTTAATACCTCGCTCCGCTGCCCCGTTCTCCCATCCTCATCATGGCGTCCCATGGAGGAGCATGTGACACACACATCACTCCACCTCCTCCACTGCGCCAAGCGTAACGCTATGGAGGAAGCAGAGTGACGTGTATGTCACATGCTCCTCCATAGGACGCCATGATGCGGACGGGAGAACGGGGAAGCAGAGCGGCAACACATGTCAGAGGTCAGCTGCAGGTGAGCAACTACCAGTGGCACTACCGAGGGTGGGGGTGTGGCTTGCTGTGTACAAGGGGGGCCTGCTGTGTACAAGGGGGAGGGGCTCTGCGGTCTACAAGGGGGGGCTGCTGACTACAAGGGGGGAGGCTGCTACTAAAATCTGCAGGGGGCTGCTGTCTACAGGGGGCTGCTAATGTCTGCAACTATCTATTCTACCTACAAGGGGATACTACCTACTATTAAAGGCAATCTTACAGCAGAGCCACCTGCACTTACTTAAATTTATAGGTAGATAGTTCAGGTGACCCGGTTTCTACCGACGTTCACCATGTGAACATCAGCTCAATAGCTCCGGAGACATTGGTCTCGTCGCCAATGCAAATTCCCTGCTCTGCTCAATGGAGAAGAGAGTAATCTTTGCTCATACTACAGCAGCCTCCATTGCACACAACAAGGAACCCACATATCAACACGATAAGCAGCGCCAGAAGCCAGATCACCTTGGTGTCAGATTCCCTTTAACCTCTTAAGGATGCATGGCGTATCTGTTCACCCTGCACCCAGTCACGGTCTATAACACGGGGTCATGTCCCGGCAGCTAATGAAAGCCAGGACCCAGGGCTAATAGCGTGCCGCACCGATCGTTGTGCCGCGTGCTATTAACCCTTTAGACGCGGCATTCAAAGTTGATTGCCACATCTAAAGTAATAAAAATACACTCCTGGTAGCTCAGTCGGGCTGATCGAGACCATGGCGGTGAAATCGCGATGTCCTGATCAGCTAGCACGTGAGCGGAAGGTCCGTTACTTGCCTCGGGAGCGTCCAATCGGCGATTGATTGCTTCAAGCCTGAAATCCAGGCTTCAGCAAAGGACCGCCGTTAACACTGATCATTGCCATGTTAATGCATGGCAGTGATCTGTGTAGAAGATCAGTGTGTGCATTGTTATAGCCGCCTCTAGTGGCAATAAAATTGCTAAAAATAAAAAATAAAAAAAAGGGTGAAAAAAAGGTTAATAAAGATAATTTAACCCCCTTCCCTAATAAAAGTAAGAATTACCCCTCTTTTCCCATAAAAAAAAAGTGTAAATAAAACTAAAAATAAGTGGCATTGCCGCGTGCGGAAATGTCTGAACTATAAAAAATTATATATATAGCGTATTTTTGGTCACTTTTTATATAATGAAAAAATGAATAAAAAAACGATCCAAAAGTCCGATCAATACAAATGTGGTACCGTTAAAAACTTCAGATCACGGCGCAAAAAATTTGAACTCATACCCCCCTGTATGCGGAAAAATAAAAAAGGTTTATAGGGGTCAAAAGATGACCATTTTAAAAGTATTCATTTTCATGCATGTAGTTATGATTTTTTCCAGAAGTACGACAAAATCAAACCTACCGGTATATAATTAGGGTATCATTTTAATCGTATGTACCTACAGAATAAAGAAAAGGTGTAATTTTTACCGAAAAATGCACTGCGTAGAAACGGAAGCCCCCAAAATTGCATTTCTTCTTCAGTTTTGTCGCACAATAAAAAATAATTCCGTTTCACAGTGGATTTTTGGGTAAAATGACTGTCACTGCAAAGTAGTATTGATGGTGCAAAACATAAGCCATAATATGAAATTTTGTTGCAAAATAGAAAGGGTTATGATTTTTAACAGGCAAGGAGGAAACAACGAAAGTGCAAAAATGGAAAAACCCTAAGTCCTTAAAGGGTTAAAATAAAAGTACTTGTAATTGGTATCGGCGAGTACAACAATTATATGGTAATTTTAAGACAATTAAAAATGTAATTATAAGACACTTTGCTATTTATCTGCTGTTAAAATTCTCACACTAGGTGGCTCTGTTCTGTTCCCTGCACAAGTCAAACAGTTAGTTTGGTCTCCTTCCGGCCTGGCAGGAGACCACACTCAGGAAGTAAGTGCAGGGCATGGCAAGGCACAGCTCTCGCAGGGGCCAGTGACGTTGCGCCTGCGGGGGAACGCCCACTTTCTCCATCCGGGACCTCACACAATGTGATCAAGGCGAAGTGTATGATCATTTTTAACCCCTTGAGGACCGAGCCATTTTTTCCTTTTTGCACTTTTGTAGTAACAATAAGAGAGCTTCCCTCTTTGTTCCCTCAATCAGTAATGCTGAGGGGCTTCTTGAGCACCTCACGTCTAATATTTTAGAGTGTTTGCATACTTATTATATGCAGTTATACAACCTTTCAGGGTCAGGGACAGTTCCTGCGAGGCCCGTCTCAGATGTTCTTTCATTTTTACAGTGTACGGTGTAATGAAGAATTCTGTTTCTTGAAGTTTCTAGCTCTGCTCACTGTTTTGCTGTCTTGCTGCCTGGACACACTTCTCTGCAACCCCTCCACTCTCATGTACTCAGCTTTTCCCCAGCTTTTCCCGAGGCTTATACCTTGCTGCCTGGACACAGTTCTTCGCAACCCCTCCACTCTCATGTACTCCGTGTTTCCCGACCTCTGTGCTTTCCCCCAGCTTTTCCCTCTTCCCCAGCTTTTCCCTTGCTGCCTGGACACAGTTCTCTGCCACCCCTCCACTCTCATGTACTCAGCTTTTCCTTTGCTGCTTGGACACAGTTCCCTGCAACCCCTTCACTGTCATGTACCCAGCTTTTCCCGATCTCTGTGCTCGCTCTGGCTACCCCCCCTACCCCCTGACACAGCAGGAGAATGAAAACATTTTTGTTAATTACAAAATCTGCACTAAAATGTACAGTGGAAAATCCATATGATTTTGCATTTCTGCGATATGTGGCCATACCCTTAGGGCAGTGATCTCTAAATTGTTGACTTCCAGCTGTTGCAAAACTACAACTCCCAGCATATCCATACAGCCGATTGCTGTCTGGGCATGCTGGGAGTTGTAGTTCTGCAACATCTGGAGAGCCACAGTTTAGAGATCATTGCGCAGTGATGTCCAAACTGTGGCTCTCCAGATGGAAAAAGGGGAGTGGGCGTAGAAGGGGGGGGGGGGGGGGGGGGGTTGACAGCTGCCAGGGCGAACACAGAGATCGGGAAAAGCTGGGGAATAAGAGTACATGAGTGGAGGGGTTGCGGAGAACTGTGTCCAGGCAGCAAGGGAAAAGCCTCGGGAAAAGCATAGAGATAGGGAAAAGCTGAGTTCATGAGTATGGAGGGGTTGTAGAGAACTGTGTCCAGGCAGCAAGGCAGCAAAATAATGAGCAGAGCTAGACTGCACCCCCCCCCCCCCCTCACACACCAACCAATAGTATGATGCGGGTGTGTGCGCCTCAGCCTATCACAGTGCCTGTGCTGACTCAGAATTTTCATCAGCTGTTCGGTACACAGTTCTCTTCAAGAAACAGAACTCTTCATTACAACGGCCCTCTCAACCCTTGGGGCCTTAGACCGGCCTTTCTCGGTTGAGGCTGCCATCTCCCTCTCCCCGTCCGGGAAATCCCCGGGACCGGACGGTTACACTGCCTGGTTTTATAAGGTGCTCTAGTCAGAGTTAACCCCTCATATCTTATCTGCCCTTAATGCCATCTCCCCTACCTCGCCATTCCCAGATTCCTTTCTTGACGCCTTTATCACAGTAATTCCCAAGGAGGGTAAGCTCCCCAACCTCTGTGCCAGCTACTGACCGATTTTGCTCCTAAACGTGGATGCTAAGTTATATAAGAAATTTTTAGCGCTGTGACTCACTCCCTGGTTCACCCGGATCAGGTGGGACTTGTTCCTGCACGGAGGCTTGTGATTACACATTGAAGACATTCTCTCTTATCCACCATGCTCAGGCTGTTCAGTTTCCCTGTATTGTGTTGTTTCTAGATGCCGAAAAGGCTTTTGACCTGGTGAGCTGGGGATCCCTGCGGGGCTTCTTGGAGCAGTTAGGGCTTAGCCCCCTGGCACTCAGCTGTATTTTAGCGCTCTATAGCAATCCTTCTGCGAGAATGTGTATTAATGGCTCTCTTTCCTGGCCCCTGTTGATTCGCAATGGTACCCAACATGGCTGCCCTCTCTCCCCACTGCTCTAAGTTCTGGTCATGAAACATCTGTTGCAGGCAGTCCGACTCTGTCCGGCGATACAGGGTATTCAAGTGAAGGATATGCACTTTAAATGTTTTGCTTTCGCTGATTATCTCCTGCGAGGGCCGGCTCTGCCTATAGGCGAAGTAGGCAACCGCCTAGAGCGGCCCCTGGAGGGGGCGCCACACTGTCTGTTGCAGTAAACGCAACCAGTTAGCTTTTTACCACCTAGCACAGCCCTGATAGCACCACCGCCGCTCCCATGTTGGAGGAGGTCTGTACAGCGCTCCACTGAAAACTCAAACTCCCTCCCCTGGCCCCATCATGCTGGAGGAGGCTGCAAGCGAAAGCAGTAATCGTCTGTGACAGCCCCCCATCCCACAACACCCCAGCCCTGCCACTCGTTGCTGGAGGAGCAGGAGGGGGGTATACAGTGGAGCTCACACAGCGCTCGTCCAGCAACGAGTGGCAGGGCTGGGATGTTGTGGGACAGGGGGCTGTCACAGACGATCACTAGCTTGAGAAGCGCTGACAGATCCACTGTACCATCCACTTCAGAACCCTCCCTACCCTGCCTCAACTAGTGTTTGTTACAGTGTGTCACCCCAGTAGTAAGGAGATTACATGAGGAGGGTTGATACAGTGTGCCACTCCAGTAGTATAAAGATTACATGAGGAGGAGGTTTGCTACAGCGTGTCACCCCAGTAGTAAGGAGATTACATGGGGAGGGGGTTTGTTACAGTGTGTCACCCCAGTAGTAAGAAGATTACATGAGGAGGGGTTTGTTACAGTGTGTCACCCTAGTAGTAAGGTGAGGGGGTTTGCTAGGCTAGGTTCACACTACAGAATTTCCGCCTGCAATTCTGCTTTGAAATTACAGGCAGAAATTCTGCTTACTAAATGTATTGTATAGCGAATGGGTTTCCGTTCACAAATTAACACTTTGGAATTTGTGAACGGAATATCTGCTTGAAAATTTGCTCCTGAAGAATGCCATTGCTCATTCTTCAGGAGGAAATACTCTCGGAACACATTGCAGTCTATTGGAGACTACAATGTCCGCGCGGTCCTAGCGCCGAATAATTCAATCGGCGCTGGCCGCACTCTGAATCTCCGGACGGAAATTTTCTGCCCGGAGATTCCGTAGTGTGAACCTAGCCTTAGTGTGTTTCTCCAGTAGTAAGGAGATTACATGCAGAAGAGGTTTGTTACAGTGTATCGCCCCAGTAGTAAGGTGATTACATGAGGAGGAGGTTTGTTACAGTGTGTCACCCCAGAAGTAAGGAGATTACATGAGGAGGAGGTTTGTTACAATGTGCCACCTCCGTAGTAAGGTGGGTCATGTCAATGGGCAGGGTCAAGGGGGTGGCAATATTTGCTTTCGCCTAGGGTGGCAAAAATCCTTGCACAAGCCCTGTCTCCTGCTTTATATTTCCTCCCCGAATATCTCGATCCCCGCACTTCTGTCGGTCCTCGAGGACTTCGGTGTGCTTAGTAACTATAAAATCTATTGTACCAAAAGTGTGGCCATGAATGTGTCTCTTGACCCAATAGTGGTACAGAGATTGACTGACTGTCTTATCCCTTCCCTTTGCAACCCACATCCTTCCGATACTTGGGGGTGGTCGTCCCTCGAGACTTAACCCGTATTGTGGACCTGAATCTCCGCCCCTTACTCGCACCTGAGCAAGTGAGATTGGAAAGATTTTTCCTGGAACGGGCATATTAATATTCGCAAAATGAACCAGTGCTCACCTATGTTGGTATATGTCCAGATATGCCCCTTTAAGGACAGCCGTTACGCCCCCTCCCATAGACTTGGAGGGGGCATGACATCATGAGGGCGGCGTGGTGTTACGTCACTTCTCCAGTCCCGAAAACTTCTGGTTTCCGAGTCTGGAGACGCAGCTCTGCACATAATGCATAGGGGATAAAATGTCTAAAGCCGGAATACCCCTTTAACAGCGAAGCCCTGTGTTACTTGTTATACATTGGTAATGCAGGCCACTGATCTATGGTGTAACATATAATGAGATATTTTGATAACGGATCATTGATCTACTCCATTTACAGTATTTGAGAATAAGGAATCGGTACATGCAGGGCCCATATTTTTAAAGAATTCTCACAAATTAATTTTTAATATTGTACATAATAGAAGTTAAGTTGTAGGGTTGGGAACTTAATAAGAATTTTTGTGGCCTTGGGCTTAGCCCAGGGTTAGAGGGGTTTTTAATTATAGAACACTGACCAAAAGAAAAAAAATCTTGTGTGAATGCAGCCTAAAGCTTACAGACACGTTCACAAAAATAAACATACAGAGTAAAAATTCACTGTTAAACTCATCTTCTGCAGCTTGCATTTATTATAATATACTACAAGCTGCTCATTGCTGTTCCACAACATTTTTAATCTAAACAAATTACAAAGGTGTCCATAGTCTTTTTAAGTTTCATTTTAATACAGGTCTATGGAACTTCCAGCAATTCTGTATACAACTTGCATAAGCTGAACAAAGCGAAAATTAAAAGACTCAAGGCTTGGAGCCACGTGCCATTTTTAAAATAATAGAACACCTAAAATATTTTATATGCTATAATTATATGTGGTAGTGAGCGGTGTTACAAAAATGCAATATATGGATATACTGCAGTAAATGCTTGATTTTTAGTTGTACAGTTGATGTAGTGGACAATCAAACGGATATTATAGTACACACAGTTCTACATGTATACAGGTATTTTGCAGCTCCCTTTTCTTCTAGTATGTAGTCATTAGCACACATTACAAACTATTTACTATGTATGTAGTGACTGTCTCTATCTGAATCATTCCACTCTATTTGCAATAAATGAAACAAACATATATAGGTGATGAAATGCTTACTTGGCACAATTTTATAATTGTTGCTTGAAGCCACCAACAAAGAAAAATGTGCCTGGTTTCAAAATGTATTATTAATGTATTGAGTGAAGAATTTACTCTTATGTGCAAATTCCTTGCTTGTATGAATGTATGTGTGAGAATTTCCAAATGTATACCTATGCCAAGCTGTGTGTGTTTTTTTTTTGTTTTTTTTTTTTGCTTTGTGTTAGTTTTTTTTATTTTTATTATTACTATTATGAAGTTGAGAAAGATGCCAACACATACCAGTCCAACATATGTCAAGGGGACACTTTTTGCATCAGTCAGGTAAAAGAGAACCTATGGCTATGTTTGGCCTATGCTGCATATGGCAAGTAAACACTGCAAATGCAGTAATGCCTTGCAAACATAGGTATATTTTGTAAAATAATGCTTTTCTTAATCAACTGGGGAAAAAAACAAGCAAAATCTGATAAAGAACAATTTATGCGAATACATTTAATGAAACTAAATATGGCATTTAGATTTTTTTCCCCCCTCTGTATATATGTTCACATATGCAGGGAAGTGCACCTGTACTGATAATTCTGTTAACACTGTATATGAGATATGGAATGATTTTTTTTCTTAATGACAGGTAATAAACTATAATTACTATTATTCCTTAAATGGATGGCTACTGCTGTGCCCATGGTGGCTCTGCTTTGATTGGTCAATGGGCTGTATACCTCTTATTAAATCTCTCCGTGATTCTCGGATAATGGCACCGGCAGCACTTTGGTTCTGCTTGTTTGGCTTAATGTACCAGGCATTATTCTCCAGTAATGGCCAAACGAGAAGGTGAGTTCTCTGTATATTTCGAATAATGGAAGCATTGCTTTTTTTGATCAGTAGGGAGCCAGTAACTCATGAAACCCGCATTTCTAGACACAGCTAATAAATGATAGCATAATTTTATTGCTTTATATTGCTAAGTATCCTGTAGTCTGGCTCATCCACTGCTTTCACAAGTGAAAAGGGTAGCATATTATGATATGACAGTGTAATGTTACAATGTTCTTTCCTTCGGATTTGTCAACGATGTTTACAAAACTACACAAATGTATTAAATATTACATTTTAATTACAACATTGTATAAAAATAAAAGTGTTAACTAGTTTCCTAACTAATACCTTCAAACAGAAAACATGCCGTGTCCTGGTAAAATCTAGTCACAAATTTCACTTGCATATACATTGAGTATATTGTGGGGTTAGGTGCTGCCTTTATTAGAGATATGGATAGATACTTCCATTCCGTACTTACCAGATTCCATGCCTTGCATATAACATTAATGCTTAATTTCAGTTCTTAATAACTTGATTTAAACAATAGGCCATTTTCCGCTGACACAGTTAATTGTGTTATGTTTAACATATTTTAACCCCTTTGCAACACATGACTGATCTAGTCCATCATGGTGCCCCGCAGAGTTTATGGTGCGGGCTCCTAACTGGAGCCTGCTTTATACCCGGCGACCCCCAGATGATTTCAGTATCTAGGGGCCACGGCTAATAGCTGGCATGGGGTGGATCGCTCCCCCGCAGCGTGATCACGGGGGTGATGCACTATAGTGGTCTTACCATTTTTTATCTACTGGCTGCAGCTCTGTAATGAATAGAGCCTTTCTGCAGCTGACTCTACCAATGGAGCGCAGATTACACAGATCAATGCAGTTCAATTATTTCTCCCAAAAGTTCCCTAAGGAGACCAATATGTAAAAAAAAAAAAAAAAGTTTATAAAACATATTAACCCCTTCCATATTAAAAGTTCAAATCACCCCCCTTTTCACATTTTTCATATAAAAAACATGTAAACATAATTAAACATAAATGTACAGTGACCCCCCGACCTACGATGGCCCCGACATATGATGAAATCGACATACGATGGCCTCTCAGAGGCCATCGCATGTCGATGTCAGCATCGACATACGATGCTTTTTTATGTCAGGGCCATCGCATTAAGTGCTATCCGGCAGCTCCAAATGCTTAAGCTGCTGCCGGATAGCAGCTTAATGTTCCCCGTGTGGTGCAGTAAGTATTACTTACCCCTCCACGATGCTCCGGGGTGCCCTCCGGGTCCAGCGCTGGTCTTTCGGTGTCTTCTCGGCCCTCTCTGATGACGTCAATACGCTGCTGCGCACGTCATCCAATATGAATGGCGTACGCAGCGGCGTAATGACGTCGCTACGCAGGCCCAGTAAGGCCTTGCGGAAGAAAGCAGAGGACCGGAGAAGACAGCGGAGAGCCCAGCGGAGGCCCGGGGACACCATCTCGAGCGGCGGGGACAGGTGAGTACAGCTTCCTATACTTTATATTGCACAAATCCCTCAACATATGATGGATTCGACAAACGATGGCTCGTTTGGAACAAATTACCATCGTATGTTGAGGGACCACTGTGTTAGGTAACCCTGTCTGTGTAAGTGTCAGAACTATTTAAATATAACATTATTTATCCCTACGGTAAATGAAAGAAGAAAAAAAACAAGAATTATTATTTTTATATTTTTTTTTTTATCACTTCACCTCCCACAAAAAAAAGTAAAAAAAATCCCCCCAAAAATCTATGAAAGTTTAGAAATGTTTTTAAGATTAGTAAAACCTGATGGATATAATATAAATGTGGTATTGATAGAATCAGGCCGACTTAAAGTATCAAAGTAAAAAGTAAGTTTTAACATGGAGTGTACAGCGTAAAAAAGAAACCCACACACATTTGCTAAATTGCATATTAGTTTTTTTAATTTAATCTCACAATTTTTTTTGTTTTTGTTTTTGAGTATATGTTATTTAAAATGTAGACATGTCTTTACAAAGAACAATTGGTCCTGCAGAAAACAAGCCCTCATATGAGTATGTAGATGAAAAAATAAGAGTTATGTCTATTAAGGGCTAGGAGTTAAAAACATAAGTGCAAAAATCAAAATTGTTCCTTTCCTTAAGGGGTTAAATCATTTTTGTTTGTGTATTTTATTTTTTTTCCTTCTAATTTTCCATTTTAGGACCTATATTTTTAAATAATCTTGAAATTTTGCAGGTTCTATTCTTACCACTAAGCCTAAATTTAAACAGACTCCCTGCACTGCGTGTAATAAGGAGATGGCTTTTGGAAAGTGGTCTGTACAGCATTACAGTGAAAGGTGACACCAGTACATAGAAAAGACAATAGATAAAGCTCACAGCTCAGCCTCCCCCTCCCTGTAGAATGACCTCTTCAATGGTCACAGAGTATTCTCACTAGCCTTTTCTTATGTCAATGGGACACCTCCTGTGTATGGTTGCATGGGACCTGCTGTAAAGCATATCTCTAAATGCTGTTTAAAACAGCTTCAGCAAGATAGATGAAATATTTAATAAATTAGAATTACAATTAGAAAATGGAAACATATTAGAAAAAAAGTACATGTTTCAGTATCTCCCTAATCAATTCCCTTTAAGATAGAAAAATTAACATTAGAAAACATGCATAAAGAGAACAGCAGTATTCTTTTTATATTATAGTTTGCTTTTTTTTCTTTCTTAAACTAAAGTGTCCTTGCTTCCTTTTGTTGTAACAGAATCCTCACTATGGGCTTGGGATTTCTCATAATTCCTTTCGTTCCTGCAAGTAATTTATTTTTCCGCGTTGGATTTGTTGTTGCTGAAAGGGTCCTCTACCTGCCTAGTGTGGGATATTGTATATTACTCACATATGGCTACAGTAAAATCTGTAAACAACTAAACCAAAAGGTAAGATTGTAAAAACAGTTAATATAATAGTACTCCTAATATACCATATTCCATGTACTATGGTCAAAACCACATCATATTTAACAATTATGTTTTACAGTGTTAACCTTGCATATTGTATCACATGAACACATGTAGTTAAAACTTTAACCTGTTGGGGATGAAGGGGCTCGCCGGGCGGGATGATCGGAACGGTACGCCTGCTGAAATAATTCACCTCCCGATGATCCAGAAAAGGAGAGTGACGGGTGGTGTAATACACACCATCCACCACCCTACACACATAGATGGGAGGTGGCAATGATGCCACCTCCAGGAGCGCTGTGATTGGTCGGTCAGTCACAAGTACTGGTGGGAGGGGTTGCCCTCACCTTGCCCTCCTGATGCTCCGCTTTGCCCACCTTGTAGTTGGTGAGCAGAACGGAGCTAGTGCGGCAATCATAGTGATCCCCCTTATCTGTGCCATTCTTGCCCAGGATTGTGCCAACCGACAGTCTTCCTGTCAGGGACAGGTTGTTTGTAAGCAGGGACAGCTAACAGTTTAAAAAAAGAAAAACATTTTTTTTGCAGCGTACTCACTGTTTGGGGTCTGAGGGTGCAAAGCACCTTTCACTGTGTGCCCCAGACTTAACAGAAAAAATGCAGTATGTGTTGCAGGAGGGGGATAAGGGAGGACACCACCACTCAGTGCGACACATGCCCCAAACATCGAGCCTCTGCATTAACAATTGCTCTTACCACATTTTAATATCTGTTGATTGGACCCCAATGTACCTGTCCACTGTATATTGTCTTCCAAATTTGAAACCTCAAAAACCCCTTAACATATAATACTCCTGACAACACCTCTTGGGGTATTAGGTCATGTGTCACTGAGTCACTTGTACACATTTGCAGGCAAAAGATTAGGGACGGCTACACACAAAACATTCCCAGAATGATGATTCAGAGCATAGGGTTTGGGGCAGGCATAATTTTTACTTTTGGCTATGCTCTGGGTCATCATTCTGGGTACCTGATTGGCATATTAGTAGAAAAATTGCAATTTTCATTTTTCACAAACTACACTTCATCGATTCCTGGAAAATAAATGTAAGAAACACCCATCCATTCCAAATGTCCGCGTTACCCCTATACACCTTCCTCAAGGGGTGTACTTTCTGTAATGGGGTCACATGTGGTTGTTTCTTTTTTTTTTTTTTTTTTTATTCTAAATGTATGTAGCTGAAACATAGGCCTCTAATACGCAGTGCTTTCTCCTTCCCTAAGGACTGTGCGCATTTGCAGGCAACAGCTTAGGCTCGGCCACACAAAAAACATTCCCAGAACGATGAAGCAGAACATAGGGTTTGTGGCAGGCACACGATTTACTTTTGGCTATGCTCTGGGTCATCGTTCTGGGTACATAGGTGGCATATCAGTTGGGAAATTGCAATTGTCATTTTTCACAAACTACACTTCAACCATTCCAGGAAAATAAACACCCGTCTGTTTCAAATGTGCACTTCACCCCTATACAGATACCTCAGGGGGTGTACTACTGTCTGTAATGGGGCCACATGTGACTGTTTCTTTTTTAAATTTTCCTTTGAATGTATGTAACAGTCAGCTACTTAATGTCATAGGCCTCAAATGCGAACATAGCTCTATGAGTCTTAAGCCCTGTTGTGTGCCCGCACAGCACGTTACATCCACATATGGGGTATTTCTTTACTCGGGAGAAATTGGGCTAAAAATTTGGGGGTCTTTTTCTCCTATTATTCCTTGTGAAATAGCAAAATTTGGGATAACACCAGCATTTTAGTGAAAAAGAAATATTTATTTTTCATTTTTACAGCCCACAGTTCCAGTTCAAAAAACCTGTAAGGTGTAAATGCTCACTGTACCCCTTGTTACGTTCATTGAGGGGTGTAGTGTCCAAAAGGATGGCACAGTTGTGTGTGTGTGGGGGGGGGGGGGGGTCCGCTGTTCTGCCAACAGAAAATTTGGAAAGTTTCTGCTATACTCTGAAGTCCTCTAATGTGTTCAAAAAGTAAAAACATGTCAACTTTATGATTCCAACATATAGTAGACTTATTGCATATGTGAATCCATATATATATGTATATATATATATATATATATATTTATATATATATATATATATATATATATATGATTTGTCATGTCCATTTCTCTTAAAAGCAGAGAGTTTCAAAGTTAGAAAATGATACATTTTCAGGAAATTTTTTAATTTTTAAAACCATTTTTATTTTAAGAAACTCCTGACTATAGTTGTACTTGGACTGCTGACCCTTTATCCGATGCGCTGTATCTATCGAAGTAATCAGTGGAAGTCAGAGGAGCTTCTTTTCCAAAGTGCACTTGATGTGTGTCCTCTGAATGCTAAAGTAAGTCAATACAGCTGCTTTGCAGTTTTTTCTTTGACAAAACATACCAATTAGACACTGTAGGATGCTCTTACATAGGATTTGTTATATCTGTGCATTTCATTAGGTGTTTTTGCAGTATACAGTTGTTGCATGTTAGTCAATAGGAAAATTATTACTTTCCATTGTCCTAATAGGGCACATGTAGTAAGGGTGCATGCACACCATGTTTCAACCAGACGGCAGACGAATCCGGCAGGAAAATTTTAAAACTGGCAACGGCCGTATCCCCGCGGGACCTGTCCTGCATCTCATTCATTTAAGTGCCCCGACCGGGGTCAGATAGTTACTTCGGTCGGCTCATTTTTGCACCATATCCTGTTTTGTGGCCGGACTGAAAACCATGGTTTGCCACGGTTATCAGTCCTGCCACAAAATCGGATATGCAGTGTACAATTGATATATGCATTCACATAAGCTTGTAAATAGAGGGCGTGTTTTATACAGATACAATTGTACTTTGTAATTACATCACTTATTATACCACAAAATCTACCGCAAAGGCCAAAAAAATTATTTGTGGGGCAAAATAGAAAAAATAAATTTGTTAATTTTGTGGGGTTTCATTTCTGCACAGTGTACAGTAAAAAATTGTTATAATTAATTATTATTTAGGTCAATTCGATTAAAACGATATCCAATTTACATAGATTTTGTTTAATTTTCCTATTTTCCAAATTTTTTTTTTTTACGTTTATGCCCTTCATCATGCAGTTTCATTAAGGTTTATATTTTAATAGTTCTGACATTTCTGCATGCAGTGAATAGCTACCGTATATACTCGAGTATAAGCCGACCCGAGTATAAGCCGAGACCCCTAATTTCAACCCAAAATCCCAGGAAAAGTTATTGACTCGAGTATAAGCCTAGGGTGGGAAATACCTCATCCCCCCCTGTCATCATCCAGACCCGTCATTAACATCCTCATCATCATCCCCTTGTCATCATCCCACACATCCCCCCTTCATCATCCCCTTATCATCCCCCCTTCATCATCCCCTTATCATCCCACACATCCCCCCTTCATCATCCCCTTGTAATCATCCCACCCCCCCCCCCCCCTTCATCATCCCCACACCCCCCCCCCTTCATCATCCTCTTCTCATCATTCGCCCTCAGTGGTCTTCAACCTGCGGACCTCCAGAGGTTTCAAAACTACAACTCCCAGCAAGCCCGGGCAGCCATCGGCTGTCCGGGCTTGCTGGGAGTTGTAGTTTTGAAACCACCGGAGGTCCGCAGGTTGAAGACCACTGCGGCCTTCAACATCATCCAGCCCCCTCTCACCCCCTTTAGTTCTGAGTACTCACCTCCGCTCGGTTCTGGTCCGGTCCTGCAGGACTGTCCGGAGAGGAGGTGGTCCGGTGAGGAGGTGGTCCGGGCTGCTATCTTCACCGGGGGCGCCGATGGCTGCCCGGGCTTGCTGGGAGATGTAGTTTTGAAACCTCTGGAAGTCCGCAGGTTGAAGACCACTGCGAGTGGGGGAGTTCACTCGAGTATAAGCCGAGGGGGGTGTTTTCAGCACGAAAAATCATGCTGAAAAACTCGGCTTATACTCGAGTATATACGGTAATATGTTTGTTTATTTTTTTTTACGGTAAAGGAGTACTCTAGTAAAATCTTTAATCATTGCTGTGACTAAAACATCTAAATATATATAATATTGGTCATTGTCAGTACCTGGTTGTAATCTAGGAGAGTGGTGAAATTCACTGTTTTCCTCAGTAGCGGAAGCCAAGAGCAGTTCAACATAAATAAGCAGCCCATTATTCTCAGTGACGGCAGCCATTTTTGGCCTGGAACATCGCAGCATTGTAACACTACAGCCTCTCTGGACCTGAGAGCTGTGTGAGTGTCCCTGATTGGCTGAAGCTGTGCACACCTCCCTAATCTATATTCACTGCTCCCTAAACATGGGACCTCCTCAGCTTTCCCAGAGCAGCAGCTAAAGGAGAATGAAGGCACAGTTCTCAGCTGAGCCTATAACAACAAAATGTGTAATACTGCCTGCAGCCTAATATGTGTAATACAGACTTTACAACATTGTGTGTAAGTATATTATGTGTTATACTGCCTGTAAAGCAGTGCATCTAAGCCTGTTATGTGTTATCGGCCAAATGAGAGTAATACTGCCTAGAGCATTATATATAAGGCAGTGTAACTAAGGCATGGTAACTGAGGCAGTGTTTTCCAACCAGGGTGCCTCCAGCTGTTGCAGTTAAAGGCTGTCGGGGTATGTTGGAAGTTGTAGTTTTTTTTTACAGCTGGAGGCACACTTGTTGGGAAAAAACTGGTCTAAGCAGTGTTTCCCAAACAGGGTGCCTCCAGCTGCCCGGCCTGCTGAGAGTTGCTGTTTTACAACAGCTTGATGCAGCCTAGTTGGGCAACACTGGTGTAATGCAGCAGGCTCTGTACATGGAAATGAGCTAGGGTCATTTACTAGGAGCACTGGGTTTGTGTGAGTCATAGGAGGGGAGGGTATTGGGCCAAGTGTGGGTCGGGAAAAGACAAGTAGGGCGGCTGCTAGCAGGCAGGATGTCATACATTTGAAGCATGGGAAATGTAGTTTCAGGCTCACAGCCCTGGCATCCATGAACCAGGAAGTGTCCAGGATTTTACATCAGGTGCTATAGGGCATACAGAGGTGAAGAGAGTTTTTGGACCAAAATGAATTGTTAGGCAAGGGTAAACAAATATAGATGTTTGATTTTATGTTTGATTTTAGAGCAAAATTGTCTGGATAACCCTTTTTAATTTATTTGGAAATTGTGTAAGAATTTTTACAGACTACGTAAATAATCCATATGTGTGACTAAAATTTTTCCTTAAAAAAAAAACATCCATAGTAATACATCTTCATGCACATTTATTTTTTTTTTCATTTAAAAAATTTTTTGTGGCTTCACTATTGTTTATATGCCTGTTGGTGCTGCATTGTCTTCCTTCCTGACGTAAACTCCGGCCTCAGCGCAGCAACGAAAGACTCTGCCCACCAACATCACAAAATGCAGGCTCAAAATTAAACAAAAAAGCCTCCAGAGTACGGATATTCATGGTGCTGCATAGTATGTTTTTAACATTTTATTTCTCAGGAGGGTGGATGGGTTGTTGCAGGATTGATGGAGTTCAGCTATTTAGTGCCAGTCAGGCCTGTCAGGGTGTCGCCCGATGCGGTACGCCAACCCCCCCCCCCCCCCCCCCCCCTCTCCGTAACTCTCTTGCAACGCTACTTGTAATAAAGGTAGATAAAGAACTTCAGCTATTAACATAAGGGAAAACTTTTCTACTTTAAAAAAATGCTTTTGTAAGCGGGTTTACCGGGTTTTGCTTACATGTGATTTATTTATCAAGATCGTGTGACTATTTGATAAGTAGGTTGCATGTAAGCAAAAGTAAGTTAAAAAAAATTGTCATATAAAAGCCATACGTTTGAAAAGAATCTCCTTCTTAGTGATTACCTTTAGAACAGACTGGAATCGCCTTAAAGTTACAGATGTACTCAAGAATAAAGAAAAATTATTATCTGTGTTCTATGGAAAATTATAATCCTTCTATTTCTTAGTTCAAAACAGAACATAGCTTTAGGAAAATTGCTTTTTTTTTTTTTTAACCCACAGGTGCACTATAATATAGGAAAAAATTTAGCAGATCGAGGCCTTCAAACTGATGCCATTAAATACTACAGAGAAGCTATAAGGTAATGTTATAAAATATATTTATAATATAGATCAATTTTTAAATAGATACTAGAAACCCCCAACAGTACATGGGTTTTCAATTTTTTTTTATGCTGAAGGCTGAACAATTTTTGCATTAAGAAATATAAGACAAGTCAACAGAAACTCCATCTGTGGCTTTTGTTGAATATGTGAATACAGCCATACTACTGTAATGCCACTTTATGCATGCCTAGTTTGACGCGAAGGCTTTGTTCACATGTCATGGTTGCGAGGCAGGCTGTGGGGTTTTTGTATGCAACTGAAATCATTTTAATTAACTGCCATGCAATACTGCAGTTAAATGTTCTGCCGTTTCTAGTTTAAAACCACTAGTTGGAAACCACGCCTAAGCACATGTTAATTGGGTATTTGCATACATTGTGTGAACACAGCCTAATGGAACTATTTTCAGCCCCCCTCAGCACTACTGGAACACTTCCAAGTGCCCAGTAACCACTTATATATAACCCAGTTATTTGACTTGTTGTACAGTTAAAACCGAAAGACCAGGGAGTCAGGAGTTTGTCTGGCGCAGAGAGGAACCATCAGGCAGCCGAGTAAAATCATTGGATTTATTAGATGCAACGCGTTTCGCTGCGCATGCGCAGCTTCATCAGGCATGTTGTACAGTTGACATTTAACCCTGTAATGTTATCTTTAATATCCTACTATAACTTTGTTTGGCAAGCACAAGGTGATGTTGTTGCACCATAATCACAGTATAACACTTTCAGAGTAAGTAAAAAAAAACAATAAATATAAATAAAACCATTCTCATGTAAGTTTAATGAATCTGTTTCATTTAGCAACTACCTATTAGGACTACTTTTAAGAAGTTGGAAAATTAGCAACTGCCAAATTGACTAGGGGGCCCAGAAAACAAAAATACCTATTGTTTATATCAAGGTTGTTTTTTATAGCTAGTTGGTTACATATATGTAATCAGTACACATTAGATTTAACCAACTTGCTATAAAAAACAACCTTGATATAAACAATAGGTATTTTTGTTTTCTCCTTTACATATATGTAATCAGTACACATTAGATTTAAAGGAGAAAATAAAAATACCTATTGTTTATATCAAGGTTGGTTTTTATAGCAAGTTGGATAAATCAAATATGTATCGCTTACATGTATGTAAAAGAGTACAGATGTGCTAATTTTAAGTAAAGTAACTTAGATCCCTGTACTGTTTTTACCCAATGAATCTGATCACTTCCTGGTTTCATCTCCAAACTGTGACTCTGCTGTGCTGTTGCCAGGTAATACATCAGACAGTACGGCCAACTGCGCGTATCAGGTTGTGCGTCCTACATCCCACAATGTGATACCAGTATCCAGTATTACAAATGTGGCTTCTACACCTCCCCCCCCCCCCCCCCCCCCCCCCGTGCCATATCATAAGCCCTCTTGATTACCCTCTGTGCCACTCCATTCCTCTCCCTTCATCACCACATGTGCCATTTTAACCCCCTTTGTGCCACTTTAATTCTCCCCCTTGATCACCCACTGTAAAACTTCATTCCTCACCCACCTTGACCCCCCCCCCCCCTGTACCATGTCCTTCTCCCCCTTGATCCCACGCTTTGCCATGCCTTTACGCACCTGGCCTATGTCTCTGTGTTCTCTGTAGGTTCAGACGCAGACTCAGTGGCTTGGCTGGTCTGACGAGTGATGTCCTCCTGCGTGGCACTAAGGAGTGACATTCTCCCACACCACTGTGTGATGTCAGGGGTGTCACTTATCAGAATTCCTGGCAGCCACCGGTGCTTGCGGATTTAAAGTGGCCATAGCACCAAATGCTAGTTAAAACCAGTGACCAGCCTTTGCTGCTGCAGGATGGGAAAGCCTGCGCCACATAGTTTGGTAAGCACTGCTCTAAAGTCAATATGGGGCTGCTCTTCATATGCCAGTGTTAACCTGAATTAAGATGGAAAGTTACACTTAGTTTAATAATAGGCATTGGCCATATGAGTGGATGTTAAAGTGGGGCAAACAAAACTCTACATTGGCTGTGAGCTGGCATATATTTCCACTACAATTTATACTAGTTTCTAGTGTGAGTTATAGTAAATGTGTTGTGGTGTGGGAAGCCATTCTGCCTCTTTAAGCCCCAATCATATAAAAAATGTGCAACTTTTGCATGCAAGAAAACTGTCATTTAGGGTCTATTCACAAGTACAGCATCCTGTACACATTTAATGCTCCGTATTTGAAGCTGCAGATTTGAAGCTATATTCAACCATTTAGTTTATATTAAACTCTACAGCATATACAGCGGGGATCAAAAGTTTAGGCACCCCAGGTAAAAATTTGTATTAATGTGCATAAAGAAGCCAAGGAAAGATGTAAAAATCTCCAAAAGGCATCAAATTACAGTTTAGACATTCTTATAATATGTCAACAAAAGTTAGATTTTGTTTCCATAATTTACACTTTCAAAATAACAGAAAACAAAAAAATGGCGTCTGCGAAAATTTGGGCACCCTGCAGAGTTAATATCTTGTACTGTCCCCTTTGGCAAGTATCACAGCTTGTAAACGCTTTTTGTAGCCAGCCAAGAGTCTTTCAATTCTTGTTTGAGGTATCTTTGCCCATTCTTCCTTACAAAAGTTCCAGTTCTTTGAGATTTCTGGGCTGTCTGTCACGCACTGCTCTTTTAAGGTCTATCCATAGATTTTCAATTATGTTGAAGTCAGGAGATTGTGAAGGCCATGGCAAAACCTTCAGTTTATGCCTCTTGAAGTAATCCCCTGTGGATTTTGAGGTGTGTTTAGGATCATTATTCATTTGTAGATGCCATCCTCTCTTTAACTTCAGCTTTTTCACAGATGGCCTCAAGTTAGCATCCAAAATTTGCTGAAATTTTATTGAATCCATTTTTCCTTCTACTCATGAGATGTTCCCTGTGCCAACCCCAAAGCATGATTGATCCACCCCCATGCTTAACAGTTGTACAGAGGTTCTTTTTTTAATTAAATTCTGTTCCCCTTCTTCTCTAAACGTACCTTTGCTCATTCTGGCCAAAAAGTTTAATTTTAACCGCATCAGTCCACAGAACTTGTTTCCAAAATGCATCAGGCTTGTCTATATGTTCATTTGCAAAGTTCAAACACAGATTTTTGTGGTGAGGACGTAGAAGAGGTTTTCTTCTGATGACTCTTCCATGAAGACCATATTTGTACAAGGATCTCTTTATAGTGGAATAGTGTACCACAACTCCAGTGTCTGCCAGATCTTTCTGGAGGGATTGTGCAGTCAAACGTGGGTTTTGAATTGTTTTTCTCACAATCCTGCGAGCTGTTCTTTCTGATATTTTTCTTGGTCTTCCAGATCTTGCTTTAACTTCCACTGTTCCTGATGATTGACATTTCTTAATTACATTCCGAACAGAGGATATTGACATCTGAAAGTGTTTTGCTATCTTGTTACAGCGTTGTAAAGCTTTGTGAGTGTCAACTATTTTCAGTTTCAGATTTTTAGACGACTGCTTAGAAGAACCTATGGTGTTGATTGCTGGGGCAAGGTCAGATGAGTCTGGGCATTTAAGACTTTTGAGATTTACATCACCTGGTCTTCCCAGATGATGATTGAGAACAATCCAGCTTTGCAAAGGGGGCAGTGCATGCTATAAATTCTGCAGGTTGCCCAAACTTTTGCAGATGCCATTTTTTTTTCCGGTTATTTTGAAAGTGTAAATGATGGAAATAAAATCTAACTTTTGTTGACAGATTATAACAATGTCTTATCTGTAATTTGATGCCTTTTGGAGATTTTTCCATCTTTCCTTGGCTTCTTTATGAACATTAATACAAATTTTTTACCTGGGATGCCCAAACTTTTGATCCCCACTGTAATCTGCAGCTTCAAATCTGGAACATCAGACTTCAGGATACTGTACATGTGAATCTACCCTTAGGGTAGGGTCACACATAGCGTATACGTGATGATTGTAAGGTTTCTCCCGCGTTGCCATAGGTAGATCCGGAAAAATAGAGAACAAGGCAAACTGATCAGGGAGCGAAGGTGGATTCCTCGCTGCTGATAAAATCTTCTCCTTTATGTGGTAGAAATGGACTTGTATAATATTGTGTCTGGGAGATGTTGCAGGAACAGCTTTCCATTTGGGCAGCCTGTGCACCCTGTCCAACAGGAGATTCATAGTGGAGGCTTGAGAGAGGAGGTATAATAATCTGGTGGAAGTTGGTCAGTTCCTCTGCTTTCACTGTATCCGGTATACTGCTTATACACAGAGACCGATCCTCTATAGCCGCCAGCTTCATCTTAAGCGCATCTATTTCATCATTCATAGTATTAACAGAGTCCACTACATTTTTACGTCTCCGCCATAGGAATCTCTTCAATTTTGTTTTCAATATTCAAAGTCGGTGTACCCAGCATATGGATTTTCTGATAAATGCTTGAGACTGCTCCCTGTAAGGCAGTGTGGAAAGAGGCCTGTAGGTCAGAAAAGAGGCTTCTCACAGCAGCCTCCGTGATAGGAGCTAAGATGTCCACAGCAGCTGCCATAAATAGGTTCCAGACAGCGAAGGACTGTGATGCAGTGTCTCTGGAAGGCTAAAGAGAATGATGTAGTGCTGGTTTTGCCAGATACCCCAGGTGAAGGAGAGGGCCATGAAGAAGGAGAGGTACTCATTGAGGATGCTAAGTACACCTGCTGCAGAGAGGGTGCTGCGATTCTGGAGGAACACCCACCTGGAAGGTCGAAACCTGAGGCAGGAGGAGATGTAGAGCCTCCGGCCCCATCTTGGCCTCGTATCCTGTGCCATGAAGCCTTGTATTAGCTGTGTGCCGACAGAGCTTCTGGATTAAGCATAAACTGTAGCGTGCAGCTAGCCATGACGAATCCCCCCCCCCCAGCTTGTAAGGTTTCTATTACAATTTATTTCCTAAAGTCAAAAGTTGAACAGTGATGTACGTTCCATCATGTCTGACACAAACCCACCTAAGTTGGACATGTAAACAAGTTTGCATACATTATTTGTGCAGCCTGACTTGTGCAATATTTAAATTTCCAGGTTAAATCCAAAATATGTTCATGCAATGAATAATCTTGGTAACATACTAAAAGAAAAAAATGAACTCCACGAGGCTGAGGAACTCTTATCTCGAGCTGTGTCAATCCAGTAAGTTAAATAAGGTTAAAAGGTGAATAATGAAAGTTTTCTGAGTTACAGCTTGTGGGCCCTTACTTAATAGTATTTATACACTTCTACTATAGATCAGATTTCTCAGCTGCATGGATGAACTTGGGTATTGTTCAGAACAGCCTTAAACAGTTTGAAGAAGCTGAAAAGAGCTATTTGACTGCTATCCGATACAGAAAAAAATATCCAGATTGTTACTACAACCTAGGGCGATTGGTAAGTTTCTACTATAATATTTGCTGTTTCAAGACAAAGTGACAGAATTAAAATTTCTAAAACGTATTTGCTTATTTGAAGAGATCTTCCTAAAGTTACCATTGTAAGAGGGGAAATTAGTTTTTTTGTGGTTTCTCAACAAGAACATTAACCCCTTCCCACAGAATGACTTATATAAACGTCATGATGTGCAGGTAGTTCGCGCATCATGACGTCTATATAAGTAATTCAGTTAACCCGGTGATGCGTGGCAATAAAAATTAAAAACATCAGGTACGGCACTGTTTCCAAAACGGAGCCTCCAGCTGTTGAAAAACAACTCCCAGTGTTGCCGGACAGCCATTAACTTGTCCAGGCATGCTGGGAGTTTTGCAACAGCTGGAGGCACCCTGTTTGGGAATCACTGGGGTAGAATACCCCTATGTCCATCCCTATGCAAATCCCTAATTTAGGCCTCAAATACGTATGGCGCTCTCTCACTTTGGAGCCCTTTCGTATTTCAAGGCAACAGTTTAGGACCACATATGGGGTATTTCCGTACTCGGAAGAAATTGGGGGGCTTTTTTTGTCCTTTTACCCCTCATGAAAAGGTAAAGTTGGGGTCTACTCCAGCATGTTGTTGTAAAAAAATAAACATTTTTACAGTAACTTGCTGGTGTTGCCCAATACTTTTTTATTTTCATAAAAGGGAAAAAAGACCCCCAAAATTTGTAACGCAATTTCTCCTGAGTACGGAAATACCCCATATGTGGACGTAAAATGCTCTGCGGGCGCACACCAAAGCTCAGGAGTGAGGGCGCCACGTACATTTGAGGTGATTTGCACAGGGGTGGCTGATCGTTACGGCAGTTCTGACATAAACGCAAAAAAAAAACACATGTGACCCCATTTTGGAAACTACACCCCTTAAGGAACGTAACAAGGAGTATAGTGAGCCTTAACTACCCATAGGTTGTAGAATTTTCGTTGAAAATAAAAAAAATAAAAAAATGTTCACAAATATGCTGGGGTTATCCCAAATGTTTCATATTCACAAGGGGTAATAGGAAAAAAGCTCCCCAAAATTTGTAACTCCATTTCTTCTGAGTATATCAATACCTCACATGTGGATGTAAAGTGCTCTGTGGCGCACTGCAATGCTCAGAAGAGAAGGTGCGCCATTTGGGCTTTTGGAGAAAGAGTTTGGCTGGAATTGAAGGCCATGTGTGTTTACAAAACCCCCATGTTGCCAGAATGGTGGAACCCCCCACATGTGACCCCATTTTAGAAACTACACCCCTCACGGAATGTAATAAGGGGTACAGTGAGCATTTACACCCCATAGGTGTCAGACAGATTTTTGGAACAGTGGCCCATGAAAATGAAAAATGTAATTTTTAATTTGCACAGCCCATTTTTCCAAAGGTCTGTCAAACACCAGTGGGGTGTAAATGCTCACTGCACCCCTAAATAAATTCTGCGTTGGGTGTAGTTTCCAAAATGAGGTCACATGTAGGGGGGTCCACTGTTCTGGCACCTTGGGGGCTTGGTAAATGCACATGGCCTCCGGCTTTCATTCCAAACCAATTCTCTCTCCAAAAGCTCCTTTCCTTCTTAGCATTGTAGTTCGCCCGCAGAGCACTTGACGTCCACACATGGGGTATTTCCATACTCAGAAGAAATGGGGTAACAAATTTTGGGGTGAATTTTCTCCTATAAACTCTTGTAAAAATAGTTAATTTGGGGAAAAAATTGCATTTTAGTGAAAAAATTTATTTTTTTCATTTACACATCCAAATTTAACGAAAAGTTGTCAAACATCTGTGGGGTGTTAAGGTAACTGTACCCCTTCTTACATGCCTTTAGGGGTGTAGATTCCAAAATAGTATGCCATGTGGTTTTTGTTTTGCTGTTACGGAACCATAGGGACTTCCTAAATGCAACATTCCCCCCTAAAACCATTTCAGCAAAATTCACTCTCTAAAATTCCATTGTTGTTCCTTCACTTCTGAGCCCTCTAGTACACCCACAGAGCACTTTACGTTCACATTTGAGGTATTTCCTTACTCGAGAGAAATTGGGTTACACATTTTGGGGGGCATTTTCTCCTTTTAACCCTTGTAAAAATTCTAAAACTGGGTCTACAAGAACAGGTTAGTGTAAAAAAATGGAGATTTTTAATTTTCTCCTTCAATTTGCTGCTATTCCTGTAAAACACCTAAAGGGTTAGCAAACATTCGATATATCATTTTGTATAGTTTGATGGGTGCAATTTCTATAATGGGGTAATTTATGGAGTATTTTTAATATGAAGACCCCTCAAATCCACTTCAAAACTGAACTGGCCCCTGAAAAATTACGATTTAGAAAATTTTGTGAAAAAGTGGAAAATTGCTGTTGAACTTTGAAGCCCTCTGATGTCTTCCAAAAGTAAAAACATGTCAACTTTATGATGCAAACATAAAGTAGACATATTGTATATGTGAATCAATATATAAATTATTTGGTATGTCTATTTTCCTCACAAGCAGAGAGCTTCAAAGTTAGAAAAATGCAAAATTTTCTAATTTTTCATGACATTTTTGAATTTTCCACCAAGAAATGAATCAAGTATGGACGACAATTTACCACTATAATAAAGTAGAATATGTCACGAAAAAACAGTCTCGGAATCAACTTCATAAGTAAAAGCATCTTAGAGTTATTAATGCTTAAAGTGACAGTGGTCAGATGTGCAAAAAATGCTCTGGTCCTTAAAGGGGTATTCCAGGCAAAACCTTTTTTTACATAGATCAACTGGCTCCGGAAAGTTAAACAGATTTGTAAATTACTTCTATTAAAAAATCTTAATCCTTCCAATAGTTATTAGCTTCTGAAGTTTTCTGTCTAACTGCTCAATGATGATGTCACATCCCAGGAGCTGTGCATGATGGGAGAATATCCCCATAGGAACTGCACAGCTCCCGGGATGTGAGTCATCAGAGAGCAGTTAGACAGAAAACAACTCAACTTCACTTCAGCAGCTAATAACTATTGGAAGGATTAAGATTTTTTAATAGAAGTAATTTACAAATCTAGAAAAAAGTTTTTTTTTTGTCCAGACCTCCAGGAGAATAAATGCTATAATTAATGCAGTAATAAAAGATTGGGCTTCAATTATAATTAACTATAATGTATTTTATTAAAAATTCTGATATATAGATGTATAGATAATTGTATTTTCCCCCACAGAGGGCCCTTGTGGAGGAGATAAACAGTATATATCTTACAATAAAATAAGAAAAATTAAGAGTATTAAGAATTAAAAAATTAATGAAATTCATCACTGATGCATAAACTGTATTGAATGGGTTTAGTCCTTTTGTGCAATCCTGCTTAAAACAAAAGCTATTGGGAGTTCATAGTAGTAGATAATATTAGATACAGTTGCAGTTGGCTTCCTTTGAAAATAAAAGTATAAAGACACAATGTATCAGCAATTGACAGTCTTAGTGATATACAGTGTTACCTGTCCTTAGCAGAGATCACAGCTCAGGTTTCGCTGGTTTGTGAGAGCGCTTTCAGGCGCTGACAGCTCTGATTGATGTAGCTGCAGAGAGGTACGTGCTGGAGGGTGCAGGTCACGATTGTGCTAGTGACCAGGAGGGAGCCTTTGGCCGGGAGAAGCTGTTCACTGTAGCTGTAGCTGATGTAGCCTCGTGGTGCTGGCGTGTGACGTCAGGAGTTCTCGGGTTCTCTCCTCCAAATCTCTCTGACTTAATGGACCGGGCTGGATTAGGCTGCAATGCTGGATTAGATCGAGGAAGCTTTCAATCCTTTGGATACAGGATATGCAGATACCGCTAGGTTAGTTAAGCAGTTCAGATGTAGCGGTTTTTCAGTGATGAAATCACAGACTAGACGCGTTTCAGAGTTCTATACTTTGACCCTTTCCTCAGTAATCACTACTTGCGTATTTCCGTACTCTGGAGCAATTGGTTTATAAATTTTGGGGGGCTTTTTCTCCTTTTACCACATATTAAAAGAAAAAGTTGTGGTCCACACCAGCATGTTAACATGCTGGTGTTGCCCCATACTTTTCATTTTCACAAGAGGTAAAAGGAAAAAAAAGACCCCCAAAATATATAACACAATTTCTCCTGAGTACAGAAATACCCCATATGTGGACGTAAAATGCTCTGTGTGCGCACAACTTGGCGCAGGAGTGATAGCGGACTATGTACATTTGAGGCCTAAATTGGGGATTTGCATGGGTGGCTGATTAAAACTTCTGACATAAACGCAAAAAAATAAATACCCACGTAAGACCCCCATTTTGGAAACTACACCCCTCATGGAACGTAACAAGGGGTATAGTAAGCCTTGAAAACCCACAGGTGTTTGACGAATTTTTGTTAAAGTTGGATGGGAAAATGAGGAAAAAAAATTGTATCACTGAAATGCTGGTGTTAACCTAAATTTTTCATTTTCACAAGGGAAAATGGGAAAAAAAGCCCCCCAGAATTTGTAGCCCCATTTCTTCTGAGTTTGGAAATACCCCATATGTGGATGTAAAGTGCTCAGAAGCAAAGGAGCGCCATTGGGCTTTTGGAGAGAAAATTTGTCTGGGATTGAAGGCCACGTGTTTACAAAGCCCCCATGGTGCCAGGACAATGGAACCCCCCCACATTTGACCTAATTGTGGAAACTACACCCCTCACGTAATAAGGGGTACAGTGAGCATTTATGCCCTACAAAATGTAATTTTTCATTTGCACAACCCACTGTTGTGCAAATGCACAACCCACTGTTCCAAAGATCTGTCAAACACCAGTGGGGTGGAAATGCTTACTGCACCCCTTATTAAATTCTGTGTGTGTGTGGGGGGGGTGTAGTTTCCAAAATGAGGTCACATTTGGGGGGGGGAGGGGGTCCACTGTTCTGGCACCATGGAGGCTTTGTAAACGCACATGGCCCCCAACTTCCATTCGAAACAAATTCTCTCTCCAAAAGTTCAATGGCGCTCCTTCCCTTCTGAGCATTGTAGTGCGCCAGCGGGGCACCTGATGTCCACACAAGAGGTATTTCCATACTCATAAGAAATGGGGTTACAAATTTTGGGGGGCATTTTCTCCTATTACCCCTAGTAAAATATGGGGGATAACCAGCATTTTAATGAAAAACATGTTTTTCATTTACACATCTGATTTAACGAAAAGTCGTCAAACATCTGTGGGGTGTTAAGGCTCACTGTACCCCTTGCTGCATTCCTTGAGGGGTTTAGTTTCCAAAATAGTGTCATGTAATTTTTTTTTTTTTTTTGCTGTTCTGGCACCAAAGGGGGGGCTTCCTAAAGAAACATGCCCCCCAAAAATCAGTTCAGCAAAATTCACTCTCCAAAATCCTATTGTTGTTCCTTCCCTTCTGAGTCTTCTAGTGCACCCACAGAGCACTTTACATCCACATATGAGGTATTTCCTTACTCGAGAGAAATTTTGGGGGGGATTTCTCTCCTTTTACCCCTCCTTTCTCTACAAGAACATGCGAATGTAAAAAAAAAAATGAAGATTTAGAATTTTCTCCTTCACTTTGCTACTATTCCTGTGAAATGTGTTAAACTTTCTGAATATCATTTTGAATACTTTGAGGGGTGCAGTTTTTATAATGGGGTAATTTATGGGGTATTTATAACATGAAAGCCCCTCAAATCCACTTCAAACTGAACTGGACCCTGAAAAATTCAGATTTTGAAATTTTCGTAAAATATTTGAAAATTGCTGCTGAACTTTGAAGTCCTCTAATGTCTTCAAAAAGTAAAAACATGTCAACTTTATGATGCCAACATAAAGTAGACATATTGTATTTGTAAATTAAAATATAATTTATTTGTAATATCCATTTTCCTTACAAGCAGAGAGTTTCAAAGTTAGAAAAATGACACATTTTCAAAATTTTCATGAAATTTGGGGATTTTTCACCAAGAAAGAATGCACGTAATGACGAAAATTTACCACTATGTTAAATTAGTCTCTGAATCGGAATGAAAGGTAAAAGCATCCCAGAGTTAATAATATATAAAGTGACAGTGGTCAGATTTGCAAAAAAGGGCCGCGTCCTTAAATGGGCACTGTCAGATACAAAAACCTTTAATATGTTGTAATGAATGCAAAGCCAATAGGTTTGGCAATTGCTATCATTAGAAAATTTTCAGTATTTCATTCTGAAAAAGCCAGTCAAACAACTGCCCCCCCTGCCTGCTTGGACACATACTAGTCCTGCTGTGTCGTCACCTATGTCATGGACACACTTCCTTGATTGACAGCTGTGAGTGCAGGGCTCACAGCTGGAGGAATAATCCTCCCACTGTCAGCTTGTGTCCCGCTACTGTCGGTGGGGACAAGCTGGGAGTTGTAGTTTTGCTAATGCTATGGGAGATGTGGTGACGGAGACCTGCACAGTGAGGCCACGCCCCCTCCCTTTCAGAGGAATTCAGACTAGTGAGCTAAATTAAAAGTATAATAAAAAAAATAAAGGTGCTAGACACATAAAAATTAGATGTACATGGTCAGGATTAGGTACTGAGTGATATATTAAAAGGGGTTAAACAACACAATGTAACTCCAAGTCAAGCACGTTTCTGTGAAATCACACTGTCCTCTCAGGAAGCAACACTGACAATTTCACATGCTGTTGTGCAAATGGAGCAGACAACAGGTGGAAATTATAGACAATTAGCAAGACACCCCAATAAAGGAGTGGTTGTGCAGGTGGTGACCACAGCCCACTTCTCAGTTCCTATGCTTCCTGGCTGATGTTTTGGTCACTTTTGAATGCTGGCGGGGATTTCACTCTAGTGGAAGCATGAGAAGGAGTATACAACCCACACAAGTGGCTCAGGTAGTGCAGCTCATTCAGGATGGCACATCAATGCGAGCTGTGGCAAGGTTTGCTGTGTCTGTCAGCGTAGTGTCCAGAGCATGGAGGCGCTACCAGGAGATAGGCCAGTACATCAGTAGACATGGAGGTGGCCGTAGGAAGACAACAACCCAGCAGCAGGACCGCTACCTCTGCCTTTGTGCGAGAAGGAGCACTGCCAGAACCCTGCAGAATTACCTCTAGCAGGCCACAAATGTGCATGTGTCACCACTGGCGCCCTGTGCTCTTCACAGATGAAAGCAGGTTCACACTGAGCACATGTGACAGACGTGACAGAGTCTGGAGACGCCATGGAGATCATTCTGCTGCCTGCAACATCCTCCAGCATGACCAGTTTGGCGGTGGGTCAGTAATGGTGTGGGTGCCATTTCTTTGGGGGGCCTCACAGCCCTCCAATTGCTTGCCAGAGTTAGCCTGACTGCCATTAGGTACCGAGATGAGATCCTCAGACACCTTGTGAGACCATATGCGGGTGCAGTTGGCCCTTGGCTTCTCCTAATGCAAGACAATGCTAGACCCCATGTGGCTGGAGTGTGTCTGCAGTTCCTGCAAGAGGAAGGCATTGATGCTATGGACTGGCCTGCCCGTTCCCCAGACATGAATCTGATTGAGCACATCTGGGACATCATGTCTCACTCCATCCACCAACGCCACATTGCACCACAGACTGTCCAGGAGTTGGCGGATGCTTTAGTCCAGGGCTGGTAGGACATCCCTCAGGAGACCATCTGCCACCTCATCAGAAACATGCCCAGGCCTTGTAGGGAGGTCATACGGGCAGACGGAGGCCACACACACTACTGAGCCTCATTTTGATTTGTTTTAAGGACATTACATCAAAGTTGGATCAGCCTGTAGTGGGGTTTTCCACTTTGATTTTGAGTGTGACTTCATATCCAGACCTCCATGAGTTGATCAATTTGATTTCCATTGATAATTTTTGTGTGATTTTGTTGTCAGCACATTCAACTATGTAAAGATGAAAGTATTTAATACGATTAGTTCATTCATTTAGATCTAGGATGTTTTATCTTAGTGTTCCTTTTATTTTTTTGAGCAGTGTATATACACTCTTTTTGACACCTATTATTTTGAATGTTATCGAGGATTATTATTAAAAGTTGCATATTAAGCACACCCTGAGCACACTAATTTTGTACTCTCACTTGTGGATATTTATGTTTGCTGGGTGACTTAGTATGCCAAGCATGGTCTGACATGGGACCTAACCCCATTCCCATTTATCTTATTTCGCTTCCAACTGGCAATTTTTTTGCAGAATAATGCTGACCCAGAGGTGGCTCTAGACTTTGTGAGGACTTTGTGAAACTCATTCATGATGCCCTATCCCCGGGCCTGTGAATTTAAGAGAATGGCGATGCATACAGTGTATTAATCACCGCTCACCAGTGGTGATTAATACACTGACTGTTTAAAGACAAAAGTATTTCATACGATTAGTTATTTCATTCAGATCCAGGATGTGTTATCTTAGTCTTCCCTTTATTTTTTTGAGCAGTGCAGTTTGCAGCAATGCCAGTTTCACTGTACTATCCCCTTAGTAATCTGTGGTAGCCTCTGGTGCCCTTCCTGTGTTTGACAGCCACATTTTCTCCTTTAACTACTATATACAGGCAATGTATTTGTATCACTGTTTACAGTGCTACTGTGTGCTTTGTTACAGCAGACATAGAAAGAATGTTTTGGCAGATAAGAACCATTTAGTCCATCTAGTCTGCTCAATATTCTGAATACTATGAATATTCCCAGGCCCTATCTTATATCCAGGATAGCCTTTATAAACAAAAAAAATCATACAGCACTGTATGATTAGACACAGGTGAGATGTGGTCTGGCACTGCTCTACTCAGGTGCTTCTCAACACTTACCTCCATTGGTATAGCATCCTGATCCTGCAGTGTAGCGTGGTGTTGACATGTAATCTGGCAACTCCATAGGATACAGCAAACAGAAGAAAGGATATCGCACTCACCGGTACTGCAAACTTCTTTATTTTCGTTACTCACATGCAGGGAACAGACTTAGACATACAGCAGCGGGGTGTACAAAAAGGAGGCGTCTGTTCCCTGCATGTAAGTAATGAAAATAAAGAAGAAGTTTGCAGTACCGGTGAGTGTGATATCCTTTCTTCTGTTTGCTGTACTGTATGATTAAAACTTCACGTTTATTCCATTCATTTAAAATATTCAAGTGAAGCACAGTGCATGCAAACTGAATGTTGTGGAGAAACACCTGTTGGAATGGGCACCGCACTTCATTGGAATATTTTAAATGCATGGAATTAACATGAAGTTTTAATCATACAGTGCTGCTATCTCCTACTTTCTGGTATTTGTTCAGAACGGACAAAGGTTCTTTCAGCTGAAACAAATAGAAAGTGAGCAATGCATTACCTCTTAAGGATAGCCTTAAATGGGCACTCTCATTAAACCAAATTTTTGCTATTGCACTCCTTACGGTAAATAAAAAATATTTCTAACATACTTTGTTTAAAAAAATAAATGATGTTTTCTTTGTTTTATTTGTGCTTCACCCCTTGGGGACGGAGCCCATTATGACCCTAAGAACGGGAGCATTTTTTGCAAATCTGACCACTGTCACTTTAAGCATTAATAACTCTGGGATGCTTTTACTTATAAATTTGATTCCGAGATTGTTTTTTCGTGACATATTCTACTTTGTTAGTGGTAAATTTTCTTCGATACTTGCATCATTTCTTGGTGAAAAATGCAAAACTTTTTAAAAATTTTCTAACTTTGAAGCTCTCTGCTTATAAGGAATATGGATATTCCAAATAAATTATATATTGATTCACATATACAATATGTCTACTTTATGTTTGCATCATAAAGTTGACATGTTTTTACTTTTGGAAAACATCAGAGGGCTTCAAAGTTCAGCAGCAATTTTCAAATTTTTGGCAAAATTTTCAAAATCGGAATTTTTCAGGGACCAGTTCAGTTTTGAAGTGGATTTGAAGGGTCTTCATATTAGAAATACCCCACAAATGACCCCATTATAAAAACTGCACCCTCCAAAGTATTCAAAATGACATCCAGTAAGTGTGTTAACCCTTTAGGTGTTTCACAGGAATAGCAGCAAAGTGAAGGAGAAAATTCAAAATCTTCATTTTTTACACTCACATGTTCTTGTAGACCCAGTTTTTGAATTTTTACAAGGGGTAAAAGGAAAAAAAATCCTCTCAAAATTTGTAACCCAATTTCTCTCAAGTAAGAAAATACCTCATATGTGTATGTGAAGTGTTCAGCGGGTGCACTAGAGGGCTCAGAAGCGAAGGAGCAACAATGGGATTTAGGAGAGGGAGTTTTTCTGAAATGGTTTTTGGGGGTCATGTCCCATTTAGGAAGCCCCTATGGTGCCAGGACAGCAAACCCCCCCCCCCCACCCCACATCGCACACTATTATGGAAACTACACCCCTCAAGGAACGTGACAAGGGGTACGGTGAGCCTTAACACCCCACAGGTGTTTGACAACTTTTTGTTAAAGTCGGATGTGTAAATGAAAAAAAATGTTTTTCACTAAAATGCAGTTTTTTCCCCAAATTTTACTTTTTTTTACAAGGGGTAATAGGAGAAAATGCCCCCAAAATTTGTAACCCCATTTCTTCTGAGTATGGAAATACCCCATGTTTGGACGTCAAGTGCACTGCGAGCAAACTACAATGCTCAGAAGAGAAGGAGCGCCATTGAGCTTTTATAGAGATAATTTGTTTGGAATGGAAGTCGGGGGCCATGTGCATTTACAAAGCCCCCCGTGGTGCCAGAACAGTGGACCCCCACATGTGACCCCATTTTGTAAACTACACCCCTCACGGAATGTAATAAGGGGTACAGTGAGCATTTACACCCCACTGGTGTTTGACAGATCTTTGGAACAGTGGGCTGTGCAAACAAAAAAATTACATTTTTCATTTTCACTTACCACTGTTCCAAAAATCTGTCAGACACTTGTGGGGCTTAATGCTCACTGTACCCCTTGTTACATTCCGTGAGGGGTGTAGTTTCCGAAATGGGGTCACATGTGGGTATTTCTTTTTTTGGGTTTATGTCAGAACCGCTGTAAAATCAGCCACCCCTGTGCAAATCACCAATTTAGGCCTCAAATGTACGTAGTGCGCTCTCACTCCTGAGCCTTGTTGTGCGCCAGCAGAGTATTTTAAGCCCATTTATGGGGTATCTCCGTACTCAGGAGAAATTGCGTTACAAATTTTGGGGGTCTTTTTTTCCTTTTACCTCTTGTGAAAATAAAAGGTAAAGGGCAACACCAGCATGTTAGTGTAAAAATATTTTTTTTTACACTAACAGGCTGGTGTAGACCCCAACTTTTCCTTTTCATAAGGGGTAAAAGGAGAAAAAGCCCCCCAAAATTTGTAGTGCAATTTCTCTCGAGTACGGAAATACCCCATGTGTGGCCCTAAACTGTTTCTTTGAAATACGACAGGGCTCCGAAGTGAGAGAGCACCATGCGCATTTGAGGACTGAATTAGGGATTGCATAGGGGTGGACATAGGGGTACTCTATGCCAGTGATTCCCAAACAGGGTGCCTCCAGCTGTTGCTAAACTACCAGCATGCCTGGACAGTCAGTGGCTGTCCAGAATTGCGTGGAGTTGTTGTTTTGCAAGAGCTGGAGGCTCCGTTTTGGAAACACTGCTGTACAATACGTTTTTCATTTTTATTGGGGGGGGGACAGTGTAAGGGGGTGTATATGTAGTGTTTTACTCTTTATTAGGTGTCAGTGTAGTGTAGTGTTTTTAGGGTACATTCACACTGGCGGGTTACGGTGAGTTTCCCGCTAACAATTTTCGAAAAATTTGCCGCAGCTCATACTTGAAGCAGGAAACTTACTGTAAACCCGCCCTTGTGAATGTACCCTGTACGTTCACATGGGGGGGGGGGGGGGGGGGCAAAACTCCAGCTGTTTCAAAACTACAACTCCCAGCATGTACTGACAGACCGTGCATGCTGGGAGTTGTAGTTTTGCAACAGCTGGAGGCACACTGGTCGGAAAACCTTCAGTTAGGTTCTGTTACCTAGCTCAGTATTTTCCAACCAGTGTGCCTCCAGCTGTTGCAAAACTACAACTCCCAGCATGCACGGTCTGTCAGTACATGCTGGAAGTTGTAGTTTTGCAACAGCTGGAGGCACACTGGTCAGAAAACCTTCAGTTAGGTTCGGTTACCTAACTCATTATTTTCCAACCAGTGTGCCTCCAGCTGTTGCAAAACTAAAATTCCCAGCATGTACTGATCACAGAAGGGCATGCTGGGAGATGTAGTTATGCAACAGCTGGAGGTACGCAACTACAACTCCCAGCATGCCGAGACAGCTGTTTGCTGTGTGGGCATGCTGGAATTTGTAGTTTTGCAACATCTGGAGTGCTACAATTTAGAGACCACTGAACAGTGATCTCCAAACTGTGGACCTCCAGATGTTGCAAAACTACAACTCCCAGCATGCTCGGCCTGTCAGTACATGCTGGGAGTTGTAGTTTTGCAACAGCTGGAGGCACACTGGTTGGAAAACCTTCAGTTAGGTTCTGTTACCTAGCTCAGTATTTTCCAACCAGTGTGCCTCCAGCTGTTGCAAAACTACAACTCCCAGCATGCACGGTCTGTCAGTACATGCTGGAAGTTGTAGTTTTGCAACAGCTGGAGGCACACTGGTCAGAAAACCTTCAGTTAGGTTCTGTTACCTAACTCATTATTTTCCAACCAGTGTGCCTCCAGCTGTTGCAAAACTACAATTCCCAGCATGTACTGATCACAGAAGGGCATGCTGGGAGATGTAGTTATGCAACAGCTGGAGGTACGCAACTACAACTCCCAGCATGCCGAGACAGCTGTTTGCTGTGTGGGCATGCTGGAATTTGTAGTTTTGCAACATCTGGAGTGCTACAATTTAGAGACCACTGAACAGTGATCTCCAAACTGTGGACCTCCAGATGTTGCAAAACTACAACTCCCAGCATGCCCAGACAGCCAACAGCTGTGTGGGCATGCTAGGAGTTGTAGTTTTGCAAGATCTAGAGGGCAGTATAGAGATCACTGTGCAGTGGTCTCTAAACTGTAGACCTCCAGCTGTTGCAAAACTACAAATTCCAGCATGCCCAGACAGCAAACAGCTGCCTGGGCATGCTGGGAGTTGTAGTTTTGCAACATCTGGAGGGCGACAGTCTAGATACCACTATAGTGGTCTCAGACTGTAGCCCTCTAGATGTTGCTAGGCAACTAACCGGCTTCCGTCGCATCAAGGGAGCCGTCCTCTTCTGCCGCCCGCAGATCTCAGTCGCCGATCGCCGTCGCTCCGCTACCTCCGGACGGGTTAAGTGATCTTCGGCGCCGCTCCTCTTCGTTTTCCCCGTTCTGGCCCACCTATTGCGGGTGGGTAGGACGGGGAAAACGAAAGTAAACCCCCCCCGATCTGCTATTGATGGTCGCGTCTAGACCACCAATAGGAGGGGTGGCACCCGTGCCACCTCACTCCTATCGCTTCATTGGGATCGTGGGTGTCTTAGACACCCGCGATCCCCCTTATATTCCGGGTCACCATAGACCCATAATGACCCGGAATCGTCGCAAATCGCAAGTGTGAATTCACTTGCGATTTGCGCCGATCGCCGACATGGGGGGGGGGGGTCTAATAGATATCAGCAGTCACCCCGGTCCGAAGGGCGTATGGATACGCCCTTCGTCCTTAAGTACCAGGACGCAAGGGCGTATGCATACGCCCTTCATCCCCAACAGGTTAAAAAAACTCAAGAGCACATTTCCTACATCTCATACAGACTTTGGACCGAAGCCCAAACACATGAAGTGCGGCCTGGAGTGCTGAAGGGGGGCGGGGTGTCCAACCAACAGCATATGGCAGTTCAGTGCGACAGGAGCTATGATTGGATGAGGCTTGACGCACACCCCTCAGTACTCCAAGCTGCACTTTCTGTGTTTGGACTTCGGTCCAAAGTCTGTGTATAAGATGGAGGAAAATGTGTTCTTTAGCTTTTTTAAGCACAAATAAATCATAGAAAACTTAATTTTTTTTAAACAAAGTATATTACAAATATATTTTATTTACCATAAGGAGTGCAATAGCAAATTTTTTTTTAATGAGAGTTACCCTTTAATGCTATCCCATTCATGTTTGACTCCTTAAGGACATTGGGTGTACATGTATGTCCTAGCCCTGCGGCCGCTATATGAAGCATGCTCAGGAGCAGAGTGTGCTTTATACAGCCAGGACCCACAGTTAGTGCCTTAAAGGGTTATGCCACAGCCAAATGATAACCTCTGTCCACAGGATAGGTGATATCGAGCTGATTGGTAGGGGTATGACCACTAAAACCCCCACTGATTCTAGAAATGAAGGTTAAATGTTGCCTGGGATGGAGGGAGTGCACGTTGTGTGTATGGCCAGCACTTCATTAATTTTCTATGGGGCTTCTGAACATTGCCAAGCTCAGAGCTCCACTCTGCTCATTCTGGAAAACATTTCACCCTTTTGATTGTGGGATAACTCTTTATTTTTTTTTTTTTTTTACTTTTTCCTCCTTCATTGTTAGTACAAGTTACTAACAACTCTTGTTACAGTTATGCTGTATAATTTGTATTCAATTGGTGGGTTTAAAAAATATTTTCAAATAATGAAATCCAGAGCAGATACAGGGATTATTTAACATTCACAATTCTAAAAGATATTGCTGTCAGAAGAAGAAGTTTGAATTAAAAGGACTAATCCTCCTGACCTACTTGGAATTGGTTAATTTTTATTTAGAGAGGTTGAACGTTTGATACTCCATCTAAAGTTCAGTTTAAAGTATAAAAGTTTAAAAAGTTTATCATTTATTCATATTACAATTTAGTAGTTAAAGTTCTGCTAGAAAAGCAAGAATAGTGGTTCAAAGTACAACATTTCGCTGCTTTTTGTAGTTTAAAGTTTACAGTTGTAGAAGAAACATGTTAACCATTTTTGGTAACGTGAAATTAAACAAGCATATATGAATGCTCACAAATGTTAAATATCTTGCAAGTAAGACTCTATGCACAAACATAGATTTTAAGTTGTGTTTGCTTCCAACCTCCCCCCGCTGGAAATGACAAAAAGATAGCAAGATAATGCATATTGCTGTACTTCCAGAAATCATCTGAACACGCCCCCCCCCCCCCCCTTTTTTTATTTTTTGCAGCAAATGGGGATTGAGCACCTTTTTTTAATTTTGGAAAATGTATAATACTCATTCTTAATTACCAAATGTCTCATCCTTTAACACAGAGGGAGAGATTTATCAAATCTGTCTAGGGGAATATTTGCTGAGTTTCCCATAGCAACTAATTAGATTGCATCTTTCATCTCTGAAAAGGCCTCTGAAAAATGAAAGAAGCGATCTGATTGGTTGCTAAGGGCAACTTTTCCTCTGGACAGGTTTTGATAGATCTCTCCCATAAAGTTTTAGATTCTGTCTAAACAAATCAAGGCCATTAACAAAACCTGTTATTGGCACAATAGATATGGCTCCTTTTTCTGTGCCTTATAACGGCTGTATGAATCCACCTTGCTGCTCACACAAGGCTCTGATACTAATCTATATACATAAAACTCAACGTGTGTGTGTGTGTATGTGTGTATGTTCAGCATCACGTCCAAATGGCTAAAGATATTAACATGAAACTTGGCTCACATGTTACTTATATGTCAACAACAAACATAGGATAGGTGATTTAACCCTTACTCACCCCCATTTGCCAGGGGTGGGGTTTATGTTTAAAGTTCCATACAAGTCAATGGGAAATATGTTACTGCATAACTTCCAAACGGCTGGATATATTTCGATAATACTTGGTCACATGTTACTTATATGTCCACCTAAAATATAGGATAGTTAATTTAACCCTTAACTACCCCCATTTTTGAGGGTCGGGGTTTTTGTTTAAAGTCCCATGCAAATTAATGGGAAATGTATGTTCCCACATAACTTCCGTACGGCTGGAGATATTTCAATAACTGGTACAATAACTGGATAGGAGGTCGGGATAGGAGGTCGGGATAGGAGGTCGGGATAGGAGGTCGGGATAGGAGGTCGGGATAGGAGGTCGGGAAAGGAGGACTGGATAGGAGGTCGGGATATGACAACAATATATGAGGACGGGATATGAAGTCAAAAGCTTCCTCCTTTGTTTATTTTCCTCCACAACAAGGATTAGGAAGGAAAAACCGGGCAACGCCGGGTACTCAGCTAGTAGAGTATAAAATATTGACAGCACTCACAAATATATATTGCAACCGGACACAACACATGAGAAAATGTGTCAAACTCCACTGGACAAATGACTGGACTATGTGGGGTCCCTTTACACTTTCTCAAAGATGGATTCTCTTAACACCTCTGTGATCAGCACGTTATAACAACAGCTTTTCATTCATAGATCACAGGAAAAAATTACAAAAACAAAAGGATTGAAATGAAAAGGTTTTTTTTTTCAGAACAATGAATCAGCTTTAAATGTTTTAGTAGTTTTCGAGTGAGGCAGTACTTTTAAATCTAAAAACTCCTATACTCCTGTGACTACACAGACATACTTTGAATAAACCAACACATAGCTGTGTTTTCAGTGCAGTCAACTTTTCAAGATTCAATGTATCTAAAAAAATAAAAAAAAATTATTTCAGTATGCAGATTTAGATCGACATATGGATGCACTGAACGCCTGGAGAAATGCCACATTTCTAAAGCCACAGCACAGTTTAGCTTGGAATAACATGATCATACTGCTGGATAATACAGGTAAGCTATTCTAGTACCGCTAAAGCCATGCATTCTTGAAATATCTAACAGCTCAAAGGTGGTAACATTTCATATCGGGATCATATTAAAGTCATGCTAGATAGTTAGTAAGCATTTCAGTAATGCTTCAGCTGATCTTGTTCAAGTTTGTGATGTGCATCCTTGCCATCATAAGCCTTATTCAGTCTTCTAGTCACACCTTATGTGTGCAAATTATAGAGATGACAGCCATACAGTACATATTTTTGTGGTATTTATTAAAAACCTAGCAATAAATTGTGCTCTAAATTGTCACAGATTTAATCAAAACAGACACTGTGGTACAGGAAGCTAGCACTACCTGTAAAAAAATAAACCTGTCTATTCTCTTTATTGCTTGTAACAATGCATTAAAACTAATGAAAAATGTTTTGTGTAATCTTGTAAAATGTATTTCCTATCAGTCACTTTACCTTGGATCAACTTTGGTTATGTTGTCAGTAAATGTAAAATCCAACCTTTGTTTTCCTTACATTGTTTGTACTTATTTTCAGTCTGTTATTACGTTTTGCATCATGTATAGCTCCGTTTATAAATTATGTCACCTTACTGCAGCAGTACTTCACAATGCACTTAACCCCTTGGGGACGAAGCCCATTTTACCTTAAGGACTTGGCCATTTTTTGCAAATCTGACCACTGTCATTAAAGGGGTTATCCACCATAAGGTGATTTTAGTACGTAGCTGGCAGACAGTAATGGACATGCTTAGGAAGGATCTGCGCTTGTCATGGGGCTAAATGGCTATGTTGTGAGATTACCATAATACTGTGGCTAGCTTTTTGTGAACTGGTATTTCCTGTTTGACTTTTCTTTTTTTAACTACAAATCCCACAATTCCATTTTCACCCCTCCCACACATCAGCCACCCTACCCATTGAAACATAAATGAGCTGCATCCATTCAAAAGACTTGTGGTTTTCAATCAGGGTGCCTACAGCTTTTGCATTAGTTTCAGATTGATCTCTCCCCCACCTAGTGATCGCTCCACCCATTGAAGCAGACAGGCTCCCTGTCATCAGCTGACTAGTGAGTCAGGTCTCAGCCACATTGCAACCTGGGAAAAATCTGATGCTGGTAAAAATAAATATTGGGGTGAAAATCACAGAAGAATTGTGAGAAAACCATTACACACAGGTACAGACACTATATGATGAACTACACTAACTTTACAGCCCCTGTAGCATAGTCAAATAAATAAAAAAATCCTGGAATACCCCTTTAATAACTCTGTGATGCTTTAAATTATGGATTTGATTCAGAGAGAGTTTTTTCGTGACATATTCTACTTCATGTTAGCGGTAAATTTTTGTCAATACTTGCATAATTTCTTGGTTAAAAATTCCAAAATTTCATGAAAAATTTGAAAATTTTGCATTTTTCTAACTTCGCTGCTTGTAAGGAAAATGGACATACCAAATAAGTTATATATTGATTCACATATACAATATGTCTACTTTATTTCTGCATCATAAAGTTGACATGTTTTTACTTTTTGAAGACATTGGAGGGCTTCAAACTTTAGCAGCAATTTTTCATGAACGTTTTAAAATCAGAATTTTTTAGGGACCAGTTCAGTTTTGAAGTGAATTTGAGGGTCTTTATGTTTGAAATACCCCATAATGGACCCAATTATGAAAACTGTACCCCTCAAAGTATTCAGAATGACATTCAGAAAGTTTGTTAACCCTTGTTTCACAGGAATAGCAGCAAGTGGAGGAGAAAATTTTGTAGACCTATTCTTGTAGACCCATTTTTTTTTTCATTTTTACAAGGGGTTAAAGGAGATGTGTAACCTAATTTCTCTCGAGTAAGGAAATATTTCATATGTGGATGTGAAGTGCTCTGTGGATGCACTAGACTCTAGTGACTAGAGGGCTCAGAAGGGAAGGAGTGACATTGGGCTTTTGGAGTGTGAATTTTACTGAAATGGTTTTTGGGGGGCATGTTGCATTTAGGACCTCCCTTGGTGCCAGAACAGCAAAAAAAATAAACACATGGCACACTATTTGGGAAACCACAACCCTCAAGGAATGTAACAAGGGGTATAGTGAGCCTTAACACCCCACAGGTGATTGACACATTTCCACTAAAGTTGGACGTGAAAATGAAAAATTAGATTTTTTTCACAAAAATTATGGTGTTGCCCCAAATTTTTCATTTTTACAAGGGGTAATAGGAGAAAAAGCCCCCCAAAATGTGTAACCTCATATCTTTCAAGTAAGGAAATACCTCATGTGGATGTAAAGTGCTCTATTGGGTACACTAAAGGGCTCAGAAGGGAAGGAGCGACATTGGGCTTTTGGAGGGCAAATTTTACTGAAATGGTTTTTGGAGGGCATGTCGCAATTAGGATCCTCCTTGGTGTCAGAACAGCAAAAATAAAACCACATGGCACACTATTTGGGAAACTACACGCCTCAAGGAACGTAACAAGGGGTATAGTGAGCCTTAACTCCCCACAGGTGATTGACAAATTTTCGCTAAAGTTGGACTTGAAAATGAAAGATTTAATTTTTTTCACTAAAATGCTGGTATTATCCCAAATTTTTCATTTTCACAAGGGGTAATAGGAAAAAATGCACCCCAAAGTTTGTAACCCCATTTCCTCTGAGTATGGAAGTATGCCAAATGTGGATATTGTGCTCTGCGGGCGCACTACAGGGCTCAGAAGAGAAGGAGCGCCATTTAGCTTTTGGAGAGAGACACCACAAGAAGTACATGACCTGGCACTGCTTAGATTCAAATGCTCCTGAGGATTGTCCTGTTGGCATACAGGAACTGCACAGCCTGTGCAGTTCACATGGAGAGATTAGCTTGGAGCACTCGCCTCAGACACCAGGCTAGTAGTGATGTAACGTCTTTATTCATATAGAAGGTGAAACGTACAGCAGGGAGGGGGAACAAGGACTGGTGGGTTCAGCCAGTGGATGACTGTCCGTATCGCGCACTCTTTGAGAATTTGTTTGGAATGGAAGTCGGTGTCCATGTGCATTCAAAAAGCCCCCGTGCTACCAGAACAGTGGACACCCCCACATGTGACCCTATTTCAGAAACTACACCCCTCACGGTTTGTAACAAGGGTTGCAGTGAGCATTTACACCCCACTGGCATTTGACAGCTCTTTGGAACAGTGGGCTGTGTAAATGAACAATTTAATTTTCATGGACCACTGTTCAAAAAATCTGTCAGACACCTGTGGCGTGTAAATGCTCACTGCACCCCTTATTACATTCTATGAGGGTTGTAGTTTCCAAAATGGGATCACATGTGGGGGGTTCCACTGTTCTGGCACCTTGGGGGCTTTGTAAACGCACATGCCCTTCAATTCCAGCCAAATTCTCTCTCCAAAAACCAAATTTTGCTCCTTCCCTTCTGAGCCCTTTAGTGAGCCCACAGAGCACTTAACATCCGCATATGGGGTATTTCTTTACTCAGAAGAAATGGTGTTACAAAATTTTGGGGGGCTTTTTTCTTATTAGCCCTTGTGAAAAAGAAAAATATGGGGTAACACCAGCATTTTAGTGAAAAAAATTAAAATTTTCATTTTCACGTCCAACTTTAACAAAAATTTGTCAGACACCTGTGGGGTGTTAAGGCTCACTATACCCCTTTTTACGTTCCGTGAGGGGTGTAGTTTCCAAAATGGGGTCATGTGGGTATTTTTTATTTTGAGACTTAAATTGAGGCTTAAATTAGGGATTTGCCTCTGCTGTCAAATTACGCTACGGCAGTGTTTCCCAAACACTGTGCCACCAGCTGTTGCAAAACTCCCAGCATGCCTGGACAGTCAATGGCTGTCCGGCAATACTGGGAGTTATTTTGCAAGAGCTGGAGGCTGTTTTGGAAGCAGTGCTGTACAAGACGTTTTTCATTTTTATTGGGGGGGGGGGGGGGGATCAGTGTAAGGGGGTGTAGTGTTTTACTTTTTATTTTGTGTAGTGTAGTGTTTTTAGAGTTCATGCACACAGTCAGTTTCACAGCAAGTTTCCCGCTGGGAGCTTGAGCTGCAGCAGAAAATTTTCGGCAGCCTAAGCCTAAAGCGCGAAACTCACTGTAAATCCCCGCCCGTGTGAATGTACCCTGTACTTTTTTGGGGGGTGCAAAACTACAACTCCCAGCATGCACTGACTGACCGTGCATGCTGGGAGTTGTAGTTTTGCCACAGCTGGAGGCTCAATGGTGAGGACACACTGAGCTAGGCTACAGACTAATTCAGTGTTTCCCCACCAGTGTGCCTCCATCTGTTGCAAAACTACAACTCCCAGCATGCCCAGACTGTCCAGGCATGCTGGGAGTTGTACTTCGGCAACATCTGAACTCCTAGCATGACTGACTGCCTAGGCATGCTGAGTTGTAGTTTTACAACATCTGAAGGGCCACAGTATGGAGACCACTGCACAGTTGTCTCCAAACTGGCCCTTCAGATGTTGTAAAACTACAACTCCCAGCATGCACTGACTGCCGAAGGGCAAGCTGAGAGTTGTAGTTATGCAACAGTTGGAAGAGGCACAGTTTGGAACCCAGTGTAGTAGTCTCCAAACTGTCCCCCCAGATGTTGCAATACTACAACTTCCAGCAAGCCCAGACTGTCCAGGCATGCTAAGAGTTGTAGTTCGGCAACATCTGAAGTTGTAAATGTTGCAGAACTACAATGCCTAGCATGCCTGACTGTCTGGACATGCTGGGAATGGTAGTTTTGTAACATCTGGAGGGACACAGTTTGGAAACCACTGCACCTCCAGTTGTTGCAAAACTACAACTACCAGCATGCCCAGACTGTCCAGGCATGCTGGGAGTTGTAGTTCCGCAATATCTGAAGGGTAAGATGTTGCAGAACTATAACTCCCAGCATGCCTTTGGCTGTCTGGGCATGTTGAGAGTAGTAGTTTTGCAACATCTGCAGTACCACAGTTTGAAGACCTTTATTTTCTGGGTGATCAGGTCACCAGAGACCCAATCAGCCCGGAAAAGCCGTGATTCGCCGGTCAGAATTGAGGGGGATCACCGTCATCAACAGTCATCCCATTCCGATCACCACCACATGTCTGGCAGTGACCGAAATTCCCAGGATATACAGGTACACCCTTGGTCCGTACCAGGGAGCAAGGGCGTACCTGTACACCCTTAGTCCCCAACAGGCTAAAGAAGCTAGTTGATTGGTTGCTATGGGCAACTGGGCAATGTTTCTTCTGGACAGGTTTGATTAATCTCCCCCATAGTGTTTTAAAAAATGTCAGTGAGCAGCTAACCTGTGGGTTAAGACAGCTTTATTTATTTGTTGTCTGAGAAAGATAGGTAACAATCATCCCCACGTCACCATAAAACATTTTTCTCAGGTGCCATCTATTCTTAATGGATATTTTCAGCAAGACAACAAACTATGTGACAAGAATCATGTCATAATATAGTAAGCATAATAGGAACAGCATAATATTGTGGAATATCTTAGCATCACAGATATTCAGCCTCATTTTTTGTATTATAGAATATAGAATGTATGCTGTATTCAGGCCCATGCTTAAGGTTGTCATAGATCACAGGTAGAGATGAGCGAACTTACAGTAAATTCGATTCGTCACGAATGTCTCAGCTCAGCAGTTGATGACTTTTCCTGCATAAATTAGTTCAGCTTTCAGGTGCTCCGATGGGCTGGAAAAGGTGGATACAGTCCTAGGAGACTCTTTCCTAGGAATGTATCCACCTTTTCCAGCCCACCGGAGCACCTGAAGGCTGAACTAATTTACGCAGGATAAGACATCAACTGCCGATCCGAGAAGTTCGTGACGAATCAAATTTACTGTAAGTTCATTTCATCTCTAATCACAGGCTCTGTTCACACCATGAATTTAGCCCTAAAGTATATTTGTCTGTGTACAAAATAATGTATCCAGACATAGACTGTATACTACTTAACCCGATCCCGCAATATCAGGTACATGCAGGGGCGTAGCTAGAAACCACAGGGCCCCGATGCGAAAAATTGTCCTGGATCCCCTTACTCAAATATCAATATCACAAATATCAGTGACTACAGCACTGATGGGACACAGTCAGGAGAATACACAGTGATTTAAGTGACTTACAGGCAGGGACCAAAAATAGGCCCGGGCATTTTAAAATAAGCAGCCCATTTTTATGGTAGTGGTCAGACTGCTGGGACCCCCACCAATCCCCTCGGTTCAGATGGCTTTCCAGCTGTTGCAAAGCTGCAACTCCCATTGTGTCTGAAGAGCCTCAAGCATTAAGGAAGTTGCTGTTTTGTAACAGCTGGAGAGCCACAGAATGGGGTACAGTGTCACCCATCATCACTGCAGAACTTAAGAGACTCCAGCTGATGGGACAGTCAGGAGAAAACACAATGATATCACTGACCTGAGTGACGTCTTCCCTGTTGTCTTTCCTTTCCTTCTTTATCTGGTTCAGATACCAGGACTTCTTCCAGCTACATCTTCTCTGCAGAGTCTGACTCCCGGACATCATTGGTTCCTTAATTTGTCAGCAGATACTCATCCTCTGTATAAAGACAATACTCATTATAACACATTATAATTCTGCCAAATACTGTACCACCTGAATATAATACCGCCATGCACTGTACCCTCTAGATATATTAGTGCAACACACTGTACCCCCTGAATATAATACTGCCTACCACTGTACCCTCTAAATATATTATTGCAACAACACACTGTACCCCCTAAATATTAGTCACAACCTGTACCCCCTGAATATAATACTGCCACACACTGTACCCCCTGAATATAATACTGCCATACACCGCTTACCCCTCACTCCATCATCTGTCTTATCAACCCCCTCCACCCCATGCTTGGTCAGTTTATCACCCCAATGTCCCCTCCCCTCCATCCCATCCTTGGTATTCTCATCACCCCATACACCCCAACCTCAGTCTCATCATCAAACCCCCCCCCCCCCACCCATCCTTGGCTCTTCATGCCTGCACTCCATATTATTCCCCCCCCCCCAATCCTCGTTATCATCATTGTACCCCCCCCCCCCCCCCCCCCCCACACACACACACACACACTCCATCCTCAGACTCCTCATCATCATCATTGGAAAAGAATGTGGAAAAATAAAATAAATGTGAAAACAATAAAAATAAGTGAAAAAAATAAACTAAGATATATATATATATATATATATATATATCATATAATATATATATATATATATTTTTTTTATTTTTTTTTTGCACCCAAAACACACCCAAATATAGTCGTCCCCCCCCCCCCCCCAAAAAAAAAAACGCCAACATGTCCCACAAAAAAGGGTCCTCAGACAATTGTGTTGGTGAAAAAATAAAAAGTTATGGCTCACAGAATACGGCGACTTAGAAGACATGATTTTATTTCTTACTAAAAAAGTTTTTATGCTATAAATGTTCTAAAATATAAAAAAAATATATATAAATTTTGTATCGCCATGATCGCATAAACCTGCAGGGTAAAGTTAAAATGTCATTTATACCGCATGACGAACGACCTATAAAATTAATAAAAAAAACAACCACAATAGAATTTTTTATTTATATAACCATAAAAAATAAAAAACTATCAGTGTCAAATGTACCCCAAAATGGTACCAATTAAAGCGTCAACTTGTCTCCCAAAAATATTTTTGCATCCCAAGGCCTCTGCAACTTTATATGATGCCAGGAGAATATCCTAAACTAAAAGCCCCAAAACCAACACAGCACACCTTCATGTCTGAGGCCTGTGTGTGTGTGCAAAAGTATTCAACCCCCCCCCCCCCCCTTAGACTTTTTACATATTTTGGTGCCTCACAACCTGGAATTAACATGGATTGTTTGAGGATTTTGATCATTTAATTTACAGAACATACTCACAACTTTGCTTCAAAAAAAAAATAAAAAAGTTAAATCTTCAAACAGCAAATAGGACAAAATTTTTACATAAAAAGTCAATGTGCATAGCTATTCACCCTCCTAAGGTCACTTTGTAGAGCCACCTTTTGCGGCAATTACAGCTCCAAGTGGCTTTGGATAAGTCTCTATGAGCTTGCCACACCTTACCACTGGGATTTTTGCCCATTCCTCCTTGCAAAACTGCTCCAGCTTCTTTAAGTTGGATGGTTTGCGCTTTTGAACAGCAATCTTTTAAGTCTGACCACAGATTTTCGATTGGATTGAGATCTGGGCTTTGACTAGGCCATTTCAACACATTTACATGTTTCCCCTTAAAGGGGTTGTGTGCTGCCCTGGCTTTCGGAGCTCCGCACGCAGCGTCTGGAAGTTCATTACTCCAAACGCTGTGCGCGGGCTTCCGTGTTCACGGCCGCCGGGCGTGACGTCACGCCCGGCCCCCTTGTGACATCAATCCCACCCCCTCAATGAAAGTCTATGGGAAGGGGGCGCGACCGCTGTCACGCCCCCGTCCCATAGACTTTGGTAGAGGGGGTGTGACAGCGGTCGCGCCCCCTTCCCGTAGACTTTCGTTGAGGGGGCGGGCGTGACGTCACGAGGGGGCCGGGCGTGATGTCACGCCCAGCGGCCGCGAACACGAAAGCCCGCACACAGCGTTCGGAGTAATGAACTTCCGGACGCTGTGAGCGGAGCTCCAAAAGCCAGGGCAGCGCACAACCCCTTTAAACCACTCTTCTAAATACGTCAGAATTCGGGGAATATATTTTGAGTTGCATTTCTGTGTCAACACCTACTGTGTTGAAGAAAAAAATGGATTAACCCCTTGAGGACGGACCCATTTTTTACCTCAATGACCAGGCTCTTTTTTTGAAATTTGACTTGTATCTCTTTAAATGGTAATAACTTTACAATGCTTTTTCTGAGCAGAGCCATTCTGAGATTGTTTTTTCGTGACATATTGTACTTTATTTAAAAGGTGCATTTTTGTTGACACATGCAGCATTTTTTGTGAAAAACTTGAAAATGTCTGGCGTTTTTTTTTTTTATGGTGTACACTGTGCGGTAAAAGTGATGTTATATTTATTCTGTGGATCAGTACGATTATGGCGATACCCATTTTTTATATATCTTTCTATGTTCTTTTTCCTTTTCTGAGCAAAATAATTTTTCTGCCATTAATTTTCCAACAGCCGTAACTTTTTTATTTTTCGTCCAACGCCATTGAGTAAGGGCAAATTTTTTGTGGAATAAGCTGTACTTTTTTATTGGTATTATTTGTGTGCTATGTGCTACCTTTTGAAATTTTTTTATTCCGCTATTTGTACCAAAATTGGCGAATTTTGTGCTGCTTTTAGTTATTTATTTTTTACGGCGTTCACCGTGCAGGATAATTTACATTATAGTTTTATAGAACACGTCATTACGGATGTGGCAATACCTATTATGTATATCGTGTGTTTTTGATCTTTTTTGGTGATAATAAAGGGCTTTTATTGGGAAGGGGGCATTTTTTATTTATTTATTTATTTTTTTTTTTTACACTTCATACTTTTTACAGGTTATACTATGCTGCAATACATTTGTACTGCAGCACAGTATGACCTGATGAGCTGCACACTGTACAGCCTGCGCGATCCAGCCTCTGGCTAGATCTCACAGGCTTCTGTAGCAGGCCGACAGGAGGTCATGATCTGACCTCCTGCTGCCATAGCAACCAACAGCAACCTGCAATCATATCACGGCACCGCCGTTGGTGAATAGGGGGAGAGCGCTCCCCCTGTCAACACCATAGATCAGGATTATTCACGGCTTCAAGGGGGTTAATGCTGCCGGGTCCCGTCGCCGATCTCCTGCGCTGCCCGCGGCAGTGCCTTAAATCGCTAGGACGTATGCATATGTCCAATTGCGCAAACATGTCGGATGCTTGGACGTATGCATACGTCCTGAAGCGGGAAGGGGTTAAAATAAAAAATTTGCAAAAAAATTACATTTTAAAATTCCGCCTCCACTTTGTTTTAATTTCTGTGAAACACTTAAAGGGGTACTCTGGTGGAAAACTTTTTATTTTATTTCATTTTTTTTAATGAACTGGTGCCAGAAAGTTGAACAGATTTGTAAATTACTTCTATTAAAAAATCTTAATCCTTTTAGTACTTTTTAGCAGCTTTATGCTACAGAGGGAATTCTTTACTTTTTGAATTTCTTTTTTTTGTTGTCCACAGTGCTCTCTGCTGACACCTCTGTCCATGTCAGGAACTGTCCAAAGTAGCATAGGTTTGCTATGGGGATTTCTCCTGCTCTGAACAGTTCCTGATACGGGCATCAGGTGTCAGCAGAGAGCACTGGGGACAACACAAAAAATAAATAAAAAATAAATAAAGATTTTCCTCTGTAGCAAACAGCTGCTAAAAGGTACTGAAGTATCATTAAGATTTTTAATAGAAGTAATTTACAAATCTGTTTAACTTTCTGGCACCAGTTCATTAAAAAAAAAGTTTTCCACCAGAGTACCCCTTTAATAAACTTCTTTAATGTTTTTTCTGACTACTTTAAGGGGAGCAGTTTTTAAAATGGGGTGATTTATGGGGATATCTAACATACTGGCCCCTCAATTCCACTCCAGAACTGAACTGGTCCCTGAAAAATCTGACTTTGAAATCTTCTTGAAAATCTGGAAAATTGCTGCTAAACCTATAAACCTTCTAACATTCTAAAAAAGTAAGAGTGTTTTCCTTTTCAATTAAGTTTTATTGAAAATTGAACATGTGTTATCACGGGTTTATACATTTCAAAATGCCATTTTAAGAAAATGTAAACATAAGGAAAGATATTAGGAATAACTAACCTCTTTTTCAATATTAATATGTCCAGTCTTCCAAGTACTGTTATTCCTAATATCTTTCTTTACGTTTACATTTTCTTAAAAGAATGTTTTCAAATGATGGGAACATAAAGTAGACATATTGTAGATGTGAATTAAAATCAATGAAAATTTTCCACGAATGTAAAGTCACAAAAAAAAAACAATCTCAGAAAAACTTCAATCTCAATAAAAGCATTCCAAAGTTATTACCAAATAAGTGGATACGTCATATTTTGAAAATTTGCCTTGGTCATTAAGGGTTACTCCGCTGGAAAACATAATTTTTTTTAATGAACTGGTGGCAGAAAGTTTAAACGTATTTGCAAATTACTTCTATTAAAAGATCTTAATCCTTCCAGTACTTATCAGCTGCTGTATACTTCACAGGAGGCTATTTTCTTTTTGAATTTCCTTTCTGCCTGACCACAGTGCTCTCTGCTGACACCTCTGTCCATTTAAGGAACTGTTCAGGGTAGGAGCAAATCACCATAACAAACCTACTCTGCTCTGGACAGTTCCTGACATGGACAGAGGTGTCAGAAGAGAGCACTGTGGTCAGACAGAAATCAAAGTAAAAAAGAAAAGAACTTCCTGTGGAGCATACAGCAGCTAATAAGTACTGGAAGGATTAAGATTTAAGGTCAAAACAGGCTAAGGAGTTAAGGGGTTAGAGGAGTCTTTTCTTTTAAGAATATGTTTGGCAGGTTATTTCTAGATAGTACTGCACTTTTTGTATGTAATGACAATCTGTTCCAAACATATAGGTACATATTTGCATATTTTTATGCAGCATACAGTATATTTGGATTTGTCAGCCCGTAAAATTAAAATGAACTTATCCTGAAAATGGCTGCAAACTTTTGTTGATTTGACCAAAGTGGAACAGAAAGGGGAATAAGGATCAAGCAACTTGATCTTTAAAGGGGTGCGCCAGTGGAATTTTTTTTTAAATCAACTGATGCCAGAAAGTTAAACAAATTTGTAAATGACTTCTGTTTAAAAATCTTAATTCTTCCAGAGCTTATCAGCTGCTGTATGCTCTGTAAGTTATTTTTTAAATGTCTTTTCTGTCTGACCACAGTGCTCTCTGCTGACACCTCTGTCCATGTCGGAAACAATCTAGAGCAGGAGCAAATCCCCATAGCAAACCTCTCCTGCTCTGGACAGTTCCTCACATGGACAGAGGTGTCAGCAGAGAGCACTGTGGTCAGACAGAAATTTAATTCAAAAAGAAAATAACTTCCCCTGGTTCATACATCAGCTAATAAGTACTGGAAGGATTAAGATTTTTAAATAAAAGTAATTTACAAATCTGTTTAATTTTCTGGCTCCAATTGATTTAAAATTGTTTTCCACCGGAGTACCCCTTTAACAAGCCAATTTTAAGTTAGGCTGGCAATGTAATGTGTCAATCTTTGAGTCAAAAGGCAGGCTGGTTTATGGGTATTAGTGATCATAACAAATGACATAACTCTGTTGGAACAGAATATAATATGCACACATTTCAACTTACAGTACTTTCATTTTTATGATGTTTAGAATATGTTCTTTTGTGTTGCTTTGAACCCTGTTTTAACAACAATTTTCATTTTCCCTTTTTTTTTTTCCTTGTTCAGGCAATTTAGCTCAGGCGGAAGCTATAGGAAGGGAAGCCTTAAAACTGTTACCGCATGATCATTCAATCACATTTTCATTAGCCAATGTGCTTGGAAAGGCGCAGAAATACAAGGTATGTCTAGTATACTATGCCCTGAATGTTCATGACTATTGATGTATGGCTGCATGCTGATCTGTCCTTGTACTTTTTGACTGTAACCTACAGGCATCACTTTACTACTGGCTGCTGAAGTCCTTTAGTAAGCATTGTCAATAAGTTGTGAGTTTTTTGTGCATTTTGTACATATTTTATGCTAGTATTTTATATAGAATGAAATGTACTTTAAGGCCTTCTTTTTATCTCAGTCTGACATTTTGACCACATGAGGGCAGTGTTCTTTTGTTATCTGTCGGGTATGGTTTCATTGTTTGTACCAACTCATTAATAAATACAGATATTTACATAAAAGCTAATACAGCATTTCTGTTGGGGCAAATACTATATTTATCACAAATTTATCTCCATTATAAGATAAAAGTGAAAGCATTTTAAAACTTGTCTTATGAATAATGCATATTTCTTTGTCCAACCAACTGTACAGGTTTTCTTTTTGTTTTATTTCAGGAGTCTGAAGGCTTGTTCCTCAGAGCCATTGAAGCTCACCCCTCATCTGCAAGCTATCACGGCAATTTGGGTAAGAGCCTTTCCGAGTCCATCATTTACATTTTAAAACAGAATAAACTGTCACACTGTCGACACATATACTGTGAGATATTTTCCTATTGATGGAGTGGAAAATTAATTATCAAACAATGTCGAGAATGAAACGTCAAAAGGCATATGTTTAACAGTCCATTCTCACTGTGTAGTAATTGAAAAGGGTAAAATCAATTTCAATCAAAAATACGTGTGCACAAAAGGCCCACCTATCTGAGTGAAGCCTTTCCATTATGAGGAGATGACTGTTAGCACTGTAAGGGCCTCCTTGTGCAGACTCTTTGTTTAGGAACTGCATGAATAGAATAAAAAAAATGTAAAGAGCCCCTTTGAGGCCTGCTCTTTCTTACAGCACTACTCTGTCAAAGTTTTCAGGGCACGCTGAGTTAAAATGCTCATGAAAGGCGGCAGCACTGTGGAGAAAGTGGACCTGGCTAAACACAGTTGCTCCTTAGGTCAATCAAATTATTTTTCAAGCCGTTGATGAGATGATTAACTCTACTTAATATATATTTCATGTACATTTCAACAGCACCTATAGCAGATCCCCTGTATTACTAATCACAGCTTTGTGATCAAGGTGCATATTCCATACAGAATTATTAAACATATTGATCTCTAAGTTATTATGGACATTTCTGTTAGCCATGAATAAAATACAAGTGGTACCATTATTGTCATACCTGCCACCAAGTAAAGAGGGTTTATTCTGTTCCTTGTGTGTTCCCCTCTTCATCCTGAGTCCCCCACACTTTTCCTTTTGTCATTTCTCCCAGTATCTCTTTAGTTTTATGCTTCTAACGCCTGCTCACTGCCTGTGAGCTTTTTTGGCCTCAGGGGGGCATTACCTGGCTGGCGTGACTTCACCTGAAGCCTGCCTAGTAAATCTTCTGCCCTTCCCTGTTCTATGCTGCGCTTGGGAGCACGCATAGAACAGGGAGCCAATCACAGCAGGCAGGCTGTGCGAGTCCCCTCCTCTCTGTTATGCACAGCGTGAGACATATAGAGAGAAGGGAGATCAGAGCAGTTCTGCCTGCAGTGTGTTCTGAGAGCCCTGTGCCCCCAGGAAGCTAGAGATCTGTAGAGCCGCACTAATGTCCCGCCCCACCCACACTTCCGGAGTTTAGACTTGAACCAATACCCGCATATGTCCGAAGGCTCTGCGGGGCCTGCCGAACCCCAAAGAACAGAGACAGAGGAAATGTAGATAAAAAAAAAGAGAAGATATGATAAAAAGGCATAACTTTACATAAAGAATCACATTGATGACAGGTACTCTTTAATGAATAGGATACAGCAAACAGAACAAATGATATCGCACTCACCGGTACTGCAAACTAATTCTTTATTATAGTTACTTCTTTATTATAGTTACATGCAGAGAACAGTCCACAGAGTATTAGGTCGGCACTTGGATCAATGCGGGTGCCAGGGATTAGGTATCCAATGTAAGTAGAAGAAGATCCCGGCACACCAAAGTTAGATGCAAATAATTTTTCTTTTTTATTCAAGCATTCCGGCCTCTGCAGCCGTTGCAGTTGAAAAAGGCTGTAGAGGCCGTAATGCGTGCTGCGTTACTTTATGCTTGAATAAAAAAGAAAAATAATTTGCATCTAACTTTGGTGTGCCGGGATCTTCTTCTACTTACATGCAGAGAACAGACTTCTATACACCCCCACTGCTGTATGTCTAAGTCTGTTCCATGCATGTGAGGAATTATAATAAAGAAGAAGTTAGGCGTATTGGTGAGTGCTATATCCATTCTTCTGTTTGCTGTATCTTATGGACTTGCCAGATTAACGGTCAGCACCACGCTACACTGCAGGATCAGGATGCTATACCAGTGGAGGGAAATGTTGGGAAGCACCTAAGTAGAGCAGTGCCAGACCACATCTCACCTGTGTTGGACTCTTTAATGAATAGCGAATATTACTCAGGACAGTGAGAGAACATCCAGTAATGATAAGAGAGAGAGGCTGAAGACCTTTATATCCAAATACCATGAGAATATATTTGTACTGCACAGAGTGTGTGTATGGGGAGAAATGATCTCTAGTGCACCTGTCCAGTCCAGTGCTGAATCCAAGCAGAATGAGATAATGTCTGATGCATTTTACAATATAAAATACGGGAGGAGAGGAGCTGCTACAGAGCGGTGGTGCAGCTGTGTTTGAATAGCACTCTTAATTGAGGTTGTCTAGCACAGCAGTCCATGTAGAACATCTCATTAGATTACATACACACCGCGCTTCTCAGCATTCATCATTGCTTGACACACAGATCATGTGCCCCAAAGTAAAAAGAGACCAACTGTCTTCTGTGAAGAAAACAGAAGAGAAAACTTCAGTAAGGCTAGGTTTGCACCACGATTTTGACGTTCAGCTGAGGCATACATTTTTCACACTCTGTTCACATTACACTCAGACCTACATTTGGCATGTATACCAGGAAAAACAAGTATAGCAGATGTGTAGGACCCTATTTGCCTCTGTCAGGCTTGTATACATCAGCATTTTTGTTTCTTCAGTATATAGTGGCACAGTAGACTGTGCTATTCCCTATAAAGATATACAGTGGAAAAATGCTTTGTATGATACATTTATGATACAAGCCTATTAGCAAAATGTTTCCTTTTAATGTGTATACACTGGTATATGTCACAGCTTTATGTAGGTATATGGCAGGGACCCTCACAATATATATCTTTGCTGCATATAATGTGAACAGGACCTGTTTTGTTTCCATTACTGTAGGTGTGAACCTAGCCAAAGAGTTCACATTAGAAAAATAAAATCTAGCCCCTATCGTTTGGTTTTATTAAATTAACCTATTGAAGTAAAAAAAAATATATATATAAAGTAAAAATTACAGTATCTCACCAGATCCTGTATGTGAAATGTGCTGTTATGTTGTTGCCGTAGTACTGTCAACTGCACTATTTAAATCTCAAAAAGATGTGTCTTCAGTGTCTTAGACTTTGGTATAGCAGCACACGAAAATGTTCTTGTGGCCAGGAATATTGTGAACCCGTGTCCCTCATTCTAGCAATTGGTGGGGATCTGGGAATTTCAAAAAAGTTTTTTACATAATTTCCCCAGCATACAGTTGCTAAAAAGTACTGAAAGGGTAAAGATTTTTTAATAGAAGTCATTTACAAAACTGTTTAACTTTCTGGCACCAGTTGATTTAAAAAAAAAAGTTTTCCACCGAAGTACCCCTTTAATAATACATGCATTTGCTTTTTCTTAAATATTTTCTGTTTGCTTAAACATTGTAAATTGTATGTATTGCAGCTGTGCTTTACCATCGCTGGGGGCGTCTTGACCTGGCCAAGAAATACTATGAAATTTCCATGAAGTTAGATCCTTCTGCCTCTGGGACCAAGGAGAACTACAATCTGCTGAAACGAAAACTGGACCAGCAGCCAAAAAAGAGGCATATGTAAAAAGCTCAACAGTACAATAAAATGTGATTACCAGAACTCTACACCTAATAGAATTTTCTTGTACATATGCTGTCTCTTTACACAGGAAATATTCTCTAGAAAGTACACAATAACCACCAAGGGATCGCCAGGTGTAGGTAATAGTTTTCGTCAGGTGACCTTTTTGAGAATGGGAGGAGAGGTAAAAGTCTCATTCAGATGAAGAGAGAGTGAAGTATCCCATCCTCAAGGATAGTGAGATATAGTTCAATATTTAATATTAATATATTAATAATGTTTGACTAAGACCGTGAATTATTATAATAGTAATATAAATAGTAATACGAATTAATCGCATTATACAACACTTATGTGTATAAATGAATTTATATACATAAGTGTCGTATCATGCGATTAATTCGTATTACTAGGTGGGAATTCAAGCCTATTGCTAAGTGTGCATGAACAAATCATTTCCCATTCCTGTGATCCATAACCTTCTTTTAAAGATGACACCCTCTTCACCTGTTAATAAAGACTGAACTGCTATATATACAATGAACTTTTTATTTACTAGCATAGCTACTGAGGAAGGGGTCGAATACCCTGAAACACGTTAATCTGAAAAAGACACATTGCGGTTTTGTGGACTGTAAGCCTATTAGTCCGAACAAGCTATATGGAGACCTATACGGTGATACTACAATATACCTGCTGCTGTTCGTGATCTGTTGTTTTTGTGATCCACCATTGTGATCCATCCTCTCGCTTCAGAGATCCATCTGCCATTCTAGAGATCCATCTGCTGCTCCTGTGTTCCACCTGCCAATTCTGTGCTCCACCCACCACTCCTGTGCTTCACTCACCGCTTCCATTCCTTGCTGATGTCAGATGCTGACACCATGAGGAATTGCCATCCATCAGAATATATACGCACCCTCAGAGTTTCTGTGCGACATCCACCGGGTCCAGCGCAATCTGGACCAGCCACACTCGGCGCCTGCAAGCGCATGAAAGTCTGCCTGTGTTCCACAATGAAAGGAGACGGCATCTATAGCGACAGCTGGTAATATTGTGTAACACAGTAGAGTGGCAGGATTTTATAATTAACATATGGACCTATAACTTGTATTGCATTACCAATATATAAAATTTGGCCCAACATTGCCTGAATATTGCCGAACTATCAGATGGCTATACAGTAACAATTGTCCACATATTCTGAATGAATATATATGCTACCGTATGTGTATTTTATATAATATTCCTCCTACAAGGGCCCTGTGAGGGGATTTTTTTTGTCTTAGTCAAATATTATTAAATATTATACTATTTCTCACTATCCTTGAGGTTGGGCTACTTCTCTCTCTTTTTTGATACACATTATAGCACACCTTGAGTATAGGTTTTTGCCCATTTACCTCGGCTAGTGAATAATTGTGAGCTGCACCATTTTTGCCAGTGTGTCTCATTCAGATGAACTTGCTTTATTATATGCACACTTTTTATCTTTTCACTACAATGGTTTACACCAGTGAAGACTGTTAGAAATGCTACACTCTAGCTGTAGAACACAACTGAACAGATTTCTTAACTGCTTTATTTATTTCTTCTGTGTATATATGCTGCATGTGCCATTGTGGCTATTTTTTTTTTCTAGGAGAATCTTAAACAAGCTTTAAAGGGGTACTCCGGCCCCAATACATCTTATCCCCTATCCAAAGTATAGGGGATAAGATGCATGATCGCGGGGGACCCTCCGATGGGGATCCCGGCAATCTGTCTTTACCCACCCACCTTTGTGAGCTCTCCTTAACGCTGGATGCTAAGCATGTGTAGCATGACTACCACGGGGCCAGAGTATTATGATGTCACTACTCGCCCCGTGGCGTGATGGCCCCTCCCATAGACTTGTATTGAGGGGGTGAGGCGTGACGTCACACGGAGGTGGAGTCGTGTTATGTCATGATACTCCCCTTTTATTTATGTGTGTCAAGAAAACAGCCATTGGGGGAATTAATCATTGCTATATGCTGGGTATTTTACTTTGAATTGGCCCAAATTTTTGCATCCTTTTAGAGATTTATGTGACTCGTGCTGATTATCCATTTGTGACCGGGTCTATATTATGTGCTGAATTTATTAAATGCAACTTTTTAAGTTTAAACACAAAAAAATCGCAAGCTTAAATCAAGGATAGTGTATTATGTGGTTTAGGTACTATTGGCTTACTGGCCATAAAATAGATCAACTAATGGGGAATTACACACTGGTAAAAACAGCCTATCGTTGGCTTTAGCAATATATATGTAGCTCAGGAAACTGAGCAAATAAGTTCCCCCCATTGTCTATTTATAACATGCATCCAGCCTTATAATGTGTGATCTTATTGTGAATTGTGTATTTATTTAGTTATGGAGCCATCTTGCACAGGTTTGTTTAATAATGTGTGTTTTTCTGTATAAAAGTGGAACAAATGCAGTTCTTCTGAGTTTTGCATATAAGCCACGATATGTGAGATTATGCATTGTTGTCCTATAACTGCTTTTAGAGTTTTCCCATTCACTTTCAAAATCTGTAACAAAAGATTTAGTTTTTTTTGTTGTTGTGTTTTTAAGCAGTCATACATATATCGTGTGAGCTATTGCTTAGCAACAGATCACAATCTCCATACTCCTGTCCTAGCCTAAATACATCACTTACAATAATAGCAAAAGGTTCATTGTGTATATACAGTTGCAAAAAAGTATGTGACCCCTTTGGAATAACCTTGATTCCTGCAATTGACTAATAAAATGTGGTCTGATTGTCACAATTATCAGCAAACAATCTAACCATTTTATCAGATGTTACTTTATTAGTAATTAATGCAAAATTCCAGGTAATTCCAAAGGGATTACTTACTTTTTCTTGCAACTGTACATACATACCACAAGCTTCATGCCCTGATGAAGATGACTAGAGATGAGCGAAGTTACAGTGATTCGATTCGTCCGAACTAGGTCTCCCAGGTCTGTATCCACCTTTTCCAGCCCACCGGAGCACCTGAAAGCTGAACTCATTTATGCAGGATAAGTCATCAACTGCTGAGCCGAGAAGTTCTTGACAAAGGGAATCACTGTAACTACGCTCATCTCTAAAGATGACTGCCAGTGTCTTCCATTTCAGTGTGATTTTAACTTGAGAGGGCCATGTAGCAGTAAGATGACTTCTCTTCCTGTAAAAGCCTTTTAAATGTGACAGATGTGTGTTCTTTTTATTCTAGTCTTCTATATTTGTAGTTAATAAGTCATTCTGTAGTTTGGAGACCAAAGCTAGTCCCGTCACCATTAAAGGGGTATTCCAGGCCAAAACTTTTTTTATATATCAACTGGCTCCGGGAAAGTTAAACAATTTGTAAATTACTTCTATTAAAAAAATCTTAATCCTTCCAATAGTTATTAGCTTCTGAAGTTGAGTTGTTGTTTTCTGTCTAACTGCTCTCTGATGACTCACGTCCCGGGAGCTGTGCAGTTCCTATGATGGGATATTCTCCCATCATGCACAAGATTTTTTAATAAAAGTCATTTGCAAATCTGTTTAACTTTCCAGAGCCAGTTGATATATATAAAAAAAGGTTTTGCCTGGAATACCCCTTTAAGCAGCAAGATCTTTTTCTGCATTGTTTGTGCAGATTACTTCATATTTGCACCATGAACCTTAATTTGTTTTATACATTAGCTCTGTACAACCCTGTATGGGTGCATTTCACAGCATTGTATGATCTTTAGGTTTGTCAGGTTCCTATTTATGTCTGTTATATTGTTTACCATTTGTTTTTCACTATTTTCCCTCTGTAGCCGTACATTTGAAATAAAAAAATATGAAATTGTTTTAGAATCTCTTGTGGAAATATTTCTGGTAACTATAAAACCATGTTCTATTCAGAACTATAAATGTAATAGCTTTTTCAAATGGCTCCAGAACAGATTTGTAAATTACTTCTATTAAAATAAATCTTAATCCTTTCAGTACTTATGAGCTGCTAAAGTTGAGTTGTTCTTTTCTAAGTGCTCTCTGATGAAACCTGTCTCTGGAACTGTCCAGAGTAGAAGCAAATCCCCATAGCAAACCTCTTCTACTCTGTGCAGTTCCCGGGACCAGCAGAGATGTCAGCAGAGAGCACTATTGCCAGACAGAAAAGAACAACTCAACTTCAGCAGCTGATAATTATTGGAAGGATTAAGATTTTTTAATAGAAGTAATTTATAAATCTGTTTGACTTTCTGGAGCCAGTTGTTATAAAAAAAAATTTCTTGGAATACCCCTTTAATTGTGTTTTTTGCTTGAATAAAAATAGCTCCCTTTATTTACAGACAAAATTTGGCTAGTTTTGGTCATTGACCCCATATGGTACCCGAAGATACTGCCAAATGGGGTCAATGCATAGGGCGACAGAAGCAAGCTTCGAAATTGGCCCACATTCTCAAAAATACTTTTAATATATGGTCCCCAGATAGGGGACGTATCTGATATATATGAGGTTTTAACTTCAAGATGATTTTACTTATTCAAGTGATTCTGGAAATCTGTCTTTTCATCACAAATTCACTATTGTAAACCGACATGTTTTGTGCACCAGATTCTGGGACATTGCTTCAGAATTTGTGCCAAAATAGAAAAACACCTGGCAAACTCTCCGTTTTACTGAGAGAACCCGGAAAAGGGGCGTGGTCATCGGGAAAAGGGGATGCGGTCGCCAAAAAGGAGGCATGTCCCGAACCATTATGTGCATTTTTCAAAATGAAAAATGTTCTACAAAAGTCACGCCACATAAAGTAGTTAATAATTAACATTTACCATATGTTTGCTTTATGCTCCTAATTTTTGCAGTTTTTGTCATTTTCTTGAAAATTTACAAAACAGATATATTTAGGGACAAATTCACTTCTAAGATCGATTTGAGGGGGGCCTCTATGTTGAAACACCTCATAAATTACCCCATTTTAAAACTGCACAATACACATTAGAGAATGGGCGTCCAATTCTTTTCTACAGTGGGCCACTTCATAAATGAATGTGTGCGTGGGCCACCTTTATTTTTGACTGACAAAAAATATGGTCTATTAGCTGTTTGATGCATGTTAATATTCTACAGCAGAACTCCATAGCAATATGTGTATAAAAAATGTTTTATATATTTATAAGGAATGTAATTTTAATACATAACATGTAATTTACAGTAAAAGTATATGGTCCAGTAAAAAAAATAATTGTGACTGAGAGCCCTAAGAACCATTTGGCAGGAAAAAAAAAGTTTGTTAGTGAACTTGGGGACTCTGTGTTAGAAGCTACAGCCCGTAGGCCAGGTTCCATTAGGCCAGGTTCACACGGCAGAATGTCTGCACGGAAACTCTCCGAGTGGACATTCTGCAGATTGCAGACGCCGACATAACATGTCTTATAGACAGCAATGCATTCTGTGTGGAGTCCATAGAAAGAATGGACAGGTTCATTCTTTCTGCAGACACTCGAATCAGAAATTCTGATTCCAGTGTCCGCAGAAAGAATGAACCTGTGTGCACAGCGCAGCAGAATCCAGTGGAATACAATAGTCTGCAGCTGCAAAATCTCTGTGCAGATTTCCGCATGGAAATTCCGACGTGTGAACATTGCCTTAAGGTGCATGCTTGCTTTAATCACTTGGGGGGAGGTGTGCAGAGCAGGGTCATGCATTTAACGTCACAACATCAAGAATCCTCCTTGACTTGTGACCCCGATTCCAGTGTGAGACATGCTACAATTTGCACAGGCTTACTAAAATTGTACAATGGAAAACTGGAAGAACATTGCTTGGTCTGATACTTCTCCATTTCAACATGAAAGCATGGAACTATCATTCCTTGTATCAACAGTTTAGGCTGGTGGTGTAATGTTGAGCATGAAGGCATGCAGGTTCCGTATGGCATCCTGTGGCACATTTTCCCACAGATAATGCCACTGGGCCTGTAGAGGCTGCATACTTGTAGATTCCTAAAACTGGCATCCCAGCTGATCCCATAAATGTGTAATTGGCAATAAATTTAGTAAAACCCTTGCAATGTGTGGGTCAGCACAGAGGCGGCTCTCTCATTAGGCGAGTTAGGCGGCCGCCTAAGGCCTCGCTGACTACTAACTCACCGCCACTCTGAAGAGCCGCTTGTCCGGGACACATTTAGCTATAGGAGTTGTCTTAGACGTGTCTATAGTTAAATGTGGCACTTGGCTGCTTTGACAGAGCGAAAAGCCATTGGCTCCTCGCTCTGTCAATCACTCTTCTGGCCTTGCACATTATGTAGGCAACCACAAGCGGCACAGTGTCTTTCCTTTGTGCTCTGGCGCATGTGACGCACTGACCAGAGGTGAAGACAGAAGAGGCCATACTGTGGACTACAGGAGCCAGGTGACAAGGGGAGTAACTTTGTTTTTGTTTTTTTGCTATTGTCAAGGGGGCTGTCCTACTAATACCACCTAAAGGGGTTGCTACTTTTACTACCTAAAAGAGCCTCAGGCTGCTACTTTTACTATCTTAAGGGGCTGGGGCTGCTGCTTCTTTTACTAGCTAAAAGGGGAGCCACTGCTGCTACTTTTACGATCATGTATCATATTTTAATAATCATGACTGTCTGGGCCATATGGAGAAGAAAAATAAAGTGAACGACAAATTAAAGAAGACATAACCTGCGAGTCACCTGTAACTATATGTAATCACTTATATAGTCTGTAGAGTCTGTGTAAAGCCGGGGTCAGCACTGACTGTGTACAGAGGTTTTTATTTAGTGTCCGTATGATATTATCAAGTCACTTTATGGTGGTAATGGTGGTAATCATGGTGTGGTACAAATATTTGTCTCTTGTATAGTGGTGCTGTTGGTGATACTGGTCTGTGTATAGTGGTTTTATTCAGTATGGTTGTATTATCCTGTCACTATATGGTGGTAATGTTAGTCTTGGTGTAATGCAATTATTTGTCCCTTGTATAGTGGTGTTATGGGTGATACTGGTTTGTGTATAGTGTTTTTTTAATCATTATCCTTATGGTAGTATTATCCCATCACTATATGGTGGTAGTGTCAGTGGTAAGTGGTCATGGTGATGTGGTGCTATTGGTCTCTGTATAGTGGGATTCATTTAATAACAGTTTGATAGAATTAGTCACTGCAGTAGTAATATGTCATCCTGTTGTGGAGGTATTATTTTTTTAAATCCCACTCCTTTAGAAAATCTTGTGTGCACCACTGGTGAGCGGTGATTAATACACTGTATGCATCGCCATTCTCTTAAATTCACAGGCCTGGGGATAGGGCATCATGATTGAGTTTGACCTAAGTCCTCACAAAGTCTAGAGCCACCTCTGAGTCAGCATTATTCTGCAAAAAAATTGCCAATTGGAAGCAAAATGAGATAGACGGGAATGGGGTTAGGACCCACGTTAGACGATGCTTGGCATACTAAGTCACCCAGCAAACATAAATATCCAAAAGTGAGAGTACAAAATTAGTGTGCTCAGGGTGTGCTTAATATGTAACTTTTAATAATAATCCTCTATAACGTTCAAAGTAATAGGTGTCAAAAAGAGTGTATATACACTGCTCAAAAAAATAAAGGGAACACTAAGATAAAACATCCTAGATCTAAATGAATGAACTAATCGTATGAAATACTTTCATCTTTACATAGTTGAATGTGCTGACAACAAAATCACACAAAAATTATCAATGGAAATCAAATTTATCAACCCATGGAGGTCTGATATGGAATCACACTCAAAATCAAAGTGGAAAACCACACTACAGGCTGATCCAACTTTAACCCCTTAACGACCAATGGACGTAATTTAGTCCTTTGGCCGGCTCCCGATCTGTGAAGCAGGCTCAGAAGCTGGGCGCGCTTCGTATCTGTGGGGTCCCGGTTGCTATCAGCAACCACGACCCGCGGCTAATACCGGACATCACCGATCGGGCTGATGTCCGGTATTAACACTTTAGATGTGAAAATCAAAGTTAATTACGGCGTCTAAAACTGGAGAATACTTCTGGTTAGCTCAGCGGAGCTGTTCAGGATCGCTGCGGTGAAATCGCGGCATCCTGAACAGCTGACAGGACAGTGGGAGGTGTGTTACCTTGCTCCCGGCTGTCCGATCGGCGTTTGATTGCTCTAAGCCTGAAATCCAGGCTTGAGCAATCAAGCGCAGAAAATACTGATCAATGCATTCCTATGGCAATGCATTGAACAGTGTAAGAGATCAATGCATGCAGTTTTATAGCCGCTAGAGGAGGCTATAACACTACATAAAAATTTTTTTTAAAAAGTTAATAAATGTGATTTAACACCTTCCCTAATAAAAAATCTGAATCACCCCCATTTAAATAAAAACAAGCATGTGGTATCTCCGTGTTGGTAAATATCCAAACCATAAAAATATATTGTTAATTAAACCGCACGGTCAATGGTGTATGCGCAAAAAAATGCCAAAAATCCAAAATAGCTTATTTTTGGTCAGTTTTATACCATCAAAAAATGAATAAAAAGTGATCAAAAAGTCAGATCAAAACAAAAATGGTACCAGTAAAAACGTCAGATTATGACGCAAAAAAAAATGAGCTTTCATGCAGCCCTGTTCGTGGAAAAATAAAAAAGTTATAGGGGTCAGAAGAGGACAATTTTAAATGCATACATTTTCGTGCATGTAGTTATTTTTTCCAGAAGTACAACTAAATCAAACCTATATAAGTAGGGTGTCATTTTAATCGTATAGACCTACAGAATAAAGATAAGGTTTCATTTTTACCGAAAAATGTACTGCGTAGAAATGGAAGCCCCCAAAAATTACAAAATGGTGTTTTTTCTTCAATTTTGTCGCACAATTTTTTTTCTCCATTTCGCCATAGATTTTTGGGTTAAATGACTGATGTCATTACAAAGTAGACTTGGTGGTGCAAAAAAAGCCATCAAATGGATTTTTTGGTGCAAAATTTAAAGGGTTATGATTTTTAAAATGTAAGGAGGAAAAAAGAAAATGCAAAAACTGAAAAATGCTTGGTCCTTAATGGGTTAATGTAATGTCCTTAAAACAAGTCAAAATGAGGCTCAGTAGTGTGTGTGTGTGTGTGTGTGTGTGTGTGTGTGTTTGTGTTGCCTCCATGTACCCGTATGACTAAAACGCTTGGGCATGCTCCTGATGAGGTGGTCTCCTGAGGGTTGTCCTCCCAGACCTGGACTAAAGCATCCTCCAACTCCTGGACAGTCTGTGGTCCAACGTGGCGTTGGTGGATGGAGCGAGACATGATGTCCCAGATGTGCTCAATCGGATTCAGGTCTGGGGAACGGGCATGCCAGTCCATAGCATCAATGCTTTCCTCTTGCAAGAACTGCTGACACACTTCAGTCACATGAGGTCTAGCATTGTCTTGCATTAGGAGGAACCCAGGGCCAACCGCGCCAGCATGTGGTCTCACAAGGGGTCTGAGGATCTCATCTCGGTACCTAATGGCAGTCAGGCTATCTCTGGCAAGCACATGGAGGGCTGTGCGCCCCCCCCCCCCCCAAAAAAAAAAGCCACCCCACACCATTACTTACATTATTGACCCACCGACAAACCGGTCATGCTGGAGGATGTTGCGGGGGGCAGAACGTTCTCCATGGCATCTCCAGACATCTTGGTGTTCTCTGGCAAATGCCAAACGTCCTGCTTGGTGTTGGGCTGTAAGCACAACCCCCACCTGTTGACATCTGGCCCTCATGGAGTCTGTTAGAGTGAACACATGCACATTTGTGGTCTACTGGAGGTCATTGGCAGGGTTCTGGCAGTGCTCCTCCAGCTCCTCCTTGCACAAAGGCAGAGGTAGCAGTCCTGCTGCTGGGTTGTTGCCCTCCTACAGCTTCCTCCACGTCTCCTGATGTACTGGCCTATCTGCTGGTAGCACCTCCATGCTCTAGACACTACGCTGACAGACACAGCAAACCACCTTGCCACAGCTCGCATTGATGTGCCATCCAGGATGAGCTGCACTACCGGAGCCATTTTTGTGGGTTGTAGACTCAGTCTTATGCTACCACTAGAGTGAAAGCACCACCAGCAGTCAAAAGTGACCAAAACATCAGCCAGGAAGCCTAGGAACTGAGAAGCTGTCTGTGGTCACTACCTGCAGAACCACTCCTTTATTGGAGGTGTCTTGCTAATTGCCTTTAATTTCCACCTGTTGTCTGTTCCATTTGCACAACAGCATGTGACATTGATTGTCAATCAGTGTTGCTTCCTGAGTGGACAGTGTAATTTCACAGGACCAGGTTTTTTTTTCCGTTTTTGCACTTTCATTGTTTCCTCCTTATCCTTAATAAATCATACCTCTTTCAATTTTGCAGCTAAAAATCCATATGATGGCTTAATTTTTGCGCCACCAATTCTACTTTGTAATGACATCAGTCATTTTACCCAAAAATCGACTAAATGGAAAATAAAAATCATTGTGCGACAAAATTGAAGAAAAAACTAATTTTTTTTGTACATTTTGGGGGCTTTTTTTATGACATCTTATCATTATTCTGTAGGTCCATACGGTTAAAATGATACCCTATTTATATAGGTTTGATTTTGTCAAACTGCTGGAAAAAATCATCACTGCATGCAGGAAAATGTATACATTCAAAAATAGCCATCTTCTGACCCCTATAACTTTTTTTTCCGCGTATGGGGCGGTGTGAGGACTCACTTTTTGCGCTGTAATCTGAAGTTTTTATTGGTTCCTTTTTGTGTTGATCAGACTTTTTCATAAATTTTTTCATGATGTAAAAAGTGACCAAAAGTACGCTATTTTGGTCTTTGGAATTTTTTTGCAGGTACCCCTTTGACCGTGCGGTTTAATTAACTATATATTTTTATAATTCGGACATTTCTGAACGTGGTGATACCACATATGTTTATTTTTATTGACACTACCAGGAGGCAGGTAAGGGGACCCTCCTCGTGTTCTTAAGCTGTTCGGTATGCCGCGATTTCACCCCGGTGGTGCCGAACAGCCCCCTGAGCTAGCCGGGGGTAGTTTAGTTTCACTTTAGACGCGGCAATCAACTTTGAACGCCGCGTCTAAAGGGTTAATAGCACGCGGCACCATGATCAGTGTCACGCGCTATTAGCCACGGGTCCCGGTCGTTTGTTAGAGGCTGGGCCCTACCCACATGAGAGGCAGCAGGATGTCCTGCACATATCACTAAGCTGTTTTTTCACTCTACAGCAAAGGCAGGACTGAAGTACTTTCTCATTCATGACACAACTCCAAATGAAGGTGACAGCTGACTGTCGATGCAGGACATTTAATTTCTTCTGCTAAGTACCTGCAAATGGACTGGACAGAAACGGGTGTGTGATGAAGGTGTCACCTGTGTCTGGATGGCTGACAAGGAACTGTGGGAGCTGCTTGTGCATGTCTGCTGATCAAACAATTCTCTCTACTGGTGCTCTGTCTGGGCCATCTGAAGCCTGTTCGGCATATGTGATTGCCCTCATGTGTAACCTCTTCTTCCATGGCCTTCTAACAGATTGGTCAGAATGGCCTAGATGGCGAGCAATGAGTCAAATGGCTATCCTGCTTCTTTCAGTCAGCAATCTCTTTCCAAGAGGTACACTACCCAAAAGTAACCTCTGAGGGCCTTTATTTATGGGGAAGCACTTTAATGCCCTCTTGGAACAAGAGTTAGGGTGATATCAGACCACACATGTATTCATTTAGCCTTCAGTCTTCTTAGGTATGATGCGCCAAGGCTTGCACATCTGGATTGGGAATCTGTCATCAGTGTCACTCGCACTAACCTATTGGTACAGGCAGGTAGTGTGGGTGACACTGATTATAACAATACTTCCCTCCCCCAATCTGTGGTTCAGTTAGTCTGTTATCATCTTTAACCCCTTAAGGACCGAGCCCTTTTTCACCTTAAGGACCGGAGCGTTTTTTGCAATTCTGACCACTGTCACTTTAAACATTAATAACTCTGGAATGCTTTTAGTTATCATTCTGATTCCGAGATTGTTTTTTCGTGACATATTCTACTTTAACTTAGTGGTAAAATTTTATGGTAACTTGCATCCTTTCTTGGTGAAAAATCCCCAAATTTGATGAAAAAAATGAAAAATTTTTCTAACTTTGAAGCTTTCTGCTTGTAAGAAAAATGGATATTCAAAATAATTTATTTTTGGGTTCACATATACAATATGTCTACTTTATGTTTGCATCATAAAATTTATGAGTTTTTACTTTTGGAAGACACCAGAGGGCTTCAAAGTTCAGCAGCAATTTTGAAATTTTTCACAAAATTTTCAAACTCGCTATTTTTCATGGACCAGTTCAGGTTTGAAGTGGATTTGAAGGGTCTTCATATTAGAAATACCCCATAAAAGACCCCATTATAAAAATTACACCCCCCAAAGTATTCAAAATGATATTCAGTAAGTGTATTAACCCTTTAGGTGTTTCACAGGAATAGCAGCAAAGTGAAGGAGAAAATTCAAAATCTTCATTTTTTTACACTCGCATATTCTTGTAGACCCAATTTTTTTATTTTTGCAATTGGTAGAAAGGAGAAAATTTTTACTTGTATTTGAAACCCAATTTCTCTCGAGTAAGCACATACCTCATATGTCTATGTTAATTGTTCGGCGGGCGCAGTAGAGGGCTCAGAAGGGAAGGAGCGACAAATGGTTTTTGGGGGGCATGTCACCTTTAGGAAGCCCCTATGGTGCCAGGACAGCAAAAAAACACACATGGCATACCATTTTGGAAACTAGACCCCTCAGGGAACGTAACAAGGGGTAAAGTGAACCTTAATACCCCACAGGTGTTTCACGACTTTTGCATATGTAAAAAAAATAAAAAAAATTTTACCTAAAATGCTTGATTTCCCAAAAATTTTACATTTTTAAAAAGTGTAATAGCAGAAAATACCCCCCAAAATTTGAAGCCCAATTTCTCCCGATTCAGAAAACACCCCATATGGGGGTGAAAATTGCTCTGCTGGCGCACTACAGGTCTCAGAAGAGAAGGAGTCACATTTGGCTTTTTGAAAGCAAATTTTGCTCTGGGGGCATGCCACATTTAGGAAGCCCCTATGGTGCCAGGACAGCAAAAAAAAAAAAACACATGGCATACCATTTTGGAAACTAGACCCCTCGGGGAACGTAACAAGGGGTTAAGTGAACCTTAATACCCCACAGGTGTTTCATGACTTTTGTATATGTAAAAAAAAAAATTTTTTTTTTTACCTAAAATGCTTGTTTTCCCAAAAATTTTACAGTTTTAAAAAGGGTAATAGCAGAAAATACCCCCCAAAATTTGAAGCCCAATTTCTCCCGAGTACGGCGATACCCCATATGTGTCCCTAAACTGTTGCCTTGAAATACGACAGGGCTCCAAAGTGAGGGCGCCATGCACATTTGAGGCCTAAATTAGGGATTGCATAGGGGTGGACATAGGGGAATTCTACGCCAGTGATTCCCAAACAGGGTGCCTCCAGCTGTTGTAAAACTCCCAGCATGCCTGGACAGTCAGTGGCTATCTGGCAATACTGGGAGTAGTTGTTTTGCAACAGCTGGAGGCTCCGTTCTGGAAACAGTGGCGTACCAGAGGTTTTTCATTTTTATTGGGGAGGGGGGTTGTATAGGGGTATGTGTATATGTAGTGTTTTTTACTTTTTATTTTATTTTGTGTTAGTGTAGTGTAGTGTTTTTAGGGTACAGTCGCACGGGCAGGGGTTCACAGTAGTTTCTCGCTGGCAGTTTGAGCAGCGGCAGAAAATTTGCCGCAGCTCAAACTTGCAGCCGGATACTTACTGTAATCCTCCGCCCATGTGAGTGTACCCTGTACGTTCACATTGGGGGGGGGGAACATCCAGCTGTTGCAAAACTACAACTCCCAGCATGTACGGTCTATCAGTGCATGCTGGGAGTTGTAGTTTTGCAACAGCTGGAGACACACAGGTTGTGAAACACCGAGTTTGATAACAAACTCAGTGTTTTGCAACCAGTGTGCCTTCAGCTGTTGCAAAAGCTACAACCCCCAGCATGTACGGACAGCGGAAGGGCATGCTGGGTCTTGTAGTTATGCAACAGCCGGAGGCATACTACATTGGCTGGGGATGCTGGGGATTGTAGTTATGCAACAGCTGGAGACACACTGATTTACTACTTAACTCAGTGTGCCTTCAGCTGTTGCAAAACTACAACTCTCAGCAGTCACCGACAGCCAACCGGCATGCTGGGAGTTGTAGTTATGCAACCACCAGATGCACCACTACAACTCCCAGCATGCACTTTAGCTGATTGTGCAAGCTGGGAGTTGTAGTTACACAACAGCTGAAGGTACACTTTTCCATAGAAAGAATGTGCCTCCAGCTGTTGCAAAACTACAAGTCCCAGCATGCCCATAAGGGCATGCTGGGAGTTGTGGTGGTCTGCCTCCTGCTGTTGCATAACTACAGCTCCCAGCATGCCCTTGTTGCATGCTGGGAACTGTTGCTAAGCAACAGCAGGAGGCTGTCACTCACCTCCAACGATCCATACTGCAGGACTGTCCCTCGCCGCCACCGCCGCCGTCACTCCTGGGGCCCCGATCCCAACAGGGACGTCGGGGATCGGGGTCCCCAGCACCCGGGGTCGTCTTCCCGCACCCGCTCACGTCCTCCGGAAGAGGGGCGGAGCGGAGCGGGTTGCGGGAGTGACACCCGCAGCAGGCGCCCTGATTGGTCTGCCGGTAATCCGGCCGATGAATCAGGGCGATCGTGAGGTGGCACCAGTGCCACCTCACTCCTGCAGGCTCTGGCTGTTCGGGGCCATCTCTGACGGCCCCGATCAGCCAGTAATTCCGGGTCATCGGGTCACTGGAGACCCGATTGACCCGGAATCCGCCGCAGATCGCTGGACTGAATTGTCCAGCGATCTGCGGCAATCGCCGACATGGGGGGACATAATGACCCCCCTGGGCAATATGCCGGGATGCCTGCTGAACAATTTCAGCAGGCATCCGGCCCCGGCTCCCCTCCGGCTAGCGGTGGGGGCCGGAAATGCTCAGGGCGTATCCATACGCCCTCGGTCCTTAAGGACTTGGAAACGGGGGCGTATGGATACGCCCTATGTCCTTAAGGGGTTAATTAAATGGCAGGCATGGGTCACGGCAGGAGCATGCTGACATCATTGTTGCTGCTTCTCCACCAGGCCCCGCTGCAAGGAGGCTTTGGGAAGCAGCAGTGGTGATGCCTGTGTGCTCCTACTGTGCACTAAGCCTTCAACCGGATCTGGGGTAGGTAAGTATCATTATTATCAGTTTCACCCTTACTACTTACCTGTACCAACAGCTTAGTGCAGGTGACACTGATGACAGATTGGATGAGTATCGTCAGTGCACAGCTATTTTAAGGTTTCTCCAGAGATGTTCAATTAAGTTCTTCCAGTCAGGGCTCTGGCTAGGCTACCACACGACATTCAGTTGTCCGTCAATCCTTTGTTGGCTTGGCTGTGTGCTTAGGGTCATTGTCTTGTTGAAACTTTCAGTCCCATTAGAGTGCCAGGGCAGTTTGGCTCAGGTTTTCATTAATATCTCTATACTTTGCTCCATTCAGCTTTCCCTCAACCAAAACCACTCTCCCTGCCCAGCCACTAAAAAACACCTCACAGCATGATGCTGCCACAACCATCCTTTACTGTATGAATGGTATTAGGCAGATGATGCACAGTGGCAGTGGTTTCCACCAGACATGACATGCAACATTAACCCCTTCAGGACGGAGCCCATTTTGGCCTTAAGGACCGGAGCGTTTTTTGCACATCTGACCACTGTCACTTTAAACATTAATAACTCTGGAATGCTTTTAGTTATCATTCTGATTCCGAGATTGTTTTTTCGTGACATATTCTACTTTAACATAGTGGTAAATTTTTGTCGATACTTGCATCCTTTCTTGGTGAAAAATCCGTAAATTTGATGAAAAATTTGAAAATTTAGCATTTTTCTAACTTTGAAGCTCTCTGCTTGTAAGGAAAATGGATATTACGAATACATTTTTTTTTTGGTTCACATATACAATATGTCTACTTTATGTTTGCATCATAAAATTGACGTGTTTTTACTTTTGGAAGACACCAGAGGGCTTCAACGGTCAGCAGCAATTTTCCGATTTTTCACAAAATTTTCAAACTCAGTATTTTTCAGGGACCAGTTCAGGTTTGAAGTGGATTTGAAGGGTCTTCATATTAGAAATACCCCATAAATGACCCCATTATAAAAACTACACCCCCCAAAGTATTCAAAATTACATTCAGTCAGCGTTTTAACCCTTTAGGTGTTTCACACGAATAGCAGCAAAGTGAAGGAGAAAATTCACAATCTTCATTTTTTACACTCACATGTTCTTGTAGACCCAATTTTAGAATTTTTACAAGGGGTAAAAGGACAAACTTTTTACTTGTATTTGTAGCCCAATTTCTCTCGAGTAAGCACATACCTCATATGTCTATGTAAAGTGTTCGGCGGGCGCAGTAGAGGGCTCAGAAGGGAAGGAGCGACAAGGGGATTTTGGAGAGTACGTTTTTCTGAAATGGTTTTTGGGGGGCATGTTACCTTTAGGAAGCCCTTATGGTGCCAGAACAGCAAAAAAAAAAACACATGGCATACCATTTTGGAAACTAGACCCCTCGGGGAATGTAACATGGGATAAAGTGAACCTTAATACCCCACAGGTGTTTCACGACTTTTGCAAATGTAAAAAAAAAAAATTTTTATTTTTAAAAAGGGTAATAGCAGAAAATACCCCAAAAAATTTGAAGCCCAATTTCTCCCGATTCAGAAAACACCCCATATGGGGGTGGAAAGTGCTCTGCTGGCGCACTACAGGTCTCGGAAGAGAAGGAGTCACATTTGGCTTTTTGAACGCAAATTTTTCTCTGGGGGCATGCCGCATTTAGGAAGCCCCTTGTTTTCCCAAAAATTTTACATTTTTAAAAAGGGTAAAAGCAGAAAATACCCCCCAAAATTTGTAACACAATTTCTCCCGAGTACGGCGATACCCCATATGTGACCCTAAACTGTTGCCTTGAAATACGACAGGGCTCCAAAATGAGAGCGCCATGCGCATTTGAGGCCTAAATTAGGGATTGCATAGGGGTGGACATAGGGGTATTCTACGCCAGTGATTCCCAAACAGGGTGCCTCCAGCTGTTGCAAAACTCCCAGCATGCCTGGACAGTCAACGGCTGTCCGACAATACTGGGAGTTGTTTTGCAACAGCTGGAGGCTCCGTTCTGGAAACAGTGGCGTACCAGACGTTTTTCATTTTTATTGGGGAGGGGAGGGGGGCTGTGTAGGGGTATGTGTATATGTAATGTTTTTTACTTTTTATTTTATTTTGTGTTAGTGTAGTGTAGTGTTTTTAGGGTACAGTCGCACGGGCGGGGGTTCACAGTAGTTTCTCGCTGGCAGTTTGAGCTGCAGCAGAAAGTTTGCGGCAGCTCAAATTTGCAGCCAGATACTTACTGTAATCCTCCGCCCATGTGAGTGTACCCTGTACGTTCACATTGGGGGGGGGACATCCAGCTGTTGCATAACTACAACTCCCAGCATGCCCGTTGGCTGTCGGTGACTGCTGAGAGTTGCAGTTTTGCAACAACTGTAGGCACACTGGTTATGTATCACTGAGTTTGTGACCTAACTCAGTGTTTCACAACCAGTGTGCCTTCAGCTGTTGCAAAACTACAACTCTCAGCAGTCACCGACAGCCAACGAGCATGCTGGGAGTTGTAGTTATGCAACCAGCAGATGCACCACTACAACTCCCAGCATGCACTTTAGCTGTTTGTGCAAGCTGGGAGTTGTAGTTAGACAACAGCTGAAGGTACACTTTTCCATAGAAAGAATGTGCCTCCAGCTGTTGCAAAACCATAAGTCCCAGCATGCCCATAAGGGAATGCTGGGAGTTGTGGTGGTCTGCCTCCTGCTGTTGCATAACTACAGCTCCCAGCATGCCCTTTTTGCATGCTGGGAGCTGTTGCTAAGCAACAGCAGGAGGCTGTCACTCACCTCCAACGATCCAGACGCTGCAGGTCAGTCCCGCCGCCGCAGCTGCTCCTGGGGCCCTGATCCCAACAGGGGCGCCGGGGATCGGGGTCCCCAGCACCCGGGGTGCACATCCCGCACCCGCTCACGTCCTCCGGAAGAGGGGCGGAGCGGGTGCGGGAGTGACACCCGCAGCAGGCGCCCTGATTGGTCGGCCGGTAATCCGGCCGACGAATCAGGGCGATCGTGAGGTGGCACCAGTGCCACCTCACCCCTGCAGGCACTGGAGACCCGATTGACCCGGAATCGCCGCAGATCGCTGGACTGAATTGTCCAGCGATCTGCGGCGATCGCCGACATGGGGGGGGGGCATAATGACCCCCCTGGGCGATATGCCGGGATGCCTGCTGAACGATTTCAGCAGGCATTCGGCTCCGGTCCCCAACCGGCTAGCGGTGGGGGCCGGAATTCCCACGGGCGTATGGATACGCCCTCGGTCCTTAAGGACTCGGGATTCAGGGCGTATCCATACGCCCTATGTCCTGAAGAGGTTAAAGGGGTATTCTAGGCCAAAACTTTTTTATATATATATATCAACTGGCTCCGGAAAGTGGAACAGATTTGTAAATTACTTCTATTAAAAAATCTTAATCCTTCCAATAGTTATTAGCTTCTGAAGTTGAGTTGTTGTTTTCTGTCTAACTGCTCTCTGATGACTCACGTCCCAGGAGCTGTGCAGTTCCTATGGGGATATCATCATTGAGCAGTTGGACAGAAAACTTCAGAAGCTAAGAACTATTGGAAGGATTAAGATTTTTTTAATAGAAGTAATTTACAAATCTGTTTAACTTTCCGGAGCCGGTTGATATATATAAACAAAAGGTTTTGCCTGGAATACCCCTTTAAGGACAAATTGTTCAATTTTGGTTTCATCAGAGCAGAGAATCGTGTTTTTCACAATCAGAGTCCTTTATGTGCTTTATTTTTTGCAAACTCCAGATGGGCTTTCATATGTGTCTTTTACTAAGTGCAGACTTCTTTCTGGCCACTTTGCCAAGAAGCCCAGATTGGTGGAGTGCTGTAATGATGGTTGACTTTTTGGAAGTTTCTCCCAACTGCACACATAATCCTTGAACCTCCACCAGATTGACCATTGGGTTCTTGGTCACCTTTCCTGTGAACATTCAGTGCAGCAGAAACAATTTTGAACCTTCTCTACATCTGTGCCTCCACAGGTTTTTGCTCTGATATGCATTGCCAGCTGTGAGACCTTATATAAACAGAGATGTCTATCCAAATCATGGCCAATCAACTGGATTTACCATAGGTGACTCTGATCAAGGTGTAGAAACATCTTAAAGATAATGAATAGAAATTGGAGGCCACCAGAGCCCAGTGAGAAAAATTGCCCTGGGCCCCCCTACCACCTGACGACCCGCTTCCCCAATCCCTGATGACCCCTTACGCGGTCGCACAAAGATATCAGTGACTACAACACTGATGGGACACAGTCAGGGGAATACACAACAATATAAGTGACAAACAGGCAGGGCCAGACAGACAAAACATAGGCCCAGGCATTTAAGAATAAGAAGCCCATTTTTCTAGTGGGGGTTCACCCACTGTACCCTCTGAATAAAGTACTGACAACCACTGTACCCCCTGAATATAATACTGCTTCCTACTGTACCCCCTGAATATAATACGGTCACCTACTGTTCCCCCTGAACATAATCCCGCCACACACTGTGCTCTCTGAATATAATGCTGGTACCTACTGTTCCCCCTGAATATAATCCTGCCACACACTTTACCCCTGAATATCATCCTGCCACACACTGTACTTTCTGAATATAATACTGCTATACACTGTACCCCTGAATATAATACTGCCACACTGTGCCCATGAACGTTATACTGCCACCCACTGTACCCCCTGAATATACTTCCACACACTGTGCCCCTAAATATAAACCCTCAAAAATAATCATGCTATACGCTGTACCCTCTGAATATAACCCTGTCACACACACTGTACCTTCCAAACATTATAATCCCTGCATAATAATTATACTGTTACACACTGTTTCTTCTTATTTTAGCTTAATCACACCTGTCCTCCTCCAGACTCCTCTGTCCCCCTCCTGCCTCCTCTGTTCCATCCCCCCTTTCCCCTCCCAGACCCATAAGTCCTCCTACTTCCTCCTCTTTCCCCCTCCCTAGACCACTAGGTCCTCTCCAGGCTCCTATGTCCCCTGCCCAGCCCCCCAAATTCCCCTCTAGGCTCCAATGCCCAACTCTCCTGACCCCAAAGTCCAACCCATACCCAATCACCACTTGGCCCCCTACATTGATGAATAGTATATGTATTTATGTATAATAGATGTGTATGAGACTGGTGTATGAATGGTATATGTATATATGTATATTTGTGTGTATGATAAATGTATGTATGATAGATGTATAATACACTTACACATCATACACCCATCTACCATACATACTAGAGATGAGCGAACTTACAGTAAATTCGATTCGTCATGAACTTCTCGGCTCGGCACTTTTCCTGCATAAATTAGTTCAGCTTTCAGGTGCTCCGGTGGGCTGGAAAAGGTGGATACAGTCCTAGGAGACTCTTTCCTAGGAATGTATCCACCTTTTCCAGCCCACTGGAGCACCTGAAGGCTGAACTAATTTACGCAGGATAAGTCATCAACTGCCGAGCCGAGAAATTCGTGACGAATCGAATTTTCTGTAAGTTCGCTCATCTCTAATACATACATCTGTCATACAGACATCCATCATGCATACACACATACGTCCACACATCATATCATATCATACATACATCTGTCATACACACATCCATCATGCATACACACATATGTCCACACATCATAGATACATCGATCTAGCTTACACACATCTATCATACATAACATACATACACACATCAAATACACACACATACACACACACATCTAGCTTACACACATCTATCATACATTCATACATACACCCGGCAACTCTGCACCCCCCCCCCCCCCCCCCAACACACACATGCATAATACATGCATACACACGCACATCATACATACACTATACATAAACACATATCATACATACACCCGTCGCCTCCAGATCCTCCCACATAATACATCTCCACACATCATACATGCATACATCCTTCTAGTTTATACACCTCTCCACACATCATACATACATACATCTTGCTTACACACATCTATCATTCATACACACCAGTCATACAAACACACATCATTCATACATCATACAGACAGTGGGGCAAAAAAGTATTTAGGCAGCCACCAATTGTGCAAGTTCTCCCACTTAAATAGATGATAGATGCCTGTACTTTTCATCATAGGTATACCTCAACTATGAGAGACATGAGAAAAAAAAATCCACAAAATCACATTGTCTGATTTTTTAAGAATTTATTTGCAAATTATGGTGGAAAATAAGTATTTGGTCACCTACAAACAAGCAAGATTTCTGGCCCTCACATACCTGTAACTTCTTCAAGAGTCTGTATGGAAGACATACAAAACCACTGATAATCTCCCTTGATCTGGGTCTCAAGGGAGCCCCACCCCGTGGTGTCAAAATGATCACAAGAACGGTGACCAAAAATCCCAGAACCACACAGGGGGACCTAGTGAATGACCTACAGAGAGCCGGGACCAAAGTCACAAAGGCTACCATCAGTAACACACTACGCTGCCAAGGACTCAAATTATGCAGTGCAATATGTGCCCCCCTGCTTAAAGGGGAAGTCCAGTGGTGAAAAACTTATGCCCTATCCTAAGGATAGGGGATAAGTTTGAGATCGCGGGGGGTCCGACCTCTGGGGCCCCCTGCAATCTCTCTGTACGGGGGCCGGGTTCTCCGGCCAGATAACGGGTGTCGACCTCCACACGAAGCGGCGGCCGACATGCCCCCTCAATACATCTCTATGGCAGAGCCAGAGATTGCTTCGTGCGGAGGTCGACACGCCCCCTTCCCGTGGGCTGTCGGGGCTCCTTACAGGAGATCGCAGGGGGCCCCAGCGGTTGGACCCCCCGCGATCTCAAACTTATCCCCTATCCTTAGGATAAGGGATAAGTTGTTCACCACTGGACTACTCCTTTAAAGCAGTACATGTCCAGGCCTGTCTGAAGTTTGCTAGAGAGCATTTGGATGATCCAGAAGAGGATTGGGTGGCATGGCGGTCATTTTGAATCCAACTTTTGTTTTTTCAATAGGAAGAGGGTCATGTGACACATCAAACCAATTGGGAATTACTCAAGAAAAACAATGATGTGCTTGGTTTTAACGTAACTTTATTCTTTCATGAGTTATTTACAAGTTTCTGACCACTTATAAAATGTGTTCAATGTGCTGCCCATTGTGTTGGATTGTCAATGCAACCCTCTTCTCCCATTCTTCACACACTGATAGCAACACTGCAGGAGAAATGCTAGCACAGGCTTCCAGTATCCGAAGTTTCAGGTGCTGCACATCTCGTATCTTCACAGCATAGACAATTGCCTTCAGATGACCCCAAAGATAAAAGTCTAAGGGGGTCAGAATGGGAGACCTTGGGGGTCATTCAACTGGCCCACGACGACCAATCCACTTTCCAGGAAACTGTTCATCTAGGAATGCTCGGACCTGACACCCATAAGGTGGTGGAGCACCATCTTGCTTGAAAAACTCAGGGAATGTGCCAGCTTTAGTGCATAAAGAGGGAAACACATAATCATGTAGCAATTTTGCATATCCAGTGGCCTTGAGGTTTCCATTGATGAAGAATGGCCCACTATCTTTGTACCCCATATACCACACCATACCATAAAATTTTGTGTTGGAGGGATCTATCCAATGTGGGTTAGTGTCAGACTCATAGCGGAGGTTTTGTTTGTTAACTTCACCATTCACATAAAAATTGGAACAGGACCCTCAATTTACACAGAAGATTTTGTTCAGTGATGAGGCAAACTTTTGTTTTGCCCCTTCTGAAGCACCAGAAACTATGGATACTGGAAGCCTGTGCTAGCATTCCTCCTGCGGTGTTGCTATCAGTGTGTGAAGAGTGGGAGAAGAGGGTTGCATTGACAATCCAACACAATGGGCAGCACATTGAACACATTTTATAAGTGGTCAGAAACTTGTAAATAACTCCCCAAAGAATAAAGTTACGTTAAAAGCACATCATTGTTTTTCTTGTGAAATTCCCAATAAGTTTGATGTGTCACATGACCCTCTTCCTATTGAAAAAACTAAAGTTGGTTCAAAATGGCCAAATTCAAAATGGCCGGCATGTTCACCACCCATCTTGAAAAGTTTCCCCCCTCACATATACTAATGTGCCACAAACAGGAAGTTAATATCACCAACCATTCCCATTTTATTAAGGTGTATCCATATAAATGGCCCACCCTGTACATACACACATCATTCATACATACACACACTGCCTCCGCCCTCCACACATGCAAAATACATACACACACATTATACATACACATCATACATAAACACGGGTCTCGGCAGAGGCAGCGCTGCTCTCACTGCAAGGGAGCACATGGCCGTTGCGGCAGGCATTAGGAGCGTGCCTGCGTGCGTTGGGGGTGGTGTAAAGCTCGGCAGCATTATGGTGCTTAGGAGTTGTGATAGAAGCTGGCACCGGGTGGGCGTGTTGGTAGAAGCCAGGGGGGGGGGTTTGAGGCTAGCGCCGGGCCTGGTACTGGCAGTGACAAACCTCCCCTTTGGGCTGTGCCTGAGGGCCTGACCTGCGGCCATAGTATAGTATAGTGTCAGAGGGGCCCTGCGTGCCCCCCGTGCTGTGATAGACAGAAAGGAAAAAACAGGCTCCAACCAAGGGCGCTATTCCTTATGACATATGATGAGTGAATAAAGTAAAATAAAATAAAAATAACAAGGATGGATGACTCAAGGGATTTAGCAGAGCTTACACTTTATTTGCATAAAAGTGGTCTGCATGTACATCCATGGGCAAGATGTGTTTCGGGTAGGATATTACCCTTTCTCAATTGCAGATGTATAGTGTATCAAGGAGACGGCTCTTATTTATAATTAAAAAGACCGCCAAAAGACAAAAAGAAAGGGGGGGGCGATTGGGTGCAACTCTCCCTCCCTGAGACTCCTATACCCACAGAGTAAAGGATAAATATCTACAATCAACAAGAATACAGTCCTTAAAGCTGTGTGCTATATAGATATATTTATTTATAAACAATAAAATAATTGAATAGTAGCAATAGTATTAGATGGATCAAAGGGCCCTTACCATTATTACCATTTTTGACTGCCAACAATTTGAGTCGTTGATCTAAGTATATCTAGTTTCTGTGCTGGTTTCCACAGTTATATAAATCTCAGAAGTAGTAATCATAAAGTAACATCCACCTTTAGAACAGTTGTTCTCAACCTTTTTTGCCCGAGTACCCCTTGACAGCCCATTCCCAAAAAATTGCACCCCCATATTAGAGACATTTTATAATGATTATAGTATAATTTATACTCTTCACTTTCCTTTATAACAGGCCCCCTGTTCCTCTCCCTATCTCCCCAGTCCCCTGATTTACAGGTGATCTCTTCCCTAACTGGAGTTGTTTACTTTTGTTTTCCTCACTATCTGGCCTAGACCGCCATTAAGATTTCTCCCATACGAGACTTCTCCACAGCCAAACAAACATTTTAGGCTCCTTTCTACAGTACAATAACCACCTACTGTATTTACAAACTCCCCATGTTTATTGTCACACACAGTAATAGTTACCTGCTTTGCATCCCCATAAAGTTGTTAGGAAGCCTCTGTGCCTGCAAATATAGCTGTAGGCCCCCAAACTGTCCCCATATATAGTTGTAGGCCACCATACTGTCCCGCTTTGGTGCTCCACTGCTCCTCTGGTCTGGGGACTTATTGCTATGGCTCATAGCAGTAGGTCCCCGGTCTGCAGTGGGGCAACAAAGCTGATGGTAGTTACTGCCCATAGCAGCCCAGTGCCCCTGCTTCCCCTTTGCTGTCCTCCTAGTCCGCTCCTCAGCGCAGTGACGTCAGCCTACTATTTATTTCAAAGTGGTCCAGACCAATAACCAGTGGCTGTGGCTGCCATTACTGATTTTTTTCAAGTACCCCCTGGAGAACTGCTAAGTACCCCTAGGGGTACTTGTACCTCTGGTTGAGAACCACTGCCTTAGAATATCGCACTAATACAGTAAAAACCCTTGGTTAACTTGATTATTACTGCGTCCGTATAAAGTACGCTCTCTATATGCCTTAGAAGTCACCAGTACAGTCCACATCCATTAACTCCATAGATACCTTCCATATCACGCTTTGTATCAATTTGCTGGGAAAGAGTTACTTATCATATTTATTCCGTCCGATTGCAATTTCAACAACTGTGAATGGGCACTGACAATATTCTGACTCATATGCTGAAAATGTTGTTCATACAGAGGTTTATTTCCAGTGTCCCTCAGTTAACATACAAATAGCCTTTATATGTTGCTCAATTGCTTTTTCTTCTTGCCTTCTGGAGGGGGCGTGTCCATCTCTCTCCCTTACTGTGGATGACTCATCTGGAGCATGAATAAGGGGGCACGCCCCCGAAATGCCGTCGCTTCCAAGGTGTCGAGCAGATGGAAGATCATAGCTCGGTGTCTGTTAGCTTTGTGTCTGTAAGAAGATCTATATATGAAGTCATGAAAATAAAGTTTTTAAAATTTTGGAAATGATCTGCATAATCATGAGTTACTACCCTGCTGGGTCTTTAAATTATGGACACTGCTACATCTATTGTCTAAGCCCACTGTGTGTAATTGCTACTTTGTCATTCAGCTTTCACAGACTCCTGAATATCTGATCAGCTTCTCTGTCATTCAGGAGTCAGAAAGCTTTGGCTGTTCAAGCATGCTGGGAGTTGTAGTTTTGCATTGCAACAGCTGTAGTTGCAGTGTTTGTACAGCACTGTGTTAGAGCAGTGTTGCCTTTAGCTGTTGCAAAACTACCCAGTATGCCCACACATCCTTTGTCTGTAGTTTTGCAAGAGCGGGAGGCACAGAGCTGGAAAATACACAGCCCTAAAACAGAGTTTTACAAAGATTGTACCCATCATGGGAGTTGTAGTTTAGGAATAGCTGAAGGCTGTTGTGGTGCAATGGCGATCTCCTATATTGGATACCAACACACTTTACAGCCGGTATCCAGTATGCTGCAAAATACAGAGTAGTCTGTCTGCATAAAGACAGATGACCCCTAGTGGCGGATATTTAAATTAAAAAAATGTTAGTAAAATAATATTGTTTTTTTTTTTTTTATAAATGTATATTTAACCCCTTAAGGACCAGGGTTTTTTTTTCTTCAGTTTTTGCACTTTCACTTTTTCCTGTATATTTAATCCCTTAAGGGCCAGGTTTTTTTCCCTAGATTTTGCACCTAAAAATCCATATGATGGCTTATTTTTTTTGCGCCACCAATTCTACTTTGTAATGACATTAGTGATTTTACCCAAAAATCTACAGCAAAACGGAAAAAAAATCATTGTGAGACAAAATTTAAATAAAAATGCAATTTTTTTACTTTTTGGGGCTTCTGTTTCTACGAAGTGAATTTTTCTGGTAAAAATGACACATTCAATTTATTCTATAGGTCCATACGATTAAAATGATACCCTACTTATATAGGTTCGATTTTGTGGCACTTCTGAAAAAAATCATAACTACATGCAGGAAAATTTATACGTTTAAAATTGTCATCTTCTGACCCCTATAACTTTTTTTATTTTTCCGCATATGGGGCGGTATGAGGGCTCATTTTTGTGCGCCGTAAACTGAAGTTTTTAGCGGTACCATTTTTGTATTGATCAGACTTGTTGATCGTTCGAGTAAGGAAATACCTCATGTGGATGTAAAGTGCTCTGTGGGTGCACTAGAGGACTCAGAAGGGAAGGAGCGACATTGGGCTTTTGGAGAGCAATTTTGCTGAAATGGTTTTTGGGGGCATGTCGCATTTAGGAAGCCCCCATGATGCCAGAATGGTAAAAAAAAAAACATGGCATACTATTTTGGAAACTACACCCCCCACAACAGTGGGGTGAACAGAAAACTGTTCTAAAAATCTGTCAGACACCTATGGGGTGTAAATGCTCGCTGCACCCCTTGTTAAATTCCGTGAGGGGTGTAGTTTCCAAAATGGGGTCACATGTGGAGGGGGTCCACTGTTCTGGCACCATGGGAGCTTTGTAAACACACATAGCCTTCAATTCCAGCCTAATTTTCTCTCAAAAAGCCCAATGGCGCCCTTTCTCTTCTGAGCATTGTAGTTCACTTTACATCCACATATGGGGTATTTATATACTCAGAAGAAATGGGGTTACAAATTTAGAGGGGCATTTTTCCTATTACCCCTTGAGAAAATGGAAAAATTTGGGTAACTCCAGCATACCAGGGGGAAAAAAACTAATTTTTAATTTTCATGTCCAACTTTAACCAAAATTTGTCAAAGACCTGTGGGTTGTTAAGGCTCACTATACCCCTTGTTACGTTCCATGAGGGGTGTAGTTTCCAAAATGGGGTCACGTGTGGGTGTTTTTTTTTTTTTTGGCGTTCATGTCAGAACCACTGTAACGATCAGCCACCCCTGTGCAAATAACCAATTTAGGCCTCAAATGTACATGGCGCTCTCTCACTCCTGAGCCATGTAGTTCGCCCGCTGAGCATTTTACATACACATATGGGGTGTTTCCGTACTCCCGGTCTTTTTCTCCTTTTACCTCTTGTGAAAATGAAAAGTATGGGGCAATTTAAATTTTTTTACACTAACATGCTGGTGTAGCCCCCCACTTTACCTTTTCATAGGGTGTAAAAGGAGAAAAATCCCCTCAAAATTTGTAACGCAATTTCTCCTGAGTACGGAAATACCCCATATGTGGCCCCAAACTGTTGCCTTGAAATACGACAGGGCTCTGAAGTGAGAGAGCCCCATGCAAATTTGAGGCCTAAATAAGGAATTTGCAATTGGGGCCAACCCGGTTACAAGGATGGGGCTTGTCTCCACCAAAACCCTACAGCAGTGTTTCCCAAACAGGGTGCCTCCAGCTGTTGCAAGACTCCCAGCCTGCCAGGACAGTCTATGGCTGTCCGGCAATACTGGGAGTTGTGGTTTTGCAACAGCTGTAGGCTCCGTTTAGGAAACACTGCCGTATGAGACATTTTTCATTTTTATTGGGGGGGGGGGGAGACATGTAAGGGGGTGTTCACAGTAAGTTTTCCGCTGGGAGTCTGAGCTGCGGCGGAAAATTAGCAGCAGCTCAAACTTGTAGAATGAAACCCACTGTAAACCCGCCCGTGTGAATGTACCCTGTGCAAAACTTTTAATACAGTTTTTATTAATTTTAATTTGGGACTTTTTTTTTTATGTTCACGCCATTCACCGTACAGTATCATTAACATTTTATTTTAATAGTTCGGATTTTTACGCACACGGCCATACCAAATATGTATATAAAATATTTTTTTTTACACTTTTTGGGGGTGAAGTAGGGAAAATGGGACAATTTACATTTTTATTGGGGGAGGGGGTTTTTCACATTTTTTTTTACTTTTATTTTTACACTTTAATAGTCCCCATAGGGGACTATTTATAGCAATCATTCGATTGCTAATACTGTTTAGTGCTATGCATAGGACATAGCACTGATCAGTATTATCGGTCATCTTCTGTTCTGGTCTAGATACAAGTATATACAGCGGTCGGCACTATCTGTTTTGCATGTGAAGCTTGGCTACTGTTGCGAGTTCATTCTTCTGGATACAAGGTAAGCTTGCGGGGTGCTCAATCTCTCTAAGTTTTCAAACAATGTAACGGCAGTAAAGGATATAGAAATGAAGAGAGTTCACTCACCGCTTCTGGTGCTTATTCTTTATTACAGAGTGCAGTAAAACAGCGCCCTACAAGGGTATGTTCAGACGCCGACTAAGACACGAGCAACACCACTGTTTCACACCAGCATGGTGTTTCTTCAGGTCTGAAGAAACACCATGCCGGTATGAAACAGTGCTGTCGCTTGTGTCTTAGTCGGCGTCCGAACATACCCTTGTAGGCGCTGTTTTACTGCACCCTTGTTTTACGGCACCCTGTAATAAAGAATAAGCACCAGAAGCGGTGAGTGAACTCTCTTCATTTCTATATCCTTTACTGCCGTTACATTCTGCTCTGATCTGCTCAATCACAAACCAGAGCAGAAGACCTGTGGAAGGCAGCGGAGGCAGGTAACCTCTGTCTGCTGTTCTGGACGATTGGATTGCCGCAGCAGCGCTTCGGGTGATCCGATCATCGCGATGCTGCAGATGCCATGATCTGTATTGATCATGGCATCTGAGGGGTTAAAGGTGGACGTCCGCCATTACCGGCGGGTCCCTGGATGCTGTCAGCAGCCGGGACCTGCCACGCATGACCCGAGCATTGCTCTGATGCTCGCGGTTATGTATAGGATGTAAATGTATGTCCTGCTGCATTAAGTACCAGCTCACCAGGATGTACATTTATGTCCTGCGTTGTTAAGGGGTTAAAGGGGCAGTCCAGTGCTGAAAAACTTATCCCCTATCCTTATACCCTATACTTATCCCATATCCGATCTCTTATACGGGTTCCTGGCTCGCTGGCCAGATAGCGGGTGTCGACCACCGCATGAAGCGGCGGCCGACACGCCCCTCAATACTGCGCTATTACCCTGCGTTATATCGCGAGACCCGGCCAAGGACGTAAATATACGTCATTGGTCGTTAAGGGGTTAAAGCTATAGGTCAAGTAAAAACCGCATTTAAGTCGATAATATCCCAGATTTCCATGAGCATGATTAATTATATCTATTATAACCAACAGAGATTCATACATTTCTTAGTTAATGCTCTTAACCTCTTGGGATGAAGGTCGTATAGGTACGCCCTTGCTCCCTGGTATTTAAGGACCAAGGGCGTACCTGTCGGGGACCGGACCGGGGTGACAGCTGATATCTATCAGCAGGCACCCCATTTAAATGCCCAGGGGGGTCCTGAGACGACCCCCCCCCCCCATGTCGGCAATTTGCAGCTATTCCGGGTCATACGGGTCTACGGTGACCCGGAAATAAGGGGGATCGGGGTTGTCCAAGATCCCCCTGAAGGAATATCCCTGCTATTGGCTGTCTAGAAGCGACGACCAATAGCAGATCGGGGGTGGGGGGGTTAACATTCGGTTTCCCCGTTCTGCCCACCCACAGTAGGCTGGGCAGAACGGGGAAACCAAGGAGGACCGGCGCCGAAGGTCCACTTACCCATCGGCGGTGGCAGCGGGTGACGATCGGCGGCAGAAGAGGACGGCGATGTGGCTCCCTGGCTTCTACGGAAGCCGGTGAGTTGCCTAACAACATCTGGAGGGCTACAGTTTGAGACCACTATACAGTCGTCTCTAAACTGTAGCCCTCCAGATGTTGCAAACCTACAACTCCCAGCATGACCAGACAGCCGTTTGCTGTTTGAGTATGCTGGGATTTGTAGGTTTGCAACAGCTGGAGGGTCACAGTTTGGAGATGACTGTGCAGTGATCTCTAAACTGTGGCCCTCTAGATCTTGCAAAACTACAACTCCTAGCATGCCCAAACAGCTGTCTCGGCATGCTGGGAGTTGTAGTTGCGTACCTCCAGCTGTTGCATAACTACATCTCCCAGCATGCCCTTCGGCGATCAGTACATGCTGGAAGTTGTAGTTTTGCAACAGCTGGAGGCACACTGGTTGGAAAATACTGAGTTAGGTAACAGAACCTAACTGAAGGTTTTCCAACCAATGCGCCTCCAGCTGTTGCAAAACTACAACTCCCAGCATGCACGGTCTGTCAGTACATGCTGGAAGTTGTAGTTTTGAAACAAATGGAGGCTTGCACGCCCCCCCTCCCCCATGTGAATGCACAGGGTACATTCATACGGGTGGGTTTACAGTGAGTTTCCTGCTTCAAGTTCGAGCTTCGGCAAATTTTTTGCCGCAGCGCAAACTCCTAGCGGGAAACTCACTGTAAGCGCCCGCCAGTGCAATTGTACCCTAAAAACACTACACTACACTACACTACACTACACTAAGACATAATAAAGGGTAAGACACTACATATACACCCCCTTACACTGCGCCCCCCCCCCAATAAAAATGAAAAATGTATTATACGTCAGTGATTCCAAAACGGAGCGTCCAAAACAACAACTGACAGAATGCCACTGACTGTCTAGGCATTCTGGGAGTTTAACAACAGCTGGAGGCACCCTGTTTAGGAATTACTGGTGTAGAATACCCCTATGTCCACCCCTATGCAATCCCTAATTTAGTCCTCAAATGCGCATGGTGCTCTCTCACTTCAGAGCCCTATCTTATTTCAAGGAAACAGTTTAGAGCCACATATGGGGTATCTCCGTACTCGGGAGAAATTGCACTACAAATTTTGGGGGGATTTTCTCCTTTTACTCCTTATGAAAAGGAAAGGTTGGAGGCTACACCAGCCTGTTAGTGTAAAAAAAAATGTTTTACACTAGCATGCTGGTGTTGCCCCATACTTTTTATTTCCACGTATGACCCCATTTTGGAAACTACACTCCTCATGGAACGTTCACTAAAATGCTGGTGTTACCCAAAATTTTTCATTTTCACAAGGGAAAATAGGAAAAAGCCCCCAAAATTTGTAACCCCATTTCTTCTGAGTAAGATCATACCCCATATGTGGATGTAAAGTGCTCTGCGGGTGCACTACAATGCTCTGAAGAGAAGAAGCTCCATTGGGCTTTTGGAGTGAAAATTTGTCTGGAATTGGAGGCCATGTGTGTTTACAAAGCCCCCATAGTGCCAGAACAATGACCCCCCCCCCCCCTCATGGGACCCCATTTTGGAAACTACACCCCTCACGTAATGTATTAAGGGGTACAGTGAGCATTTACGCCCCACAGGTGTCTGACAGATTTTTGGAACAGTGGTCTTTGAAAATGTAAAATGTAATTTTTCATTTGCACAGCCCACTGTTCCAAAGATCTGTCAAACGCCAGTGGGGTGTAAATACTCACTGCACCCCTTATTAAATTCTGTGAGGGGTGTAGTTTCCAAAATGGCGTCACATGTGGGGGTCCACTGTTCAGGCACCATGGGGGGCTTTGCAAACGCACATGGCCCCTGACTTCCATTCCAAACATATTCTCTCTCAAAGCTCAATGGCGGTCCTCCTCTTCTGAGCTTTGTAGTGCGCCAGCAGAGCACTTGATGTCCACACATTGGGTATTTCCATACTCAGAAGAAATGGGGTTACAAATTTTGGGGGTCGTTTTCTCCTATTACCTCTTGTAAAAATCTAAAATTTGGGGAAAAACCATAATTTTAGTGAAAAATTTACACATTCGAATTTAACAAAAAGTCGTCAAACACCTGTGGGGTGTTAAGGCTCACTGTACCCCTTGTTACATTCCTTGAGGGGTGTAGTTTCCAAAATAGTATGCAATGTGTTTTTTTTTATTTCTTTTGCTGTTCTGACACAATAGGGGCTTACTAAATGCGACATGCCCCCCAAGAACCATTTCAGCAAAATTTGCTTTCCAAAAGCCAATTGTGACTGCTTCTCTTCTGAGCATTGTAGTTCGCCCGCAGACATTTTACGTCCTAACATGGGGTATTTCCATACTCAAAAGAGATGGGGTTACAATTTTTTTTTTTTGGAGGGGGGGGGGGGGGCATTTTCTCCCATTATCCTTTGTAAAAATGCTAAATTTGGGGGGGGGGGGGGAACTGCACTTTAGTGAAAACTTTTTTTTGCTCATTTACACATCCGACTTTAAGAAAAAGTCATCAAACACCTGAGGGGTGTTAAGGCTCACTGGACCCCTTGCAAAATTCACTCTCCAAAATCCCAATGTCACTACTTCCCTTGTGAGCTCTTCATGGCTCCGCCCCTTCAGATAGCCTCTAGGAACTTCAGTAATAGGGATCTGTGTTGCTTCTGTGATGCCTCTCCCTGCAGTGGTCCTTCACCCATGTTTTAATCTGTTTCCTATCTTAAAGGGGTACTCCGCCCCTAGACATCTTATTCCCTATCCAAAGGATAGGGGATAAGATGTCAGATCGCCGGGGTCCCGCTGCTGGGGACCCCGAGGATCGCTGCTGCAGCACCCCACTATCATTACTGCGCAGAGCGAGATCGCTCTGCACGTAATGACGGGCAATACAGGGGCCGGAGCATCGTTACGTCACGGCTCCGCCCCTCATTATGTCACAGCCCGCCCCCGTAAATACAAGTCAATGGGAGGGGGCATGGTCATCACGCCCCCTGCCATAGACTTGCATTAAGGGGACAGGCCGTGATGTCATGAGGGGCGGAGCCATGACGTCATGCTGCTCCGACCCCTGTATTGCCCGTCATTACGCACAGAGCGAACTCGCTCTGTGCAGTAATGATAGTGGGGTGCCGCAGCGGTGATCCCCGTGGTCCCCAGCAGCAGGACCGCGGCAATCTTACATCTTATTCCCTATCCTTTGGATAGGGGATAAGATGCCAGGTGCGGAGTACCCTTTTAAGAGTCTGACTGGTGGGTGTGTATATGGAAATCATGGCTAGTCACATGTCTTGTTACATGACATCACAGCTAAACATTAATTTACAAAAATTGTGTTAGAGATGCAAAAGATTATTGTGGCCACCTTATCCCCCTGTATACATATAATCCAAGACAAGACAATGTCCCCCCCCCCCCATTGGAGTCAAAATGACAGACAATGAGTTTCACTCTCCAGGACTTTCCTTGGAGACTTGTCAAATATCATGGGTATTGTCTTGCCTTGTCATACCCCTAGTTCCTATTTACATGTCTCTTAGAGGAGATGACACATTTACAAACATTCAAAGGACTGTGATCTTTCAATGAACTCCGCTTAGGCCTTTTGAGAATTCAAACAACATGGCAGTTACATCATGCTATTATTCTATTAAACATAGTGATTTATTTTTGGGGCCTACAATAAGTATGACAATGTAAATCTATGTGGACTGGGATATAAACTGCATGAAAAGTATATCATAATTCTCAGTTCTCACTGACTGCGGTATCTTAAAGTTTGGGCTATGTGGCAAATAACTCAGTTCACACTGTTTGTGATACTTCCCCTGCCAAGAAAAGAACAATCCCAGGAGAACTCACACGTTCTGGAGGCACTATCGATTCTCCTAACAACAACAAGGGCATCCAGACTTTATCACATTTTTTTGGGCACCTGTGACTAATAAACAGTGTCCTCCCATCACGCGGTGGTTACATTTAGTTAACAAGTATGTACGTTGTATAGGAGGAGAGGTATCCTTCCAGGCCATAATCAGAACCTTGTGTATGCAGAACAACAGGAACTGAATGAGTAGGCACCTGTGAGAGCCCAAAGTTAGATCATTAATAACACCTAACGGACATACAACAGGGGAAAGCACAAAGGGGAACTCCAAGTGATCTGTCAAAAACTGCATCATCGCTCCCAAAAGGGTTCCACACAAGGGCAACTCAACATAGCATGTATAAGAGAGCCACATCTGCATGACACCAATACGGAACAGCTTAACTCGCGTGTAATACAAACGTAGAATTAATCTAACCTGAATAAGCATATCCCTAGCACTAACCACCGTAGGGTAATACGTTTTGGTAACTTCTTGCCACTGGTCTTCTGTCAAATCAGGAATATAGTCCACCCACTTCACAAATGCCAACTCAAACGGATCAGGGCCCACCGATTGAAGCAATGCATAAGCCTGAGTGAGAGGTTTGGCGAGGTCGGTGGCACCCAAAAGCAGCTCCACATCTGAAAATGCCGTGTCACATCAAGAGAGTCAAGCTGCGACATCACCTCATGTCTCAACTGGAAGTACCGGAAATGAGCATTCCGAGGGAGATTGAAGTTGTCACACAATTCTTGAAAAGAAGGGAATTCACCAAACAAATGAATGGCAAATTTGACTCCATGATCACTCCAGAAACCGGATGCCTCCAACTCCAGCAGGTGCTCAAAATGAGGATTCCCCCACAGAGGTGCTCTAGGAGACATTAGCGGCAAAGAAAAGCACCTGAAGACCACCGACCACACCTCAGCCACAGTTCTAATAGGGGACAACAACCGTGTAGTAGAAGTATATCTATACAAGGTGTTAGTCAACGTTTCATACGAACCCATGAGAGCTCCCGCCAAAGCAGTAGATGCTTTGCACCGCAATTGAGACCAGGTTTTCGTGAGTGCTCCCCTTATTTTCTCTTTTCCATTGCTCTACATGGTTGATGCATTAAGCTGTCCGGAAGGGGTTAGAGCACCAAAGATTGGTGACTGGTGCACCGCTTGTAGTGAACCACTCTGGAGGACTGCATAGATTTGCCCTCATTATCCTATGTGCCACTGCTAGGCTGAATTAGGTAGTGCCGATCGCTGTATCTACATTTTGCTGAAAGCAGTAGATGCGTTCACCAGATCCAGGTCGATCCACCAGACAGCATATACCAATTGAAACGCTAAAAAATAATGCATGTTAGGAGCAGCTAAGCCAACCCATTGCTTGGACACCTGGAGCAATGTCTGACGCAATCGTGAAGGTTTGTCTTGCTAATAGAAGGATCTCAAAACACCACTCAGCTTTACAAAATACTTCTTTTGGGGGGGGGGGGGGAAATCACAGGAGAAAGATGAAAAAGATATAAAAACTTGGGTAAGTATATAATTTTGAAGATATTAATCCTGCCAGCTAGGGTAAAGGGCAGAGAAGATCAGGCTTGCAATTTGACCATCGTAGATGACCAAACCAGATCTGAATTCAACTGCACATAAGCCCCCAAACAAGCAGAAACCTCCACCCCCAGATATCTGAATTGAGTAACAGTTTGCAACCCATGAGGAAGAGAGGGTATGGGGTCCACTACCACAGACATAGACATTAGTGAAGACTTAGCCCAATTAACCTTGAGCCCCGAGAAGGAACTAAAGCCATCTAGGAGAATAAACAAGGCCCCCAGGGAAAGACCCTCCCTTTTAACAACCATGCCACTCCTTAAAGGGGTACTCCGGCCCTAGTTCATCTTATCCCCTATTCAAAGGATAGGGGATAAGATGTCTGGTCGTGGGAGTCCACCGCTGGGGACCCCGCAATCTGTCATTGCGCACCCACCTTTGTGAGCTCTCCGCAGCGCTGGGGGCTCAGAGTGTGTTGCGTCACAACCACGGGGCCGGAGTATCGTGACGTCAAAACTCCACCCCCGTGTGATGTCACGCCCCACCCCCCCCTGCAAGACTATGGGAGGGGACGTGACAGCCATCATGCCCCCTCCCATAGACTTGCATTGAGGGGGCGGGGCATGACATCACACGGGGTCGGAGTCGTGACGTCATGATACTCCAGCCCCATGGTCATCACACAACACACTCGGAGCCTCCAGCACTGCGGAGAGCTCACAAAGGTGGGTGCGCAATGCCAGATTGCAAGGGTCCCCAGCGGCAGGACCCCCGTGACCATACAACTTATCCCCTATCCTTTGGATAGGGGATAAGATGTATTAGGGCCGGAGTACCCCTTTAAGGTTCATACCTGAGTGACGTAGGTGAGAAAGGGTGTACACTAAACTGAAAACATACACAAGTGTAAGTTAAAACCAACATATGCAATATAAAAACAACACTTTATGGGCATTTGTTTTGATTATTCATTTTGCTTCCGTACGGAGTAAGACCTTTAGTCTATCCACTCCTACTGGTTTAACGTTTTCAATACCATAAAAAGTTAGATCACAGTATGCATTATTGTGGCATTCCCTTACATGCTGAATAAACCTAGGCGCCCTCTTCAATGACTTGATAGAATAGATATGTTCCCTGAAACATACATTAACAGACCATTTTGTGCTTCCAATATAGAAACAGCCACGTACAGGTAATGGCATAAACTACCGTTTGTGTTCTACAGGTGATCAGATCATTAACAATAACGTTGACACCTCCTAAATTAAAACTTCTACTGGGTAAGAAAAATTTACACCAAGCGCACAAACCGCATTTATGGTTACTTGTAGGACCTAATTTTGTCAGCCAGTCAGTGCTCTTATGGGACTCCAACTTGCTTCTTGTTGTTAGGTCTCTCAGATATTTACAGCATCTAAAACAGCGTCAAAATTTCTTTAGGATAGCCTCTATTTTCCAATCTCCTCTCCAGATCAGTAGCTTGTTCCATAAAACTTTCATCTGTGCTATTGATGCACCTAATGCACAAAAACTGTCCATGAGGTACAGCAGAATTTACATGCGCTGGATGGTAGCTTGTGAAATGGAGGAGAGCATTGCAAGCCGTGGGCTTCCTAAAACCTGTTGTAGAATTATCACCATTCTTGAACTGCACCAGGATATCTAAGAATTCCAACTGGGCACCATCAATCTTGGAAGTTAATTTTACATTCATATTATTTGTGGAGCTCACAAATTTCTCAAAGTCAGTTCTGATCCCATCCCAGGCTATAAACACATCTGTCAGAATTCATAGGGTTAACCAGTTCTGACAGTTTCTTTTGTTTACTTTTTGTTGCTGGGTTACGCCCGGCTGTCTGGACTGGTCAGCTGACCTTGATTGGAGCATCTGTTCTGGCTCCTATAGAAGCTGGCAGTCTGCTCTCAAACACATTGCCTACGAAAGAGCTTTATCTCCTAGCTAGCATTTATATTGCATCCTGTATTTTTGGCATATCTTATCTATTGGCTCTGTACTCTGACCCTTCTCCTGTTTCTGCAACTTGGCACTTCTGTTATCTTTTGACAATGACTCGGCTTGTGGACTGTGACTTATTGTGTGTGTTTAAGATATAATTTCTGTTAGTCTGTGTGCTCCCTTACAGTATCCTAACTTTAATTGTATTGTAGTTTGTTGTGTTGACCCTAACTTCCCTCACTTATTCAGGTAGGGTCCGTCAACGTGGTTGTCGATCCGCTGCCTTGGGCGGATAGGCAAGTAGGCAGGGAAAGGGGGTGTGGGAGATAATAGTGTTGCACTCCATCCCTGCCCATATGTGACATTTTCCCGAGCCAAAATACCTGCATTTGCATAAGATGGAAGCAATTATGGCTCTAGTAGAGCAAAATCAAGGTTTAACACATTTAGTACAGTCTCTTGCCGAAAGAATTCAAGCTCAGGTATCAGCTAATGTTTAGGCAGTGGTCCAAAAAGGATATAGATACTCTAGAGAGAGTTCAGAGAAGAGCTACTAAACTTGTACATGGATTGCAGGATAAAACTTACCAGAAATGGTTAAAAGGACCTTAACATGTATAGCTTGGAAGAAAGAAGAGACATAGGGAATATGATAGAGACTTTTAAATATATAAAGGGAATCAAAACAGTAAAGGAGGAGAGCTTATTTAAAAGAAGAAAAACTACCACAAGAGGACATCATTTTAAATTAGAGGGGCAATGGTTTAAAAGTAATATCAGGAGGTATTACTTTACTGAGAGAGTAGTGGATGCATGGAATAGCCTTCCTGCAGAAGCAGTCGCTGCAAATACAGTGCAGTTTAAACATGCATGGGATAAACATAAGGCTATCCTTCATATAAGATAGGGCCAGGGACTATTGATAGGATTCAGATTATTGGGCAGACAAGATGGGCCAAATGGTTTTATCTGCCGACACATTCTATGTTTCTTTTTCAGTCTTACAGCTTTTTCGAGTGAACCGAGAATAAATCTTCCTGACCGCTTTTCTGGAGAACGAAAGAAATTTGTTGTGTTCAGGGAGAGCTGCAAGCTGTATTTTCGCCTAAGACCCCAGTCAGCTAGCACATAAGTCCAGAGAGTAGGAATTGTCATGTCTTTGCTGCAAGGGGATCCCCAGGAATGGGTATTCTCTTTATCTACCTACGCTCCTGTTCTATGGGTCTTCTTTATGATGAACCTGACCGTGCAGCCTTTGCAGAGTCTCAGCTGGTTAATCTTAAGCAGGGGCGAAGAACAGCTGAGGAGTATTGTGCAGATTTTCGAAAATGGTGTACAGTATCTCGTTGGAATGATCCAGCACTTAGATGTCAATTCAGACTAGGATTATCTGACATAATTAAGGATATCCTTGTAAACTATCCATCACCTGACTCCTTATAACAGGCCATGACTTTAGCAGTACGACTTGACAAACATTTAAGAGAGAGAAGACATGAATGGTCCGTTTCTTATGTTTCTCACTCTCCTTCCTCCATGTTGTCTTCTTTACCTATCTCTCATGTCTCTTCTGAGGAATCCATGCAGATAGGGAAATTGTCATCCCATGAGAGAAAATCTCTCTGGAAGAAGAACCACTCATGCTTCTTTTGTGGAAAGATGGGACATCGTATACAGGATTGCTCCAAACGTCAGCAGCTGGGAAAAAGCAAGCACCTTATTGTCTTCTAAACTCTTGTTACCAGTCCAAATATTTTATATTGAAATTTTTTTTTTCTGGTAATGCATTTGTTGATTTAGATTCTGAGAAGGTTAAGGCTGTTTCAGACTGGGTGCGGCCTTCTTCTTTAACCCCTTAAGGACTCAGCCCATTTTGGCCTTAAGGACTCAGACAATTTAATTTTTACGTTTTCATTTTTTCCTCCTCGCCTTCTAAAAATCATAACTCTTTTATATTTTCATCCACAGACTAGTATGAGGGCTTGTTTTTTGCGCGACCAGTTGTCCTTTGTAATGACATAACTCATTATATCATAAAATGTATGGCGCAACCAAAAAACACTATTTTTGTGGGGAAATGAAAAAGAAAAACACAATTTTGCTAATTTTGGAAGGTTTCGTTTTCACGCCGTACAATTTACGGTAAAAATGACATGTGTTATTTATTCTGAGGGTCAATACGATTAAAATGATACCCATTATTACAAACTTTTTAACCAAATTAGTACGTTTATAATCCCTTTGTTTTGATGACCTCTAACTTTTTTATTTTTCCGTATAAGCGGCGTTATGAGGGCTCAATTTTTGCGCCATGTTCTGTACTTTTTTTTTATACCACACTTGCATATAAAAAACTTTTAATACATTTTTTATAGCATTTTTTTTATTAAATGAATAAAAAAAGTAGCAATTTTGGACTTTTTTTTTTTTACGTTCACGCCGTTCACCGTACGGGATCATTAACATTTTATTTTAATAGTTCGGACATTTACACACATGGCAATACCAAATATGTCTATTAAATTAATTTTTTATGCTTTTTGGGGGTAAAATAGGAAAAAACGGATGTTTTACTTTTTATTGAGGGAGGGGATTTTTCCCTTTTTTTTAACTTTTACTTTTTTTTTTACACTTGAATAGTCCCCATAGGGCTTTGGGCTTTGTGAACTACTACAGAAAATGTATTAAAAACCATTGACTGATTTAACTTGCAAAGGAGCAGATCTGGTTAACAGGTCTATGGAGGTGGAGGCAGCTTTTGAACATCTCAAGGGGAGTTTCATCTCCGATATTAGTCCAACCAGATCAGACCAAGCCCTTTATTGTTGAAGTTGATGCTTCTGAAGTTGGTGCTGGAGCAGTATTGTTGCAGGGAACTGCTTCTTTGACTGAGTTACGGCCTTGTGCCTTTTTCTCTCGAAAAATTTCTGCTGCAAAACAGAACTAGGATGTTGGCAATTGAGACCTTTTTTGCAATTAACCCCTTAAGGACCAAGCCCATTTTCACCTTAAGGACCAGGCCAATTTTATTTTTGCATTTTCATTTTTTTCCTCCTCGGCTTCTAAAATCCATAACCCTTTTATATTTCCATCTACAGACCCATATAAGCGTTTTCACACTGTACAATTTACGGTAAAAATGACATGTGTTCTTTATTCTATGGGTCAATACAATTAAAATGATACCCATGGCTAGATACTTTTATATTTTTTTACCGCTTAAAAAAAATCTAAAACTTTTTGTACAAAATCACTAATCTAAAATCGCCCTATTTTGACCACTTTCTCATTTTTCCATATATAGGGCGGTATGAGGGATCATATTTTGCGCCGTCATCTTTACTTTTTATCGATACCACATTTGCATATATAAAACTTTTATATCATTAATTATAAAAAAAAAATTTAATAAAATGTGACAAAAAAACAGCATTTTTGGACTTTTATGCCGTTCACCGTACGGGATCATTAACATTATATTTTAATAATTCGGACATTTATACACGTGGTGATACCAAATATGTTTATAAAAAATTTATTTTTTACACTTTTAGGGGGTAAAATGGGAAAAACTGACACTTTTTTATTGGGGGAGGGGATTTTTCACTTTTTTTTTTTTTTTTACATTTTTCAATTTAATTTTTTTTTTACACTTTTTTTTTCCCCATAGGGGACTACCTATAACAATCGTTTGATTGCTAATACTGTTCAGTGCTATGTATAGGACATAGCACTGATCAGTATTATCGGCTATCTCCTGCTCTGGTCTGCTCGATCTCAGACCAGAGCAGGAGACGCCAGGAGATGGAGGGAGGCAGGTCATTGGCCCTCCGTCCACCATTACAGATGATCGGATCACCGCGGCAGCGCTGCGGCGATCCGATCATCTATTTTATCATGCGTATTGCCCCAGATGCCGTTATCTGTACTGATCACGGCATCTGAGGGGTTAATGGTGGAAATCTGCGCGATCGCGGATGTCAGCCATTACCGGCGGGTCCCCGGCTGCTACCTGCCGTGTATGACGCGAGCACCGCTCCAATGGTCGCAGTCATACACAGGACGTAAATATACGTCCTGGTGCGCGAAGAACCGCGAAACCAGGACATACATTTACATCCGTGGTTGTTAAGGGGTTAAGTGGGCTTTTGAGGAATGGAGACATTTTTTCGAAGTGTCAGTTCATCAGGTTACAGTAATTACTGATCACAAAAATGTTACCTTCCTTGAGCCTGCCAAACATCTCAATTCTCGTCAAGCCTGCTGGGCCTTGTTTTTTTTTACACGGTTTAATTCTGTCATTACTTATCGTCCGGGTACTAAGCATGTTAAGGCTGATGCCTTATCTTAGAGTTTCAGTGCTTCCCAGCCTATTGATTCAAATCCAAGAAAATCCTCCCAGAGGGTGTGGTTATTTCAGCAGTGTCCTCAGATTTACCAATCAAGGCTTGGTTCCTCCAGAGACTCCTAGAGGCAAAATCTTTGTACCCAGTCAGTTTCGTCTCTGAATTATTGAAGAATGTCATTGTTCCCCGGCAGGTCATCCTGGTATTCAGGGTACAAGGAAATAGTTTCAAAGGAAATTCTTGTGGCCAACTCTCAACAGGGATATGGAGGCTTTTGTTGTTGCTTGTGAAATTTGTGCTCTAGCGGACACGTCGTGCGGGAGAGTTGTGTCCGATGTCTATTCCCAAAGGGCCCTGGACTCATATTTCTATGGATTTTATGACTGATCTGCCTCCATCTGAGGGAAAGACTGTTCTATGGGTGGTGGTAGACAGGTTCAGCAAACAGTGTCATCTTGTTCCTCTGAAAAATCTCCCGACGGCCAGAATTCTTGCTAATCTATTTTTAAGACATGTTGTTAGGTACCATGGGGAGCGAGGTGTACAATTTGTTTCTAAATTTTGGCAAGCTTTTTGTAAACCGGGAGTTGAATTGTCTTTCTCATCTGCTTTTCATCCACAATTTAATAGTCAAACAGAAATAATTAATCAGAATGTTTAACAATACCTTAGAGCAGGCATAGGCAACCTTCGGCACTGCAGATATTTTGGAATACATGTCCCATGATACTATTATAGCCAAATTACTGCCAAAGCACCATGGGATACCACGTGTGAGACAGACAGGATTAATGGGCTTCTTCTATTCATGTTTCCACCTTGGTCAAGAAATTAAACGACTCTCGTCTGGACAAACCCAAATTTAAGGTTCCAGTGGCCTCTCCTAAAAGGGGGGGGGGGTACTGTCAGAACCCATAGGGTTAAACGGTTCTCACAGTTTCTTTTTGTTTCTTTTTTGTTGCTTGGTTACACCCAGCTGTCTGGACTGGTCAGCTGACCTTGATTGGACCACCTGTTCTGGCTCCTTTATAAGATGCAGTCTGCTCTCACACCCTGCCTGCAAAAGAGCTTTATCTCCTAGCTATAGTTTATATTGTATCCTGTATTTTTGGCATATCTGACCTATTGGCTCCGTACTCGGACCCTTCTCCTGTTTCTGCGACTTGGCACTTCTGTGATCTCTTGGTACTGACTCAGCTTGTGGACTGTGACTTATTGTGTGTGTGTTTAAGATATAATTTCTATTAGTCTGTGTGCTCCCTTCCAGTATCCTGACTTTAACTGTAATGTAGTTTGTTGTGTTGACTCTAATTTCCCTCACTTATTCACTCTGTACTGACAAGGGGCAAACACCCTGAAACAGCTTCCTGCTGATGGGTTCTCTTTCCTTCTGGAGAGAGTTCTGGCTTGGCATAAATCCCAATCAGTTCTGAGACTTCTTAACTGGAGCCTGAGCTGTTTGCAGGACACACTACCTGTGAAGGTGCTGTGAGGAGCTGATTTGCATACTTCTTATCCGTACAATTCGAAAGATCTCTAATGCACTCAACACCTGCTTTTGGTGGAATGCTTGTATATATACAGTCATGGCCGTAAATGTTGGCACCCCTGAAATTTTTGTAGAAAATGAAGTATTTCTCACAGAAAAGGATTGCAGTAACACGTTTTGCTATACACATGTTTATTCCCTTTGTATGTATTGGAACTAAACCAAAAAAAAAGAGGAAAAAATGCAAATTGGACATAATGTCACACCAAACTCCAAAAAATGGGCTGGACAAAATTATTGGCACCCTTAATTTAATATTTGGTTGCACACCCTTTGGAAAAAATAACTGAAATCAGTCGCTTCCTATAACCATCAATAAGCTTCTTACACCTTTCAGCCGTAATGTTGGACCACTGTTCCTTTGCAAACTGCTCCAGGTCTATTTTATTGGAAGGCCGCCTTTTCCCAACAGCAATTTAAGGATCTCTCCACAGGTGTTCAATTGGATTTAGATCTGGACTCATTGCTGGCCACTTCAGAACTCTCCAGCGCTTTGTTGCCATGCATTTCGGGGTGCTTTTTAACGTATGTTTGGGGTCATTGTACTTCTGGAAGACCCAAGATCTCGGACACAAACCCAGCTTTCTGACACTGGGCTGTACAATGCGATCCAAAATCCGTTGGTAATCCTCAGATTTCATGATGCCTTGCAAATATTCAAGGCACCCAGTGCCAGCGGCAGCAAAACAACCCCAAAACATAATTGAACCTCCACCCTATTTCACTGTAGGTACTGTGTTCTTTTCTTTATAGTCCACATTCCGTTTTCGGGAAAACAGTAGAATGATGTGCTTTACCTGAAAGCTCTGTCTTTCTCTCATCTGTCCACAAGACATTTTCCCAGAAGGATTTTGGCTTACTCAAGTTCAGTTTGTCAAAATGTAGTCTTGCTTTTTTATGCCTCTGTGTCAGCAGTGGGGTTCACCTGGGTCTCCTACCATAGTGTTTCATTTCATTAAAATGTCGAAGGATAGTTTGCGCTGACACTGATGCTCCCTGAGCCTGCAGGACAGCATGAATATCTTTAGAACTTGTTTGGGGCTGCTTATCCACCATCCGGACTATCCTGCATTGACACTTTTTATCAAATTTTTTTTTTCTGTCCACGCCCAGGGAGATTAGTTACAGTGCCATGGGTTGCAAACTTCTTGATAATGTTGCGCACTGTGGACAAAGGCAAATCTAGATCTCTGGAGATGGACTTGTAACCTTGAGATTGTTAATATATTTCCACAATTTTGGTTCTCAAGTCCTCAGACAGTTCTCTTCTCTTTATGTTGTCCACGCTTAGTGTGGCACACACAGACACACAATGCAAATACTAAGTGAACTTCTCTCCTTTTTATTTGCTTTCATGTGATTTTTATATTGCCCACACCTGTAACTTGCCCCAGGTGAGTTTAACCCATTAAGGACCAATATAAATAAACTTGTATGCCCCTGAAAGACCAGGCCTGTTTTTTCACATCGGGGATGTCTGTCTTTATTAGAGAATAACTCTGGTAACGTTTTGCCAATCACGATCATTCTGACATTGTTTTTTTGTCACAAGTTTTCCTTCATGTACATAGTAAAAGTAAGCTGATATAATTTGTATTTTTTTTTACCATGCAAAAAATCATGACATTTAAAAATAAATTAAGATTTTTTGCTATTTTAACACTAATAGGTTGCATATATTTATACTTCCTGACCAAATAGTTTATGAAACTTATACTTTCAGATGTCTACTTTATTTTGACAGCATTTTTTTGTTTTTAATTAACATTTTAAATTAATTAGAAGCCTAACAATTTAACTTGAAATTTTGAAAATCTTTTTTTTATGTCCTATGCAAGGTTTGCAGAAATTTGAAGGTGGTAGAACATAAGAACACCCCCCCCCCCCCAAATGACCCCATTTTAAAAACTAGACCCCTCAAGGTATTTGCTAGGGGGTACAGTGAGTATTTTAACACCATAGTTTTTTAGCAGGAATTATTACAAAGTCAGTGTTTAAAAAATTCGAAATTTGCAATTTTTCACAAATGCATCATTTGTGAGGCATATTTTTTGTACATGACTTCTGATATTGCAAGAATGCACCCTATATTTTATTAAGCTGCTTGGCCCGTGTTTGGAAATACCCCCGCTTAGGCCATATTTGGTTCCTTGGCCACGTGGTAGGACCCCAAAAGAGAGGAGCCCCCTTTGGCTTTCAGGGCATCATTATATGAATAGTCCCCATTCATACTGCATTTTTGCAGTATAGGTGTCCGTTGTCATGTCAAAAAAGGGATGCCAATGTATATTGTACCGTCTCATTCAGAAATGAATGGAGCTGCTACAGTATACGTCAGCATCACTCTTTTTGACATGATGCTGACGGATACCTCTAACACTGCGAAAACGCAGTATGAATGGGACGCAGTGTAGGGTCACATAGAGTGCATCCGCAGCATATTTCACACCGCAGATGCCCCCCAGCAGTCACAAGGGCGAGATCACTGCTGTGGCTGGGTAGCTTAGTGTGTCCGCTCATGACTTCCGGCGGGAAATCCGACGCTATTAGTGGACACACAAAGCTACCCAGCCGCAGCAGGGAGCTCATTATTGTGACTGTTGGTGCGCTGTGTGATCCTACACATACATTTTTATCTTTCATTTTATTTATTTAATAAATGTATTTTATTTATTTTTTTACACTTTTTTTTATACTTGTTGTTGTTACACTTTTATTTATTTTATATATTTTTTTCACTTTTTTTAATGCTTTGGAATACTTTGGAATTGCAGATATATGCTGCCTGCTAGTTTTACACTAGTAGGCAGCATATGAGGACTTGCCTCTGGCACGTCCTCACAGGCAATAACCGGGGCAGACCTGGGGGTCCTAGTAAAGACCCCCGGCTGCCCAGGTAAGCAGCAGCACCCCGCGATAGTTTCGGGTGCTACAGGAGAGAGACAGAGGGAGCCCCCTCCCTCTGTCAAAACTCCTTACAGCTCGCGGTCGCTTCCGACCGCGGCTGTAAGGGTTAAACTACTGGGACCGAAGTTTTCTTCTGTCCCGGCAGTAACGCAGGTCCCAGCCCACCGGGGATTACATACAGCACCCCGCGATCGCGCTGCGGGGTGCTGCAGGGGTGACAGAGGGAGCTCCCTCCCTCTGTCATAACACTTATAGCCCGGCAGTGCTGCAGGGTCCCGGCTGTGTGTTACAGCCGAGTCCCCGCCGCGATCTCGTGGGTGCACTGGGCAGCACCCACGAGAAGCATGGACGAGTATAGACGTCCAGGTGCCGGAACGGCCGTCAACCTGGACATCTATACTCGTCCGTGGTCGTTATCGAGTTAAAGGAGCATCACATGCTTGAAACAATCTTATTTTTCCACAATTTTGAAAGGGTGCCAATAATTTTGTCCAGACCATTTTTTCCCTCCCTTTTTGGTTTAGTTCCAGTACACACAAAGGGAATAAACGTGTATGGCAAAACATGTGTTACTGCAATCTTTTTCTGTGAGAAATACCAACATTTATGGCCATGACTGTAAGCTTTTGATATCTATCGAAGGAAGGAGACAGTTCTCTGGCCATGTAGTGTCTGTAAGGCATGTCAGAAATTCATTAATATCCTTTACCAGAGATGGCACTTCTTGCAACAATGGTCTTAACAGCCAATCAATATAGTTGGACAGAAGCTCAGTAATTGAACCCACAATAGGTCTTCCGGGGGAGATTAACATTTTGTGAATTTTAGGCAGGAAGTACCATCTCTGAGAGGAAGGAAAAGGTGGAATTAGTTTCTCAGCTTTTTCTGTTGATATCACTCCTGATTCTACATATCTTCTCAATAAAGTTTGAAGGGCAGACTTGGTTCTACCCACCGGACTACCCCACAACCTCAAGTGTTTTCATCAGACAACTGTTGTTGCCCTTCATTATAATAATAACTTTTGGACATCATGACAACATTGCCGCATTTGTCTGATTTTTTAATAATAATATTATCTCGTTTTTTAAGGCGATCAAGTGCTTTTTGCTCTGCTGAGAGATTGCGGGGCCTGGCGGGTACACAAGTGCCCTAAATTCTTCAAGTATTTTAAGATGAAAGAGATCTAAATTACTCCCTGGCAACTCCCGTAAATTCAAGTACTTCGATGGTGGAAGTGCTGACAGGGACTTTACCTTCATTAATTAAATCCAACATTGCATCTAGGCATTCTAATTCTGTATTACTTGCTTCAATAAGGACACTAAAGCCTAGCGAACCTGTAGAGGCTGGGAGTTCTCCTGTTGAGCAAACATTAATGGCTTCTTTATTGGCAAACTATTTCTTAAGACCTAATTTACGTAAACATTTAAATAAATCTATCTCAAACACCACAATATCGAAATCCTGCGCTACAAAAAAATGGAGACCACGGGATAATACAGCAATAGTGTCCGAGTCCAGTTAAGAATCAGTCAGATTAATCACGGAACAAATGTCAGATTCTCTTCGTGCCATGTGACTTTCTTCTGTTTTATTGGATCACCCTTTTTCTTTTGAACATCTGTTTTGTCTCTTTCCCCTTGCACCTCTCCTTGTCTTCCTTCGAAAGGGACTTTTGTAGATATAAGGCTTGAATTAAAAGTAGACAAGCCATCATGGTGGAACAATTCTCTGAATGCTTTTTATTATAAGGACCTCTGTTCTTAGATTTAGATGTGTCCTCTGTGCCGCTGGACTCCGAATCAGTCGTCCAGTATTCAGTAAATTTCTTAATTTTTTCTTTGGCACGGACTTCTTATTGTTCAAAAAGAAAACACTTTGTTTGAATCGTAATCCAGCTTATCCCTGATATATTTATCTTTCTTCTGATCCTTAATATGTTGTTGTAAGGATGCAATCTTGTTCTCTAATTTTCTATTAAACAGCTGAAATTTTTCGGTCTCCAAAGGAGCCCTTAGTTATGTTTTCGCTCGCAATAGCTCTATCGTTTTATTATATTCTTGCTCATTTCTTTCAACAACAATTTCAATTGCAGCATTTCCCTGTTTTTATATTGTATATGTTGGTTTTAACTTACACTTGTGTATGGTTCCAGTTTAGTAGACACCTCACTTACATTACTGAGGTATGAGCCTTAAGGAGTGGCATGGTTGTGAGAAGGGAGGGTCTGATAAAGCGCGTTCAGCACATGCGCAACAGCTGTCACCCATTTGCTGGAGCAGTGTCCACGTCTGTGCTCATGCACCTTGCACCTTATGTTTCGTTTTGAATAAGCAGCTTTTTCCATGTCTACCTGATGAGTGCGAAACTCTCTTTTTCCACTGTATGGATATTTCTATGAACTGATTTCCTTTATGGGGTGGCGCACCTTGCAGGTTTAAGCTGTATCAGGTTCAAGTGCCGACCGCTGTGACTTTTTTCGTTTTACTTTCTATTTGTGTGGATTGGGTCAGAGCACACCGGAAAATCCTTAATTACCCACCATTATGATACAAGAAATGGATTCTAAAGATTCTAATAGTAGTATACCTGAAATGCCGGATGGTGCAATAGGTGCCCAAGTGGACGCTGGCTCTTTTTTCACTTTATGCAACACTACAGATGCCTTACAAATGATAAATACAAAAAAACTTACTTTTAAGGTAACTGCTCTAGCGGAAGAAGAAAGTTATTTATTTTGGACAGTAAAATCACTTGCGGACACCTCATTCAAAGAGCCCTCTCAGTTCTTAGACGATTCAGTATTTATGTCTAACTGGAACAAGATACTTCAGACGTATGCCCTGTAAATGCTGTGACTCGTTATAGAAAGGAACGAGCAAGAATATAATAAAACGGTAGAAGAGTTATTGCAAGCCAAAACAGAACTAAGGTCTCATTTGGAGACCGAAAAATTTTAGCTGTTCAATAGAAAATTAGAGAACAAGATTGCATCCTTACAACAATATATTAAGGATCAGAAGAAAGATAAATATATCAGGCATAAGCTGGATTGCGATTCAAACAAAGTGTTTTCTTTTGGAACAATAAGACGTCAGTGCCAAAGAAAAAAATAAAGAAATTTCCTGACTACTGGACGACCAATTCGGAGTCCAGTGGCACTAAGGACACCTCTAAATCTAAGAACAGAGGTCCTTATAATAAAAAGTAGAGCAATGTCCAGCACAAAAGCACGATGCAAGATGAAATTTATTGTGGATACACACAGCAAACAGCAACACGGATCATGGAGTAGAGTGACGCGTTTCAGCAACCTTAGTCGCCTTAGTCATACCTGTATGACTAAGGCGACTAAGGTTGCTGAAACGCGTCACTCTACTCCATGATCCGTGTTGCTGTTTGCTGTGTGTATCCACAATAAATTTCATCTTGCATCGTGCTTTTGTGCTGGACATTGCTCTACTTTTTAATTGTTCGTCCTCGTGGTGTCCGCACGAGTCCGTGCACTGAGGCGGCGGTGGAGAGCTGGACGATCTTTCTATTCTTATAATAAAAAGCATCCAGAGAATTGTTCCACCATGATGGCACCGTCTACTTCTAATTCGAGCCTTATATCTACAAAAGCCCCTTTTGAAGGAAGAAAAGGAGAGGCGCAAGGGGAAAGAGACAAAACAGTTGTTCAAAAGAAAAAGAGCGATCCAATAAAACGGAAGAAAGTCACATGGCACGAATAGATTTCGACATTCGTTCCATGATTAATCTGACTGATTCTGAACAGGTATCAAATTTTGTGTAGCACAGGATTTCGATATTGTGGAGTTTGAGATTTATTTATTTAAATCTTTACATAAATTAGGTCTTAAGAAATTGTTTACCAATAAAGAAGCCAGTAATGTTCACTTACCTGAAGAAGTCCCAGCCTCTATAGATCCGCTAGACTTTAGTGTCCTTAGTGAAGCAAGTAATACAGAATAAGAATGCCTAGATGCAATGTTGAATTTAATTAATGAAGATGAAGTACCTGAATATACCGGAGGGGTTTAGTCATCTTTTTGCCTACCAATAGTACCAGGAAGTAATATAGATCTTTTTCATCTTAAAGTACTTGAAGAAGTTAGGGCACTTGTGTACCCGCCGGTCCTCCGCAATCAGCAGAGCAAAAAGCAATTGATTGCCTTAAAAAACGAGTTGATATTATTTAAAAAATCAAAGGCGGCAATGTTGTCTTGATGTCCAAAAGTTATTATTATAACAAATCGCTGCGACAGTTGTTTGATGAAAACACTTGTGATATTGCGGGGTAGTCCGGTGGGTAGAATCAAGTCTGCCCTTCAAACTTTATTGAGAAAAATACGTAGAATCAGGAGTGATATCAAAATAAAAAGCTGAGAAACTAATTCCACCTTTTCCTTCCTCTCAGAGATGGTACTTCTTGCCTAAAATTCACAAAACGCTAATCTCCCCCCAGAAGACCTATTGTGGGTTCAATTACTGAGCCTCTGTCCAAATATATAGATTGGCTGTTAAGACCATTGTTGCAAGAAGTGCCATCTCTGGTAAAGGATACTAATGCATTTCTTACATGCCTTACAGACACTACATGGCCAGAGAACGGTCTCCTTGTTTTGATAGATATCGAAAGCTTATATATACACAAGCATCCCACAAAAGGCAGGTGTTGAGTGCTTTAGAGATCTTTTGAATTGTACGGATAAGGAGGAAACTTTTGTGAACTTTGTTTGCGAGTCTCTCTTCTTTGTCCTTAATAATAATAATTCCTTTCAATTTGATAATATTTGGTATACACTAATTGGGGGGGGGGGGGTTGGCAATGGGCACCCCCTTTAGCCTGCACTCTAGCCAACTTGTATGTGGCTGTCTTTGAAAAAAGGTATGCTTTCTCTAATTTTAATCCCTTTGTCAAGTCTGTTCGGTCCTACATCAGGTTTGTAGATGAAGTGTTTACAGACTGGGATGGGACCAGAACTGACTTTGAGAAAATTGTGAGCTTTCTCAACTATACAAATAATATGAATTTAAAATTCACTTACAAGATGATACCCAGTTGGAATTCTTAGATGTCCTGGGGCAGTTCAAAAATGGTGAGATATCTACCTTACGGGCAGTTTTTGCACCTTAGGTGCATTATTAGCACAGATGAAAGCTTTATGGAACAAGCTGCTGATCTGGAGAGGAGATTGGAAGCTAGGGGCTATCCTAAAGAAATTTGGAAAACAGGGCAGGAGGAATCTCCTGTTTAAAAAAAGAAAAAATCTAATTGCCAAACAAGAACTCCATTCTCTAGGTCATTTAAATTTAGTCCTCTAGCTGATACTATCAAAAAGGCAGATAAAAAAAAACATCCTATATTAGGACAGGTAGTAGATGACAATCCCTTGTTTGCGTTTAGATGCTGTAAATATCTGAGAGACCTAACAACAAGAAGCATGTTGGAGTCCCATAAGAGCACTGACTGGCTGACGAAATTAGGTCCTACAGGTAACCATAAATGCGGTTTGTGCGCTTGGTGTAAATTTTTCTTACCCAGTAGAAGTTTTAATTTAGGTGGTGTCAGCGTTATTGTTAATGATCTGATCACCTGTAGGACACAATGGGTAGTTTATGCCATCACCTGTACGTGTGGCTGTTTCTATATTGGAAGCACAAAAAGGTCTGCATGTACGTTTCAGGGAACATATCTATTCTATCAAGTCATTGAAGGGGGCTTATAGGTTTATTCAGCATGTAAAGGAATATCATATTAATAAATACTGTGGTCTAACTTTTTGTGGTATCGAAAAAGTTAACCCAGTAGAAGGAGTGGATAGACGAAAGGTCTTACTCCGCATGGAAGCAAAATGGATAATCAAAACAAATGCCCAAGGTAATCTGGGCTTGAATGAATGGTTAGATTACAGTATATTTGCATAAAGTGTTGTTTTTATATTGTATATATTGGTTTAAATTTACACTTGTGTGTGTTTCCAGTTTAGTATACACCCCATATCACCTACATCACTCAGGTATGAGCCTTAAGGAGTGGCATGGTTGTTAGAAGGAAGGGTCTGAAGAAGCATGTTCAGTGTACGCGCAACAGCTGTTACCCATTTACTGAAGCAGCTTCCACAGCTGTGTTCATGCACCTTGCACCTTATGTTTTGAATAAACTTTGGCTTTTTTCACATCTACTTGGTGAGTGTGAACCTCTTTTTTCTACTGTATGGATGTTTCTACCTTCAGGCCGGCACCCCGGTCCCTCTGAAGATCAGCTTCCATCTGTGCTGTATTGCATGGTGGAGGCGGGCCATCCAGCTGTATGTGAATATTTATGGTTGCTGGTCACGTGAGAGCTCAGTGGGCACAAGCCGGTCTATTGGGTTTAGTGTGGGTGAACCTGTGACCTTTTTCCTTTAACCAAGATTTTTTTACTGTATTAGTGCGATATTCTAGAGGTGGATGCGACTTTACGATTACTACTTCTGACATTTACATAACTGTGGAATACAGCACAGAAACCAGATTTACTTAGATCAATGACTCAAACTGTTGGCGGTCAAAAAATCACAATATATGTTTCATAGATATTTGCACAGTGTTTTAATAGGAATAATAAAAGTTAAGTTTTAGAGGTTCCCATTTTGTCAGTGCATATACCTGGATCTAGGAGACCTGAATACATTTTTGTGTATTTTTCAGCCTTCTGGAACACGTATAGCTATAAAATCAATTATTGTGACCACATACAACAATAAAAATGTGGTCACAATAATTTATTTTATATCTATACATGTTGTTAGATTGGATTTTCAAGGGCTAGTGATCCATCTAATATTATTGTTGCTATTCAATTATTTTATTGTTTATAAATAAATCTATCCAAACCATACAGCTTTCTTGGTGACTGTACATGTGAAATTTAAGTTTTTCCTTTTAAATGAGCAAAAATTTGTAAACTTCAGTTTTTTTAAAGGGGTACTCCGCCCCTAGACATCTTATCCCCTATCCAAAGGATAGGGGATAAGATGTCAGATTGCCGTGGTCCCGCTGCTGGGGAGCCCCGGGATCCCCGCTGCGGCACTGCGCTATCTTTACAGCACAGAGCGAGTTCGCTCTGCATATAATGACGGGCAATACAGGGGCCGGAGCATCGTTACGTCACGGCTCCACCCCTCGTGACGTCACGGCCCGCCCCTTTCAATACAAGTCTATGGGGGGGCGTGGCGGTCATCACGCCCCCTGCCATAGACTTGCATTAAGGGGACGGGCCGTGATGTCACGAGGGGTGGAGACATGACGTCACGCTGCTCCATCCCTTGTATCGCCCGTCATTACGCACAGAGAAAACTCGCTCTGTGCTGTAAAGATAGCGGGGTGCCGCAGCGGGGATCCCGGGGGTCCCCAGCAGCGGGACCGTGGCGATCTGACATCTTATTCCCTATCCTTTGGATAGGGGATAAGATGTCTAGGGGCGTAGTACGCCTTTAAGTTTGTCATTATGGAGTATTGAGTGCAGAATGATGGGTAAAACTTTTTTTATTTTTGCACAAGGCCAATAACGAATTGGGAAAAAAGTAAAAGGGTCTGAAAACTTTCAGAATGCATCATAACTGCATGCCAAGTTTTGCAGCAATTCAGCATTTTATCTGGGTGCTTTATTTTTTTATTTTGCTAGTGAGTTTATTTATTGTCACGATGCCGGCTGGCAGGAGGTGGATCCTCTGTGCCAGAGAGGGATTGGCGTGGACCGTGCTAGTGGACCGGTTCTAAGTTACTACTGGTGTTCACCAGAGCCCGCCGCAAAGCGGGATGGTCTTGCTGCGGCGGTAGTAACCAGGTCGTATCCACTAGCAACGGCTCAACCTCTCTGACTGCTGAAGATAGGCGCGGTACAAGGGAGTAGACAAAAGCAAGGTCGGACGTAGCAGAAGGTCGGGGCAGGCAGCAAGGATCGTAGTCAGGGGCAACGGCAGGAGGTCTGGAACACAGGCTAGGAATACACAAGGGAACGCTTTCACTAGGCACAAGGGCAACAAGATCCGGCGAGGGAGTGCAGGGGAAGTGAGGTATACATAGGGAGTGCACAGGTGAACACACTGATTAGACCCACTGCGCCAATCAGCGGCGCAGTGGCCCTTTAAATCGCAGAGACTCGGCGCGCGCGCGCCCTAGGGAGCGGGGCCGCGCGCGCCGGGACAGGACCGACGGAGAGCGAGTCAGGTACGGGAGCCGGGGTGCGCACCGCGAGCGGGCGCCACCCGCATCGCGAATCGCATCCCGGCTGGGGGCGGTATCGCAGCGCACCCGGTCAGTAGATCTGACCGGGGCGCTGCAGCAGCGAGGATGCCGCGAGCGCTCCGGGGAGGAGCGGGGACCCGGAGCGCTCGGCGTAACATTTATCACTTACAATTTTTTACTGACTTAAGGGAATTCTTGCCATACAGTCATAGAAGATAAATTGGAAGTCACATGAAGAAGTAAATTTTAAGCAAAAATTGGTCCTGCGATGGGCATAAAAGCCTGTTATGCCCATTATGTCCCTCCATTAGGTAAAACACAGCATATATTGAAAACATTTTTCTATTGTTAAACAAATAGAGGAAATCTGTCATCTGTGTCACCTGCACTAACCTGTCTGTTCAGACAGGTAGTGCAGGTGACAATGATGATAATCATACTTACCTGTACCCAATCCATGCTCCCGTTCTCCCGCCATCTTTCTCCGTTGTTTTTGTTCCGAAGCCAGCTTGGGACACGAGCGTAGCTTCCACATCACCGCTACTGTTTGCTTGCAGCAGTGATGTAAGAAAGCTCTGCCCATGGCCCAAGCCAGCCCCGGAACGAAAGGCACAGTGGAAGATAACGGGACCACGGATCGGGACATGTAAATATGATTATCATCAGAGTCACCCACACCACCTGTCTGTACCGACAGGTTAGTGCAGGTGACACTGATAGTTTTCCTTTAATACTATTTCTCCACCATGAAAGAGTGCACCTTGCTCTACAGTGAATAAAGTCAACAGTTCATGTGTATTTCACAGTAGTAAGAGAAACACGCCCTATTACCTAAGGTGCTATAATAAAAAGTGGTTGGAGCTACAAACAGGTTATGCACTCACAGATTACTGGCCAGAATTTAGTGTGATCAAGAGTAACCAAAGGACAAGGTCAGGTTAGTGACTATTTCTCTATTCAAAAGCTGCAAATATATTGTCATATTAACCTATTTTGTCACAGAACTTATACAGTCTTCCTTACTGCTTAGGTATTAGCTTAATGTAATTCCACATGTATATTACTCACATAACATGGAGTGCATGAATGCATAATCATTCAGCTGCAAGTTTCTACGGGATTACGCTTTACACCGTCCTATTACATTAACATAAGCCAGCATGGCAAACATGTCTATCATGAGATCTAAGAGGTGTTATGTAAGCTAGGTTGTAATACTTCACATTGCAATAATGTCTGGTTCAGCAAATCCTGATCAGATTTCCAAGGAACAGACTGTCTTTACAAGACCTAGGTTTAAATTAACACATACAAATTTAACTGTGGTGTTTCTTTTAATAAGCATTGTTTTCAAGATTTTGTCTCAGTTGTGACAGCTGGCAAAGAAGGGCACATCCTCTATATATGTAAGTTCCCTTAAAATGTATTACTGGTTTTATCAATACATTTAAATGTTTCAATGGTTAGTCTAAAGGTGTAAACCCCTCAAAGACATAATCCATATTGGCCTTTGAGAACAGGCAACGTTGTTTGTGTATTTATTTCTCCTTACCTTCCAAGCACAATAATAATTTTGCATTTGAGGGCTTGATTTTAGCAAGATGTGTTGTACTTTTAATGAAACTATTTTAGTATACTATAATGTATTGAGAAACTTTTTTTTTTTTTTTATAAGAATGGAAAAAACTATTTTACAACAGTTATTTTTTTGTTTATATGGTCCTATGTTTAAAGTGTACATGCCGTTAGCAAAAACGTTTTAATATAATGTAGAAAATAACATAAAATGTATATTATACATTGGCTAAAAAAAATGTGTATATTTTTGTCCATGCAGCTATTGCCTGTGTGTCTCTGTGAGGAGACCAAATACAGGAAGTGTGGGTGGATTAGTAGGGCTCCGAGCAGTGAGGCTCTGTGACACTCTCCCGCACAGAGCCCTGCTTGTCATGGCCACACTTCCTGTTTTGGTCTCCTCACAGAGACACACAGGCAACAGTTATAGGGACAGCATTTTTTCACCCAAAAGTATACACATTTTTTCAATGTATATTGTATTATATGAAAAGTTTTTGTTGACGACAGATACACTTTAATGGGAAACTGACAAAAACCCAATATACAGGCCCCACCTTTCACAAAGTGGGCAATGAACATATTATGAATGCCATTTATTAACTGGTTTAAACAACCAAAGATCTGGGTAAGTTATACATCATGATTTGCTTTAACTACCATCAGTACAATTTACATCTTACAAGAATGTTTCCTACCATGCCCATAGTTCCTCCTGTTTGTCCTTCATAGTGAGGAAAACAGTTTTAAAACATTCCAGCGTTGTATGCTAATTAGGGTTGACTAGTCATCGGGAAGTGTAGCATGCCAAGTAGCCACCACACTCTAGGCTAAAAAAACCCCTAATCACAACTACTCAGGCACGATTGACAGCCTGGGCACTGCCACCACTCTGCTCCTTAAAAAGGCCTGGGCCTTGGCAAGAATGCAGTGATCAGAGCGGTGACTTGATTAGGGATGAATAGGCATGATAAGAGCCCAGGGTTCAGGATGACTAATTAGCATACAACGCGTGAGAGTTTTAAAACTTCACTTTGGAAGACATATTTTTTCACTATATAAGACTGGCAGGAGAATATACAGGTATGATGGGAAACATTATTGTAGAACATGTGCTGCTGGTAGTTAAACTTGCCTTTACATATTCTTTTTTTGACAATGATACATTTTTTGGTATAACTGCACAATTAATTTATGTACGCTATATGTCCTAAAGCAAGCCTGAAGCCAAATCCACACCCCATAAAAAATCGCCATATTTTATTTACAGATGTTTCTTCAGATAATTATAAAAATACTTTTTACTTTACAAACTTTTTTCTTCATAATCGGCAGAAAAATGGCCATAAATAATATATGTCCATTTGTGTTTATGATGTGCGAACATAGCCTGAAATTCAATAAATAGTTTTTGAAATATAATATAAAAATGTGATATAAAAAATTTTCTGCTATTAAATACATTAAGCAAATTTGCCCTTATCTTCACATTCCTGCTTCTTTCCTCCCCTTGTTGAATGCCCGTTGCCTAAGTTCAGACCACCAAGCCACCCTAGATGCGGTGGTCGGGCTGGTATATATATCTATCACACACACACCAGCCCATTCACAGCATCAAAAGTGGAGCAGTGGTCTGTAACATAAATAAGGAGCTGTCAACAATGGGAGAAAAGGAGCAGGAATATCAGGAGAAGGAGCAAATTTGCTAAATTAATGTAAAAGCAAACAATTTTAACTTGATATGCCCTACAAGTATAACTACGTTAGTTGAGATGGGAATCCCCCCCTTTAAACTATTTTCCAAGTAAAAAAAAAAAAAAACTAAAATACCACTTAATAAAAAAAACTATAGGTATTGCTGCATCCAGGAATGTCTGTTTTTAATAACAATTTTTTTTCTTATCTTACATAGTGAATACTGTGAAAGAAAACAAACGTACCCAATGCCAGAATTTCTGTTTTTGTTCAAATTAGCTTCGAGAAACATTGGGTTTAAAAGTGATAAAAAGTTGTATTTACCCCCAACACAGTATTAAAAACTACAGCTTATCCAACAAAAAAATTACTCCTTGTGAAGGACTTAAAGGGGTAACATCTTATCCCCTATCCAAAGCATAGGGGATAAGATCTAAGATCCTGGGGTCCCGCCGATGCGGACCCCCGCGATCTCTGCTGCGGCACCCAGTCATTCGGTGCACGGAGCAAACTCTGCTCCGTGCCCAATGACTGGTGATGCAATCTGCCACGCTCCCTCCAGTCATTTCTATGGGAGGAGGCGTGACGGCTATATACTAGCCATCACACCCCCTCCCATTGACATGAATAGAGGGAGTGTGGCGTGACATCTTGAACGCGGAAGCTGCAAGCTTCTGTGTTCAGGCCGCCGACGCTTCCGGCTCGGAGATCATGAGGGTCCCCAGCGGCGGGACCCCTGTGATCTAACATCTTATCCCCTATCCTTTGGACCTTTGGATAGGGGATAAGATGTTTCCAACAGAGTAAACCTTTAACTGTTCACTGTAGTGTAAGTTATCCATTAGCAGTATAAAGGGGGAGGACTTTTCAATGTATACCTCTGACAGAAGGCTGTGATGTATGTTACAGTAAAGAAATATCCTGCCGGAGCGTGCTCGGGGAGACACGGACCAGGTAATTAAAAGCAAAACAAGCAGGGAAACAGACTGATGGGGAATGATGTGGCAAGCGGGGGGGGGGGGGGGGGTGTCAGAGGGGAGGAAATGTTGTCGCACAAGGGGGGGGAATCAGAGGGGGAGGGAATGATGTAGCACAGGGGGATCATAGGGGAAAGGAATGATGTAGCACATGGGGGATCAGAGGGGGGTGGAGAATGAAGTGACACAGAAGGATCAGAGGGGATGGAATGGTGTGGCACAGGGACTGATAAAGGGCGAGGAATGATGGGGCACAGGAGGGATCAGACTAAGGAGGAGGGGGAATGCTGACTCACTGCTCTGGGGAGCCTGGCAGCCCTGCTCTGTAACCCTTTCCTGTGTGTGTGTGTGTGTGTGTGTGTGTGTATGTGTGTGCGCGCGCGCGTACAGCATAAAACCAATGATTATTTGAGATTGCCTCTACTCTTGAGTGTATAACTTAGAATCTTCCTATGTCATTCATGTGTATCATCTTTTGCCAGTCCTGTAATGCTGGGACTTGTAGTTTTGGAATAGTTGGAGGTACAGTGTTTGTATAACTCTTTTTTGCAGCAGTGTTGCCTTCAGCTGTGTGCCTACAGCTTTTGCAAAACTACAACTCCCAGCATGCCCAGACATTCTTTGACTGCTTGGAGGCCCATGATTGGTAAAAATGTTGCTGCAGGCTGTGTTCCTCCTGCAGCCTTGTCAATCAGCCATCTCGTGTCCATGACACTCATGCTGCTGTGGGACTCCTCAGTGTCTTTAACCTGTTAAGGACCAAGGGCGTACAGGTACACCTTTGCTCCCTGGTACTTAAGGACCAAGAGCGTACCTGATATCGATCAGCAGGCACCCCGCGCAAATGCCCATGGGGGTAATCAGACCCTGTCGGCGATCAGCGCAAATCGCAAGTGAATTCACATTTGCGATTTGCGCAATTCCGGGTCATTATGGGTCTATGGTGACCCGGAAAATAAGGGGGATCGCGGTTGTCCAAGACACCCACGATCCCCCCGAAGGGATTGGAGTGAGGTGGCAGGGGTTCCACCCCTCCTATCCCTGCTATTGGTGGTCTAGACACGACCACCAATAGCAGATTGGGGGCGGGGGGTTAACTTTCGTGTTCCCCATTCTGCCCACCCACAATAGGCGGGGCAGGATGGGGAAATGAAGGGGACTGGCGCCGAAGATCCACTTACCCTGCGGGCGAGGCAGCGGGCGCCGATCGGTGTCGGAGATTGGCGCGGGAGACATGTCATGCAGCAGAACAGGACGGCTCCCTGGATCCGACGGAAGCCGGTAAGTTGCTTAGCAACATCTAGGAGACTACAGTTTGAGACCACTATACAGTGGTCTCTACACTGTTGCCCTCCAGATGTTGCAAAACTACAACTCCCAGCATGCCCAGACAGCTGTCATCCTGGGATTTGTAGTTTTGCAACAGCTGGAGGGTCACAGTTTGGAGATCACTGTGCTGTGAACTGTGGCCCTCTAGATCTTGCAAAACTACAAATCCCAGCATGCCCACATAGAAGTTTGCTGTCTGGGCATGCTGGCATTTGTAGTTTTGCAACATCTGGAGGTAAACAGTTTGGAAATCACTGTGCAGTGGTCTCTAAACTGTAGACCTCCAGATGTTGCAAAACTGCAAATCCCGGCATGCCCAAACAGCAAACAGCTGTCTCAGCATGCTGGGAGTTGTAGTTGTGTACCTCTAGCTGTTGCATAACTACATCTCCCAGCATGCACTTCGATGATCAGTATATGCTAGGAGTTGTAGTTTTGCAACAGCTGGAGGCACACTGGTTGGAAAATACTGAGCTAGGTAACAGAACCTAACTGAAGGTTTTCCAAACAGTGTGCCTCCAGCTGTACAAAAGTACAACTCCCAGCATGCACGGTCTGTCAGTGCATGCTGGGAGTTGTAGTTTTGAAACAGCTGGAGGTTTGCCCCCCATGTGAATGTACAGGGTACACTCACATGGACGGGTTTACAGTAAGTTTCCTGCTTCAAGTATGAGCTGCTGCAAATTTTTTGCCGCAGCGCAAACTCCTAGCGGTAAGCTCACTGTAACCCGCCAGTGCGAATGTACCCTAAAAACACTACACTAAACCACACTAACACATAATAAAGGGTAAAACTCTACATATACACCCATTACACTGTCCCCCCCACCCCCAATAAAAATAAAAAAACGTATAGTTCAGCAGTGTTTCCAAAATGGAGCCTCCAGCTGTTGCAAAACAACAACTCCCAGCATTTCCGGACAGCCACTGACTGCCCAGTCATGCTGGGAGTTTAGCAACAGCTGGAGGCACCCTGTTTGGAAATCACTGGCGTAGAATACCCCTATGTCCACCCCTATGCTATCCCTAATTAAGTCCTCAAATGCGCATGGCGCTCTCTCACTTCGGAGCCCTGTCGTATTTCAAGGAAACAGTTTAGTGCCACATATGGGGTATTTCCGTACTCGGGAGAAATTGCACTAAAAATTTTAAAAATTTACACAAACATGCTGGTGTTGCCCTTTACTTTTTATTTTCACAAGAGGTAAAAGGGAAAAAAGACCCCCAAAATTTGTAACGCACTTTCTCCTGAGTACGGAAATACCCCCATATGTGGGCGTAAAATGCTCTGCGGGCGCATAACAATGCTACATTTGAGGCCTAAATTGGTGATTTTCACAGGGGTGGCTGATTTTACAACGGTTCTGCCATAAACGCAAAAAAATAAATACCCACATGTGACCCCATTTTGGAAACTTCCCCCCTCACGGAATGTAACAAGGGGTATAGTGAGCCTTAACACCCCACAGGTGTTTGACGAATTTTCATTAAAGTTGGATAGAAAAAAAATGTCACTAAAATGCTGGTGTTGCCCTAAATTTTTTATTTTCACAAGGGAAAATAGGAAATAAGCCACCCCACAATTCGTAACCCCATTTCTTCTGAGTATATAAATACCCCATATGTGGATGTAAAGTGCTCTGAGGGCGAACTACAATGCTCAGAAAAGAAGGAGCGCCATTGGGATTTTGAAGAGAGAATTTGTCCGGAATTGAAGGCCACGTGTGTTTACAAAGGCTCCATAGTGCCAGAACAATGGACCCCCCCCCTATGTGACCCCATTTTGGAAACTGCACCCCTCATGTAATGTAATAAGGGGTACAGTGAGCATTTATGCCCCACAAGTGTCTGACAGTTTTCTGGAACAGTGGTCCGTGAAAATTAAAAATGTAATTTTGCATTTGCTCATCCCACTGTTCCAAAGATCTGTCAAATGCCAGTGGGGTGTAAATACTCACTGCACCCCTTATTAAATTCTTTGAGGGGTGTAGTTTCCAAAATGGGGTCACATGTGGGGGGTCCACTGTTCTGGCACCACAGGGGGCTTTGTAGACGCACATGGCCCCTGACTTCCATTCCAAACAAATTCCCTTTCCAAAAGCTCAATGGCGCTCCTCATCTGAGCATTGTAGTGCGCCAGCAGAGCAGTTGACGTCCACACATGGGGTATTTCTATACTCAGAAGAAATGGGGTTAAACATTTTGAGGGTAATTTTCTCCTATTACCCCTTGTAAAAATGTAAAATTTGGGGGAAAAACTGCTTTTTAGTGAAATTTTTTTATTTATTTACACATCCAACTTTAACAAAAAGTCGTGAAATACCTGTGAAGTGTTAAGGCTCCCTGTACCCCTTGTTACGTTCCCTGAGGGGTGTAGTTTCAAAAATATTATGCCATGTTTTTTTTTTTTTTTGCTGTTCTGGCACCATAGGGGCTTCCTAAATACAACATGCCCCCCAAAAACCATTTCAGCAAAATTTTCTTTCAAAAAGCCAAATGTGACTCCTCTTCTGAGCATTGTAGTTCGCCCGCAGAGCATTTTACGTCCTAACATGGGGTATTTCCATGCTCAGAAGAGATGGGGTTACAAATTTTGGGGGGCATTTTCTCCCATTACCCTTTATAAAATTTGTAAATTTGGGGCAAAAAACTGCACTTAAGTGGAATTTTATTTTTTTATTTACACATCCGACTTTAACAAAAATTCATCAAACACCTGTGGGGTGTTACGGCTCACTGGACCCTTTGTTACGTGCCTTAAGGGGTGTTGTTTCCAAAATGGTAGGCCATGTGGGGTTTTTTCTGCTGTTCTGGCACCATAGGGGCTTCCTAAATGTGACATGCCCCCCAAAAACCATTTCAGAAAAACTCACTCTCCAAAATCCCATTGTCGCTCATTCCCTTCTGAGCCCTCTATTGCGCCCGCCGAACACTTGACATACACATATGAGGTATTTCCTTACTCGAGAGAAATTGGGTTACACATTTTGAGAGGATTTGTTTTCGTTTACCTCATATAAAAATTCAAAAACTAGGTCTACAAGAACATGCGAGTGTATAAAATTAAGATTTTGAATTTTCTCCTTTATTTTGCTGTTATTCCTGTGAAACACCTAAAGGGTTAACACACTTACTGAATGTCATTTTGAATACTTTGAGGGGTGCAGATTTATTAATGGGTTCATTTGTGGGTTATTTCTAATAGGAAGACCATTCAAATGCACTTCAAACCTGAACTGGTCCATGAAAAATTCCGATTTTGAAAATTTTGTGAAAAATTGGGAAAGTGCTGTTATATTTTGAAGGCCTCTGATGTCTTCCAAAAGTAAAAACATGTCAACTTTATGATGCAAACATAAAGTAGACATATTGTATTTGTGAATCAGAGAGCTTCAAAGTTAGAAAAATGCAAAATTTTCTATTTTTTTTAATAAAATTTTTGAATTTTTCACCAAGAAATGATGCAAGTATCGACAAAATTTTACCACTAACATAAAGTAGAATAAGTCACGAAAAAACTATCTCGGAATTAGAATGAAAGGTAAAAGCATCCCAGAGTTATTAATGGTTAAAGTGACAGTGGTCAGATGTGGAAAAAACGCTCTGATCCTACAGTGTAAATTGGCCTGGTCCTTAACCCCTTAAGGACGCAGGACGTAAATGTACGTCCTGGTGCGGTGGTACTTAATGCACCAGGACGTACATTTACGTCCTGTGCATAACCGCGGGCATCGGAGCGATGCCCGTGTCATGCGCGGCTGATCCCGGCTGCTGATCGCAGCCAGGGACCCGCCGGCAATGGCCGATGCCCGCGATCTCGCGGGCGTCCGCCATTAACCCCTCAGGTGCCGGGATCAATACAGATCCCGGCATCTGCGGCAGTGCGCGATTTGAATGAATGATCGGATCGCCCGCAGCGCTGCTGCGGGGATCCGATCATTCAGAACGCCGCTCGGAGGTCCGGCTCCCGGCGTCTCCTGCTCTGGTCTGAGATCGAGCAGACCAGAGCAGAAGATCGCCGATAACACTGATCTGTTCTATGTCCTATACATAGAACAGATCAGTATTAGCAATCATGGTATTGCTATGAATAGTCCCCTATGGGGACTATTCAAGTGTAAAAAAAAATGTAAAAAAATGTAAAAGTAAAAGTAAAAAAAAAGTGAAAAATCCCCTCCCGCAATAAAAAAGTAAAACGTCTGTTTTTTTCCAATTTTACCCCCAAAAAGCGTAAAAAAAATTTTTTATAGACATATTTGGTATCGCCGCATGCATAAATGTCCGAACTATTAAAATAAAATGTTAATGATCCCGTACGGTGAACGGCGTGAACGAAAAAAAAAAGTCCAAAATTGCTACTTTTTTAATACATTTTATTTAAAAAAAATTATAAAAAATGTATTAAAAGTTTTTTATATGCAAATGTGGTATCAAAAAAAGTACTGATCATGGCGCAAAAAATGAGCCCCCATACCGCCGCTTATACGGAAAAATAAAAAAGTTAGAGGTCATCAAAATAAAGGGATTATAAACATACTAATTTGGTTAAAAAGTTTGTGATTTTTTTTAAGCACAACAATAATAGAAAAGTATATAATTATGGATATCATTTCAATCGTATTGACCCTCGGAATAAAGAACACACGTCATTTTTACCATAAATTGTACGGCGTGAAAACGAAACCTTCCAAAATTAGCAAAATTGCGTTTTTCTTTTTAAATTTCCCCACAAAAATAGTGTTTTTTGGTTGCGCCATACATTTTAGGATATAATAAGTGATGTAATTACAAAGGACAACTGGTCGCGCAAAAAACAAGCCATCATACTAGTCTGTGGATGAAAGGCCAAAATGGGCTGAGTCCTTAAGGGGTTAAGGGGTTAAAATGTAAAAAAGTATATTAGAAAAACTATTGTTTTGCCAAGGTGTACAACATATAAAAAAAAGTATTTATATCTGACAGTGCACATTTAAAGGGGTTATCCAGGAATCGAAAAACTGCGTGGAGACAGACAAGGAGCGGCTTTGAAAGAAAATAGATCCCCCTTTAAAGGGGTACTCCACTGGAACACTATTTTTTTTTATTCAACTGGTGCCAGAAAGTCTAACAGATTTGTAAATTACTTCTGTTTAAACATCTTAATCCATCCAGTACTTATCAGCTGTTGTATGCTTCACAGGAAGTTGTACAGTCATTGCCGTAAATGTTGGCACCCCTGATTTTTTTCTAGAAAATGAAGAATTTCTCATAGAAAAGGTTTGCAGTACCACATGTTTTGCTATACACATGTTCATTCCCTTTGTGTGTATTGGAACTAAACCAAAAAAGGGAGGAAAAAAAGCAAATTGTACATAATGTCACACCACAGTCCAAAAATGGGCTAGACAAAATTATTGGCAGCCTTAACTTAATATTTGGTTGCACACCCTTTGGAAAAATTTATTGAAATCGGTCGCTTCCTATAACCATCAGCTTCTTACACCTCCCGGAATTTTGGACCACTCTTCCTTTGCTAACTGCTTCAGGTCTCTTATTGGAATGGCGCCTTTTCCCAACAGCAATTTTAAGATCTCTCCACAGGTGTTCAATGGGATTTAGATCTGGCAACTTCAGAACTCTCCAGCGCTTTGTTGCCATCCATTTTTGGGTGCTTTTTGACATATATTTGGGGTCATTGTCCTGCTGGAAGACCACTGGGCTGTACAGTGCGACCCAAAATCCGTTGGTAATCCTCAGATTTCATGATGCCTTGCAGTGCCAGAGGCAGCAAAAAATAAAAAATAAAAATAAAACAATTGAACCTCCACCATATTTCACTGTAGGTACTGTGTTCTTTTCTTTGTAGGCCTCATTCCATTTTTGGTAAATAGTAGAATGATGTTCTTCACCAAAAAGCTCTATCTTGGTCCACAAGACATTTTCCCTGAAGGATTTTGGCTTACTCAAGTTCATTTTGACAAAATGTAGTCTTGCTTTTTTATGTCTCTGTGTCAGCAGTGGGGTCCTCCTGGGTCTCCTGCCATAGCATTTCATTTTATTTAAATGCAGATGGATAGTTTGCGCTGACACTGATGCTCCCTGAGCCTAAAGCCTAAAGGGAACCAGTCACCACATTTGAGCCACTGTAACCATTAAAAACACTTCCTAGAGCATTAAACATACATTCCAACCATGTTTTTATAGTTGTTTCTGATGACTGTAATCTTCATAAAATCAGGTTATAAAACGTCCTGCGCTGTATGCAAATGTAGAGGAATTAGTCCCCTGGGCAGTGCGGCGTTTTCAAGTAGTCACTGCCCAGGGCTGTAATAACACCCTTCCTGTCCTAAACACGCCTACATGGGCGTGATTAACAGCTCAGGCATGGAGCAATCTTCTTCGGCTCTGTTGCAAGTCTCCCGCAGGCCCAGAATCATAACAAGCTCTGGGCATAGCAAGCCCTGGCTGTCTGCAGACTTATGCAACCTCTGGGTTCTAGCGCCGCTAGTTTCCTCCCCTCCTCCGCAGGAAGTGCAGCCTCGGACTTCAACAGCTGATCAGCGAGGGACAGACTAAAGAAGGAAGTGATGTTCAGCACTTTCCTCTTTAGTCTGTCCCTCGCTGATCAGCTGTTGAAGTCTGGAGGCTGTTCTTACTGCTGAGGAGAGGAGGAAGGAATCTAGGACCCAGAGGCACTTAGGCTGCAGACACCAGAGCTTGCTATGATTCTGGGCCTGCAGGAGACTTGCGACAGAGCCAAAGATGATTCCATCAAGCCTGGGCTGTCAATCACCCCCATGTAGGCATGTTAAAGACAGAAGGGGTGTGATTACAGCCCTGGGCAGGGACTGGGGATAAAGACCAGCCCTGGAAATTACTGCATACCAGCCCCACTGGTCAAAGGGCGCAGGCGCTACATATATGACAGAAGCCTGGTAAATCAAATACCAGGTTTTTACTGGACAGGGTCTATGTACTACAGCCTGTGGGGGAAGGCTGGCATTTGATTTGTCAGGCTTCCATTCTACAATGTTGTGGACTTGATACTGTGTCCAAGCTGGGAAGGGCTACAGTCTGCACACTTTAGCACATAAAAGTAGTTGTAGCTGCTGGGCACAGCAGAGGCGGCTCTAGACTTTTCAGCAGACTTCACATAGTGATCCGATCGGATGTGAGATGGTTGAGCTGTCCCTGCAGCACCATATACTGACCAACTCCTGTTTACCGAGACCAATATTAGAAAAAATACTAGTATACTGTTCCTAACCAAATCTATTATCCCTGTACTGTGACATCACTGTATGTATTATCCCTGTACTGTGACATCACTGTGTGTATTATCCCTGTACTGTGACATCACTGTGTGTATTATCCCTGTACTGTGACATCACTGTGTGTATTATCCCTGTACTGTGACATCACTGTGTATTATCCCTGTACTGTGACATCACTGTGTGTATTATCCCTGTACTGTGACATCACTGTGTGTATTATCCCTGTACTGTGACATCACTGTGTGTATTATCCCTGTACTGTGACATCACCGTGTATTATCCCTGTACTGTGACATCACTGTGTATTATCCCTGTACTGTGACATCACTGTGTATTATCCCTGTACTGTGACATCACTGTGTATTATCCCTGTACTGTGACATCACTGTGTATTATCCCTGTACTGTGATATCACTGTGTATTATCCCTGTACTGTGACATCACTGTGTGTATTATCCCTGTACTGTGACATCACTGTGTATATTATCCCTGTACTGTGACATCAATGTGTGTATTATCCCTGTACTGTGACATCAATGTGTGTATTATCCCTGTACTGTGACATCACTGTGTATATCATCCCTGTACTGTGACATCACTGTGTGTATTATCCCTGTACTGTGATATCACTGTGTGTATTATCCCTGTTTTGTGACATCACTGTGTGTATTATCCCTGTACTGTGACATCACTGTGTATTATCCCTGTACTGTGACATCACTGTGTATTATCCCTGTACTGTGACATCACTGTGTATTATCCCTGTACTGTGACATCACTGTGTATTATCCCTGTACTGTGACATCACTGTGTATTATCCCTGTACTGTGACATCACTGGGTGTGTTATCCCTGTACTGTGACATCACTGTGTATATTATCCTTGTACTGTGACATCACTTTGTGTATTATCCCTGTACTGTGACATCACTGTGTATTATCCCTGTACTGAGACATCACTGTTTGTATTATCCCTGTACTGTGGCATCACTGTGTGTATTATCCCTGTACTGTGACATCACTGTGTGTATTATCCCTGTACTGTGACATCACTGTGTGTATTATCCCTATACTGTGACATCACTGTGTGTATTATCCCTGTACTGTGACATCACTGGAGATGAGCACAGGTTTATTTTTATTTATTATGTACAAGGTACAGGCATAGTTCTGAAAACCATACCCTCCCGCTGGATAACCCCTTTAACCCTGTACTGTGACAATACTGTGCATATTATCCCTGTACTGTGATGTCACTGTGCATTATGCAAAGTGACATCACAGTACAGGGTTGATACACACAGTGACATCACAGCACAGGGTTAATACACACATTGACATCACAGCACAGGGTTAATACACACATTGACATCACAGCGCAGGGTTAATTCACACATTAACATCACAGCACAGGGTTAAGACACACAGTGACATCACAGCACAGGGTTAAGACACACAGTGACATCACAGCACAGGGTTAAGGCACACAGTGACATCACAGCACAGGGTTAAGACACACAGTGACAGTACAGGGTTAAGACACATAGTGACAGTACAGGGTTAATACACACAGTGACAGTACAGGGTTAAGACACACAGTGACAGTACAGGGTTAAGACACACAGTGACAGTACAGGGTTAATACACACAGTGACAGTACAGGGTTAAGACACACAGTGAAAGTACAGGGTTAAGACACACAGTGACAGTACAGGGTTAAGACACACAGTGACAGTACAGGGTTAAGACACACAGTGACAGTACAGGGTTAAGACACACAGTGACAGTACAGGGTTAATACACACAGTGACAGCAGGATGAGGATAATAAATCACGGGTAACATGGGCCGGTGCAGTGCCGCCGGCATTATCACTATGTGTTCTTATCACTTAATATGCACTGGCCCGCAGCTGCAGTGTGATTGTGCTGGGGGGGGTATGGACAGTGGACGCACCTGAAGGCAGCAGGCCATCACGGACATGGTGAGGCTGAGGGCCGGTGCATTGCAATAGAATGAGATTTGCCATAAAATGAGAAGCTCCCGTCATAGCCAAACTGAGACTGCTGTGCGCATCGATGCGTGACGGTTAAATGTGTCACGTGACAAGTGTGAGCCAATAGGATGTGATGGAGGCAGAGCATCTCATTCTATGGCAATGCACCGGGCAGGGACAAATGAGAGTTCTTCAGAGGAGCTCAGAGGTGGCCGCAGCTCTTCTGTTAAGCCACCCAGATTGGCTGCCATACAGATACGCTGGCCGCGTAATGACGCAGGACGTAGTTGCGCCGGCCCTTTGATTCTTGGGAACGTCATTACGCGGCTGCCGTATCTTTATGGCAGCCGCATCACTCATCATCTGGGGGCGGGGCCTCTGCCTGCCAACTATAGGTAACTAAAGCTAACTATAATCGTATGCAAGCGGCCGGGTGAGTGGCGGAGACAGAGCGGCTTTAGCCTCTGCCTCCTGCTCCTACACTGGCTGTCTTCTTGACACTGTTGTGCCAGTCCACAGGGAGAGCGGCCTACCAGGAATTTCCCCGTTATCCCGGTAGGCCAGTCCGGCTTTGGCCCTGGGCACGGTGACTACTTGCAAAGGGGACTACTTGAGCTGCATTTGCATACAGCGCGGGACATTTTATAACCTGATTTTATAAAGATTACAGTCATCAGAAACAACTATAAAAACATGGTAGGAACGTTTGTTTAACCTCTTAAGGACATGCGCTGTAAATGTACGGAACTGCAGCAAGGTACTTCGCGCACAGCGCCGTACATTTTTGGCTCAGCTATGAAGCAGGCGCAGGAGCTGCGCTCGCTACACGCACGGCGGGTCCCAGTGGCCATCACAGCCGTGGACCCGCCGGTAATGGCGGACATCAGTGATTGGGCTGATGTCGGCCATTAATCTTTCAGATTCCGTGATCGTGGCAGTGCGGCACTTAAAAAGGCTGATCTGATTGCCCGCAACACTGCCGTGGGGATCAGTTCAGCCAAGATGGCAGAAAGAGGTCCCCTCACCTGCCTCCATCCGTCTCCCGGGGTCTTCTGCTCTGATCTGCCTCCCGGCAGACCAGAGCAAAAGATCGCCGAGAATACTGATCAGTGCTATCCCTATGCATAGCACTGGACAGTATTAGGAATCTGATGATTGCTATAGATAGTCTATGGGGACTAAAAAATTGTAAAATAAATTGTAAAAAAAAAAAAAAAGCAAAAAAAAATTATAATATAAATAAAAAGAGTGAAAAAGACCTTTTCCCAGTTTTAATTCAAAAATAAAAGCGTAAAAAATGATAAATAATAAACAAATTTGGTATCGCCGCATGTGTAAATGGCCGAACTACAAAAACATAATGTAATGATCCTGTACGATGAACGGCGTGAATGTAAAAAAAAGTTCCAAAATTTCCGCTTTTTGGTCACATCACAAAAGAAAAACATATTAATAATAATAATAATAAAAAGCTATCACAAAGTCACAAATACGCAAAAGTGGTACTAAGAAAAACTACAGGTCATGGCATAAAAAATGAGCCCTCACACATCCCTGTATACGGAAAAATTAAAAGTTAGAGGTGGTCAAAATAGGGCAATTTTAAACATAGTGGGGGAGATTTATCAAAACCTGTGCAGAGGAAAACTTGCCCAGCTGACCATAGCAACCAATCAGATTGCTTCTTTCATTTTTCACAGGCCTTCATAAAAATGAAAGCAGCAAGCTGATTGGTTGCTACGGGCAACTGGGCAAGTTTTCCTCTGCACAGGTTTTGATAAATCTCCCCCATTGATTTAAAAAAAAAAAGTTTGAGATTTTTTGAAAGCAGTACAATAACAGAAAAGTATGTAACCATGGGTATCATTTTAGTCATATTGAGCCAGAGAATAAAGAAAACATGTAATTTTAAACGTACAGTATACAGCGTGAAAGCAACCCCCCCCCCGCAAATTAGCTAAATTGTGATTTTGTTAAAATTTCCTTACACAAAAAATGATTTTATCGGTGTACCATACATTTTATGGTAAAATGAGTGATGTAATTACAAAGTACAACTGATAATGCAAAAAACAAACCCTCATATGGGTCTGTGAATGGAAATATAAAAAAGAGTTATGGATTTTAGAAGGCGAGGAGGAAAAAAACAAAAAAACACAAAAATTTAATTATTAAAAGGGGTACTCTGCTGGAAAACTTTTTTTTTAACCACCTGGTGCCAAAAAGTTAAACAGATTTGTAAATTACTTCTATTTAAAAAACGTAATCCTTCCAGTACTTATCAGCTGCTATATGCTCCACAGGAAGTTCTTTTCTTTTTGAATTTCCTTTCTGTCTGACCACAGTGCTCTCTGCTGACATCTCTGTCCATGTCAAGAACTGTCCAGATCAGGAGAGGTTTGCTATGGGGATTTGCTCCTACTCTAGACAGTTCCTAAAATGGACAAAGGTGTCAGCAGAGAGTACTGTGGTCAGCCGGAAAGGAAATTCAAAAAGAAAAAAACTTCTGTCATATACAGCAGCTGATAAGTAGTGGAAGGATAAAGATTTTTAAATAGAAGTAATTTGCAAATCTGTTTAACTTTCTGGCACCAGTTGATTTACAAAAATTAATACCAGTGGAGTACCCCTTTAAGGCCAAAATGGACTGTGTCTTTAAGGGGTTAATTGTTACGCCGAGCGCTCCGGGTCCCCGCTCCTCCCCGGAGCGCTCGCTACACTCTCGCTCCCGCAGCGCCCCGGTCAGATCCACTGATCGGGTGCGCTGCGATACCGCCTCCAGCCGGGATGCGATTCGCGATACGGGTGGCGCCCGCTCGCGATGCGCACCCCGGCTCCCGTACCTGACTCGCTCTCCATCGGTCCTGTCCCGGCGCGCGCGGCCCCGCTCCCTAGGGCGCGCGCGCGCCGGGTCTCTGCGATTTAAAGGGCCACTGCGCCGCTGATTGGCGCAGTGGTTCTAATCAGTGTGTTCACCTGTGCACTCCCTATGTATACCTCACTTCCCCTGCACTCCCTCGCCGGATCATGTTGCCATTGTGCCAGTGAAAGCGTTCCCTTGTATGTTCCTAGCCTGTGTTCCAGACCTCCTGCCGTTGCCCCTGACTACGATCCTTGCTGCCTGCCCCGACCTTCTGCTACGTCCGACCTTGCTTCTGTCTACTCCCTTGTACCGCGCCTATCTTCAGCAGTCAGAGAGGTTGAGCCGTTGCTAGTGGATACGACCTGGTCACTACCGCCGCAGCAAGTCCATCCCACTTTGCGGCGGGCTCTGGTGAACACCAGTAGTGACTTAGAACCGGTCCACTAGCACGGTCCACGCCAATCCCTCTCTGGCACAGAGGATCCACCTCCTGCCAGCCGGCATCGTGACAGTAGATCCGGCCATGGATCCCGCTGAAGTTCCTCTGCCAGTTGTCGCCGACCTCACCACGGTGGTCGCCCAGCAGTCACAACAGATAGCGCAACAAGGCCACCAGCTGTCTCAACTGACCGTGATGCTACAGCAGCTACTACCTCCTCCGCAGCGAGTGGCCGCCTCAGGCCTACGACTATCCTTGCCGGATAAATTTGATGGGGATTCTAAGTTTTGCCGTGGCTTTCTTTCACAATGTTCCCTGCACTTGGAGATGATGTCGGACCAGTTTCCTACTGAAAGGTCTAAGGTGGCTTTCGTAGTCAGCCTTCTGTCTGGAAAAGCTCTGTCATGGGCCACACCGCTCTGGGACCGCAATGACCCCGTCACTGCCTCTGTACACTCCTTCTTCTCGGAAATTCGAAGTGTATTTGAGGAACCTGCCCGAGCCTCTTCTGCTGAGACTGCCCTGCTGAACCTGGTCCAGGGTAATTCTTCCGTTGGCGAGTACGCCGTGCAATTCCGTACTCTTGCTTCAGAACTTTCCTGGAATAATGAGGCCCTCTGCGCGACCTTTAAAAAAGGCCTATCCAGCAACATTAAAGATGTTCTGGCCGCACGAGAAATTCCTGCTAACCTACATGAACTCATTCATCTAGCCACTCGCATTGACATGCGTTTTTCCGAAAGGCGTCAGGAGCTCCGCCAGGATATGGATTTTGTTCGCACGAGGCGTTTTTTCTCCCCGGCTCCTCTCTCCTCTGGTCCTCTGCAATCCGTTCCTGTGCCTCCCGCCGTGGAGGCTATGCAAGTTGACCGGTCTCGCCTGACACCTCAAGAGAGGACACGACGCCGCATGGAGAATCTCTGCCTGTACTGTGCCGGTACCGAACACTTGCTGAAGGATTGTCCTATCCGTCCTCCCCGCCTGGAAAGACGTACGCAGACTCCGCACAAAAGTGAGACAGTCCTTGATGTCTACTCTGCTTCTCCATGTCTTACTGTGCCTGTGCGAATATCTGCATCTACCTTCTCCTTCTCTACTATGGCCTTCTTGGATTCCAGATCTGCAGGAAACTTTATTTTGGCCTCTCTCATCAACAGGTTCAACATCCCAGTGACCAGTCTCGCCAGACCTCTTTACATCAATTGCGTTAACAATGAAAGATTGGACTGTGCCGTGCGTCACCGCACGGAACCCCTCCTAATGTGCATCGGACCTCATCACGAAAGAATTGAGTTTTTGGTCCTCTCCAATTGCACTTCCGAAATTCTCCTTGGACTACCCTGGCTTCAACACCATTCCCCAACCCTGGATTGGTCCACAGGGGAGATCAAGAGTTGGGGTACCTCTTGTTTCAAGGACTGCCTTAAACCGGTTACCAGTACTCCCTGCCGTGATCCTGTGGTTCCCCCTGTAACCGGTCTCCCTAAGGCCTATATGGACTTTGCTGATGTGTTTTGCAAAAAACAAGCTGAGACTCTTCCTCCTCACAGGCCTTATGACTGTCCTATTGACCTCCTCCCGGGCACTACTCCACCCCGGGGCAGAATTTATCCTCTGTCCGCCCCAGAGACTCTTGCTATGTCTGAGTACATCCAGGAAAATGTAAAAAAGGGCTTTATCCGCAAATCCTCCTCTCCTGCCGGAGCCGGATTTTTCTTTGTGTCCAAAAAAGATGGCTCCCTACGCCCTTGCATTGACTACCGCGGTCTTAACAAAATCACGGTAAAGAACCGCTACCCTCTACCTCTTATCTCTGAACTCTTTGATCGCCTCCAAGGTGCCCACATCTTTACCAAACTGGACTTAAGAGGTGCTTATAATCTCATCCGCATCAGAGAGGGGGATGAATGGAAAACGGCATTTAACACTAGAGATGGACACTTTGAGTATCTGGTCATGCCCTTTGGCCTGTGCAACGCCCCTGCCGTCTTCCAAGACTTTGTTAATGAAATTTTTCGTGATCTCTTATATTCCTGTGTTGTTGTGTATCTGGACGATATCCTGATTTTTTCTGCCAACCTAGAAGAACACCGCCAGCATGTCCGCATGGTTCTTCAGAGACTTCGTGACAATCAACTTTATGCCAAGATGGAGAAATGTCTGTTTGAATGTCAATCTCTTCCTTTCCTAGGATACTTGGTCTCTGGCCAGGGACTACAAATGGATCCAGACAAACTCTCTGCCGTCTTAGATTGGCCACGCCCCTCCGGACTCCGTGCTATCCAACGTTTTTTGGGGTTCGCCAATTATTACAGACAATTTATTCCACATTTTTCCACCATTGTGGCTCCTATCGTGGCTTTAACCAAAAAGAATGCCAATCCTAAGTCATGGCCTCCTCAAGCGGAAGACGCCTTTAAACAGCTCAAGTCTGCCTTTTCTTCTGCTCCCGTGCTCTCCAGACCTGACCCATCTAAACCCTTCCTATTGGAGGTAGATGCCTCCTCAGTAGGAGCGGGAGCGGTCCTTCTACAAAAAAATCTTTCGGGCATGCTGTTACTTGTGGTTTTTTTTCTAGGACCTTCTCTCCGGCGGAGAGGAACTACTCCATCGGGGATCGAGAGCTACTAGCCATTAAATTAGCACTTGAGGAATGGAGGCATCTGCTGGAGGGATCAAGATTTCCAGTTATTATTTACACCGATCACAAAAATCTCTCCTATCTCCAGTCTGCCCAACGGCTGAATCCTCGCCAGGCCAGGTGGTCTCTGTTCTTTGCCCGGTTTAATTTTGAAATTCACTTTCGGCCTGCCGATAAGAACATCAGGGCCGATGCTCTCTCTCGTTCCTCGGATGCCTCGGAAGTAGAGCTCTCTCCGCAACACATCATTCCTCCTGACTGCCTGATCTCCACTTCTCCAGCCTCCATCAGGCAAACTCCTCCAGGGAAGACCTTCGTCACTCCACGCCAACGCCTCGGAATCCTCAAATGGGGTCACTCCTCCCATCTCGCAGGCCATGCGGGCATCAAGAAATCCGTGCAACTCATCTCTCGTTTCTATTGGTGGCCGACTCTGGAGACGGATGTTGTTGATTTTGTGCGGGCCTGCACTGTCTGTGCCCGGGATAAGACTCCTCGCCAGAAGCCCGCTGGTCTTCTTCATCCTCTGCCTGTTCCCGAACAACCTTGGTCTCTGATTGGTATGGACTTTATTACAGACTTACCCTCATCCCGTGGCAACACTGTTGTTTGGGTGGTCGTTGATCGATTCTCCAAGATGGCACATTTCATCCCTCTTCCTGGTCTTCCTTCTGCGCCTCAGTTGGCAAAACAATTTTTTGTACACATTTTTCGTCTTCACGGGTTGCCCACGCAGATCGTCTCGGATAGAGGCGTCCAATTCGTGTCAAAATTCTGGAGGGCTCTCTGTAAACAACTCAAGATTAAATTAAACTTTTCTTCTGCTTATCATCCTCAATCCAATGGGCAAGTAGAAAGAATTAACCAGGTCCTGGGTGATTATTTACGGCATTTTGTTTCCTCCCGCCAGGATGACTGGGCAGATCTTCTACCATGGGCCGAATTCTCGTATAACTTCAGAGTTTCGGAATCTTCTTCCAAATCCCCATTTTTCGTGGTGTACGGCCGTCACCCTCTTCCCCCCCTCCCTACTCCCTTGCCCTCTGGTTTGCCCGCTGTGGATGAAATAACTCGTGATCTTTCCACCATATGGAAAGAGACCCAAAATTCTCTCTTACAGGCTTCATCACGCATGAAGAAGTTTGCTGATAAGAAAAGAAGAGCTCCCCCCATTTTTTCTCCCGGAGACAAGGTATGGCTCTCCGCTAAATATGTCCGCTTCCGTGTTCCCAGCTACAAATTGGGACCACGCTATCTTGGTCCTTTCAAAATTTTGTGCCAGATTAATCCTGTCTCTTATAAACTTCTTCTCCCTCCTTCTCTTCGTATTCCTAATGCCTTTCACGTTTCTCTTCTTAAACCACTCATCATCAACCGTTTCTCTCCTAAACTTATCTCTCCCACTCCTGTCTCCGGTTCTTCAGACATCTTTCCTGTAAAGGAGATACTGGCCTCCAAAAAGGTCAGAGGAAAAACCTTCTTTTTGGTTGACTGGGAGGGCTGTGGTCCTGAAGAGAGATCCTGGGAACCTGAGGACAATATCCTAGATAAAAGTCTGGTCCTCAGGTTCTCAGGCTCCAAGAAGAGGGGGAGACCCAAGGGGGGGGGTACTGTTACGCCGAGCGCTCCGGGTCCCCGCTGCTCCCCGGAGCGCTCGCTACACTCTCGCTCCCGCAGCGCCCCGGTCAGATCCACTGACCGGGTGCGCTGCGATACCGCCTCCAGCCGGGATGCGATTCGCGATACGGATGGCGCCCGCTCGCGATGCGCACCCCGGCTCCCGTACCTGACTCGCTCTCCGTCGGTCCTGTCCCGGCGCGCGTGGCCCCGCTCCCTAGGGCGCGCGCGCGCCGGGTCTCTGCGATTTAAAGGGCCACTGCGCCGCTGATTGGCGCAGTGGTTCTAATCAGTGTGTTCACCTGTGCACTCCCTATGTATACCTCACTTCCCCTGCACTCCCTCGCCGGATCATGTTGCCATTGTGCCAGTGAAAGCGTTCCCTTGTATGTTCCTAGCCTGTGTTCCAGACCTCCTGCCGTTGCCCCTGACTACGATCCTTGCTGCCTGCCCCGACCTTCTGCTACGTCCGACCTTGCTTCTGTCTACTCCCTTGTACCGCGCCTATCTTCAGCAGTCAGAGAGGTTGAGCCGTTGCTAGTGGATACGACCTGGTCACTACCGCCGCAGCAAGTCCATCCCGCTTTGCGGCGGGCTCTGGTGAACACCAGTAGTGACTTAGAACCGGTCCACTAGCACGGTCCACGCCAATCCCTCTCTGGCACAGAGGATCCACCTCCTGCCAGCCGGCATCGTGACATTAATGCTCTAGGAGGTACTCATCTGGCGGACCGCGGTCCAGATCTGTACTGTGGCCGCCAGGCATCCGGACCTCCGGCCGGATCTCCCCTTATTCATTGCAGGCCGTAAAACATGTCATGTCACCGCACTAGTAGTCAGAGCAGTGTCAGGGCAGTGGGAGCGCCGCCACAGCGTAACAATTAGCAGAGAGTTCGGGGTTAAAATCGCTGCTTATAAGGAGAGCGGGGGGAGCAGCGCTGACCGCGCTATACATTATGCTGCCACAGCAGATCCATTTCCTTCATTCCCAGCACGGGCTCTTTAAAAATCTGTGCAGAGCCGGAGAGGTCAGGGGCTTCTGGGAGCAGACGCGCACGTCTGCTATAAGCCCCTGACAGGTCCCAGCATCTGACCCCACAGATCACCGGCAGTGCACACAGCAGCACAGAAACAGCACCCTCCACACTACCTCACATTTTACCAGTGGCACTGGAGGGTGAGTGTACTGGTTGGGGGAGGAGTGAGAAGACCGAGGGGGGAGGTGAGGAGCCCCGTGCATGGATGGAAGGTTCGGGAATCTGTGTGTGAGGAGACCATGGATGGATGGGTAGGTTGGGGGGTGGGGTGAGGAGACTGGATGGATGGGTTGGGGGGGTGAGGAGAATGAATGGGGGGTGAGGAGACTGTTATCGGTTGGGGGCTGAAGAGACTGTGGATGGATGGATTGGTTTGGGGGGGGTGAGGAGAATGAATGGATGGGGAGAGCACAGTGGCATCATTAATTCTGGCGGCACAGTGGCATCATTAATTTTAAGCGGCACAGTGGCATCAGTAATTTTGTGCAGCACAGCAGCATCACTAATTCTGGGTGCACAGTGGCATTACTAATTCTGGGGGCACAGCGGCATCATTAATTCTGGGGGCACAGGGGCATCACTAATTCTGGGGACACAGTGGCATCACTAATTCTAGGGGCACAGTAGCATCACTAATTCTGGGGGCACAGAGGCATCACTAATTCTGGTGGCACAATGCCAGCACCAATTCTGGGGGCACAGTGGAATCACTAATTCTGGGGGAACGGCGGCATCATTAATTCTTGGGGCACAGCGGCATCATTAATTCTTGGGGCACAGAGGCATCACTAATTCTTGGGGCACAGTGGCATGATTAATTCTGGGGGCACAGTGGCATCACTAATTCTGGGGGCACTGCGGCATCATTAATTTTGTGCAGCACAGTGCATCCTAATTCTGGGGGCATAGTGGCATAATTCATTCTGGGGGCACAGTGGCATCATTAATTCTGGGGGCACAGTGGTATCAATTATTTGGGGCACAGTGGTACAATTAGTTGGTAAAGGGCACACAGTGATTGTCGAAAATTTATTTGAGGGCATAGTGTGTGGCAGTAATATACCAGGGTCCTAGTGTGTGGCAGTATTATATTCAGGGGTACAGTGTATGGCAGAATTATTTTCAGGGGTACAGGGTGTGGCAGTAATATACCAGAAGTACAGTGGGTGGCATTGTTATATTCAGAGGGTACAGTGTGTGGTAGTATTATATACAGGGGCACAGTGTGTGTCAGTTTTATATTCAGGGGCACAGTGTGTAGTACTAATATACCAGGGGCCCAGTGTGTGACAGTTATATACCAGAGACTCAGTGTGTGGCAGTATTACATTCAGAGGGTACATTGTGCGGCAGTATTATATTCAGGGGTACAGTGTGTAGTAGTATTATTTTCTGAGGGTACAGTGTGTGGCATTATTATATTCAGAGGGTACAGTGTGTGGCAGTATTATATTCAGGGGTACAGTGTGTGGCAGTATTATATTCAGGGGTACATTGTGTGACAGTTTTCAGGCCATACATCCTCAACATTTCATTTGCTCGTTTGGCACTGAGACCGCTATTTGGTCTTAGCGTTCAGCTCGGACCTTTACCAGATGGCAGACCTGGATAAGCGGTCCCTCACTAAAAATAGTTGAGTACCCTTGCTCTAGGAAGTTTTTTTTTATGGTTACAGGGGCTCAAATGTGGTGATTGGTTCCCTGCAATGGCACAATGATGTGTATACACATCATTGGTCGTTAAGGGGTTAAAACGTACCTGTCAGATCCCACAAAAAAAAAAAAAAGTACCTGTCACCAAACTAAATTTTTAATATATTGTTCCTTATGTAATGATAGGACTTTTTGCTATTTACTTGCTGTTAAAATTCTCAACCTTTATATATTTTTTAATGTGATTGAAAAAAACGGTCTGGAAGGAGACCAAACTCAAAGTGCATGAAGGCATGGTGAGGCACAGCTCTCGCAGGCTAAGTGACGTTGTGTCTGCCCACTTTCTCTTGCCGGGAGCTCACACAATGTTAGCAAGAGGAAAGGTATCATACAGAGCTTTTTATAACTCGGAAAATATTTTTAGTGCAGGAGGCTTGTTAGGAGTAGTTAGGGAATATAATCTGAGTTAGTTTTCAGAATTGTTTAAACAACCATATTACAAAAAGGTCTTTATTTTCATCAGTAACAAAATATTAAAAGTTTTTGGATCTGACAGAGCCCATTTAAGTTCAGAGCTTTCAAGTAATTTATTTTAAATTTAGGTGTTTTTTTTTTTTTACTTAAATTTCCTTGTTAAAATGAGGGTGTGTGTTATACGCCAATAAATACAGTAATATGAACAAAATACTTTTTGAAAATATTCTGACATTTTTCTTTTTATGATAGTCTTGTGCATAGAAGAGCACCCAATGGGTTGTGGTGTCAATAGATGGCATTGGTATTCTGTCAATAGTTGTCGACTTCTGCTTTCAACTAAACTAAACTATGCTGCCTATATTCTGCTGAAGGCATGGAAGGAACAGTCATGTAGAGTTTCTTTTTCCTATCGCTGCTATCTTCTCTTATTTCATGCTCATAATTCCAACTACCAGAGGTATATTCGAGAATTACTGATAACACCAATGGTATTCCCTTTAAGTGTGAGATCCTAATGTATGACTTTTTCACTTTTACTGTAGATATTATTATCACTTGTACATGATCAAAGTATAGAAAAACAAATGGTGTTTGGGGAATCTGTACTTTGACAAGCAGGTGCAATTTTTGGGTCAAGTAATGGCCATTCTACCAAATCGTAAAAGTAAGACTATGATGTCCATTTAATAAAAGCAATGTGTCCTTTTAATGATAATTTCCTTTTAAGTATTTCCTGTGGTGCGCTGCTCAATTGTTCAGCAACTTCCATTTCATGGTGTTTAAGAAGAAACATTTTAAAGGGATTACACTTTTAAGAAAACTCTTTTCATTTATGCGTTAAAAATACCATCAAAAGAGTAATTTTGTGGAAGCCTACAAGCAATTTACTCTGTGATGCTCTTGTTTGTTTTTCCAGACTAGAGTTCATAGTTTCTGAGAAAGCTACTGCTGAGAAGGGACCATAACCCTTCGATTTCAAAGCAAGGCCTCATTCCTTGGCTGCAGCTTGGAAAGGTGGCTTGCCATTAACTTTTGAGAGACCAAGTAAGGTTCTGTAAGGGTCAATCAAAGCAGGAAACTCTTGTCTGTGACATAAAAACTGTACATAACAAAACGAAAACTTTAAAGGACCAACAGGATACAATTCCAACAGTGTGTTTTTGCACGTTGACTAGTATTAACTCTTAGTTTCCCATGGGAACTGGCTGTACATTACATAATAACACAGGAAGGCAGTGTGGTCAGTATGGGGTTAATGTTCAACAAGTAACAAGTGGCCCTAGAAATAACTTCATTCAGACAAGTCTAAAGTTCAGTATTCTTGTTTTTTCACCTGCTTCCTTACATGAAACTTCTAAAGAATGAATATATAAGTATAGTACATGTGGTCACTGAGCCAAAACAAAACATTTTTGTCTCTAGAGAAAATTCAAGTCTTAGAAAGAAAAAAGAAATCAGACTTTATATGTATAGAAGATCATTTATTTATCCACAATGAAATCATGAAGCGTGAATAGACACAAACGTTAAAAAAATATTAAGATATATAATAGAAGCAATAGTCCTTACGAAGACAACCTCATATTGAAATTTAACATACTAAGTGATAAGCTAGTTTCTGCAGCTTTAACTTCTGATTCTCCTGTAATACCTAATATTAGATGGCTATTCATGTCAATGAACTTAAATGTAATAATGGATGGGCCATGCTTTAAAATGATTATTCCACTTACTGAAGTTAAAGACATATTCTAAACCGATATCACCAATTTGATAAAATAACTGTCCCCCTTTCCCCAAATCCTAATACCTAGCTGTTCCATCCTTGGTTGTGAGAACTGTAATAATATCTTTGCATTATTACTGGAATAATTACAGATAGGCTTAACTGTAAATCTAAGGAGCCCACCTATCCACTAGTTATCCCTGTGATGTTAATAGGAGATAACTTATTTAGACAGGGATACTGCTTCAACCTCTTAAAGGAGATATGCAGCCAAAAAAACTTTTACCTCTCCCTGTGCCTGGGCTGCAGAAACATAAAAAACTAAATTTAACTCCTTACATGACAGTGTGCTCAGCCTATCACTGATCGAGGTGGGACATCGCTAAGGCCGGCCATACGGTGACAGCACTGTGGCATTCTGAGCCTAAGAGGCAGGGAGCTGAGCAGCGCCGGAGGAACAGGATGCCGATACCGGAGCAAAAGGGAAGGTAGGAAGGTGAGTTAAAGTTTGTTTTTTATGTTTTTGCAGCCCGGGCACAGGCAGAGGTAAAAGTTTTTTGCCGCATATCTCCTTTAAAGGGGTACTCCAGTGAAAACCTTTTTTCTTTTAAATCAACTGGTGGCAGAAAGTTAAACATATTTGTAAATTACTTCTATTAAAAAATCTTAATTTTTCCTGTACTTAATAGCTGCTGAAGACTACAGAGGAAATTCTTTTCTTTTTGGAATGCTCTCTGATGACATCACGAGCACAGTTCTCTCTGCTGACGTTATTATAATAATAATAACACTTGTTGTCCTTAGTGGGATTTGAACCCAAGTCCCCAGCACCGCAAGGCAGCAGTGCTAACCACTGAGCCACCATGCTGCGCTTAGAATACATCTGCTATGCACGGTTGCTAAAATGGACAGAGATGTCAGCAGAGAGCACTGTGCTCGTGATGTCATCAGTGTTCCAAAAAGAAAGGAATTTCCTCTGTAGCATTCAGCAGCTAATAAATACTGGAAGGATTAAGATTTTTTAATAGAAGTAATTTACAAATATGTTTAACTTTCTGCCACCAGTTGATTTAAAAGATAAAAGGTTTTCACCGGAGTACCCCTTTAAGGACACAGCTAAATGTCAAATCTGACCTATGTCACTTTATGCTTTAATAACTCTGGGATGCTTTCACCTATCATACGGACTCCAAATTTTGTCTATACTTGCAGTGTTTCTTTGGGAAGAACTCCAAAGTTGCATGAAAAGATTATTATTTTCTAAATATGAAATTCTCCTTGTAAGAAATGCCAAATAAATGACACAGTGATTCACATACACAATGGGGGAGATTTATCAAAACCTGTGCAGAGGAAAAGTGGTGCAGTTACTCATAGAAACCAATAAGATCACTTCTTTCATTTTAAAAAGGCCCCTGGTTGCTATGGGCAACTGCACCACTTTCACTCTGCACAAGTTTTGATGAATTGCTCCCAATGGGGGAGATTTATCAAAACTTGTCCAGAGGAAAACTTGCCCAGTTGCCCATAGCAACCAATCAGATTGCTTCTTTCATTTATAAAAAGGCCTCTGCAAAATAAAAGAAGAGATCTGATTGGTTGCTATGGGCAACTGGGCAACTTTTCCTCTGCACAGGTTTTGATAAATCTCCCCCAATATGTCTACTTGGCATTATAAAGTAGACATGTTTTTACTTTTTGAAGACTTTTTGAGGGCTTAAAAGTTTAGCAGCAATTTTCCATTAAAATTTCAAAATTAGAATTTTTCAGGGACCAGGTTTCAGTTTTGAAGTGGATTTGATGGGCCTTTATGTTACAAATCCCCTAAATATGACTCCATTATAAAAACTGCAGCCCTCAAAGTATTCAAAACCCTTTAGGTATGTCACAGGAATAGCAGCAAAGTGGAGGAGAAAAGTCAAATTCTCCTTTTTCTTCGCAGATATTCCAGTTTTATTAAAATTTCCCGCATAACACAGCAGTATTAACACAAAAATGCTACTTAATATTTTTTGCTCTTTCACCAGTTTTTAAAATATCCCATATGTGGTCCTGGTGCACTACTTCAGTCAACCATAGGCCTCAGACATAAGGAGCACCTAGAAGATTTGGGTATTTTTTGCAAATACCATTTTATGTTTGCAAAGGCTTTGAGGTGCTAAACATGAGAAAAACTGATCATGGCATCTTTGTCAATTTGGCACTTCTAAGGGATGATCGGATTACCCGCGGCATGGTCATCTAAGATGGCGGACAGAGGTCCCCTCACCTGCCTAGCAGACCAGAGAAGTAGATCACTATGCATAGCACTGAACAGTATTGAGCTTGAGAAAGGCTGCAAGTGGGCAGCCGAAACGTCGCTATGCCGCCAGGCTAATAAATCCATCACATTTTTGCACCTTACTTTGGAGTGCTGCGGATTACTTTCTGTATTGCTGTCTATTTTTGGCCCGTGACCTGGGACAACGGACCGCTGGCACCCATATCCACCTCCTGCTTCTTTGGTTGTGCTGCTCCATCTCTACGTACTGAACAGTATTAGCCATCTAATGATTGCTATAAATAGTCCCCTAAAAAACAAGCCCTTATATGGGGCTGTGAATTGAAATATAAAAGAGTTATCGCTCTTTGAAGGCGAGGAGGAATAAACGAAAATGCATAAATAAAATACAATTAAAGTGTGTCCCTAAAGGAAATCCGTCATCATTTCTACCTGCACTAACCTTTCGGTACAGACAGGTAGTACAGGTGACACTAATGATAATGCTTACCTGATCCTGTTCAATGTTCCGATTCATTTGCTATCTTTTTCGGTATCATCTGGGGCAGATTTGAAGCATAGACGGAGCTTCAGGTAAGTATCGTAAGTCAGGTAAGTATCGTTGTCACCTGCACTACCTGTCTGTACCGACAGGATAGTGCAGGTGAAACTAATGACAGATTTCCTTTAAAGAAGATGTCAAGTGCTAAGAAATGTATAAATGATCACAGGCGTCCAACTGCTGGGACCTCCGGCGATCTACTGTATGGGGCCCCGACTCAGCCCTGGCTGAGCTGCTGTGTGTGACATTTCGCACACAGCAGGTCAACTGGTACACACACACCCCCTCCATCCCCTCATCTCTATGGGAGATGTTCCTGTATGGAGGGGGCATGTTTCGACCAGCTGACGTGCTGACTATGAAAAGCGCTCTAGCAGCGCAGAGCCAGGGCACCGTACAGAAGATCGCAGGGTCCCAGTGGTCAGAACCCCTTGAGATCAGACATTTATACACTATCCCCATATGCAGCACATGTGAATCCACCCTAAGGCCTCCCTCACACAAGTGTTTGTGGCATTTTCTGCGGAAAAATACTGGATTATGTAAAATAGTATATAAAGCTGTGCTCATACTAGCATAATACAGACTGAGCATCTGAAGAGCAATATGCAATGCAAAGGGTAGTGCCCCAGATGTTTTAGGACCCTAGCAACATAGGGGGACAGGGCCACTAGTGTGGAGGGCCTCTACTGCCATTGCCCTGCAGTGCTGCCTTCTAGGGGGCTCACCATCACTGGATGATGGGGAGAAGGGGGAAAAGGAAGAAAAGAAAAGGCGGGGTACCTTATGTGACATTTTTATTATTATTTTTTTTGTGTGTGGTCACAAGTGTGCATGTGTAAATGTAATGTTTTTACTTACTTTATGTGTGGCTAGTGTAGCAGTAGTATGGTGCTTTTACACTTTATAAAAGTATGGACCACAAACATTTCTAAAAAAAAAAAAAAACTGCAGCCCCCTCCACCCTAGAAGACAAAAAAAAAAATCACTGATCAGCATTCAGAGCAGGCTACCCGACTACCCCACCTTCCAAAGAAAAAAAACAACAAACCCCCGCCTTGTTCTGCAATCGAAGCAACCAATTAAATGTTAGATCTGGCTCACTCTAAATGTATCACCTGTTTCACTGACTCTCTAATACCCAAAAGAAATAACAAAATGTGAAAATCAAGGGGCCAAGGATAAAAGGACAGAGGATAATATATATATTATATACTATAAATTGCCTGATTTATAAAAAATAAAAAAATAGTACATAAAATATAATAACAAATAAAATTCAAATTGCAAATAATACCAGTCAGTAGATCATAAGAGTAACTGTAAACTACACTCCGCAGGGCCCACTCGGATGTAGCACCTTACGATTAGGAGCGTATGATAATAGCTAAAACCTAAATCCCTGACAATGTATATGCTGCCTATAAATATTTGAATGACACCTGGTGCACTGTCAGTATAAATACAAGGTAAGGATGACGATAAGATGTTTACAGTGTACTAAGAGCCTTAAAAATTACCTTTCACCAAATAAACTTTTTTAAACTTACTCAGGCTATGTTCCCTAATCACTCCGAACACTCCTCCCACCCCTAAAAAAAAATTCAGAGCTTTAAAAAGCTCTGTAACATACCTTTATTCTTGCTGGCAAAGTGCAATCTCCCAGCAGGAGAAAGTGGGCGTTTCCCAGCAGGCATGACATCACTGAAGCTTGCTGGGGGACCACTTCCACCCTTACATTGTTGCAGTGCTGTGATGAATAGAATGCCTCAGGCTCTGCGCATCTTTCAGTGAGGCTCTGTGCAGCTTACTTTGAGGCTCTTTGCAGCTTTCAGTGAGGCTCTGTGCAGCTGACGATCAAGCTCAGTGCAGAGAAGCACTTCCTGAGTTTGGTCTCCTGCCAGGCCGGGAGGAGACCAAACTCACTGTATTAATTGTGGCAGGGAAAAGAACAGAGCCACCTAGTGGCCGTTTTTTATATTACATTTTAAACATATTTATGTTGATAATTTTAAAAGTAAGTGTCTGCTAATTACACAAGGAACACTATATAAAAAGTTTTATTTGGTGACAGGAACTCTTTAACCGCTTAAGGACCAAGGATGCACCGGTACGTCCTTGGTCCTGCTCCCGTGATATAACGCGGGGTTACACGGTAACCCCACATCATATCACAGCGGGCCCGGCGTCATAGTGAAGCCAGGACCCGCCGCTAATAGCGTGCGGCGCCGATCGCGGCGCTGCGTGCTATTAACCCTTTAGCCGCGCGCTCAGAGCTGAGCCAGGCGGCTAAAAGTGAAAGTAAAAACTGCCAGTTAGCTCAGTGGGTTGTTCGGGATAGCCGCGGCGAAATCGCGGCATCCCGTACAGCTTGCAGGACAGCCAGAGGGTCCCTACCTGCGTCCTCGCGGTCCGATCGCCGAATGACTGCTCAGTGCCTGAGATCCAGGCATAAGCAGTCAGGCGGCAGAATCATCGATCACTGGTTTCCTATGAGAAACCAGTGATCAATGTAAAAGATCAGTGTGTGCAGTGTTATAGGTCCCTATGGGAGCTATAACACTGCAAAAAAAAAGTGAAAAAAAAAGTGAATAAAGATCATTTCACCCCTCCCCTATTAAAAGTTTGAATCACCCCCTTTTCCCATAATAAAAAAAAAACCAGTGTAAATAAAAATAAACATATAGAGTATCACCGCGTGCGGAAATGTCCGAATTATAAAAATATATTGTTGATTAAACCGCTCAGTCAATGGAATACGAGCAAAAAATTTCCAAAGTCCAAAATAGTGCATTTTTGGTCACATTTTATATAATTTAAAAAATAATAAAAAAACGATCAATAAGTCCTATCAATGCAAAAATTGTACCGTTAAAAACTTCAGATCACGGCACAAAAAATGAGCCCTCATACTGTCCCATACACGGAAAAATAAAAACGTTATAGGGGTCAGAACATGACAATTTTAAACGTATTAATTTTCCTGCATGTAGTTATAATTTTTACCAGAAGTACAACAAAATCAAACCTATATAAGTAGGGTATAATTTTAATTGTATGGACCTACAGAATAAAGATAAGGTGTCATTTTTACCGAAAAATGTACTACGTAGAAATGGAAACCCCCAAAAGTTACAAAACAGCAGGTTTTTTTCAATTTTGTCGCACAATGATTTTTTTTTCCGTTTCACCGTAGATTTTTGGGCAAAATGACTGACGTCATTACAGTAGAATTGGTGGCGCAAAAAATAAGCAATCATATGGATTTTTAGGTGCAAAATTGAAAGAGTTATGATTTTTTAAAGGCAAGGAGCAAAAAACGGAAAACCCCCCAGTCCTTAAGGGGTTAAATATAAGAGTCCTTAAATATAGTATAAGTGCAATTTGCCCAAAAATAAAGTGCAGTGTGATCAGACATGTGCTTATCGTCCACTGTGATAGAAGTCATAACAACACAATTAGACACTTAGTGCAATGCCTCTTGTGCACACTCCCTTTAATGTGCTGGTTTCTGCAATATTCAATAGGTTGTATGGCCAAATAGTCTCTATCAGTCCTGAAAAGGGAGAATATATCCGTTGGCACACTGTGCCGCTCACCCCTACGGCGTCTCCGCTCACTCCGGACCAAGCTTCAGCCAAGTGAAACCACAAACTGGCAGAGTGGGCAAGCCGGGATAACATGTCTCCTGTCCGGCGCCCAACATTAGGACAGGAGACATGCGATCCCAGCTTGTCCGTATGGCCGATCTGCAGTTTCACTTGGCAGCGGCTGGGAATCAGACGTGAGTGGCACAGTGTGCCAGCGGATATATTCTCCATTTGCAGGACTGATTTGGCCAATATTGCATATTGTAGATACCAGCACGTTTCAGTGGAAGACACTGATTTTAGGAAGGGGGTAGCTCCCCTGAAACGCATAATCCATATCTTTTATTGTTTTATGCTTCCAAATAAACCACTCCAGTGTTTTGAAATATCTCTGGTTTGGACTCCATTTCTTACTGAACACAGCAACGCCACTTCAAGGGTCATTTTTTTCCTCTACCTTCATCCACCTGCATCAGGATTTGATCATCTCTTCTCCTGGGACCCTGGACATATCAGCTGTTCCTCCGCTTATTGATTACCCACTGTGTCGGGTTATATGCAAATTTCCTATTTGCTCCAGGTGAGTGGCCACTACCTAAGGGCCATCCAAGCCCCTCTGTTCACCTTATTCCCTACAGGGTCTAAGTGGTAATACACGAGGCGCCCCCGTCAGTCTCTTTTTCTTTTGTTTACAAATAAACACATGTGAACACTGTCTGATCCCACTACATTTTAATTTTGGGCAAATTGAACTTATCCTATATTTGAGGATCTTAGTTTGACACAATGCACTAAAAACAGCTTATCATCAGCTTTACTAACACAAGTCTCATTGTATTTATACTGTCAGTACACCAGGTGTCATTCAAATATTTATGAGGCAGTATATACATTGTAATTAAGGTTTTAGCTATTATCATACCTAGTCGTAGGGTGCTACATCCGCGTGGGCCCTGTGGACTGTAGTTTCCTGTTACGTTTATGATATGCTGACTGATATTATTTGCAATTTTCATTTTATTATATTTTATGTACAATTTTTTTTATAAATCAGCAAATTATAGTATATATGAAATATTATTCTCTGTCCATTTATCCTTGAGCCCCACTTATTTGATATTAGTTCTGCAATTGGTCCGTCTTGGTACCTCACTCCTTCATTGCATGGTGATTGGTGCTGTCTGAGTCAACTAGGGGCAGAGATCTCGAGGGTGGCCTGGCACCCACTGAATTGGTCGGCTACAGAACTGTGCGGACAATGCTGGTCCCCATAGCTGGCAATGCATCCTGCTCTGTATTCCACCGAAAGAATGAACATGTTCATTCTTTCGGCGGTTGAATTTTAAAGGCTTTCCTGCTGAAATTCCATAGTGTGCACAGTGCAACAGAGTCCCATTGATACGAAGTGGATTTTCTTTGTTTGGAAGTTAAGTATTGTGATGACCCTTCAGCTATGTTCATATGGCCTGCTCAGAGATGTGCCATCTCATAGACGGCAATGCATTTCTGAGTGGAATCCGCAGAAAAAAATTGAAAGAATCAGGATTTCCGCTGCAGATGTTGCTGCTGTGGAAATTCTGTTGTGTGCACAATGCAGCAGAATATCTGCTGTCCTATTCACGTGGCAGATTTTCCGTGAAGGAAATTCTGCAGTTCAGATTCTGCAAAAAGAAGGGAAATTCTAATTCTTTTTGCTGAATTCAGCAAACATGCTAAAATTCTGCTGCCAGTTTGGCAAACCAGTATCTATATGGAAGCACAGAAATTCCAACATGTGAACATAGCCTTATACTATAGAAGTTCCGCTCTGAGTTTTTAGTAGGAAGTTCAGTGTGGAATCCATGTGCAGCAGATTGTCGCTTTTATATAGAAGGCTGCTGCTCAGTTCACACTGCAGGATTTCTGTTAACAAAATTTCCACTGTGGATCTGAGTTATTCTTGAATGGAATGTGCAAGCACAGTCCATTTGTTTAACCACTCAAGGACATGCGCCGTAAATGTACGGCGCTGCAGCAAGTAACTTGTGCACAGCACCATACATTTATGACATTGCTATAAAGTGAGCCCCGGAGCTGCTCACGCTACATCGCAGCTGGGGATCCATTAATAATGGTCACGCTGATGTCCGCCATTAACCCTATAGATCAATGACTATCACCGCGTCTATAGATAAACCAGAGGTTCGGGTGGGCTTATCACCTCCCTCTGACGTTAAGGATGGGCGAGCTTCTCGTGCAGCCTGGACAGCCAGGCTATACAAGATGATCACCGATAGTACTTGACAGTACTAAGCAATCTAATGATTGCTGTTCATAGTCCCCAAAAGGGACTTAAAAAGTGTAAAATAACTACAAAAGAAATATATAAATAAAAAATATATAAAAGCCCCCCCCCCCCTAATAAAAATCTAAATTACCATGCATGTAGTGTTTTTATTTTTTACTTTTTAATGGGAAATGGGGTATCGCTGAATGTGTAAATGTCCGATCTATTAAAATATAATGTTTACTATTCTGCTAGGTGAACGGCATAAACGTAAAAAAATAGCCCCCATAAGAACGTTATAGTGAGTCAGAATAGGGCAATTTTAACCCCTTAAGGACCAGGCCATTTTACACCTTAGGAGCAGAGCACTTTTTGCACATCTGACCACTTTCACTTTAAGCATTAATAACTCTGGGATGCTTTTACCTTTCATTCTGATTCCGAGAATGTTTTTTCGTTACATATTCTACTTAATGTTAGTGGTAAAATTTTGTCAATACTTGCATCATTTCTTGGTGACAAATTCCAAAATTTGATGAAAAATTTTTAAATTTAGCATTTTTCTAACTTTGAAGCTCTCCATTCCAAATAAATTATATATTGATTCACAAATAAAATATGTCTACTTTATGTTTGCATCATAAAGTTGCCATGTTTTTACTTTCGGAAGACATCAGAGGGCTTCAAAGTTCAGCAGCAATTTTTCAATTTTTCACAAAATTTTCTAAATCTGAATTTTTCATGGACCAGTTCAGGTTTGAAGTGGATTTGAAGGGTCTTCTTATTAGAAATACCTGACAAATGACCCCTTTATAAAAACTGCACCCCTCAAAGTATTCAAAATGACATTCAGTAAGTGTGCTAACCCTTTAGGTGTTTCACAGGAATAGCAGCAAAGTGAAGGAGAAAATTCAAAATCTTCATTTTTTACACTCCCATGTTCTTGTAGACCGAGTTTTTGATTTTTTACAAGGGGTAAAAGGAGAAAAATCCTCTCATAATTTGTAACCCAATTTCTCTCGAGTAAGGAAATACCTCATATGTGTATTCCAAGTGTTCGGCGGGCGCAGTAGAGGGCTCAGAAGGGAAGGAGAGACAGTGGAATTTTGGAGAGTGAGTTTTTCTGAAATGGTTTTTGGGAGGCATGTCACATTTAGGAAGCCCCTATGGTGCCAGAACAGCAGAAAAAACCCCACATGGCATACCATTTTGGAAACTACACCCCTCAAGGCACGTAACAAGGGGTCCAGTGAGCCTTAATACCCCACAGGTGTTTGACGACTTTTCGTTAAAGTCGGATGTGTAAATGAAAAAAAAATTTTTTCACTAAAGTGCAGATTTTTTCCCCAAATTTACCATTTTTATAAAGGATAATGGGAGAAAATGCCCCCCAAAATTTGTAACCCCATCTCTTCTGAGTATGGAAATACCCCATGTTAGGACATAAAATGCTCTGCGGGCGAACTAAAATGCTCAGAAGAGAAGGAGTCACATTTGGCTTTTGGAAAGCAAATTTTGCTGAAATGTTTTTTTGGGGGCATGTCACATTTAGGAAGCCCCTATGGTGCCAGAACAGCAAAAATACCCACATGGCATAATATTTTGGAAACTACACCCCTCAAGGAACGTAACAAGGGGTACAGGGAGCCTTAACACCTCACAGGTATTTCACGACTTTTTGTTAACCAGTTAAGGACCAAGGACGTTCTGGAACGTCTCCGCACCCTGGGCTTTAAGGACCAAGGACATTCCAGAACGTCCTGATGTTTCTCCGGTCTCTGCCGCGTGCCGGACAGAGATCGGAACGGCATTCCTGCTGAAATCCTTCAGCAGGCATGCCGTGCAAATGCCGAGGGGGGTCCTGGGAGCCCCCCATGTCAGCGATCGCAGAAAATTGCATGTCAATTCAGACATGCGATTTTCTCCAATTCCGGGCTGATCGGGTCTCTGGTGACCCGATCACCCGGAAAATTGTGATGATCTGACCTGTCAGTGACAGCCCAGATCATCCTGAAGAGTAGGAGTGAAGTCGCAATGCTGCAATTTCCTCCTATCCCCTGCCATTGGTCAGAATTGATTCTGACCAATGGCAGAGCAGGACAGTGGGTTGCCATGGCAACCCCCCGTTCTGGCCACCCCTGGATGTCGAGGGGATCGTGGGAAAAAGATGGAGGTCGGTACCTGCAGGAGAAGATGCCTGGAGACCCCGATCGTTGCTGGAAACTGCTGGATCCTGGGTCAGGTAGGGAAAATACTGTGGGGGAGGGGGGAATTGAAAGTGAAAGTCTGGGCATGCTGGGAGTTGTAGTTTTGCAACAGCTGGAGGGTCACAGTTTGGAGACCACTGTTACAGTGGTGCCCAAACGGTAGCCCTCCAGATGTTGCCAAACTACAACTCTCAGCATGCCTAGACTGCCCAGGCATGCTGGGAGTTGTAGTTCTGTAACATCCGTCCCTTCAGATTTAGCAATTTTCATGAAATTTTTGAAAATTGCTGCTTTACTTTGAAGCCCTCTAATTTTTTCAAAAAGTAAAAATATGTCCATTTTATGATGCCAACATAAAGTGGATATATTGTATTTGTGAATAAAAATAAAATTTATTGGGAATATCCATTTTCCTTACAAGCAGAGAGCTTCAAAGTTAGAAAAATGCTAAATTTTCAAAATTTTCATGAAATTTTTGGATTTTTTACCAAAAAAGGATGCAAGTAATGCCGAAAATTTACCACCAAAATAAAGTAGAATATGTCATGAAAAAAAGAATCTCAGAATCAGAATGATAACTAAAAGCATCCCAGAGTTATTAATGTTTAAAGTGACAGTGGTCAGATGTTCAAAAAACGCTCTGGTCCTAAGGTGTAAAATGGCCTGGTCCTTAAGGGGTTAAAGTTGGAAGTGTAAATCAAAAAAAAAGTATTTTTCACTAAAAAGCTGGTTTTTCCCCAAATTTTACATTTTTACAAGGGTTAATAGGAGAAAATTACCCTCAAAATTTGTAACCCCATTTCTTCTGAGTATGGAAAGTGCCCTGCGGTCGAACTACAATGCTCAGAAGAGTGAATTTGTTTGGAATGGTAGTCAGGGGCCATGTGCGTTTACAAAGCCCCCCGTGGTGCCAGAACAGTGGACCCGCCCACATGTGACCCCATTTTGGAAACTACACCCCTCACAGAATTTAATAAGGGGTGCAGTGAGTATTTACACCCCACTGGCATTTGACAGATCTTTGGAACAGTGGGCTGAGCAAATAAAAAATAAAAATTTTCATTTTCACGGAGGTTTACAGCGAGTTCCCTGCTAGGAGTTTGCGCTGAGGCGAAAAATTTGCTGCAGCTCATACTTGAAGCAGAAAACTTACTGTAAGCCTGCCCGTGTGAATGTACCCTGTACGTTCACATGGGGGGGGGGGGGGGCAAACCTCCAGCTGTTTCAAAACTACAACTCCCAGCATGTACTGACAGACCATGCAGGCTGGGAGTTGTACTTTTGCAACAGCTGGAGGCACTCTGGTTGGAAAACCTTCAGTTAGGTTCTGTTATCTAGCTCAATATTTTCCAACCAGTGTGCCTCCAGCTGTTGCAAAACTACAACTCCCAGCATGTAAGGATCACCGAAGGGCATGCTGGGAGATGAAGTTATGCAGCAGCTGGAGGGATCGCAACTACAACTCCCAGCATGCTGGGATTTGCAGTTTTGCAACATCTGGAGAGCTACAGTATAGAAACCACTGCAAACTGTGGCCCTCCAGATGCTGCAAAACTACAAATCCCAGCATGCCCAGACAGCAAACAGTTGTGTGGGCATGCTAGGAGTTGTAGTTTTGCAAGATCTGGAGGGCTATAGTTCAGAGACTACCATATAGTGGTGTCAAACTGTAGCCCTCCAGCTGTTTCAAAACTACAACTCTCAGCATGCCCAAACAGCTGTCTGGGCATGCTGGGAGTTGTAGTTTTGCAACATCTGGAGTGCTACAGTATAGAGACCACTATATAGTGGTCTCGGACTGCAGTCCTCCAGATTTTGCTAGGCAACTTACCGGCTTCCATCGGATCCAGGGAGCCTGCTGCAAGTCATCGCCGCCCGCCAATCTCCGACACCGATCGTCGCCTGCAGGCTCCGCAGATCAGTAAGTGGACTCCGGCGCCGGTCCTCTGTCGTTTCCCTGTTCTGCCCCGCCTATTGTGGGTGGGCAGGACGGGGAAAACAAAAGTTAACCCCCCCGCCCCCGATCTGCTATTGGTGGTCGCGTCTAGACCACCAATAGCAGGGATAGGAGGGGTGGCACCCCTGCCACCTCACTCCTATCTCTTCAGGGGGATTGTGGGTGTCTTAGACACCCGCGATCCCCCTTATATTCTGGGTCACTGGGTCACCATAGACCCGAAATGACCCGGAATTGCGCAAATCGCAAGTGTGAATTCACTTGCGATTTGCGCCGATCGCCGACATGGGGGGGTCTGATAACCCCCTGGGCATTTACGCGGGGTGCCTGCTGATAGATATCAGAAGTCACCCCGGTCCAGTCCCCGCCCGGCGGGATGCGAAATTCCCACGGACGTATGAGTACGTGCCTGGTCCTTAAAGGGTAACTCTCATTAAAACAAATTTTTGCTATTGCACTCCATATGGTAAATAAAAAATATTTATAATATACTTTGTTTAAAAAAAATGAAGTTTTCTATGTTTTATTTGAGCTTAAAAAAGCTCAAGAGCACATTTTCCCCCATCTAATACAAAGACTTTGGACCGAAGTCCAAACAGAGAAAGTGCAACCTGGAGTGCTGAGGGGGGCTTGTCCAGCCTCATCCAATCATAGCTCCTCTCACACTTAACTGCCATATGCTGTTGGTTGGACACACCCCCCTCAGAACTCCAGGCTGCACTTCCTGTTTTTGGGCTTCGGTCCAAAGTCTATGTTTGAGAGGGGGAAGATGTGCTCTTGAACTTTTTTAAGCCCAAATAAAACAAAGAAAACTTTATTTTGTTAAAACTAAGTATATTAGAAACATTTTTTATTTGCCATAAGGAGTGCATTAGCAAAAATTAGTTTTAATGAGAGTGCCCATTTAAGACTCAGGGCGCAGGGACGTACTCATACGTGCCTGGTACTTAAGAGGTTAAATAATACTTATTTTGTTTAAAAAGTTTAAGTTTTTTTTATAACGCCCTCCTGACCAATGACGTACATGGTGCAGGTCTGCGTGTTGGGTCCAGGTCATAACCAGCAGATGCCCACTGGTATCAGCAGCTGACATCTGCCGGTAATGACAGACATTGGAAATCTCTCCTTTGTCCTACATTAAAATGGTTAAATGCTGTGATCAATAGTGATCACGGCATTTAAACAATAAATGCCAGTGATGCCTGTTGTCTAGGGTACCCATCAGCACTTCCGTGATGTAATTGCGGGCTGCCGATGGGTCGCTGTGGAAGAACGGGAATGGCCCTTAGTAATCGAACGTTGATAACATAGATCAATGTAATGCAATAGCATTACACTGATCTATGTAAGCCATTCACATAGGAAAAGAAAAAAAATGTAAAATATAACCCCCTAATAAAAATGTAAATCACCGCCTCTTTTCCCATTTTTCAAATAAAACACTATAAAAAATAAATAAAAAACATATTTGGTATGGCCTCATGCCTAATTGTCTGAACCAATAAAATATTACATTCCTGATCCTGAACGGTCAACAGTGTAAGGCTAAGTCTCCACTTGGTTTTTTGTCCTGCGTTTTTAGGGATTAAAAAAACGCCTGAAAAATCACCAGTGCAATGTACGTCATCATGCATTTTTTCTGCCGTTTTTTTTTTAATTTGTGTAGAAATTGCACCTTGGCGTTTTTTTTTTTTTTTGTTACCCAAAATTTGTTGGGTACCAAAAAATAAAAAAAGGATGCAGCAGTGATGGAAAACATTTTATTAAACGCAATGTATATATTTTAGAACCCAATTTTTATATTTTTTTTTCTCAATTTTAAATTTTTTTTATGTAGTACTACTACTCCCAGCATGAAACAGACTGTTCCATGATGGGAGTGGTAGTACCTGTACTATAGACATATCGCCCCGGGTGTCAGTCCTGACACCCGATGCGATTGTCCATAATATAGCAGAGAAGCGAGCGGGTCTATACAGCGCTCGCCTCTCTGCACTATACTCCGGCCAGTGATGTCAATAGAAATTCATATAACTCATTCATATTTTCCGCCCAGAGCTGTGATTGGCCGGATGGTTGTAGCCAATCACAGCTCTGAGGAAAAGATGAATGAGTGAGTGGCCGGCCCGAAGTATAGTGCAGAGCAGGGATGTGAGTGATGTATACAGCCGCTCTGCATCCCTGCTATAGACAGGACGATCACATCGGGTGTCAGTAGTGATACCCGCTGCGATCTGTTCTTATCTGCAAGTACTACTACTCCCAACATGGAGCACACTCTGCTCCATGCTAGGAGCTGTAGTACCTGCATTAATAGACAGATCACAGCGAGTGTAACTTCTGACACCTGCTGCGATCTGTCTATTAATGCAGGTACTATAGCTCCCAGCATGAGGCAGAGTGTGCTCCATGTTGGGAGTAGTAGTAGCTGCAGTTATGGAAAGATCACGGCGGATGTCACTCCTCCTGACACCCGCTGTGATCCTCCTGTATAATGTATGGATGCGGCCAGCACTCTTCTATGGTCCCCTGCACGCCATATATATACACGCTCCTATTTCTCACAGAGAGCTGTGATTGGCTGGAACCATCTGGCCAATCACAGCTCTGCGGGAAATATGAATAAGTGTAAATATACGTCAGGGCAGGGGACCAGAGAAGAGCGGCCGGCCACATCTATATATTATACAGGAGAATCGCAAAGGGCGATCTGTCTATTAGTACAGGTAGTACTACTCCCATCATGGAACAGTGTGTTCCATGCTGGGAATAGTAGTACTAACTAAAAAAAAAGTAAACAATAAAACACACACACATTTTTATAATTGTCGGCTACATTTTTATTTCCCCGCACACATAAATTGATCCCTGTTTAAAAAGTAATAACATTTTTTTTAAATAATATAAATTTCGTTAGATACAATTTTTTCCTTCACTACTGTATATTTTTTTAAACATTTTTTAATGGTACCCTACGAAATTTTATCTCCATCACTTTTTTGGATCACTAAAGTCCAAAAAAGATTAAAAACCGCCTGCAAAACCGCCAAAGTTAAACCCCACATATCAATTTCCTTGGCGTCTTCTCACTCCCATAGACTTCTATTGGAGCAAAATGCAACGATATTGCGAAAAAAACGCCGGTTTGAGCGACATACAGCGTTTTTTTCAAAACGCCAAGGAGCTGAAAACACGCAAAAAAAAGTGAAAAAACACCAAAAGGATAAAAAAAAATGCCAAAGTGAAAAAACGCCAAGTGGAATTTGAAATTTGCAGCGTTTTTTGGCAAAAAAAACGCAATGTGGCAGAATTGGCGTTTTTCTTGGCGTTTTGCTAAAAAAAAAAAAAAAGTGGAGACTTAGCCTAAACGCAAAAAAATTCAAAACCTCAAAATTGCGTCACATCACATCCTAGAAAAAAAATTCATAAAAAGTGACCAAGAAGTCACAAATAAGCAAAAGTGGTAGTGTTAAAAACTACACCTCACGTCGCAAACAATAAACCCTAACACTGTTCTGTAGGTCAAACATAAATAAAAGTTATCGGGGGTCAGAACCAGGCACAATGGACAGATTTTTCTTTTTCAAGTAATTTTATTTATTTATTTTTTAATACCCAAAAAAAACAAAACAAAAATGTTCCAAGTTTGGTATCATTAGAATCAAACTGGCTCATAGAATTAGGGTAGAATGTCAGTTTTACCTTATTGTGAATGCTGAAAAAATGATTCCCTCATAATCCCCCATTAGAGTGACACACCTTTGCCCATATACTGCACTGGTAACCCACTTTCTGTATGCTAATTCAGTTCCTTGGTGCAGGAGAGACAATGACAGAGGGAGAGAATACACAGGTTGTCTGTGCTGCATACTTCTAGCATCGCCTCAGCCCACATCAGTACCACGCACAACCTGCAGGGGGCCCGGTGTGAGGTGCGGCCACTCCCCCTGCAGGCTTACGTCACTCACCGGTGTCAGTTGCTCGGCGGCCGCCGGTCACTTGGTGCTGACAGTTGCTGAACAAGGAAGCTGCAACCGGAGGACTGTCACGTGACCCATGCTATAGGAGATTCGGGCATTGTACCTCAGTGTGTGTCCTGACTGAGCTCGAAAGTAAGAACCTCCCAGCTGTAGAGAAGAGGCGCCATAAATTCACTTCCTACGTGCCCTTTATACCACACATATATCCTGTGTGCTTCACCCTCCCACACACACCACAGTTATCCCAATAGTCTGCGCTTCTTTCTTTTTACTGTCCACCAATGAACGGTAATCTGAGGCTGTGTGTATACAGTATATATCTATATGTGTGTGTAAACAGGTTACATTCCTGCAGTTATGAGGTAATATAGAGGTGACGTATGCTATATACCCACCCATTTATGCTATATACCCACTGCAGGGTAACTTGTCCTTCCTAGTTTCTGCCCCTACCACTCATGTAACCTGTCTCGGGGAGCACTTTGTGCTTTTTGACCTGTAATTTGTACTTATGTTTAACCCCTTGTGTGTGTTTGTTTTCCTACAAGCCATAACTCTTTCATGTATCTTTTTCTACAGAGCCACATGATTTCATTTGTGGGACTAAATGCGCTTTGTAATACCGCATTCATTTTACCATAAAATGTACTGCCAAACCAAACAACATTTGTGGGTATACTGGTGCTGGTTACTGATTGCCAGATGATCAGCTGCAAATAGCAGCTGGTACCCTTCCTGGTATTTCGATTGCCGGGAACCCCACAATCTTCAGACCAGGGCCGTCTTACCCCACTGAGCGCCCAGGACCCTAACTTCTGAGGCATACTAGTCTCGGCAATGACGGCCCACTCAGCCATTCACCAGCTGAGGCGGGACATTGATGTGGCCAGTGATTGGCTGAACGGCCTGTCACTGTGGCGACTAGTATGCCTCGGAAGGTGGGGGCTTGAGCGCTCAGTGGGGAGAGACAGACCTCATTTTTAACAAGTTGGGGGGGGGGGTTTGAACACTCCCCCTCGGCCCCTCTAATACGTTTGTAATAATTGTTAACAGCTATTTATCTGGGTATACGTTGCCAACACAAAGCAAATGTGATAAACAGTTCCCATTAGAGTAGTACCCATGCACAATACTTGATGGGCAATGGATGGTTGCCTTGACCACACATCCACCCAGCATGTAGTTGGCTCCATCCATGCAATGAATAAATAGAACAGAACCGGACAATACAACCTGGGGAAAAAAAGGGAATATCGACATATACGATCATGCCAACATAGTGGCAAATTAGAACTCATATATAAACAAGTGTAAGCCATAAACACGTGAGCTCCATACATTTGTAGAAAAAAACAGAAAGAGAAAACGGAGTCACTTATAAAACACATTAAGTGCTAAGTTTATTAATTCTGTAGAATATACAATACAATAATAGTAAAAAAAAAAAAGCGTAATATCAAAGAGGAATACAGCAACAAAAACGGTGGTATCACCGGCTCTGCACATAAGACATAAGCTGTAGTATATAAAGTATATTGTTATCCGTATCAGCTACAAGATATAAATTGTAGCTGATACGGATAACAATATACTTTATATTCTACAGCTTATGTATCATGTGCAGAGCTAGTGATACCACCGTTTTTGTTGCTGTATTCCTCTTTGATATTACGCTTTTTTTACTTGTATTGTATATTCTACGGCATTAATAAACTTAGCACTTAATGTGTTTTATAAGTGACTCCCTTTTCTCTTTCAGTTTTTTTCTCCATCCATGCAATGCATCAGATGGGGCAGGAGAATATGCCCTTAAAGAGCACCTGTCATCAACAAAAACTTTTAATATGTTGTTCATAATCATTAATGAAGAGATATTGTAATATATCTTCATTAAAAAATATTAATATTTATACCAGTTTTTTCATTTTATACTTTTGGCCACTATGGGTCACTCTTCTATGCCTGGTCTGTAGGCAGCATCCTATGCTTTTCATAGTAAGTGTACAGCTTTTAGGACTAATGCTGAAATGGCTCTGGTCCTTCCACAGGAAGTTCAGTACTCTCAGCTAAGGACTCGCTCCCAGCCTGTGAGCTACAAGCCTGCACATGCCTCTCATATAACAGCCAGTCACCTCCCCCTCCCCCCTGCTCTGTGTTCTCCCTGCCCCTCAGCACATGTTATCTTATACATTGTATCATCTCACTGCACTCCCTGCTCTGTGCCCCCCCCCCCGACATTCATCTTAATCACTGCCTCTGTAATTGCTCCCACTGCCCCTGGTTCTCAGCATTGACTTTTTAGTGCAGAGAGACACAGGAGAGAGAGAGAGACAGGCTGCTGTCCCTACCCTGTACTTAGTTTGTATGCACACTGCAGAGCAGTGTTTCCCAACCAGGGTGCCTCCAGCTGTTGCAAAACTACAACTCCCAGCATGTCTGGACAGCTGTTGGCTGTCTGGGCATTCAGGGAGTTGTAGTTTTGCAACAGCTGGAGGTGCCCTGGTTGGGAAACACTGCTGCAGAGGGAGAGCAGCATACAGGAAGACTGGCAGAAGCAGAGTCCCAGCCAGGCTTCATGTGACATCATGCCTGCCGGGACCCGCCTCCTTCCACCCCTCAGAAAGACTGTTCCTGAGCTAATGAAGAGGGATAAAAAAAGGTATTTCCACAGCGTTTTAAACCTCAATAAACACAGGGATAGGCATAGTTAGAGAAGGGGACAGATGGGAAGGGGGATCAGGGAAAGTTTAGATGATGACAGGTACTCTTTAAAATTACAGTCTCCTAGTGCTGAAAAAATAACAAAATACACTATACTAACCTCGCTCAGTCCAATGCTGGCTGCCATGATGCCTTGATCTACTTCCCCTGATTATGTGCTTTCCTGGCTCTCCTGCTGGTATCCTGAAGCAGCTGCATCCTTAGTATGATCAGAAAATCATTAGCAGAGCAAGGAGCGTGCATAATTTTGGCTAAGCAAACCAAACGAACGGGAGAGCCATTGTTGGGACCAGGCAAGGTGAGTATTGTTTATTTCATATCCCTAGCAGGCTGTAATTTTGTTTTTAACTAAATGAGAAAACTGCTTCACAGCCACGTCTTCATACAGAGGTTCAAAAGTAATGTCAGGAAAACTGGTATTGTGGCCAGGGGTGTGTGCAGTGTTTAACCCCTTAGTGGTCAGATGTTCAAAAAACGCTCTGGTCCTTGTCACTTTAAACATTAATAACTCTGGAATGCTTTTAGTTATCATTCTGATTCGGAGATTGTTTTTTCGTGACATATTCTACTTTAACATAGTGGTAAAATGTTGTGGTAACTTGCATCCTTTCTTGGTGAAAAATCCCAAAATTTGATGAAAAATTAGAAAATTTAGCATTTTCTAACTTTGAAGCTCTAGCTTGTAAGGAAAATGGATATTCCAAATAATTTTTTTTTGATTCACATATACAATATGTCTACTTTATGTTTGCATCATAAAATTTATGAGCTTTTACTTTTGGAAGACACCAGAGGGCTTCAAAGTTCAGCAGCAATTTTCCATTTTTTCACAAAATTTTCAAACTCACAATTTTTCAGGGACCAGTTCAGGTTTGAAGTGGATTTGAAGGGTCTTCATACCCCATAAAAGACCCCATTATAAAAACTGCACCCCCCAAAGTATTCAAAATGACATTAAGTCAGCGTTTTAACCCTTTAGGTGTTTCACAGGAATAGCAGCAAAGTGAAGGAGAAAATTCACAATCTTCATTTTTTACACTCGCATGTTCTTGTAGACCCAATTTTTAAATTTTTACAAGGGGTAAAAGGAAAAAAATTATACTTATGTTTGTAGCCCAATTTCTCTCGACTAAGCACATACCTCATATGTCTATGTAAAGTGGTCGGCGGGTGCACTAGAGGGCTCAGAAGTGAAGGGGCGACAAAGGGATTTTGGAGAGTACTTTTTTCTGAAATGGTTTTTGGGGGGCATGTTGCATTTAGGAAGCCCCTATGGTGCCAGAACAGCAAAAAAAAAACAAAAAAAAAAAAAAACACATGCCATACCATTTTGGAAACTAGACCCCTTGAGGAACGTAACAAGGAATTAAGTGAGTCTTAATACCCCACAGGTGTTTCATGACTTTTGCATATGTAAAAATATTTTTTTTTTTCACTAAAATGTGTGTTTCCCCCCAAATTTCACATTTTTGCAAGGGTTAATAGCAGAAAATACCCCCCAAACTTTGTAACCCCATCTCTTCTGAGTATGGAGGTACCCCATAAGTTGACCTGAAGTGCACTACGGGCGAACTACAATGCTCAGAAGAGAAGGAGTCATATTTGGCTTTTTGAGAGCAAATTTTGCTCGGGGGGCATGTCGCATTTAGGAAGCCCCTATGGTGCCAGGACAGCAAATAAAAAACCACATGGCATACCATTTTGGAAACTAGACCACTTGAGGAACGTAACAAGGAATAAAGTGAGCCTTAATACCACACAGGGGTTTCACGACTTTTGCATATGTAAAAAAAAAAAAAATGTTTCACTAAAATGTGTGTTTCCCCCCAAATTTCAAATTTTTGCAAGGGTTAATAGCAGAAAAGACCCCCCAAAATTTGTAACGCCATCGCTTCTGAGTATGGAAATACCCCATGTGTGGACATCAAGTGCTCTGCTGGCGCACTACAATGCTCAGAAGAGAAGGAGCACCATTGAGGTTTTTGGAAAAAAATTGTTTGGAATATAAGTCAGGGGCCATGTGCGTTTACAAAGCCCCCTGTGGTGCCAGAACAGTGGACCCCCCCACATGTGACCCTATTTTAGAAACTTCACCCCTCACAGAATTTAATAAGGGGTGCAGTGAGTATTTACACCCCACTGGCATTTGACAGATCTTTGGAACAGTGGGCTGTGCAAATGAAAAATTACATTTTTCATTTTCATGGACCACTGTTCCAAAAATCTGTCAGACACCTGTGGGGCGTAAATGCTCACTGTACCCCTTATTACATTACGTGAGGCGTGTAGTTTCCAAAATGGGATCACGTGTGGGTATTTATTTTTTTGCATTTATGTCAGAACCGCTGTAAAAATCGTCCACCCCTGTGCAAATCACCAATTTAGGCCTCAAATGTACATAGTGCGCTCTCACTCCTGAGCCTTGTTGTGCACCCGCAGAGCATTTTACGCCTACATATGGGGTATTTCTGTACTCAGATGAAATTGCGTTACAAATTTTGGAGGTCTTTTTTTCCTTTTAACGCTTGTGAAAATAAAAAGTATAGGGCAACACCAGCATGTTAGTGTAAATTTTTTAATTTTTTTACAATAACAAGCTGGTGTAGCCCCAACTTTTCCTTTTCATAAGGGGTGAAAGGAGAAAAAGCCCCCCAAAATTTGTAGTGCAATTTCTCCCGAGTACGGAAATACCTTATGTGGCCCTAAACTGTTTCCTTGAAATACGACAGGGCTCCGAAGTGAGAGAGCTCCATGCGCATTTGAGGACTAAATTAGGGATCGCATAGGGTGGACATAGGGGTTTTCTACACCAATGATTCCCAAACAGGGTGCCTCCAACTGTTGCTAAATTCCCAGCATGCCTGGACAGTCAGTGGCTGTCCGGAAATGCTGGGAGTTGTTGTTTTGCAACAGCTAGAGGCTCCGTTTTGGAAACACTGCCATACAATACGGTTTTCTTTTTTATTGGGGGGGGGGGGGACAGTGTAAGGGGTGTATATGTAGTGTTTTACTCTTTATTATGTGTTAGTGTAGTGTTTTTAGGGTACATTCGCACTGGCGTGTTACGGTGAGTTTCCCGCTAGGAGTTTGAGCTGCGGCGAAAAATTTGCCGCAGCCCAAACTTGAAGCAGGAAACTTACTGTAAACCTGCTTGTGTGAATGTACCCTGTACGTTCACATGGGGGGGGGGGGGCAAACCTCCAGCTGTTTCAAAACTACAACTCCCAGCATGTACTGACAGACCGTGCATGCTGGGAGTTGTACTTTTGCAACAGCTGGAGACACACTGGTTGGAAAACCTTCAGTTAAGTTCTGTTACCTAACTCAGTATTTTCCAACCAGTCTGCCTCCAGCTGTTGCAAAACTACAACTCCCAGCATGTACTGATCGCCGAAGGGCATGCTGGGAGATGTAGTTATGCAATAGCTGGAGGTACGCAACTACAACTCCCAGCATGCCGAGACAGCTGATTGCTGTTTGGACATGCTGGGATTTGCAGTTTTGCAACATCTGGAGGGCTACAGTTTTAGAGAACACTGCAAAGTGATCTCCAAACTGTGGTCCTCCAGCTGTTGCAAAACTACAATTCCCAGCATGCCCAGACAGCAAACAGTTGTTTGGGCATGCTAGTTGTGGTCTCAAACTGTAGCCCTCCAGCTGTTGCAAAACTACATATTCCAGCATGCCCAAACAGCTGACTGGGCCTGCTGGGAGTTGTAGTTTTGCAACATCTGGAGGGCTACAGTTAGAGACCACTGTATAATGGTCTCAAACTGTACCCTGCAGATGTTGCTAGGCAACTCACCGGCTTCCGTCGGATCCAGCCGCACGTCATCGCCGCCCGCCGATCTCCGTCGCCCCCAGGCGTCCGTCGGCCGCCCGGATCGGTAAGTGGATCTTCAACGCCTGTCCCCGTCGTTTCCCCGTCCTGCCCCGCCTATTGTGAAAGTTAACCGAAAGTTAAACGAAAGTTAACCCCCCCCCCCCCGCCCCAGATCTGCTATTGGTGGTCGCGTCTAGACCACCAATAGGAGGGATAGCACCCGTGCCACCTCACTCCTATCGCTTCAGGGGGATCCTGGGTGTCTTAGACACTATAGACCCGGAATGACCCGGAATCGCAAGTTTGAATTCACTTGCGATTTGCCGCGATCGCCGACATGGGGGGGTCTGATGACCCCCCTGGGCATTTGCACGGGATGCCTGCTGAATGATTTCCTGTATGCCCGATGCCCGGTATATATAACGCGGGGTCACGCCGCCGGGTTGGTCCCGGTGGCTAATGTAAGCCGGGACCCTGGGCTAACACTGATCGTTGTGCCGCACACTAGTAACCCTTTAGATGCCGCGTTCAAAGTGGATCACCGTGTCTATAGTAACAAAAATACACTCCCGGCAGCTCAGTTTGGGACCATCACAGTGAAATCACAATGTCCCGATTAGCTAGAACACGAGCGGAGTGTACCTTACCTGCCTCCATTGCGTCTGTTCAGTAATAGATTGCTCCAAGCCTGAAATCCAGGCTTGAGCAAATCGACCGCCGATAACACTGATCATTGCCGTGTTAAATGGTAACTCTCATTAACCCCTTAAGGACTCAGCCCATTTTGGCCTTAAGGACTCAGACAATTTAATTTTTACGTTTTCATTTTTTCCTCCTCGCCTTCTAAAAATCATAACTCTTTTATATTTTCATCCACAGACTAGTATGAGGGCTTGTTTTTTGTGTGACCAGTTGTCCTTTGTAATGACATCACTCATTATATCATAAAATGTATGGCGCAACCAAAAAACGCTATTTTTGTGGGGAAATTAAAACGAAAAACGCAATTTTGCTAATTTTGGAAGGTTTTGTTTTCACGCCGTACAATTTATGGTAAAAATGACGTGTGTTCTTTATTCTTAGGGTCAATCTGATTAAAATGATACCCATTATTATATACTTTTATATTATTGTTGCGCTTAAAAAAAATCACAAACTTTTTAACCAAATTAGTATGTTTATAATCCCTTTATTTTGATGACCTCTAACTTTTTTATTTTTCCGTATAAGTGGCGGTATGGGGGCTCATTTTTTGCGCCATGATCTGTACTTTTTTTTTATACCACATTTGCATATAAAAAACTTTTAATACACTTTTTATAATTTTTTTTTAAATAAAATGTATTAAAGTAGGAATTTGGGACTTTTTATTTTTTTTCGTTCACGCCGTTCACCGTACGGGATCATTAACATTTTATTTTAATAGTTCGGACATTTACGCACGCGGCGATACCAAATATGTCTATAAAAAAAAAAATTACGCTTTTTGGGGGTAAAATAGGAAAAAACGGACGTTTAACTTTTTTATTGGGGGAGGGGATTTTTCACTTTTTTTTTACTTTTACTTTTACATTTTTTTACATTTTTTTTACACTTGAATAGTCCCCATAGGGGACTATTCATAGCAATACCATGATTGCTAATACTGATCTGTTCTATGTATAGGACATAGAACAGATCAGTATTATCGGTCATCTCCTGCTCTGGTCTGCTCGATCACAGACCAGAGCAGGAGACGCCGGGAGCCGCACGGAGGAAGGAGAGGGGACCTCCGTGCGGCGTTATGAATGATCAGATCCCCGCAGCAGCGCTGCGGGCGATCCGATCGTTCATTTAAATCGCGAACTCCCGCAGATGCCGGGATCTGTATTGATCCCGGCACCTGAGGGGTTAATGGCGGACGCCCGCGAGATCGCGGGCTTCGACCATTGCCGGCGGGTCCCTGGCTGCGATCAGCAGCCGGGATCAGCCGCGCATGACACGGGCATCGCTCCGATGCCCGCGGTTATGCTTAGGACGTAAATGTACGTCCTGGTGCGTTAAGTACCACCTCACCAGGACGTACATTTACGTCCTGCGTCCTTAAGGGGTTAAAACAAAATTTTGCTATTGCACTCCTTATGGTAAATAAAAAATATTTCTAATATACTTTGGTTAAAAAAAATTAAGTTTTCTATGTTTTATTTCCTCCCCATCTTATACACAGACTTTGGACCGAAGCCCAAACACAGGAAATACAGTCTGGAGTGCTGAGGGGTGTCCAGCCTCATCCAATCATAGCTCCTCTCACACTTAACTGCCATATGCTGTTGGTTGGACCCCCCCTCAGCACTCCAGGCTGCACTTCCTGTGTTTGGGCTTCGGTCCAAAGTCTGTGTATGCGATGAGGGAAAATGTGTTCTTGAGCTTTTTTAAGCACAAATAAAACATAGAAAACTTCATTTTTTAAAAACAAAGTATATTAGAAATATTTTTTATTTACCATAAGGAGTGCATTAGCAACTTTTTTTTTTTTTTTTCAAATTCAAAAGAAATTTTATTAACAAAGAAATAACAGGTGTACATGAAATCGTAGCAATTGCTTTGAAGCCCATCGGTCTAGGGAGACCAAAAGTACAAAGGGCATAGAGTCCAACTGATACACGCTAACAGTAAAATATAAGTGCATCAAACAAGAAATAGAAAGCAACATTTTTATTTTTTTATGAGAGTGACCATTTAATGCACGGCAATGATCTGTGTAGCAGATCGGTGTGTGCAGTGCTATAGCCACTACAGGGGGCTATAACACTGGGAAAAAAAGGGGAAAAAAAGTTAAGATCATTTAAAGAGGTATTCCAGGAAAAAAATTATTTTTATATATCAACTGGCTCCAGAAAGTTAAACAGATTTGCAAATTACTTCTATAAAAAAAATCTTAATACTTCTAATAATTATCAGCTGCTGAAGTTGAGGTGTTCTTTTCTGTCTGGCAACAGTGCTCTCTGCTGACATCTCTGCTTGTCTCAGGAGATGTCAGGCACAGAGCAGAATAGGATTGCTATGGGGATTTGCTTCTACTCTGCACAGTTCCTGAGACAGGTGTCATCAGAGAGCACTTAGAAAGAAACTGCAGCAGCTCATAAATACTGAAAGGATTAAGATTTTTTAATAGAAGTAATTTACAAATCTGTCTAACTTTTTTGGAGCCAGTTGATATATAAAAAAAGTTTTTTTCCTGGATAACCCCTTTTACCCCTTCCCTTATAAAAGTAAGAATCACCCCCCCCTTTTCCCATAAAATAAAAACAAACTGTGTAAATAAAAAAAAAACATATGTGGTATCGCCGCGTGCGGAAATGTCCGAACTATAAAAATATATTGGTCAATGGTGTACGTGCAAAAAATTCCAAAGTCCAAAATAGTGTATTTTTGGTCACTTTTTATATAATGAAAAAAGAGCGATCAAAAAGTCCGATCAATACAAACCGATAAAAACTTCAGATCACGGTGCGAAAAATGAGCCATGATACCGGCCCGTACGCAGGAAATGTTAAAAGTTATAGGGGTCAAAAGATGACAATTTTAAACGTATAAATGTTCCTGCATGTAGTTATGATTTGTTTCAGAAGTAATACAAAATCAAACCTATATAAATAGGGTATCATTTTAACTGTATGGACCTACAGAATAAAGATAAAGTGTCATTTTTACCGAAAACTGCACTGCGTAGAAACGGAAACCCCCAAAAGTTACAAAATGGAATTTTTTTTCAGTTTCGCCATGGATATTTTGGTAAAATGACTAATGTCACTGCAAAATAGAATTGGTGGCTAAAAAAATAAGCCATAATATGGAATTTTAGGTGCAAAATTGAAAGAGTTATTATTTTTAGAAGGTGATGAGAAAAAAATTTAAATGCAAAAACGGAAAAACCCTGTGTCCTTAAGGGGGTAAAAATGTTAAGATGATGATCTGATTGGTTGCTATGGGCAACTGGTCAACTTTTCCTATGCACAGGTTTTTGTAAATCTCCCCCTATTTTCTTTCCATGAACGATGAAGATAGTGCTGCAGCAGGACCTTCAGGTGTGTGCTCCGATTTTCTTCTTGCTTAAATTTTGAATTGAATATTTGAGTCACTATTTTCGTGTAGCACCACATATGTTCCTGGACTGTGTCTAGATACTTACCCCCTATATCCTTTGCTAAACCACATATCCCCTGCATAAAAGAGTTAGTCAGAAGAGGACAATTTTTACCATATTCATTTTCGCGCAAAAAGTTAGAATTTTTTTAAAGTAGCAAAACACAATAAAACCTCTATATAAATTTGGTAGCGTTTTAATCATATGGACATGTAGAAAAAGGATAAAGTGTCATTTTTAACAAAAACTGCACTGCGTAGAAACTGAAGCCCTCAAAAGTGACAAAATGGTGTTTTTTTTTTTTTTCAATTTCGCCTCACAAATATTTTTTTGTTGTTTCACCGTAGATCTTGTGGTAAAATGAATGTCATTATAAAGTACAGTTGGTGGGGCAAAAAACAAGCTCTCATATGGGTCTGTAGGTGAAAAAAATGAAAGTGTTATGGCTATTAGGAGGTGAGGAAGAAAAAACGAAAGTTCAAACATGAAAAATCCCTACATCCTAAAGGGGTTAAATAAAAAATGAAGCAAAAATAAACAATTAATTTAGCTGCATGCAGAAATGTCTTAACTACTTAAATATTATGTTAATTAAACCGCACAGTGAATGTTGTAAACTCAAGTAAATGCCAAAGCCCAGAATTGCTAATTTTTGATTACTACATATACCAGAAAAAAAAGTAATTTAATTTAAAAGTTCAATCTAAAGAAAAATTGTACCAATAAAAAGTACAGATCACTGTGCAAAACATTATCCCTTGAACATCCGCTCATCAGAAAAAAAATAAAAGTGGTATAGGGGTCAGAAGAGGACAATTTTAAGCATACTATTAGGCTAGGTTTAGACTACACTATAGTGTAGTGAATGGGTTTCCGTTCACAAATTCACACTTTGGAATTTGTGAACGGAAAATCCGCTTGAAAATTTCCACCTGAAGAATGGGGTTGCTCTTTCTTCAGGCGGAAATACTCGCGGAACACATTGCAGTCTATTGGAGACTGCAGTGTCCGCGCGGTCCTAGCGCACTCAGAATCTCCGGGCGGAAATTTTCTGGCCAAAGATTCCGTAGTCTGAACCTAGCCTTACTATTACACTAGTTGGGGGGATGGGTCATGAACCTTTCACATGTTGCCTAGACATGTCAAACGTTTAGATCTCGCCGGGTGTTAGTCCAAAGACCCACTGCAATTGTAGCTATAAGCCAGTGAGGTGCACAGCTGCATGCACCACTGCCCAGCTAGAGTCCAGATCTAACCTTTTCACGCCGTAGACAGTGAAAGGGTCAGATTTGATTGACAGCCATGCACTGCTGCGCATTACACCCTAATGTAAAAAATCTCTTGCCAGTACCTCAGTGGAGCTGATCGGGACACCCACAGCAAAATCGCTGGGTCTTGATCAGCTGAAAGGACAGCGGAAGGTCTCTTACCTTTCTGCTTACTGTCCTATCAGAGCTCAAGCCATGGCAACCTGAAGCAATGGAGTGCTGATAACATTGATCAATGCTGTTTTATGGAGCAGCATTGTTCAGTGTTTGCAATCTAAGGATTGCAAATAATAGTCTCCAACGGGGACTGAAGTGAACAAAATAAAAATAAAAAATATATATAAATGTAAAATGGGAAAAATAAAAAAAAGTTATAGTATCAGAAGAGGACAATTTTAACCTGTTAAGGACCAAGGGCGTAAACTTACGCCCCTAGTCCCGCTGCCGTGATATAACGTGGGGTTACACGGTAACCCCGCATCATATCACGGCGGGCCCGGCGTCATAATGAAGCCGGGACCCGCCGCTAATAGCTGAGCCGCGCGGCTAAAAGTGAAAGTAAAATGTGCCGGTTAGCTCAGGGAGCTGTTCGGGATCGCCGCGGTATAATCGCAGCATCCCGAACAGCTGTACTTCAGGAGGAAGATCTCTTACCTTCCTTCCTGCAGTCCGATCGCCGAATGAATGCTTCAAGCCTGAGATCCAGGCTTGAGCATTCAATCGCCGAAAACACTGATTGATGCATTCCTATGGAGATGCATCAATCAGTGGTAAAGATCAGTACATGCAATGTTATAGCCCCCCCTGGGGGCTATAATATGGCATAAGAAAAGTGTAAAAAAAATCATTAAACCTTTCAATGATCTCTTCCCCTAATAAAAGTTTGAATCACCTGGCATTTCCAAGAATAAAAAAAAAAAGTGTAAATAAAAATAAACATATGTGGTATCGCCGCGTGCGGAAATGTCCGAATTATAAAAATATACCGCTTTTTAAACCGCTTGTTTAATGGCGTACGCGCAAAAAAATTCCAAAGTCCAAAATAGCGTATTTTTGGTCACTTTTTATATCATGAAAAGATGAATAAAAAGTGATCGAAAAGTCAGATCAATGCAAAAATGATACCGACAAAAACTTCAGATCACGGAACAAAAAATGAGCCCTCATAGCCCCCTGAACATGGAAAAATAAAAAAGTTACAGGGCTCAGAAAATGACAATTTTAAACGGATACATTTTCCTGCATGTATTTATGATTTTTTTTCAGTAGTAATACAAAATCAAACCTATACAAGTAGGGTATCATTTTAACCATATGGACCTAGAGAATAAAGAAAAGGTGTAATTTTTAACGAAAAATGTACTACGTAGAAACGGAAGCCCCCAAAAGTTACAAAATGGCATTTTTTTTTCAATTTTGTCGCACAATGATTTTTTTTCTGTTTTGACGTAGATTTTTGGGTACAATGACTGATGTCATTACAAAGTAGAATTGGTGGCGCAAAAAATATGCCATAATACAGATTTTTAGGTGCAAAATTGAAAGAGTTATGATTTTTTAAAGGTAAGGAGGAAAAAACGAAAGTGCAAAAAACTAAATACGCCTGGTCCTTAAGGGGTTAAGCATGCAAATGTTTGTACAAAAAGTTAATTTTTTGAGTAGTAAAATTAAACTAAACCTATATAAGTTGGGTATCATTTCAATCGCATGGACCTACAGAATAAAGATGACATGTTATTTTACTGGAAAAAATGTGCTGCATAGAAACGGAAGCCCCCAAAAGATGGAAAATGGAAGGGTTTGTTTTTAATTTAGTCCCACAAATGTTTTTTTCCTTTACTGTAGATTTGGTGGAAAAATTATTGCTGTTATTACAAAGTAATTTAATATCTCAAAAAATAAGCCCTCAATTGAGTTTTGTAGGTGGAAAATTTAAAGCATTATGATTTTTAGAAAGTGAGGAGGATAGGGGATAAGTTGTTCACCACTTGTTCACTACTGGACTACTCCTTTAACAGAAATAACAACCTCTATACGCTTCCTATAGCTTGTAATAAGTGTCTGCAGTCTGGATGAAGATATTTTGGACTATTCCTTCTTGCAAAACATTTCCAGTTCAGTTAGGTTTGATGGTTGCCGAGTATGGACAATTCGCTTCAAATCACACCACAGATTTTAAGTGATATTCAGGTTTGGGGACTGGGATGGCCATTCAAGAACATTGTACTTGTTCCTCTGCATATATGCCAGAGTAGATTTTGAGCAGTACTTTGGGTGGTTGTCTTTTTGAAATATCCAGCCTTTGCGTAATTTCAACTTTGTGACTGATTTCTCTGATTATTCTCAAGCATGAGCTCATATTAAGTGGAATCCATTTGACCCTCAACTTAAACAAGACTCCCAGTACTGGTACTACCCACATAGCCTCACAGAATGTTTGTCTTGAAACGCTATGTTCATTTGACACCATGCATAACTCCAACTTTTCTTCATTACTCCATAGCACTTTCCAAAAATGAAGCTGCATTGTCCAAATGTGCATTTGTGGCATGCGTGCAGAAAAGGCTTTCACATTGCCCCCATGTTGAGGAGAGTCAAAGAGAACAACAACTTGTAATTGGCCACCTTATATACCTTTTCTCATGATTGGATGCACCTGTCTATGAAGTTCAAGGCTTAAAGCACAACTGTCATGAGTTTTAACCCCCCATAAACCAGCCCCAGCTTGACAAAGTTGTTAGAAATAACAGTTAAATCATACCTTTTGCTGCTTTCTAGTAGCTTTAATGATACAAAAAAAATGCTTTTAACGATAGTCAGCAACAGTCGCATAAGCGTGGCTATGCCCGCAGCTGCCACGCCTATCCCCTGTATGTCAGATTGGTCCACAGGTCCCAGCACTTAGAGACCTTATTACCGTACTGTACTGTACTGTAGAAGAATAAATGGCGCCCGTTCATCTATGCATCTATCCCGTTAGGGATTTTCCTTTTTATAAGTGGTAAAAGGAGATAAAGAACCCCAAAATTTGTAGTGCAATTGCTCCCGAGTACGGAAATACCCCATATGTGGCCCTAAACTGTTTCCTTGAAATACGACAGGGCTCCGAAGTGAGAGTGCCATGCGCAATTGAGGACTAAATTAGGGATTGCATAGGGGTGGGCATAGGGGTGGACATAGGGGTATTCTACGCCAGTGATTCCCAAACAGGGTGCCTCCAGCTGTTGCCAAACTCCCAGCATGCCTGAACAGTCAGTGGCTGTCCGGAAATGCTTGGAGTTGTTGTTTTGCAACAGCTGGAGGCTCCATTTTGGTGTAGTGTAGTGTTTTTAGGGTACATTCACACAGGCGAGGGGTGACGGTGAGTTTCCCACTAGGAATTTGCCGCTCAAACTTGAAGCAGGAAACTCACTGTAAACCCGCTCGTGTGAATGTCCCCTGTACATTCACATGGGGATAAACCTCCAACCTACAACTCCCAGCATGCATTGACAGACCGTACATGCTGGGAGTTGTATTTTGCAACAGCTGGAGGCACACTGGTTGGAAAACCTTCAGTTAGGTTCTGTTACCTAACTCAGTATTTTCCAACAAATGTGCCTCCAGCTGTTGCAAAACTACAACTCCTAGCATGTACTGATCGCCGAAAGGTATGCTGCGAGATGTAGTTATGCAACAGCTGGTGGTAGGCAACTACAACTCCCAGCATGCCGAGACAGCTGTTTGCTGTTTGGTCATGCTGGGAGATGTAGTTTTGCAAGATCTGGAAGGCCGCAGTTTAGAGACCACTGCACAGTGATCTCCATACTGTAGCCCTCCAGCTGTTGCAAAACCCAGCATGCCCAAACAGCAAACAGCTGTCTGTGCATGCTGGGAGTTGTAGTTTTGCAACATCTGAAGGTCTCAAACTGTAGCCCTCCAGATGTTGCTAGGCAACTCACCGGCTTCCATAGTCTGCACGTGATTTCCGCACCAGGGAGCCCCCTGTCATCGCCACCCGCCACCGCCGATGGTAAGTGACCTCCGGGGCCGCTCACCGACTGTTCCCCTGCTCTGCCTGGACTACAGTGGGTGGGCAGAGCGGGGGAACCGAACGTTAACCCCACCCCCACCCCCGATCTGCTATTGGTCGATTGCGTACAGGTACGCCCTCCGCCCTTAAGTACCGGGACACGAGGGCGTATCCATACGCCCTCCGTCCCCAACAGGTTAAAGTGATATCAGCTTCTTTATAAATATGGTAGATGTCACCTTAGACAGTATATATTCAGTTGATGACCAGATGCTGCAATTCCTGGATGAATTTGAAAGCTGTCCAGACATGTACCAACGCACTATTAAGAGGATTGAAATATTGGAGTGGGGAGGTAAAGATGATCTACCTGAAGAAAGAACAGCTGCTAACACTATAGAGTGTTTTGTCTACAGCACTACAAGCTGCACATTGACTATAAGTCATAGTAAGGTGGCAGATTACCATAACTGTGATGCTTACTCGTGGAGGTAAAAGTCACAAAAAGAATTGCAAGAATACCATGCCTTTATCTGCATCTTAGATGTTTTCTTATTTTTTTTGCAAGACTCTTCCTTATACATTTAAACGTTCCATGACTATGAATTCTTGAAATTGTCATGCAACTTTTTCATGCCCTATTTCTACCCTATTTCAGGACTTTTTTACTCTAGTTTTCAGCTGTCAGGAGGATAAATGAGTGAGTTGTCTTGGAAGTCATTGGACTTAATTAATTAATGCTCATCGGTACTGTCTCAGATGTTATTCCTTTATTGTGCTTTCTCACACTTAATTTTAAATGTGCTTGCTTCCTACATTTCACATTCATTAGTTTTGACATCTAAACTCTTGGATTGAAAGATTTTATTCACAATTCATTTTTTTTGATTCAGAGTGAACATGAGTGCCTTAATCCTCTTACAAGAATTAATTGCATGTTTTAGTGCTCACCCCTGACCCCTCTCTGTTGTCCCTTCTGGAGTAGGTTTGTTCCTCATTGGTTACTGAAAACATGGTCATAAACGTAAGGAGGAGACGCAGCTCTTTGTTGTCAAAATAACAGACCTCCTGACTGCTAGATATGAAGGTAGAATGGCAGGAAATTGTTGTGAGAGTATGGAAAAAAAAACTTATTTATGACTGTTATGCAACAGCCTTTTTGTATGGATGGTTGTATGAATACCAATTGCCCTAAAAGGTCATGTAGAGATTTCAATCAGGATGCTCCTATTAAACACATGTTGCTGTAACAACTGTAACTTATTCTTTTGTTTCTGGAAAATGGAGCCTGGATCATTTACTGAATACAGCTATCATGTTAGTACTGTAGGTATAAAGCTGTCAAAAGAAAACAACATGGCCCTGGATGGTATCTCACCCCTGCAAAGATGGAACTTTGTTTTTTGTTTTTTTCCCCCCTCTACAAATGTTCTGTTGGCCACAATAAATAATGTTTGTATAGGATAATGCCCAACTCACTGATTTACATACAACCACACAATAAAAAAAAATGTTTAGGCTGCTGAATTGCATATTTGCTTAGAAGCTTAAGCTTTACGTATTGGTTTTGATGTGGGTTATCCTTCAATACTAAAATCCAGAGTAGAAGGGAAGACTTTCAGATATTTGATAAAATAAGATGGATAAAACAAGATTGTTAATTTATAAGGATACATATTCCACAGTAGCTTGGTTTGACTTGTAAAATCTGTTGTCAATTTTTTTAATTTATAGAAAAGAAAATGCATTATATCTTTGTATATGGAACCCTTAAGAAGGGACAACCAAACTATCATATCATGACAGATGCAAAGAATGGAAAAACAGTATTTAAAGGCACAGGACGAACCATAGAAAAATACCCACTGGTGATCGCTCAAAAAGCCAATATACCATTCCTCATGAATGTCCCAGGAACTGGCCACCATATTTCTGGAGAGATATATTCAGTTGATGACCAGATGCTGCAATTCCTGGATGAATTTGAAAGCTGTCCAGACATGTACCAACGCACTATTAAGAGGATTGAAATATTGGAGTGGGGAGGTAAAGATGATCTACCTGAAGAAAGAACAGCTGCTAACACTATAGAGTGTTTTGTCTACAGCACTACAAGCTACCAGCCGGAGTGGCTCAATCTACCTCACCTTGACTGTTATGATTCCTATGGGACACATGGTCTTTGTTATGTTACTCATCTAGACAGATAACAGCAGTGACGAAGATACAGTAGTCAGTGTTTAAAGTGATTGTACTACTTTTCAATTTAAAATATTCCACCATTAATTTACCAATTCATTTTTTTACTAGAAACATAATTTAAACTTAAAGATATTTTAGTAATAGTAATACATTGTATGACTTGTGTCATTTGTTTATGAAAATCAAAATCTCCAAAGCATGTTACAGTTTATCCATTTAATTCTTAACAGAAAAAAGTTTTTTTTTGTGGGGGGGCGGGGGGATTTCCATGGATGCTGTTGTCTCGAAAGGTAAGGCCATGAAACCTGATTAAAATCTGGCTTCCACCCGTACAAAACAAATGGTATAAAAAGGACGACCCTCTAGTCCAGTGATGGCAAACCTGTGGCACGCCGAGCCCCCTCTGTGGGCACGCGGTCATAGTTCACCAAGCGGGGCAAACCAGGACATCCCTGTCCCCCGATAGTGTTAACTTTAAAAATGCAAGGGGTTGGGAGGTAGCACACACAGGGACGTCACTGACGTCCCGTGCGTGCTCCCATAGGAACAGAGGAGTGGAGCATCGAGGAGGAGGTCTTGGCCGGCATGGTAAGTTACCAGTTTCGATGCTCCGATCACCGCTCTTCTGGCCCCCGGAACCATAGGCCATAGCAGTAGGTTGTGACCCCTGACTGGAGTTGCGGTGGAGGGAGCACTGTGAGGCAGTACACAGGCATACAGCCATATAGCCATATGGGAACTATACTGCACCTAATGTGGGGGGACTGCAACCTAATGTGGGGGAACATACTGCCAAACTAATGTGGGGGAACTGCAACCTAATGTGGGGGAACATACTGCCAACCTAATGTGGGGGAACTATACTGCCTATCTAATGTGGGGTAACTACAACCTTATGTGGGAGAACTATACTGCCTACCTAATGTGGGGGAACATACTGCCTACTTAATGTGGGGGAACATACTGCCTACCTAAGTTGTTTTTTCTAAACTTAAACCTCAATATTCTGATTCAATTGCTGTGCTGGATTTTTAAGGGAAAAAAAGTTGCCGTGCATTACGGTTTGGGCTCAAGAAGGTTCACCATCACTGCTCTAGTTCAAATAAATGTTTGTCAGAAGAGTAAATTCTTAAAATTTAGTTAAGTGACTGCAAAAAAACAGCCAGTCAGGTGTTAATGTACAGAGTCCCTGTGGCTCTGTGCTACAAAGCTGTAGGCACTTTATATGGGATTGCATGTTAAAAAAAAACTTTTAATTAAATAAAGTATTCAGTTGTTAAAAACGTTCCTATTATCAATTCCTCATATGAAATGTTTTTCTTTAATTACTAAAACATCATTGGTTTTACTACATCTGGAAATATCTAAACTGGTAAAATATCATTATTTATGCCACATGATAAATGCCATTAAAGTGGCTAAATTGCTGTTGGTTTGTTCGTTTGTTTTTTAATGCAGAAAAAAAAAGAAAGTACATAAAAATATTCATATGCACCCCAAAATATGTACTCTATGAATCCCACCCTAAAACAGGTTTTGCAACCAAAAAGCATGCTTGCATGAGCAGGAGTCGACTTTTTACATTGTGGAGGAATCCTTGCCTGCAATTTGCAGCACTGGGGTATTCATGCAGACTTAAAGGGATATTCCAGGCCAAAACTTTTTTTTTATATATCAACTGGCTCCGGAAAGTTAAACAGATTTGTAAATTACTTCTATTAAAAAATCTTAATCCTTCCAATAGTTATTAGCTTCTGAAGTTGAGTTGTTGTTTTCTGTCTAACTGCTCTCTGATGACTCACGTCCCGGGTGCTGTGCAGTTCCTATGGGGATATTCTCCCATCATGCACAGCTCCCGGGACGTGACATCATCATTGAGCAATTGGACAGATAACTTCAGAAGCTAATAACTATTGGAAGGATTAAGATTTTTTAATAGAAGTAATTTACAAATCTGTTTAACTTTCCGGAGCCAGTTGATATATATAAAAAAAAGGTTTTGCCTGGAATACCCTTTTAAATCCACAGTCCTCTTCATATACCCTTAACAACCTTATAATGAAAGTAAACCTACTGGGTCATTGAGGAGTTATTAAAGTGGTATTCCACCCCTTCCCCCTGAGGTCTCCATGCAGCACCAGGCATTCTGGGTGGGGTGCTGCTCAAGTCTCAGAAACACTGGTTTCTGGGACTGGAGACGTGATGTAACGCCACGCCCCCTCCATTCATGCCTCAAGATTATACCCTAGACAAGCATTTATCAATAATGAAAGGTATTTTGTAATGTCTGTATAGTAGTGATATTTTTTCTCCATATTTATTTAATATATATTTACTATTAACCCCTTAACGACCAAAAGTGTAAACTTACGCTTGTGGCAGGCTCCCGTTATGTAAAGCATGCTCAGGAGCTGAACATGCTTCATACCCGGCAGGTCCCAGTTGCTATCAGCAGCCAGGACCTGCGGCTAATACCGGACATTGCCGATCGGGTTGATGTCCGGTATTAACCCTTTAGACGCCGCGATCAAATTTGACTGTGGCATCTGAAATGGGAGAAAAGCATTACCGGTTAACTCATTGAGCTGTTCGGGACTGCTGCGGGGAAATCGCTGCATCCCGAATAGCTGAGAGGACAGTGGGAGGGTGCTTACCTTGTCTCTCGCCGTCCGATTGTCACTCTGCTGCTCCATGCCTGAGATCCAGGCAGGAGCAACAGAGCACCGATAACACTGATCAATGCAATGCTATGGCTTTGCATTGATCAGTGTCTGCAATCAAGGTATTGCATGTTATAGTTCCCTATGGGGGCTATAACATTGCAAAAAAAAGTGTAAAAAAAATTGTTATAAATGTGATTTAACCCCTTCCCTAATAAAAGTTAGAATCACCCCCATTTTCCCATTTAACCCCTTAAGGACGCAGGGTTTTTCAGTTTTTGCACTTTCGTTTTTTTCCTCCTTACCTTTCAAAAATCATAACCCTTTCAATTTTCCACCTAAAAATCCATATTATGGCTTATTTTTTGCGTCACCAATTCTACTTTGCAGTGACATTAGTCATTTTACCCAAACATTAACGGCGAAACGGAAAAAAAAATCATTGTGCAACATTGTGAAACTTTTGGGGGCTTCCGTTTCTACGCAGTGCATATTTCGGTAAAAATGACACCTTATCATTATTCTGTAGGTCCATACGGTTAAAATGGTACCCTACTTATATAGGTTTCATTTTGTCGTACTTCTGGAAAAAATCATAACTACAAATGTCATCTTCTGACCCCTATAACTTTTTGGTTTTTCCACATACAGGGCAGTATGAGGGCTCATTTTTTGCGCCGTGATCTGAAGTTTTTATCGGTATCAATTTTGTTTTGATCGGACTTTTTGATCACTTTTTATTCATTTTTTAATGGTATAAAAAGTGACCAAAAATACGCTATGGGAAAAGGGGGGTGATTCAAACTTTTATTAGGGAAGGGGGTAAATGACCTTTAGTAACACTTTTTTTTTGCAATATTATAGCTCCCATAAGGACCTATAACACTGCATCTTTTACACAGATCACTGGCGTGTATTAACACGCCTGTGATCAGTGTTATCGGCACTTGACTGCTCCTGCCTGGATATGGGGCATGGAGCAGTCATTTGCCAATCGGACACCGAGGAGACAGGTAAGGGCCCTCCCGGTGTCCTGTAAGCTGTACGGGACGCCACGATTTCACCGCGGCTGTCCCAAACAGCCCGACTGAGCCGGGATACTTTCACTTCAGACGCGGCGGTCAGCTTTGATCGCCGCGTAAATATATGTCCTTCGTCGTTAAGGGGTTAAGGACCAGGGGTTTTTCCGTTTTTACACTTTTGTTTTTTCCTCCTTACCTTTAAAAAATCATAACCCTTTAAATTTTGCACCTAAAAATCCATATGATGGCTTATTTTTTGCGCCACTAATTCTACTTTGTAATGACATCAGTCATTTTACCCAAAAATCTACGGCGAAACAGAAAAAAAAATAATTGTGAGACAAAATTGAAAAAAAAAACACGCCATTTTGTAACTTTTGGAGGCTTCTGTTTCTACGTAGTTAATTTTTCGGTAAAAATGACACACTCTCTTAATTATGTATGTCCATACGATTAAAATGATACCCTACTTACATAGGTTTGATTTTGTCTTACTTCTGAAAAAAAATCATAACTACATGCAGGAAAATGTATACGTTTAAAATTGTCATATTCTGACCCCTATAACTTTTTTTTATTTTAACCCGTATGGGGCGGTATGAGGGCTCATTTTTTTGCGCCATGATCTGAGGTTTTTAGCAGTACCCTTTTTGTATTTATTGGACTTGTTGATCGCTTTTTATTCATTTTGTCATGATCTAAAAAGTGACCAAAAATACGCTATTTTGGACTTTGGAATTTTTTTGCGCATGCGCCATTGACCGTGCGGTTTAATTAACAATATATTTTTATAATTCGGACATTTCTGCACGCGGCGATACCACATATGTTTATTTTTATTTACACTGTTTTTTTTTTATGGGAAAAGGGGGTTATTCAAACTTTTATTAGGGGAGGTGTTAAATGACCTTTTCCTCCTTACATTTTAAAAAATCATAACTCTTTCAATTTGCACCTAAAAATCCATATGATAGCTTATTTTTGCACCACCAAATCTACTTTGTAATGACATCAGTAATTTTACCCAAAATTCAATGACGAAACATAAAAATAAATCATTGAGAGACAAAATTGAAGAAATAACACAATTTTGTAACCTTTGGGACACTTTCCAGTAAAAATGACACCTTCTCTTTATTCTGTAGGACCATACGATTAAAATGATACCCTACTTATATAGGTTTGGTTTTGTCATACTTCTAGAAAAAAATCATAACTACATGCAGAAAAATGTATATGTTTAAAATTGTAATCTTCTGACCCCTATAACTTTATTTTTCCGCGTACGGGGCGGTATGAGGGCTCTTTTTTTTGCGCGGTGATATGAAGTTTTTAGTGGTACCATATTTGTATTGATCGGACTTTTTGATCGCTTTTTATTCATTTTTTCATGTTATAAAAGGTGAACAAAAATAAGCTATTTTGGACTTTGGATTTTTTTTGCGCGTACGCCATTGACCATGCAGTTTAATTAACAATATATATTTATAATTCGGACATTTCCGAACGCAGCGATACCACATATTTTTATTTAAACTTTTTTTTTTTAAATGGGAAAAGGGGGGTGATTCAAACTTTTATTAGGGAAGGGGTTAAATGGTCTTTATTAACTTTTTTCCCCACTTTTTTTTTGCAGTGTTATAGCCCCCATAGGGACCTATAACACTGCACACACTGAACCTTTACATTGCTAACTGGTTTCTCATAGAAAACCAGTGATCAATGATTCTGCCACTTGACTGCTCATGCCTGGATTTCAGGCACTGAGCAGTCATTCGGCGATTGGACACCAGGAGGCAAGGTAGGAGACCCTCCTCGTGTCCCACAGCCGTTCAGGATGCCGCAATTTTGCCGCGGACATCCCGGACAGCCCCCTGAGCTAACCGGCAATGTTTTACTTTCACTTTAGACGCGGCGTTCAACTTTGAACGGCGCGTCTAAAGGGTTAATAGCGTGCGGCACCGCGATCACTGTTAGAGGCCGGGCCCGACCCGTCGTGCCCCCTCGTTATAGAAAGGGAAAGGTCTCAGGACATACCGGTACGTCCTTGCTCCTTAACAGGTTAAAATAAAATGTAAATACAAAATGTGGAATTGCTACGTGCGTAAATGTACGAACTATGACAATATAATGTTAATTAAACAGCACAGTTAATGGCATACACGTAAAAAAAAATAAAAAAAATTGCGTTTTTTTGGTCAGTTTGTATACCCTAAAAAAAAGTATAAAAGGCGATCAAAAAGTCCCATCAAAACGAAAATGGTATGATAAAAGCTTCAGATCATGGTGCAAAAATTGAGCCCTCATATATCCCCGTATATGGAAACATACCAAAGTTATAGGGGTTAAAAGGTGACAGTTTTACACACACAAAATTTTGGTGCATGTAGTTATAATTTTTATAAGTAGTAAAATAAAATAAAACTATATAAATTAGGTATCCTTGTAACTGTATGGACCTACAGATTAAATATATGGTGTAATTTTTACCGAATAGTGTACTGCATAGAATCAGAAGCCCCCAAAATTTACAAAATGGCGTATTTTTTAAACATTTTTCCCCACAATTTTTTTTTCTGGTTTTGCCGTAAATTTTGTGGTGAAATTATTGAAGTCATTATAAAGTACAATTGGTGACGCAAAAAATAAGCCCTCATATGGGTCTGTAGGTGCATGATTGAAAGTGTTATGATTTTTAGTAGGCGAAAATGCAAAAACTGAATAACCCTGCGTCCTTAAGGGGTTAAAGGGGGGCTATCCAAGCTCTGGCCACGCCCCCTCCATATCTCTCTATCTTCGGCTCTCCCATAAAGATATATGGAGAGGGCGTGGCGGCCCCTGCTTCGGTCGGAGGTCATGATGCGCTGCTTCTAGGGAGAGCCCTGTACAGGAGAACGCAGGGGGCCCCGAGAGCTCGGACCCCCGGGATAATTTTTTTTTTTTTTTCATGAGACTACTCCTTAACTTGCCACTAAAGGGTTTCTCTTGAAAATTAAGAAAAATAATTGGGTGCAAACAGGGCATATACTTGCTTTATGAAGGTAGATCTTTTTAAATATATTTGAGACCACACAGAAGCTTAAAACATTTTTTTAGTCTTTCCAGCAATATCATAAGTAATAACTTTTTTGGTCTTTTGTGTTTCTAGAGTTGTCTTCTGTAATGAAGCACTAATACTTCTATAAACGCTTTCATTTTGGAGAAAATACAAAATGTACTCTTAATCAAGCACAAGATAATGAACCAACATTGTTCTTCTGGTGAGACATAACTTGGAATAAGCTTCTGATCCAGGTTACAGCAAGTCACAGCATAGGTAATAATACTACATCATGCTGCAATATGCATGCTGTCCCTGTTATCAGTGCTTCAGGACCTTACGAATTGTGTGGGCAGTTTGATGTTATAAGCCTTTCGCAAGAAATCTTTACAACCACCTCACCTGAAACAATAACATTATTCTAAAATGTCAGTCTACCATGGTATGTTTTATTGACCCAGTAATATATGCTGGATGTGATGTCTGTGTGCCTGGGACACTGCTGCTTTCACTAGGCCTCATGTATCCTACAACTTTATTCTTGTACTGCTTTACTTTTATAAATGTAAATTTTAATAGGTGCAAGTAACTTTTTTTTAAATATACATTTATTTGAAAAATGTTTTACTAAAAAATGAAAATATCCGCCACATCTATCTATATGCAGACAGACTACTCTGTATTTTGCAGCATACTGGGTACCAGCCGTAAAGTGTGTTGGTATCCAGTATAGGAGATCACCATTGCACCACTACAGCCTTCAGTTGTTCCTAAACTACAACTCCCATTATGGGAGTTATAGTTTTGCAACAGTTGGGGGACAGGTACAATGTTTGTAAAACTCTGTTTTAGAGCTGTGTATTCTCCAGCTGTGCCTCCAGCTCTTGCAAAACTACAGACAAAGGATGTATGGGCATGCTGGGAGTTGTAGTTTTGCAACAGCTAAAGGCAACACTGCTCTAAGATAGTGCTGTAAACACTGCAGCTTCAGCTGTTGCAATGCAAAACTATAACTTCCAGCATGCTTGAACAGCCAAAGCTTTCTTTGACTCCTAAATGACAAAGAAGCTGATCAGACATTCAGGAGTATGTTAAAGCTGAAGGACACACATAGTGACAGCTATGTTTTTTAGCATCCAGCTTTACTAGGAACAGATAGAAAATGTATGCATAAAAACTGCTGCGCAGTGATTTGCAGACTGCCAGGGTGTTCCCAGACTCACAGCAGATGAGTCATCCACAGTGAGGGAGAGAGACGGTAACGCCCCCTCCACAAGGCAAGAACACAAAAGCAAGTGAGCAACATATAAATGCTATTTGTTAGGGATATATAGGTCCTAGACACATAAAAATGATATGTACAGGATCAGGATTAGGTACCGAGTAACATTTCACTTTTATTTTTTTTGCACTATGACAGGTAAGCTTTAAGTCAGAAGCCATTTACAAAATAGCAAAGCATGTACTATATTTTGCCTGATAAAAAGCCAGACATTATAAAGGAAACTAGAGGGACCCCATCAACCCCTTAGAGAGTCAGACCATTTTGGCCTTAAAGAGGTACTCCGGTGGTCAACGTGTTTTTCCATTTTTGACTTACCCTATTTGTTTCATTTCTATTCTTGGAAATAGATATTGAGGCTCAGGGTCTTGAATATTTGGTTAAAATAATTTATTAATTTATTAAATATATATAGTGTATGCCAATCTCACAGGGCCCTTGTGAGTTAGCAATCTATATATATAAAACTCAACGTGTGTGTGTGTGTGTGTGTGTGTATGTATGTATGTTCCAAAAAAACTTCCAAACGGCTAAAGATATTAACATGAAACTTGGCACACGTTACTTACCGTATATACTCGAGTATAAGCCGAGTTTTTCAGCACGATTTTTCGTGCTGAAACCCCCCCCCCCGGCTTATACTCGAGTGAACTCTCCGCCCTCAGTGGTCTTCAACCTGCGGACCTCCAGATGTTTCAAAACTATAACTCCCAGCAAGCCCGGGCAGCCATCGGCTGTCCGGGCTTGCTGGGAGTTGTAGTTTTGAAACCTCTGGAGGTCTGCAGGTTGAAGACCACTGCGGCCTTTGACATCATCCAGGCCCCCCCCCTCTCACCCCCTATAGTTCTGTACTCACCTCCGCTCGGCGGGACGTTAGGGTGCGCTGGTCCGGTGCTGCAGGACTGTCCGGTGGGGAGGTCGTCCGGTGGGATAGTGGTTCCAGGCTGCCATGTAGACTGGGGGGCCTCTTCTCCGCGCCCGGCCCCGGAATAGTCACGTTGCCTTGACGATGATGCAGAGGGACGTTCATTACCAACGTCCCTCTGCGTCGTCGTCAAGGCAACGCCTCTATTCCGGGCCCGAAGCGCGGGTTGGGATATGACAACAATATATGGGGATTTGAAGTCAAAAGCTTCCTCCTTTTGTTGATTTTCCTCCCCAACAAGGATGAGGAAGGAAAAACCGGGCAACGCTGGGTACTCAGCTAGTTATACAATAAAATCAAGGTAATAGCATAAATATTGCAGAAGGCAAAAAATAGTAGACAAGTAAAACAAATAAAATAAGTAGAGTTAATATATAATAGAGGTATATACTTTGCATTCAAATAAGGTGCATTTAATCAGTGACTTCGCATCTGTAATCCAGCCAAATGTCATAAATTATTGAGGGGACCGCACTTTGTAATCCAAAGGGTGATAGTACAATGGTAATAAGTATCCTTTGTAGAAACAGATACTGTGTATGCACTTGTGATGATGTCTCTGCTTATTTATTTTTGCAAGAGGTTCGCTGCTGGATACTCTGCCGTCTCAGCGGTATGCAGCGATATTACAGATAAGTAACTGTTCATCAAATTTGTTATGATACGTGCATATAGTTAATGGTGGATGGTAACACAATCCCTTTAGGCAAAGGGTCCACTGCTAGAGGCCGTGCAGTTTACCACTTTAGCTGCTGAGGAAAAGTCCTATGGAGGACTAGAAACGCTTCCAGCTTATACCTTAGAGTGCCGCATCACCCAGCCCTATTTGAGATACAGAGCCATCCTATCTACGGCATACATTACTTGAGTACGGGGCCACATCCACGCCACATTGATTCAACTGCCAGGATCGCAAAAGACATCTCCACTTACCGGACCCACCGCTAACCTACTCCTTGCAGTATCACATGAGACGGCCGTGTCTCCAACAGTAAGTCACCTTCTACCACTGTGGGGATTATCAGCCGCATACCAGGTACTATATACATGGATATGTTATACAATTGAAGCGCTGCAGTCCCCCAGAAATTAGCCCACCTATTCCACTGCATACTTTTGAGACAGCACTGCCTCTAGCAGTGGACCCTTTGCCTAAAGGGATTGTGTTACCATCCACCATTAACTATATGCACGTATCATAACAAATTTGAAGAAGTTACTCATCTGTAATATCGCTGCATACCGCTGAGATGACAGAGTCTCCAGCAGCGAACCTCTTGCTAAGAGAATTAAGCAGAGACATCATCACAAGTGCATACACAGTATCTGTTTCTACAAAGGATACTTATTACCATTGTACTATCACCCTTTGGATTACAAAGTGCGGTCCCCTCATTCATTTATGACATTTGGCTGGATTACAGATGCAAAGCCACTGATTAAATGCACCTTATTTGAATGCAAAGTAAAATATACCTCTATTATATATTAACTATACTTATTTTAGTTATTTTATTTGATCTTGTCTACAATTTTTTGCCTTCTGCAATATTTATGCAATTACCTTGATTTTATTGTATAATTGCTAACGCACAAGGGCCCTGTGAGATTGGCATACACTATGTATAAAGCCTGATGGGCTGTATTTGTGCGAGGGGCGGAAGTAATTATCGCTCCCTGCACTTCCAGGTGGGGCTCATTGGGAACAGGTGGGGGCGTGTGTATATAACTTCCCCCTCTCCTACAGGGGCGGAGCACGTGTCGTTTGTGGAATCTCTGCTTCCTGTGGCAGGCTGGTGTTTGAATCTCCCACAAAAATCTTCAGAGCTGCTGCTCACGGTGCGGAGGCCTCGCTGATCATGAGTCTGGGGGGTGCAGGCGCGGCATTCCTGGCAGCTCCGCTGGCTGTCTTATCTGGTTATAAGGTAATATTGGGCAGGTATGGTGCTGGCTGGCTCTGCCCGCAGCGGTAGTGGGGGCCAGGAGCGGCAAGCAGGTGAGTTAAATCGGTGCTGGGGGTGGTGCGGCCTCAGCATTACGCGCAGCCCGCTAGCTGCCTCATGGCGACATGTGGACCGCCCGCCACCCGCACAGCTACAATTGTCTATGCCCTTGGGACAGGTTGCGGCAGCTGCCCAGTCCTCGTTATGCGGTCCTGTCAGCTTGTCTGCTATCGTTAATCTAAAGTATAGTGTAATGCTCTGCAGCGGGTTGTTTCAATATAAAGTTTGCTGTATACAGTGTGGTGCAATGCTCTGCAAAGAGTCGTTTCAATATAACTTTTGCTGTGTGGTGCGGTGCTCTGCGGGGTATACGGTGCCCTTGCAGTATACGGTACAGTGTAATGCTCTGCAAAGGGTCTCGTTACAATATAACATGTACTGTATAACGGTATAGTGCAGTGCTCTGCAGATGGTCTCGTTACAATATAGTATACATGATATACAGTTATGGTGCAATAATCTGCAGATGGTCTTGTTACAATATAGTATACATGATATACAGTTATGGTGCAATAATCTGCAGATGGTCTCGTTACAATATAGTATACAGATATACAGTTATGGTGCAATAATCTGCAGATGGTCTTGTTACAATATAGTATACATGATATATAGTTAAGGTGCAATGCTCTGCAGATGGTCTCGTTACAATATAGTATACATGATATACAGCTATGGTGCTATGCTCTGCAGATGGTCTTGTTACAATATAATATATACTATATACAGTATAGTGCTATACTCTGCAGATGGTCTCATTATAAACAAACTTTATACAGTTAGTGCAATGCTCTGCAGATGGGATGGTTTCAATACAACATATTATATAGGGCATAGTGCAATGCTCTGCAGAGGGTCGTTACAGTTAGCATGTCCAGTGTGGTGCAGTGCTCTGCGAAGGGTCTCGTTGCAACACAGGGTGGCATTTACTGTTTGGTGCAATACTCTGCAGAGGATCACGTTGCAGGGTAGCATATGCTGTGTGTGGTGATGCAGTGCTCTGTAGACTGTCTTGTTTCAATATAGTATATAGTAGGGTGCAATGCTCTGTAGAGATATAACATAGGCTACATCCAAATAAATCATAGTATACACAGTGTTATTTGCACGATCATGGTATCCATACGGTTCATACGCTTGGTTTATAATGGGCATACACGCATTACTGGTACAAGGTGCACACGAGTAGAGCATCTTCACGGTTTGATAACTCCATGAGTTTCTTATTGTCCGTACTCTCATGGTTAATTCATACGCTTATGGCACACTGCTCTGACGCGCATAGTATGTATACAGTTTCATGTGCTAATATCATTATATACGGTACATATACTCACTGACGATACATTCACAGCATTTATACTGGGCAAACTCGTTTATGCTGTTCACCTCATGGTTATTCTCTCACTCACTGGTGTTTTACACGGTCCACAAACTTGGCATTTATGCTGTTCACATATTCTTGGCATGTTCACGGTCTTACGTTCTTTCTACCATGTTACGTTCATGGCAATCAAACACCTCGTAATTATCAGTGGTTCATACGCTCAAAGTATCATTCGGTTCATATGTTAATGGTATTTCATACTGGTTACGGCAGTATACTGCCTATAGCAATTATACGGTTCATACACTCATGGCAGTTATAGTGGTCACACTCTCACGGTTCTTAAGTTGTTCACATGTTCACCGCAGGGTTCATACGGTTCATACGCTCATGGCGGTTGTATTGGTTGCACGGTCATGGTTTTGTTGTTCACGCGTTCACTGCATTCATACACGCAGGTTTTATACGCTCATGGCAGTTACATTGGTCACACGGTTATGGTTTTGTTGTTCACACGTTCATCGCATTCATACACGCAGGGTTCATACCCTCATGGCAGTTATATGGGTTACACGGTCATGGTTTTGTTGTTCACCGCATTCATACACGCAGGTTTCATACGCTCATGGCAGTTACATCGGTCACACGGTTATGGTTTTTTTGTTCACACGTTCATCGCATTCATACATGCAGGGTTCATACGCTCATGGCAGTTATATTGGTTACACGGTCATTGTTTTGTTGTTCACATGTTCATCGCATTCATACATGCCGGGTTCATACGCTCATGGCAGTTATATTGGTTACACGGTCATTGTTTTGTTGTTCACATGTTCACCGCATTCATACACGCAGGTTTCCTATGGTTCTCACACATAGTGACATGCTGTTTCGTGCAGTTGTGGCCACGCGCTCATAGCATGTTCACAGCATTATACTGCTCATAGTACTCATACCTCATAGCGTCATACCACATATTAATTCGTAGCACATATGCTCGACGCTTATACTGCACATGTACTTGTAGCATTTATACTGCACATACACATGGCCTACATCAGGCACATACGCTCTTAGCATTGATATCGCAAGTATACTCATAGCATTATACTGCTCATAGTATCATATCACTATACGCTCATAGCATTTATACCACATACACGCTCGTTGTATTCATACCACAGACATGTTCACGTCATGTATATTGCACATAGAATTGTAGCAATACACTACACGGACATTCGTAGCATTCATTCTGTACATACGATGGTAGTAATTATTATGCTGACACGTTGTTGTACTTATTCTGCGTACATGTAGCATTCATTCTGTTATGTTATCTGCACTAACATCCATAGCGTTTACTGTACATGGGTAATGGTATTTATTCTGCATGTTCATCCATAGCGTCTACACTACACACATGCTCCTGTAGCTTTTACTGTACGTATGTTTATAGCATTCATTCTGTGTATTCGTGCATAGTCTTTTATACGGAAAATTCACTCAGGTTTGTCAGGATGTTGCCCTATTGCCGGACTCCTCTTCAGGTTAAGGGGTCAATGTCGGTTGCTACTGACTCGTTCAGAGCAATCGCATTGTTGTTTATTGTCATGACCTGACAAGTTCTCAGGTCAGATACAACCTCCTCTGTTGTATTTCACGACTACGTTATCAGTTAGTTATAGTACACATATTCAACTATCCGGCACAGGTACTCGTTCAAGGGTGGTCATCATTTTAGTGGCACTAATCGGCTGTTCAATACCCGGTCACCTGACTCGTTCCTTCAGGGGTTCAATCGCGGTTGTTACTGACTCACATTCAGAGCAACCAATTTCAGGAATAGTCACAATGTTAACCTGTTGCCTGACTCCTCTTCAGGTTAAGGGGTAATGTCGGTTGCTACTGACTCGTATTCAGAGCAATTTTGTCGTTGGTGTATTTGTTATGACCTGACACGTTTTCAGGTCAGATACAACCTCGTCTGTTGTATTTCTCGATTATGTTATTTCGTTATAGTACACAGATTCAACTCTCTGGCATAGTTGCACGTTACGCTCATAGTCTGGTTACGTTCATAGCTTTATTTTGTTGTACTGCACATGGGTAATAGTTTTTCTGCATTTCCATCCTTAGAGTCTACACTACACATATGCTCGCGTAGCTTTACTGTACTCATGCTCATAGCTTTCATACTGCATATTCGTGCATAATGTTTATATGGAAAGCTTATACAGCTTTGTTAGGATGTTGCCCTATTTGCCTGACTCCTTCAGCTTAAGGAGTTAATGTCGGTTGCTACCGACAAATTATCAGAGCAATTACATTGTGGTTCATTGTCACGACCTGAGACGTTCTCAGGACAGATACAGCCTCCTCCGTGGTATTTCATGACCACGTTATCAGTTACTTATAGTAGACATATTCAACTATCCGGCATAGTTGCACGTTGTCTATCTTTTTAGATATATGTTTACACTTTATTTTCTAGGCATGTATGAGGTACTCATAATGATGTTAGAGCATAAATTCATAACGTTCGTTTTCACGGTACTTACGCTCCCAGCTTGTGTATGATACATGCACCAGTACACAGCATTTGTTGCATACTACCATAGTTGTATGCGGGTAGGTTATGTGCATTCGTTCCTAGTGTTGAATAGCAGTTGCACCTCTGGCTGTACATATATTTACAAGACACGATTACAGTATTCATATGGTGCTTACATTTATTGCAGATATATCGAGCACATATTCTTAAACCTCCTACGTCTGCAGGGGGGGATGCACCACATAGGTTATTGTTAGACATGTCTCAGAGCAATAACATATTGAGTAGCGACTTGTAGTTGGGTATACTGTTAGCAGGTTATGCCGTACATACGGTTAACATGTTTCATGCAGTGCACACATGGGAGGTAGATCCTTTGCTTAGGGTATTGGACACAATTGGTCATTTTTGTTACTGACACGCCTTCAGAACAACACGCCAGCTTCATACAGGTATCTTGTCATGAATACTCATGATGTTACCCTGTTGCCTGACTCCTCTTCAGGTTAAAAGGGGTAATGCCAGTTGCTACTGACTCGTTTTCAGAGCAATTTTGTCGTGTGTTATATTTGTTATGACCTGACACGTTTTCAGGTCAGATACAACCTCGTCTGTTGTATTTCTCGATGATGTTATAATTTCGTTATAGTACACAGATTCAACTATCCGGCATAATTGCACATTCTCTTTTAAGGAGGGCCAGCATTTAGTTGCAGATATATTCTGCATTTAATACACAGTTTCAGGACTCATTTCTTTAGGATCGGGGTTTGAATCGTGGTTGCTGCTGTCTCATTTCAGAGCAATTGATTTGACATGGTTATGTAGGTAATCTGACACGTTTCAGATCGTATACAATCTCAATATGGCATTTCACACTTACGTATTTGAGAAGAAAAAAAAAAAAAGTGGTTTACAAAGACCTGTGACGTTTACAGGCACAATGATTTCACAAAGACCTGTCATGTCTACAGGCTCGATGGTTCCGCGGGGACCTGTGACGGGTTCAGGCACGACGGTGTCACAAAGACCTGTCAGGTCTACAGACATGATGGTTCATCTAAACACTGGTCACGTCTACAGATACGTTGCTCTCGCAGGGAGCTGTCATCTGCAATTTGTCATCACTTCCAAGTCCAGTTGGGTCAGTACAGTGGCTAGTTAGGTATGTCTGTTACAGTCTCAATCAGGTAAGGTGCCTTCGTGAACCTTGTCATGCGACATGACCCACACTGTCTATCAGGTAGATAGGTTTTTCTTGTCATTTACCTGTCAGTTTAGTTTTTGCCACTTAAATAGCAGGGGATTGGTGCTTGTCAGACCTGCCATGAAGTTAGCCTTTCCGTGTCCATTTGAAGTAATGTCACAAGTAGGGATGGTGATAGGTATAGTTCAGTTATTATTTGGCAGGGAAGGTTATTCTCAGGTTGATTCTTTACAGATGGACGTCACTACCAAGGTTTCAAAGGTATGGTTACCACCTCTAGTAGTCACTAGTTGGTCAGGGCTACTCTTTCAGTACACTAGGTATAGTCTACTTTGGGTATGTGAAGATTGATGCTGGATGTAGGATGTTTTATTTCAGGAATTGTATTCATCCTAGCATGGTTGCTTTTTGCCCTCTATAGGCGTGCCCTCATTGCGCGGTTATGGCACAACTCAGACCGCTATGCTAGGGTAAGATCTTGTATAGGTATGTAGGCAATCTTTCCTGTCACTAGTACACGTATGGAGCCCCGATCACAAGTATAAAGCCTGATGGGCTGTATTTGTGCGAGGGGCGGAAGTAATTATCGCTCCCTGCACTTCCAGGTGGGGCTCATTGGGAACAGGTGGGGGCGTGTGTATATAACTTCCCCCTCTCCTACAGGGGCGGAGCACGTGTCGTTTGTGGAACCCTCCCAACCCTCCCTTATCTTATTCCTTCACTATAGTGCATGCCCTCTATAGGCGTGCCCTCATTGCGCGGTTATGGCACAACTCAGACCGCTATGCTAGGGTAAGATCTTGTATAGGTATGTAGGCAATCTTTCCTGTCACTAGTACACGTATGGAGCCCAGATCACAAATATATTTAAAATTATTTTAACCAAATATTCAAGACCCTGAGCCTCAATATCTATTTCCATTATTTATTTTCAATTGACACCGTGGGTATCAGGTGCCATTTGGGCTGCTCGGGTCATTGGGAACTAGGTGATTTAGAGCCTCTCCTATACTTTGTATATTAATTTCTATTCTTGTTGCTTAGGAGACTCTATTTCCGTTCTTTGTTGTCTTTTTATCCCCCACTTTGTTTTCCTATCTTTGCTTCTATTTCCTGTTTCTTGCTGTGCAGAAAACTAAAAATCCCAGCATGCCACATGCCTTGCTGGTTTGGGGCGGCTCCTTTTTTTTTTTTTTTTGTTCCGCCCTTTACCCACCCTACTATTTTCCCGGGTCGGCCCCCTTATACACACCACACTAATATAATTAGCCCTGGTTGGCATACACTGGCATACACACACACAAGGGAATACAACTCCCAGCATGTGTCATTCAGGAGTCTTCAGTGTGTGGTATAACACCAGCATGCTGCCTCTGCAGTCTCCTGGGGGTTGTAGTTCACCACACCTCTATAGGGCATACACCAGTGTTTCCCAACCAGGGTGCCTCCAGGTGTTGCAAAACTACTACTGCCAGCATGCCTGTACAGCCAAAAGCTGTCCGGGCATGCTGGGAGTTGTAGTTTTGATACAGCTGAAGACACCCTTGTTGGGAAACAATGCACTTTGTTTGTAATATACTGAATAGGCTAGGCCAGTGTTTCACAATCAGTGTGCCTCCAGCTATTGCAAAACTACAACTCCCAGGATGCCCAAAGACTGTCCAGGCATGCTGGGAGTTGTAGTTTTGCAACAGCTGGAGGCACACTGGTTTGTAAACACTAGCATACACACAACAGGGATTACAACTCCCAGCATGTGTCATTCAGGAGTCCCCCCCCCCCCCCCTTCACACACAGAAATCATCCCCAGTCCGAGATTTATTCTCCTGCAGTCTATACATCCCCAGCCCGTGCACCTTGTTATCCTTCCCTTCAGATAACACTCTTATCTTCTCTGTCTTCTTTCAGTGTAGACCTGTGTCCTCAGAAGACAGAGGAGGGGGAGGGGAGATGAGAAGCTTTGTACGTCCTCTCTCTCCCCCTGCTCTGGCTTAACTCTCTCATGCAGACCTGCGTCCTCCAGGAGGGGGAGATGAGGGGGCATGGCTTATCTCATGCAGTTCTGAAAGAGAGAAGAAAAAAAAAAGCCATGACATGTTGTCCACAGCCTAATCCTATCATGTGGACAACAGTAAGAGATCCAACACAGAACTACAGAACTTCCTGGCCCACAAACGGGTAAGAAAAAAAAAGACACATGCTACACAAAATATAATACATGTCAATTGAAAAAAACATGAGCATTAAAAGAAGATGCAATATAGTCAAAAATCTTAACCACCGGAGTACCCCTTTAAGGACCCGGCCTATTTTCATTTTTGCACTTATGATTTTTAGAAGGGGAGGAGTTTTTATTGGTACCATTGTTGTTTTGATGGGACTTTTTGATCGCTTTTTATAAAAAAAAAAAGTTATATGGTATATGACTTTTGGCAATTTTTTTTTTGTTTGTTTCTAAAACATAAAATAGCATTTTTTCAAAAATTTTGTGGCACAATTTTTTTTCCCCATTTTGCTGTAAATTTTTGGGTACAATTACTGATGTCATTACAAAGTAGAATTGGTGGTGCAAAAAAATAAGCCATCATATGGATTTTTAGGTGCAAAATTGAAAGAATTATGATTTTTTAAAGGTAAGGAGGAAAAAACGAAAGTGCAAAAACGGAAAAACCCCAGGTCCTTAAGGGGTTAATGAATGAGAGCGTACCCATACGCCCCCGTTTTAGAATCCTTAACCCCTTAAGGACTTAGGACGTACCTGTACGTCCTAAGCCCGCTCCCGGTGTTAAAAACGGGGTCACGCCATGACCCCGCATCACACCGGGTCGGTCCCGGCTGCTAATCATAGCTGGGACCCTGGGCTAACAGCGTGCGGCACCGATCGTTGTGCCGAGCGCTGTTAACCCTTCAAACAGGGCGATCAAAGTTCACCGCCGCATCTGAAAACGACAGTAAACGCTTCCCGGCAGCTCAGTCGGGCTGATTGGGACATCGTGATAAAATGGCGATGTTCCGATCAGCTCGGACGCAGGCGGAGGTCTCATTACCTGTGTCCGCGGCGTCCGATCGGGGTTTGATTGCTCCAAGCCTGAACTACAGGCTTGAGCAATCAAGCCCCTATCTCGCTGATCCGTGCAGAGCTATGACTCTGCAGGGATCAGCATAGGAGAGCAGTGTGTGCAGTGCTATAGCTCCATATGGGAGCTATAGCACTGAAAAAAAAAAAAGTTAAAGGAGTACTCCGGTGCACACTTTTTTCATTTTATCCCGTCCGGGCTGCAAAATAAAAGAAAACACGCTTATCTTACCTGCCAACGAGCCCCCGGAGCTCCGGTGCAGGTGTTCGGTCCCCGGGCTGTATTCTTCTTACTTCCTGTTAGCCTGACACGTCACACGGAGCTTCAGCCTATCACTGGCCGCAGCGATGTCCCGCCTCGGCCAGTGATAGTCTGAAGCTCCGTGTGACGTGCCGGGCTAACAGGAAGTAAGAAGAATACAGCCCGGGGACCGAACACCTGTACCGGAGCTCCGGGGGCTCGTTGGCAGGTAAGATAAAGTGTGTTTTCTTTTATTTTGCAGCCGGGAGGGGATAAAATGAAAAAAGTGTGCACCGGAGTACTCCTTTAACAAAGGTCATTTAACCCTTCCCTAATAAAAGTTCAAATCACCCCCTTTTCCCATAAAAAATAAAAACTGTGTAAATAAAAATAAACATATGTGGTATCGCTGCGTGCGTAAATGTCCGAACTATAAAAATATATAATTAATTAAACTGCAAGGTCAATGGCATACACGCAAAAAAATTCCAAAGTCCAAAATAACGTATTTTTGGTCGCTTTTTATATCATGAAAAAATCAATCAAAAAGTCTGATCAATACAAAAATTGAACCGCTAAAAACGTCAGATAACGGCGCAAAAAATGAGCCCTCATACCGCCCCAATGCAACAAGGGGGACCTATGAGTGGAGGGTAAATCCAATATTATTAACATTTGACCGCTAAGCGGTCACTAAGACCCTAAATTTCCCACCCAATATAAAACTTAACGTTTAATGAGCCAAGATTAAAATAACCTCACACATATTGATCCATAGTGCATTGATTGGCATGACACTGCATGCTATAGTAAGTGAAATGAAAAGATAGATTGTGGCTGCAGTCCACAATCTATAGTGTGAGACAATTAAAAATCTAACACATTGCCCGCCCGCCCGACGTTTCGCCACAGGCTGTGGCTTTATCAAGGGCTAAGAGGCAAATGGTGTGCAAACAAGCCTTGCAGGGGTTTAAATAACCTCCTGTCTCTGACGTCATTGAAACATGTCACTTCCTGTATTATCATGACATCTCATTGGTCACAATCCCGTGCAGACTATTGATTGATCGCTTCCTGGTCAATGAAATTTAGACCAGGATGCATCCTGCTATATTCATTTGATTGACAGCATCCTTGACCAACCAGCAGAGTCCATTCATACTTCTGAACTCCTCATTGGTGCCGGAAGTTGTCCACGTATGTGCGCCATTAGTCCTGCGCTAACTGATAGATTCCCGAACCTTCGGTATGGATGCATGCGCAGTGCGGATGCGCAGAGGAACGTGCGCGAGTACTTAGTCATATACAGCCACTGCCAGGAAGCTGCGCGACAGACATATGCGCCGGCACTTAGCCAATTTTATTGCATATGGTTCACACATGGCTATTGTTATAGAAACTGTAATACACAATACAACCACTCAATGTGAACACACGACTGCGCAGCAGAAATACACTAAACTAATTCGAGAACACTAAGTAAGTTACTATCTGGCGATATGGGGCAACTAACCTAGCAACGATGGTATAAACATCAAGTCAAGGGAGTATTATTCATAATACCGCTGAGATCGTGTGATCAATAGTAAAAAGTGACTAGTACTCATCTTGTTCTGCATGGGTATAGTCATAATTAATTCATATCATCAACGGAAGTTAATCATGAGTGTAATTAGTAAAAGGCTCATAACGGCTCTTCTATATAGTATCAATTGTAATAAGTGATTCCTGTCCTACAAGAAGGCTGCATAGGTGAAGCCTTCATTCAGTCCATTTGGACTTTGGGATTTTAATCTCCAAATCCATCGGGCTTCTTCTTGAAGCAGTCTGGTGTTAAGATTGCCACGTCTCGGACCCAGTTTACACTGAGTAATGCCACAGAAACGTAATTCAAAGGGAGCATCATTGTGTACAATCCTCATATGCCTAGCAATTGGCGTATCTTGATAGGTGTTAATAGTACTTATATGTTTTGAAATGCGCCTACGCAATTGTTGGACTGTCTTTCCTACATAAACTTTAGGACAGTTGCATGTGGCTAAGTACACTACCCCCATCGTCTGACAGGTAATGAAATCCCTAATTTGGTATTTCCGATTATCAATCGGATTAGAGAATTCTTTTGTACGTGGCATGTATTTACAAAAATTGCACCGTCCACATGGATGTGATCCTTGGATTGATGATTTCAACCAACTGGATGCAGACTCCTCTGCATAAAAACTCCTAACTATTTGGTTTTGAATGTTAGGTCCTCTACGATAAGTTATAGAGGGGTGAGTAGAGATCACCTCCCTAAGGTCATTGTCCACCTGTAATATAGACCAATATTTCTTAAGTATATTCATGATTTTTTGATTGTGTTGATCAAAAGTTCCGATAAACCTAATGATCTTTTGGCCACTATTGTCTTTAGCCAAATTGTGATCACGTAATAATTCAGATCTTGGAGTAGCCCTAGCTCTGGCAAAAGCCTTATGGAGGATTTTCTTGGGATAACCTCTATTGGTGAAGCGTCTATACAGGAGATCACATTCTTCTTGAAATTTAAGAGGATCAGAGCAATTCCTTTTGGCTCGTAGATATTGACTGATTGGGATACCTCTCTTCAATGGTACAGGGTGATAACTCTTCCAATTAAGAAAACTATTGGTTGACGTGGGTTTACGATATATAGAAGTGTGAATGTGACCAAGTGAATCGATGGTGATAGTGAGGTCAAGAAAGTGAAGAAATTTATCGTGAATTTCAGAAGTAAAGTGCATATTAATATGATTAGTGTTAAGTGCTTGAACGAAGGATTGGAATAATTGTGTAGTGCTGTCCCAAAAAATCAATATATCATCTATATAACGACCCCAAAATAAAATGTGAGAATTAAATTCTTGAAAAGTGTCAGAGAAAACGTGAGTGTCTTCCCACCACCCTAAGAATAAATTAGAATAATTCGGTGCACAAGGAGTGCCCATAGCAGTGCCCTTCAACTGAAAATAAAAGTGTCTATCAAAAAGGAAAAAATTGTGAGTAAGTAGAAAACGTAATAGAGTCAAAACAAATTTATTGTGTGCTGTGTACTGAAGACCTTTAGTAGTTAGGAAATATTGTACAGCATTAAGTCCCTGTTCATGTTGGATGTTTGTGTAGAGAGATTCTACATCCAAACTGGCTATAAGAGTACCTGGATCTCCTGTAATTTCTTCACAGTATCCTTGGTATCCTTAATAAAGGACGGAAGGGAGGAAACAAAGGGGGTCATACCGCCCCATACGCAAAAAAAATAAAAAGTTATAGTGGTCAGAAGATGACAATTTTAAACGTATAAATTTCTGTGCATGTAGTTATGATTTTTTCCAGAAGTACGACAAAATCAAACCTATATAAGTAGAGTATCATTTTAATCGAATGGACCTACAGAATAAAGATCAGTTGTCATTTTTACTGAAAAATGTACTGCATAGAAACGGAAGCCCCCAAAATTTACAAAATGACGGTTTTTCTTCAATTTTGTCGCACAATTATAATTTTTTCCGTTTCGCTGTAGATTTTTGGGTAAAATGACTGATGTCACTGCAAAGTAGTATCTGTGGCGCAAAGAATAAGCCAACATATGGATTTTTAGGTGCAAAATTGAAAGGGTTAGGGTTTTTAAAAGGTGAGGAGGAAAAAATGAAAGTGCAAAAACCGAAAACCCCTCAGTCCTTAAGGGGTTAAGGACTGAGGACGTATGGGTACGCCTGTGGGAATTTCGGTCCCCGCCGCTAGCCGGTCGGAGACTGGACCGGGTTGCCTGCTGAAATCATTCAGCAGGCATCCCGTGACAACGCCTGGGTGTGTCCTGGGACCCCCCTATGTTGGCGATCGTGTTCAAATGGCCGATCAATTCAGATAGGCGATTTGCGGTGATTCCGGGCTGATCGGGTCTCTGGTGACCCAATAGGCCGGAAAATAGGGATGATCGGAGAAGTCAGAGACATCCCCGATCAACCTGAAGGGCAGGAGCGAGGTGGCAGATGTGCCACCTCATCCTATCCCCTGCCATTAGTCAGTTAGGACTAACCGACCAATGGCAGTTGGGGGCAGAAGAGTTAAAGTTGAAATCCCTTCTCTGCCCGCCCCTGGATGTCGGGGCAGAGTGGGGAGAAGATGGTGATGGGTACCAGAGTCCACGAGGAGGCGGCGGGATCGGCGGAGGCAGCAGTAAAGATCAGTGGTAAGTGATCTTCACTGCTGCCTTCTAGGAGTTGCCAAACCACAACTCCCAGCATGCCCAGACAGCCTAAGGCTTTCTGGGCATGCTGGGAGTTGTAGTTTTGCAACATCTGGAGGGCCACAGTTTGGAAACCACTATACAGTGGTGCCCAAGCTGTAGCCCTCCAGATGTTGCAAAACTACAACTCCAAGCATGCCCAGACTGCCCAGGCATGCTGGGAGTTGTAGTTCTGTAACATCTGGCCCTTTAGATGTTGCCCAACTACAACTCCCTGCATGCCTGGACAGTCTCAGCATGCTGGGAGATGTAGTTTTGCAACATCTGGAAGAGCACAGTTTGGAGACCACTATACAGTGGTCTCCAAACTGTAGCGCTCCAGATGTTGCAAAACTACATCTCCAAGCATGCCCAGGCATGCTGGGAGTTGTAGTTCGGCAACATCTGGCCCTTCAGATGTTGCTGAACTACAACTTACTGCATGTCTGAGCATGCTTGGAGTTGTAGTTTTGCAACATCTGGGGGGCTACAGTTTGGACACTACTACACAGTGGTCTCCAAACTGTTCTCCTCAAGTTGTTGCATAACTACAACTCCCAACATGCCCTTCGGCTGTCTGGGCATGCTGGGAGCTGTAGTTTTGCAACAATTGGAGGCACACTGGTTAGGAAACGTGTTTCCTAACTCAGTGTTTCCCAACCCATGTGTGTCCAGCTGTTGCAAAACTATAACTCCCATCACAGACCATGCAAGCTGGGAGTTGTAGTTTTGCAAAAGCTGGAGGCACACAGGTTGGGAAACACTGAGTCAAAGGGTAGCTCCCACCATCCTATTTTTTTTTCTGTCCCTGCCTATTGCCAATCTATCCCTAACCCCCTCCCTGCTTTTAATTTTTATTTTTACTATATTAAAAATGCCTTTTGTCTGCCTGGCAGTGTGCTCACTACCAGGCAGACTTCCCCAGCAGGCACCACGTCACTGATGTCTGCTGGGGGGGACTTCCGCCCTTAGTTCATCTACACAGGGTGCCTCCAGCTGTTTCACCACTACAACTCCCAGCTTGCCCTGACATCGCAGAGTCCGGCAGCGGGCGTGCAGGGACAGCGGCGGCGACGAGGCGGCAGCGGCGATGTGTGGGAGGAGTGGCCTCCCAGCCAGTGGCCGGGGAGCCAATGCGCTCGCTCCCTGCCTGTCTGATTGACAGGCAGGGAGCGAGCGCAGGCTGAATGAAAAAGGACCGATGACCAGCCGCATCAGTCCTTTTTCAGGCGTGACGTCACACCAGGCTGCAGCATTTTAATAAAAAAAATAATAAAAGTATATTAGAGATATGTTGTAGTACATAAGTACTACAACATATCAAAAAATAAAGTTGGTGACAGTGCCCATTTAAGTAACAAACTCTGTGTTTTGCAACCAGTGTGCCTCCAGCTGTTACATAACTACAACCCCCAGAATGCATGGACAGCTAAAGGGCATGCTGGAAGTTGTAGTAGTATGCCTCAAACTGTTGCATAACTACAAGTGCCAGCAAGCCCTTCTGCTGTCACTGCATGCTGAGAGTTGTAGTTTTTGCAACAGCTGAAGGCACACTGGTTGCGAAACACTGAGTTTGTTACCGAACTCAGTGTTTTGCAACCAGTGTGCCTCCAGCTGTTGCATAAATACAACCCCCTGCATGCACGGACAGCCAACGTGCATGCTGGGAGTTGTAGATTTGCAGTAGCTGGATGTTTGCTCCCCCCCCCCCCCCAGATGAATGTACAGGGTACATTCACACGGGCGGGGGTTTACTGTGAGTTTGTTGCTGCAAGTTTGAGATGCATCAAATTTTTTGCTGCAGCTCAAACTCCCAGCGGGAAACTTGCTGTGAACCTCCGCCCATGTGAATGTACCCTAAAAAACACTATACTACACTACACAAAATAAAAAGTAAAACACTATATATACACATACCCCTACACATTTAAACCCCCCCCCCCCCCCCACCCTAATAATAGTGAGAAACGTCTGGTATGGCACGGTTTCTAAAACGGAGCCTCCAGCTGTTGCAAAACAACAACTCCCAGTGTTGCCAGACAGCCATTGACTATGCAGGCATGCTGGGAGTTTTGCAACAGTTGGAGGCATCCTGTTTGGGAAACACTGCTGTAGGGTAATTTTGGTATCGGAAGCAAATTTAATTCTTGCATCCATGTCCGTCCATATGCCAATCCCAAATTTAGTCCTCAAATGCGCATGGCGCTCTCTCACTTCGGAGCCCTGTCGTATTTAACCCCTTAAGAACTGAGCCCTTTTTCGCATTTCTGACCACCGTCGCTTTACGAATTAATAACTCAAAAACGCTTTTACCGAATATTCTGATTCTGAGATTGTTTTTTCGTGACATATTCTACTTTATTTTGGTGGTAAATTTTCAGTGTTACTTCCATCCTTTTTTGGTGAAAAATCCAAAAATGTCATGAAAATTTAGAAAATTTAGCATTTTTCTAACTTTGAAGCGCTCTACTAGTGGGCTTCAAAGTAGAGCAGCAATTTTCAAAAATGTCATTAAAATTGCAAAATCTGAAGGGACAGATGTTATAGAACTACAACTCCCAGCATGCCTGGGCAGTTTAGGCATGCTGAGAGTTGTAGTTTGGCAACATCTGGAGGGCTACAGTTTGGGCACCACTGTAACAGTTGCAGTTTGGCCTTCCTAGTGGTTGCCACAGTAAAGATCACTTTACTTTCACTTTCATTTCCTATGGTGTTGCCGCATCATTTTCATTTTCACAAGAAAGAAAAAATTTTTTTATTTGTAACGCAATTTCTTCAGAAATACCCATTATGTGGCCGTAAAATGCTCTGCGGGCACACAACAAGGCTTAGGAGTGAGAGTGCCATGTACATTTGAGGTTATTTGCACAGGGGTTGCACAGGGGTGGGTATAGTGAGCCTTAACACCCCACAGGTGTTTGTAGAATTTTCGTTAAAGTTGGACGTAAAAATAAAAATAAATTTTTTTCACTAAAATGCTGGAGTTATTTTTCATTTTCACAAGGGGTAATAGAAGAAATGGGGTTACAGATTTTGGGCGGCTTTTTTCCAGAGTATGGAAATGCCCCATATGTGGATGTAAAGTGCTCTGCGAGCGAACTACAATGCTCAGAAGAGAAGGAGCGCCATTGCGCTTTTGGAGAGAGAATGTGTCTGGAATTGAAGGCCATGTGTTTACAAAGCCCCCCATGGTGCCAGAACAGTGCCCCCCCTTCCACATGTGACCCCATTTTGGAAACCACACCCCTCATGTAATGTAATAAGGGGTACAGTGAGCATTTATGCCCCACAGGTGTCTGACAGTTTTTTTTGAACGGTGGTCAGTGAAAATGAAAAATGAAATTTTTCATTTGCATAGCCCACTGTTCAAAGATCACTGTCAAACGCCAGTGAAGTGTAAATGCTCACTGCACCCCTTATTAAATTCTGAGGGGTGTAGTTTCCAAAATGGGGTCACAAGTGGGGGGTTTCTTCTGTTCTGGCATTATGGGAGGTTTGTAAATGCACATGGCCCCCGACTTCAATTTCAGCAAAATTCTCTCTCCAAAAGTCCAATGGCGCGCCTTCTGTTCTGAGACCTGTAGTGCGCAGGCAGAGCACATATGGGGCATTTTCTTAATCGGCAGAAATTGGGCTTCAAATTTGTGGATCCATTTTCTCCTATTATCCGTTGTGAAAAATAAAAATTTTGGGTAACACCATAATTTTGGTGTTAAAAATCAAATTTTCAATTTTCACGTCCAACTTCAACGCAAAATCGTCAAACACCTGTGAGGTGTTATGGCTCCCTTATACCCCTTGTTACGTTCCTTGAGGGGTGTAGCCATGTGGGTTCTTTCTTTCCTGTTCTGGCACCATGGGGACTAGCTAAATGCAACAAGCCCCCCAAAATCCATTACAGCAAAATTCTCTTTCAAAAAGCCAAATTTTGCTCCTTCTCTTCAAAGCATTGTATTGCGCTAGCAGAGCACTTAACGTCCATATATGGGGCGTTTTCTTAATCGGGAGAAATTGGGCTTCAAATTTTGGGGTCTATTTTCTCCTATTACCCCTTGTGAAAAAGAAAAATTTGGGGTAACACCATCATTTTAGTGTTAAAAATCAAATTTTTCATTTTCACATCCAACTTCAATACAAAGTCGTCAAACACCTGTGCGGTGTTAAGGCTCACTATACCCCTTGTTATGTTCCTTGAGGGGTGTAGTATCCAAATTAGTATGCCATGTGGGGGTTATTTTTCTGTTCTGGTACCATGGGGGTTTCCTAAATGCATGTTTTTTTTTTTCCTTAAACCACTTTTAAAAATGAAAAAAAAATGGGGTTACAAGAACATGTTAGTGTAAAAAATGAAGATTTTGATTTTTCTCCTCCACATTAAATGTCATTTTGAATACTTTGAGGGGTGTAGTTTCTATAATGGGTTCATTTATGGGGTATTTCTCACAGAAAGGCCCCTCAAATCCACTTCAAATTTAACTGGTCCCTGAAAAATTCTGATTTTGAAATTTTCCAGAAAATTTAGAAAATTGCTGCTATACTTTGAAGCCCTCTAATGTCTTCAAAAAGTAAAAACATGTCAACTTTATGATGCCAACATAAAGTAGACATATTGGGGGATATTTATCAAAGTTGTCTATGTCCCGCATCAATATAGACCAAACTACAGAGGGTTAGTCTGGTCTATTGTGCACCTAATTTATCAAATGGCGCACAGCTCTTGATAAATTCTGTGCACAGACTGCATGATCTATGCTTTAGTCTATATTTAAACCTGCTCCAACATGGTCTGACATTTCGGCGTACTTTCAGCCTATGCGACTTGTCGCTGAAAAGTCGCTTTTGATAAATTCAGCACCAATGCATTTTTCAATGCATTTCAGTCTAAAATAGACTTGCATGCATCATGTTCTAAAAATCCTCCAGAGCAAAAGTCGCAGAAAAGTCGCACATATGTAGACTGCGACTTTCTGTGCGACAAATTTAGACAAGAAAAACCAGTCTAAATCCTTTGATAAATCTCCCCCATTGTATTTGTGAATCAATATAAAATGTATTTGGAATATCCATTTTCCTTACAAGCAGAGAGTTTAAAGTTAGAAAAATGCTAAATTCTCATGAAATTTGGGGATTTTACACCAAGAAAGGATGCAAGTAACGACGAAAATTTACCACTATGTTAAAGTAGAATATGTCATGAAAAAACATTCTTGGAATCAGAATAAACAGTAAAAGCATCCCAGAGTTATTAATGCATAAAGTGACAGTGGTCAGAATTTCAAAAAAGGGCTCAGTCCTTAAAGGGGTACTCCGGTGCTTACACATCTTATCCCCTATCCAAAGGATAGGGGATAAGATGCCTGATTGTGGTAGTCCCGCAGCTGGGGACGCCCGTGATCATGCACGCGGCACCCCGTTTGTAATCAGTCCCCGGAGCGTGTTCGTTCCGTGTCTGATTACGGTCGACCACAGGGCCGGCAGCGTGTGACGTCACGCCTCCGCCCCCGTGCGACTTCACGCTCCACCCCTCAATGTAAGCCTACGGGAGGGGGCGTGATAGCTATCACGCCCCCTACCATAGGCTTGCATTGAGGGGCGGAGTGTGACATCACACGGGGGCGGAGGCGTGACGTCACGCGCCGCCGGCCCTGCGGTCGACCGTAATCAGACCCGGAGCGAACACGCTCCGGGGACTGATTACAAACGGGGTGCCGCGTGCATGATCCCTGGCGTCCCCAGCTGCGGAACTCCCGTGATCAGGTATCTTATCCCCTATCCTTTGGATAGGGGATAAGATGTGTAAGCACCGGAGTACCCCTTTAAGGTGAAAAAGGGCTCAGTTTAAGGGTTTAAAAGTGCTTTACCCAAATTTTCCACAGTTTGGCTCTTTAAGATAGTCCAGGGAACAATGTTTTAGACACTTACAGTCATGGCCATTAATTTGGCACCCCTGAATTATTGGCAAGAAAATGAAGCATTTCTCACAGAAAAGGATTGCCATAACACATGTTTTGCTAAAAACATGTTTATTCCCTTTGTGTGTATTGAAACTAAACCAAAAATGGGAGGAAAAACAGCAAATTGGACATAATGTCACACCAAACTCCAAAAATAGTCTGGACAAAATTATTGGCACCCTTAACTTAATATTTGGTTGCACACCCTTTGGAAAAATGTACTGAAATCAGTTGCTTCCTATAATGATCAATAAGCTTCTTACACCTCTCAGCCTGAATGTTGGACCACTATTCCTTTGCAAACTGCTCCAGGTCTCTCTTATTGGAATGACGCCTTGTCCCAACAGCAATTTTAACCCCTTAAGGACCTAGGGCGTATGGATAGGCCCTGGCTCCCTGGTACTTAAGGACCCAGGACGTATCCATATGCCCGTGGGAATTTTGGTCCCGGCCGCGTGCCGGGATATTGATCAGCAGGCACCCCGCACAAATGCCCCCCATGTCGTCGATCGCCGCAAATCACCGCCACAGTATGAATGAGGTTGCCCACTCCTCAGTGCTGGGGGTGTAGCCGAGCTCCCCAACCCAACCCCGTTGGTAGGGTAGCAAGGTACTGGGGTCCCTGCATAGAGCAGGGATATTGTGTGCGTAGGTCTGTTAGTGCTTAGGTAGAGGTGTTCAAAGGGCAGGATCTCCCTATACAATTCACCCGAAACCCGCCACTTGTCATAGAAATGTCGAAGCTGATAATATTGGAGCACACACAGAGCGGAGGAGGCAGGGTCGCCCACTATGTCGGAGAGATCTTTCAAGGAGGAGGAGTGGAGGACCTTAGTTATAGGTAGGGGACCCGACAGTGGAATAGAGAGGAAGCAACCCGGAGAAGAACCCGGGAAAAAGTCCGGGTTTCCAATCAGTGGGGTCAGGGGGCCTAGCGGGCGAAGTAACCCTGCTTGCGTATGGTGGGAGAGGCAGGCACGACTTCGGAGAAAAATGGGAGGGGGGCCTTAGAACTGGGCATCCAGTATGATGGGCGGATGCAGGGTAGGGAGGTGAGGGGGAAGGGAGAGAGTTCAATTTCCAATCAGACCCAGAGCTTAATGTGGGCCGAGTGAAAACCATCTAGGATACGGGCTGCTGTAGCGGCCAAGTAGTAAGTGTACGGGTCAGGGAAGGCTAAACCACCATCTGTTTTAGGCTGAGCCAGAGTGTCTTTGGAGAGCCTGTGGTGGCCACCCGACCACACAAATTTAGTAAAGAGTGTAGTGAGAGGCCGAAAGAAGGCTCTAGGAAGCATCACCGGCAAGGTCTGAAACAGATATAGCAGGCAAGGAAGCAGGTTCATCTTTAGGATGTTGATACTCCCTATCCACGAAAAATCCTTACGGTCCCATTTAGCCAGATCGTCTTTGAATCGGGCTAATAAGGGGGTGAGATTCAAGTCGACTATGCGGGAGAGGTCTTTAGGGATGAGTACCCCCAAATAGCGGAATGTGGAGGGATGCCAAGAGAAGGGGAACTACCCCTGGAGCCTAAGGGCCAGAGCGGAGTCCAGAGAGACATTCATTGCGACTCTTAGAAAAATTGATCTTGTAACTGCACATCGCTCCAAACTCCGCAATGGCAGGAAGGAGTACAGGGAGAGAGGTCTCAGGAGAGGAGACATAGAGGAGAAGGTCATCAGCAAAAGCTGAACACTTAAAGTGGAGACCCCGCACCGGGATACCCTTGATATCATCGTTGAGGCGGATGGCCTGTAATAAGTGCTCCATCACTAGGACGTAGAGCAGGGGGAGAGGGGGCACCCCTTCCTAGTTCCATTACGAATGGACAGAGGGGCAGACAGCGAGCCATTAATGCGAATTTTAGCTGTAGGTCGTGCATATAAGGCAAGGATTCGGTTGAGGGCAATGGGGCCTAAGTGCTCCAGAACACCTCTCATGAAGTCCCAACCCACCTGATCAAAAGCCTTTTCGGCATCAAGAGATAAGAGCATACAGGGGAACTTGGTCACTTGAGCGTGATGGATGAGTGAGAACGTTTTTTGAGTGTTGTCTCGGGCCTCCCTATTGGGGACAAAACCCACCTGATCGAGGTGAATCAGGGACTCCAAGAGGTGCCAGACGCAATGCAATCAACTTTGCCTAAAGCTTTGCATCCACATTCAGAAGAGAAATGGGATGATAACTTTGGCAAAGTTTGGGTCCTTACCTTCTTTCGGGATCACCATGAGGAAAGCAGTCAGGAATGAGTCAGGGAAAGGGGAAGAGGGGGAGATGGCATTAAAGGCTTTCAGTAGAAACGGGGAGAAATCCGCCTGAAGCGTTTCATAAAATTGGCTGGTATAGCCATCGGGCCAGGGGATTTACCGGAAGGGGAGGAAGAGATGGCCAGTTCCAACTGCTCCGGTGTAAATAGGCGTTCCAGTTCATCAAGCGCAGAGGGCGCTAAGCGGGGTAGGGCAGTCTGTAGCAAATCGGAGAGAATATCATGGAAGGAGGGGGGGAGGGGACTTCCCCCGTTCCCTTAAGGTCATAAAGACCCGAGTAGTACGCGTGGAAGGCATTAAGAATATCAGCAGTATGATGTTCCATGTGACCAGTGGCATTTTTAACCGATGGGACGAAGAGGGCGGCTCACCTGTCCCTCAAGGCCCTAGCCAACATCCGACCTGCCTTATAACCCCACTGATATTGGGAGGCGGAACAGATCTGTCGGAAGCGATTGTGTTTATCGATAAGGACCTGGACGTCCTGATGCACCCTGAGGAGGGTCCATAGGTCATCCTCAGGGAGAGTATGTTTGTGTCGTAGCTCAAGAGAATGCAATGTAGCCAGCAGAGACAAAAGTTGCGCTTAGGCCTCCCTCTTGCGTCTGGCTCCATGCTGTATCAGAATCCCCCGTAGGACACATTTAAGTGCTTCCCATTGGGTCTGGGGCATCGTGGAGTCAGAGGCATGTGTGAGTGCAAAGGTAGTGACAGCCTGCTTAAGGTCTGCCAAACAGAGGGGGTCCAACAGGAGCGACTCATTAAGACGCCAGGTGAACTCTCTGGGGGAGAGCGGGAAGCTGAAGCACACAGCAGACCGGGGCATGGTCCGAGTGGAACATCGGGTCAATGGTACAGGAAACCAGAGAGGGGAGGAGGTGATGGGAGATAAGAACATAATTGAGCTTGGAGTACACTCCCCTAGCGTGCGAGAAAAAGGTATAGTCCCGGTCAGTGGGATGGAGGAGACGCCAGGCATCACACAGCTGGTGCATATGCAAGGCTCTTTTTGTTCCATTCAAAGCCGCAAAGGAGAGTGTACTGGAGCTCAAGGAGGTGTCAAAGGCAGAATTGAGGGGAACATTAAGGTCACCACATACAATCAACCTACCCTGGGAGAAGGTGTTAAAGTCCTCCAGTGTCCTCGCCAAGAAAGTGTGTGGTTCGGTTCATATATACAAGCCACAGTATATTCCCGACCCTGTATGGAACATTTCACAAACACTTAACGGGCATCGTGATCAATACGGGAATATAATATTTGCACCGTTAGAGACTTATGAAAGAAAATTGCCGCCCCTCTAATTTCTGGGATGGAGAACTACTGTGAAACCACGTCGGGTAATATTTGTTACGGAAACCCGATAGCTGATCCTGTCGTAAGTGGGTCTCTTGCAGGCACACTATGTCAGACTTCTGTTTATGAAAGCTATACAACACTTTGGCACGTTTCCCAGGGATGTTGAACCCATGCACATTCAGGGAAGAAATTTTAAGAGATGCCATTGTAGGCACAGTAATGGTGACGCGCCGCTGGGAAAGGGGCGGAAGAACTAGGCTCCTAGCCAACTACTACGGGACACCCCGGAAGAAGCTCCTTAGCGAAACGTCGGGTGGTGAAGCTTATGCTATTGTGTTTAGTACGTGCCGCAGTGGTTTTCTACTTCTCCCGTGTTCGTTCTCCCCTTTCCCTTTTTACATCCCTGTTTCTTCTAGTACTTCCTCCCCACTTCCTCCTCGTTTCTCTCGTCTTGTTTTTGTTGTACGTCTATTTTTGTACCTGCTGGGGCGGTTCCGTTCGGCTGCTCTAATTCTCCTCCCATGGCGGACTACAACATCACCTCCTTCAACATCAAGGGCTTCAATGTACCGGCGAAGAGGACGCAGATCTTGTATCACCTTCATAAACGTAAGGTACACGTAGCCTGTTTTCAGGAAACCCACTTTAAGGAGGGACACACCCTGACCCTTAAAATTAGGCATTACTGTTTGGTACTGCGCTTATATCCATGAGTCACGGTCCAAGGGAGTTGCCATTGCCATTCATAAGTCACTGGTCCATCAAGTTTCTAATGTTATCCTGGATCCCCAGGCTAGGTACATAATCCTCTCCCTGCTTCTGCGCAGCAGAGCCGTTACTCTGGTTAGCGCTTACACCCCTAATCAGGGTCAGCGTGATTTCCTTATCACTCTCATTGATCAGGTGGTCTCTGTAGCACAGGGGACTGTGGTGCTATGCGGAGATCTAAATTTGACTCTGGACCCCACCCTGGACAATTCCACGGGGCGCTCCAGTCTCTCCTATTCTGCCATTAAACGGGTCAAGCGGTCTCTAGCCTTGCTTCAATTGTGCGATACAGCATCCCTCTGACAGGGACTATAGTTTTTTTCCTCTCCACATGAGTCCTACAGTCGCCTGGATTATATCCTGGTTCAACATTCTGCTCTCTCTTGGTTATCTGACACTAGGATTGGCAACATTCTCTGGTTGGACCACGCCCCTGTCTTCTGTTCCCTCCAACTTCCATTCCTGACCAAGTCCGAGTGGTTGTGGAGGTTGAACGAGTCCCTGCTCTTGGACACGGTTTGCATGGCTGATCTTACTAGAACTGTTTCCGATTTTGTGTACGATCATACATCAGACCCCACTGCACCCTTCGTTCAATGGGAGGCGCTCAAGTGCATCCTCCGGGGGGTCCTCATCAGGCATGGTTCTAGATTAAAAGGTGAGAAGGCCCATACCCTTAGTCAGGCTCTACATAAGGTTGCTTCGCTCGAACTGGCACACAAGCGCTCACTCTCACAACCAATCCTGCGAGACCTGCAATTGGCTCGCCTGGAGGTTAAGTGCCTCCTGGAGGCCTCTTGGGGCCATCCAAATGGGGCGCAGCAAATTTTATTAATATGGCAATAAGAGCGGTCGAATGCTTGCCAGAGCCCTGCGAACCAAGCTGGCTCAAACTCATATCCCCTCCATTCACTCGGCTTCGGGGGCTATGGTACACACCATGGAAGAAATCAAGTCTGTTTTTCATTCTTTCTTCTCTGACCTGTACCATCTCCCACCGCAGTCACCTCCCCCTCCCTGTCCTTCCCCTACCCTCTCTGACGATGACAGGGAGGCGCTGGATGCCCCTGTTGTCCTCGGAGGAGTTGTCATTGGTCATTAAGAATCTCCCGGGCTTCACTGCTAAGTTTTACAAATACCTCTTGGACTCCCTTTCCCCAATCCATGTAAAGGCCTTTAACTCCATATCTCCTGACACCCCATTGCCAGCAGCTTCCACATTGGCCCACGTAGTCGTGTTGCCGAAACCAGAGAAAGATCCCTGCTCCTGTGGCAGCTATAGACCCATTTCCTTGCTTAATGTTGACCTGAAAATTTACTCTAAGCTACTTGCCACCCAACTGAATAAAATCCTCCCTGCCCTTATACATCCGGATCAGGTGGGGTTTGTCCCGGGGAGGGAAACCAGGGACAATACGATCAAAATGATAGACATTATGCATTATGCACAGTCTAATCAATTACCCTTGATGATTTTATTTCTCGATGCCGAAAAGGCTTTCGACTACATTTCCTGGTCCTCCCTGGCACAGACCTTACAGCACATGGGATTAGGCCCCAATTCCTCCTCCAAGGTTCTGGCCTATATCATACCCCTATGGCCCGAGATAAACCGGTCCCTCTCCCCTCCATTCACGATCCATAATGGCACGTGGAAGGGCTGCCCCCTTTTCCCCCTACTGTACGTCCTGGTGATGGAACATCTTCACGGGATCACACGTACAAATGTTCTGCCTTTGCGGATGATCTTCTGGTGTATATCACTGACCCGTTAGTGTCTCTCCCATGTTTAATGTCTCGCTTGGCTGATTTTAGGGTCTGGTCTAATTTCAAAATCAATTTATCCAAGTCAGAAGCGCTCAATGTTTCCTTGCCCGCCGTACAGTGTCCTCTCTCCAGTCCTCATTCCCGTTCGGCTGGTCCAGTAACGGCATTAGATACTTTGGGGTGATGATCCCCTCGAATCTATCCCATCTGTTTTCCGTAACTTCTCCTCTCTCCTGGTTCATTTTCGGACAGACCTGGAGACTTGGAACTGTAATGACTTCTCTTGGTTCGGCCGAGTTAATATACTCAAAATGACCCTGATGCCTCGCTTGTTATATTTACTGCAGACAATCCCTCTCCATATCCCATCTTTGTTCTGGCGGCAGTTGCAAACATGCTTTGGCTCCTTCGTGTGGGCCTCTGCCCGCCCTCGGCTTAACCATCTCACCCTGACCCGTCCTAAGTTGTCGGGGGAGTGGGCCTCTCTGATGGTCATTTGTACTACTTAGCCTGCGCCCATGCACGCGTGCTTGATTTCTTCAAGGACAACGAATCCAAACTTTGGGTTCGGCTGGCCCAAGACATTTGCCCTAAAGCGCTCTCCACCCTGCCGTGGACCTGGTCTCCAGCGTCCCAGAGCGGCGTTCATACCTCCTTTACTACATGCCACACCTTGGCGACCTTGTACCGCGCGGGGTCGGGAGCTTGTCTCATTGATCAGGGGGGTCCCCCCCTCCCTATCTCAGACAATCCGCAATTTCCACCTGGGTCCACCCGTGAAGGTGGAGTCCAGGTCTAATGCCATCCGCTTTCATCATGTCCTTGATGGAGGTGGGCTCAAGCCCCTGGATGCCTTACTGGTGGAGTGCCCATTATCTCGACGAGCTCCCTTTGCCTACCTCCAGCTACAGCATTTTTACTCTAGCCTCCCGGGACGGGCTTCCCTACACCACAGCCTGTCTCCGTTTGAGCGCATGTGCCTAGCCTACTCATACCCTCGTCACTCCATTTCTGCCATTTATGGCCTACTGTTGGCTCTAAGATCAGAAACCCTTCTGACATTCTGTCGTGCTTGGGAATCCGAATTAGGCAAGACATTCACACCACACTCATAAATCTGTTATAGCCACGAAAGCACATTAGACTAGTTATAAAATTCTATCTCGATGGTATCGGGTGCCGACCTCTCTGCACTGCTGGTATCCCTCTGTTCCGAGCTCATGTTGGCATTGCAGTGGTGATGAGGGTTCGATGACGCACGTATGGTGGGGTTGTCCCAAACTTCTTGATTTTTGGAGGGCGATATTACAAGTTGTCCTAGAAGTGACAGGAGTCCAGGTCCCCCATAATCTGGAGGACGCCCTCCTTTATATGTTCCCAATGGCGCAGGCGAAATATAAGAAATCCCTCACGAGACATCTCCTTCAGGCTGCTTAAACCGTGATTCCCAGACGCTGGAAAAACCCCGATCCCCCCCGCTCTTGAGGAATGGTTCAGTGAAGTAAACCACATTCAACACATGGAGGAGCTTTTGGTGATCCACCCCGAGGATGCGAATAGGTATGCTGCAACGTGGCTCCCTTGGTCATCTTTTTGTTCTTCCCCCAGGTATAGGCTCCTTAGCTAGATTTTGTACCCATGGATCTGCTTGGTCTTCCCTGGTGCCTTGGGGGTCTGTCATCGTTTGGTCACCGCCCTGGCTGGGCTCTTTTGTTATGTGTCTCTTTATTTAGTTCCCCTATTGTCTATCTTGTTTTCTGTTCTCTTTGTCCCTTTCGCTTCTGTTGTGTTTTCCTTCCAGACCTTTTTGTTGTCTGATATGCTGCCTTAGCTTTGTATTCTGTGGACCTTATCCTTTTCCCCCTCCGCCCAGTGCCTGGGCAGCTCTAGCTCTTTTACTTGCTTGCTCCCTCAATTTACTGTTTCCACTATTCAGCCTTATGTTTATATTCACGTTTTTCATCATCACTGTCACACACCTTTTTCTCTCATTTCACTTCACCTCATTAACCTACACCATTTCAAATAATTGCCATTCCAAACACTATTGCAGTGTTCATTTACTTTAAAGATGTTTTTATCTCACTTGCGGCACATAACAATTCTTTTCATTTTTTTCAGCTAATGTTTGCTGTTTTTGGTGGTGGTAAGTGTTTCACCTACATGTATGTTCGTTTGCATGTTATCACTCTGTCTCTCTTTCACTCAGCACGGTTTCACACCGTGATCAGTCTTTTTATTTGTATGTCTATTAATGTTTGTTATACTGCGCATGCACCAGCCATCACGGGTAGCATATACCCCGGCTCTCTCTTAGAATGAATAAATTGCATTCACCATCCGGCTGCAGTAGGATGTGAACATCATGTGACCTCCACTTTTGGTCACGTGACCTCCACTTCCTATCGGCGTGTCTGATTATCAGTAGCGTACACGGCATTGCTCCCGTCCAGCTGCCGGTATGATGGCGTCTTTTAATGTAGGTAGGTTGGACTTATGACAAGTTCCTCCACTTCACACATGTTAATAACTAGTATTAGGGATGCGCCTCCTGTGATTGGTTGCTCGCCAGCATTTATACTGCCTTGAATACCCAGATAGACACGCCCTCTGACGAAGCGATTACATGCGAAAACGCGTTCGGGGTTTGAGGTGAGAGGTGCGCTTTAAGTGCTGTGGTCATATGCTGCTATCCCCTTTCATTGCTGGTTTACTGTTGCATTGTATTTTACTGCATTGTCACTTTGTTATGTTTGGTGTAGATGCCCATTGGGAGACCACACCTCTTCTCCCACGGACATCTCCACCATATAGCAGTTTTTGTATAACCCTTTTTTTCCACCATTCTTGCCCACATATATTTTCTTACATTATTATGTTATTTTGCACCTATGCTGTTTGTACTATCCAGCTTTATTATTGAATCAGCACTCTCTACCTCACTGCTTCTTCCTGAGTCCTTGTGGTACCAGTTCAACTTCATGTTTTTAACGTGTTTTTATATGTCCATTTTGTGTATTTAATGAAGTTTGTTCTACTTTTGCTATTAACCCTGTCATTGCCATTGTTTGGTCTTCTTTTTGGTGTGTGTCATTGTCATTCTTTGCTTTCCTCAATAAAAGTTTTTGGAAATTTGAAAAAAAAAACTCCGGGAACTCACCAGCTTCAGTGCATAAAGAGGGAAATACATCATCATGTAGCAATTTCCCATATCCAGTGGTCTTGAGGTTTCCATTCATGAAGAATGGCCCCACTATATTTGTACCCCATACACCACACCATCAATTTTTGTGCTTCAACAGTCTTGGAGGGATCTATCCAATGTGGGTCAGTGTCAGACCAATAGCAGTGGTTTTGTTTGTTAACTTCACCATTCACATAAAAGTTTACCTCATCACTGAACAAAATCTGCATAAACTGAGGGTCCTGTTCCAATTTTTGTTTTGCCCATTCTGCAGCACCTGAAACTACGGATACTGGAAGCCTGTGCTAGCATTTCTCCTGCGGTGTTGCTATCAGTGTGTGAAGAGTGGGAGAAGAGGGTTGCACTGACAATCCAACACAATGGGCAGCACATTGAGCACATTTTAACGTTAACGTTAAAACCAAGCACATAATTGTTTGACGTGTCACATGACCCTCTTCCTATTGAAAAAGCAAAAGTTGGATTCAAAATGGCCACCATGGTCACCACCCATCTTGAAAAGTTTCCCCCCTCACATATACTAATGTGCCACAAACAGGAATTTAATATCACCAACCATTCCCATTTTATTAAGGTGTATCCATAGAAATTGCCCACCCTGTAGATCTCTGGATATGGACTTGTAACCTTGAGATTGTTGATATTTTTCCACAATTTTGGTTCTCAAGTCAACAGTCGACAGTTCTCTTCTCCTCTTTCTGTTGTCCCTGCTTAGTGTGGAACACACAGAAACACAATGCAAAGACAAAGTGAACTTTTTATCTGCTTTCAGGTGTGATTTTTATATTGCTCACACCTGTTACTTGCCCCAGGTAAGTTTAAAGGAGCATCACATGCTTGAAACAATCTTTTTTCTCCACAATTTTGAAAGGTTGCCAATAATTTTGTCCAGCCCATTTTTGGAGTTTGGTCTGACATTATGTCCAACTTGCCTTTTTTCCTCCCTTTTTTGGTTTAGCTCCTTCCAATAAACAGAAAGGGAATAAACATGTGTGTCAGGATCCGGGTACTGTGAGGATACTGGTGGTGGATCCTCTGTGTTAGTGGGGAGATGACGTGGGCCGTACCAGGGGAACGGAGTCTAAGGGGTTACTGGTATTCACCAGAGCCCGCCGCAAAGCGGGATGGACTTGCTGCGGCAGGTAACCCCCAGGTCGTTCCACCCGATATCGACTCAACCCCGACTGACTGCTGAGATGGCGCGGTACAAGGGATTAGGCAAGAGCAAGGTCGGACGTAGAAGGTCAGGGCAGGCAGCAAGGATCGTAGTCAGGGGCAACGGCAGGAGGTCTGGAACACTGGCTTGGGACATACAAGGAATGCTTTCACTGGCACAATGGCAACAAGATCCGGCAATACAGGGAAGGGGAAGTGAGGTGATATAGACCAGTGCACAGGTGAATTCATTAATTTGGGGCAGGCGCCAATCAGCAGCGAACTGGCCCTTTAAATCGCAGAGAGCCGGAGCGCGCGCTCACTAGGGAGCGGGGCCGCGCGCGCCGGGACTGAACAGACGGGGAACGGGTCTGGTAAACAGGCTGGAATGCGAACCGCGAGCGGGCGCGCCCCGCATCACGGATAGCATCCCTGCTTGGGACACTATCGCAGCGCTCCTGGTCAGCGGGTCCGACCGGGGCGCTGCGAGCAGGTAAACGCTGCGAGCGCTCCGGGGAGGAGCGGTTACCCAGAGCGCTCGGCGTAACAATGTGTATAGCAAAACATGTGTTACTGCAATCCTTTTCTGCGAGAAATACTTCATTTTCTTGAAAAATTTCCGGGGTGCCAACATTTACGGCCATAACTGTACCCTCTTTACGTAGGATATTCCACCGCAGGGACGAACCCCCCCCCCTCCCCGGGATCTCCTGTCCGGGCTACCTGCTACTTCCACGTCCTCAGAGCAGGGCGTTCTCTATCTTCCTGGACAAACACAAATTACTGCCCACTCAGCCAATCACTGGCTACAGAGATGTCCTGCTTCAGCCGCCAATTGGGGTTTTACTTTTGTTTGTCCAGGAAGGTGGGGGCCAGAGTACGCCAAGGATGTTTAAGTAGCCAGGGTTCGTTACAAGAGATTGTGGAGATTTCCAGTGATCAGACCCCTTGCAATCAGACACTGTGGATAAGGGATAAATGTCTGAAAGGTTCAGTTCCCTGGACTACCCTTTTTAGGGTTCTAGGTTGAACTTGAAGGACTCTTTTGTCTTTTTTCAACCTTACAAACTATGGGGGACATTTATCATTGTTTGTTTTGGTAAGCAAGTTCTGAAGGCATTCCTTTTTCCTTATGTGCTAAATTTTTTATCCTATTAACACAGGGGGTTGATAAATTTTGAGCACATAAGCAAAGTCTCAGTTGAGGCTTTTGTGAGACTTTTTTGCGACTTTTTATAAGTGCTTAACACAGGCAGTTTTGTACTCCAGGCCAGATCTGGATTAGACTTGAGACTTTTTTTTTAAATGGGTTTGCAACTTTTTTTTGCCTACATGCAACTTTCGCACATCATAAATTCCCGATCACTGCAAAATGAAAACTGAAAATTGCTTAGGTAAGGCTGCATTCACATCTCGTTTTTGCAATACTGTTCCCGTATCAGGTTTTTTTGTAAAAAAACATATGTCTCAAAACCGGACCGAATCATATACAACCGTATATACCTCTGTAGTGTTTTAAACCGTATACGGTTTGAAAACGGATGTGTGTTTGCATACGGTTTAATAGGTTTTTTGGAAAAAACGGATATGGTTTTATATTTGTCCTTAATTAAATAAAGGTTTTTTTGTTCTATTTCTGGGAAGAACTTTCTGTGTGCACTGTGCATGTGCATACTGCAAAACCGTATTGTGCAAACCGGATGGAACCGGATGCACATGGTTCTGTACGGTTCCGATTGATCACCATTTTAAAGAAACCGGATACAGGTTGTATCTGTTTTTTCACCCGGACATAAAACCAAAGTAGACAACGGTTTTGTGTACAGGAAAAAAACGGATAAAACCGTAAGTGATGCAAAACGTACACAACCGGATGCTACGTTTGGCATACGGTTTTCAATGACATGTCTATACATACGGTTTGCAATATAGTTCCATACTGTTTTTACACTGAAACTGGATACGGGAACCGTATTGCAAAAATGAGATGTGAATGCAGCCTACGGGTGATTGCAACTTCATGCTTACCCACAAAAGTTGCACAAGAAAGTGCTTATGCGCATGTGCGACTTTTTGTGCACTCGGAGTAACCTATATGTCCCCCTATATGATATACTGCACTCTTAGACTTAAATCCCTTTCATTAGTTTCTCAACATAGCCAGACATCAGCTTCTAGTAGCCTTTCTGTGGAATGTTAGCCCATTCCTCATGGCCAATAGCCTCCCAGTTCACTAATTTTGTCATCGGCTTGTGTGCTGATCACCTTCACCAAAAATGTTATATGGGGTTCCAATCAAGTAAATGTGACAGGTACTCCAGGATATTCCAGGACTTTTGGAACCAAGCCTGGTGGACTTTGAGTTATGTTTGGCTTCATCCTGTTGGTAGGTTCACTGATGACCAAGCATCAGCTTTCTCAATGAAGGTATGACGTTTCTCCTAGGATTTCCTGCATGTTCCAATGACTAACCAGCCACGGATCACCACACAGCCACCACCATGGTTCACTGTAGGCAGGGTGTTCTTTTCAGCTTTATTATTCCTCTTCCAGGCAAACAGTTGATCAATAACTGAAATAAGAATGCCAAAATGCCTGTTTTAATTATATAGTTTTAAGCATATTGAAGCTGACTTTTATACTGCTTTTGGGTCAATAGTGGTGTATGCCTTATAGCTTGGGCATGAAGACCTAAAGCATTTAGTCTGCAGCTGTGTGCAAATGGAAACAAACCTACATGCCTGTTGCCACCAAATCTTGCTGCAGGGTTTTTGACAATCTGCCTCCTCAGAAATCTGTTGGCAGCCATTGATTACTTCCTGTCTACCACATTCAGGTAGTGGAGCCAGTGTTTCATTAACTTAGAGATGCAAGAAAATGCAACATTCAATGCCTTTGCTTTCTTTTTGTATCATTGTTCTTGTTTGTTTAAGGCAATGTTCTCTTAATTTGTTGACTAGTTTCTTGACTCAGCCATGTTTGCATCAAAAGTCACAGTCAACAAAGCCCTAGTCGGTTCAGGTATTTGATGTGTTTTATTTCAAGCACAACTAATTAGGCTCTTGATGCTTGAGACATCTAACTTGCAAATGTAATGTGTAATTTTAGTGCCATTTTGTGTTGAATTTAGAGAAATAATTTGTTATATTAATTGTTCACAAAGCTCACTTTGAGATCTCTGTTACAGACGCTGATAACATGGCTGGACTGAGTGTGTCACATTGAACACCAATGGATCGTGACAGGTCCCATTGCCTTTGAATGGTATTTTCATTAGATGTCCATTATTTTGCAGGATTTTAGGGGAGAAAAAAACTGACATGCTGGATTTTTTTCTCTGCTAAAGTCCTGCCATTTAAACGGAATTAGCGAACAGAGCTCACTAATGGAGCTGCTAACACTGGTGTAAATGAGGCCTTACAATGTGGATTGAATAATTTTAATTGCAGCTGTATTAGAACTATGACCATAAATGTTATACTAAAATGCAATATGCATGTAAGTCATTTAAACACACAAGAAAAACATCTGTAACAATTATTTTTATTCATTCCACTTATACCTTTAATAAATATAACTGTATAAAATGTTTTGTAGGAATGTCATGTCAAAACATGTATGATTGTAGTTGATCAGAAATCTTCAAAGTGGAGTCATGTAGTGAATAGGATTTATTCAAGATGCACTAGGAGATCCCCTTCTCCCACGGTATCACCAGGTTTGCAGTGCACAGATGTCACCTGTAAATGATAAAGTCAGATATAAAAATGTTAACCATACAATAAAAATTGAAGAAATGAAAGTGTACCTGCAATTTTAAAAGCTTTTGATGTTTCACAGAGACATGACAAAAGTTTTGATTTGAGACCTCCACCGATCAGAAGAAGGAGCGGAGAGAAGCTTCACTCCTAGGGTTGCAGCAATCTCCATCCAGCATATCTCTGGATGACTCTATAGACTTACAGTGGTGTTGCAGGGTGGAGATGCAAGCTGCTAAGTGAAGTGCTCTACTGCATGCATCCCCCAGCTCGTTCTGATCAATGGGAAGAGCAAAACTTCTCACATGTCTCTGTGACACATCCAAAGTTTTTGAAATTAAATAAATATGGAAACAGATGGACCAGATCGCTGCTTTCCCAGTACAAACTGCCTTACATGTCACTGCTGACTGTAAGAATCAGCAGCTCTAATATAGAACTGAGCTATATGCAATTTCTACATTACATGTGATTAAAAGGGAATACTTTTCATTTTAATTAGACTTATAGCTGAAAATCAGACATTTTAAACTTTTGCTTTTTTTCCTGGTGCTGCCCTTTACCAGATAAAGATAGTTTTTCTTATTGCAAGGTGTAATGTAATCACAAGTTTGTTGGGTATTTTTTTTTTTGCTACAGGGAATTTACCAGGACCCATTCTAGTGGGGGGTTTTATGTTGTTATTTTTTTAATTTATTTATTATAAGGATTATCCCAAGATCAAAATGTATCCCCTATCCACAGAATAAGGGAAAACTAGTTTATCAAGGGACTCCTACCGAACCCCAGAAGGACAGAAAATTGTCCCCGAATGAATTGTCAGTTGTCTATGAATAAGTTTTCATGCTCTATGAATGGAGCACATCACATGTGAGCAATCAGCAATCCATTCATGCTCTATGGGGTTTCTGGACATTGCTGAGCTCAGCGCTTGGCAATGGCTGGAAGCTCCATAGAGAATGGAGTGCTGGCCGAGCATGTGCGCTGCAATCCATTCACTCAGAAAACAACTTTCTCAATTCTTGGAATTGATTGGGATTCCAATAGTCAGACCGTAACTGTTCAGCTGTGGATAGATATTAACTTTTGACCTTGGGATAACCCCTTTAAATATGATTTGCTTGTAGAGTTTATTTTTAGGCATAAAAAAATAAAAATTCTATATATATATATATATTTATTTATTTTTTTTCACTCAAAAGGTGCAGATTTTCTAGTAAAAATGTATTGATGACTTATCCCCAGGATGTAGAGTATACGGTTGGCACTGCAGCTCGTCAAAGTCCCAGTGCCCGTAGAATGTAGGAAGATTCAATATGGAGAAAGCTGCCGGCACACAGTAGATGCCTTTCATAATGTTTAATCCCTTAAAGGGGTACTTTGCCCCTAGACATCTTATAAGATGTCAGATCACCGCGGTCCCGCTGCTGGGGAGCCCCTGTGCGTAATGACGGGCGATACAGGGGACGAAGCAGCGTGACGTCATGGCTCCGTCCCTCGTGACATCACGGCCCGTCACCTTAATGCAAGTCTATGGCTGGAGGCATGATGACCGCCACGCCCCCTCCCATAGACTTGTATTGAAATGGGCGGGCCGCGACGTAACGATGCTCGGGCCCCTGTATTGCTGGTCATTACGTGCAGAGCGAACTCGCTCTGTGCTGTAATGATAGCGCAGTGCTGCAGCGGGGATCCCGTGGCTCCCCAGCAGCGGGACCGCGGCGATCTGACATCTTATCCCCTATCCTTTGGATAGGGGATAAGATATCTAGGGGCGGAGTACCCCTTTAACCCTTTAAGGACCCAGCCAATTTTCACTGTAGGACCCGGCCATTTTTTGTACATCTGACCACTGTCACTTTAAGCATTAATAACTCTGGGATGCTTTTACCTTTCATTGTGATTCCGAGATTATTTTTCGTGACATATTCTACTTTAACATAGTGGTAAAATTTTGTGGTAACTTGCATGCTTTCTTGGTGAAAAATCCCAAAATTTGATGAAAAATTTGAAAATTTTGCATTTTTCTAACTTTGAAGCTCTCTGCTTGTAAGGAAAATGGATATTCCAAATAAAAAATGTTTTTGATTCACATATACAATATGTCTACTTTATGTTTGCATCATAAAATTGATGTGTTTTTACTTTTGGAAGACACCAGAGGGCTTCAAAGTTCAGCAGCAATTTTCCAATTTTTCACAAAATTTTCAAACTCACTAATTTTCAGGGACCAGTTCAGGTTTGAAGTGGATTTGAAGGGTCTTCATATTAGAAATACCCCACAAATGACCCCATTATAAAAACTGCACCCCCTAAAGTATTCATAATGACATTCAGTTAGCATTTTAACCCTTTAGGTATTTCACAGGAATAGCAGCAAAGTGAAGGAGAAAATTCACAATCTTCATTTTTTACACTCGCATGTTCTTGTAGACCCAATTTTTTAATTTTTACAAGGGGTAAAAGGAGAAAATGTATACTTATGTTTGTAGCCCAATTTCTCTTGAGTAAGCACATACCTCATATGTCTATGTAAAGTGTTCGGCGGGCGCAGTAGAGGGCTCAGAAGCGAAGGAGCGACAAGGGGATTTTGGAGAGTACGTTTTTCTGAAATGGTTTTTGGGGGGCATGTTGCATTTAGGAAGCCCCTATGGTGCCAGAACAACAAAAAAAAAAAAACACATGGCATACCATTTTGGAAACTAGACCCCTTGAGGAATGTAACAAGGAATAAAGTGAGCCTTAATACTCCACAGGGGTTTCACGACTTTTGCATATGTGAAAAAAAAAAAAATAATTTCACAAAAATGTGTGCTTCCCCCAAATTTCACATTTTTACAAGGGTTAATAGCAGAAAAGACCCCCCACAATTTGTAACCCCATCTCTTCTGAGTATGGAAATACCCCATGTGTGGACGTCAAGCGCTCTGCTGGCGCACTACAATGCTCAGAAGAGAAGGAGCGCCATTAAGCATTGTGGTGCCAGAACAGTGGACCCCCCCACATGTGACCCTATTTTGGAAACTACACCCCTCACAGAATTTAATAAGGGGTGCAGTGAGTATTTACACCCCACTGGCAGATCTTTGGAACAGTGGGCTGTGCAAATGAAAAATTTAATTTTTTTTATTTTCACGGACCACTGTTCCAAAAATCTGTCAGACACCTGTGGGGCATAAATGCTCACTGTACCCCATATTACATTACGTGAGGGGTGTAGTTTCCAAAATGGGATCACATATGGGTATTTATTTTTTTGAGTTTATGTCAGAACCGCTGTAAAATCAGCCACCCCTGTGCAAATCGCCAATTTAGGACTCAAATGTACATAGTGCGCTCTCGCTCCTGAGCCTTGTTGTGCGCCCGCAGAGCATTTTACGCCTAGATGTGGGGTATTTCTGTACTCAGGAGAAATTGCGTTACAAATTTTGGGGGTCTTTTTTTCCTTTTAACGCTTCTGAAAATAAAAAGTATAGGGCAACACCAGCATGTTAGTGTAAAATATATATTTTTTTTACACTAACAAGCTGGTGTAGCCCCAACTTTTCCTTTTCATAAGTGGTAAAAGGAGAAAAAGCCCCCCAAAATTTGTAGTGCAATTTCTCCCGAGTACGGAAATACCCCATATGTGGCCCTAAACTGTTTCCTTGAAATACAACAGGGCTCCAAAGTGAGAGAGCTCCATGCGCATTTGAGGACAAAATTAGGGATCGCATGGGGTGGACATAGGGATATTCTACGCCAATGATTCCCAAACAGGGTGCCTCCAGCTGTTGCTAAATTCCCAGCATGCCTGGACAGTCAGTGGCTGTCCGGAAATGCTGGGAGTTGTTGTTTTGCAACAGCTGGAGGCTCCGTTTTGGAAACACTGCCATACAATATGGTTTTAATTTTTATTGGGGGGGGGGGGGGGCAGTGTAAGGGGTGTATATGTTGTGTTTTACTCTTTATTATGTGTTAGTGTAGTGTAGTGTAGTGTTTTTAGGGTACATTCAGACTGACGTGTTATGGCGAGTTTCCCGCTAGGAGTTTGAGCTGCGGCGAAAAATTTACCGCAGCCCAAACTTGAAGCAGGAAACTTACTGTAAGCCTGCCCGTGTGAATGGGGGGGGGGGGGGGGGGGGGGGGGGAACCTCCAGCTGTTTCAAAACTACAACTCCCAGCATGTACTGACAGACCGTGCATGCTGGGAGTTGTACTTTTGCAACAGTTGGAGAAACACTGGTTGGAAAACCTTCAGTTAGGTTCTGTTACCTAACTCAGTATTTTCCAACCAGTCTGCCTCCAGCTGTTGCAAAACTACAACTCCCAGCATGTACTGATCGCCGAAGGGCATGCTGGTAGATGTAGTTATGCAATAGCTGGAGGTACGCAACTACAACTCCCAGCATGCCGAGACAGCTGATTGCTGTTTGGACATGCTGGGATTTGCAGTTTTGCAACATCTGGAGGGCTACAATTTTAGAGAACACTGCAAAGTGATCTCCAAACTGTGGTCCTCCAGCTGTTGCAAAACTACAGTTCCCAGGATGCCCTGACAGCAAACAGTTGTTTGGGCATGCTAGGAGTTGTAGTTTTGCTAGATCTGGAGGGCTACAGTTTAGGGACCACTATATAGTGGTCTCAAACTGTAGCCCTCCAGCTGTTGCAAAACTACATATTCCAGCATGCCCAAACAGCTGTCTGGGCATGCTGGGAATTGTAGTTTTGCAACATCTGGAGGGCTACATTTAGAGACCCCTGTATAATGGTCTCAAACTGTACCCTCCAGATGTTGCTAGGCAACTCACCGGCTTCTGTCGGATCCAGCCGCACATCATCGCCACCCGCCGATCTCCGTCGCTCGCAGCCTACGTCGCCCGCCCGGATCGGTATGTGGATCTTCGGCGCCGGTCCCCGCTGTTTCCCCATCCTGCCCCGTCTATTGTGGGAGGGCAAGACGGGGAAAACGAAAGTAAACCCCCCCCCCCGCCCCCAATCTGCTATTGGTGGTTGCATCTAGACCAACAATAGCAGGGACAGGAGGGGTGGCACCCGTCACTATAGACCCGGAATCGCGCAAATCGCAAGTGTGAATTCACTTGCGATTTGCCGCGATCGCCGACATGGGGGGGTCTGATGACCGCCCTGGGCATTTGCACGGGATGCCTGCTGAATGATTTCAGCTGGCATCCAGGTCCGATCTCCGCCCAGCGCACGGCGGGGACCGGAACTGCCCATGACGTAACTGTACGTCATGGGTCCTTAGGACCCAGGGTGTCGGGATGTAACGTTACGTCATGGGTCCTGAACGGGTTAAGGGCGCAGCCCATTTTGACCTTAATGACGAAGCAGTTTTTTGCAAATCTGACCACTTTAACCCCTTAAGGACCAGGCCATTTTACACCTTAGGACCAGAGCGTTTTTTGAACATCTGACCACTGTCACTTTAAGCATTAATAACTCTGGGATGCTTTTACCTATCATTTTGATTCCGAGATTGTTTTTTCGTGACATATTCTACTTTATGTTATTGGTAAAATTTTGTCGATACTTGCATCGTTTCTTAGTGAAAAATTCCAAAATTTGATGAAAAAATAGAAAATTTTGAATTTTCCTAACTTTGAGCTCTCTGCTTGTAAGGAAAATGGATATTCCAAATATTTTTTTTTTTTATTCACATATACAATATGTCCACTTTATGTTTGCATCATAAAATTTACGAGTTTTTACTTTTGGAAGACACCAGAGGGCTTCAAAGTTCAGCAGCAATTTTCCACAAAATTTCCAAAATCACAATTTTTCAGGGACCAGTTCAGGTTTGAAGTGGATTTGAAGGGTCTTCATCTTAGAAATACCCCATAAATGACCCCTTTATAAAAACTGCACGCCCCCCCCCCCCCAAAGTATTCAAAATGACATTCAGTCAGCGTTTTAACCCTTTAGGTGTTTCACAGGAATAGCAGCAAAGTGAAGGAGAAAATTCACAATCTTCATTTTTTACACTTGCATGTTCTTGTAGACCCAATTTTTGAATTTTTACAAGGGGTAAAAGGAGAAAATGTATACTTATATTTGTAGCCCAATTTCTCTCGAGTAAGTACATACCTCATATGTCTATGTAAATTGTTCGGCGGGCGCAGTAGAGGGCTCAGAAGCGAAGGAGCGACGAGGGGATTTTGGAGAGTACGTTTTTCTGAAATGGTTTTTGGGGGGGCATGTTGCATTTAGGAAGCCCCTATGGTGCCAGAACAGGAAAAAAAACACATGGCATACCATTTTGGAAACTAGACCCCTTGAGGAACGTAACAAGAAATAAAGTGAGCCTTAATACCCCACAGGTGTTTCACGACTTTTGCATATGTAAAAAAATGTAAAAAAAATTTCACTAAAATGTGTTTCCCCCCAAATTTCACATTTATGCAAGGGTTATTAGCAGAAAATACCCCCCAAAATTTGTAACCCCATCTCTTCTGAGTATGGAGGTACCCCATAAGTTGACCTGAAGTGCATCACGGGCGAACTACAATGCTCAGAAGAGAAGGAGTGATATTTAGCTTTTTGAGAGCAAATTTTGCTCGGGGGCATGTCGCATTTAGGAAGCCCCTATGGTGCCAGGACAGCAAAAAATACCCACATGCCACACCATTTTGTAAACTAGACCCCTTCAGGAACGTAACAAGGAATAAAGTGAGCCTTAATACCCCACATGGGTTTCACGACTTTTGCATACGTAAAAAAAGAAAAAAAAATTTTCACTAAAATGTGTGTTTCCCCCCCCCAAATTTCACATTTTTGCAAGGGTTAATAGCAGAAAATAACCCCCAAAATTTGTAACCCCATCTCTTCTGAGTATGGAGGTACCCCATAAGTTGACCTGAAGCGCACTACGGGCGAACTACAATGCTCAGAAAGTAAGGAGTCATATTTGGCTTTTTGAGAGAAAATTTTGCTCGGCGGGCATGTCGCATTTATGAAGCCCCTATGGTGCCAGGACAGCAAAATAACCCCCATATGGCATACCATTTTGGAAACTAGACCCCTTGAGGAACGTAACAAGGGGTACAGTGAGCATTTACCCCCCACTGGTGTCTGTCAGATCTTTGGAACAGTGGGCTGTACAAAATTTTTAATTTGCACAGCCCACTGTTCCAAAGATCTGTCAGACACCAGTGGGGTGTAAATTCTCACTGCACCCCTCATTACATTCCGTGAGGGGTGTAGTTTCCGAAATGGGGTCACATGTGGGGTTTTGTTTTTTTTGCGTTTGTCAAAACCGCTGTAACAATCAGCCAGCCCTGTGCAAATCACCTCAAATGTACATGGTGCACTCTCCCTTCTGGGCCTTGTTGTGCGTCCCCAGAGCACTTTGCGCCCACTTATGGGGTATCTCCGTAGTCGGGAGAAATTGCATTACAAATTTTGGGGGGCGTTTTTCCCTTTTACCTCTTGTCAAAATTAAAAGTATGGGGCAACACCAGCATGTTAGTGTAAAAAAAATTTTTTTTTACATTAACATGCTGGTGTAGACCCCCAACTTCACCTTTTCATAAGGGGTGAAAGGAGAAAAAGCCCCCCAAAATTTGTTAGGCAATTTCTCCCGAGTACGGCGATACCCCATATGTGACCCTAAACTGTTGCCTTGAAATACGACAGGGCTCCAAAGTGAGAGCGCCATGCGCATTTGAGGCCTGAATTAGGGATTTGCATAGGGGTGGACATAGGGGTATTCTACGCCAGTGATTCCCAAACAGGGTGCCTCCAGCTGTTTCAAAACTCCCAGCATGCCTGGACAGTCAACGGCTGTCCGACAACACTGGGAGTTGTTGTTTTGCAACAGCTGGAGGCTCCATTTTGGAAACAGTGGCGTACCAGACGCTTTCATTTTTATTGGGGAGGGGGGCTGTGTAGGGGTATGTGTATATGTAGTGTTTTTTTACTTTTTATTTTATTTTGTGTTAGTGTAGTGTAGTGTTTTTAGGGTACAGTCACACGGGCGGGGCGGTTACAGCGAGTTTCCCGCTGCGAGTTTGAGCTGCCGCGCAAAATTTGCTGCATCGCAAACTTGCACCCTGATACTCACTGTAAGCCCCTGTCCATGTGAATGTACCCTGTACATTCACAGGGGGGGGGGGACCTCCAGCTGTAGCAAAACCACAACTCCCAGCATGCACAGTTCATCAGTGCATGCTGGTAGTTATAGTTTTGCAACAGCTGGAGGCAGACGGGTTGAGAAACACTGAGTTAGGAAACAGACAATGTTTCCCAACCAGTGTGCCTCCAGATGTTGCAAAACCACAACTCCCAAACATTCTCAGGCATGCTGGGAGTAGTAGTTCGGCAACATCTTTAGAGCCAGATGTTGCCGAACTACAACTCTCAGCGTGCTTGGAGTTGTAGTTTTGCAACATCTGGAGGACTACAGTTTGCAGACCACTAATACAGTGGTTCCCAATCTGTGCCCTTCCAGATGTTGCAAAACTACAACTCCCAGTATGCCAAAACTGTCCAGGCATGCTGGGAGTTGTAGTTCTGCAACATCTGAAGGGCCAGATGTTACAGAACTACAACTCCCAGCATGCCTGGACAGTAAGGGCATGCTGAGGATGTGTAGTTTTGCAACATCTGGAAGGGCACAGTGGTCTCCAAACTGTGGACCTCCAGATGTTGCAAAACTGCAACTCCCAGCATGCCCAGACGCCAAGGGCTGTCTGGGTATGCTGGGAGTTGTAGTTTACAGGGTCCCATTACAGCAATGCATGTCGCTTTACGGCGACGTGCATTGCTGTAAAGGGCCCGACCACGGCTGAAGATCAACTCACCTGTCGCCTTCAGGGACGAGGTAAGTACCGGGGCCGGTCCCCAGCACTCCCCCGTCCCCCGCCGCGTCCTCCGGTCTTCCTCCCGTCCTCTCCGGACTTCAAGGGGCCGGGCAGGATGGGAGGAAGTAACCGCCCCCCCCCCCCCCTTGCGATTGGTCGGTTAGTTAACCGACGGATCGCAGGGGATCGGAGGAGGTGGCAGGCTTGCCACCTCGCTCCTATACGTTAGCATGGTCCTGGCTGTCTGTGACAGCCGGGATCATGCAAAATTACCGGGCGGTCGGGTCCCAGAGACCCGATCAGCCCGGTATCGCCGCAGATCGCAAGGGCGATTTCCCTACATGGCCCCCCTCGGCGTTTGCCCTGGATGCCTGCTAAAGCATTTCAGCAGGCACCCGGTTCCGATCTCTGCCCGACGAGCGGCAGAGACCGGAAAACGCCACGACGTTGTGGAACGTCATTGGTCCTTAAAGCCCAGGGTGCCATGATGTTCCACAACGTCATTGGTCCTTAAGAGGTTAAGCATTAATAACGCTTTAACTTATGAATTTGATATCGTGATTGTTTTTTCATGACATTCTATAGTGGTAAATTTTCATCTATACTTGGTGAAAAATTCCCAAATTTCATGAAAAATTAGAAAATTTTGCATTTTTCGAACTTTGAAAAGCTTGTATGGAAAATAGACATAACAAATAAATGATATATTGATTCACATATACAATATGTCCACTTTATGTTGGCATATAAACTCGCTGTTAACCCCCGCCCGTGTGAATGTACCCTGCGCATTCACATGGGGTAGAGGGGTGCAAACCTCCAGCTGTTGCAAAACTACAACTCGCAGCATGCACTGATAGACCGTGCATGCTGGGAGTTCTAGTTATGCAACAGCTGGAGGCACACTGGTTGGGAAACACTGAGTTAGGTGACAGACTACGGCAGTGTTTCCGCACCAGTGTGCCTCCAGCTGTTGCAAAACTACAACTCCCAGCATGCATGATCTGTCAGTGCATGCTGGAAGTTGTAGCTTTGCAACAGCTGGAGGCACACGGGTTGGGAAACACTGAGTTAGGAAACAGACAGTGTTTCCCAGACAGTGTGCCCCAAGTTGTTGCAAAACTACAACTCCCAGCATGCCCGGACAGCCGAAGGGCATGCTGGGAGTTGTAGTTATGCAACAACTGGAGGAGAAAAGTTCGGAGACCACTGTGTAGTGGTCTCCAAACTTTGACCTTCCAGATGTTGCAAAACTTCAACTGCATGCATGCCCAGGCATGCTGGGAGTTGTAGTTTGGCAAAATCTGAAGGGCCAGATGTTACAGAACTACAACTCTCAGCATGCCTGACTATCTAGGCATGCTTTGAATTGTAGTTTTGCAAAATCTGGAGGGTTATAGTTTGGACACCACTGTATAGTGGTCTCCAAACTGTGCCCTTCTAGATGTTGCAAAACTACAACTCCCAGCATGTCGAGACTGTCCAGGCATGCTGGGAGTTGTAGTTCTGCAACATCTAAAGTGCCAGATGTTACAGAACTACAACTCCCAGCATGCCTGGACTGTCTTCACAGTGGTCTCCAAACTGTGGCCCTCCAGATGTTGCAAAACTACAACTCCCAGCATGCCCAGACAGCCAAATGCTGTTGTAGTTGTGAAAATCCTAGAAGGCAGCATTGAAAATCACTTACCAGCGATCTTCACTGCTGCCGATGACTCCGCCGCCGATCTCCTGCAGCCTGCCGCCGGTCCCCCCGTTGTCTGCCGCCGGTCCCACAATGGCCCCCGCAGCCATCTTTCCCCCGCTCTGCCCGGACTTCCAGGGTGGGCAGAGCGCGAATCTCAATTTTAAACCCCCCTGCGATTGGCTGGTCAGTCCTGATCGTCCAATCGCAAGGGACAGCAGGAGGAGGCACCCCTGCCACCTCGCTCCTATCCTTCAGGGTGATTTGCGCTGTATTGGGCAGCGCCAATCACCATGATTTTCCGGGCCTTTGGGTCACCAGAGAACAGATTGGCCTGGAAACGCTGTGGTTCACCGGTCTTAATTGACTGACGAATCACAGCGATCGCCGACAAGGGGGGGGGGGGGGGGGGATCTCCCCTAGGCGATATGCCCGGATGCCTGCTGTTAGATAACGCAGCGCCATAAATGTATGGCACTGTGCGCTAAGTGATGCTGAGCAGCGCCATACATTTACAGCACTTGTCCTTAAAGGGTTATCCACCATAAGGGGATTTTAGTACTTACCTGCCAGAACTGGGTATTTCCTGTTGGATTTTGTTCTCTAAACTACATATCCCACCGTTCCCTGCTTGAAAGTTTGAGATCACTTTCCTTCCTCCCACACATCTGCCAACCTACCCATTGAAACACAGTGTTTTCTAACCAGGGGCCTTCAGCTGTTGAAAAATTTAAGCAGGATAGGCTCCCTCTGATTATCTGACTAGTGATGTCAGGTCTCGACGCACTTCAACTGGGAAATCCCGAGACATGAGTAATTTTGTATGCTGTTAAATATAAATATTGGGGCGATAGTCACAGAAGAATTGTGAGAAAACCGTCACACACAGGTACAGACACTATATTATGAACTACACTAACTTTACAGCCCCTGTAGCATAGTCAAATAAAAAAGATCCTGGAATACCCCTTTAAAACAGCTGGCATGGCTGAACGCGTTGCAGCTCACCTTGGCCTTTCTCAACAGTTCTCAGACATCTACTGTGTACAAGGAGCTTTATCCTCAGGATGGACCATTGATCAGCTGTTCTGCATAGCTGCAGGACCCACTTGACACAGTGAACAGAGACAGAGGTTACTGCAGCTCAGCCCCCCTTCACTTCAATGGCAACAGAGCTATAGTATCTCAGCATGGCCACTAAACAGTGTACATAGACTTCTGCTTCCTCCTCCATTCACTTGCCAAGATGTGTCAATCTGCATGAGACAAAAATGTGTCCACTTTGCCCCTAGCAACCAATACCATCCAATTTATCATTTTATCACAGTAATTTGAGAAATGAAAGCTGGGCTGTAATTGGTTGCTATGGGCAAAGAAGACACATTTACATATTGGCTACTGTGTAGTAGGGGTATTTCAGCTTTACTAAACAGCAGGGGTCACTGTCATGTATAATATCCAGAAACAGTAACAAAAAACTGAATGGCTGAAAAAACCTCCAGCAAGTGAGGAATTCTGTTACAAATATGGATTATTTTAATAATTATTATGACAGGATCTAAAATACTTTACTATATGTGCAACAACATATGATAAGCTAATACAAAAATCAGTTTAATAGTGAAAGCTGTTAATGGAACAATGTTCTATTAGGCAACAGGATATATGCTGACTAATAAAGTTCATGCATGGATGTGCAGATGAAAAAAGATATGGATGTGCAGAATTTTACCTGGGCATGTAGCTGTGGAGGACCACATTTTCCGTCTCCCTTATTACAATACATATTCTCAACTTACAGGTATCACTGCAGGCTATTCATCTTTGCCCATAAAAAATCTATATATGTGTATATAGGTTATATAAGTAGATTTAATACCTTATATACTCTTCCAGCTAGGGGTTTATAAAAACATATCAATATTTCTATTATTATAAAGCTCACCATGGTCACTAAAATACAGTACATTTAGCAGTCATACCAATGTGAATGAAGAAAAAGAAGCACGTTACCTTTGCAGTTTTAGCTGCAGTCATGCTGTTCTGCATCTTCATTGCTTCGATTACACAAATCTCTTGTCCCTCAGAAACCTATCACAATATAATTACAGGCATTAATACACATTCACTATACATATATCTTGGTTTGTACTGTGTGTTTTTGATAATATGACCCGGTAAGATGAAGGAAAACACTTCAGCAGGTTTGAAGTACTGTGTGCTTTCTATCTTCATTTTACGAAAAATTAGTTCTGCATTATTGCACATAGTGGGTGTAAAAGGAGTACAGTGGCCGGCATTTATCATTGTAGGTGTAAGTGAAGCATTTCTCTACACCTTGTTTTGTGTGCTAGTAATGTGTAGGAGCACCAAATTTATTATATGGTCACCGAGCATTTGATACATTTTGTGCAGGTCACATTTTCTGAAATGTCTCTCTTCACATACACCAAAAAGCTAAGCTAAGTCTGAGCTGGTGTAATTTTAGAGACTTTTCAGTGGCTTTGCGCCTTTTCACAAAAAGGTGCAGTTCATAAAACTCTTCCATATCATGTGTATTACCAAAATCAGTGGATTACAACTCAAAATCAGCAGAAATGTGTAAACCATAAGGCACAAATAAACCCTGCTTGCGCCTTTTTTGCACCTTTTCTAGACAAAAAAAACAGTCTAAAGACAATGATAAATGTCAGCCAGAATGTAGATCTACACAGTTTCAGTTTATCATGGTTGCCCAATCAAGCTTATAATAAAACTACTTTGAACTCAAGAAAAAACAAATTAAAAGAACTGAGGAAGGATCAGAGCCAAGACCTAGCGACACATTGAAGAGTTTATGAAAATGTCTGGGGATGAGGCTTTAATTAGCATTTCTTGGGTGTTTGTGATGGAAATGTGAGATATCATGCTGTCCTGGAAGATGGGACTTACTGAACATACGTTGGAGGTGTTGTTTGTCCACACTGAACTGATTCAAATCTGCTACAGTCATAACCTATAATGCCCCTAATAGTTAAGATGACAGATGCTTTAAACTTCCAATATAAAACTAAATCCTAGCACAAAAAAAAAACTTGGCACCCAATAGCTTACAATCTATATTCTGTAATGTGATAAATGTGGCTATTGACAACCATATTTGTAACAATCCACTGTATCAGACCTGTAAGAAGAATAATTATTAACTTTAGTTTGAGGTGGTTTGTTTCTTTTGAACAGTTTTACATTTTATTACATAAGACTAGAAAGCTGTCACTTGCCAACAAGTCCTAAATATAGCTCAAGACTACAAACATACATCACAACTGTAAACTACATCCTTTAGGATTAACTAAAAATCCATTGCCTATATCTAAAATGTAGAGATGTAGTATGAATGGAGTAAAACACGCCACCTGCCTTAAAGAACAGATTTGTTTGAGCAATATTCTAGAAAGAAACATAGATCACTGGACACAACCCAAATTAATGTGACAGGCTGCTTTCACTGCTACTCCTACTAAATAGTCACAAGTCCTTTAAGTCTTTCTGATAAATCCAATCTGAGCTGATGTACTTCTATACTCCTTGTTTAATTGGAGCAAAGTTTGGAGCCCTCCATCCTGTATCTTTCATCCAGCTTGCAGAGTCCTTTACTTTGACATGAAGAGGTCAGAGGGTCACATTCACATCCGATTATCAAAGTAACACTCATTAAGCAGCAGTTTGCCTTGCACCTAAATGAGTTAGCTTGAAGAAGCCATCAGTACATAAACTGAGCAGTTTTTTGTGTTTTAAGGAAGTGTGGATGTGACACGGCATTGCCACAATCTGAAGTTTCAGACATCTCCAGCTGATGATTAATTATGGGTGGTTGGAAATAAAATCCAGTAAAGCCAGCTGCTTGCCATTGTAGGCAAAATTACTATAATGGATATAGGCTGCCAATTTTCCATTTTATTGGCAAGCCTTCCAAATGCAATTAGGGGAGTTATAAATGATATGGAAATCTATCAAGTTCCTTTCATTTTCAGAGACACTCTCCCCTAGAGGATTGTCTTCAAGCTCATCATTGACTTTGTTGTGCTAATGATGTAAACTTATTTTTATTTCTAATTAAAGCACCTGTCAACTTTTGGAAGAGGTTTCCAGATACATGTACAACAGTAAGAAAGTAATTACACATGACTAGGGGAACTTCCCGACGACTCTACTGTGTCCCAGCACCTTATCTTTAAGTCCATAGGATGAGAGATGTCACACAGCAAGGCTGCAAACATGAGACACGGAACAGAAAGAGCATAAAAGGCAATGGCAGAAATTTATCAAGAACTCTGTTGTTCACCAAGTGCCATTTGCTTTGGAATAAAAGCATGAAAATGAAATGCAAAGGCTAAAATTGCAGACGTGAAGGATGACTGCACAGTGCTCTATTTCTCAATTTCATCCTTCAGAGCCACAAAATGGGGTGATACAGTTACTGGATGAGATTTACAGTAACAGCTGTGGTCTTCCCACACAGGGGAGGGACTTCTAATGTGCTAAGGTCTGGCCGAAGCAGACGGAAAGCAACAAAGCATGATGCCGTTCTGTTAAGGGCTGAACATGAATAGCTACTATAGCTCAATTATCACAAACATATTTGTTACTTTCTTTTTTGTAAAAATATCACTGATTTCAAAGAATTCCATGCGAGTATATTTTTATGAATAAAAATTTTTGGTGACTGAAAAAAAGTTACTATGATTTGATATTCTTTCGTAATCTTCTCTGCTGCAAGAAATACATAGGAACGTGTGCCAGTGGCATATGGCTCTCTACTGTGCTAAACATTCATACTTAAGACAGGTTCATCAGTCATTAGAGTATCTGGGTAAAAAATTAGCTCCTGATGGATGGTATTTAGTGCTTACCTGCTGATAATACATTACCAAAGAAACACAAGTTTCCAAACCCACATGACATTAGAAACTGCAGACCATGAAATAAAATACTTGCAAACACTCAATGTATGCCAGGTTATACAATATAATAAATAAGTGATTTCAACTCTGCCTAAAATTGGGCCCGCTGCAAGGGACCTTGGGTCAGGCCTGCACAGGCCAATTAATGTGCAGCACCTGCTGTATAGGAGCAGCACACGAAGCACTTCCGAATCATTTTAGCAATTAAAACAAAACTGTTTCCTGCCTATTTAAACAGTAACTATTTCAATGCAGGAGAAGGAAGCTCACCATTATGAAACAAGTAGGTGGAGAAAAAAGCAGTTTTGAGTGAGTGAGGGGGGGGGGTGTAGATGGTTGGGATAAAGCTGCACTATGGAATAAGACCAGTCTTTTGTTCTCTTACACTCTGAACCTTCTGCCTAATTTGGCAGAAAAACAGAGGGCGTATGGGGGCCTACCACAGTATCACCTTCTGCTGCACTCTGGCCCCCTAAAAAGATAGATCAATATCATCCCTGCTGATTTTCCTTCATAAGTGGAAATCCTTCAATTACAGATTTTTGGGGTGGACACAGGTGTGAGAGTTTAATATGCATCTTGGGCTCAGAATAATAGCTTTACTCTCTGTCCTGATTTCCAGTTAGCCTTCACATTTTCACACAAGCTCTGTGCATTACATTTAATTCTGTACAAAATGATTATTTCTTCAAGTTAAATACATTCTGTTCCAATGTAGTATTACCTCACATGCTTATAGGTTCACACCAGAAAGAATACAGAAAGAAAAAATACTAATAGACTAATACAGCCAAAAGAGAAGAAAAATAAATAAGCTTTGGTTTAAAACTCACTGATGGCTCTTTTATTTCCCATTCCATGAATTTACACTGTGCAATTTTTTTTCTTCTAAAAGGTCTGACCCCAACTGCCTGTCTAGATCAAAGGATTAAAGATGAACCACTACATATAATTGGTTTGTTCAGCACAGGGTCATAGGCTCCCATCATTAGGCCACAATTCAGTCCAGCATCCATGCCTCACGTAGTAAAGATGTAGTTCACTCATAATGCCTTCCTTTTATTTTAATGTCTGTTTATGTTTTGCATTGAGTAGAAATAACCCCAATTACAGTGTACATACACAACATAAGGACAGTACTGTACATAAAGAAACTATATGACACATCTCCCCCTCGCTCTATAATATATATATATATATATATATATATATATATATATACACACACACACACACTAACTTTGTATGAAATAAAACCTTTTATATTTGTAACTGCTGTTCAATTAGCAATACCTTAAAAACAAACAAAAATAACAACTGCTTCATTGTCTCGAGAAGCAAAACATACAATAAACCCTGGAATGAAAGTGTGTGTATGTGTGTGTGTGTGTGTGTGGATGTGTATATATATATATATATATATATATATATATATATATATATATATATACACACACCAATTACATAAAAGCACTCTTGTACTTCATAAGGTATAGATAGCATACACATGCAGAGTAGCATCATGTGTATTTACATATAAAGCATAAATGTTCATCAGTTTACATACACTTGAGCGTATGTTAGTATCGTAAAAGAGGTTGTTTAGTGTGTAGCATACATGACATATTTTTTTAGTTGCTTCACGTCTGCACAGTATCTCATCCTTTCTGGCTGTAGCCCAAATAATTCTAGTTCAATTGCTTTCCTTCCAAGCTATCTCCATGCTTGTAAGATTTTTTTGTGCTAGATCTAGAATTGAGGAGATATCCTGCAAGGCCTCCTATCTGCATCCACCTGCTCAGGCTTTTATGAATTATAGACTGTTGCCTAGAAACAAGCAGCCACAACTGACCAAAGAAGAATCTGCCATGTCTTTATACTGAAACTACAATCACAACTTCCCTATGCGATGCAGCGCACATTACAAGTGATAATATGAGGGAGCAGCAACTGTAGATACTTAATCAAAGAAAGGTTCTTTCCCTCATCTTTAAAATCGTACAATGTTCTACAACTGGGAAAGCTTGTCCTGTGCTAAACTCTGCAAATCTTAAAATAACTGGATGTCAATAGCTGATGAATACATGAATACATGTCATTTGTGTGCCATTTAAACATGTTGCTGAGCTGGATACTCCAGCTTAAATGGAATAGGTGGAAGGACAAGATTTGTCATGACATTCGATTGAGAAGGCTGCTAACAGGATTAGAAAGCAGCTGTCACATTGTGTTACTGGGAGTCAAGGCCAAATATACAGATTTATAAGATGAAAACTTAGAGGGGAAAGCTGAAGAGGACTGTAGGAGGGAAGAAAAAGTTGCACTTTTAGTAGTACCGGCAATATTTATCAAGGTTCACATATGTGTCACAACAAAACTTGGTAGGGGGACCCTTAAATTGTATTAGACTAAGAATTCACTACAAATGGCTAAATTTACTAATTGTGTATTCATACATGTTGCTATGTAATAGGCCAGATATTAAACTAAATTTAGTCAACAGCTGACAACTGTCTTGCTCACAAATGAAAGTGTTTCATAAGGTTGGGTTCTCAATTGCGGTTTGCCAACGTGCTTATCATCTGTAAATCACTAGTCTGTAAAACACTGCAGACATTCTGCAAATTTTCATGTTCTGTTGGCACCAAGACAGTTCTGAAATGCGCCAACTCCTTAGACGCCAATGCATTTTTGAGCGGAATCCACAGAAAAAATTTCGGACACTGAAATGGGGATTTCTGCTGCAGATGTTTCCGCTGCGAAAATTGTGCCATGTGCATGGTGCAGCAAAATCCCAATGAAATCCATGGGACTCTGCTGCAGCGGAATTTCCGAGATTAATATTTCCTCTGAATTCTGCAAGAAAATTCCACAGTGTAAACATAATCTAAGTGGCCTTTATAAAATGAAATATGGGCAACTGCACCTCCCATCAGTATATATATGTTACAGTTAAAACTAGTTTTCCCTAGTGAAAACTAGTTTTAACTAAATGCCTTTGTGAAAACTAGTATTGACTGCTCTTCCCCAGTGAAAACTAGTTTTGACTAATCGTCTTTGTGAATTTACTGTTTTTCCTAGTTAAAACCAGCTTTTACTGAACTCCTTTGTTGAAACACCAGTACTTACTAAACGCCTTCTTACAAACTAAAATATTTTCTGAATGCCTTCATACAAACTAGAATTTACTGCTAATCAAAAAAATGAACGTCAATTAAAACTGGTTTAAAGTAGAGAAAACTAGTTTTAACAAAATGACTCAGTTCAAACTGTTTCCACAGAGGTCAAAGTTCATTTAGCTTACACATGGCGCTTGAGATCAAAGTTCATCTAGCTCACACTTGGTGCTTGGAAATTATTTTTATTGATTGTGCGATGTTGCCTGACTCGTGACCATGCCACCTCCACATACCGGTGTACCCCTCTGCTAAGCATGCTCATGTGGGCCAACCACATTTTCCTTGCATACCCGTGTACCCCTCCGCTAAGCACCAAAAACAGAACTTTTGATATGCTGTACATCTTTGCAAAACAATAGTTTTTCTAATATACTTCTATAAAAAAAAATGCACATTTTATTAAAGAAAACAGTCTTGAAAATCACGTCACTTGGGGTCCCCATACCTCCTGGGACACTGATGAGTCCCGCAGCAGCATCCTCTTGTCCACGAGTCATGGACAAGAGATGGCTGATGGACAAAGCTGCGGATGAGACTAGCGTTCTGATGCGCTTGCTCCTGTCACTTTGCTGAGGAAGCGTGCAGCTGCCAGGAGTGAGCGTGCATGAATTTACAGCATCTGAGGATCGCAGCACAAGACCAGGAGTTCATAAACTTTTATGGAGCTTGACGTCAAGGGACACCATTATATTTTTCTGTAAAAATTTCTACATGGCTACTTTTCTGTGGTGCCAAAGTCCGGCACAGGGGGAAAACAGCTGATCGGATGTGGGATGTTACGGAGCTACGGGCAGTGCAGGACTTCACAAGATATGTCACTTTGACTTCAGTAATAAGCTGACAGCCAGGGGCATCACTAGATTAAAAAATTTGAGGCCTGTTCCCCAAATAAAAAGACAAGTGGCCCAAACATCAGCTGCTGAGTAATTCCATATATCAGTTTTTCCCAAGCATGATGCCTCCTGCTGTTGCAAAACTACAACTCCCAACTTCATCAGAGAGCCAAAGGCTGTCTGGGCATGCTGGGAGTTGTGGTTTTGAAACATCTGCTTGGGAAACCCGGCCATACATTCAGCAATCTTGGCCTGTCTGCTCAGCTCCTCCCCCTTCTCTGCTCCTCCCCCTGTTGTGCATGTGATCCCAGACTCACACAGAGGCCTGCTGGGGTCAGAGGAAAGATTGGAGACTACGAGAGAACAGAAGATTAGCAAGTTACAAAGGTAAGAATATAAATAATGTGCCCTGCCCCCTGCCATTTTATACTACCCTATCCCAACACAGTAACATTACTGCATATTTACTCTATACTGTAACATCACTGTGTGCATTAACTTTATTACTATGACATAATTGGGGTTATCCCTCTAATGTGACATCACTCATCACTGTGTATTATATACCTGTACTGTGTGCATTATCCCTGTACTGTGTGCATTATCCCTGTACTGTGACATCACTGTGTGCATTATCCCTGCACTGTGACATCACCGTGTGTATTATCCCTGTACTGTGATATCATTTGGGTTATTATCCCTGTAATGTGACATTACTCACACAGAGGCCTACTGGGGTCAGAGGAAAGATTTGACACATTTCACTCAAACAGGTTTGCCTAGTTGAAAGTAGTTTTAACCCTCCCCAAAGCATGACATACATGTAAGTCATGGAAGGTTTTCTCAACCTGCGACGTACATGTATGTCATGCAAATACTGGCCGCCACTGAACGTGTAGCGCTGCGCCTGGTAAGATGGTGGCTGATAGCCAGCCATCTTGCCTCGGGACCAGTGCCCCCCACCATGATCACTGCACCACGCAGGAGCTACCAGGGGAAAAAGAAAGAAGAGCCACAGGAGGTATGTATGCCAGAGGGGAGGGTGGTGGTGAAAATTACTGCCTGTTATGGAGGAACTGTTGCCTTCAATGGGCGAGATGCTGCCTCCTATGGGGGAACTTCTGCCTGCTATGGAGGAACTGCTGCCAACTATGAGGAAACGGTTGCCTACTATGGCGGACCTCTGCTGCCTACCTAATGTGGGGGACTTCTGCTGGATACCTAATGTGGGGAAATCTGCTAGATACCTAATGTGGGGGGGCTTATGTTGCTTATGTGAGGAGCTACTACCTACAAGCTATTATGGAGACTATCTACCAAGCTAATAGGGGGGCTACATACTACCTACATAGCTTATATGAGGGTTTTCTTTTATGGGACAACTATCTGGGGGATTTACTTTTACATTCATTATGTATATATATATATATATATATATATATATATATCTCTTGTGGTCCCTCAAGTTACAATATTAATTGGTTCCAGGACGACCATTGTATGTTGAGAACATAACTCTATGGAAACCTGGTAATTGGTTCTGAAGCCACCAAAATGTCATCCAAAAATAGAAAAAAGTGAGGATTAAATAAAAATAAGTAGATAACTAATACAGATAAAGCAAGTCCTTACATATAAAAGTAATAAAGATCTGCTGGGAGCTGTAAATCACTGTCTATGTAGAGGACAGGAGCTTCTTCAGGGTCCTGTACAGTACATGCAGTGTCCTAAAAAAGTAACATGGAGCCACCCTTACCTGGTGTCCAAAGGAGCAGCTAACTGTGGCATAGGTAAAGAGTAGTACAGAAAATGTAGTACCTCCCTGTACTATAGGGGGTGCTACCAGACAGCCAGACAGTACATGCACTTCAGTAATACAGGTGTTTTACTAGTGAATGCCCATTCTGATTGGTCAGATCTTCCAGCCATTGACATGTTTCACAGATCTGGACTGTCTGAAACATTGAATGTTGAGTATGTTAAGGCCATTGTAAGTTGAGGGATCACTGTATATATATATATATATAAAAAAAAGCCCTTCCCTAATAAAAAAATGAAAACATTCCCTTTTTCCCATAAAAAACAAAAAAAACTGTCACATGACATTTAAAATAGTATCGTAATTGGTATCGGCGAGTACTTTAAAAAAGTATCATTACTCGTACTCAGTCTTAAAAAAAAAATGTATCGGGACATCCCTAACAGATTTATTTGGCTTGACTGGCATCTCTCTTACAAGTAGAGAATTTCTAATCTAGTAAAATGCAAAAAAAAACAATGCATGTATCAACAAAATATACTACTAATATAAAGTACAATGTCACAAAAAACAACCTCAAGCAAAAAAAAAAAAAAAAATTCTAGTACTGTACAAAGGCGTTCAGTAAGTATTCTAGTTTGTTCGAAGGCGTTCAGTAAATATTCTAGTTTGTACAAAGGCATTTAGTAAAACTGGTTTAAACTAGGAAAAAGCAGTCAATTCTAGTTCTCACAAAGGTGTTTAGTCAAAACTAATTTTCACTAGTGAAGAGCAGTCAATTCTAGCAGTCATTTCTAGTTTTCACAAAGGCATTCAGTCAAAACTAGTTTTCACTGGGGAAAAGCAGTGAATACTAGTTTTCACAAAGGCATTTAGTTAAAACTAAAAGAGAGAGAGAAAATACCTCCCCTCTTACATTGTAATAAAAAAAAGTTACAGTTTCAGTAATTAACCTTAGTAGGAGCTTCTTTTCCTTATTTTTCCCTTTCACCTACCCTCTTCTCTCCATTCCTCCCTATAACTTCCCTTTCTTTGCTTCCCCTCCTCTTCTACCTTTCTCCCCTCTCCATCCTCAGTCCCCATTTCTCCCCCACACCTCCCTCCAACAAATCCCCCCCTTTAAAAAAATCACCATAATAATGCCAATCTTTCCAAAGTTCACTAAAGTTCTGCTTTCTCCTCTTAGTCTTTCCCATTTTGTTTACCTTAATATATTCAATAAGCAGCATTCTAATTCTCTATGCCACTTTGGACATACTTTCAAATATCCAATTTTTAGAACAACATTTCGTGCAGTGAAATTTTTGTTGATACAATATTTGTCCCAAGCACTCCCATTTATATTTGATAAATCTCCCAATCCTACAGTTTTTAATGAATAAATGTGTAACTTCCTTCACCATACTTCACAGGTGGGATTCATGGTCTCAAGCAAATGTGACACAAGCTGTATTGCTGGGATAGCAGCAGCTTCCTTTGTGGTTTCCTTTCATAAATACAGTTCTTGTGTTTTTCTAATTGTAGGCACATGAATGGAAGTTTTTGATGTTTGTAGTGCCTTCTTTTTGTAGAGTCTCGTTTTACCATAGGATCTTTCTCAACTCTTAACCCCTTAAGGACCCAGGGTTTTTCCGTTTTTTGCATTTTCCTTTTTTCCTCCCTACCTTTAAAAAATCATAACTCTTTCAGTTTTGCACCTAAAAATCCATATGATTGCTTATTTTTTGCGCCACCAATTCTACTTTGTAATGACATCCGTCATTTTACCCAAAAATCTACGGCGAAACGGAAAAAAATTATTGTGAGACAAAATTGAAAAAAAAAACACGCCATTTTGTAAATTATGGGGGCTTCCGTTTCTGCACAGTACATATTTCGGTAAAAATAACACCTTCTCTTTATTCCGTAGGTCCATACGATTAAAATGATACCCTACTTATATAGGTTTGATTTTGCCGTACTTCTGGAAAAAATCATAACTACATGCAGGAAAATGTATACGTTTAAAATTGTCATCTTCTGCCGCTTGACTGCTCATGCCTGGATCTCAGGCACTGAGCAGTCATTCGGCGATCGGACAGCATGGAGGCAGGTAGGGATCCTCTGGCTGTCATGTAAGCTCCCTGAGCTAACCTAACCAGCATGGTTTTACTTTCACTTTAGACGCGGCGTTCAACTTTGAACGCCGCGTCTAAAGGGTTAATAGCGTGCGGCACCGCGATCAGTGCTGCGCGCTATTAGCCACGGGTTCCGGACGTTGTTAGATGCTGGGCCCAACCTGCTATGACTCGGGATCGGACTCATGACGTACCGGTACGTTATGGGTCCTTAAGAGGTTAAAGGGGATGTGTAATGACCAGTCTGTGTTTGGCCCGAAGGGTTAAACTTTCCTAGGTTCTGGGTTGGTTTGGTTGCTGTGGCTACACCCTAGACAATCTGTGGCTGTGGACAGTTGACCAATGCTGTGCTCCATCTGATTCCGCACCTGTGTAGCTGACTATTTAAACCTTCTATGTGCCTCCAGAGTTTGCCAGTGAAAGAGGTTTACTTCTGCAGATAGCATTCTGTTTGTGATTCAGCTTTCTGGTTTTTGACTTTGGTGCTGTATCTCTGGACTTCCCTCTTACTTTCTCATTCGATTTCTATTTGCTCATCTCGGTTTAGACTTCAGTTTGTGATTTATCTGTTTTTTGTCTGTCTTCCTTTGTACTGTTAGAGTTAGTCTTCCTGTATTGTTAGCATTAGTCTCCACTTGTATTCCTGACCATTTCCCTGACATGTTACCGTATACCTCTGTAGTTTATTGTTTTGACCCTGAAGCACCGACAAGTATACAGGCAGGGACCGTCTTTTTGGTAGTGGATCCGTTATTTTTTTTAGGACAGCTGGGACCCCTTGCAGTTACCCATAGCAACCAAGCAGAACCCCTCATCCTGTACACTGGTTTTGATAAATCTCCCTCCAGATGCCGGCAGCTCGCTCACAGTAGCGAGCCGAGCTGGATAGTGCCAGCTCCAGCAGGTTGTCGCGCTCGCCCCGGGACTACGGGAACCGCAGACAGCGGTCTTCACTCCGGAGACCCCCACAGAGGGATATTTATTGCCAGTGACTGAATGTCACCACTGCCTTTCCCTTACAGGAATTGAATCTGGCTTTAGGCCCTGTATTGTGGACATCATCTTTTCTTACAGGACTCTACTTAATACAACTGTTGTATATGAATATTGCCCTGACTCTTTCCCTACAGGAACAATGGGGAAATATATGCACATTTAATGATATACAACAATAACTGTGGCACAGGTTGAGCATTATTGCCTATAAGCTCTATCTAGCTCCCTGATGTCTGTTTTTTAACTTAATTTGAGTTTTGGTGCTGGTCACGTACACATTAATTACTTTTGGTGGTTTTTATCATAAACCTAATTAAAAGTTACATTTTAAGCACACCCTGAACACAACTATAAGTACTAAGAACAGCAAATCACGAAGTTGTTTGGTTGTGTCAGCAAACCAATTTTTCGGATTACAAGAAAGAACTGTACTAAACAGAAGATAGAAAGGATAAGATAGAAGAAGATAGAAAGGAGGTTGACAGTACTTAACCCCTTAACGACGCAGGACGTATATTTACGTCCTGCGCCGGCTCCCGCGATATGAAGCGGGATCGCGCCGCGATCCCGCATCATATCGCGTGGGTCCCGGTGCTCATCAACGGCCGGGACCCGCGGCTAATATCACACATCGCCGATCGCGGCGATGTGCGGTATTAACCCTTTAGAAGCGGCGGTCAAAGCTGACCGCCGCTTCTAAAGTGAAACTGAAAGTATCCCGGCTGCTCAGTCGGGCTGTTCGGGACCGCCGCGGTGAAATCGCGGCGTCCCGAACAGCTGATCGGACACTGGGAGGGCTCTTACCTGCCTCCTCGGTGTCCGATCGACGAATGACTGCTCCGTGCCTGAGATCCAGGCAGGAGCAGTCAAGCGCCGATAATGCTGATCACAGGCGTGTTAATACACGCCAGTGATCAGCATAGGAGATAAGTGTGTGCAGTGTTATAGGTCCCTATGGGACCTATAACACTGCAAAAAAAAAGTTAAAAAAAAGTGTTAATAAAGGTCATTTAACCCCTTTCCTAATAAAAGTTTGAATCACCCCCCTTTTCCCATAAGAAAAATAAAACAGTGTAAAAAAAAATAAAAATAAACATATGTGGTATCGCCGCGTGCGTAAATGTCCGAACTATAAAAATATATCATTAATTAAGCCGTACGGTCAATGGCGTACGCGCAAAAAAATTCCAAAGTCCAAAAAAGGGTATTTTGGTAACTTTTTATAACATTAAAAAATGAATAAAAAGTGATCAAAAAGTCAGATCAAAACAAAAATCATACCAATAAAAACTTCAGATCACGGCGCAAAAAATGAGTCCTCATACCGCCCCGTACGTGGAAAAATAAAAAAGTTATAGGGGTCAGAAGATGACATTTTTAAACGTATAAATTTTCCTGCATGTAGTTATGAATTTTTCCAGAAGTACGACAAAATCAAACCTATATAAGTAGGGTATCATTTTAACCGTATGGACCTACAGAATAATGATAAGGTGTAATTTTTACCGAAATATGCACTGCGTAGAAACGGAAGCCCCCAAAATTTACAAAATGGCGTTTTTTTTCCGATTTTGTCGCACAATGATTTTTTTTTCCGTTTTGCCGTGCATTTTTGGGTAAAATGACTAATGTCACTGCAAAGTAGAATTGGCGACGCAAAAAATAAGCCATAATATGGATTTTTAGGTGGAAAATTGAAAGGGTTATGATTTTTTAAATGTAAGGAGGAAAAAACGAAAGTGCAAAAACGGAAAAACCCTGAGTCCTTAAGGGGTTAAAGGGGTATTTCAGGATTTTTTTTTAATTTTATTTGACTATGCTACAGGGGCTGTAAAGTTAGTGTAGTTCATAATATAGTGCCTGTACCTGTGCGTGACGGTTTTCTCACAATTCTTCTGTAATTTTCACCCCACTATTTATTTTAACAGCATACAAAATGACTGTTGTCTCGGATTTTTCCCAGCTTGCAATGTGGCTGAGACCTGACTCACTAGTCAGCTGATGACAGGGAGCCTGTCTGCTTCAATGGGTGGAGGGATCAATCTGCAACTAATGCCACAGCTGGAGGCATCCTGATTGAAAACCACAGGGCTTTGAATGGATGCATGGATGTGTGGGAGGGAGGAAAATGGAATTATGGGATTTGTAGTCAAAAAAAGAAAAGTCTAACAGGAAATACAAGTTCACAAAAAGCTAGCCACAGTGTTATGGTAATCTCATGACAGCCATTTAGCCCCAAGACAAGCGCAGATCCTTCCGTACATGTCCATTACTGTCTGCCAGGTACATACTAAAATAACCTTATGGTGGATAACCCCTTTAAGACCACAGCTTAATCTTATATTGCTTAATTAACTATATTTATGTAAGAATACAATTTGCTGAGGAACCAATGTTGTGAATCCCAGCCAATGGGCATTTTTTCTTTTTCTCTGCCAATCTTATAAAAATCTGCTACTCTGCTCTTGATCACGTTAATTTTGTTTATTTGAATATTTTTTTAGTGCAGTTTGTTGCATTTTTACATTTTCAGATTTTTATCTAGTCCCATTTAGATGTAATGTATATGTGCAAACTATAAGCAGGAGGATTTAGGTCACTTTCACTCTTAGAAAAGATTATAAATATTTAACTTTAACAGACATTTTGGGAAGACTACGTGCCACACTGGAACAATGAAGCATCAAAAACAGATCAGATTTTGATTTTCATTTTACTCTCCTGGTAAGAACTTAAAGAGAATCTGTCGTTCTCACCTAATGCCACTATCACTGCACCATATAGAGGTTAAAAGCACCTTCACAGACATACTTTTATGCAAGTGCCCACATGGCAGGGCCATTCACTTAAATTTTGTCCATTGACTAAAGTTGAGATGCCATGCAGAAACATTTATGGACCTGAGGAATCTGTAACAGCAGAAGACTAAAAACCAGGTCTGTGTCTAAAGGAAGCACATAAAGGCCAAGGTCTGGGGTAGATGATGTGTTAACGAAAACATCAATCTTATCACCTTGGGATGATGATTGTTTTTTTATTTACTACGTAAGACACTTATATTATTATAAGTCCTTTTTAATATTAATGCTCTATTTACATTTGGAATAAATGTTTTGCAAAACAATTTCTTTCTTTCTTATGTATTTATGTTATTGCAACATGAAAAAAGTCCAGCCTTGTTCTAATTTCCATCTTACTTCAAAAATCAAATTAGAAGGCAGCAATGATAATCGTATAAGGCAGTCAAGCCACCAAGGTAAATTCCCAGCTTTGTTTGGAGATCCCACACAAAGTGCATGAAGCAGTGGCAGAGGATGCATGGTGCTGCTTTATACGTTCAGGGCACAAGAGACTTCTATTTTCACGGCAAGTGCGCGGGGTCCTAGAAGTTAGACCCTTAATGATCAGCTAGTTATGAACTATTCTGTTGATAGGTGATAACTTCTAAACTTGGGATAACCCCTTTAAAAATTATTAAAGGGGATTTCCCATAATTAAAATGTATCACCTATCCAAATGTCTAATGGCTTGGAGGTCCTATAGAGTGGAGATGGACGATTACTATCTCTGGCAGGAAAACTGTAAGGTTTGTGTCACACACACCCTTCTTTTTCCTTTTCTGTTTTTTTTTTTTTTGTTTTTTTTTTTTTAACTCCCACTGCAGTTTTAAATGTGTTTTTTTTTGAGCCAAGAAACAAATAGAAACATAAGTCCTTCCATTATATGTCATATTCCTTTTGAATCCAATTCTGATTGATAATATTAATAATAGGAACAACAACAACAACAATAAAAAAAAAAATTTACTGTGTGTGACACCTGCCAAAATTAGGCAACTTAAAAAAGCTAAAATAAAACAAAACTAATAGTTACATAAATTTTTATACTTTGAATTAATTTGTTTATGATCAGAGCTCACCGCCTGCTATTATATTATTACTCATGTTTGTAGCAACGAGGGAGTCATATATATATATATATATATATATATATATATATATATATATCTCTATATATGCCATAGAACACTATAAATGATTGAGAGGTGTTGTTTACAGACATGTGCTCTCAGGCCAGTGTAAGTGAAGCATTTTTCTACACCTTTCTTTTGTATGCTGGTAATGTGTAGGAGCATCAAATTTATTAAAATGATCACAGAGCATTTGATACATTTTGTGCAGGTCACATTTTCTGAAATTTCTCTCTTCACATACACCAAAAAGCTAAGCTAAGTCTGGGCTGGTGTAGTTTTAGAGACTTTTCAGTGGCTTTGCGCCTTTTTTGCGCCTTTTCACAAAAACGTGCAGTTCATAAAACCCTTCCATATCATGTGTATTGCCAAAATCAGTGGATTGCAACTCAAAATCAGCAGAAATGTGTAAACCAAAAGGTGCCAAAAACGTGCAAATAAACCCTGCTTGCGCCTTTTTTTTGCACCTTTTGTAGACACAAAAAACTGTCTAAAAACAATGATAAATATCGGCCTCTGTCCTTTCTTAACAATCTGGCGAACCTTGCATTGACGCAGCAGCACTTAGGTCACTTTTGCTTTTCCCTCAGATCCAAAAAAAGATTTGTGACATAGCTGCATTATTAAATAAAGAAATACCCATTGCTAACTGCTTCATACCAAAACTTTCTAGAAACAGCAGTGGAGAAGGATAAATATCTGATGGTTATAAAAAGACACCAAAAAACCTCACTGCAACTTTCTTATAATGAAAACTTTGCACTGAATTGCCGCTGTTGAACAATGGTACACAAGTCTGACATGTATGTTTTTCATATGTGGTCACCATACATACACAAAACACACATACACACTTCATTCCCAATCCAATGATTGGATGCACTGTGCTCCTTCATTAAATCGATATTAAAGACCATGAACGACTTGGAGTCCACTGCCTTGAATATAATAACAATTCAAAAGCGCTCTGTTCTTCTGCACTCAGGCATGCTGACTGTTTGAATCTCCCACTGTCTATAAGCAGAAAAAATGGGTTTCACACAATGTGTGATAAGGTGAATCAATTTTTTACAGTCTGCTTTCTAGTCCCTTCACAGGAAGTATACAGAAGCAAAAGTATTTAAATGTAACTTTGGGGGGTTTTATTCAGCGAAGAACAATATGAGTTTTGCCCCCCCCCCCCCCCCAAAAAAAAAAATCAAAATTTTGAAAACTGTATGTCAGGACTTAAAATACAAAATCTGTGAAATTAGGAGCAGCTTGCATGAATGGTTAAACTATGAATGCGAAAGTGAAAGACTGAGTAACATGGCTACCTCAGAAGAAATCATTCAAATAAAAAATGATATGGTGCGCTAAATCCTATAATAAATGTGGGAACATTTTTACATTTCTATCTCTTTTAAGAAATATTCACTAAAAACATGAAACATTACCGAAACAAAAAAAAGCCGACTATAGCATTTGCTGTACCTCAGTTATGCTACATCTTTCTTTCAGTTTCTCTTTCCCATAAAATAAACCTTATTTAATGCAAAAACTGAACATATCTATATATGTTCAGTTATATATATATATATATATATGATTCGACTATAATAATTTAAATTTCCCAACTGTGCCAAATTAGTGGTAGACTTGATGTTATTTATTAATACATTACTTGTGTACACTACAAAAGAACTTTCTTAGAGTGAATTAACTTTGGTATACTTGAACTGTTAACTTCTCCTGCTGATATTTTATCTGTGACCTAGAATGCAAAACCGTGAGACAATACAAAGTGCAGATGTAAGAGGCCCACCTAGACTGCTGTGAAAATTCTGAGCATTTCATATCCTTTGGTTCCTTACCCTTTTAGTATAGCTTTGTGTCTGTTCTGAGCATATCTGAATTCTCTCACTGTAAATAGCATGAATTCATCACCCTTCCCTTGAAGTACTTCCTCACATTTCCCGAGAGCCTCCCACCCTCTAGTTTCAGAAGGTGACCTCTTGCTTCCCTCCTGTACCTTGTTGAAACCTTTGATATATTTGAACTTTTTATTATTTTTAACATATCCTTTTCCCTTCACTGAAAAATGTCTTGGCTCCTTGGTATATTTTGTCTCAGCATTTAATTAAAGGATTGACAATGTGAAAAGCTGGAAAATGGGAAAGAACATTAATCACCCTGCCTGGAACCATCTCTAATTATTCCAAAATTGTTACTATTCAAGTTTAGAATGAACCCTTGTGTTGTAGCATGCTTATCATACACATTTACACTTATTTCTGTAACAAATTAAGGGCAAATTTATTTAAATCTACCCAAAATAACAGGGATGATTATAAAACATGTATCTAATGTTATTACAATATGCACTTATTGTAGGGAAGAAATGTAGAGGAATGAACTAAGAATTCACTGAAATTATCTGCACAAGAACAGTTTCTAAACTGAGTGCCCCTTATAGGTCTGGTATTTCCAGTTAATTTTGTGGTTTCACAGTTTGTCCTAACAAACTATATATATTAAAATGTATATTTTATAAGAGTCTGAAACAAATAAAATAAATATATAAACATATTCAAGACATTTTGGTGTGTAAATTATAAATCAGTGGCACTCACCATATCACCAGGCTTAACGGAAACGGCCACAACAGTCCCTGGCATCGGTGATCTCAGAATGCTACTGGTGTCCTCTTCTACCTTCTCCGGCATGTACTTGCTGAGCCCAGCTGCATGCTTGGTCAACACTTGCAGTTTAAACTTAAAATTAACAAAAGAAATTTTATGAGAGAATTGGACAAACATTAAGGGATTAACAAGTATTTACTGCACTTCTAGTACAATGTTTACACTTGTGCTGAATTATAAATAAAGAAAACAGAGTTTGTATATCATTTATCACTAGAAATATGAGGATATGAAAAAAAAAATACACGCACATTATATATATATATATATATATATATATATATATATATATATGCACACATACACACACATTCTCTTTTCTTAATGTAATTCATGAATATGAAATGCAACATTACAATATACATGTAGAGCCATCATTTACAACTAGATATTGGTCGCTGAGCTCGATTTATAATCATGATTTAATTTAGTACATAACATTACAATTTACCTTAACAGCAACAAATAAATCATTAGCAATAAAGCTTTTGTTTTATAGCATGCAATCTAATACAGAATAATAATAATGATATCATTTATATTAAATCTAATTTTTTCATGCTAGTGAAAATCATTTTAAGAAAGGAACAGTGATCGCTGGATATTCCAGTCCGGAGTGAGAAAATCATGTTGTATGCAAGGAGATTCGTTCATGGTTTTAACTCAAGGACCATGCTCTGCACAAAGAAAAAAAAAAAAACGGATCCCTGAGCGCACACTATCTTACCACCAGTAGATGGCAGTAATTCTCTTTGCGTAGCAATAACAGTTAGCTCAAGACTTGCTGTGGAGAGATTGATAGCGGTGTAGTATTTAAAGCCACACATTGTGTAGTTTCCACACGTAACACTGATTTAAATTTCTGTGGTGTTTAGGTATTTGCACATTGGTCAAGTATTGGAAAGGCTTTATATAATAGGCTGAGGTATTTCATGGCTGTTGAGGGCAAGATTTTTTTCTTTCCCTTCAGTTTTTCCTAATGATAACTACTAATCAGTAGTTTTATATTTTTAGATGTAGTCTTAGGTTAAACATTCACACCCAGCCTCCACACATAGGAATGCTAATAACTTGTATGGTCGTTCCATTTCATGGTAGTCCACCATGAAAAGCATAACATGTTAAACAAAGCCTATTAATGGAATATATCCAGTCAAAGCAATTAATGCACATTTCCACTATTTTATAAAATAAGCTTTACGTTATGGAAACGTTCTTGCATTTATCACCCAGACTTGCAATTTCCATAGAAATATGGACTAATCGCTAGTAAAGCTGTTAAGATTTGATAACGTGTTGCTTGTCCAATTCACCTAATCTGACAATCTGAATAATATCTTGCATGTATTTTTCCCCTTTCCAGTGTGTGTTTTGCAATCAAGAAATACAAGTGTCCGCCAGATTCTGAAGGATATGATCCTGAAGTAAAATTACAGTGCAAATAAAAGCTTTTTGCTCCAATTAAAATTTGCCTGACTTATAAGTGGCAGGGAAATAAAGCAAGCCAAGTGCATTTTCCTGTCAATCTAATAAACATTCAATGCAGAGGGACTATTTATCAAAGATAAATTGTACTTAAAAGTCATTCATTAAACCTACAGGGGGGATATAATTATGCAAAATTGCACAGTTTCGAGATCTGCGGATGTTGCCTGAATCCTACTTATGGTTTTTACATAATAAAATATCTAGAAAATACAGAAATCTGTGGTCTGGAATCACAATGTAACATTATACTATCTGCTTTCCAAGAAGGGTGGTAAATAACACAATTGCTGCCCTTCAGATTACACTACTGCTACATAAAAGCTCTTGCTCATCTTTATATTGATGCAGGGTGAATTAAATTGTGGTATTTAAGCTTTTGTGTTCCTACAAGTCATAAGCAAAAATGTAAATGATGAGAGAAAACTACAAATAAATTCAATGAACATAGATAATATAAATTATAATTTCTATAGCTCACATTATTGACTTACAAAAATATTCTTCTGCTCTTAAATACATATATACTGAAGATGTATATAATAATTGTTACAGATGTATATAATAATTTTACATAATTGTTACACAATATAAGAATTATGGGTAAAGTATTTATTTATTTATTACAAGTGATTTCAATGTTGGCTGGAAATCATTTGAGAGCATTGTGACATTAACTAAGTAAGCTTTTAATGGCAGCCAGCGGTCTACTATAGTGAGGCACTTGACTTTCCATTTTGGGATGTGGCATAATAGTCAAGCAGCATATGGGGGTAAATATCAGACATATAGACAGACATCAGACATTTGATAGCATACAAGTCATACAATAAACCATTTATTTATTGTACTCACACCTTCGAGTAATTTAAAATAAAAAAAAATGAAAAAATTAGAGTATATAGGTATGGTCACATGTGACATAATTTCAGTGAAATCTGTTCGAATATCTGGGCTGTTTTTGCAGCATGTATGATTTTAACAAATCCCATGCAAATGAACACACACAACTTTCCACAGATTTTTTTACTAGTAAGTAAACGTGTTATTTTAATCATATTCATAATTATTTAGATTTATCATGAATAATAAACACTTAGATATAAAAAATGTTGTGTACAAGATGTAATATAACCACATTATATAGTTAATGATTTGCATTATTTCATATAGTTATTCAGGACTTGTTTTGATGTCAGTCATTGTAATGGCTATACAACTTACCATCATCTAGTCAGTAAATATAGAACACATCTGAATATGAGCATTTCCTGTAACTAGCGTCTTTAATAGCATTCTCAAATAACGCTGCCACAAGTGTTTTGAGAGCTACCGTATTTCTAGCTACTGTTTGTAGTGCTTAATTGTTCTTGTTGTGACAGGCTGTACTAAAGGGGTAACCCTCCTGTGACATAGGAATGATTAAACTCTAGAGATGCTGCATATAAAATGCTCTAATCGTAATATATATACAACACAAGGGAGGATCATTCCTTTGGTTTGGGTTGTAAGACTGTGAGGTCAACAGTGTAAGAATACATATATACAATGAGTGAATACAGAAAGTAGACTTGGAGATACATTAAGGAATTTATGTCTTTCTGAATCTCAATACTAAACAAATGTCAACAAAGCCAAAAGGATGTCTTACAGTGTATCGCTTTAGGAAATATTGAAATCGAAAAGATATTTATTTACCAATATTCCTTCAGTAGACCATTTGTGGTATAAAGGAAGACTGAACATTATTGGAATGTTCAATGACTATTCATAAGTTACTTCTGTTTTACAGGACATGATGGATAGTGAACATCTCCCTATCGTATCTGTCTTCAATTATCAAAATGTCTGTAGTATACAGGGAAAAAATCTCATCCGTCATCCATGTTGTTTGTGGAATTGTTCATCCGTTGTTAGAGAAATTTTACCACACATGGTTAGTCCAAGTCAACACAACTGATTATTTTTGCTTTTTGAGGCCATATGATGTTTTCATATAGTATATACAATGGAATGCTTTCAAAGCATAGTGGAGACAAATATGGCAGAACTAAAGTTTTCCATTATATAATGTAGTTTTAAGTTACGGAAATGCACCAGTATCATTCTTTAATTATGTTACAATGCTAAATATTTCTGCTCAAGGTTAACATCGTTATAAATATTACCTCTTTCATAAATCTGCACCACACCATAAAGCTATGTTCAGATGGGCTGATGTCCCCATGGAAAATTTCAACCAACAGCGGAGTGCTGGCAAAACAAGCCGGTGCTAGCACCGTTCAGAAATGCGCCATCTATATGGACATATCTTTTCTGTCTGCGGACTCTGGAATTGGAATTTCTACAGCAGAAACATCTTATTTTTTTAAAAATAGAATTAATTTACAAATCTGTTTAACTTTCTGGCACCAGTTAATTAAAAAAAAAAAAAAAATTGTTTTCCACCGGAGTACCCCTTTAAGTGCTCCTCAGGATTACCCTTACTAATGTTTATTTGCCTTGGCATATTTGCAGAAACTTCCTGTTAATCAACTTTTAGCAGTTTAGTAATCTGTATGTTACAAACATTCTGCATTTGCTGTAATAGAAATTAGCTCTCCATATACAGACTTCCTGCTGAGCAGGTAATAGACCTGTATAAATAGCCAGCAGCCTAAACCAATTAAGAGACAGGAGGTGTGTCTCAGACTACTTCAGAATTTTTCTAGGCAATGTTACTAAACTGTAGTCACAGATCACATCTCTAAGCAGATCTAAAAAAGCAACAAGATGTGAAGTAAATAAAAGGCAGGTAAGAGTCATAAATACATACTGGCTTACATACTATTTTAAATGCATGGGGAACGGTTCCAACAAATGTGTGTGGAGTATTTTTTTCAGTCATATATGATAGGTTTATCATATCACAGGAGATGCAAAATGTGCAGAATACGTAACTGAATTCTACACTTTTTCCACACACTAATTGGATGGATTACATGCTACTTCCACAAATTATAAAGTAGATAATCTCCTACAGCTTGCCAATAAAATGTACATAAAATGCATATGAGCAAATTTACTTTAAAACTATAGGTCTCTTAAAATCCTCTGTTGCTAATATAGTACCAGTTTAATAAACTGCATATCAATATTACATCAGTTTGTGTTTATTGTATGACTATTTTTATCTTATTCAAATTAACCAAGTGTGTCATGTAATCCTTTGACATAAGAGACTTACTAAGCATACTGATCACTTCTGTAAAATACAAGAACCTTGCAGGGTGCGGATGTCACTTCTGCTGTATAAGTCATTTGGAATGTGTTCATGTAAGAACCCTTAATGGTCAGTGTGGGTAAACGAACCTGTATATGAGGATCACCTCATGCGTGAAATTTTCTCTGCCTGAAACTGAAAGCTGTATATTACCTACAAATAACCATGAGCTATTTGGTCTTTTGTGTTTATATGATAACAGATTTATTGCTTTTAAGGTTATTTTATGGTTGCAAATTCTACACTGCTCAAAAAAATAAAGGGAACACTTAAACAACACAATGTAACTTCAAGTCAATCACACTTCTGTGAAATCACACTATCCCCTTAGGAAGCAACACTGATTGACAACCAATGTCACATGCTGTTGTGCAAATGGAACAGACGACAGGTGGAAATGATAGGCAATTAGCAAGACACTCCCAATAAAGGAGTGGTTCTGCAGGTGGTGACCACAGACCACTTCTCAGTTCCTATGCTTGCTGGCCGATGTTTTGGTCACTTTTGAATGCTGGCAGTGCTTTCAGTCTAGTGGTAGCATGAGACGGAGTCTACAACCCACATAAGTGGCTCAGGTAGTGCAGCTCATCCAGGATAATGAACACCAAACCCCAGTCACCTAGGTGACGAGGTAGAAACTCCCAAACAAAAAATCCCCCCTTTTCAATTATGTATGTGTATGTTAAAACATCACTTTTATTAAAGACTTATTAAAAGGTCCAAAAGAGGTGTATTAAAAACATCAGTACAGTCCCTACAATGAATTATTTTGCTCTCCTGTATGGAGGAGACATGAATATGCCAGTTTCTGCAGTAAGCCGCACTATGGGACTGAGCTGTTATGTTAAAACCACAACACATGTTATGTTAAAATCACAGCTGGCATATTCATGTATACTCCATACAGGAGAGCTAAATAATTCATTGAAGGGACTGTGCTGGTGTTTTTAATCCACCTTTTTTGGACCTTTTAATAAGTCTATAATAAAATTTTTAACATACACATACATAATTGAACAGGGGGGATTTTTGGTTTAGGGGTTTTTCCCATTACCTAGGTGACTGGGATTTGGTGTTCATTACTGTTTGTACCCCTTCCCTACCTTGGGCTTTTGGTTTATTGCTCATCCAGGATGGCACATCAATGCGAGCAGTGGCAAGAAGGTTTGCTGTGTCTGTCGGCATAGTGTCCAGAACATGGAGGAGTTACCAGGAGACATGCCAGCACATCAGGAGATATGAAGGAGGCTGTAGGAGGACAACAACCCAGCAGTAGGATCACTACCTCCGCCTTTGTGCAAGGAGGAGTAGGAGCACTGCAAAATGACCTCCAGCAGGCCACAAATCTGCATGTGTCCACTCAAACGGTCAGAAACAGACTCCATGAGGGTGGTATGAGGGCCTGACGGCCAAAAGGTGGGGGTTGTGCTTACAGCCCAACACTTTGCAGGACGTTTGGAATTTTTCAGAGAACACCAAGATTGGCAAATTTGCCAATGGTGCCCTGTGCTCTTCACAGATGAAAGCAGGTTCACACTGAGCTCATGTGACATACGTGACAGAGTCTGGAAACACCGTGGAGAACATTCTGCTGCCTGCAACATCCTCCAGCATGACCAGTTTGGCGGTGGGTCAGTAATGTAAGTAGGTAATCGTGTGGGGTGGCATTTATTTGGGGGCTGCACAGCCCTCCATGTGCTTGCCCGAGGTAGCTTGACTGCCATTAGGTACCGAGATGAGATCCTCAGACCCCTTGTGAGACCATATGCTGTTGTGGTTGGCCCTGGGTTCCTCCTAATGCAAGACAATGCTAGACCTCATGTGCCTGGAGTGTGTCAGTAGTTCCTTCAAGAGGAAGGCATTGATGCTATGGACTGGCCCGCACGTTCCCCAGACCTAAATCCAATTAAGCACATCTGGGACATCATGTCTCGCTCCATCCACCAACGCCACGTTGCACCACAGACTGTCCAGGGGTTGGCAGATGCTTTAGTCCAGGTCTGGGAGGACTTCCCTCAGGAGACCATCTGCCACCTCATCAGGAGCATGCCCAGGCATTGTAGGGAGGTCATACGGGCACGTGGAGGCCACACACACTACTGAGCCTCATTTGACTTGTTTTAATGACATTACAAAGTTGGATCAGCCTGTAGTGTGGTTTTCCACTTTGATTTTGAGTGTGACTCCATATCCAGACCTCCATGGGTTGATAAATTTTATTTCCATTGATAATTTTTGTGTGATTTTGTTGTCAGCACATTCAACTATGTAAAGACGAAAGTATTTCATAGGATTAATTCATTCATTCAGATCTAGGATGTGTTATCTTAGTGTTCCATTTATTTTTTGAGCAGTGCACATCAACAGTACGTTTTTGGTGAAAACAGAATTTGATCTTAGGAGCACAAAAAATAATGCTATAAATCAATAAGAAGTAAAAAAAAAAAAAACACATGAGAACAAGCTGCCACCTATATATTTTACTCCCTCTTTACAGACCTAATGACTTGGAAACTGAGCATTATATATTACAATTACCAGGCACAGCGGTCGGCACAGGCACCTCAAAGAAGCTGGACTCATGACCCAAATGGAGCGGCAGCACAGTATAACGGATACCTGCGTAGTTGGAAGTGGTGCTCTTCCTAATGCATCACAGGCAATATTGAACAAGTTAAGAATAGAATAAGATAAAAAATTCAGCTGGTGCTGGACTAGGAACAAACAGGAGCCATAATAGTAATAGCTATTGCGCACCACTACCAGCGCTTCATCCGATCAGATGAAGCTCCGGCAGTGGCGCGCAATAGCTATTACTACTAAGGTTCCTGTCTGTTCCTAGTCCGGTGCCCGCTGAATTTTAATCTTATGCACCGAGAATAAAGAAAAAGCCTGCACCGTCTGGAATCATAAGTGCCTCCTTATTCTATTCTTACCTTGTTGAATATTATATATGTTTAACTTCCTTTGAGGTGTAGTTCCCAAATGCGCCAATAAAGATGGACATAAACACTAAATGACTGGCAGCAGATCTGGTCAAAAATCTGATGTGTTGGAGGACAGCACAAATATTCCCTGGGATCTGCTCTTGAGGAAAAGATTTGGATATGTTGGATATTAAAGGAAACCTATTGAAATGTTCATGCTGCCAGGACCATGAGGCCTTTGGAGCTGGCCACTGTTGGCTTCTTCCCACCCTACCAGCCTTAATTGATAAAGAAAGATCTATTATTCAAGGCCAGGCCGAAGCTACCGGGAAGGCCATGATGACTCATGGTTCAGGCAGCATTAAGAATGATCTGTATTCCCCCCAAAAAGTGTCTAACTGCCCCTCGTACCCTCTATGTAGTAAACACTTGGCTGACACACTTACACACATTAAAGCTAGGGCATTACAATGACCTTTGGATCCCCCAAGTTAAAGAATTACTGTAATAGGAGCTCTATTTTTTTAAGATGGAAAACCAAGACAACAGCTGAAATCTATCAGAAATTAAAAAGCAATCCAGCTCCTTGTCAGTGCAAATTAATATCAGCTGGTTCAGTCCAAACTGGTGGCCTACAAAAAGGTATCATTGTCAAGGGGTCAAAGCACATCTCATGATGGGTAAAAGCAAGGAGCTGTCTCAAGACCTTTGCAACCTAATTGTTTCAAAACAATGTTATTGGTTACAGGCACATTTCTAAGCTTCTGAATGTACAAGTGAGCAATGTTGGGGAAAGACAATTGTTTCACCATAAATTTGCCTCGACCAGGTGCTCCTTGCAAGATTTCTGGAGTGAAAAGACTAATCAGAAGAGTCATCCAAGGACCTTTAAAAAGACCTGGAATTAGCAGGTACTCTTGTCTCAAATAAATAATATTTAGTGAGGAAAATGGTGATGTGTTTAATACAGTGGTCTCAAACTGTGGCCGTCCAGATGTTGCAAAACTTTAAATCGCAGCATGCCTTGGGTTGATTTCTATCCACTTACAGTCAATGTCTGTCATCTGCCATAGCAACTTCGATATGTAGAAAAAGAAAAGAGACAATTGCGCAGAACAATGTGCCATTACTCCAAGTGAGTGTGGAGATGCAGAAAGGTAGAACAATTGCGCTCACCTTATGGTGTTGTACTGAGAGCACAACACCTATTTAAGCAGAAGGATCCCAATACTATGGGTAAAGTGCCGGGGTGCTGCCTCGATCTCGTCCTGTCCTGAGGGATACTCTGGGCGGACTTGCAAGTAGTTTTGTGGAAGTCCTGTGGACATCAAGGAAAAGAGGATCCTGCTGGCGCTCGCCTGAACAAGGAATATAATAACCGGTACTGACCAGGTAAAATAATAAACAGAAATAGATTTATTAGGATGTTAGCACTACGGACTAGGCGTTTCAAGGGGCGGGACCCCCTCTTTGTCAGGTCCAATCAAATGGACCTGATGAAGAGGGGGTCCCGCCCCTTGAAACGCGTAGTCCATAGCGCTAACATCCTAATAAATCTGTTTCTGTTTATTATTTTACCTGGTCAGTACTGTTTTTTATATTCCGTGTTTGGGTGAGTGCCAGCAGGATCTTCTTTTCCTTGATGTCAACAGGACTGTCACAAAACTATCTGCCATAGCAAGAGGAGTTTAGGCCACATGAAAAAGGACAAAGTACATGTAAGATGACTTGTTATTTTAAGTAAACTATATTTTTTCCCACACTTATTTATAGCCAGCTGCATTGTAACATGGGCAGCAACAGTTTTCTTTAAATTGACGTAATTTAAGAAAGCATACAATGTATGTGACTTAACTGGTAAAAAAAGGAGACTAACTATGACATTTATCCCAGAGTTATAGACTTATGTTCCAACTATTATCTTAACTATAGAGGCAACTATAATTGTTTACACTGAAGGTGGCCTTCTAGTAAAGCAAATAGCATCTTGTTTTTTTAGACAAGAAGAGATTCTGATTATTTCAAATGATGATAGTCTCAAATTTGGATAAAATAAAGAAAATTTGTTATAAAATGGGTTGCCCCAAAAAGACAACTGTTGTCCATGGGCTTATTTAGGTCATATGAATGTGCTAGAGAGGTGTTCCCTACTAAGTAATGCTTTCCATTAGACTGAGAAGACAGAAAATTCTACTCTTGCAGTCATGACCTGGCTATACATCACATCTTCATCCATTCATCTTAAAAAGTGTGTTGGCTAAAATATTCCCTGGTGGTAATGGCTGATCACCTGAGTTTGCAGAAGATGTTTCCACAGTCATCACAGACTTGGGGATCATCTTTTTAAAAGGGTTGTCATGTTGAGACAACTCTTTTCCATAAATATATTTATTTGATTTATATGTGTACCATTAACAATTCGACTTGCTTGGAATATTAGTTGGTAACCCAAGTGGTCTTGAGAACTACTTCTGAAATAGGAGTTATAAAAACACATTCACCATATAGCCCTTTACACTTCATCATACAGTAATCAGAACCAACAGACTTTTAAGATGGCTAAGGATCTCAATTTCTAGACCATCAATGAGTCGTATGGAAGGCAGCCTGACTGACATGTCATAAATATTATTTATGGCAAACAAACTTTAAAACTTTTTCCCATCACAAACACACAAGAAATATTTATAGAATATTTCAACTTCATAAACAGAATTTCAAAATAAAACATAATTTTAAGGTCAAAGAACATTGTTTGATGGTCTTGAGACTTGTAAACTATAAAAGTAAGGTAACCACTGTAAAGAGAGGGACTAGTGGAACCCGTACATTTTCTTATCACTTAAATCTAGCTCTTAAAAAAAATTAAAGTGATAATGTCTAGTGGATAACACATAGAGCACCTCTCATCAGCAGCTATATGGTAGCAAGAAAACAGAACACCACAAATTAGTCATTTTCTTTATCAGCAGCAACATCAGTCCCTTGAAAGCTGACATGCAGAGAGAACAGATTGCTACACCATGTAAGCTTTCAGTAACAGCACAAACCAGAAAAGACTAATTCAAGATAACAAAAGCACCTAAGGTGTTCCAGAGCCACCACACAATGCAATTAAAGATTTAAATGCTTCATAGTTTTACATATTTAGCACTGAAGGTCGTGTTGAGCTTTGAAAAAAAAAATGTGCCTGGGGTAAAGCTAGCGCAAGATGCAGCCTTCTGCTCTAGTAGACAAGTTGAATAGCCTAAGCAATAAACACATCCACACAAAAACATTTAACATGAAAGCTTGTAGACGTCCTTCTCTTGAAATAACAAGCAAGATGAACAAGGTAAATGAGCAGATAGCTGTTGGGAAGCCATGTGAGCTGCACGGTTGTGTACATCTGCACTCACTAGACTAGCCTGTTAGCATAATGCTTTGACAACTCCATCAGCACAGTCTCAAGGTAGTTGTCAATCAGGATGCATCATTTAATTCAGCGGTACTCAAAGGATTTTCCCCTGCAACCCACATGACAGCACATCTACAGCTCTATTTATATCCAGAAGCCAGTTGTGTTTGCAGTACTGCTGTAATTATAGAATAGGAGAAAAAAAGCATGCAACAGGTAGCAATGTTATCTGGATTGTGATTTTCCTTGCCATGATGCTATGCAAAGTGCGATCTCACTTCACAGTCATGACAAAAGCGCTATTAGTCACCCCCTCCACATCCGCCTCTGTTCAGACAGCACTTCATTTGCAGCTATCTATAATTAGATTAATGGTGTAGTGCAGTACAAAGCGGGTCCACTTCACATCAGATAGCATATGAATTAGGACAAACACTTATTTCAATTCCAGGCAGAGAAAGCAGTGACTAGGGTATTTAGCATAGCCTTTATGGAGGAATGAGATGTTAATTGTGTACCATTACCACTAAACTGCTTGCTTGTTGTATAAATCACTGTGCTAATTGATGCAGAGATAGAAATGTAGCCACAGGCAAGAAAGCAATGGAATGAGAGAGCTGGAGATGGTGGATAAAGGATTATCGAATGAAACCAGATGGAGATGAGGCTCTTTTGAAACCTTTGCATTCTGCCCAAAAGCTGCACTTCTGAAAAGTACAGAAAAAACTGTTGTACTGAGTGTGGAGGACAAGAAAAGAAATGGCATGGCACTTTAGATCTGAAATACTCTTGTACAGAGGAGAGAGAAAAAAAAGCGAGACCTGACATGTATGCTGATTGTGTGGAAGAAATGAACGTGCAGCTTCCCTGTTACAATAATGCAGTTTAATAGAGCTAAACCACAGAGCTCTTTGTAAGCGTTATAGCCAAATATACTTGTTAGTGGTTTTTCATCAAAAATTCTTAAAATACTCACTGTAACCAATGCTTAAGAAAAGAAAACGCCAGCATCTTGAACAGGAAGCCCTACAATACTAAATGAAACGGCAGTATGGGAATCATAGCGGAAATAACATTTAAACTGTTCAGTCAATATATTTAACACACGTAGCATGGTCAAGTGGTGACAGCAGATTACTGTGCTGGGAACCTGAGAACATAACAGCTACACAACTAACATATCTTAACAGACAATATTGTAAAAGGAAAAATTAAGCGCTTTAATGATCCCTAAGTGGGCATCAGCAAAAACATACAGGAAGCACTTCAGCATTGTTTGTAAGAGACACAAGTGCCCTTTCCTGTTAATCACACTTCTATGCTGAGTGATGGAATATTTGCACAATGACTTCAGCTAATGAAATCTCACCGCTATCACTGAATAAAACAAATTAATCCATACATTTTCGATAATCCATCGCTTGACTCAGTCAAAAAGCTGCAAAATAACCAGATTCTAACATAGTCAGAAGACTTAGCAAAAATAATAAGGAGACTGTTATTTTGGACCTACCTACCTGTTATACAGAATATTATTCTAGAACTGGCTAGTAATCCAAAACACTTTTTAGGCACATATTAGGTCTGACTAATTCTGTTACTAATGTAATTTTATAACGTACATAAGAAGGTAGTATAAGTGCACTTTGTTTCTAACAGGCTGCTTGTAGCATAGTATAAATATATTTTCATGGCTAGTTAAAAAGGGTTGCACACTGGAGTCCAGGATTTAAAAGAATAAATCATACTCATTTGCTCGGCAGCTGCCATTTTGACAGCTCTCAGTTCTCACTGGTCCCTGCTTCCAATGAAGTTTCATTCCTGCAGGAAACACCTACTCAGCCATGATTTGGAGAGGAATTTACTAGAGTAATTCAGCTCTCTTATTTCACTCCAAATCATCCATCAATGAAAGTTGCATTGACTTTCATGGACTTTCCGCTGCCCTGTTCACACTGAGGAATTTCTGCTAGGAGAATTCCGATGCTAAATTCTGTTCCGCCTAAAGATAGAATATGCGAAAATTCCATGCGCAAATTCCACGAAAGGGAGAAAATGAAAAAAAAAAAAAAAAACAAGATCTTCCTGACTGCAATTAGTCCTCTGTAATACAATTCCTTAGTAAGAACACACCCGAATTAGAGAAGGAAAATCTCAATAAAAGCTTAATATAACATTTTTATAATGGTGTGTGTGTGTGTGTGTGTGTGTGAAGGGTGGGGGGGGGGGTTTAAACTTGAAAGAAATTCAGTAGAGGGATACTATGAGAAAATGCTGTGGGACATGTCATATGAATTGTATCTTCTTAGTCAAAATCTTTTACAGTATGACAAGGTAAAACACTAAACCGCATCTGTTACACTTAAAAGGGTTATCCAGAGATAGAAACAGAGCTAATTTCTTCCAAAAACAGCATCACGACTGTCCTCAGATTGTGTGTGGTATTACAACTTGGCTTCATTCACTTCAACTGAGCTGCAATATCGCAGAAAACTGAGCACACAATCTGAGGACAGAGGTGGTGCAGATTTTGAAAGAAATTAGCTCTGTGTTTCTATAATTTATTTGCTTGGAGATTCAATGAATTGTCAGCCAGCAAAAAGATCTCTTCTTTCATCAGTGTGCTGTGTGAATTCCTCCGATCTGCTTCACAGCATTAATGGACCCAGGTCAGTCGAGAGACGCACACGCTCTATCATGAGTGTTTGATTGACTTCATTGATGAGAGAATTACTGACACCTGTAAGTCTCTGGAGAAATGACAGTAACATGCTCCCACAATCAACATCTTGTTACCACAGTATGGGCATCAAGCGAAGCAACAGTAGAATGCAAATGACAGCAGGGCTCATTGAATTTTAAATGTGTGCTAATTTCAATGCCTGGCTGCATTAAAGAAACGTGATGCTTGATTGGTTTCACTTAACCCCTCGTAGCATTTATCTACACTCCTGCAATGTGACGAAAGAAAGGGATGAAGATCATACTCCAAGTTCAACATTTCGAGTTCTGGACAACACAGTAAGGAGGCATTCAGATAATCCTTTTTAGAAACCAAGTTTATGTCTTTGCTGAAGCTCTGGCTCTTACTAAACAATCAAAGGAACCAATGGAAACAACAGAAGAATTAGTAACACATCCCCAATGTGCTGCTATTTGTCAGGAAGGAAAATCCAAGGCATGAAAGAAAAGAAAGTTTGTGTTCCAGCCCCACTCCAAATCATTAATCACTCTCTAGGCCTTTAAGAACTAGCCCATTACAGCTAAGAGCTAAAGGCTAACGCTCTCGTCACTTGCATGTCAGCAGTGCCTGTGTTAACAAGGGAAAATATATGGCTTGTGCTATTCTGCTCCAGTCCCCATGCTTTTGCTGCATTTAATTGAAAAAGGCAGTTAAACACGAGGTAAATCATTCAGTTAGCAGAGCTGTTTAATAACATATAATTGATAATGTCACTATGTCACTTAGATGTAATGTATCACTGTCACCACTTTTTTTTAAAAAAAATGTCAACAACAGGCGGTTAAAAATGGATTTTTATACTTGTCATCTGATCTAAATTCTATGTGATTAACATGGCCCCAATGTGTCCAGTGGTGCTGCTCTTTGAAATTCCAGAAACATTTTTTATTCACTTGCTATACATAAAACCTATCAGGTATTAATATGCATAAATGCTGAAAAACTAAACATGAGAAAAAAAACTGTAACAACAACAACACTGGAATGAATTGCCATTAGGCAATTTAATCTCTCAAATATATATAATTTTTTAGTAATGTTTTTCAATTGCTTCTGTATAGCAGAATGTCAATAAAGCCTTATATTGTAAAATAAATGTTTTGTGATCTTCCATTATATTGTACTTTAATTCGAAACAATTTAAAATGTATCTGCTTGAGTGGATCCCAGAGGCTAAAAACTGGAAAAGACCTAATACTTTTTACAACGGACAGTTTGCAACAACTGCCTTAAACCTTATATTCACATGATGTGATCATGGTGAGCTTTTCTTAGCCACAATTTTCACAAAATCATAGTCACGCATGTCATGACCAAAGTATAAAAATATAACCTAGCAGGGTAGTGAATCTCTTAACTGTCCCAACTCTAAACAGCATATACCTTGACACAAACCCTCCTTTAAATTATAACGTTGGGGTAGACACTCCCACAGCCATCAGCCTAAATATTAAAACCAGGTGCAAGCGACTAATCAGTTCTTGAGGTTAATGTGATGGAAGCAGGAAAAACGGGCAAGCATAAGGAACTGAGTGACCTTTGCCAAGGCCCAAATTTTGTTGCCTGTGGGAAGCAAAGACTAGTCCAATTTGTCCCATCACAGTTTAGCTACTATACCTTAGCATACACTGCTAATCTGACAGTAGTTTTGTGGTAGTAAAACAGCTGGCAGCTCTAAATTGCCATTAGGAAGGTTTGCTCATACATACCCGAGTTCTTAGTCAAGCACTTTTCATGATCGAATACACCCCCCATTTTAGTGTCCTGGCTACAGCTGGAGAGGCGGGTTCTTTTTTCTAGCGGTCTGTAATCGGAGCACCCCAGCCTCGCCTCTCACAAATGATTAACAGTTCTAGTAGCTTTCTGGCTTGATACTAGAGCTGTCAATCATCTGTGAGAGGAAGGACAACACTCCAATTAGAGAACTAAGAACCATTTGGCCCCTTTAAGTGAATCTGTGGGGGACATATCTCAGCACCTACTGGACATATTTAAGTAAGTGACCCCTCGTTGAACTCCTGTTCACCCACACTATAAGCCAGTGTATAAGGTTTAGTGTGGGTGAATGGGCAGACAGTTTTCCTTTAAACACCTTCACTGTATTTTAGCTACCACTTCTGCAGGAAGGCTATACCATGCATCCAAAAGTAATACTTCCTGATATTACTTTGAAACCTTTGCCCCTCTAATTTAAAACTATGTAATCTTGTGGTAATTTTTCTTCTTTAAAATATGCTCTACTCCTTTACTGTGTTGATTTCCTTTATGTATTTAAAAGTTTCTATCATATGCCCTCTGTCTCGTCTTTCTTACAAGCCAGACATGTTAAGGTCCTTTAACCTTTCCTGGTAAGTTTTATCCTGCAATCCATGTACTAGTTTAGTAGTTCTCTGAACTCTCTCTAGAGTATCTATATCCTTTTGGAGATACGGCCTCCAGTACTGTGCACAATACTCCAAGTGAGGCCTCACCAGTGTTCTGTACAGCAGCATGAGCACTTCTCTCTATCTACTGCTTATACCTCTCCCTGTACATCAAAGCATAGTGCTAGCATTTCCTGATGCTCTATTACATTATTTTCCTACCTATTTTCCTCTCTTCTGAAATAATTACCCCTAAATCACTTTGCTCAGATACTGAGGTCAGGACTGTGTCAAATATTCTATATTCTTCCCTTGGGTTTTTATACAAAAAGACATATCTTTCCATTGAGACCTTTTGCAATATCACTAATAAAGATAATAAACAAAATTGGTCCCAGTACAGATCCCTGAGGTACCCCACTGGTAACAAGACCTTGCTCTGAATATACTCCATTGACTCATTGACTACAACCCTCTGTTGTCTGTCACTCAGCCACTGCCTAATCATATTATCCTACTGTAGTTAGCGCTAGGGATATGCTTAGTTTAGAGATATGCTGTAGTTTATCTTCTATGTGGGACAGTGTCAAAAGCCATACTAAGATCTAGATATGTGATGTCTACTGCCCCTCCGCCATCTATTTTTTTAGTCACCCAATCAAAAAACATCAATAAGATTTGTTTGACATGATCTCCCTGAAGTAAACCCATATTGTTTTTCATCTTTCAATCCAATGGATTTTAGATGTTCCACAATCCTATCCTTTAGTAGGGTTTCCATTCATTTCCCCACTATTGATGTCAGACTTACTGGCCTATAGTTGTTTGATTCCTCCCTATTATCTTTCTTGTGAATGGGCACGACATTTGCTCATTTCCAATCTTCAAGATGACTCCTGTTACCAGTGATTGGTTAAATGAATCTGTTCACGGTTTTGCTAGTTCACCGCTAAGCTCTTTTAATACTTTTGGGTGTATCCCATCAGGCCCTTGTGACTTATTTGTCTTAACTTTAGACAGCAAACATAGAACCTCTTCCTCTGTAAAGACCTATGCATCAAATTATTCTTTGGCCTATTTGGTTGAAAGGAATCATAAAATGGTGTGCTTATTGTGACATTACAAATGACATTATAAATAATAACTGATGTAGTGTTGCCAGACAATCTTTTAATGTGTACAATTTAATGTGTACTTATTTTTTTTTTAAAGTGTTTATTTATAACTTTTAGCACACAAAGAATTTATAACAATACCGCACAAGCATGGAACTCCCCAGAGCATCAACCCATACAGGGAAACAGAAGCAAGCAATTATTATGAAGAAAACCAGTTCCAAGAGGCTCCACTTCCAGCAGTACACACATCCATACTGCACACATTCATGCACACCACAGTCACTCACCTGGTAGAACACCCCCAGCCCAACACCTAATCAATAAGGGGGTATGTATTACTGAGGAGAAGCTACATGCTCAGGAGGGACCAGTGACTCCCCCAACAGCAGCCACGGCATTCTATACTTTACCGAAATTTTTTGGGCATCTGCGACTAATATAGAAAGTCCTATATAGTGGGAGATATTTGTTAACCAGGTTAAACCATCGAGTAATGGGGGGGGGGTTTCGGTAATATCCTTCCAAGCCATAATCACTATTTTACGCACACAAAATAGGAGAAAACGTATGAGTAGGTGCCTATGGGAGCCAGACTCCAGACTGTTAATGACACCAAGCAAACAAACAACTGGGGATAAAAAGGGAAACTCAAGGTGGTCCGACAGGAATTGCATAACGTCTCTCCAAAATGGTTCTACACATGGGCAGCTCCACATAGCATGCAACAAGGAGCCTACATCCGTTTGACAGCGGAAACAAGTATCTGAGGAAGAAAGACCAATACAAAAAAGTTTTGTATGCGCAGGTATAGTAGAATCACAATATAAGTCTTGACTAGATAAGCATATCTCTAGCGCTAACTACAGTAGGATAATATGTTTTCGTAATTTCCTTCCACTGGTCTTCAGATAACTCTGGAAGATCTGCCACCCACTTTGGATAGGCTAAGTCAAAAGGATCGGGTCCCACAGATTGGAGCAGCACATATGCTTGTGTTAGTGGCTTGGTGAGGTCAGTGGTACCCAAGAGCACCTCCACTTCAGAAAAGGCCGGAGTCACATCAATAGAGCCAAATTGGGCCATAGTCGCATGTCTCAACTGGAGATAATGAAAATGGGCACTTTGAAGGATTTGAAAACAATCACACATTTCTTGAAATAAGGGGAAGAATGGAAATTCCCCAAATAACTGTATAGCAAACTTGATCCCATGATCCAGACTTGATCCAGTAGCTGGCTGCCTCCAACTCCGTAGGTGCTTAAAGTGAGGATTTCCCCACTGGGGTGCTCTGGGAGACCATGCCGGCATCGGGAAACGCTCTGAGACCACTGACCACACCTCTGCCACTGTTTTAATGGGAGACAACAGTCAGTAGTAGGAGTATACCTATTAGTGAGAGTCTCATACAAATCCATAATAGCACATGCTAGGGTTGTAAACGCATTTGCCAGATCCAGGTCAATCCACCAGGTGGCGTACACCAGTTGCGATGCCAGGAAATAGTTATACATGTTCGGAGCAGCTAAACTGCCCCACTGCTTTGACGCCTGGAGCAGCGCCTGACCCAGTCTTGGAGGTTTGTCCTGCCAGTAGAAGGATCTCAGGATACCACTCAGCTTCACAAAGAATTTCTTAGGGGGAATTACAGGGGATAGATGAAAGACATACAGAAACTTAGGGAGATAGATCATCTTAAAGATGTTAATCCTACCTGCCAACGAGAGAGGCAATGAATTCCACAATCGCAACTGGGCAGTCGTAGAGGACAACACCGGATCAAGGTTCAATGCCAAATACTCCCCCTAAGTGAGCAGACACCTCCAACCCCAAATATCTGAACTGAGTAGCCACCTGTAATCCATGTGGAAGAGGAGGCAGGGGTCTAGCAGCCACCAACAAAGGCATCAAGGAAGAGTTAGCCCAATTGACTTTCAGACCCGAGAAGCGACCAAAAGAATCTAGAAGATCAAACAACGCCTCAAGGGAGCCATGTACATCAGCCAAGTAAACCAAAGTAAGTGCACGAGTAGAAACAATATATGCGGCAGCACCACTCATGGACCTCTTCAAATCACCACTATTGAATATGTATGATGTTCAAACCTGGTTCACGGTGCGGGTGCACAGATGCAATAGCAAAATCCAGAGTTTTTTGGAGGCTGGGATTGATCGCGACACTCGCTTGCTCCAACAAGAAGCCAAGTGGATCATCCAGTTGGATGCTACCGGAACATTGGGGCTGAACGAGCGCAGCGATCTCTCCCAGTTTCTATAAGACTCTCTCATCATTTTTTGAGGAAATTGTATTTAAGCCTTATTTAACTTTTACAATGCCATGAAATATGAAAAAACTTTTTCCCTGTTTGTGATGTTTTTAATGATGCACCGTAATATTATGATCTGTATTTCTTTGCATAATTTATTTTCACTATAAGGTTTTTGCTGTTGCTAAGGGTTTCCCCCACTAGAGCACAAATATAAAAACTCAGGGAACATCCCCTTCAGACAGGCCGGATGAAGCGTCAGTCATGACGTGAAACGACTCGTTGCCTTGATTCTCACGCCCCACACATGTGACCCACTCGCCCTGCTATCCTTACCTGTTGCTGTCTGGAACCATGTATTGCATGCTGACTGCTGCCGTTTATGTTCCTGAATAAAGCTATCACAGTTCCCTGGATTGGTGAGTGAATATTTCATTTTTTTCTCTGGATTTTGCAAGTAAACCAAAGTATTGTCCACATACATGGAAACTTTTTCTTCTAGTGATCCCCAACATAACCCATGAATCGGAGGAGAAGCCCGATGGCCGCTGCCAGGGGCTTAACAGCCAGCGCAAACAGAAAGGGGGACAAAGGGCATCCCTGCCATGTACCCCTGTTCAGCAGAAAGGGGTCTGAGACATCCAAATTTGTACGTATTCTGGCCCTAGGATTATCATACAACAACTGCACCCGCCTGGAACCTTGGACCAAAACAAAGAACCCTCAACACACTCCAGAGATACAGCCATTCCACTAAATCAAATGCCTTATATATATATATTCAAACAAACCACATTTCCCATAGATGCATCCCTGTCTGCCGTAGCAATATTCAGCTGTAAATGTTTGACGTTTATATCCATAGCTCTCCTGGGCATAAATCCCATCTGGTCAGAATGAACGACAGCAGCTATGATCCCACTCAAATGATAAGCTAAGATTTTGCCCAGAATTTCAATATCCATGTTAAGGAGTGAGATGGGTCTGGCAGGGTCAGATCCTTTCCTGGCTTGGGGAGGACTACGATAAGGGCTTCCCTCATGAAGCCCGGAAGCCTCCCTAATTCAGCTGCCTCTCGAAAAAGATTTAGCAAAATGGAGGCCAGCAGCTCCTTGTTCACCCTGTACTGGTCCCCAATAATACCATCTAATCCCAGAGTCTTCACCATAGGGAGGGTAGATATGGCCAGGGAAACCTCCTCAACCAAAAAGGGGGCCTCTAAAGCAGCAGCCTGAGCTTTCATCAAGGGGGTAAGTGGCAAATCCCTAAGTAACAATACAAGGCCAGTTGGCACATCCGTCAAACAGGAAGAATATAGAGAACTGTAAAAAAACTAAAAACATAGCAAGCGGGTCAGTCTCCAGCACTCCATACGCCCTTTTCATACAAGGAATGGATACCACCGGTCTACTCTCCCTAGCCATATATGTAAACAACCTACCATTTTTATCCCCAAACTCGAAAAGGGCAGAATCCCTATCTACCATCCTCTTCTGAATCATCTCCCTCTGGAGTATCAAAAGGGACCTCTAGGCCTTAAGCCAATTCCATTCTCTCTCAGGGGAAGGGTCCTTAACCATCTCTGCCTCCAAAATCCCAATCTCTACCTGTAGCGCCTTTTCCCTAGCAAAATAAGAGGCCCTCTGTCCCACAACCCCAGTCACAAACGATCCCCAAACATGAGCCTTGTAAGCATCCCACAGGACCAAGAGAAAACTAAAAGCATGTAGGGAACAGGGGAGAATAACAAACCTACCAAATGGTCACAGGCCACTTGTTCTATCACTAGAGGGAGAGACTTGGACACTAAAATAGAAACCCCCCTAGCAGAGGAAGAATACGTGGAGTGAAATCCCCTCGCAATCCAAGCCCTTTTAAGAGCTAGAATCTTTTGGCCAGTGATGTGGGTCTCCTGTAACAAATCAGATGTGGGGCTTGTCGTTTAAGGAAGTTAAGACATAGTGCTCTTTTAAAGTTAGAATTAAGGCCCCTAACATTCTAACTCACCACTTTAAGTGACCCCATCATCCAATCAGATAAACACAATTCTCAGGGTAAGCAGTGTGTTCTACAACCCAACCTGGAAGCACACACCACACACACCTCAGACAAAACAACCAGCCAGACAACCAACAGACAAAGACAAAACAGAAACAGATGCAAAATTAAGCAAAAACTTCCCCAAAAATCCCTGCCTAACACTGGGAACTCGTGCAGGCCTAGACCCTAAAACACTAACAGATGAGTAGTAGCAAGAACTCAAGTAACTCAAACAGTCCAACTCCCTCCCTCCAACCCAACCCCAACTAAGTTAGCTAAAGGGCCAACTTACTCACTAACCCCATATCAATTAGAAAACAGGAAAACATCAACTATAAGTCTTTGTATAAAGGCCCCAAGACAGACCTAACTCCCTACACTATCTAAACATATTGGGAAAGCAGCATGAAGAGTCTCAGGATAAGGTCAGCTCGGAGGTTCCACAGCAGGCGCAGCATTTACCCACTACAATGCTTCAGCCGGTGATGCAAAGGACCAAGCAGTCGTTCCGTCCAAGTCTCGCCGGGAATAGCATGGCGTATCTGTAGCACTTGGTACGTAACCAGAGACTGACTTCTGTGAACTTAATCCTTTGTTTACGTAGCTCCACAAGGAAATTAGGGTAAAAGGCAACTCTGCTGTCATTAAAGCGCACCTCCCCCTTGATACGGACCACCTGCAGGATATCGTCTCTGTCCCGGTAGTGAAGTAGTTTACCCAGAAACTGTCTAGGCGGCCCCCCGGGCGGAGGAGGTCTGGCCAGAACATTGTGTGACTGTTCAACAGTAAAGTAAGGTGAAAAAGTGTCCGGGGGGAGAATTTCTTTCAACCACGTTTCAAGAAAGGCCACAGGATCAGAGCCTTCTGCAATGTGTACAAACTTATGAACTGTATAAAAAAAAATGCTTAATTTCTTATACTAAAGGCTTACAACAAGTGGCTTCATTTCACATTCCCATTAGATATGCGTAATTGCATACATTGTAGGTACTATAATATATTTCTTTGGTAGCTATAAAAACTAAAGTGTATTAAGACTACTGACGACAATGGTTGAATACTACCATAGATTGAAGCTGCAAAAATGTAAAGGTCATTTTATGAAAAACTAAATTAAAAAAAAGTGGAACTGTCATTCAATGTTTCTTGTGACATGTGTTACAAATAAAAGGTCTTTCCTTGAAAAGCTAACAAAAGGAATCAGCACTCCAACAGAAAGCTGAAATATGATACTGCCTGATACACAGAGCTTAAATGAAGCATAAAACTAAAACACCTATGACTTCAGATTAAAAAAAAAAGCCACACATGAAGCTTGCTTCTCTTTACTTTTGCCCATAATTGTTATATTGTGCAGGTTTAAGCTAATGATACGTTGGCAGATTCTCATTGTGTTACTGAAGGAGAAAGTTTGACTAGATGACAACAACTTTGCTTGCTTACTGTGGTGAGGCCTTGAGCAGGTGTTTAAGAAATAAAAGTGGAGGCTAAACCTGACAGGTGACTGCAAGCTGTCTGCGATATAGGTAAATATGACACAGTAGTAATTTGCTGACATAAGTGGCACTTTCATATCCTCAAAGGCAATGGCAGTCACAATGTACTGTACACCTCTCACAAAGAGGAACATGTGCCGCATTTGCTATTTGGCTGGCAGCCCTTGTTACCTATCACGGTTGTAATGAGCAAGACAAGAAAAATCTATGACAAGAAAAAGGCTGACAAGTATCAGAGATCTTTTCAAAGCCTTCTATTTAATTACATTACAGATCCTGCCATCTGCTGAAACTACCGCTTCCTATTCTGCAACCTAGGTCCTTTTTATGTTGTTGGTGTAATTACAAGTTTATAAACTACCTACTAAACCAAGTAAAAGGTACGGTTTCAAAGGCCTATATAATTAACAACACAAAATTGAGGTCTGCTATGAAAATGTGCAGTTAGGCCAGGATAAAGTTACAAACTAGGATGATGACGGAAATAAACTGTATAGGAAAATAGATTTCTCTTTGTTGCTACATTTGCTGATATCTGTACACATATTACAAACAAAAGTGCTTCAGTTTTCTCCAGATAATATTAAATAAAATGTGCAAATGAATGTATGAATATAAAAATCAATCTAAGGCTAAATGTAAACAAAATATCAATATTAACCAAACAACAAAACCCACTTGTAAGGGATACACTAAGGTAGATAAGGTAGATAGTACAGGTCATAAGTACTGACACTGTACTATCCTTACTGAATAATTGTAGGCACCATGTAATGTGACCTCCTATTATTAAATACACTCACTTTATCATAAAATATAGTATTTATTGAAATACATTAAAAATCAAAAAGAGTTAAAAAAAGGGGGGAACAGCATCACAAAAATACAGCGACATCACATCACACACAGCACATCTGCCAATCATAGATGGTAGTGGATGGGTATATGACTAACAAAAATGCATGTTATGTAGATAGCAGCAATATGGAACAAAATTTGTGCAACAATTAATTATAATGTAATAGTGCAGTGAAAGTGCCATATGCACAAAGTGCCTTAACCTCTTAAGGACGCAGGGCATACCTGTAGGTCTCAAACCAGGTAGGTCTCGGCGGCTTATGATAGCCAGGACCCTGGACTAATAGAATGCGGCGCAGATCTTTGTACTGCGCGCTATTAACCCTTCAGACGCAGCAATCAAAGTTGATTGCCACATCTAAAATGAAAGTAAAAGCTTCCCGGCAGCTCAGTCGGGCTGAGATAAAATCGCGCTGTCCCGATCAGCTAGGATGCGAGCGGAGGTCCCCTTACCATGCTCCGTCGCGTTTGATTGCTCCAAGCCTGAGCTACAGGCTTGAGAAATCAACCCCCTATTACGCTGATCCATGCAAAGCTATGGCTTTGCAGGGATCAGGGTAAAAGATCAGTGTGTGCAGTTTTCTAGCCCCCTATGAGAGCTATAACACTGCAAATAAGAAGTGGAAAAAAAAAAAAGTTAATAAAGGTCATTTAACAACTTCCCTAATAAAAGTTTGAATCACCCCCTTTTCCCATAAAAAAAACCTGCGCAAAAAATTTCAAAGTCTAAAATAGCGTATTTTTGGTCACTTTTTATATCATGAAAAAATGAATAAAAAGCGATCAAAAAGTCCGATCAATACAAAATTGGAACCGATAAAAACTTCAGAACACGGTGCAAAAAAATTTGCACTCATACCGGCCCGTAAACGGAAAAATAAAAAAGTTATAGGGGTCAGAATATGAGAATTTTTAACGTATACATTTTCCTGCATGTAGCTATGATATTTTTTTCAGAAGTACGACAAAATCAAACCTATATAAGTAGGGTACCATTTTAACCGTATGGACCTAAAGAATAAAGATAAGGTGTAATTTTTACCGAAAAATGCACTGTGTAGAAACGGAAGCCCCCAATTTTGTCGCACAAATGAATTTTTTTTCCGTTTCGTCATGGATTTTTTGGTAAAATGACTAATGTCACTGCAAAGTACAATTGGTGGAGCAAAAAATAAGCCATCATATGGAATTTTATATGCAAAATTGAAAGCGTTATGATTTTTAGGTGATTAGGAAAAAATGAAAATGGAAAAACGCTGAGTCCTTAAGGGGTTAAACATGAGAAAACTGGATCAGTGCAATAACATGATACATATTAATATCCACAAAAGAAAGATGCAACCAGGATGGTGCCACTCCTATGCATGTTTCGGCACGCTGACCTTTGTCCGGGAGTCTCGGACCCACCGCGATCTATAACTTTTCCCCTATCCTTAGGTTTCCCTACAGAACTCCTTTAAACCGCACGGTCGATGTAATAAACTATGAGGTGTATTTCCTCCATTTCAGAAGCAATGTACCAAAATGATGTCCCACAAATAAAGCATTTGTGAAAAAAAAGCAAATTTCTCATTTTTCCCACTAACTTTGAAATAATTCCAGGCACACAATAAATGCTCAACGTACTCACTTTTGTCCTAGGTGAATACTTAAAGGGTACCTTTCATCAAAAAAACTTTTGATATATTATAGATTAATGTATGCAGAATAACTTTCCAATTGCATGTTATTAAAAAATATGCTTCTTTCTATTACATTTTCCACTTTGAAAAAATGACCACTAGGGGTCTCCCTACCAGTCCTTTTTTATAGATTTCAGACTCATGCTGGAGTCCTAAATTTAGAAAATTTGAAAATTTAGCATTTTTCTAACTTTGAAACTCTCTGCTTGTAAGGAAAGTGGATATTCCAAATAAATGTTATATTGATTCACAAATACAATATCTCTACTTTATATTGGCATCAGAAAGTTGACATGTTTTTACTTTTGGAGACATTAGATGGCTTCAAAGTATAGCAGCAGTTTTCCAAATTTACACGAAAATTTCAAAATCTGAATTTTTCAGGGACCAGTTAAAAGTTTGAAGTGGATTTGAGGGGCCTTTCTGTGAGAAATACCCCATACATTACTCCATTATAGAAACTTCACCCCTCAATGTATTCAAAATTACATTCAAAAAGTTTGTTAACCCTTTAGGTGTTTCACAAGAATAGCAGCAACGTGGAGGAGAAAAATCTAAATCTGCATTTTTTTTACACTAACATGTTCTTGTAGCCCCATTTGTTCCATTTTTAAAAGTGGTATAAGGAGAAAAAGCCCCCCAAAATTTGTAGCTCAATTTCTCTCGAGTATGGAAATACCTCATATGTTGACATAAAGTGCTCTGCGGGCTCACAACATGACTCAAGAGGGAAAGAGAAACTGGGATTTTTTTTTTATGAATTTTGCCGTCATAGTTTATGTGGACCATGTTGCATTTAGGAAGCCCCCATGGTGCTAGAACAGCGAAATAACCCCCACATGGCATACTATTTTGGAAACTACACCCCTCAAGGAATGTAACAAGGGGTATATTGAGACCTGACAGGTGTTTGACGACTGTGCGTTGAAGTTGGATGTGAAAATGGAAAATTTTATTTTTAAACACTAAAATTATGGTGTTACCCTAAATTTTTCTTTTTCACAAGGGGTAATAGGAGAAAATGGACCCCAAAATTTTTAAGCCCAATTTCTCCCAATTAAGAAAATGCCCTATATGTGGACGTAAAAGGGGTATTCCGGACAAAAACATCTTATCCCCTATCCAAAGCATAAGGGATAAGATGTCTGATCGCGGATTCGGAAAACTCTGGGTTTCCGGGACTGGGGGCGTGATGTCACGCCACAACCCTCCATTCATGTCTATGGGAGGGGCGTGACTGCCATCATGCCCCATCATGCCCACTCCCATAGACATGAATAGAGGGGGCGTGGCATGACGTTACGTTCCCAGTCCAGGAAACCCGGAGGTTTCCAAAACTATAGGCGCAGCTCCGCATAGAATGTGGGTGCTGCAGAGAGATCGCAGGGGGTCCCAGCAGCGGGCCCCCCACGATCAGACATCTTATCCCCTATCCTTTTGATAGGGAATAAGATGTTTTTTTGCCCGGAATACCCCTTTAAGTGCTCTGCTGGTGCATTACAATGCTTAGAAGAGAAAGAGCAACATTTGGCTTTTTGAAAGAGAATTTTGCAGAAATGGTTTTTAGGGGGCATGTTGCATTTAGCAAGTACCCAGGGTGCCAGAACAGCAAAAAAAAAAAAAAGAACATGTGGCAAACCTTTCAAGGAAAGTAACAAGGGGTAAAGAGAGCCTTAACACCTCACAGGTGTTTGACGACTTTGCGTTGAAGGTGGACGTGAAAATAGAAAATTAGATTTTTAACACTAAAATGATGATGTTACCTCAACTTTCTCATTTTCACATGGTGTAATAGGAGAAAATGGACCCCAAAATTTGAAGCCCAATTTCTCCCAACTAAGAAAATGCCCAATATGTGGATGTTAAGTGCTCTGCTGGCGTACTACAGGTCTCGGAACAGAAGGAGCGCCATTGGACTTTTGGAGAGCGAATTTTGCTGAAATTGAAAGTCGGGGGCCATATGCATTTTCAAACCTCCCATGATGCCAGAACAGCAGAAACCCCCCACATGTGACACCATTTTGGAAACTAGACCACTCCAGAAAGGTAACAAGGGTTACAGTGAGTACTTACACCTCACAGGTTTTTTGAACAGTGGGCCGTAAAAGTGAAAAATTTGATTTTTAATATTAAATTGCTGGTATTAACCCAAAATTTTTTTTAGTTTCACAAGTAGTAAGAGAAAAAAAGCTCCACAAAATTTGTAGCCCAAGAATAAGGATATACCCCATATATGGCAGTAAAGCACTATGCGGGTGCAAAACAGGGCTTAGACAGCACCGATGAGATTTGAGAACTCTTTGCATTTGAGGCCAATGTTTGTTACGGACCTAACGGTTAGGCTAAGTTTCCACTTGTTTTTTTTTCTGGCAGTTCTTGGAAAGCTGCCACTGCAGTTTTGAGCCAAAGCCGGTAGTGTATTCAAAAGGAATAGGACATATAAAGGAAGGACTTAATCTTCTCCTCCCTTATGGATCCACTTCTGACTTTGGCTCAAAAACTGCAGTGGCAGTTTTCCAAAAACTGCCTGAAAAAAAGTGGAAACTTAGCCTTACATACATTCAGAGAAAAATACAAGAAAGGAACACCCACATGTGAGCCTATAACAAACAGTACACCCCCTAGGGAAGGTGTATAAGGGTGAAGTGGAGATTTGGAACAGACGGGTGTTCCCTAAATTTATTTTCCAGGAATGGATTAAGTGTACTTTAATCCCCGAAAAAGCGCTTTCACCACAAAAAAAAATGATCAGTGGTGGGTGGGCTTTAGCTAACGGTGGCGGACTGCTCTTCTATAGCTAAGAGGGCCCGACCACACGTTTAGCAAAAAAAAAAAAAAAGGTCTGTGTCAAAAACAAACAAACACTGGGGGCAGATTGCAGCGACCCTGTAGGGCTGGTGTCACGCAGCTAAAGGTGCTGCAGACCTGCTGACACCTACAAGTGGTACGCTGGAAAAAATAAGGTCTGCCCCTCAAAAAAATGCTGGGGGAAGAAGAGCCAGGGTCACGCAGCTAAAGGACCCACGGACACCTACAGACGGTACGCCAAAAAGAAAAAAATATATATATTTTTTAATTTCTAACCTGGCCCTACCTAATCTAAACTGTCCCTGATTGCTTTCTGTGCCAAGGGGCCACAGAAAGGGGGCAAGGAGGCACTTTTTAACTGTGAGGGGGGAGATGGCTCCGTCCTGCACACCAGATCTCTCAGAAATGGTGGGCAGAACTGCACCCACCTCCCCATACTGCCATGATTGGTGCGATCACTATGTCCGCCCAATCATAGCTATACTGAGGGGTGGCAACACTTCCACCTCCCAGTACTGTATGGTTGATGATTGGTGGTGTATATTACACCACCGATCATCATCATTATCCGGGTCATCGGGTCACACATGACCCAGACTACCCGGAATCGCTGCAGATCGCTGGTTAGTATTTACCACCGATCTGCGGTGATCGCTGATATGAGGGATCCTCAGGATCCCCCTCGGCACTCTGCTGGGATGCCTGCTGAATGATTTCAGCAGGCATCCGGCTCCAATCCCAGCCCGTGGCGGGGAACATAATCGCAGCAAATCGTTGGTCTGAATTGACCAGCGATTTGCAGCGATCGTCCATATGGAGGGACGTCAGGACCCCCCTCGGCAATATGCCGGGATGCCTGCTGAACAATCTCAGCAGGCATCCCTGTCCGGTCCCTGCCTGGCGAGCGGCAGGAGTAATGCAGGGTGTACCCCGTTTTATGGACTCAAACAGGGGCGCATGGGTACACCCTGCGTCCTTGAGGGGTTAAGGGGCATGCAGGCCTAATTGTTTTGGTCCTTAAGGGGTTAAGCAAAATATGATGTGAACCTACATTCAACTAGTCTATACAGTACATGACATTTTACTCTACAGTTCTCTTTTTAAGCTGGGCTTCTTTTTGACTGCTATAATGGTTCTAAATATATTCTGTTGCTAAAAATAATCATTTTTTTTTACATTTTCCTGCAAGGAATATATAATGAATCATACAATGCACCCAGTCAGATGGCTTTTACACAAAAACAGTTTACTTTACAATATGAACACGAATCCGCTTCAAACAATAAGTGGTATCTACAGAAAGAAGAGGCACCCACACTTGCTTTCCAACAAATATTAGTAACTAATCAACCTCTATGTGTACAGATATGTTCAAAAGTTTGATACGATATCTGCAATAACCTCATTTAAAGTTTACACTTTAGATTTATCAGCACAGGGCAAAGAAGAGCGATGTGTTTGTTAATTTATGTTGGTGGGGTATTTTAGAAATATTGTAGAGCATATAATGAAAAAGGCATTTTTAGGCTGTAAAGGTTGTCACTTTTGGGCAATTAATACCTTCTAAAGACTATTTAATATAAATAAATAAAAATCATTGTGATAGAAATTAGTTTGTCACAGGATGCACAGTAACAGGTTGAAGCATGTGGAATGACAGTTAGGCTATAACTCCTGATTTATCCACATATCACAGAAGGATCAGAAATCACAGAGAAAAGTGTTGAAACTAAAGCATGACCTGTTGGGGGTGCTTGAGAAACACTGTCTTAGATGACGCTCCCTATTATGGGTAATATTTTTTTCCCTAAGCCTAGGTGGACTAGTTCTCCTGAATAGGGCAGCCACGCTCTAGAACCTGACCATCATTTGTACACACTAGCTTCTTAGCTAGGTGATAAGCCTATAGCCTTATTATCCATAGAGCAGTTTGATCAGACACCTTGGCCCCTGAATATCATCTATTCTACAGACTTGCATCATTGTGCCAATATAGTGCACTGAGGAAACATAATTGATCAAACATGTTGGGCTAGTTAAGTAACTTTTTATGTTATAACTACAATGGTTTGCTACTTTGTCTCCTGGAGATTCTTTTCTGTGGACAGCAGTCTTCCATTGGCCATCATGAATTAACACATAACGGCATGATCAGCCAAAAATCTTCAAAATTTGCAGATTTTCATATTGTGTGTCATCAGCTTAATGCTTGCAGCCAACAACTTTTCTTAAATGTTTTGGACTTTGAAATTAAAGCGGACCTGGAATACAGAGGTGTAAGTTAGCACATATTTAGATGGGTTAGTTATCATGATTCCACCAATACTTCTTTATCGCCATAGTGCTTTCCAGCACAGACATATTCATCTTTTGGTAATATGTACATGTACTGCACTCAAGTGCCAGTGGGTGTTCTCCGGCATGGCAAAAGCACAAAATTAGCCAACCCATTTCCCTTTATTTACAGCCTCTGTGGTCACTTGCATGCACCTACCAATGATTGACAGTGGGTCTGAAGGCGGTGAATAAGATGAGATGGGCAGGCTAGCCCTGGGCTTTTGGGCCCTGTGCCTTATTTGCATATAAACCAAAAGGCTTTTATCTCGGTGTTGGAAAGGACTAATGAAAAAAAAAAAAAAAGAGGTTTTCAGAATCTTGAGGACTAGCCCTATCTATCCATGGGCCTATTTACACCCCTGTTTTCCTGCAGAAAGGTCCACTTCAACATACCCAGACATCTAATGCACTTTTTATTTTTATTGAAAAAATAGTGTTTATACTGATGCATAATTTTATATGTCAAGGGATGAAAGAGGAAGGTTATGTTTAATGTCCATTAATTAATTTATTTATTGATCCACAAGGAATCAATACAATTACCTATTGTGAATGAGTAATTCTTATTTCATTGACGGAAGCAATTCAAGTGAATATGGAAATCTATCCTTGAATGTGCGATGTTGCATACTGTAATTTTTCTTGACAAGTACAAGCAGTATATTTTTCTAAATCTAAATATTAGTAAGATACATATATACACATGTGGGTCTAGTTTTTTTTATATTTATAAAAAAATCTACTTTATGCAATTAAGATGAGTGTTGCATGACTTATAGTTATTTACAGTAAATTAGGGGGGTTTCCAACATTCATTCATTATTCTGCAGCACTATAATATTTGTTAATATTTTTTGAATTCATGAGCCAAATCTGCAAACTGATTTGTGGGTTTAGTAGCTTTGGAAAAATATTAAAACTCTGAAGTAAAAAGCCTTGTTTTCTTCCAATTAAATGAGTAGTCTATTGAAAAGTATCTTCAGTCCAGCTGGAAAACAAACTTTAACTCACCTTCCTGCATTCTCCCGTAGTGCCACTACAGCTGATCGGTCCTCCAGTCTTCTTTCTTCTTTGGTGTGCACGGATCGTCACACTGCGCTCAGCCTAACTAGGCATTGCCCCAGAAATTCTGTCTGCACCAGAATTTGTGCCAGAATTGAAAAAAAAAACGGCCAACTCCCCATTTTACTGAGAAAACCTGAAAAGGGGCGTGCCGTGCGGTAAAGGGGTGTGGTCACTGAAAAGGGGAGTCTCCCCTACATTTTCAAAAAAAATGTATCAAAAAAATGTGTAGCTCACTTAGGATATGGGGAAGAAGAGGGGGGGGGTGCTCGAGGTTAAAGGTGATGCATTCACCCGATAGGCCTAAGAAATATATACGGAAAAGAGGGATGTATATATGATATATATACAAAAACCAGTCCTCAAGAGCACTAAGGGTATAAATTGAGAAAAAGAAAGGAAAAAGAGGTTTAGGATCCAGTAAAAGTATATTTATTATAATAATGAAATAAAATATAATATGACCGATCGCCCTGCAGGGCCCTTGCAGAGGCAAAAGGTATATGTGATATTAGGTAAGATAAATAAATAAATAAATAGATGTAGCACTACTCAAATAAAATAATAATAATAATATATATCCACTATAGTGAGAGTCTATATTCTGTTGGTGTAAATATATATGGTTAACAGTTCGTCACAACCAACAATATTGCGGAAGAGAGTGTTCCAAAAGCAACCAAATTATCCGTAACAATAAACTCTCCAGTAACAACGGCATCGCAAGTACAGACAGACATCGCCACCTTAAGATACTGCCGTACCAAGCCTGCAACCGAGATCTGCCAAGGAGGGCGAGTGGTGCTGTGCACCATTCCGTTACGAACATTGCTTCTATTCCGAAACTGCAATAAGGTTACAAGTTCTATTACTCGATTTACTGATTCAACTGCGCTGTGGTTAACCAGGATCACAACACAGTCACAAGCGGCACGATTTATGTGATTTATCCGGTGTTACTGGAGAGTTTATTGTTACGGATAATTTGGTTGCTTTTGGAACACTCTCTTCCGCAATATTGTTGGTTGTGACGAACTGTGAACCATATATATTTACACCAACAGAATATAGACTCTCACTATAGTGGATATATATTATTATTATTATTTTATTTGAGTAGTGCTACATCTATTTATTTATTTATCTTACCTAATATCACATATACCTTTCGCCTCTGCAAGGGCCCTGCAGGGCGATCGGTCATATTATATTTTATTTCATTATTATAATAAATATACTTTTACTGGATCCTAAACCTCTTTTTCCTTTCTTTTTCTCAATTTAGTGCTCTTGAGGACTGGTTTTTGTATAAATATCATATATACATCCTTCTTTTCCGTATATTTAAAAAAAAAAAATCCCAACATATTTACCAAGGTTTTCACAGAAAATGTGGTGAATTTGCGCTGAGGAAAACCCCACAGTTCAGTGTAAAAAAAAAAAAAAAAAAAAAAAAAAAAAAAAAGGCAAATAGTAGGGAAAACTGCAAAATGTAGGGAAACATTAGGAAATACCATGAAAAAATATTCCAAAAAGAAAACTACACTCCACTCTTAATAAATCAGGGCCATTATCTGTAGGTCAATGAGATTAAAACAATACCCCATTTATATAGTTTTTCTATTACTGTACTACTTTAAAAAAATAAATAAAAAAAAGCATCAAATTGTCCTTTTCTGACCCCTATAACTTTTTCATTTTTCCGTCTACAGGGATTAACAGTACAATTTTTTGCTTTGATGTGACTTTTTGAACGCTAGTTTAGACATTTATGCACCCTCCGATACCAAATATGTAAACTTTTTCTTTTTTTGTAAAATAAGGGTAATTAAATTTTTTATTAGGGGAGGAAGTTTCATACAATTTTAGAAACTTGCTGCAATCACCAACAGGTAAGGGCACCCTCCTCTGTCGTGAGCCCTTCTGAGCTACCAGAGATTTTTAGTTAAACTTTAGACACCGTGATCGGCATTGATCATGGAGTCTAAAGGGTTAATGACTGGCAGTGGGGGAATCACAGCTGCCTGTCATTAACAGTGAGTGTTCGGCTCCTGATAGTTGCCGACACTCACCGTTCTGAAGCAAGCTCGCTTCAAAGCCGCTTTGATGACCAGGTTGATGACTGGCAGCGGCGGGATCACCCCTTCCTGTCATTAACAGTGAGTGTTCGGCTACTAATAGTAGCTCCTGCGCTCGCTTCAAAGCTGCTTAAGGACTCAGGGCGTACAAGTACGCTCTTGGTCCTTATGTACCAGGACCAGGCCGGCTCCTTATATGACAGTGCGCTCACCCTATCACAGGCCAAGGCGGGACATCGCTGCGGCCGGCGATACGCTGACTGCATTATGACATTCCGAGCCTAACAAGCAGGGATTCTAGCAGTGCCGGAGGAACGGAATGACGATACTGCCGCAACAAGGGAAGCATAGGAAGGTGAGTTTTTGCAGCCTGGGCACTATCGGAGTTAAAAGTTTAGCGCTGCAGTTCTCCTTTAACTTATTTTTTAATCTACACACCCATATTACGGCTTGTTAGTTTGTAATACCAATTGTACTTTGTTATGACTTTCTTAATTTTTCCATAACATAAGCTCCATGGAAAAAAAAACTATTGAGAGGTGAAAATTAAAAAAGAAAAGAAAACAAACATACATATTTTTTAAAATTTTTTTTTTTTTGGGGGGGGGGGGGGGGGGGCATTCTTATTTAGGCCATTAACTGTGTGGTCAAACTAACATGTCATCATGATTCTTTAGGCCCACAAGATTACAATACCCAATTTGTATAGTTTCCGTCATGTTTTGCTACTTCTAAAAAATTCTTCACTTTAAAATATAAAATAAAATCTGCTGAAATGCACTGATCTATGTTCTCCACTTTATGGCTCTCTGCTGGGAGCATTAAAGAAATGGTGCATTTGAACCTCACTGAATATAACTATAAATTTACACAACCAAGTTCTGCCTACATGTTACCGTTACCAAATGAACTTAAAGGATACCTCCAGGATGTACAAATTATCCCCTATCCTAAAGATAGGCGATAAGTGTTAGATTGCGGGGGGTCCGACCGTTGGGGTCCCCGACGATCTCCAGAACTGAGCCCCGGCTCCCAGCATGCTACAAGCGTTTTCGACCACAGCACTAAGCTGTGGCCGACACGCCCCGTCCATGCAGTTCTATGGCAGAGCCGGAGATAGTCTCTGCCATAGAACTGTATGGAGGGGGCGTGCCACTTCCGGCGGTGGTCGAAAATGCTCGTTCCATGCAGCGAATCGGGGCTCCGTTCGGGACATCGCGGGGGGCCCCAGCGGTCAGACTCCCCGCAATCTAACACTTATCCCCTATCCATGGGTTGATAATTTGTACATCCTGGAGGTATCTTAACTACAAATGGTAAAGAAGACTGTTTAGATCAAGCACTAAATATACACTGCTCAAAAAAGGGAACACTAAGATAACACATCCTAGATCTGAAGGAATTAACTATTCGTATTAAATACTTTTTCTTTTACATAGTTGAATGTGCTGACAACAAAATAAAAAAAATTACCAATGGAAATCTAATTTTCAACCCATGGAGGTCTGGATATGGAGTCACACACAAAATCAAAATGGAGGATGATCCAACTTTGATGTAATGTCCTTAAAACAAGTCAAAATGAGGCTCAGTAGTGTGTAGGGCCTCCACGTGCTCGTATGACCTCCCTACAGTGCCTGGGTATGCTCCTGATGAGGTGGCGGATGGTCTCCTGAGGGATGTCCTCCCAGACCAGTACTAAAGCATCTACCAACTCCTGGAAGTCTGTGGTGCAATGTGGTGTTGGTGGATGGAGCGAGACATGATGTCCCAGATGTGCTCAATTGGATTCAGGTCTGGGGAACGGGCAGGCCAGTCCATAGCATCAATGCCTTCCTGTTGCAGGAACTGCTGACACACTCCAGCCACATGAGGTCTAACATTGTCTTGCAATAGGAGGAACTCAGGGCTAATGGCATCAGCATATAGTCTCACAAGGGGTCTGAGGATCTCATCTGGGTATCTAATGGCAGTCAGGCTACCTCTGGCAGGCACATGGAGGGCTGTGCGGCCCCAAAAGAAATGCCACCCACACCATTACTGACCCACCGCCAAACCAGTCATGCTGGAGGATGTTGCCGGCAGCAGAACGTTCTCCACTGTGTCTCCAGACTCTGTCACATGTGCTCAGTGTGAATCTGCTTTCATCTGTGAAGAGCACAGGGTGCCAGTGGCAAATTTGCAAATCTTGGTGTTCTCTGGCAAATGTCAAACGTACTGCACAGTGTTGGGCTGTAAGCACAACCCCCACCTGTGGACGTTGGGCCCTCATAACACCTTCATGAAGTCTGTTTCTAACCATTTGAGTAGACACATGCACATTTGTGGCCTGCTGGAGGTCATTTTGCAGGGCTCTAAAGGCGGAGGTAGCGGTCCTGCTGCTGGGTTGTTGCCCTCCTATGGCCTCCTCCACATCTCCTGATGTACTGGCCTGTCTCCTGGTAGCTGCCTCCATTATCTGGACACTATGCTGACAGACACAGCAAACCTTCTTGCCCCAGCTTGCACTGATGTGCCATCCTGGATGAGCTACACTACCTGAGCCACTTGTGTGGGTTGTAGATTCCGTCTCATGCTACCACTAGAGTGAAAGCACTGCCAGCATTTAAAAGTGACCAAAACATCAGCCTGAAAGCATAGGATCTGAGAAGTGGTCTGTGGTCACCACCTACTGAACCACTCCTTGATTGGGGGTGTCTTGCTAATTGCCTATAATTTCCACCTGTTGTCTGTTCCATTTGCACAACAGCATGTGAAATTGATTGTCAATCAGTATTGCTTCCTGAGTGGACAGTGTGATTTCACAGAAGTGTGATTTACTTGGAGTTACATTGTGTTGATTAAAGGACAACTGTAGTGGAACACATATATATATGCCCGTGCCTAAAAAATTTACAAAATAAACTCATACATACTTTCCTGCGAGCCCTCGTTGGTCTGGTAGTGCTGACATCATTCCACTTCCTGGGGACGGGGACGCTGCAGAGCCGTCGGCGTATCACTGGCCGTAGTGATGTCCTGCCCTGTGATAGGCTGAGCCCACTGTCATGTAAGGAGCTCTGGCCGGCTTCTTACATGACAGTGGGTTCTGCCTATCACCGGCCGGGGCGGGACATCGCTACGGCCGGTGATACGCAGACGGGTCTGCGGCGTCCCCATCCTCAGGCAGTGGAATGACGTCAGCACTGCCGGACCGTGAGGCCTGTGCCGGACAAACGGGGGCTCGTAGGAAGGTATGTGTGAGTTTATTTTGTTTATTTTTGAGGCCTGGGCACGGGCATATATAAAAGTGTTCCACTACAGTTGTCCTTTAAGTGTTCCCTTTTATTTTTTTGAGCAGTGTAGTACAGTTTGAGAAAAAGTGTGAAGAGGTTTTTTTTCTTTTATGTTAAAGTCTCTAATGAGATTTTTTTTTTACATGTGCAGAACAAGTAAATGCAAATTGTCATTGACACACCATTTATACCTTATTGTTTACAGAGTTCCACAGTCCTGTTGAGAATCTGCATGGCATATAATCATATCTTTTACAATGGTGTCTTTATTCACAATGTAAGACAAAAGGTAAAAAAAAAAAAAAAAAAGAGACTAAAATGACCTATATCAGCGTGGGCAGTTTGTGCTCCCCAAATTATCACTTGTAATACAGCAACAATTTTATTGCAATCAGCTTTAGAAAAATGCAGATAAAGAAACTAATTGTGTGCAAGTATACGGTTAGCTACAATATTGACAGATGTATTCTCTGGTTATTTACTTACTTTTGTACAGGATACAAACAATTTGTATGGATTCAATTTCTAGAAAAGAGGTGTTTTTAAACAGTTTTATTGACAATTCCTTTACTACAGTTGATCAAGATTAGGGCTACACAGACTTTTTGCAGTGAAACTGCAGGGTTAAAAGGTTCTGACGGGTTCTTTGTTGTTTTTTGTTGCTGGATTACGCCCGGCTGTCTGGACTGGTCATCTGACCTTGATTGGAGCACCTGTTCTGGCTCCATATAAGCTGGCAGGCTACTCCCAGTCAGTGCTTTCTATAGAGCTCAGTTTGTACTCTAGCTAGCCGGCTTCTGTATTTGTTATATCTGGCTTTTTGAACCTTTGGCTCCTCTCTCGGACTATTCTCTCTGGTATTAGCGATTTTGTACAGTGACATCTACTGGCTTTAGGCACGGATAGTTGACATTGGACTTATTGTGTGAGTGTTTAGTCTTTCTTTGTTAGTCTGTCTGTTATCCTACTGTCCCCGGACCTAGTCTGTGTCATTGTAGTTTATTATTTTGACAATTACGCCCCTCACGTATATAGGAAGGGACTGTCTTCGTGGTTACGGACCTGTCGTTTAGGGCAGGTACGTAAGTAGGCAGGGACAGGGGAATGGGGAGAATAGAGTGCTCTCCTTCCCTGCCCATACGTGACTTTATAGCAAGCCCATATACCTGCTCTGTCCCTAAATTATGGAAGAAATGTCTGCTTTGGTGGAGCAAATGCAGGGCTTGACTCAGTTGGTCCAAGATTTAGCTGAGAAAGAACAGCAGCAAGAGTGGTTTCAATCTCAGTCTAAAATAAACCAGGACTTGACTGAGAGACTTGAACATCAGGAGCAGCTGAAAGGAAATGCTTTTATTTTTGGATTTCTCTGATGTCACGACCACAGTGCTCTCTGCTGTCCATTTTAGGAACCGTCTAGAGCAGCATATGTTTGCTATGGGGTTTTCTCCTGCTCTAGACAGTTCCAAAAATGGACAGCAGAGGTCAGCAGAGAGCACTGTGGTTGTGCCATCAGAGAAATCCAAAAAGAAAAGCATTTCTTCTGTAGTATTTAGCCCCTCAAAAGTACTGGAAGGGTTAAGATTTTCTAATAGAAGTAATTTACAAATCTGTTTAACTTTCTGGCACCAGTTGATTTAAAAATAAAAAAATAAAAAAAAAGTTTTCCACAGGATTACCCCTTTAACATGAAACTTGGCACACATGTTACTTATAAGTCAACAACAAACATAGGATAGATCATTTAACCCTTACTCGCCCCCATTTGCCAGGGCCGGGGTTTTTGTTTAAAGTCCCATACAAGTCTATGGGAAATATGGGTTACTACATAACTTCCAAATGGCTGGAGATATTTCGATAATACTTGGTCACATGTTACTTATATGTCCACTTAAAATATAGGATAGTTAATTTAACCCTTAACTACCCCCATTTGTGAGGGTCTGGGTTTTTGTTTAAAGTCCCATGCAAATCAATGGGAAATGTATGTTCCCACATAACTTCCGTATAGCTGGAGATATTTCAATACCTGGTACACATATTACGGGTCGGGATATGAGGACTGGATAGGAGGTCGGGATAGGAGGTTGGGATAGGAGATCGGGATATGACGAAAATATATGAGGACGGGATATGAAGCCAAAAACTTCCTCTGTTGATTTTCCTCCACAACAAGGATTAGGAAGGAAAAACCGGACAACACCAGGTACTCAGCTAGTATATATATATAAAACTCAATGTGTATGTGTGTGAATGTGTGTGTATGTTACAGCATCACGTCCAAATGGCTAAAGATATTAACATGAAACTTGGCACACGTTACTTATATGTCAATAACAAACATATGATAGGTGATTTAACCCTTACTCACCCCCATTTGGCAGGGTCGGGGTTTTTGTTTAAAGTTCTATACAAGTCTATGGGAAATATATGTGACTGCATAACTTCCAAACGGCTGGAGATATTTTAATAATACTTGGTCACATGTTACATAGGATAGTTAATGAACCCTTAACTACTCCCATTTGTGAGTATCAGGGTTTTTGTTTAAAGTCCCATGCAAATCAATGGGAAATGTATGTTCCCACATAACTTCCATACGGCTGGAGATATTTCAATACCTGGTACACATATTATAGGTCGAGATAGGAGGTCGGGATAGGAGATAGGAGGTCGAGATAGGAGGACAGGATAGGAGGACAGGATAGGAGGTCAAGATAGGAGGTCAAGATAGGAGGTCAAGATAGGAGGTCAAGATAGGAGGTCGGGATAGGTGGTCGAGATAGGAGGAAGGGATAGGAGGTCAAGATAGGAGGAAGGGATAGGAGGTCGGGATAGGAGGTCAAAATAGGAGGACGAGATAGGAGGTCGAGATAGGAGGTCGAAATAGGAGGTCGAGATAGGTGGTCGGGATAGGAGGACGGGATAGGAAATCGGGATATGGGGTTGGGATATGACAACAATATATGAGGACGGGACATGAAGTCAAAAGCTTTCTCCTTTGTTTATTTTCCTCCCCAACAAGGATTAGTAAGGAAAAACCGGGCAACGCCGGGTACTCAGCTAGTGTGTGTGTGTGTGTGTGTATATATATATATATATATATATATATATATACATACATACACACACACACTGATCTCCTATGCTGATCACTGGCGTGTATTAACATGCCTGTGATCAGTGTTATCGGCGCTTGACTGCTCCTGCCTGGATCTCAGGCACGGAGCAGTCATTCGTCGATCGGACACCGAGGAGGCAGGTAAGGGCCCTTCATATCGCGGGAGCCGGCTTTTCCTATTGTATCAGTTCCAAGCTGCAAAAAAAAAAAAAGAAAAAAGAAAATAAGCTTTCTCTTGCCTGCCTAGGCTCCCCCGGTGCTCCGGTACAGGCGTTCGGTCCCCAGCTGTATTCTTCTTACTTCCTGTTAGCCCGGCAGGTCACACGGAGCTTCAGCCTATCACTGGCCGAGGCGGGACATCGCTGTGGCCGGTGATAGGTTGAAGCTCCGTGTGACGTGCCGGGCTAACAGGAAGTAAGAAGAATACAGCCCCGGGACTGAACACCGGTACTGAAGCACCGGGGGAGCCTAGGCAGGTAAGAGAAAATTTGTTTTCTTTTATTTTTCAGCCCGGAACGGATAAAATAAGAAAAGTGAGCACCGGACATCTCCTTTAACGACACAGGACGTATATTTTCGTCCTCGCCCGGCTCCCGCGATATGCCGCGGGGTCACGCGGTGGGGACCCGCGGCTAACAACGGCCGGGACCCGCGGCTAATACAGGACAACACCGATTGCGGTGATGCCCTGTATTAACCCTTCAGACGCAGCGATCAAAGTTGACTGCCGCGTCTGAAGTGAAAGTATCCCGGCTGCTCAGTCGGGCTGTTCGGGACCGCCGTGGTGAAATCGCGGCGCCCCGAACAGCTTACAGGACACCAGGATGGCCCTTACCTGCCTCCTCGGTGTCCGATCGACGAATGACTGCTCCGTGCCTGAGATCCAGGCAGGAGCAGTCAAGCGCCGATAACACTTTTCCCATAAAAAAAATAAAACAGTGTAAGTAAAAAAAAAAATAAAGATATGTGGTATCGTCGCGTGCGTAAATGTCCGAACTATAAAAATATATCATCAATTAAACCGCACGGTCAATGGCGTACGCGCAAAAAAATTCCAAAGTCCAAAAAAGTGTATTTTTGGTCACTGTTTATACCATTAAAAAATGAATAAAAAGTGATCAAAAAGTCTGATCAAAACAAAAGATGTACCGATAAAAACTTCAGATCATGGCGCAAAAAATAAGTCCTCATACCGCCCTGTATGTGGAAAAATAAAAAAGTTATTTTTAAATGTATAAATTTTCCTGCATGACACCTTCTCTTTATTCTGTAGGTCCATACGATTAAAATGATACCCTACTTATATAGGTTTGATTTTGTCGTACTTCTGAAAAAAATCATAACTATATGCAGGAAAATGTATACGTTTAAAATTGTCATCTTTTGATCCCTATACCTTTTTTATTTTTCAGCAAACGGGGCAGTATGAGGGCTAATTTTTTGCGCCATGATCTGGAGTTTTTATCGGTACCATTTATGTTTTGATCGGACTTTTAGATCACTTTTTATTCATTTCCTATGGTATAAATATGCTATTTTGGACTCTGGAATTTTTTTTTGCGCATTCGCCATTGACCATGCGGTTTAACTAAAGATATATTTTTATAGTTCGGACATTTCCGCACGCGGCGATACCACAAATGTTTATTTTTACTTACACTATTTTTTTTAATGGGAAAAGGGGGGTGATTTGGACTTTTACTAGGGGAAGGGTTAAATGATTTTTGCAGTGTTATAGCCCCCTCTAGGGGCTAGAACACTGCACACATTGAACTCTTACACTGATCATTGTTTTCCCATAGGATTACATTGATCAGTGATTCTGCCACTTGACTGTTCCTGCCTGGATCTCAGGCACAGAGCAGTCATTCGGCGATCAGACGCGCAGGAGGCAGGTAAGGGACCCTCCAGATGCGACCCAGCTGATCGGGACATCGCGGTTTCACCGATTTTTACAACTTTAGGCGCGGTAATCAACTTTGAATGCTGCGTTGGTGACGCGCGCTATTAGCCATGGGTCACGGCCGTTGTTAGAGGCCGGACCTGACTTGCTATGACACGGGGTCACGGCGTGACCCCTTGTTATAGAAAGGGAGCGGACTCCGGGCGTACATGTACGCCCTTGTTCCTTAAGGGGTTAAGTACGTATCTGTTCACACTGTACATTACCCTTCGTTGCAACAGTTTGAAATTATCAGTATTGTGTAGCCAGAGTTTGACATTTTAAATGTAAAAAAATGCTAATAAACTAACATTTCTTAAAATAGCTTTAAAGGAATCAATAGTCTGTGTTGTGACCTCTTATTTATGATTTCAATTGTCAAACTAAAACCATATCATATATCTCAAACTTTTTCATGTGTAGTGTTTGGTGCCACCCATGGGATAGAACACAGGGATTTCCTGACCCTCTGAAAGTCAAGTCTCCCAGTGGAGCCAAACTTCATGGAATAGTTACTGACGACTCGCCAGAAAGAAAGATGCTCTTCATGAATATCAAACTACAAACAGCAACACTAGCACTCTGATGTTAGCTACAAAAACATTCCTTTTTGTGGTGTGCATGTGTGTGCGCATTTTTATCACATTTCCTGTGAAAGACATCTGTAATGATAATCCTTAAAGTGTCAATCTACAATTAAACTGTATTACAGTCTTGCTTTTACAATTAAAATGTATATATGGATGTATTTATTGCAAAATTAAATAGTCAATGTTTTCATTAAGTATTGCAGTAACTTTCTGCTACTCGAAGAAGGACATTTTACATTTTTGTGCTGCTGTAACACATTTTTCCAGATTTTTTTTGTAGGATGAGTTGAGGCATTTCTTCTTTTTTTTTGGGGTGGGGGGGGGGGGTTCCTGTAAAGAACATAAAAAGATGGCAATTCTATAGGTCAGTGCAATTAGAACAATATTTTTTTATGTTTTACTAGTTATACTTGATACTTTTGCAGTAATTGTGTTTTTTTTCATCAACAGTTCTATAGGGCTTGTATTTCATGGGAGGTGCTGAAGGTTTTTTTTCTGTATGTTTTGATCACTTTTTATTCTATTTTTGGCAAGCATTTTGAACATAATACAGCAATTAAGAATTTTGACCTCTTTAAATATTGTTTCAATATTAAGGGAAAATTACATTAGCTTTTAGTTTTATAGTATATGTTATTATGGTTTCTTTGATATCAGTTGTGTACTTTTTAGATATATATTGTCAGGATCCGGGCTAGCGGCTGGTGATGACACTGGAGGTGGATCCCCTGTACCAGAGAGGCGATGACGCGGGCCGTACTGGGGAATCGGTTCTAAGCAGTTACTGGTGTTCACCAGAGCCCACCGCAAAGCAGCATGGACTTGCTGCGGCAGTAACTACCAGGTCGTGTTCCCCAGTAGCGACTCGACCTCTCTTGCAGCTGAGACTGGCGCGGTACACAAGGACTAGACAGAGGCGAGGTCAGACGTAGCAGAAGGTCAGGGCAGGCAGCGAGGTTCGTAGTCAGGGGCAACAGCAGAAGGTCAAGGTACACAGGCTTGGGACACACTATAACGCTTTCTCAGGGCACAAGGCAACAAGATCCGGCGAGGAGAGGAAGGGGAAGTGGGTTTTTATACGTTAGGAAGTGATTGGGCCAGGCACCAATTAGTGGTGCGCTGGCCCTTTAAATTTCAAGCAAGTCGGCGCGCGCGCGCCCTAGGGAGCGGAACCGCGCGCGCCAGGAGGAAGCAGACGGGGGCGAGAGGTGAGTGAGATGGGGCGCAATCCGACGGCGGACACGAGCCGTGCCTCGGATCGCGTCCCCTCCGGGGACCAGAGAGCAGAGCTCACGGTCAGCAATGCCGACCGGAGCGCTGCAGCCAGAGGATTGCCGTGAGCGCTCCGGGAAGGCAGCGGGACTCTGAGCGCTCGGCATGACAGTACCCCCCCCCCCTTGGGTCTCCCCCTCTTCTTGGAGCCGAGGAATCTGTAGATGAGTTCTTTGTCTAGAATATTGTCCTCTGGCTCCCAAGACCTCTCCTCGGGACCACAATTCTCCCAATCAACATGAATTTTTTTTTTACCTCTGACAAACTTTGAAGTGAGAATCTCTTTAACCGAGAAGACGTCAGAGGAGCCCGAGACGGGAGAAAAGCGGTTAAGAAAGAGAGGCTTGAGGAGGGAAACATGAAAGGAGTTAGGAATACGAAGAGAAGGAGGAAGATGAAGCTTGTAAGAGACAGGGTTGATTTTACTTTTGACCCTGAATGGCCCGAGGTAACGTGGACCCAGCTTGTAGCTAGGGACACGGAACCGAATATATTTGGCAGAGAGCCACACTTTGTCACCAGGGGCAAAGACAGGAGGAATTCTTCTCTTCTTGTCCGCATGTTTCTTCATACGAGAGGAGGCCAGCGAGAGCGACCTCTGAGTCTCCTTCCAAATAGAGGAAAAGTCCCGGGTCAAATCATCTACGGCAGGGACTCCAGACGAAGTGGGGATAGCGAGGGGGGGGGGGAAGTGGGTGACGGCCGTACACCACAAAGAATGGAGACTTGGCGGATGACTGAGAGTCTTTGAAATTGTACGAGAATTCGGCCCAGGGTAACAGGTCAACCCAATCATCTTGGCGGGAGGAGACAAAATGTCGCAGGTAGTCACCAAGGATTTGGTTTACTCTCTCCACTTGTCCATTAGATTGCGGTTGGTAGGCGGAGGAAAAATTCAATTTAATCTTTATTTGGGTGCAGAGAGCTCTCCAGAATTTCGAGACAAATTGAACGCCTCTATCGGAGACGATATGCGTAGGCAGTCCGTGCAGACGAAAAATGTGCAAAAAAAAATGCTTCGCCAATTGTGGCGCAGAAGGGAGGCCAGGGAGTGGAACGAAATGGGCCATTTTGGAGAATCGATCAACGACCACCCAGATGACAGTGTTGTCATGGGATACAGGAAGGTCAGTGACGAAGTCCATCGCTATGTGTGACCAAGGCTGTTCGGGAACTGGCAGAGGAAGAAGAAGACCCGCGGGTCTTTGGCGAGGAATTTTATCACGTGCGCAGACAGTACAGGAGCGTACAAAGTCAGTTACATCTTTTTCAAGGGAAGGCCACCAATAGTGTCTGGCAATCAACTGAGTGGATTTTTTGACTCCAGCGTGACCTGCCAGGTGGGAGGAGTGACCCCATTTGAGAATCCGGAGGCGAAGACATGGAGGGACAAAGGTTTTTCCTGGAGGAACTGGTGCCAGGGAAGCCGGAGCAGCAGAGATCAGACACTCAGGGGAAACGATGTGTTGAGCAGCGGTTTCTGCCTCCGTGGCATCAGTGGAACGAGAAAGGGCATCCGCCCTGACATTCTTGTCTGCAGGACAAAAATGTATCTGGAAATTAAAGCGAGCGAAGAACAATGACCACCTGGCCTGGCGAGGATTTAAACGCTGGGCGGACTGCGTAGATGGTGTCAGTGTAGATGGTGATCGGGTGGAGAGACCCTTCCAGGAGATGCCTCCACTCCTCGAGTGCCATTTTAATAGCCAGCAATTCTCTGTCACCAATAGCGTAATTTTTTTCAGGAGGGGAAAATGTTTTAGAGAAAAAAACGCAAGTGACGTTTTTTCCTTTAGCATTTTTCTGAAGAAGAACCGCCCCGGCTCCAACTGAAGAGGCATCCACCTAGAGGAAGAATGGCTTCAGTGGATCAGGCCTAGTCAAGACTGGGGCGAAGGTGGCCTTAAGGCGAGTAAAAGCTTCTTCTGCTTGGGAAGGCCAGGATCTCGGATTCGCATCTTTCTTGGTCATGGCCACTATGGGGGCCACGATAGTGGAGAAGTGGGGGATAAACTGACGGTAGTAATTAGCGAATCCGAGGAAGCGCTGAATAGAGCGAAGTCCAGAGGGGCGTGGCCAATCCAAGACTGCGGAAAGCTTATCGGGGTCCATTTGAAGGCCCTGTCCTGAGACCAGATATCCTAGGAAAGGAAGACAGGTACGTTCAAAGAGGCACGAATGGGACAGTCCTTTAGGAAATGTTCAGAGCTCGCACAGTATAGGCATAAGTTCTCGTTCCTCCGGCGAGTCCTCTCTTGCTGGGTCAGGCGAGACCGGTCCACTTGCATGGCCTCCTCAGCGGGAGGCACAGTAACAGGCTGCAAAGGATGCTGGAAGAAAGGAGCCAGGCGCGGGTATCGCCTGGTGCGAACGAGATCTTTCTCCTGGCGGAGCTCCTGACGTCTCTCAATGTAGCACATATCAATGCGGGTAGCCAGGTGGATTCGTTCAGTCAGGGAGGAGGGTATCTCTCGTGCGGCCTGACAATCCTTGATATGGCTGGATAAACCTTTTTTAAAGGTCGCGCAGAGAGCTTCATTGTTCCAGGCCAACTCAGTGGCCAAAGTCCGGAATTGTATGGCATATTCGCCCACGGTTGAGTCTCCTTGGACAAGGTTCAGTAAAGCAGTTTCTGCGGATGAGGCACGGGCAGGTTCCTCAAAGACACTGCAGACTTCAGAAAAGAAGGACTGGACTGAGGCAGTGGCAGGATCGTTGCAGTCCCAAAGCGGCGTGGCCCAGGCCAAGGCCTTCCCGGAAAGTAGACTGACGACGAACGCCACCTTAGACCGTTCAGTGGGGAATTGGTCAGACAACATCTCCAAGTGCAGGGAGCATTGAGACAGGAATACCCGGCAATTTTTAGAGTCCCCGTCAAACTTATCTGGGAGAGACAGGCGGACTCTAGTGGAAGAAGCAACAGCTCGGAGAGGAGGAGATGCTGGAGCTGGCGGTTGAGGCTGTGGAGGCAGGAGCTGTTGAATCATGGCGGTCAACTGCGACAGCTGTTGTCCTTGTTGAGCAATTTGCTGGGACTGCTGGGCAACCACGGAGGTGAGATCAGCGAGGCTTGGCAGCGGTACCTCAGCGGGATCCATGGCAGGATCTACTGTCAGAATCCGGGCTAGTGGCTGGTGATGACACTGGAGGTGGATCCCCTGTACCAGAGAGGCGATGACGCGGGCCGTACTTTGAAATCGGTTCTAAGCAGTTACTGGTGTTCACCAGAGCCCGCCGCAAAGCAGGATGGACTTGCTGCGGCAGTAACTACCAGGTCGTGTTCCCCAGTAGCGACTCAACCTCTCTGGCAGCTGAGACTGGCGCGGTACACAAGGACTAGACAGAGGCGAGGTCAGACGTAGCAGAAGGGCAGGGCAGGCAGCGAGGTTCGTATTCAGGGCAACAGCAGAAGGTCAAGGTACACAGGTTAGGGACACACTATAACGCTTTCTCAGGGCACAAGGCAACAAGATCCGGCGAGGAGAGGAAGGGGAAGTGGGTTTTTATACGTTAGGAAGTGATTGGGCCAGGCACCAATTAGTGGTGCACTGGCCCTTTAAATTTAAGCAAGTCGGCGCGCGCGCGCCCTAGGGAGCGGGACCGCGCGCCGGGAGGAAGCAGACGGGGGCGAGAGGTGAGTGAGACGGGGCGCAATCCGAGGGCGGACACGAGCCGTGCCTCGGATCGCGTCCCCTCCGGGGACCAGAGAGCAGCGCTCGCGGTCAGCAATGCCGACCAGAGCGCTGCAGCCAGAGGAACGCCGTGAGCGCTCCGGGAAGGCAGCGGGACCCGGAGCGCTCGGCGTGACATATATGTGTAACACAACCAATGCTTATAATTATAATTTATCTATTTTTCATAATATAATGCTGCATTATTACAGTGTTCAAAGATTAACACTGCTTGTTCAAAATATTTAATTGAATACTCATTTAGTTCAGCCTAAAGCTAAATCCATTGACCTCAATATAAACCGCAACAAGTGAGAAGCCAGCTACACCATTCTAGGAAATAGCACTTGGCATTTGTCTGGCTTTTAATTTGGCAATATGTGTTTAAAGGGGTACTCCGCCCCTAGACATCTTATCCCCTATCCAAAGGATAGGGGATAAGATGTTAGATCGCCGCGGTCCCGCTGCTGGCGACCCACGGGATCTCCGCTGCGGCACCCCGCTGTCATTACTGCACAGAGCGAGTTCGCTCTGCACGTAATGACGGGCAATACAGGGGCCGGAGCATCGTTACCTCACAGCTCCGCCCCTTGTGATGTCAAGGCCCGCCTCCTCAATACGAGTCTGTGGGAGGGGGCGTGGCGGTCCTCACGCCCCTGCCATAGACTTGCATTAAGGGGACAGGCCGTGATGTCACGAGGGGTGGAGCCATGACGGCACGCTGCTCCGGCCCCTGTATCGCCCGTCATTATGCACAGAGCTAACTTGCTCTGTGTAGTAATGACAGTGGGGTGCCGCAGCGTCGATCCCGTGGGTCGCCAGCAGCGGGACCGCGGCGATCTGACAACTTATCCCCTATCCTTTGGATAGGGGATAAGATGTCTAGGGGTGGAGTACCCCTTTAAGTTTGGTCACTAAAATTTTCACAGCATTTATCTCAACACTAATAAAACTAGCGGATGGAATAGGTTTAAATGTATTATTAGGTCACTTTAATTAGAGATGTGGAAGAGACTTAAAATATAGAAAAAAGCAGATCTGTCATGTGTAGTGCAGCATATTACATAACTGCAGTATGAGTTTGATCATTTATATAGTGTATTCATGTTTAATTTCAGACTAAAAAGCAAAAAATGCCTCTCTATCAGTCAGCCTTTGTGCCTGTCATTCACTCAGTCTAACACGTATACAAGGAGTGAAGTAAGTTCTCTAATATTAAAAAAAATTGTCCGGAAAACAATCAAATGAAGAATACCCTTCCTTAGCCAGTCCTGCTTACACATTTTCATGAGCTTGTTACTACTTATCAAGCAATTCTCCGTGAGCTAAACATAACAAAAATCTCCACCCTGCCGATAAAAGAGGAGTCTGTCCACTAGAATGTCTTAGACTATTAAAAAAGATGTGAAAAAAATATAAAAAATAAAAATAATAATAATAATAAAAATCATATTCACTTTATTGTTTCCCCACCACAGGTCCAATTCTTGGTATCTCTCGACATGTATGAGTCAAAAGGACCAGGAAATACAGAGATTGCTGGCTGGTATCTGCACAAAGTTTAAACAGGAACATCTTGAAATTATTAAGGTAAGTATAACTTATTTTTTTCATTATCCTTTATCATTTTACACCATTCTTAAAAGGGGTCTGCCACTTAATTCACTAGTGCATATGTGAGGCGCATCAAAACAAGGGAGTCAGTGCCCAGTTCAAGGCATTGTGGGGGTTTCAGCAGAGACTCCCCACTTTCTGACACCTATTCGCTATCTTGTGGATAGAGGATAAGTACTTTTAGCTCAGAATACCTGTTTAAGTGGCTAAGCAACCCCTTTACTTCAGGTTAAGAGCCCTGACACTAACAACTAACAAGAATTTTAAGCCTCTGACTGTAAAAATAAGGCATTTCCATTTACTGAAAGCATAGATACAGAAAATATTGAAGAAACTGAAATACCCAAAAGTACAATGGCCTCCATAAGTCTTAAATGTAAGATGTTTGGAACAACCAGGACTCATCCTTAAACCCTTAACAACACAGGAAATAAATGTACATCCTGGTACTTAACGCACCAGGACATACATTTACATCCTGTACAGGACGCGAGCATCAGAGCGATGTTCGCATCATGCATGGCAGGTTCCGGACTGAGCGGGAATGCTTTTTTTTTTCAACTTTAGACGCAGCGATCAACTTTGATCGCCGCATCTGAAGGGTTAATACCGGGCATCACCATGATCGGTGATGCCCGGTATTAGCCGCCGGGACCAACCCGATATGATGCGGGGTCACCACGGCGTTATATGGCAGGAGCCGGCACAGGACATAAATATACGTCCTGATAGGCGGAAGCTCCGTGTGACGTGCCGGGCTAACAGGAAGTAAGAAGCAAACAGCCCAGCGACCAAACACCTGTACCGGAGCTCCAGGGCCAGGCAGGCAGGCAAGAGAAAGTTTGTTTTCTTTTTTTTCTTGCAGCCCAGACTGGATAAAATAAGAAAAGTGCGTGCCGGACTACTCCTTTAAACTTTTTTTTTATTTTTATTTTTTTATTCCAATCTAAATTTAGTAGGAGTCGGAGTTGGTGCATTGTTTGCCGACTCAGAGTACCCAAAATTTCGTCCGACTCCACAGCCCTGCGCATGAGGGCTAATTTTTTTTGCCATGGTCCTAAAGGGGTTATCCAGGAATAGAAAAACAGAGCTAATTTCTTTTAAAAAACACTCCATGTCTGTCCCCAGGTTGTGTTTGGTATTACAACTTGGCTCTATTCACTTCAATGGAACTGAGCTGCAGAACCACACCCAACCTGGAGACAGAAAGGGAGCTAGCTCTGTGTTTCTATTCTTGGATAACCCCTTTAAGTTTTTAGTGATTTCATTTTGGTTTTGATGGGACTTTTTGATTGCTTTTTATTCATTTTTTTCTGGTATGAGAAGCGACCAAAAATACGCAATTCTTGACTTCGGTATTTTTTTTACGTTTACGCCATTGACCGTGCGGTTAAATTAACATATTATAAAAGTTTGGAACATTTGTACATATGTTTATATTTATTTATTTTTACATAATTTTATTTTAACAATGGGAAAAGGGGGGTGATTCAAACTTTTATTAGGGAAGGGGTTAATTCATATTTATAAACTTTTTTTTTTAACACTTTATTTACATTTTTTAGTCCCCATAAGAAACTATTACCTGCAATCTTCAGATTGCATACACTGATCTATGCTGCTCCTTACCGGTGCTCGATTGCTACAGCTTGCAATGGCTGGCTACAGCAAAGGAGCAATGATCGTATGGCATGGAAGCAGGTAAGAGACTTCTCAGTCCTTACAGTTGATCTGGACATCACTATTTCCCCAAAGGGCCCGATCAGCTCCACTGAGCTACCGGAAACAGATTTCGGCACTTTTAGACGTGATCAACTTTGTATGCAACATCTAAAGGGTTAATGCCTGACATTGGTCTGATTGGCAACATCCGGCATTAGCCAAGGGACCTGGCTACTGATAGCAGCTGGGACTATGCGGGTATGAAGCGAGCTCAGTTCCTGCACCGTGTATAAACTTTTTTTTGCATCAAAGGGTTAAAGGGATTATCCAGGATTATGAAAATAGAGCAGATTTATTTTGGAAAATGGACATGTGTGGTATTGCAACTCTGTTCCTTTGAAGTGAATGAAGCAAAGTTGTAATACCACACACAATCTAAGGCCAGAAGAGGTACTGTTTTTGGAAAAAAATTATCTTGGTTTTCTATTTCTGTATAACCCCTTTAACCCCTTAAGGACCCAGCCATTTTACACCTCAGGACCCGGTCATTTTTTGCACATCTGACCACTGTCACTTTAAACATTAATAACTCTGGAATGCTTTTAGTTATCATTCTGATTCCGAGATTGTTTTTTCGTGACATATTCTACTTTAACATAGTGGTAAAATTTTGAGGTAACTTGCATCCTTTCTTGGTGAAAAATCCCAAAATTTGATGAAAAATTTGAAAATTTTGCATTTTTCTAACTTTGAAGCTCTCTGCTTGTAAGGAAAATGGATATTCCAAATATATTTTTTTTATTCACATATACAATATGCCTACTTTATGTTTGCATCATAAAATTTACGTGTTTTTACTTTTGGAAGACACCAGAGGGCTTCAAAGTTCAGCAGCAAATTTCCGATTTTTCACAACATTTCCAAACTCACAATTTTTCAGGGACCAGTTCAGGTTTGAAGTGGATTTGAAGGATCTTCATATTAGAAATACACCACAAATGTACCCATTATAAAAACTGCACCCCCCCAAAGTATTCAAAATGACATTCAGTCAGCATTTTAACCCTGTAGGTGTTTCACAGGAATAACAGCAAAGTGAAGGAGAAAATTCACAATCTCCATTTTTTACACTTGCATGTTCTTGTAGACCCAATTTTTTAATTTTTACAAGGGGAAAAAGAAGAAAATGTATACTTCATTTTGTAGCCCAATTTCTCTCGAGTAAGGACATACCTCATATGTCTATGTAAAGTGTTCGGCGGGCGCAGTAGAGGGCTCAGAAGCAAAGGAGCGACAAGGGGATTTTGGAGAGTACGTTTTTTTGAAATGGTTTTTGGGGGGCATGTTGCATTTAGGAAGCCCCTATGGTGCCAGAACAGCAAAAATTCCCCACATGGCATACCATTTTGGAAACTAGACCCCTTGTGGTACGTAACAAGGAATAAAGTGAGCCTTAATACCCCACAGGGGTTTCACGACTTTTGCATATGTAAAAAATTTTTACAAAAATTTCACTAAAATGTGTGTTTCCCCCCAAATTTCACATTTTTGCAAGGGTTAATAGCAGAAAATATGGAGGTACCCCATAAGTTGACCTGAAGTGCACTACGGGTGAACTACAATGCTCAGAAGAGAAGGAGTCATATTTGGCTTTTTGAGAGCAAATTTTGCTCGGGGGGCATGTCGCATTTAGGAAGCCCATATGGTGCCAGGACAGCAAAATAACCCCCACATGGCATATCATTTTGGAAACTAGACCCCTTGAGGAATGTAACAAGGCGTAAATTGAGCATTTACCCCCACTGGTGTCTGTCATATCTTTGGAACAGTGGGCTGTACAACATTTTTAATTTGCACAGCCCACTGTTCCAAAGATCTGTCAGACACCTGTGGGGTGTAAATTCTCACTGCACCTCTCATTACATTCCGTGAGGGGTGTAGTTTCCGAAATGGGGTCACATGTGGGGTTTTGTTTTTTTTGTGTTTGTCAAAACCGCTGTAACAATCAGCCACCCCTGTGCAAATCACCTCAAATGTACATGGCGCACTCTCCCTTCTGGGCCTTGTTGTGCGCCCCCCAGAGCACTTTGCGCCCACTTATGTGGTATCTCCGTACTCGGGAGAAATTGCGTTACAAATTTTGGGGGGCTTTTTTCCCCTTTACCTCTTGTCAAAATGAAAAGTATAGGGCAACACCAGCATGTTAGTGTAAAAAGTTTATTTTTCTACAGTAACATACTTTTCATAAGGGGTGAAAGGAGAAAAAGCCCCCCAAAATTTGTTAGGCAATTTCTCCTGAGTACGGCGATACCCCATATGTGACCCTAAACTGTTGCCTTGAAATGCGACAGGGCTCCGAAGTGAGAGCGCCATGCGCATTTGAGGCCTGAATTAGGGATTTGCATTGGGGTGGACATAGGGGTATTCTACGCCAGTGATTCCAAAACAGGGTGCCTCCAGCTGTTGCAAAACTCCCAGCATGCCTGGACAGTCAACGGCTGTCCGGCAATACTGGGAGTTGTTGTTTTGCAACAGCTGGAGGCTCCATTTTGAAAACAGTGGCGTACCAGACGTTTTTCATTTTTATTGGGGAGGGGAGGGGGGCTGTGTAGGGGTATGTGTATATGTAGTGTTTTTTACTTTTTATTTTATTTTTGTGTTAGTGTAGTGTAGTGTTTTTAGGGTACAGTCACACGGGTGGGGGTTACAGCAAGTTTCCCGCTGCGAGTTTGAGCTGCCGCGCAAAATTTGCTGCATTGCAAACTTGCAGCCCGATATTCACTGTAAGCCCCTGCCCATGTGAATGTACCCTGTACATTCACAGGGGGGGGGACCTCCAGCTGTTGCAAAACTACAACTCCCAGCATGCACAGTCTCAGTGCATATTGGTAATTATAGTTTTGCAACAGCTGGAGGCACACGGGTTGGGAAACACTGAGTTAGGAAACAATGTTTCCCAACCAATGTGCCTCCAGCTGTTGCAAAACCACAACTCCCAAACATTCTCAGGCATGCTGGGAGTAGTAGTTCGGCAACATCTTTAGAGCCAGATGTTGCCGAACTACAACTCCCAGCATGCTTGGAGTTGTAGTTTTGCAACATCTGGAGGACTACAGTTTGCAGACCACTAATACAGTGGTTCCCAATCTGTGCCCTTCCAGATGTTGCAAAACTACAACTCCCAGTATGCCAAAACTGTCCAGGCATGCTGGGAGTTGTAGTTCTGAAACATCTGAAGGGCCATATGTTACAGAACTATAACTCCCAGCATGCCTGGACAGTAAGGGCATGCTGAGGATGTGTAGTTTTGCAACATCTGGAAGGGCACAGTGGTCCAAAAACTGTGGACCTCCAGAAGTTGCAAAACTGCAACTCCCAGCATGCCCAGACGCCAAGGGCTGTCTGGGCATGCTGGGAGTTGTAGTTTACAGGGTCCCAATACAGCAATGCATGTCGCTTTACGGCGACGTGCATTGCTGTAAAGGGCCCGACCGCGCCTGAAGATCAACTCACCTGTCGCCGCCGCCGTCTTCATCGTCTGGATCCGGGTCTTCAGGGACGAGGTAAGTACCGGGGCCGGGCCCCAGCACTCCCCCGCCCCCCGCCACGTCCTCCGGTCTTCCTCCCGTCCTCTCCGGACTTCGAGGGGCCAGGCAGGACGGGAGGAAGTAACCGCCCCCCCTCCTGCGATTGGTCGGTTAACTAACCGACAGATCGCAGGGAATAGGAGGAGGTGGCCGGCTTGCCACCTCGCTCCTATTCTTTAGCATGGTCCTGGCTGTCTGTGACAGCCGGGATCATGCGAAATTACCGGGTGGTCGGGTCCCAGAGACCCGATCAGCCCGGTATCGCCGCAGATCGCAAGGGCGATTTCCCTTGCGATTTGCGGCGATCGCCGACATGGGGGGCCTACAAGGATTTCAGCAGGCATCCGGTTCCGATCTCTGCCCGGCGAGCGGCAGAGACCGGAAAACGCCAGGACGTACGGGGACGTCCTGGGTCCTTAAGAGGTTAAAGGGGTACTCCGGTGAAAACCTTTTTTCTTTTAACCCCTTAAGGACTCAGCCCATTTTGGCCTTAAGGACTCAGACAATTTAATTTTTACGTTTTCATTTTTTCCTCCTCGCCTTCTAAAAATCATAACTCTTTTATATTTTCATCCACAGACTAGTATGAGGGCTTGTTTTTTGCGCGACCAGTTGTCCTTTGTAATGACATAACTCATTATATCATAAAATGTATGGCACAACCAAAAAACACTATTTTTGTGGGGAAATTAAAATGAAAAACGCAATTTTGCTAATTTTGGAAGGTTTCGTTTTCACGCCGTACAATTTATGGTAAAAATAACGTGTGTTCTTTATTCTGAGGGTCAATACGATTAAAATGATACCCATTATTACATACTTTTATATTATTGTTGCGCTTAAAAAAAATCACAAACTTTTTAACCAAATTAGTACGTTTATAATCCCTTTATTTTGATGACCTATAACTTTTTTATTTTTCCGTATAAGCGGCGGTATGGGGGCTCATTTTTTGCGCCATGATCTGTACTTTTTTTTGATACCACATTTGCATATAAAAAACTTTTAATACATTTTTTATAATTTTTTTTTTTAATAAAATGTATTAAAAAAGTAGGAATTTTGGACTTATTTTTTTTTTTTCGTTCACGCCATTAACCGTACGGGATCATTAACATTTTATTTTAATAGTTCGGACATTTACGCACGCGGTGATACCAAATATGTCTATAAAAAATTTTTTTTGCGCTTTTTGGGGGTAAAATAGGAAAAAAATGACTTTTTTTATTGGGGGAGGGGATTTTTCACTTTTTTTTTACTTTTACTTTTAAATTTTTTTACTTTTTTTTTTACACTTGAATAGTCCCCATAGGGGACTATTCATAGCAATACCATGATTGCTAATACTGATCTGTTCTATGCATAGGACATAGAACAGATCAGTGTTTTCGGTGATCTTCTGCTCTGGTCTGCTCGATCACAGACCAGAGCAGGAGATGCCGAGAGCCGCACGGAGGAAGGAGAGGGGACCTCCGTGCGGCGTTCTGAATGATCGGATCCCCGCAGCAGCGCTGCGGGCGATCCGATCATTCATTCAAATCGCGCACTGCCGCAGATGCCGGGATCTGTATTGATCCCGGCACCTGAGGGGTTAATGGCGGACGCCCGCGAGATCGCGGGCATCGGCCATTGCCGGCGGGTCCCTGGCTGCGATCAGCAGCGCATGACACGGGCATCGCTCCGATGCCCGCGGTTATGCTTGGGACGTAAATGTACGTCCTGGTGCGTTAAGTACCACCGCACCAGGATGTACATTTATGTCCTGCGTCCTTAAGGGGTTAAATCAACTGGTGGCAGAAAGTTAAACATATTTGTAAATTACTTCTATTAAAAAATCTTAATCCTTACAGTACTTATTGGCTGCTGAATGCTACAGGGGAAATTCCTTTCTTTTTGGAACACTGATGACATCACGAGCACAATGCTCTCTGCTGACATCTCTGTCCATTTTAGCAACCATGCATAGCAGATGTATGCTAAGGGCAGCATGGTGGCTTAGTGGTTAGCACTGCTGCCTTGCAGTGCTGGGGATTTGGGTTCAAATCCCACTAAGGACAACAAAAAGTAAAGCGTTATTATTATTATAATAACGTCAGCAGAGAGAACTGTGCTCGTGATGTCATCAGAGAGCATTCCAAAAAGAAAAGAATTTCCTCTGTAGTATTCAGCAGCTAATAAGTACAGGAAGGATTAAGATTTTTTAATAGAAGTAATTTACAAATATGTTTAACTGTCTGCCACCAGTTGATTTAAAAGAAAAAAGGTTTTCACCAGAGTACCCATTTAACCTCTTATTTGTTTACATAATCTATACCAGTTAATTACAGCTCTGATGCAATTTCTCCCGATGTTATTTCTGTTGTAAAACTATTTTCACTCTGCTGATATTGTTAACCCAGTGACCCATCACATTCTACCTTTCCAGATGATGAAAGATAGGTTTGGTCTTCCTTTAGGAGCCTTACCCTTTTACTAACAACGCTTTGAATGGTTATGCAGGCAGAACACTTTTACTACACTTCTACTAAGGGACTTATAACTGCTATGTATAATTTTATGATGGCCCCACCAGACACTTCAGATATAAAGTATAGGTATAAATGCTTAAATGGGAGTCCTCTCCCGAACATGAACTTCCATATTCTGTGTCAGAAATGATATGGTCTCAGGCAGCAAAGGCATTGCCCTAAGCTGGGGCCTTATTAGGAGGTTATCACTGGCAAAAAAAACCTCTATAACCTCAGTGTCACCACCAACAAAATATCAAAGGAAAAAAACTACAATATACCCTTTATTTGAATTACTGAATAAACAAAAAATTGGCTAATCAACATGTAAATCAAATGACAAATAATTACAACTACATGTAATTGCAGCTAAAAATAATGCAACACAAATGCCACCAAATAAGCAATATATCGTCATGATATGATCATACAAGGCATAAGGAAATGCTCCACCAATGTGAAAACTTCCATCTACTAGTAAAAAAGGTTATTGAGGCTAAGGGTGAGGTGAAGGGAAGAAGGGGGGGGGGGATGAGGACCTAGGGGAGGGTCTGGATTACTCCCTAATCCTAGGCGGAGTTTACATCCTGAAAAGGACCTTACCTTCTTCTGCCTAACTTTACCCTAAGGCTAGGTTCATACTGCCGAATCTCCGGGCAGACTGCAATAGACTGCAATGTGTTCTGCGAGTATTTCCATCTGAAGAATGAGCAATGCCATTCTTAAGGCGGAAATTTTCAAGCGGATTTTCCGTTCACATATTCCGCTTCACAAATTCCGAAGTGTGAATTTGTGAACGGAAACCCATACACTACACTATGCATTTTAGTAAGTGGAATTTCTGCCTGCAATTTCAAAGCGGAATTGCAGGCAGAAATTCCGTAGTGTGAACCTAGCCTAAGATTAAAGACAGTCAGAAGGCTCTCTGTCACACTAGACATGAACTGTCTAGAACACAAAGGAATAGTAGAAGGGAAGGAGTGGGCCTGATGCCAAGTAAATAATAATCTCCCAACCCTGTGTGGAGTCCGAATATCAAATAATATTAGCACCCATGTAGATAATCCAATGTGCCCAGATATATGTATAGCTAGTATACAAAAGGTGTTACTACAGGAGGATATATTCACGGGTAAGTGTCACAGGAATGTTATATATATGCACGATTCCATATAATCCATGCACATATATACCAAAGGTAATGATTCACTTCTGTTTCAAAATATGATGGCAACATGCATACAGTTTTATCTCAATAAATAAATGCAATCTATGCTTAGTCACTTTGAGGATGATAAATGCATTTGAGACATGAGTGTCTACTGTAGATTTATACAGCCCCCGAGGCTTAATACCTCTGAAATGCTCCCAATGAAGACAGTACATAAATGTCTCAACACAATACCAATATAATACAATAAGGTACTAATCTGATCCCAATAACCAGAATAAAGAAGGTGTCCCAATGAGTTTCAAGCCCCAATCATCAGGGGACCATAGGGGTATTCGGTAGTGACTTGTAGATACGCAGATGAATGATGGCCAGTGCGCCATGCTGGATTATGCCAGTGGATACCGAAGCCATATTCTAACAAACTTTTACTTGCTTCTCACTGAAAAAGTAAGCCTGTTTTTTCTCACTCAGCCCTTTGGACCAGGCTCAGAGATACTGGCGTCCAATGAATTACATATTTACATATACATATTTGCCCCCACTGAAGCTCGACTGGATAAGTTTCATGACATCTGTACCACACCAGATATCTGATGTTTCTCTCCCTTTTGTTTTTGTCTGTGTTGTGTTGTCTTCCTCTCCCCCCTCATGTCTTGGTTCAAGTTGTGTTTTATCAAGTTCATGTTTAGACCGGCGGCCAACAAGCACCCTCCATATACCTCTATGGGAGAGCCGGAGATAGCCGAACGGTGTCTGCAGCCGCTTTGGGCAGGGGTCGGCACACCCTGTTACTGGGGAGAGCAGGAGATTGTAGGGGGTCCCAGCGGCCGTGGTCTAAAACCATCCTGCAAATAGGGGATATGTTTTTATGTATAACATGTCTCCTTAAAAGACTATCAGTGCTTTCTTAAAAGGTTCTTTACTTTTGACAAATCTATCCACAAAGCATCCACCTGCTGGGAAACCAGGATGCAAGTGGGGCAGGGCAGGTCCTCTAGAGTGATAGATACTTGTCACTGTTCTCCTATTTCCCAAAGGGTGAAAAAGTCCTCTTACTATTAATTCAGAATTCTGTAATAGGGAATAAAAAAAGATTTTCTAAACTAAATATCTGTTTTTAGGTAGGGTGACTCAAGTAATTATAATTTATAGTAGGTCATGGGTGGTCATATATTATCACATTATAAGTGTCCTAAAATATATTGTCACTTGACAAAAAATAAAAATAAAAGCAAAATAAATTAATTTTATGGTTTTAATTGCAGACAGCCACACTTTTTTCAAAACTTTCCTGAGACAATGGATGTAAAAATGTTAGGAAAGGGAAGCAATTCACTTGGAAACATAAGGGCGGTGATTTAGAGGATAACCTGCCTTCAAAGTTTTTTGTTTTAGGTATCAGTGTTTAATACATAACAAACATCAAAGGGACCATTTACACAGTAAAAAAACAGAATCTGAAGTTTTCCTGCAATTCTTGTGGACTAGTCCTGAATTCCTATAAGTAGCTCGTATCCTGTACGTTCTGGTCTCAGGTGGTTAACTGTTGTTTGTAGAACACATGCCTAAAAAGGCTGTCACTTCAGTCTGAATTATTAGCAAGTTCACAATATGTCTTACCAACTGATCCTGCTTCTCACGTAGCCATGTCGAGTGAACAAGTGTGACAGATGTTTAGGAGGAGGTCATGTCACCTGAGATAGCTTGAGTAGAATATTCGAAAGCGCTTAAAAAATTTAAAAAAAATACCAATGCTTTTATCAATTAATACATTTTCTAGCCAGTAAGCATTTTATTGCCTACATCAGTGTAGTTTTGATGGGAAAAAAGATGGTTTATGCCAGTAAATCCCACAGGAGATCATTGAAACTGATCTTCATCCTCTAGGTAAACTACTTTGTTTTATTACAGTCATTTGTATACCTGCATATCATCTATAAGCCCAGCTGATTTGGTAGATACCGGTATGTAATTTTTTTCATTGTATAAAAAGAGTCTAACAAGTGCAATACAATAACTTTGAATATGGGTTTTCAGACCTAAATAAAATGTAGTGGATTTGTAGACTGTGGATTAAAAGGCATCCTACAGATTTTTTGATTCAGAGCATTTAAAGGGGTACTCCGGTGGAAAACTTTTATTTTCTAAATCAACTGGTGCAAGAAAGTTAAACAGATTTGTAAATTACTTCTATTAAAAAATCTTAATCCTTCCAGTACTTATTAGCTGCTAAATACTACAGAGGAAATTCTTTTCGGAACACAGAGCTCTCTGCTGACATCACAAGCACAGTACTCTCTGCTGACATCTCTGTCCATTTTAGAAACTGTCCAGAGCAGCATATGTTTGCTATGAGGATTTTCTCCTACTCTGGACAGTTCTTAAAATGGACAGAGATGTCAGCAGAGAGAACTGTGCTCGTGATGTCAGCAGAGAGCTCTGTTTTCCAAAAAGAAAATAATTTCCTCTGTAGTATTCAGCAGCTAATAAGTACTGGAAGGATTAAGATTTTTTTATAGAAGTAATTTAAAAATCTGTTACTTTCTGGCACCAGTTGATTTAAAATAAAAAAAAGTTTTCCACCGGAGTACCCCTTTAAGGGAGAGATTTATCAAAATCTATCCAGAGGCAAAATTGCCGAGTTGACGATCGCAAACAGATTGCTTCTTCATTCTTGTAAATATGTAAATGTAGGTCTTGTTTTAATCATATTGTCCCATGGAATAAAGATTACATGTCCGTTTTACCATAAAGTGCACAGCGTAAAAATGAAACGAAAAATGAAACTCTAAAAGTTTTTAAAAAAAATCCCCCCCCCCCCCCCCCAATCCTCATATTATGGTGTCTTACACTTCCCAAAGATAATACCACACTGACCATAACATTGCTAATTTCAGCTGTCCATGAACTTTTATTATATTGAAATGAGTAAAACTGATAAGTGAATCTATTTTCTCCATACAATACACAGTCAAGTAAAATAAGAGTTGTGGTTTGTAGTTTAAAGAGTTAACACAACAGACTTAAAAAAAAATGGGACACTCTAATACCCTTGGGATCTCTGCCTGTCACTTGAACACTCTTATATTGAATAAATATATACAATATATAATAAAAAGGCTTTCTTTCTCGGTGGGGGCTGTAATCTTATATTGAAAGTGATGATGTGGAGCACTGATGCACTCATAAGGGCACTTTGTATTGTTCCTGCATGCTAATTTAAAATGAATCAAAGTGTTTCTCATTTTTATCTGTACAACAGCAAGCGCTTTGAAGATGAGATAGTGTGGCACATTGAATAGGAAAGAGAAACCTCATCATATTCTTGATTGCTATAGAAAAGCAGTATAGGAAGGATTTGCCTTGTAAAAAATTAGAAATGCATGTTCCTCTACTGGAGCCAGCAGCTAGGATTCAAGAGGTTCAGAGACAAAGATGTTTTCATTTACAGAAAGCCAAATGTTTTACATTGCAAGTTATAATGAAATGCTGCAATAAAGCCCTTTCTCCCAGAGTGAAATATTTTCCTGAAGGGAATGCTCCACACCATGCACAGCATGCATCTTATGAGTGCATATTTTGTGGCATGATACACACAAATGTACCTCACAGTGACCTCATGGATTCCATATTTACAGCTTACCTGACAGGTCAAATACAAAAATCTGTTGTGTAATACATCTCATTAATGTAAAATGGTTCTGTTAGTTCCTGCAGTATGCTGTACTATTCTGCAAAGCATAGAACAATGAGAAATACATGCAGATTTTCTTGCAGATTTTCTGCAGCAGGGCTTCCTATTTATTGACAAAATACTCACCTGTAAATGTACCGAATGGGTAAATTCATATGTACACGATTTGTAATCCTGCAGATTTGAGGCTACAGATATCGATGTAAACCATCGATATCTGTACCATCAATATATATACCATCGATATATATATATATATATATATATATATATGCTGCAGATTTTCTGATGATGCTTTTTGTACCCATAGGAGTATTGAAGTACAAAATCTTCAGCATATATATATATATATATATATATATATATATATATATATATATATACACACACACACACACACACACACACAACACCCCTTTATTGAGGAGTCAATTATCTTTTTTACTATAATTACGAGCAGTAGGGTGGTTTATAGATGATTAACATACAGATGTTGCCACCGCCAACATGATCGAGCTCGCACCATCAGTTTGTAGATTATCAATATACCCCCTACAGTATATATTCTGTATAATAGACTACAAAGCTCTACGTGGTGTAGCGTAGTATATAGTAGACCACTCTCAACCACTCTCTGTTGCGTGTAAGTGGAACAAAAAACAGGAGACCAGAGGGGGCGCCTCGTGTAATACCATTTAGGCAGTTTGCAGAAAGAGGAGGCGGGGCATGTAAAACCCCTAGGTAGTGGCTGCTCACCTTTATGCAAGTTTAAAACTTGCGTATCAACCCACATGCAGGGTTACTAGGAGTCTGGAACTGCTGCTATGCCTGAGGTTGCAGGGGAAGTGGGAACATCTCCTGGGAGTAGACAAGTAGTGATCGAGCAAGAAAACCTTTTAATGGCGCTGCTGGTTCCAAAGAAGAATGTATTAAAATGTAGCAAAACCAAGCCGGGGAAGTTGATGTAAAAATGCTGGAAGGTGTATTCTATAAACAAATAAAACCAATACAGGATTATGCGTTTCGGGGGAGTCACCCCTTCTTCAGATCCGTATACAGACAGAGGGTACATACACACTTTAAAATAGGTTAAAGAAATGGGCGCCAAGAACAGAAACACATCACACAGTATATAAAGAAATATATATGTAAAAATGCAAGAAAGGGTACAATGAAAATAATCATACAGATAGTGACATGAGGGTAGCAGAGTAATAATCATATTGGTATTTAAGATTTATGTGTACAGTAGTTAGCACATCCGACTGCAGATGAGCACATCCGGAGTCCAGATGTAAATAGATGTGACGTCAGCGGCGGCCGCAGCGGGTTTACTGCAGCGCTTGAGAAAGTGAGGGCTGCGCGCCACGTGATAAATGCAACCAATCAAACAGACATTCACGGAGCACTGTCAGTTGTTACAGTTGCGCTCCGGCCGGACTCGCTGGCCGTGAACGCTTTCTGTCCCTGCGGTCGGCGGGGCTGAGATTCGCAGTGAGGGATGTGCCCGCATGCGAGTCTCAGTCCGTCGCTCACCTTCCTGTGTCCTTGCTCCCTGATGTAACCGCAGCTCCGGCGTGTGTGCCTCTGGCCCCTTGTGCGCGCGTGCCAGAGCTCTGTTTCTTAAAGGACCAGTACCCAATTAGTCTAAGTGTTTGCACCTTTCCCCTGGTCCATAAGTATCTGCTCCTCCCTGCTCCCTGGGCCGGATCTTGGTTGTCTGTCTTAGTCTTTGTTTGTCCTAGCCTGAGTCAAGTCCTGTTCCAGAGTCTAGTCCTGTTCCAGAGTCAAGTCCTGTGTACCTGTCCCTAGTTCCGGCCTGCCCTGTTCCCGTGTTCCTGCCTTGTCCTTCTGCCTTGCCAGTCACGTCCTGCCCACCATGTCCTGCCAGTCTCTGTCTGTGCCACGTCAACCCCCCAGCTACCTGTGTGGACGAGTCGTGCCAATGGTAGCGACCTGGGTGTCAACTGCCACAGCAAGACCATCCCGCTTTGCGGCGTACTCTGGTGAAGACCGGTGGCAACTTTGACTCCGCTCCCTGGCACGGCTCAAGTCTCTATCCACACAGGCCCAGAGGATCCACCACCTACTGTCCACCTGCCATGATTCCCTAACAGTAAGATCAGGCCATGGATTCCGCTGGGGCGCTTTTGTTTGATTTCTCGGGTCTTTTCAATCCGGCCTTGGATTCTGCTGAAGTACCTCTGCCAGAAGTCCTTCCTGCTGTCGTGGGCCGTCAAGCGCAACAACTGAAGTTACTTTCAGCGATGATGCAACAGCTTTTGGCCTTGCAACAGCAGCAGGTACCACAATCTGGCCCACTACCAGTTCCTGCAGTGTCTCCTAGTTCCCAGTCATGCCTGTCTGTACCTCGTCTGGAGTCCCAACATCCTTCCTTGCTACCAACTTTGCCTCTTGCCGAAGAGGTATTGGATGTGGACCATTTGCCCCGTCTAGTTCCTGCAGTGTCTTCTGGTTCCCAGCTATGCCTGTATGTACCTCGTCTGGTGTTCCAATATCCTTCCTTGCTACCAACTTTGCCTCTTGCCGAAGAGGCTATGGATGTGGACTGTCTTGTATTTTGCCCAGTTTTTTGTCTTATTTCTTTTTCCTATCCAGGTGGTCATCTTAGAAGATGGAGGATTCGTTGCCAGAAGTCTGTTAGTTCCTTTCAGCCTTTGCCCAGTCCTGTACCCCCCCCCCCTGGTCTCAGGTAGTGGGGAACTCTTCTAGTTCCAAAGAAGAGGGGAGACCAAAGGGGGGGGGGGTACTGTTACAATTGCAATCCGGCTGGTCTCGTGTCCTTGCTCCCTGATGTCCCCACAGCTCCGGTGTGTGTGCCTCTGGCCCCTTGGGCACGCGTGCCGGAAGCTCTGTTTCTTAAAGGACCAGTACCCGATTAGTCTAAGTTTTTGCACCTGCCCCCTGGTCCATAAGTATCTGCTTCTCCCTGATCCCAGGGCCGGATCTAGGTTGTCTGTCTTAGTCTTTGTTTGTCTTAGCCTGAGTCAAGTCCTGTTCCAGAGTCAAGTCCTGTTCCAGAGTCTAGTCCTGTTCCAGAGTCTAGTCCTGTTCCAGAGTCAAGTCCTGTTCCAGAGTCAAGTCCTGTTCCAGAGTCAAGTCCTGTTACAGAGTCAAGTCCTGTTCCAGAGTCAAGTCCTGTTCCAGTGTCTGTGTACCTGTCTCTAGTTCCAGCCTGTCCTGTTCCAGAGTCAAGTCCTGTTCCAGTGTCTGTGTACCTGTCTCTAGTTCCGGCCTGTCCTGTTCCTGCCTTGTCCATCTGCCTTGCCAGTCACATCCTGCCCACCGCGTCCTGCCAGTCTCTGTCTGTGCCACATCACCCCCCAGCTACTTGTGTGGAGGAGTCGTGCCAGGGGTAGCAACCTGGGTGTCACCCGCCGCAGCAAGACCATCCCGCTTTGCGGCGGGCTCTGGTGAAGACTGGTGGCACCTTAGATTCCGCTCCCTGACACTCAAGTCTCTATCCAAACAGGCCCAGAGGATCCACCACCTGCTGTCCACCTGCCGTGATTCCCTAACACCAGTATAACCAGACAGAGCTGAAATGAATGACAGGAGGATCTAGTGGGGGGGGGGGGAGACAATGTTAATGTGTAACAGAGGTCAAATAAAGTAAAAGTATGGATGTAACTGTTAGCAGCGAGGAGATTCCGGGCAGTATTGGAGGGTATAATGCTGCTCTTTTTTCTTCCTCCTGTTTATCCATAGATAGACAGGGGCAAGATCCCGTGGTGGAACAATAATTACAGAATATCACAGTAGGGCAATGGTATAAGCGTCAATACTGAATATGGATGCCGGTGAATAATAGATGATTGATATACATATGTAGACAGATAAACGGGAAAAAGTGTATGGATGCTAATAAAAGCTGGAGTGATTTTGCTAGACAAGGAATAGACAATTAAAAAAGTATGCAAAAAATACATACATACATCTGTGTCCACACTGAGTAAAAACAACACCCACAGAGGGTAAAAAGATATATAGTGATAATAGAATAAAATGGATAAGTCAGGTTAATAATAGATGATAACCATAAATATATAGAATAGGCAGGTGATATGATACACGATTGTAATCCAATAAGATTGAGCAACAGGTTAAGAGGGGTCACGTCTGTCAAAAAGTGGTATAAAACATAAAGTGTAGTGCATGGTAGAATGAAGAACTACTGCCTTACAGGTTGCATTCGATCAGACCCCCAGGGAACAAAGTGCGCAGGGTATGAATCCAAAAGTATTCACGTTTTCTCAGGGTGGGGTGGTAGCAGACTGGTAGTATTAGACTTGGGAGGGCCAAAATAAGTGGCACTTAAAAACTCTGATGGTACCAGACTGCTACTGCTTGGTTTGTATCTGGCTGGGGAGTGAATTATATTTTTTCTATTAACAAATAAATAACAATAAAAAAATACAACCCAAAACGCATAGGGCCCCCCATATTTTAATTAACCAGCCAAATACAAATCAAGCAGTAGCAGTCTGGTTCGGGCTCGCCCCAGCCTAATATTACCAGCCTGCAACCGTCCCTGTCTTAGACCATCATTTTTCACAGTCCGGGACTGCAAGTACCCGGCACTTCCCAGTACCCTTTGTGCCTGTGGGTACTGGGGTAATAATGAAGGTTTCATGCTAGCTGTTTTATGGGCTAAAAGTTTAGCCCTGGCTCAGTAACCGATGCTGTCTATCAGACAGCTAAGCTCAAAAAAGTTTAAAAAATTTACATACACACATTTGTTTTTTACATTTATTCCCAAAAATATGCAAGAACCCTCAGTAACTAATGAAAAAAAATAAAAAAAAATAAAAACTACTAACTTTTTTCTGACGTAATCCGGTCTTCTTGTGGCTCTGCAACTGAACGCCCATCATACATGTCAGCCAAGGACATAATGGGAGCTGTAGTTTTTCAACAGCTGCAGAGCCACAGGCTGAGCACTGTGTCCCCAACCTGCAGCTATTGCAGAACTACTACTTCCATCATGTTTGGACAGCCAAGGACATGATGGGAGTTGTAGTTTTGCAAATGCTGCATTGCAACAGTCAATGTTTTGGTCACATGATGAAAATGTCATTGGCCTAACACTTCACATGCACTGTCATCAGTGTATGCATGAATGACAGTACAGATGAAGTGTATTACACCTTCGCTGGCTTTCTGGAACGGAGGTCCGTAATGCTGGAGCATGCGTGATGCGGACATGGAGAAGTCGCACTGTGCATACTCCAGTACCAGCCTGTCCTTCCGTGGCCTGACAGCATTGATGTGGTCGCGTGCAGCAAAGCCGACAGAAGAACGGGATGTCATCAGAAGAAAAATTGCTGTCCATGCAGGACACATGTCGGGCTGTTCAATTAAGATAAAGAATATTTACATGAGACTGGCAAAGATTAAGGAAGGGGAGTATAACTTTTTAACAGCCCCTACCTAAAATGCTAATATGCCCAGACAGCCCCTTTAAGATCTCCCTCCTTCGTTTGTAAAGTTAAGATTTAAATATATATGTAACTTGTACATGTGATTGAAGGATGACACTCAATGTTGCTCCCAGTAAAGCTGGAATAAACACATAGATAAATATCTTTTCATAAGTACATACAATTTTCTTGTTAAAAACACATCTCTTCATAAATGTTGTAGTTGAAGCAATTAACATTACAAAAAAACAGTCTATAGTTCTTAGAAAATTATTCAGCATGCTCAGTGATGCCTTAGGGTAGAGACCATCAATGGCTACATTTCACAAGGAGATGGATCAATATTTAATGACTCAATGGGTCAAAAGGAACATACACTGTGGCCATAAACATTTGAAATGAAGATGTCCTCCGGCAAACAAGCAAGACAGACAAATGCTGCACAGTAAGAAAACTAGGATGGGGCATATCCTCTTAAAAATTGGGGTGTCTTTTGCAGGCCGTTTGCATTCCAGCACAGTAATTCCTATTTTGGTAAATTACAGAACAACAACATAAATGATTGCTCTTAGTAAAAAATTGATATAGCTAACTTTCTCTTTCATGCTTTGAGGTTTGTTTGTTTTTAACTTCATTACACTGACCTTCCTGCCCAGTTTGTGTTACCATAAAAAGTAACCAAGCCCTGTAAACCAAAGGAACTGCTTAGCATTTAAATGTTTTATCTAAGGAAGACCATACTGCCAAGCAAAACAAAGAAATACACATGAATTGTGCTTCAATGCCCCTTCAAACAGATTTTTTTTAAACAATTACTCCCAACATTTTACTGCTTCTAATGGTCATTCCTGTTTTCAAAATGTATTTTCTGTTAACTTTGATATAATAACTTATTATATTAACTTTTAATATGATATATTTTTTTAATATTTTTACAAACTCTCACTGCTTTTTCTTAGCAATGAACTCAGTACTAGTGCAATGTGCTAGCACACATTTTTTTAAATAGCACTTCAGTACATCAATTTCTATGGTTCCCTCTGCGCAAAAGCTGCGACTTTTTAATCCACTGGGCAAAAATCTGCAACTTTTCAAGAAAAAAAAAAGCTAACTAAGCGAGGTCTGGGATGGTGTATGTTGGCAGATTAACTGAATGCACAGCGAACAAATGAGCAACATTAACCCCTTAAGGATGCAGGGTGTACCTTTACGTCCTGGTACTTAAGGACTCAGGGTGTACCTGTATGTCCCGAGTCTCGTTAACAGGGATTTAAACTATTCTCATGATCGGAGAAGGCTTTAAACCCTGTGGGTTCTGACTGCTATCAGCAGCCAAGACCCAGGGTAAATGTTAATATAGATGATTTTCCCTAATAAAATATTGAATCACCCCCCTTTTCCCATAAAAAAACGGTGTAAGTAAAAATAGACGTATGTGGTATCACCGCGTGCGTAAATGTCCAAACTATAAAAATATATAGTTAATTAAACCGCACGGTCAATGGTGTACGCACAAAAAAAATTCCAAAATCCAAAATAGTGTATTTTTGGTCACTTTTGATACCATAAAAAAAATGAATAAAAAGCGATCTAAACAAAAATGGTACCGATAAAACTTCAGATCACGGCGCAAAAATTAGTCCTAATACCGCTCTATAGTACATGGAAAAAAAAAGTTATAGGGGTCAGAAGAGGTCACTTTTAAATGTATACATTTTCCTACATGTAGTTATTTTTTTTCAGAAGTAATACAAAATCAAACCTATATAAGTAGGGTATAATTTTAATCATATGGCCCTACAGAATAAGGTGCCATTTCTACCGAAAAATTTACAGAGTAGAAATGGAAACCAAAAGTTACAAAATTGTGTTTTTTCTTCCATTTTGTCACACAATTATTTTTTTTTCCGTTTCGCTGTAAAATGACTGATGTCATTACAAAGTAGAATTTGTGGCGCAAAAAATAAGCCATCATATGGATTTTTAGGCGCAATATTGAAAGGGTTATGATTTTTAAAACTAAAGGAGGAAAAAACGAAAGTGCAAAAACTGAAAAATGCTATGTCCTTAAGGGGTTAATGTCTCATCTGTCCATTCTGTACTTTAGGAACAAATCAGAGGATAACTTGGTTTTTCTTGTCTCACTCCATCCTTATTGTTTTAAATATTTTGACAATTACTTTGGTCTATTTGCTTGAAGTTTTGTGCTAAATGACTGCTTGTGATTATTATTATTATTATTATTTTTTTTTTAAATAATGTCACCTTTGTTAATTGGAAACCATAATGCAGCAATGGATCCAGACTACACTGACACCAGAGAGATCCCACTGATTCATAATGGGTATGCTAGGTTGTGCTGAGCTGTCCAGGAAATATGACATAACCTAAGCCTGATGCTCTGACCAGAGCATTCAATAAAATATGATCATAGGCAAAGTTGTAATACTGGGTCTACTAAGTGTACTGGCATGCCAGTCAGGTTCTTTGTAAGCATATATGTTTGACAAAATTATGTTTGTTTACATCTTTTTCTCAATAGTTACATATAGTGCATATAAGAATAATACCATAAATTAAATAACATGGACACAGCCACTGTTTTCTTTAAAATTATTGTGCTTCTTTTTCAATAGCTTTCTCTCACACGTTTTCATTGTACAATTTGTAATCAATCTAGTAAAGACACAGATAATCTTGTTTTATTTCTAGACATTTTCTCTCACGTTAACATCAATTAAAGGATAAAACTAAGAGATAAAAGATAACAACAAAAAACAACACGCTATAAACAAGAAAAAACAAACAAACAAAGACACTAAAGCAAAGACAAAGCAATCATGTATTCAGGCCCTTAGGCATAAACGTACTCTGCTCAGGCACCCATTTGTCTATGAATTTGTGTGTGATGGCTTGTAAAGTTACAGTTCTGCTTTATCACTTAAAAAAGAAGCCTGTAGCATTAGAATATCCATCATTTAAACTGCCCTAGAAATAAGAAAATATCCAGAAAGCATTGGGAGAGCTTGGATGTGCTGGGTTTGACTACAAATCGATGAGTCGTCTTCTTAAAATAAAGTTCAGAACAAATCAAAAGCAAGCAATTCCCGCACAGCTACTAATGAGAAATAAGACAAACAAAAATATTCATTGCGATGCAGCAGACCACTGCTAGAAGACAACAAGATACCGCACCAGCTCCATCTCTTGCTAATTAAACAAATCAATTATGAGACTACTATTGCAACTGTGTAACTGCTGTTCAATATTAGCAATAACAACCCCACAGGGAGGTCGTTTTACTACATTAAAATGCTGTCCTCTTCAACTTCATTTGATATTATTAGAAACTGTTATTTGCCTCTTGCTGTCATATTAGTTGCAAAGGCAAATTATGGAAATATGCAGACCAGAATGGTCCCAGTATGAGATCAGGTTTATTTTTCAGCCTCCGAGGGAACAATTGCTGAAATTCCAAAGTTCCCCAAAGTTCTTTAATAGAACTGATAAATCTATCAGCACAGCTTCCATTAAAAAACTAAGCAAGGGTCATGTATTTGCATACATCCCTGCTAAGATGATACAATCCAGCCAGCTAAATTATCATATTAAATTTATCCTCCCTTGTTAAACTGATTGTGTTTAAAATTGTTTTGGATGGTTATCATTAATTTCTGTTAAATCTTAAATGCTTGCATTGACATTTAATTGAGCAGACACAGAGGGGTCAAATTAAAGAATGCCTTCGAGTTATATTTTTGCCAGACATGTTAATATTAGTCACCCCATTAAATGGGAAATTGTGCCTGGTGACTACACAACCAATGACTAATTATCAGCAGAGTTTAATAACAGAAATATGGCATATAGCATGGTACTAGAAACAAAGTATGGCATATGTTATGACACTAAAAGCAATACTATGGATTACAGTACTAGAAGCAAGAGTATGGCATATAGTATAGTTTTATAAACATGTATGAATTACAGTACTAGAAACAAGAGTATGGCATATATTACAGTTTTAGAAGCATACTTATAGCATTACTTATAGCATTAGAAAGAAGAATACTCCATATGGTACTAGAAAAATATTATAGTTCTGTACAATTGTATGACTAAAATGGTGCTGGAAAAATATGATTACTAGGGTACTAAAAATAGGAGTACTAAATAAACAACAATATTAGAAATGCAAGAATAGCATATAAAACAGTACTAGAAAAAAAAAACATGTCGTATTACAGTATAATATACAAAAATTTTGTATAGACCACTGTACTAGAAACAAGTCTGTGCCATTCTTGAGGTATGAGATATAAGAGTATGTCGAATAGTTTGGTACTAGAAACAAGAGTACAGTGGACATTACAGTGCTATAAATAAAAACTAGAAATAAGATAGTAAGATGGAATATACTAATGGACAAGAAACGAAAAAAACTACCTGGCAAGACGCCACACAATAAATGATAATTATTGTAATTATGTAAATAATCCACAAACATACATTTGTAATCAAAATAATAATCTTTATCATGAATACTTTTTAATGAACAACACAATTGGAAAATCCCACCCTCCGATTTAAAAACATGTACACATAAGACACATTAAAATCATGATTTTAATGTGTCTTATGTGTACATGTTTTTAAATGGGAGTGGGGGATTTTCCAATCATGTTGTTCATTAAAACGTATTCATAATAAAGATTATTATTTTGATTACAAATGTATGTTTGTGGATTATTTACATATAGATGGGCAAAGAGTTTTTTGTAGTTTTATCAAGAAACAAGAATATGCTATATTCCATAGTACTAGCAGGGTATGTTAGATATTATTGCACTAAAAACATCTGTATTCTATATACTGCACGTGTAAAGATAAAAACAAAAAGTATTGCACATATTGCAATGCTACTGTCTCTTAATGATCACATATATTGTAGTGCTTGGCAGACAAGATATAGCAAGTTACACAGCTCATTTCCTGTTCATTGCTATGTTTAGGCCGGCATTTCTGTGTTATGTGGAATATACATGTGAATTGGAGGAAGTCAGCGCAGATATTGTTTTGGCTTTACTAATTGAGTCACTATGAGAAAGTGCTGAAAAGGCACATTTACTAACATGCATGTTCAAACTGAGCACTTCCTAGTTTAATTATGTCACAAAAAGTCCCTTCTGTCAAAAGTAGATGGGATATATAATTTATCACTTCACAGAATTACATAAGGTTATATGGAGCAAAAGTGATTTTAAATGTATTATTCTATCTGCTAGTCAGTCTAGAGCATTCTTTCCCAACTAGTGTGCCTCCAGCTGTTGCACAACTACACTTCCCAGCATACTGATTGGTTGCTATGGGCAACTACTGTATTGTAAATTTGCACACTGTTTGCTATCACCATATCTCCTTTATTAAAGAGTACCTGTCATCAAGTAAAAGTTTTTATATTGTATTCCCTATGTAAAAACAAGTCTTATTGCAATATACGTTCATTAACAAAAAAATTTATTTCGCTTACGTCCTAACCAGCAGCACAAGTGGGGGGTGTTCTGCCCCTGTGAAGCTGGCAGGACGGTGGAATTTTTAATTCCGCCCAAGTAATTAAACATTTAATTAGTACCCCGTATAAGGCCTCCTCCCTTAGGCCACATTGCTTTTTTTCTGTCCTGTGCGGACAGCAGGACGGTGCAGGCTCTGCTACTTTTTTAACAGAGCCTGCATGGATCCCTCTCCCCTTCTTACTTAGGGGAGAGGTTTTTTTTTAAAATATATTTACTTATTTTTTTCTATCTTGCAGCCTTATGGCTGCCCCTCTTTGACTGCGGGACAGCGTTCTGTCCCAAGCTCAGTGGATTCCGTGACTTCGGTCTCAGACCGAAGTTGCGGGAGTTGGCGTGAGCGGCGCTGTGCGCCCCTCCTAAGTGTTTGGGGTCCGCTGATCCCTCTTAGTTTGGGCTAAGTCCGCCCTTACCTTATTCACGGCAGCGCTGTCTGTGTCGCTCCATCGCTGCAGTGGCAGCTCCGTGGACCGGAAGTGCGTCGTCTGACGACTTCCAATCCGGCATCTGCGCTTCTAAGCGCAGATTACCTTAATCTCTAGGATTTTTTGCAAATCCTGTTGTGTATGAGCCCCTTCCAAGTGTGGGAAGGGACACATCCTGTATAATCTGCATTTCTCTATGAATTGGATGTTTTGCTCGGTATTGTACATCACATCCTGTAGGGGGCGGGGCTTAACTTAAATCTAGGCACCCATTCCCCTATCCATTAGTGTGTCTCTTGCTGCTACCCTAGCTGGAGTACTTGTACTTGCACTGGTGTAAACCTCTGCTATACCTTGGGTGTTTTTGCTAGAGCAAAACTATTTACCTAATAGGTATTTATTTAGTAGGTTGCGCCGCAACAGGTTTAGGTAGAATTGTTTCTAACCCTTTGATTTCTTTTCTCTTAGACAATGTCTACTCCTTCCTTGAGTGACCATTTGTCTGGAGGTCGCAAATCCGCCTCTAAGAAGTGTCATTTGACATGTGCTGATTGCGGCACCCCGCCACCGGATGCCTATGAGTATAATAGGTGTCCTGGGTGTCGTCCACCTGCTAACCCTGCGGAGCCCACTGTCCATAACATGTTTGTATGGATGAAAGAGTTTATGGGCAATTCTATCTCAGAAATAAAGAATCCGTTAGCTCCCAAAAGTCCTAGAACTCATCTAGCCCTCCTTCGGTTGTGGAAGACCCCGCCATGTCAGTGGGAGATCAGTTGGAGCTATCTGTAGAAGAAGTAGTCTCTCAACCACTTTTTCCAGTAGAGAAAATTCAGAGATTACTTAGATCCATCCGGTCAGGGGATCAGGATGTTGATCAGGGGGAAGCCTCAACATCCACCGCTAGGGAACCTTGGGTTTTCAAGGTGGATGATACCCTCAGGAAAAGAATGAAAACTGAATGGAAACATCCGGACAAGCCGGCAGTTCTCACACGGAGGTTCAGACTCATGTACCCATTGCCGGAAGCTGAATTAGATTCCTGGGTTCCTCCACCTAAGGTCGACATGGCGGTCAATAGACTGTCTACGAGGGTCCTTGTTCCAGCGGACGATGGAAGCAACCTTCAGGATCCCCTTGATAGAAAGGTGGACTCATTATTGAGGCACAGTTACACTGCAGCTTCAGCTTCTGCTACTGTGGCTATCGCTTCTAACGAAGTTGCTGAATTCGTGAAGGATAGAGTTTTTCAGATCCAGTCCGAGATTGAGGGAAATGTTGCCAGGGAAGATATCCTGGACAGTTTTAAAACACTGCTTCTAGGAGTGGACTTTCTCTGTGAATCGACCCAACAGCACCTCAAGCTTGCGGCCAAGTCTATGGGACTTTCTTCGGCTAGTAGGCACCCCTTATGGTTACGCCCCTGGATGGCGGACAATACCTTCAAATTTAATCTCTGTGGTATGCCTCTTGAGCCCAATTGGCTTTTTGGGTCCGAATTAGACAGCATCATGGAGGGATATGCGGAAAGAAAAGGAAAATCCTTACCTGTCCAATCCTTTCGGGTTAAGGGCAAAGCCAGGGGAGGGAGGTACCAGGGCTCTTCCAGATCCCAAAAGCGCCAGTCCAACCAGAAGCGTGGAGGGGGCCGGGGCCGTGGTAAAGATAGCAAGGCCGAGCTGTGACTCTTCTATAGAACCCACCAACGTTTCCCCTCTCCCTTCCCTTCTATGTCAGGTAGAGAAGTCATCTACCGATCCCCCTCCGGTAGGAGGTCGTTTAAGTTTATTTCTTTCAGCTTGGATGAAAGAAATCCAAGATCCCTGGGTACTGGATGTTATCCAGTCAGGTTACAAAATAGAGTTTACGTCCCTTCCTCCAAGAAAATTTGTGTTAACAAAACTACTCCCTCAACCAAAGCAGGCTATTCTAGAGAACTCTGTTCTCCAATACATAGAAAAGCAGGCTTTGGAAGACGTTCCCCCCGATCAAAGGGGTTCAGGGGTATACTCCCCGATTTTTCTGGTGCCGAAACCGTCAGGCGACTGGCGTATGATCATAGATCTGCACTATTTGAACCGGTTCATAAGGAAAAGAAGGTTCAGGATGGAGACCATTCGCTCTGTCATCAGCATTTTGGCCCCTCTAGATCTTATGGTTACTATCGACCTGAAGGATGCTTACCTTCATGTTCCTATTTTTCCTGCCCACAGGAAATTCTTGAGGGTTGCTGTCTCCATAAGAGGTGTGGTAAGGCATTTCCAGTTTGCTGTTTTGTCCTTCGGCATCACTTCTGCTCCCCACACCTTCACAAAGGTGGTGGCTCCGGTAGTCTCTGCCCTCAGACTAAGAGGTCTAGAGATTATACCTTACCTAGACGACTGGCTTCTAAAGGCCGCTACTCTAGACGTGCTACAATCTCATCTTCATCTGGCTCTAGATTTTCTTCAGCGTCTGGGCTGGATTATAAATTGGGAAAAATCTGAAATAATCCCTTCCACCTCCAGAAAGTTTCTGGGCTTCATTCTCAACTCTTCTCAGATGACTTTGTCCCTCATTACAGAAAGAAGAGAACGGGTCATAAGAGCCGCCGAGTTTCTAATGGTCCCTTGCAGGGTTTCCATCAGAACTCTATTGAAGATGTTGGGTCACATGTCAGCATCTGCAGAGGCAGTTCCCTGGGCCCTATGGCATCTACGACCTCTACAAGATCAGGTCTTTACTGTCTGGAACCACAACCCCAGAGGGTTGGACAGAAAGTGCACCCTGTTGCCCGAAGTCCGAGCATCCCTCAGATGGTGGAGGGATCTGACAGATGGGAAGTCCTTGATTCAACCTCGTTGGATCACTTTGACAACGGACGCCTCCCTTCTGGGCTGGGGAGCCCACCTGGACGAGATTCCGGTACCAGGTACCTGGACCCCTCAGGAGAGACTTCTCTCCTCCAACATGAGAGAACTGAGGGCAGTTTGTCTAGCTCTCCTCCACTTCGCACCTCTTGTTTTAGGGAAGGCGGTAAGAGTCCTGTCAGACAACACCACTGTAGTGGCTTACATCAACAGACAGGGTGGCACGAAGTCCCAAGTGCTCCTCAAGGAGACCGGACTGATCCTTTCTTGGGCAGAGCTCAATCTAACCCACCTTTCTGCAATCCACATCAAGGGGGATCTCAATATAGTGGCAGATCGTCTAAGTCGCGGGCTTCCGGTCCAAGGAGAATGGTCCCTGAACGAAGACATCTTCAAGAAGATAACCCTAAGGTGGGGTATGCCAGAGATAGATCTCATGGCAACTCGTCTGAACGCCAAGGTGAACAAATTCTGCTCTCTTTACAAAGAGGACAATCCAGTGGCGATAGACGCTCTGTTTATTCTATGGAGGTTCAGGCTGGCCTACATATTCCCTCCACTTTCCATGATGCCGAAGGTATTGATGAAAGTTAGGCAAGACCATACCACAGTGATTGCCATCATACCATTCTGGCCCAAGAGGTCCTGGTTCACCCAACTCATGAGGATGAGTCAGGGTTGTTATTGGAGGCTTCCCCACATGCAGAACCTTGTGTCTCACAACACAGGCTCCTGCCTAGATCTGAGGAGACTCAATCTGACAGCCTGGAGATTGACAGGACCCTACTAAGTAGTGGGCTTCCTGCGGAGGTCTTGAGAACCATTGCACACTCTAGAGCAGAGTCTACAAATAAGGTCTATTCCAGGATTAAGAAGATTTTCCTTCAATGGTGTGCTACGAAAGAGGTAGTAACCTCAGATCCTCCTCTCTTTGCAATACTACGGTTTCTTCAGGATGGCCTTGACAAGTCTCAGCACTCTCTGCCTTTTTAGGCAGGTCCTTATCACAAGAATCTCTAATCAAAAGATTCCTTAAGGGAGCTGAAAGACTTAAACCTACAGTTCTCAGACCCATTCCCAAATGGGATTTGCCTACCGTTCTTTTTTTTTTTTTTAATTCGTTTTATTGAACAGGAAATAAAGATAACAAAACAGTAAAACCAAAACATATGGCTCCGCACAAGCCATGCTTACACACGACAAAATTCCCACGCAGGGGAGACATTGATGTACCGGGATAAAAGCATAGTACAGCGGTCAGGTGCAGTGTAAATAAGACGTAGGAGTGCTCCGTGACATAGTAAAACCAATGTATCGTATATATCAGATGGAAATAACTATGGGCACTATCCGCAAGCCACTGCCACTGTCAAAACAAAAAGAAATGGGGGGGGGGGGTGGACGGGAGGAGTAAGGAAAACGAAAGAATCAGTTCGCTCAGAACTAAACAAAACAAAAAAAAGGGGGAAGGGGGAAACAGGGAGGGCCAAAGGGAGGAAGGGGAAAGCACTAAAAAGGAAAAATAGAACGAAGAGGGGAAGGAAGAGAGGGGGGGATCAAAGGGAGGGTCCCCAGGTAAACAACAATTAACAATTGTCTCAGGGTGGAGTGCGAGGCAGCAATGCGTCCCTAGATGTATAGTAATCGTGGGCTGTAAACAGAGTATCAGTAGAAGCGCACCACACACCCCACACCTTATCAAACTTTGCTTCGCATTTCCTATGTTTATATACCAAGCGTTCAAATGGTAATACATTGTTTATCAATCTCTTCCACATAGACACATTAGGAGGTCTAGGATCCATCCACCTTAAAGCTATGGCCTTACGGGCCATGAACAGTGATTCTCTTAGCAAAACTCTAGTGAAATAAGGCCAACTGTCTTCATCAATAATACCAAACAGACAAAACAGGGGTATACGAGGGACAGTTCTACCTAATAATGAGGAGAGAAAGGATGTGACCTCCTTCCAAAAATAGCACACATATGGGCAAGACCAAATAAGGTGCCAAAAATCTGCCCTGGGAGAGCTACACCTGTGGCACTGGTCACTCTGTGTCCTACCCATTCGATGCAGTCTAATCGGTGTGAGATAGCAACTATGAATAATGTAGAGTTGGGTAATCTTATTATTCGCAGCGGGGGACACCAGTGTGTGAGACGATTGACCTCCCTCCACTGTTCCTCAGTCAAACCAGGGATATGGGATCTCCAGTATGCTTCTGCAGGGAGAGGTGCCCGAGCATGCTTAATTTCAATAATATGAGCGTAAAGAACAGAAACTAACCCCCCAGGACCTTGAGACCTGATAACTCCTATCAGTGGGTAAACAGAGATTTTAGTGGTGGACGGGGGGAATTGAGTCAATAAGGCATGGCGCAACTGCAGGTATTTATAAAAAGCCGTTCTAGGTAGGTCGAATTTTCCTTGTAGCTGGGTGAAGGAAGAAAGAATATTATCCGAGTACAGGTGAGACAATTCTCTAATGCCATGGGATTTCCAAAAGGTCGGGTCTAAGTCAGCCGTCAAGTGCGTCAGATATGGGGCATCCCAAAGCGGAAGGTCAGTCGCTACGTCCGTAAAGTCATGAAGCTTCTTGACCGTCGTCCACACCTGGGAGGCCAGGCGATGTAAAGGTAAGAGTCTACCGCTCCCAGAGGAAGGCCTGTCCAACCAGGCCCTTAAATGGGTCTGATGAGCATAATGGGCAAGGTGGTGTTCCGAGTTGGGTAGTGGCTCCGCCCTGACCCATGAGCGAAGTAGCCTCAATTGTCCAGCCAAGTAGTACGCCTGGAAGTCCGGGAGGGCATAACCCGCCCGGGCCTTCATGCACTGCAAGGTTACCAACTTCAATTTAGACCGGGAATTGCCCCAGATAAAAGAAGGTAAAAGCGAGTGGAGGGACTTAAAGAAGGACATGGGCACGGGAGTAGCAGCATGCTCCAGAATGTAGAGACATTTAGGCAAAATGATCATTTTGATCAAGTTTATCCGGCCCGGGACAGACAGAGGTAAAGTACCCCAGATCTTAAATTTGTCTTTAATCAAGGAGAGGAGTGGGAGGGCGTTTAATGCAAAGTCATTAGACATATCTCTATGGACCAGAATACCCAGATACTTAAACTGTTCGACCACCTGGAGGCCCGCATAAACAGCGGGCCACCCAGAAGGCCGAAGAGGAAGTAAAAAGGACTTGGACCAGTTAATAACAAGACCAGAGTACACACCAAATCTATCTATCGTAGATATGACTAGAGGGAGTGAGGACCGCGGGTTATTCAAGAACAAGACCATGTCATCAGCATATAAACCGATTCGGTCCTCCCTACCACCATACACTATACCGGAAACATCCCGGTCCTGTCTAATTTGGATAGCCAAGGGCTCCGCCGCAATAGCATACAACAGAGGCGAGAGCGGGCACCCTTGTCTGGTACCCCTCCCAAGACTAAAAAGGGTAGAGCAAATCCCATTAACACATACTTGCGCCCTGGGATTCGTGTAAAGAATATGTATCCAGCGAATGAACTTAGCTCCAAAGCCAAACTTCTGTAGTACTGCCAGGAGATAAGGCCGTTCAACTGAATCAAAGGCCTTGGCCGCGTCAAGCGAGGCCAAAGCCCAGTCCTGTTCCAATGCGGACCCCAATTGCACCGCCGTCTGGACCCTCCTTATATTATCAGTAGTGGATCTGCCCGGTATAAAGCCGGACTGATCTTCATGAATAATGGTCCGTATACATTTATTCAGGCGCAATGCTAATATCTTTGTGAGTATTTTGTAGTCGATATTCAGCAACGATATTGGTCTGTACGACCCACAATCCAAGGGGTCCTTATCGGGCTTAAGGAGAACCACTATGGTAGCCTCACATAGAGAAGCCGGTAAGGACCCAGACACAAATGCGTTGCTATACATAGACTGCAAACTGCTGGCCACCTGAGGAAGATACTTAATATAGACCTCCAAAGGAAGCCCATCAGGACCCGCGGCTTTGCCCCCAGTCATCCCAGTCACAGCCTCCTCGATGTCGTCAGTCGTAATGTCCCTGTCCAAGTCCTCCCTATCCACGTCCGAAAGTCTGGGAAATGTAATCCTCGCCAGGTAGTCCAACAGGTCAGAAGTCGAGTACGTCACTCTAGATCTATATAGGTCAATGTAAAAGTCAGCAAATCTATCAGCAATACTGGTAGAGTCCAGTAGAACCGTCCCAGCAGAGGATGAAATGCGGAGAATAGGGGGAGCGGCCTTATCCTGTCTCACCAGTTGGGCTAAGAGCTTGCTGGACTGGTTGCCATGCTCGAAGAAGAATTGTTTAAAGAAAAACAACTTACGGTTCATTTTCTCATTTAGATGTTGTAAATATGTCCTACCCATGGCAAGCCAAGCTTCCCTATGAGCGTCTGTAGGATCCTCCGTGTACCTGGCCTCCAATCCAGCACACCGCTCCGCCAGTTCCTCCTCTCTGACTGAGGTTTCCCTCTTCAGATAAGAGATGGATGATCTAAGACAACCTCTCAAGTATGCTTTCAGAGTTTCCCACAGTATACCAGGGTCCGTCTCACAGTCCTGTGTCCCTAGAAATACCTGCAGTTGGTCAGGGATCCTGTCCACCGGATCTAAAAGCTGCAGCCAAAAGGGATGCACCTTCCATCTTCTATGAACAGAAACAGAAGGGACATTATTTGAAAGTAACAGGGGTGAATGGTCAGAAATAGCTCTGGTATGGTAATAAATCTCGGACACCACCCCCGCCAAAGCGGAGGATCCAAAAGCGTGATCTATACGGGATAGAGAGTTATGCCCTAAGTTATAACAGGAATATACTCTTGCACTTGGGTGTCTAACCCTAAATAAATAAATCCAACCCACTTCGAGCATGAGAGCCGCGAAGGGACTGGGGCCCCCGGAAGGGTTACCCAGTCCCCCCACATGTCGGTCTATAGACATATTTGGAATCATATTGAAGTCCCCCATACACAGACATTTAACACCCGGGTACGCTGCTGCAAAGGATATTGCTATGTGGAACACCTCTAACGTAGCTGGCGGGGGATTATAAATACCAATCAGGATTAAGGGGTCATTATTCACATAGGCGTGAACCAATATAAAACGACCTAAGGGGTCGACCTTGACAGTAACGGGCTCCCATCTAAGGGATCTATGTATCAACAAGGAGACACCCCGTGAGAAGGACGTGTGGCAGGAGTGAGCTCGCCACTGCACCCACGGCCTCCCCAGGAGGTGACACCTGGATGGGACGAGATGCGTCTCTTGTAGACACACTATCTGTGGTTGAAATTTCCGTATATGAGAAAAGACTAGTACCCTCTTTTTAGGGGACCCCAATCCCCTAACATTCCAGGACATCACTCTATAAGCAGCCATCATTAAAGAAAACAAAAAAGAGCATTAAACAGAAAGTCAAAAACCCCCCACCTCCCCTCCCTCCCCGAGGCCACCCCTCACCCCCCCCCAGAAGCAACACATACCATACAGTCCCCAGCAAAGAATCATAAGTGCGGGCCAAAACCATTAACCAATTGAAAACCCAAAAATTAAGATACCGTAGAATCCCACGAAAACACAGTCAAAAATCCAAGTCCAGTACTCAACCAGCTATAACAAGCTCACCATAGTCTGTAGATGTAATATAGGTGACTTCTATATACGGGGGTGAACCCGGGATGTTATCAATAAAGCGGAGTCCCCCTCCCACCACCGGGAATGGCTTCAACTACCACCCATCAGGGCCAGGGTGCTGTGCGACGGGGAGCAAACATGAAAAAAGGGATCAGGACTAGCAGGATCACTCATGCCACCATGCGGGGGGAAGCTCCTCTCCTTCTGCGCAGCCATTCCAACACCTCCGCTGGATCAGTGAAGAAAACCGCTCGATCTCCATCTTGTACCCGCAGGCGGGCAGGATATGCCATTGAGTAAGAAATTTGCAATTCTCGAAGACGCGCCTTCACAGTAGCAAAGGTTGCCCTCTTTTTCTGTAAATCAGCAGAAAAGTCTGGGAAAAAGGATACTTTCACATTATCATAGGTGATGTCCCCTAATTGTCGAGCCTGACGCAGTAATAAATCACGGTCGTTACAGTTCAGGATACGGGCCAAGAACGGCCTAGGAGGGGCCCCAGGTGGTGGAGCCCGGGCCGGGACCCTATGGGCCCTCTCAACTGTAAACGCCACGGAGAATGGGGCATTGGGGAACAACTCACGGAACCACCGCTCAGCAAACATGGCCGGCGCCTGACCTTCAGCCCGCTCAGGTAGTCCAATGATGCGAACATTATTCCTTCGCAGTCTGTTCTCCAGATCATCCTGCTTCTGTTTACACATGGACAGCTGCGATTCCAGCGTGGAGATAGTATTCGGCATCGGAGATACCGTATCCTCCAGAGTAGAGACACGGTCCTCGACCTGCACCAACCGGCCTCGTACATTCTGCAGGTCCTGATGCAGCAGGTCCACGTCCACCTTCACCTCCTCCAGCTTCCCTGTGAGCGTCGTCTGGCAGGACGAGATCGCTTGGAGTAGTTGTTCTGTCACCTGCTTCAAGGTGAGATCCGAGCCAGAGTCTTCGGGGCTTCCGGACTCAGGAGAATCGTCCTCCACTTCCTCCGGCTACGGGGCCGTGCAGGCCGCGCTGCCGGCGCCATCTTGGACAGGGCCCCGTGCAAACTCCTGCAGCTTTTCCACTGCAGATTTATCTTTGTTCCGGTTCTGGTCAGCCTTATTAGTGCTCCCCATGGTTCCGGTACGTCCAGGTGGTGTCTCGGGAGTCAGGATACTAAACAGGAGAAAGATATCCCAGGTTCGGGGCGGGAGCTACCGCTACATGCGACCGCTCAGACCGCTGCACAAGCCACGCCCCCTTGCCTACCGTTCTTAAGGGGGTTATGCTCTCATCCCTTTGAACCGCTAGAAGAAGTCGACTTTAGGTATTTGTCCCTTAAAGTCACCTTCTTATTGGCCATAACCTCAGCCAAAAGGGTTGGCGAGCTTCAGGCCCTTTCGGCCCTTTAGCCTTATACATTGTTTCTCCAGGACAGAGTCCTGTTGAGATATTTACCCACCTTTGTTTCTAAGGTTCCGACGTTTTCCAACACCAACCAGGTCATATCCCTTCCAGTTCTGTGTCCTAATCCAGCCTCTCCCGAGGAATTTGCTGACCACACTCTGGACATCTCAAGAATTCTCAGAGTCTACATCTTCAGAACTGAAGAATTTAGAAGATCGGAGCACCTTCTTGTTTCCTTTTCAGGGAAGAACAAAGGTCTTAAAGCCTCTAAACCCTCTCTGAGTACATGGATTAAGGAGGCAATCCGGGAGGCCTTTGTAGCCCAGGACTTAACTCCTCCTGCCTTTGTTACTGCCCATTCTACTAGGGCAGTCTCTGCTTCCTTTGCAGAAAGGAAAGCTGTTCCTCTAGAACAAATCTGTGCGGCTGCCTCCTGGGGCACCCATAATACGTTTATTAGTCATTACAGGGTTAATGCCAAACGATCGGAAGAGTTGGCCTTTGGGCAATCAATCCTAAGTGCCACTTTGCCGTAGTCCCTCCCTATTTGTGTTGTTACTTGCTAAGTCCCCACTTGTGCTGCTGGTTAGGACGCAAGGGAAGCGTTAATTTTTAACGTAAAATTTGTTTTCCCTTAGTCCTAACAGCAGCACACAAATTTCCCGCCCGTATATTTTTGTTCGTTACTTGTTATAAAGCAATGTGGCCTAAGGGAGGAGGCCTTATATGGGGTACTAATTAAATGTTTAATTACTTGGGCGGAATTAAAAATTCCACCGTCCTGCCAGCTTCACAGGGGCAGAACACCCCCCACTTGTGCTGCTGTTAGGACTAAGGGAAAACAAATTTACGTAAAAAATTAACGCTTATATCAGTTTTTACCTTGCTAAAAAGTGGCCACTAGGGGTCTCTCTTGCATAGTGTTTTTCAGGCGCTGCATAGGCCGCTGCATAGGCTTAGGACCAGTGCCAGACGGGCACTGGTCCGTTTTCTGGAAGTGAGACTCTGCTCAGCTCTCTCTTCCTGCCTGTCAATCATGCAGGCGGGAGTGAGCGCTGTGCACGGCAAGCAAGGTGCTCTATGCGCAGGGACATAATCACTTCCCCCTGCCTTGTGTCCCCCTCTTCCCTCACATATGCTATGTAGCGCATGGTGCACGGCAGGCAGCACGCCCCGATGTCCCTTCTTTCTGTATGCCTCGCCATCTGCACAACAGTAAGAAGGGGACTCACAGGTTGTCTGACGTGAGTGTCTCCCTGTTCTATGCGCGCTCCCGAGACTGAGCGCAGCATAGAACAGGGAAGGGCGGAAGCGTTACCATTCAGGCTTCATCTGAAGTCATGCCTGCCGGGTAACGCCCCCCCTGCAGCAGCTAAAGCAGTGAGTAAGTGAACAGACTTTAGACGGCTATCAATTGAAAAAGAAAAAGTGATATGGACACCTTCTAGTCTGCAGTCAGGGTAGCCTGTCATAACTGCATGATTGGCAAAAGTGACAATACAGCCCTATGCCCTCACTGAAGGATAATTATATGTGCGTGCGGCTCTGATGTTGGCGGTACACTACCTAACAAAACTAGCTCACATATATCTCAATCCACCCCTCCTTTCATGACGTATACATTGTTTTTTTCCAATCCACGGCTGAAGTGTCATCTCAGTGACGCAGACTATAACCTGTTCTGGATGGTTACCCGACAGGTTCAGGGAGGAGGGATCGATACCAGCTAATCAGGAAGGTACTCCATGCCTCGTTCTTGCATTTCTAACGTAATAAAACTCATACTATTTCCTGCTGAGTTTCACATTACAGGATCCCGGCAATCTGAATGCACTGCTACAAGAGACAATATACTACAGGATCGTGGTACACTAACTGAACCACTACAAGGGGCAATATACTAGCGAGTGCAGCACAAATAACCTGTAATAAATAATTGTGGTTATATATATATATATATATATATATATATATATATATATGGATATTAATAAATCACTAGGTAATATTGATAAGTTTATTATATACACACACACACACACACACATATATATATATATATATATATATATATATAAACATAATATTAAACCTATGATGGAAAAAGGGCCAACATTAATTCAGTCAGTAAGTTAGTATACATATAGCATCATATTGTAAACCATAGGCAGCAGGCTTAAATAACATTAGACCATTTTAAATAAATATCCCCGCTATCTTTACAACAGCCCAAGAACCATATTATATGAAACAAACATGAAAACATATACTATGCCATTTACCTGTATATGTGTTAATGATACTAAATGGATCGTATGCTTTTAGTGTGTGGACTGGCACTGGTACCAATAACCGATTGAAATTGGAAAGCTAACAAAAACAACGATTTGAAATATTGTTGGCTTTGAAGATGTGAATCTGAACAGTCGCCTGCACTATAAATGCGGTATTGGTTGCGGACCAAGTTGAATTGTGTGCGTTATGTGTGTACTAGCATTTTAACAAGAAGATTAAAAATGAAGTTTTAACATGATTTTTTGCTAAAAGGTTCCCGGAGTACAAGTGTTTGTTAATACAGCCCGCTGCCCAGTATCTGAGAGAACCGAACAGCCATGCATAGCTGCAGTTCTCTCCCTCCTCATGGCTAGCACCAATCTGTGTAATTTGGGGAAGGAGATGAAACGGAATGTGTATTTATAATGTGTGCGCAGCAGGGCTGTGTGTGTATAATGTGCTAAATAGCACTTTATAGATAGATGTAACTAGGTAACTACATGCAAATTTGTAGTTTGCTTCAATATACAGAATATGATAGCACTAAACTTAACTGCATCTGACTTAACCACTCCCACTCCATTAACCCCAGACAACCAAAGTTAGTGACACTGACCTAGTCTATTTCCTTAGACTACCAGACCTTTAAGTAGTATGAAATATTTTTTTTTCTGTTTTTCAGTAGTCTAAAGCAGGTTTGCATATTAAATTCCAAAACACATGGCTAAACGGTGCAAACAACTTTCGCAGGCCTGCACTTTGCTGGTAGTGTATAATTCTGGGATACTAGGAAAGATTAATCAATATTGTCAAAGCATGTATGCAATTAAAAGTGGGAAACATGGCTAAAGTTGCACCAACATTAAAAATTGAGCCATACCTGTTAGACCAGACAGACACATTTTCTTAGGTACGCTTATGTTTGGTGTCCACATAAAAGTGGCCTTCCTCAGTAATACATTTTGAGCATTTTATAATTTCCTTTTACATGCAACCTTTTTCTAGGTCATTTCTGCTCACAATGATGCAAATATACAAGTTTTTGCATATGCAGTCTTGTGGGATACTTGCACAGCACGTATTTTGGAGTTTAAATAAAAAAAGGCCCTCAGGCTTTCATCAGTGTGCAGGTATCCTAACAGTACAGAAACCGTGTTCTTTTGTGTCCACAACAGTTATACTCCTTTAACCCCAAGAGGTGGACATCTATAGACTATAGTATGGGGTCTAGAAGCTATAGACTCTTGTAATTAAATGTTATTATTTGTTACACTCTATGCAAACAAGCACTCCTTCAGTCAAGCAGTACAAAATTGTACTCACCACTGTGCCCAAGAACTGAATGCTAATATTCCCAGCTGCGTCACGACTAAGGCACTTAATGGGAGAAAAAAAAAAAATAGATGAAGCATTAACTTAGTACATAAAAGGTTTGACAAATATAATACATATCAGTAAACACATTGACAGCTAAAAAACCAAACCAATAATCAAGAATAAAAACTAGACATCAGACTCTGTCAATACACCTTCATCTGCTGTCAGACAAACAGTTCTCTCTCCTATTCACCCCATACACATGAATGTTCAGCTCAGGCAAAAAGTTTGTCTGTTATAAATGTTAAAGGAGGTAAACTGCTGCCGAACTGCTCTGGTGTTGGCTTATCTCCAAACAGACAAAAGAGCTGGACAATTGAATTCCAATATGTCCGACCCTAGTTGGCTGGTATAGCAGGTCAACATTCACACCTAATCCATAAAAAATTTTCAGCAGTTGTATGGATTCAGTGTGGAAAATCCACAGCATATGAATCATGTGTGCCTATACCTTAGAAAAGAATGTTTAAATCAGAAAATGACCTAATTTTTAAAACACGTTTTATGTTAAACATTTATTTTAAGAAATTTTGATGATTTTCATTAAAATATAAAACTTTCCCTTTATAATATTGGTTATGAGCTATTAACCCCCACCCCACCCTTTATATATTAATCATATGTACTTCAGTTTTAAACAGTGCTGTAATTTAAATTAAAACTTTCTATTAACCCAATCCTGCTGCAGTGACTTTTGTGTTTTCCCGTATATTCATTTTTTCTGCCTAAAATCCATGACATTAACCCCTTAAGGACGCAGGACGTAAATGTACATCCTGGTGAGGTGGTACTTAACGCACCAGGACGTACATTTACGTCCTAAGCATAACCGCGGGCATCTGAGCGATGCCCGTGTCATGCGCGGCTGATCCCGGCTGCTGATCGCAGCCAGGGACCCGCCGGCAATGGCCGACGCCCGCGATCTCGCGGGCGTCCGCCATTAACCCCTCAGGTGCCGGGATCAATACAGATCCCGGCATCTGCGGCGGTTCGCGATTTAAATGAACGATCGGATCGCCCGCAGCGCTGCTGCGGGGACCCGATCATTTATAACGCCGCACGGAGGTCCCCTCTCCTTCCTCCGTGCGGCTCCCGGCATCTCCTGCTCTGGTCTGTGATCGAGCAGACCAGAGCAGGAGATGACCGATAATACTGATCTGTTCTATGTCCTATACATAGAACAGATCAGTATTAGCAATCATGGTATTGCTATGAATAGTCCCCTATGGGGACTATTCAAGTGTAAAAAAAAATGTAAAAAAATGTAAAAGTAAAAGTAAAAAAAAAGTGAAAAATCCCCTCCCCCAATAAAAAAGTAAAACGTCAGTTTTTTCCTATTTTACCCCCAAAAAGCGTAAAATTTTTTTTTAGACATATTTGGTATCGCCGCGTGCGTAAATGTCCGAACTATTAAAATAAAATGTTAATGATCCCGTACGGTGAACGGCGTGAACGAAAAAAAATAAAAAAAGTCCAAAATTCCTACTTTTTTAATACATTTTATTAAAAAAAATTTATAAAAAATGTATTAAAAGTTTTTTATATGCAAATGTGGTATTAAAAAAAAGTACAGATCATGGCGCAAAAAATGAGCCCTCATACCGCCGCTTATACGGAAAAATAAAAAAGTTAGAGGTCATCAAAATAAAGGGATTATAAACGTACTAATTTGGTTAAAAAGTTTGTGATTTTTTTTAAGCGCAACAATAATATAAAAGTATAGAATAATGGGTATCATTTTAATCGTATTGACCCTCAGAATAAAGAACACACGTCACTTTTACCATAAATTGTACGGTGTGAAAACAAAACCTTCCAAAATTAGCAAAATTGCGTTTTTCGTTTTAATTTCCCCACAAAAATAGTGTTTTTTGGTTGCGCCATACATTTTATGATATAATGAGTGATGTCATTACAAAGGACAACTGGTCGCGCAAAAAACAAGCCCTCATACTAGTCTGTGGATGAAAATATAAAAGAGTTATGATTTTTAGAAGGCGAGGAGGAAAAAATGAAAACGTAAAAATTAAATTGTCTGAGTCCTTAAGGCCAAAATGGGCTGAGTCCTTAAGGGGTTAAAGGGGGTTATCCTGTCAAAAAGTTTTTTTTTATATATCAACTGGCTCCAGAAAGTTAAAAAGATTTGTCAATTACTTCTATTAAAAAATCGTAATGATTTCAGTACTTATGAGCTGCTGAAGTTGAGTTGTTCTTTTCTGTCTAAGTGCTCTCTGATGATACCTGTCTTGGGAGCTGTCCAGAGTAGAAACAAATCCCCATAGCAAACCTCTTCTACTCTGCGCATTTCCCGAGACAAGCAGAGATGTCAGCAGAGATCACTGTTTCCAGACAGAAAAGAACAACTCAACTTTAACAGCTGATAATTATTGGAAGGATTAAGATTTTTTGATAGAAGTAATTTACAAATGTTTAAATTTCTGGAGCCAGATCATATAAAACATTTTTTTCTCCTGGAATACCCCTTTAACAAAGGAGTATTAGGGCTTATTTTTTGAGGGGCACGTTGTACTTTGCATTGACATGCTTCAAGTTTATATATAAAGTAAAACAAAAGAAATTATGTTTGGTGAGGTCAGTGAAATTACAAAGATACCAATTTAATATAGATTTGTTTTTACTTAATCCTGTCTATCTTTAGCAGAAATATCAGTTTAGTACTAAACAGGACAGCAAACAACTAAGCAAGCACACAGCAAACTATCCCAAAGAGGGAGAGATATACAAGAAAGGTTACACTACACTCTTCTATGTGAGAGAAGTCAGTGGAGGATAGCCAAGATTAAAACCAGTTCCTTCCATCACTTAAACCCCATTCCTAGTACAACCCCAACTTTTACTCTGCCAGCCTACAAAGAGTAAGAGTCATAGCAGGGGACCGGGCGCAGGGTTTACATGTACGCCCCTGGTCCTTAAGAGATTAAAAGATGAAAGAAGCAATCAAATTGGTAGCTATGGGCAAATGCACCACTCTTTCTCTGCACAGGTTTTGATAAATCTCCCCCTTAGTCTCTATTATAATCCTTTGAAAAAAGTTTATATGATAGACACCAAACCACTGTGCTACTCGAATGTCAGACAAGTAGGACGCGTTTTGAGCGTATGCTCGCTGTTGATCACCAATGCACCTTTGTGTAACTTCTCCCTTAAAGGGGTACTCCGCCCCTGGCATCTTATCCCCTATCCAAAGGATAGACTTGTATTGACGGGGGCGGGCCGTGACGTCACGAGGGGCGGAGCTGTGACGTAACGATGCTCCGGCCCCTGTATTGCCCGTCATTACGTGCAGAGCGATCTCGCTCTGCGCAGTAATGATAGCGGGGTGCCACAGCAGCGATCCCCGGGGTCCCCAGCAGCGGGACCCCGGCGATCTGACATTTTATCCCCTATCCTTTGGATAGGGGATAAGATGTCTAGGGGCGGAGTACCCCTTTAAGTGGAAATTCAACCAAATGGAAGAGTGACAAACCAACTTAAAGAATAAAACTGATAAAACATTTGTGTTTTTCTGGGATATGACAGGTACTCTTTAAGCAGACTTTTTTTTTTTTACAAAAAGTGTAACTTTTTTTTTTTTTTTTTAAGTAGTACAATAAAACAAAAAAGTATGTAAAAATGGGTAATGCAATTGTACCGTAAAGTGCATTGCCTAAAAATCCTCCCCCCCCCAAAAAAAGTATTTTTTTTTCAAAAGGGACTACTTCACCCTATCTTTATTACAAGTAGACAGAACATTTACACAGTGCCTCAGGAAAGTTATTAACACTATATAGGTTAGTGCTTCTTCTCTCCTCAACCATCCCAATGTACCTGCAGTGTGGGGAAGCTGGTTAGTGGGAAAAATGTTAGGGGTAGTAATCCTTTTATCCAGGGTTAATGGCTTGCATCTTAAAGGGGTTATCCAGGAAAAAACATTTTTTTTTATATATCAACTGGCTCCAGAAAGTTAAACAGATTTGTAAATTACTTCTTTAAAAAAATATTAATCCTTTCAGTACTTATGAGCTTCTGAAGTTAAAGGGGTTCTCCGGTGCTTACACTTCTTTTCCCCCTTCCAAAGGATAGGGGATAAGATGCCTGATCGCGGCACCCTGTTTGTAATCAGTCCCCAGAGCGTGTTCGCTCTGGGACTGATTACAAATGGGGTGCCGTGTGCATGATCCCGGGGGTCCCCAGCGGCGGGACTCCCGCGATCAGGCATCTTATCCCCTATCCTTTGGATGGGGGAAAAGATGTGTAAACACCAGCGAACCCCTTTAAGGTTGTTCTTTTCTGTCTAAGTGCCCTCTGATGACACCTGTCTCGGGAACCGTCCAGTTTAGAAGAGGTTTGCTATGGGGATTTGCTTCTAAACTGGGCGGTTCCCGAGACACGTGTCATCAGAGAGCACTTAGACAGAAAAGAACAACCTTAACTTCAGAAGCTCATAAGTACTGAAAGGATTAAGCCAGTTGATAAATAAAAAAAAGATTTTTCCTGGATAACCCCTTTAATGCCTAGAGACACCCTTGGGCTACAATCCAGCAGTCAACAATCTTTATCAGTATAAGTAATCCTGCTATTTAAAAAAATTCTGTATACTTATATATTTTAATAATTATTCTGTATGTACAGTACATTATTTATTTTTTTAACCCCTTAATGACATGGCCCATTTTGGCCTTAAAGGGGTATTCCAGCTTTAGACATCTTATCCCCTTTCTAAAGGATAGGGGATAAGATGTCTGATCGCGGGGTTCCGCCGCTGTGACCCCCCCTGTGATCTCCATTCTGCACCCGGCATTCTGTGCCGGGCGCTGCTCCCGGGATGGAGACATGACGTCACGCCACGCCTCTTCGTGACGCCACGCCATTCCCCCTTCATTGATCTCTATGGGAGGGGCTGTCTTTGGATAGGTGATAAGATGCCTAAGGCCGGAATACCCCTTTAAGGACCTGGCCAATTTTTATTTTTGCATTTTTGTTTTTTCTTTCTCTACTAAAAATCCATAACTCTTATTTTTTCACCTACAGACTCATATGATGCTTGTTTTTTGCACGACCAATTGTACTATGTAATGACATCTTTTATTTTACCATAAGATGTGCCTTGAAACAAAAAAATTTATATTTGCAGGCGGAAATTCATAGGTAAACTGCAATTTTGCAACTTTTGAGGGATTTGGTTTTTATGCAGTGCACTTTATGGTAAAAATGATACATTAACTTTATTCTGTAGGTCAATACCCAATACCCAATTTACAGTACAACGTTTTTTATTGTACTACTTAAAAAAAATGCTAACTTTAGGTTAACAAAATTAATATGCATAAAATTGTCCTTTTTTGACCCCTATAACTTTATATTTCCGTAAACGGGAATGTATGAGGGCTCTTTTCTTTTGCGCCATGACCTGTAGTTTCTAATCGGTACCATTTTTGCTTTGATGGGACTTTTTGATGGCTTTTTATCATTATATGATCAGTATTTTTGGTGTTTGATATTTTCTTTTTACATTTACGCAGTTTACCATCAAGGATCATAAACATTATATTTTAATAGTTTGGACATTTACGCACGCAGCGATCCCAAATATGTACATTTATTTATATTTTTTAGGGGAGGTGGTTTTATATCATTTTAGAAATTTGTATTTATTTATTTTTTATACACCGCATAGGGGACTTTGATATGCAATCATTAAATTGCATTTACTGTATAATGCTTTTGCAATGGCATAGCATTATACAGTGTGATCCATTTATATAGCCTGGCTAAACAAGGCTACATCAGTGAATCGGCGATAGGCAAAAGGAGGCAGGGGACCACTCCTCCTCCACTGAGTTACTGCAGATGTTTCACTTTAACGTTAGATGCCGTGATTGGCATTGATCACAGCGTCTAAAGGTTTAATGACTGGCAGCAGTGGGATCACTGCTGCCTGTCATTAACAGTGAGTGTCTGGATACTAATAGTAGCCGGCACTCACTGCTCTTTAGTGAGTGAAGCTTAAAAAGGGGCACTGCGGTAAAATTGTTTTTTTTAATCAACTGGTGTCAGAAAGTTAAACAGATTGGTAACATACTTCTATCTAAAAATCCTAATCCTTCCAGTACTTATCAGCTGCTGTATGCTCCACAGGAAGTTCTTTTCTTTTTAAATTAATTTTATGTCTGACCACAGTGCTCTCTGCTGACACCTCTGTCTGTCTCAGGAACTGTCAAGAGCAGGAGCAAATCCCCATAGCAAACCTATCCTACTCTTGATAGTTCCTGAGACAGACAGAGGTGTCAGCCGAGAGCATTGTGGTCAGACAGAAAATAAATTTAAAAAGAAAGGAACTTCCTGTGGATCACAGAGCAGCGGATTAGTACTGGAAGGGTTAAGATTTTTAAATAGAAGTAATTTACAAATCTGTTTAACTTTCTGGCACTAGTTGATAAAAAAAAAAAAAAAATTGTTTTCCACCGGAGTACCCCTTTAAGGATTCAGGGCATACAGGTACGCCCTGTATGCCCTGGTGAAAAACGTATCCCCTATCCTAAGGATAGGGGATAAGTTTGAGATCGCGGGGGGTCCGACCACTGGGGCCCCCTGCGATCTCTCTGTACGGGTCCCCGGCTCTCGGCCCAGATAGCGGGTGTCGACCCCCGCACGAAGCGGCGGCCGACACGCCCCCTCAATACATCTCTATGGCAGAGCCGGAGATTGCCGAAGGTAGCGCTTCGGCTCTGCCATAGAGTTGTATTGAGGGGGCGTGTCGGCCGCCGCCTCGTGCAGAGGTCGACACGCCCCCTTCCCGCGGGCTGTCGGGGCCCCGTACAGGAGATCGCAGGGGGCCCCAGCGGTCGGACCCCCCGCGATCTGCAACTTATCCCCTATCCTTAGGATAGGGGATAAGTTGCTCACCACTGAGTCACCACTGGACTACTCCTTTAAGTACAAGACACAAGGGCGTATTTGTACACCCTTCTTCCTTAACAGGTTAAATGTAAATTTTTGCATATTGAACAATAAAATGGCAAAAACTATGCATCACAAAGACATCTCAATGCATGGATTGGAATGGATGCAGAGGCATGCATTTTCTGCCTTCCTCTGGATCAACACAGTATGTTACCCCATTCAACCCTTCTTCCTGTGCATTCACACTCAACCAAGGTTCTCATATGTGATTACATTTCTCAGTCTTTCCCCTGGCTTAATGTGACTTTGTACATGGGAATATCAGCCTCAACCAAACGAACCCAGTGAGCAACAGAAGGGACCTTAGGGGCTTCCAATTCTTCCCAGCGTAAAATACCAGTTATCTATAAAGCTGATGGCCACATTGGGTTGGGATCAACTATACCCAGTAGAATTTTTATTGGGGCATAAACATTGGGGAATCACAATACAGTGTTCAAGAAGGTGTGAACATCCAACCAGTAGGCCTGGCACACCTGACATTGCCAGATCATATGACCGAGTACGGCTGGCTCGACTACATCTTGTACAAACATCAGTGGCAAGGAGCTTCATACGGAATAGCCATTGTGGTATGAGGTAAACTCTATGTAGCCATTTAATTTGAATGAGTTGGTCCCTCACACTAATAACTGTGGAGCGCCTTGTAGAGGCTAACTCCTGTGTATGTACAACATTAACAAATTCTGTAAGCGTTACTTTGCTCATAGGCTCATAGAAATAGAAAGTTTAGTTTTTCCTTATTTTAGAAACTATATATAGGATATCAAGGCAAAATATACATCAAAATATATAAAAAATTGTGACAACAAATGGCATTATTTAATGACACATTCATGGGATGGAAAGTACGGTAAATAAAATTTCGTAAAGAAAAATTCCATCATATACATTTATAAAAGGAAACAAGAACATGGATTTTTCCCACAGCTTCTAAAAAATAGAGCCAAATGCCTTTGGAAACTGCAAAGGTGAACAAAGCCCTGAGTACCGACAATGAACACGGAGAGTGCCAAAACAAACAAGGAATGTGCATGATAAGCTGTCAGTACGTGGCAAGATGAAAAAGAAAACAATAGACCTTTTATCATTTTATTAGCACTCCACCCTAATTAGTGGACTTTTGACTATTGTGTTACATTTTGCTCAAAGCTAAGAGAGGTTGCTCATGTCATTTGAGGATGTCATTTATTCAGTCTCTTTTCTTTCAGGGAAGGGCATGTGGTAAAAAACGAAAACTTAATTCAATGAATGCGTGACCTAATCATGAAAAGTAAGCACAGATAATAAGCCTGGTTTGCCCTGCTTGTTTCAGCTGACAAAGTCAGAACAGTAGCACCCCACTAAAAGAAGAGTTGTAGAGTGAGTATTGCCTTAGTTCATTCTAAATAAAAGGCATTTGTTATGGATGGACACAAGTGAGTCTCCTGCTAAACAACAGCCTCACAGAACAAGGTGGTCTTCTTTGCACAACAGGACCAGATAATTGGAGCACCTTTTAATTCTGCATATAAAAGGCTTGATCTCTGCTCATTCACTAAGGAAGGGCACAGATATACAACACAGAGACACAGTGCAGCTGTTTCTGAAAAGACACAGAAGTATGTTACATTTAACTGTGCCCAAATCTTAAAATTCAACTCTTAAATTGACAGTGACATTGAGGAGAAGAGAGACAGACAAAAGGATGTCAAGATAAAAGAATGGGGAAGAAAGATGAATGCAATAAATAAAATGTGAATGCTTAGTGCTTATTAAAAGCAAGGTTATACAATGTCACAGAATATCACAGTAGTAACTTATACCTAAAGAAAAATGTCTAAAAGTAAAATAAAAATAAAACAAAACAAAAACAAAAAGAAAAAAAAAACCCCGCAAAAAGCAAAACACCTTTCTATATTAAAGATAACCAGTAACACTAAAAGGGGAAACAAGTGACAAAATCTCTACTTTTTATTACTTTTCAGTACCACTTATGTCCACATGTACCGGAACTGATCGCTACTAAAATAGTCTTGAATTCACAATGATTGGCAAGTAGCCCAAGGCTATAATAATGTTTAAAGGGCATCCATCTACCTGAAATCTAGTCCAATTGCAGCCAAGGTTACTATTAAGTCCAACACTCTGGAGTTCAAGAGGGGTTTACATAGCAAATACACAAGTTAGTTCTGTCATCTAGGCTAATCGAAACAGAAAATATGTGTCTTAATTGGTTAAAAAATTGGTTAAAGATTTTTGATATTCATATAAAGCATACGTTTCATATTAAAGAAAAAATAATAATGTATATATGTTACTCACTAGGTCATGTAGATGCTTTACATGTCTTTTTTATGTGTCTAGCTTATGTATTTGGTTCACAAATCCTTGTGTTCTGCTGTTTACTCATTCTGACATCCACTGCACAGGCAGGGGTGTGTCTGAGGCAAACACTAAGCCCACCCTCACTCTCCATGCATTCACTTCTGCCCTAAGTCTGCTTATGCTATGCTGGGTCTCTTCAGACAGGATTCTCATAGACAGGACAGGAGTGAGCACAGAGGAGTGCTAGTCCCTCCCTCACTTCCTGTGCTTAAGCTGGGCCAAAGATTATGCAAATATGTTCTGTTTTTTTTTTTTTTCAAGTGAAAGGTTAAGGTTTTGCAGAGATGTACAACATAAAAAGTTTTTGATTCTGATTTTTTTATTTAAACCAAATAAAAGTATTAACATAAAAACAGTGTACCATTATATAAAGCATAAGAGCAATATTAATTGGGTTTTAGGAGGGGGTCCAGGTGTATGAAGATCAGCGTAGGGCACATACAGACAATCCACCATCTATGTCCTAAATAGTTTGTATCAAAAGAGGAGACCCTTTGAAACCTCAGGTAGTGAAAGATCCTCAGGGGTCCATGGACACAATGGATGTCTGGAGACTGTGATCCAGGCTATGACTCTAATATCTATTCCAAAGGATTTATTAAGGATTAAATTGGACAACACATTTCAAGGGTCCAGGCCTCTTCATGAGGTCTGTAATCATAATCAATTTGATTGCAGACCTGACAAAGGGGGCTGGACCCTTGAAACGCATTGTCCAATTTAATCCTTAATAAACCTTTGTTTATATATATCTTTTCCGGTTACTCAGGAATTCAAAGCCAAAGTCAATGCCAGTGAAGCTGCCTCCAGATGCCCATTGTTTTCAAGGATGTCCGAGGATTAAAGGGGTGGAAAACAAGTGGAAAACTACTTTTTTTCAAATCAACTGGTGCCAGAAAGTTAAACAGCTTTGTAAATGACTTCTATTTAAAAATCTTAATCCTTCCAGTACTTTAGAGCTGCTCTATTCTCCACAGGAAGTTGTGTTTCTTTCTGGAATTATTTTCAGTCTGGCCACAGTGCTCTCTGCTGACACCTCTGTCCATGTCAGGAACTGTCCAGAGTACAAGCAAATCCCCATAGCAAACATATGCTGCTCTGGACAGTTCCTGATACGGACAGAGGTGTCAACAGAGAGCACTATGGCCAGACTGAAAGAACTGCAGAAAGTAATACAACTTCCTGTGGAGCATACAGCAGCTGATAAGTACTGGAAGGATTAAGGATTTTTAAATAGAAGTCATTTACAAATCTGTTTAACTTTCTGGCACCAGTTGATTTTAAAATTTTGTTTGGGTAACGGCACTTAGAAAGCCTTTTCTGTGCGTTTTTTATATTTGGACTAAATAGTTCATAAATGGTGGATTGTCCGTAAGGGCCCTATGGTAAGTGTTGGAGATGAAGTATGCAAATTAGTCTCCGAAAATGTGTTCAAAAACATTAAAATTCCCTGCAAAGATTTGGGGCCACCCTTGGCAGTATATTTTCCTCCCATACCATTACAGACTATTCGAGATTAGTCGCTTTTCCAATGTCATGTATGCTGACTCGTTTTTGAGTTATGTTTAAAGTTTGCACAGAAAGCTTTGCTATAACCATGAACCCCAAAGCATTGGCCAATTTTTTTTTCTGATAACTGTATATGAAAGCACAATAGACTGCACTTTTAGATACAGTAATACACTGCAAAACAATCCAAAAACATACAGCTCAGTTTAATTCTTTTGTTACAGAGACCATGTATGTCACTGTATGGATACAGTCACATATATCCATGCCTTCCTGGGAATTTTGGAATACTTTTAATTTATACTTCTAATAGGGAAATCAGATGAGATTTGATCAGTCTGTCCCATTCCAACAAGGGGCTAAATGGATACAAACTCATAAAAATTAGCTTGCTAACAACAATTTAAGGCTAAGGCTATACTGAGATTTTTTTTCTAGTTCTACGGATAGCACAATAGATCGAAAACTTTTCTGCAAAGAAATTCTACTTATGTAAAAAACTTTGTGATATAAAAATGTGTATAAAGTATATAAGCTTAGTGCCTCCAAATCATTAAATACATGATGCATATGAGGCAAACATAAACCTGTACAGCTTGATTTATTTGTGCCTGACTCACCACAAATGTCAATTAACAGATTAAAAATATATGGAAATTAGAGGGAGTATGACACACAGATATATATTTAGACTAATAGTAATTATTTATTCCTCTAATATCAGTGTAACCTCTAACCAGTTCATGACTAATTAATATAATCTTTGATCTTCTAAATAAGCAGATGACTGAGTGCAGCTCCTCCTAACTTAGCTCCCTTTGCCACAGAAAATTAGTTCCACCTAGTTAGATATCAATGACTTATTCACTGTGCGCAGAGTACGATCTGCTTAGCAGAAGGGGCTTGAAATGGGTGACTACCTTCATTGGACTTGAAACATAAATGAGCTTTCTAACACAAAAAAGGGACATCATTATTTGATTTTTTTTCTATATGCTGCTTATAATGGCCTAGTTGAAATAGCTACCAGCTGTGTCCAGGTGGATTACAAATGTGAACTCCTACAAACAAGCCTAGTCTACTGTTGGTGTTGCCTCATTCAAGTTACCACCAGGAGATCTGAGACTCACACACACACACACATATATATATATATATATATATATAAATATATTCCAAGAAGCAGCAGCACACAAACGAAATTGTGTCAAAAAGATGAAGGTTTATTCCATAGAACCAGTGAACAAAATTGCGAGCAACGTTTCTGTGACCTCACGCCACCGTTCTCAAGTGATAACGGTGACATGAGGTCACAGAAACGTTGCTCGCAATTTTGTTCACTGGTTCTATGGAATAAACCTTCACGTTTTTGACACAATATCGTTTTTGTGCTGCTGCTTCTTGGAATTTATGTGAAGTGGATCCTCTAACCCGGGCTCCCATACAGCTTGCACCTTATCTCCATTTTCTATTTTTTGGAGTGCTGCTCTACTGGATGTGTGTATATATATATATATATATATATATTTTATATTTATATATGTGTGTGTGTGTGTGTGTGTGTGTGTAAGTTTAGTGGGCAAATTATAAAGTGATATAAATACTAGATAAATATTAAATTATAAAAATATCCAAGTGTCATAAGAATGAATAAGTAATCAGCTGGGACCCCAACAGTGTTGGATTAGCAACTTCGGGGGGTTAGTGAAGTGAGCAACTATGATTTTTTTTATAGCTAGTCTGTAACCCCATCAGGATTAAATGAACGCCCTCCTCGTTTTACAGGTGATGCTTGAAAAATTAGAATATCGTGCAAAAGTTCCATTATTTCAGTAATGCAACTTAAAAGGTGAAACTAAAATATGAGAGAGACTCATTACAATGCAAAGCAAGATAGTGCAAGCCGTTATATGTCATAATTGTGATGATTATGGCTTACAGCTCATGAAAACCCCAAATCCACAATCTCAGAAAATCAGCATAGTGTGAAAAGGTGCAATATTCCAGGCTCAAAGTGTCCCACTCTAAGCATCTAATTAAGCCATAACCCCTGCAAAGGGTTCCTGAGCCTTTAAATGGTCTCTCAGTCTGATTCAGTAGCAAACATAATCATAGGAAAGACTACTGACCTGACAGTTGTACAGAAAACCATCATTGGCACCCTCCATAAGGAGGGAAAGCCTCAAAAGGTAATTGCAAATGAAGCAGGATGTTCCCAAAGTGCTGTATCAAAGCACAATAATAGAAAGTTATGTGGAAGGGAAAAGTGTGGAAAAAAAAAAGGTACACAAACAGCATGGATGACCACAGCCTGGAGAGGAATGTCAGGAAAAGGCCATTCTAAAGTATTGGGGACTTTCACAAGGAGTAGACTGAGGCTGGAGTCAGTGCATCAAGAACCACCACAAACAGATTGATACTGGTCATGGGCTTCAAATGTTGTATTCCTCTTGTCAAGCCGCTCCTGATCATAAAAACAACATCAGTAGCGTTTTACCTGGGCTAAAGAAAAACAGAACTGGTCTGTTGCTCCGTGGTCTAACGTCCTCTTTTCTGATGAGAGCATATTTTGCATCTCATTTGGAAACCAAGGACCCAGATTATGGTGGAAGAATTAAGAGGCACACACTACAAGATGATTGAAGTTTCCACAGTCTATGTTTATTTGGGGAGCCAAGTCATCTGCTGGTGTTGGTCCACTGTGCTTCATTAATTACAGGGTCAACCAGGAGATTTTGGAGCACTTCATGCTTCCTTCCGCAGACGAGCTTTATGGGGATGCTGACTTCCTTTTCCAGCAGGACTTGGCACCTGCCCACACCGCCAAAAGCACCAAAACCTGGTTCAATGACCATGGGATTACTGTGCTTGATCGGCCAGCAAACTCGCCTGACCTGAACCCCATAGAGAATCTATGGGGCATTGCCAAGCGAAAGATGAGAGACATGAGACCAAACAATGCAGTAGAGCTGAAGGCCGCTATTGAAGCATCCTGAAGGAATCTGTAGGCGCTATATAAATAAATAAATAAATCCTGGTTTCCATAACACCTCAGCAGTACCACAGGCTGATAGCTTCCAGGCCACGCCGCATTGAGGCAGTAATTGCTGCAAAAGGGGCCCAAACCAAGTACTGAGTACATATGCATGCTTATACTTTTCAGAGGTCTGATATTGTTCTATGTACACAACTTGTTTTCTTGATTGCATGTCATATTCAAATTTTCTGAGATTGTGGATTTGGGGTTTTCATTAGCTGCAAGCCATAATCATCACAATTTTGACAAATCACGGCTGAACTATCTTGCTTTGCATGTAATGAGTCTCATATATTAGTTTTACCTTTTAAGTTGAATTACTTAAATAATTGTACTTTTGCACGATATTCTAATTATTTGAGTATCACCTATATAAAGTGCACTCAGAAGCTGGGCACACTTCATTTCCAGTGGGTCTGGTTGCAGCCAGTAGCCAGAATGTGAGAGGGTGACTCAGCCCTTTTCAGTGCTTGAGCATCACAGCCCCATTACATTCAATTGGCTGACACCCACCCCTACCATTGGTTACTGCGGGGGCTGGGGTGTGTGCGCGTGTGTCACTCGACCTATATATTCATTCCCAAACACCGTTTATTGCAGTGCGACTTCGGCTACCACAGCAAGAGGATGTCTTGCTGTGATAGCCGAAGCTTCATCGGGGGCTCGCGCTCGCTTCGCAGTGGCTGACAGTTGACCCATTCCCTGCCATGGAGACCTAAACCCACGGGGGGAATCATGATAGCACTGCAGCAGACATGTTACTAATTTCCCTGTCATTTGGACTGTGTGCCCACGCTGGGAATCAGCGTTATGGCTGACATGTTACTAATTCCCTCGCCATGGGGACCATTCGCCCGCGGGGAGAAATCAGTGTATCTGCGCAGCGGCTGACAGTTAACCCGTTCCCCGCCATGGGGACCATGCGTCCATGGGGGAATCATGATAGCACTGCAGCAGACATGTTACTAATTCCACTGCCATGGGGACCATGCGCCCACGGGGGGAATCAGTGCTGCGGCTCAATTGTAACTCATTCTCCGCCATGGGGGACCGTGCGCTCGTGGGGGGAAGCCACAAGCGCTGATATTCCCCCCCGCGGGGACATGGTCCCCATGGTGGGGATAAAGTTATACGTCAGCCACCGCTCTAATTCCCCCGTGGGCGCATGGTCCCCATGGCGGGGAACAGGTTAATTGTCAGCGCTGATATAATGATTCTCCCCGCAGTCGCACGGTCTCCATGGCGGGGGGATTACAAACATGTCAGGCGCAGCTATTGTCAGCGCTGATATCATGATTCCCCCCATGGACACATGATCCCCATGGCGGGAAAGGGGTTAACTGTCAGCCGCTGCGCTGATACACTGATTCTCCCTGCGAACGCATGGTCCCCATGGCAGGGGAATTAGTAACATGTCTGTCGCAGTTCTATCGTGAATGGGTTAACTGTCAGCTGCTGCGCTTATACACTGATATTCCTCGTGGGCGCTGTGTCCCCATGGCAGGGAATGTGTTACATGTCAGCCACAACGCCTGGTCAGCTGAGAGAACTAGCTGAGAGGATTGCTTATTTCATTTTTAAAAAGGCCTCTGAAAAATAAACGAAACAATCTGATTGTTTGCTAAGGCAATTACACCATTCTTTCTCTACACAAGTTTTGATAAATCTCCCCCATAGTCCAGAATTGTTGATTTTTGGTCACTTCATACAGCAGAAAAAAATAAAACCACAACAAGAGATCATAAAGTCCTATCAATACAAATCTGGTTGAAATAAAAGTACAGATCATTGTGCAATTTAAGCTAATTTACATACAAAAAGTTATAATGCATATTTGTATTTGAAAGCAGTTAAATAAAACAAAACCTATATTAATTGTATGGACCTACAGACAAAAGATAATGGGGGAGATTTATCAAAACCTGTGCAGAGGAAAAGTTGCTGAGTTGCCCATAGCAACCAATCAGATTGCTTTTTCATTTTTGAAAAAGCCTCTGATAAATGAAAGAAGCAATCTGATTGGTTTCTATGGGCAAGTCAGCAACTTTTCCTCTGGACAGGTTTTGATAAATTTACCCCCATGTGTCATTGTTATCGAAAAGTGACTAGAAATAGGAGGCACCAAAATTTGAAATTTTGCTTTTTCCCCCCGTTCAATTCTGCCCCAAAATATATATTTTTGATTTCACTGTAAATTTTGTGATAATATGAGTGAAGTTATTCTAAAGTACAATTATTGGGAGAAAAAAAAGCCCTAATATGGGTCCGTAGGTGAAAAATCTAAAGAGTTATGGCTATTATAAGTAGAGGAGAAAAAAAAACAAAAGTGCAAAAATGAAAAATCTCAATATCCTCAAGAGTTTAAATAAATTGATCCAAAAATGTTTTAATCTATTAATTTACATCTACATGGCAATGTGACTAAGGATATCAGAGGAAGTATTATGTGTGTGGTCACTTGCCTTTAATTAATTGTATTAGGGTTCAGGGACCTTTGGGTCATGTGATACCCAGAGTTCACTGGGTTCATAACAAACAGGTTCTGCTGACCAATGAGCTTTGTCCCATCCCCTTAATATATAAGGGGCTGCTGCCGCTAGACTCTCTCTCTTGAGACCTGTACATGAAAGCAAGCACAACTAATCATCTCAGCACCAATTCAAGCCAGGCCCAAAGCCTAGGAATCTGCAGCCACTAAACGTGAGCTACTCAAGCTCAAATTACTGAATCCTGTGTGACTACTAGAAACTCAAATTTCCTAAAAATAGTAGCACAGTGGCCAGCAATCAAAGCTCATTGATCCGGAGTCCCAGCAAGCCTGTGAGGAACCTGTATCCCGGTTCACTCGTAAAAGACTGTTGTTACATTCCGTTGCATAAAATATACAGTAAAGTTACTTCAAGTTTACTTCAGAAAATCTGCTGTGGACATTCTGTTATTTCTCCCTGCCGTTTGTGGGACGGTTGGCGGTAGGACCATAACATTGAGGAAACCGCACCCTGGCGTCACAACAATTAAGGGTTTACAACAATATACCCTACACTATCACCAGCACCACCCTGCCACCACATGTGTCTTTCATGCAGGTCTTCAAAGATTACTGACAATAGTGACAAAATGAGAAGAACCTATTAAATTACTGGTATCACAACTCGCTATACAGGATTGTCTCATCTCTGCCATAGGTAATCCCATTAAATCAATAATAATGGTACAGGTATCCCTGGCAACTACCCTAGTGCATAAGCAACAGCTAGTGTCCAAGACTTTTACTGACAGGGATCTGATTATTTTAGTGCTGTGTCACACAGAAGGAGTGCCATCAAAGACGGCACACAGGATAACAGACTGCCAAAAAAGGACTGAGCCAGTAGCTGGTTTAAAGGAGTATTCCAGCGCAAAATAATTTTTCCCCTATCCAAAAGGATAGGAGATACGTTATAGATTGCGGGGGTTCGAGCGCTGGGGCCCCCTAGGATCTCCTGGACGAGGCCGCGGCAGTCTGCAGGAAGTGAAGTTTCATCCCTAGCAGAAAGCCAAGGCAGATACGCCCCCTCCATGTATCTCTATGGGGTACATGGAGGGGGCGTTTCGGCCGCCGCGTCATGCGGGGATGGAAAGCCCCCTTTCCAGCATACTGCTGCCGCCCCGTCCAGGAGATCCCGGGGGCCCCCAGCGCTTGGACCCCCCGCGATATATAACTTATCCCCTATCCTTGCACTACAGATATCCTTAAATTTTTGTGTTATGTATGTGTTTTATTTGGTATATACTGTATTTTTCACTATTAGAATCCTAAGGTTTCCAGGATTGCATCAAGTCTATATTATAAATGCAACATTGGGTCTAGGTGGGAAAAACATTGATATGGTTTTAGGAAAAGGAGGATTTTGGATGATAATGGAGTAGATCATTGATTTGTTAGGCCCCTTTCACACTACAGATATCATCCTGCTTTCTTACTGCCGTTATTGTACAATAACGGATGAAAAATACACGGAAGCAATAAATGGTAATAATGGATGATAACTGAAGACCATCATCCGTTATTTTTAATTTTTTCTTTCTTAAAAAACCTGATGTTGTTCATCCGTTATCATCCGTTATTACCAGTTTCATAAATTTTTTTAATCAGGCACAAAAAACGGATGTTAAAAAACCTGACAATAACTGATGATAACGGAGGTTTATTTTTTTAACATCCAGTTCCCATAGACTTCAATGTTCGATTTTAACGCCCGATTTTTCACAATTTTTTTTGCCAGACAAAAAATTAGTGCATGCACCGTCTTTTATGGCAGCAAAAATAACTCACAGTAAAAACAGACATACCTGACGCAAAAAGATGTTCAAAAAATCCAATTGACGTGAATGGGATTTTTTGCCGGTCATTTTCAGGACTTTTTGACGGGAGTAAAAACTGAGGTTTTTTACAGGATGATACCTGTAGTGTGAAAGGGGCCTTAGACTGAAAACAATATGTATCCAGATACTCCAGTAACTATATGGGTATATGATAAATGCCTACATGACCTAAGGCAACTTTAACCCTTTAACGACCACTGACGTAAATGTACGTCTTGGTTTGGCGGTACTTCGCGCACCAGGACGTACATCTACGTCCTGTGTATGACCGCGAGCATCAGAGCGGTGCTCGCATCATACACCGCAGGTTCAGGCTGCTATAAGCAGCCGAGGACCCGCCGGTAATGGCGGACATCAGCGATCGCGCGGATGTCCGCCATTAACCCCTCACGGCATCTGCAGCAATGCACATGTTAAAATAGAAAATAGGATCGCACGCAGCGCTGCCGTGGCGATCCGATCATCTGTGATGGCGGACGGAGGTCCCCTCACCTGCCTCCGTTCGTCTTCCGGTGTCTCCTGCTCTGGTCTGAGATCGAGCAGACCAGAGCAGAAGATAGCCGATAATACTGATCAGTGCTATGTCCTATGTATAGCACTGAACAGTATTAGCAATCAAATGACTGCTATAGATAGACCCCTATGGGAACATAAAAAGTGTAAAAAAAAAGTTGAAAAATGTAAAAATAAAAAGTAAACAATTAAAATTGTCCGTTTTTCCCATTTTACCCCCAAAAAGCATACATTTTTTTTAATAAACATATTTGGTACCACTGCATGTGTAAATGTCCAAACTATGAAAATATAATGTTAATGATCCTGTACGGTAAAATGTGTAAACGTAAAAAATAAAAAAAAGTCCAAAAATGCTTTTTTTGTGTCACATTTTATTCCCAAAAAATGTTATAAAAAATTATCTAAAAGTTTTATATACGCAAATGTGGTATAGATAAAAAGTACAGATGACGGCGCAAAAAATGAGCTCTCATACTGCCCTATATACAGAAAAATGAAAAAGTTATAGGTGGTCAAAATAGGGCAATTTTCGATTACTGATTTTGTAAAAAAAAAAAAAGTTTTTGATTTTTTTTAAGCGGTACAAAAATCTAAAAGTATCTAGGCATGGGTATCATTTTAATTGTATTGACCCACAGAATAAAGAACACGTCATTTCTACCATAAAGTGTACAGTGTAAAAACGAAACCCTCCAAAATGTGCAAAATTGTGGTTTTCATTTAAATTTCCTCCCTAAAAAATTTTTTGGGGGGTTCGCCGTACATTTTATGGTAACATGAGAGGTTTCAATACAAAGTACAATTGGTCATGCAAAAAACAAGCCCTTATATGGGTCTGTAGATGGAAATATAAAAGAGTTATGGATTTTAGAAGGCAAGAAGGAAAAAACAAAAATGCAAAAATAAAATTGGCCTCGTCCTTAACCCCTTAATGACGCAGGACGTATATTTACGTCCTGCGCCGGGTCCCTATGGGACCTATAACACTGCAAAAAAAAAAAGTGTTAAAAAAAGTGTTAATAAAGGTCATTTAACTCCTTCCCTAATAAAAGTTTGAATCACCCCCCTTTCCCCATAAAAAAATAAATAAAACAGTGTAAATAAAAAAGAAAATAAACAATATGTTTATTCAAAATCGTAATGACCGGCGATACAGGGGCCGGAGTATTGTGACGTCACGGCTCCACCCCCTTGTGACGTCACAGCCCGCCCCCTTAATGCAAGTCTATGGGAGGGGGCGTGATGGCCGCCACGCCTCCTCTCATAGACTTTTATTGAGGGGGAAGGCCGTGACGTCACAATGCTCCGGCCCCTGTATTGCCCGTCATTATGCACAGAGTGAGTTTGCAGTGTGCAGTAATGATAGCGGGGTGCTGCAGCCGAGATCCCGGGGGTCCCCAGTGGCAGGACCCAGGCGATCTGACATCTTATCCCATATTCTTTGGATAGGGGCTAAGATGGTAGGGGCGGAGTACCCCTTTAAGGGGTTAAAGGAGCTTTAAAGTATTTTGACAATTTGATATTTGGTTGGTCCCCCCCTCCTGGTGGTGGTACAATGTCAAGGAAGTGAGAAGTGTTAGTGAATTAAGGTAAAAAGGTTAAATAATGTTGTTAAAGAGATTACCCTAAGTGAGTTGTGATCAGTGTTTATAACGAACTCCAGCTTGTTCAAAGACTATGGACACCTTCACATTTTTTTTCCTTAATTGCTTAAAGGGGAACTCTGGTACTTAACTTCTTAAGCGCCTGATCATGTGGGGTGGGGTGGGTTGGGTATTGATGCGTGGGTTTGGCGGGTTCCAACCAATGGGACCCACCACAATCTCCTGCCTTGCGCCTTAGCTCTCCTCATGCATGGGACGGTGGTCAACATGCCCCCTCCATGCATCTCTATGGAAGAGCCAGAGATAAACAAGTAGATTGCTTGTATACAGTATTACAGTATTCTGCTTGATCTGTATTTACTCTCTATAATTGTACACACACTACATGAGTCTCCCTTGTATTTTATAGTCTCTCTCACTCCAGCCTGTGTACTGAGCTGGTTTCTAAGCCCCACCTACCATCTGACAGATTTATCTAACAGCAGCTAAATTTAGGACATTTTAATAGAAACTATTTAGGAAGCTTCTTAATTTTGCAGTTCGGAAACAAGGAGACAATAAAAAAAAAAAAATAAAAAAAAAAAAAAAACAGTGCAAAGGTGTCCATAGCCAGTTCTTCCTACTGCTGGTAAGAAAGCAATGTATAGAAAAATTATCGTACATGTAAATTTTCATGTATTTTTGATTATGGTCAATAAAGAAAAATGACAAATAGGGGAAAAAAAACACTAAATACTAATGAAACTACTTGGTAAATAAAACCTCAGAAGAAGACCCATCCATATCACATCTAGAACACTTTTTCTGTTACTACTTTTCCTCCCAATAGAGTTTAAGAAAGCTGCCCCTCCCCTCTATATGCAGATCACCCACTTATCTGACCAATGCAGATTTTTCAAAGAAGGAAAACACATTGGAATTATATCTACTCTGAAACCTCAGGAGACAGATCTACACTGTGCACATCACCAAACTGGAGCAAGAAGGAGGAGAACAAATGTAAGGGGAAGATGTTGGCAGCATTGTGCCACATCTTTGGAGCTAAGAGAACAGAAGGAGAAACATTTAAAGCTGTTATCGTCATTGGATAGAAGGCAGGAGTAAAGCTGCTAGAGACTGGTGGGAGTGCAGTCCCCATTATGCCACTCTGAAGTGAAGAGCCAGGCTGGGGACTGAGAATGAGAGGTGAGCCATGCTGGAGGCAAGGAATGTGAGGGGGAGCTATGCACTGGACTAGGAATTAGAAGAGAGCCATGCTGTGGACAAAGACTGACAATGGAAACCATCAGGGCTCAAGTCCTGCCGGACCGCATCGGAATGAGGTTCCTGCACTTTTTTCAAAACAGGAACTTCAGTCCCATTGCAGGCGTCCTGCTGGACTGACTGTGTCTGTGCCTATTTACTGTGAAATCGAGATGAGTGACAGGAGGCATCGGCTAAAAAAAATGCGCTCCTCCCATTCACTGAAATGTCCCTTCCCCCTGTGCAACAGAAGCCACTGGCCGGGGCCCCTGCCCCATTTCATAATGCCATACAGATAGGGCATTATGACATTTAGTCCCTTACTAAAAATGTGCCTAGCCGGGCAGAATGTCAGTCAGAAGACCACCTGAGTCTCCTGGCTACAGGGATAGACTGTGGCAGCTCCTAGGGCTTCTTCTGCACAGCGAGTATTACAGTGAGTCCACTGTGCAGGAGAAGAGAGGACCAAACAGGCGATCAGGTCCCATAACTGCTCCAGGTAAGTGACATCACATTAGGGGGTGGGGTCTATTCCAGGAAGGGATGGGGCCTGTATAGTGCTGAAGTATGTAGGAAGTGGTAAGTTGCTGGCTGCTGGGGGTGAATGATAGTGTAATGGAGATGGATATTACAGACATGGGACTGTATGATGGAAGGAGAGAGCAATGTTATTTACATGGGACTTTATGTATGTGGTACTGTAGTGATGCTATTTACATGGGACTGTATGTAGGTGGTAGGGTAGTGATGCTATGTACATACCGCGTTTCCCTGAAAATACACCCTACCCCGAAAATAGGCCCTAGCTGTAGCAAAGGAACAGATACAGCGCAGCGGGCGATCATTATTTGGGGGGGGGGGAGAGAAGCTGCGCTTGCGGGTGACAAACGATTATTACCCCGATGTGGGGTGCTGGGCTGATAAACCGGCGGGGGGCGGGGGGGGGGGGGGGGGGCGGTTGGAGCGGCCATCATGGATAATGGGCCCTAGTGTGGTTTTTGTGGATAAGGGCAAGTGTGTATTTGTGGTAAAAGACCCGGTCCTATTTTCGGAGAAACGGGGTAGGACTATATGTACAGTGGGGCAAAAAAGTATTTAGTGATTCACCAATTGTGCAAGTTCTCCCACATAAAAAGATGAGAGGCCTGTAATTTTCATCATAGGTATACCTCAACTATGAGAGACATCATGAGAAAAAAATCCATAAAATCACATTGTCTGATTTTTAAAGACTTTATTTGCAAATTATGGAGGAAAATAAGTATTTGGTCACCTACAAATAAGCAAGATTTCTGGCTCTCACAGACCTGAGGGCTTACCTCTCCTGCTGCGGCGGCTCCGGTGCTCTGAATGATAAAGCCTGGCAGGGCCAGGCTTTATCAATCAAGTGCAGAGTGCACAGATCATTGTGGTTTTATGAAACCACAATGATCTGTATGAGGAATCTAATGATTCCTCCTAAAAGTCCCCTAAGGGGACTAAAAGTGTATAAAAAAAAAGTTTTAAAAAAGTTTAAAAACCACACACATTAACCCCTTCCTTATTAAAAGTTAAAATCACCCCCCTTTTCCCAAATTCCATATTAAAAATATGTAACCATAATAAAAATAAACAAATGTGGTATCGCCGCGTGCGTAAATGTCTGAACTATAAAAATATATCATTAATTAAACCGCACGGTCAATGGCATACACCCAAAAAAATTCCAAAGTCCAAAATAGCGTATTTTTGGTCACTTTTCATACCATAAAAAAAGGAATAAAAAGCGATCAAGAAGTCCAATCAAAATAAAAATGGTACCGATTAAAACTTCAGATCACGGCGCAAAAAATTAGCCCTCAAATCACCCTGTATGTGGAAAAATAAAAAAGTTATAGGGGTCAGAAAAGGACAATTTTAAATGTATAAATTTTCCTGCATGTAGTTATGATTTTTTCCAGAAGTACGACAAAATCAAACCTATATAAGTAGGGGATCATTTTAATCGTATGGACCTACAGAATAAAGATAAAGTGTCATTTTTACTGAAAAATGTACTGCCTAGAAACAGAAGCCCCCACAATTTACAAAATGGTGTTTTTTCTTCAATTTTGTCGCACAATGATTTTTTTTTCCGTTTCGCCATAAATGTTTGTGTAAAATGACTGACGTCATTCCAAAGTAGAATTGGTGGCACAAAAAATAAGCCCTCATATGGATTTTTAGGTGCAAAATTGAAAGGGTTATGATTTTTAAAAGGTAAGGAGGAAAAAACTAAAGTGTAAAAACAGAAAAATGCTTGGTCCTTAAGGGGTTAAGGACGCAGCCAATTTTATTTTTGCGTTTTTGTTTTTTCCTCCTCTCCTTCTAAAATTCATAACTCTTTTATATTTCCATTCCCAGACCCATATGAGGGCTTGTTTTTTTGCGTGACCAGTTGTACTTTGTAAGGACATCACTCTTTTTACCCTAAAATCTATGGTAAACCCCAAAAAAAATTTTTTGTGTAAGGAAATTTAAAGAAAATCATAATTTGGCAAATTTGGGGGGTTTCGTTTCCGCTCTGTACACTTTACGGTAAAAAATACATGTTTTATTTTTTCTCTGGGTCAATACAATTAAAAGGATACCCATGGATACATATATTTCTATTATTGTACTGCTTTTAAGAAATCTCAAACCTTTTTTTTTACAAAATCAGTATGTTTCAAATTGCCCTATTTTGACAACCTCTAACTTTCTTATTTTTCCGTATTCAGGGATGTGTGAGGGCCAATTTTTTGTGCCATGTTCTGTAGTTTGTTTTGGTACCAGATTATATGCATATATGTGACTTTTTGTTCGCTTTTTATTAAAATTTTTTGCAGTTTGATGTGACAAAAAAGCTGAAATTTTAGACTTTTTTTTTACGTTTACGCCGTTCACCGTAGGAGATTATTAACATTATATTTTTATAGTTCGGACATTTACACACGCAATTTTTTTTTACATTTATTTTACACTTTTTTAGTCCCCATAGGGGACTATTTATAGCAATCATTAGATTGCTAATATTGTTCCGTGCTATGCATAGGGCATAGCACTGATCAGTATTATCGGTGATCTTCTGCTCTGGTCTGCTGGAAGGCAGATGAGTGCAGAAGACCCCGTGCTGTAAATGTATAGCACTGTGCGCTAAGAGGTACTATGCAGCGCCGTACATTTACGGCGCATGTCCTTAACCTCTTAAGGACTCAGGGCGTACCTGTACGTCCTGAGCCCGCTCCCGGTGTTAAAAACATCACACCGGGTCGGTCCCGGCTGCTAATCATAGCCGGGACCCTGGGCTAACAGCGTGCGGCACCGATCGTTGTGCCGCGCGCTGTTAACCCTTCAGACGCGCCGATCAAAGTTGACCGCCGCATCTGAAAGTGAAACTAAACGCTTCCCGGCAGCTCAGTCGAGCTGATCGGAACATCTCGATAAAATCGCGATGTTCCGATCAGCTGGGATGCAGGCGGAGGTCTCATTACCTGTGTCCGCAGCATCTGATCGAGGTTTGATTGCTCCAAGCCTGAACTAAAGGCTTGAGCAATCAAGCCCCTATCTCGCGGATCCGTGCAGAGCTATGGCTCTGCAGAGATCAGCATAGGAGATCAGTGTGTGCAGTGTTATAGGTCCCTATGGGAGCTATAGCACTGCAAAAAAAAAGTGGAAAAAAAAAGTTAACAAAGGTCATTTAACCCCTTCCCTAATAAAAGTTCAAATCACCCCTTTTCCCATAAAAAAAAACCTGTGTAACTAAAAATAAAAATATGCGATATCGACGTGTGCGTAAATGTCCGAACTATAAAAATATATCATAAATTAATTAAACTGCACGGTCAATGGTGTACGCGCAAAAAAAATTCCAAAGACCAAAATAGAGTATTTTTGGTCACTTTTTATATAAAAAAAAAATGCGATCAAAGCGATCAAAAAGTCCGATCAATACAAAAATGGTACCGATAAAAACTTCCGAACATGGCACAAAAAATGAGCCCTCATACCGGCCCGTACGTGGAAAATTAAAAAAAAAGTTATAGGGGTCAGAAGATGACAATTTTAAACGTATACATTTTCCTGCATGTAGTTACGATTTTTTCAGAACGCGACAAAATAAAACCTATATAAGTAGGGTATCATTTTAACCGTATGGACCTACAGAATAAAGATAAGGTGTCATTTTTACCAAAAAATGCACTGCGCAGAAACGGAAGCCCCCAAAAGTTAAAAAATGAAATTTTTTCTTCAATTTTGTAGCACAATGATTTTTTTTCCCGTTTCACCGTGGATTTTTTGGTAAAATGACTAATGTCACTGCAAAGTAGAATTGGTGGCGCAAAAAAAAAATAAGCCATCATATGGATTTTTAGAAGGTGATGAGGAAAAAATGAAAATGCAAAAACGGAAAAACGCTGAGTCCTTAAGGGGTTAAGCCAGTACATGTCCGGGCCCTTCTGAAGTTTGCTAGAGAGCATTTGGATGATTCAGAAGAGTATTGGGAGAATGTCATACAATATGATGAAACCAAAGTATAACTTTTTTGTAAAAACTCAACTAGTCGTGTTTAGAGGAGAAAGAATGCTGAGTTGCATCCAAAAAACCCCATACCTACTGTGAAGTATGGGGGTGGAAACATCATGCTTTGGGGATGTTTTTCTGCTAAGGGACCAGGGCGACTGATCCATGTAAAGGAAAGAATGAATGGGGCCATGTATCGTGAGATTTTTAGTGAAAAACTCCTTCCATCAGCAAGGGCATTGAAGATGAAACATGGATGGGTCTTTCAGCATGGCAAAGATCCTAAACACACCGCACAGGCATTGAAGGAGTGGCTTCAAAAGAAGCATTTCAAGGTTCTGGAGTGGCCTAGCCAGTCTCCAGATCTCAACCCCTCCTAGAAAACCTTTGGGGGGAGATTAAAGTCAGTGTTGCCCAGCAACAGCCCCAAAACATCACTGCTCTAGAGGAGATCTGCATGGAGTAATGGGCCAAAATACCAGAAACAGTGTGTGAAAACCTTGAAGACATACAGAAAATGCCAACAAAGGGTATATAACAATGTATTGAGATGAACTTTTATTATTGACCAAGTTCTTATTTTCCTCCATAATTTGGAAATAAATACTTTAGAAATCAGACAATGGGATTTTATGATTTTTTTTTCTCATTATGTCTATCATAGATGAGGTATACCTATGATGAAAAATTACAGGCCTCTCATCTTTTTAAGTTGGAGAACTTTCACAATTGGTGGCTGACTAAATACTTTTTTGCCCCACTGTAGGTGGTAGGGTAGTGATGTTATTTAAATGGGTCTGTATGTAGGTGGTAGTGGAGGGATGCTATGTACATGGGACTGCATGTAGGTGGTAGGGTAGTGATGCTATTTACATGGGACTGTATGTAGGTGGTAGTGGAGGGATGCTATGTGCATGGGACTGTGTGTAGGCGGTAGTGGATGGATGCTATGTACATGTGACCGTAGATAGGTGGTAGTGGAGGGATGTTATGTACATGTAACCGTATATAGGAGGTAGTGGAGGGATGCTATGTACATTTGACCGTATGTATGTGGTAGTGGAGGGATGCTTTGTTCATGGGACTGTATATAGGTGGTAGTGGAGGGATGCTATGTACGTGAGACTGTATGTAGGTGGTAGGGTAGTGATGCTATGTACATGGGACTGTATGTAGGTGGTAGGCGAGTGAGGCTATGTACATGGGACTGTATGTAGGTGGTAGGATAGTGATGGTTTTACATGGGACTGTATATAGGTGGTAGGGCAGTGATGCTATGCACATGGGACTGTATGTAGGTGTTAGGGTAGTGATGCTATGTACATGGGACTGTATATAGGTGGTAGTGGGGGGATGCTAGTTATATGGGACTGTATATAGGTGGTAGGGTAATGATGCTATGTACATGGAACTGTATATAGATGGTAGGGTAGTGAAGCTGTGTACATGGAACTGTATATAGGTGGTAGGGTAGTGATGCTATGTACATGGAACTGTATATAGGTGGTAGGGAAGTGATGCTATGTACATGGGACCGTATGAAGGTGGTAGGGTAGTGATGCTATGTACATGGGACCGTATGTAGGTGGTAGTCGAGGGATGCTATGTACATGGGACTGTATATAGGTGGTAGTGGGGGGATGGTATTAACATGAACCTAAGTGGTGGCTTGAGCAGAGACCAGGGGCAAGTACAAGTCATGAGTGCCTGCGGGGCTTCTCCCTGTTTGTGCAGCATTATTGTGCAGGTAGTGAACAAAGTACACCCATGAGGGCCACAGCATCTTGTATCTCCACCTGCCACCAGAAGCATGTAAGGGAGGTAAACCTGCTGCTTCTGTTGCTTAAAGGGGCTTTCCATCTAAATATCATTATTTTATAGAAAAAATTGCCAATATGGATTCCTATACTATTATAATAACGTATTTTCCCAAGATCGTTCAGGCTGATAACAGTAGACTACTTCCCACTGAAAATATGTTATGTGCAGTTTCCCATTAAGCTTTTAAAGGACCTGTAGACCCAGCCTGAACTGAAAAGCAAAACTTTACTTTTCTGTAAATTGTGAAAAATTACAGGGAATGCTATAAGGGAGGCTGTAAGTTTTATGGTGAACTACCTTAGTGCATTGGGATTGTGATACATTGCCTGCAATGTATTATTTGGGGTACTAAGCAGACCCCCCTAAATTGCAGCGAAGTCATGGTGGTGCACTATGTAGACACTACACTCGGCTTTGTAAAACAATGTTTTGAATGCTGTGACTCTCCAGCTGTTACAAAACTACAACTCACATCATGCCCTGGCAGTCTGGATCCTCTATTACAGTTTTTCCTACCATGTGGTCTACAGCTTTGGCAAAACTACAACTCCCGGCATTTCCGGACAACTAAATCTGTGGCTTTTTGGCTGTTCCAAAACTACAACTCCCTGCACACCGAGTTGTAGTTTTAGAACAACCAGACAGACACAGATTAAAAAGCACAGTTATGAGGTGATGTCCCCTTACATGCTTCGATTGGATGTACAAAGGGAGAGACTCCTCAGGCGTGCATCCTTGAATTGTACCACTATAAGCAGAGTAAAGTTGCCTCTGTCCACCATTGACTTCCATAATAAACATTTTTTTAACCCCCTCAGTGCCAGAAAAAAGTAGTGTAGTGTGTGGAGCATAGCCCATGCTACCCATAGTGCGTGTGCTTAAGCTTGCATGCAGGTGTGGTTAGGGGCATGGCTGAAAATCTTGGGTGAGTTCCCCCACTTTTTTCCCAGGACTTGTCCCCTGGAAACCATACATTTCCATGTAAAACCTTAGCATAACTGAGTGTCTTTTTGCTGCACAACTCTCTGCTCTTAGTGTTCGAGAAAGCAGAAGGATAATGTACAAGGCAAATCAGTGAGTGGAGGTATATCACACATGCTGTATCAGAATATAGAAATGAGGAAAGCATATACTGGCATATAGACTGGTTGAGGGGGTAAATCACACAGGCTGTGTTGCCCATGACAAACTCCTACAGGAGGACAGAAAAGGGGAATCACAAGTTACTAAGCATTATCTGTCAGCACAAGGAAGTGAATTATAAAATGAGAAATCAGTACAAGAATGACATTATCCTTATATATGACAGTTAGCAAAGTAGCAGTGTCCTAGACACACAGACATCACATCTAGTATCTATTAACCCCTTTTCGACCCGTGAAGGATCTAATCCGTCTTGGCACCAATAAAGGTGTATGGGGCAAGCTCAGGACTCAAGCCCACTCCATACCCGGAGGCCCCCAGCAGATTTCTGTAGCAATGGACCGCTGGAGGCTATTGGACACTATCAAAACTAACAGCTGAATCTAAACAGCCATTTTACCTGTGTGGCTTGCCTACCAACAGCATGATCACAATCTGTTGTCCTGGCAGCTATTGATGGAGCCTGTCTTTGGCGAGGCTCTACCAATACAGTACAGATCTGATGGGTTAATGCAATATAATAATTGCTGATACAAGTCCCTTAATGGGACTAAAAAACTGTAAGCGATCAAAACGCCTGATCTACGTCAAATTGGTAACAATAACAAATACAGATCTTGGCACACACAAAAGATTCATCCAACACAGCTCCATAGCTGGAAAAATAAAAAAGTTATAGGGGACAGATTATTTAATCATAAAAAAAACTATTATATTTATTGGGTCATTTTAACCCCTTTAGGGCATCAGTTTTTATTTATTTATTTTTTATATTTTTGCACTTTTATTTTTTCCTCCTCCTCTGCTAAAAATCATGAAAAAAATTTGAGTATGCTTAAAATTGTTCTCTGGAAAATTGCACTTCTAATTTAAAAATACTTTACTTTAAAATACTAATACTTTAAAAAAGACATAAAAATGATAATATTTAGGAAAGATAATTTTTTAAACAACTATAACACTTAAGAGACATACATTGGGATAATCAAAAATAAAGGGGACACAAGTTACCGTAAATGGTACACTTAAGAGCATTCTAAATAGATTTTGTGATTAACCCCTTCAGGACAAAGCCCATTTTGGCCTTAAGGACCAGAGCATTTTTTGCACATCTGACCACTGTCACTTTAAACATTAATAACTCTAGAATGCTTTTAGTTATCATTCTGATTCAGAGATTGTTTTTTCGTGACATATTCTACTTTAACATGGTGGTAAATTTTTGTGGTAACTTGCATCCTTTCCTTGTGAAAAATCCTAAAATTTGATGAAAAATTAGAAAATTTTGCATTTTTCTAACTTTGAAGCTCTCTGCTTGTAAGGAAAATGTATATTACAAATAAAAAAATTTTTTATTCACATATACAATATGTCTACTTTATGTTTGCATCATAAAAGTGACAAGTTTTTACTTTTGGAAGACACCAGAGGGCTTCAAAGTTCAGCAGCAATTTTTCACAAAATTTTCAAACTCACTATTTTTCAGGGACCAGTTCAGGTTTGAAGTGGATTTGAAGGGTCTTCATACTAGAAATACCCCACAAAAGACCCCATTATAAAAACTGCACCCCCCAAAGTATTCAAAATGACATTCAGTCATCATTTTAACCCTTTAGGTGTTTCACAGGAATAGAAGCAAAGTGAAGGAGAAAACTCACAATCTTCATTTTTTAAATTTGCATGTTCTTGTAGACCCAATTTTAGAATTTTTACAAGGGGTAAAAGGAGAAAATGTATACTTATATTTGTAGCCCAATTTCTCTTGAGTAAGCACATACCTCATATGTCTATGTAAAGTGTTCGGCGGGCGCAGTAGAGGGCTCAGAAGGGAAAGAGCGACAAGGGGATTTTGGAGAGTACGTTTTTCTGAAATGGTTTTTGGGGGGCATGTTGCATTTAGGAAGCCCCTATGGTGCCAGAACAGCAGAAACCTCACATGGCATACCATTTTGGAAACTAGACCCCTTGAGGAACATAACAAGGAATAAAGTGAGCCTTAATACCCCACAGGTGTTTCACGACTTTTGCATATGTAAAAAAAAGATTTTTTTTTTCACTAAAATGTGTGTTTCCCACCAAATTTCACACTTTTCCAAGGGTTAATAGCAGGAAATACCCCCCAATATTTGTAACCCCATCTCTTCTGAGTATGGAGGTACCCCATAAGTTGACCTGAAGTGCACTATGGGCAAACTACAATGCTCAGAAGAGAAGGAGTCATATTTGGCTTTTTGAGAGCAAATTTTGCTCGGGGAGCATGTCGCATTTAGGAAGCCCCTAAGGTGCCAGAACAGCAAAAAAAAAAACACATGGCATACTATTTTGGAAACTAGACCCCTTGAGGAACATAACAAGGGGTACTGTGAGCATTTGCCCTCCACTGGTGTCTGACAGATCTTTGGAACAGTGGGCTGTACAAGTTTTCATTTTCACGGACCACTGTTCCAAAGATCCGTCAGACACCTGTGGGGGGTAAATTCTCACTGCACCCCTCATTACATTCCCTTTTCCCTTTTACCTCTTGTGAAAATGTAAAGTATAGGGCAACATCAGCATGTTAGTGTAAAAAATTAAATTGTTTTACACTAACATTCTGGTGTAGACCCCAACATTTCCTTTTCATGAAGGGTTAAAGAAGAAAAAGCCCCCCAAACCTTGTAACGCAATTTCTCCCGAGTACGGCGATACCCCATATGTTACCCTATACTGTTGCCTTGAAATACGACAGGGCTCCAAAGTGAGAGCGCCATGTGCATTTGAGGCCTAAATTAGGGATTTGCATAGGGGTGGACATAGGGGTATTCTACGCCAGTGATTCCCAAACATGGTGCCTCCAGCTGTTGCAAAACTCCCAGCATGCGTGGACAGTCAACGGCTGTCCGGCAATACTGGGAGTTGTTGTTTTTCAACAGCTGGAGGCTCTGCTTTGGAAACAGTGGTGTACCGGACGTTCTTATTGGGGGAGGGGGGCTGTGTAGGGGTATGTGTATATGTAGTGTTTTTAACTTTTTATTTTATTTTGTGTTGGTGTAGTGTAGTGTAGTGTTTTTAGGGTACAGTCACATGGGCGGGGGATTACAGCGAGTTTCCCAGCGCAAAATTTGCTGCATCTCAAACTTGCAGCGAGAAACCCACTGTAAAAGCCTCGCCCATGTGAATGTACCCTGTACATTCACAGGGGGGGGGGGGGGGGTGCACCAGCTGTTGCAAAACCACAACTCCCAGCATGCATGGTCTGTTAGTGCATGCTGGGAGTTATAGTTTTGCAACAGCTGGAGGCACACAGGTTAGGAAACACTGAGTTAGAAACAGACAATGTTTCCCAACCAGTGTGTCTCCAGTTGTTGCAAAACTACAACTCCCAGCATGACCAGACAGCTGAAGGGCATGCTGGGAGTTGTAGTTCGGCAACATCTGACCAGGACCATCAATGGATGGTCCTGGGGGGTGAAGCAGAAGTTGTCCCCTGCTGGAAACAGCGGGACTTCTGCTGGTTAACCTGTGCGATGCTGCGCATCACCGGGTTAACTGAATTTCATTTATAAACGTTGGGATGCGCGAACGCACTGCACAACCCGGCGTTTATATATGACATTCTGCGGGAAGGGGTTAATATAAACCCTATGAGAATAAACAGGTTATAAATAAATGAAAACCGAAGCGGCTAAATAAAACCGTAAGGGGTGTGACAAATGATAGAAAAGAAAGGGTTTAAACTACTAAAACAAAAAAAAGTAGTGAGAAAGCATTACAATTTATAAGGAGAAAAATAAACCAAATGACAAATAAAGGTTGCAAACATTGAAGAGATGTATTGCCATAGAATTTAAAAAGAACCCCAAAATATTTTTTACCCATAAAATAAAATAAAAAAAAACTTTTTTCTCTAGTGTATTCCACAGGAAAAAAACAAGGAAAGGTGACATGATAAAGGATAATGTAATTTTGCATTAAATGTCAGATGCTTAACCCTACAAGAAATGCATTGCATCCTTAAAAACATAAAAATGCAAAAATCACCATGTCCTTGTGGTATCTACCCCCCCTCAATTTGAGTTTTAAAAGCAATATGTACTGTAATATCTATACCCTTGTGGTGCAAATATTCAAGAAGGGGTCAAAAAGGGATCCTGGAAACTATAGGTCTGTGAGTTTAACATCTATTGTGAGGAAACTATTTGACGGCTTTCTGAGAGATGCTATTCTGGAGTATCTAAATGCAGTTTTTATGAGGTGGTCAGTTATAGATTGTACCTGGGTAAGGCTCTGGATGTTTTGTACTTTGACTTTTCTAGGGCATTTCATACTATGCCACATAAAAGGTTGGTATCTAAAACGAGGATGCTAAGAGAATGGGTAAGCAACTGGCTCATTATAGGAACAGAGGGTAATTATTGATGGGACATACTCTGATTGTGTCACAGCTAATAGTGGGGTACCACAGGGTTCATTATTGGATATCCAGCCAAAATCAGAACCCCATAGCCCTTATAAACAGACTTTAAACATTCAGGTTCTTCCTGGTTTGTGCAGGGAGCCCAGAGCTGCCGAAAACTACACAGACCATCACCCCTTGCACTTGTTTTCTGTGTGTGCTGTCAGGAGGAGCTGCTTTCAGAGAGATGAGCAGGTCACATGGTTGGAGAAGATGTGAATATAGATGAGGGAGGTGTGTGCGCCAGTCAGGGTCAATCACACACACACCGAACCGCTCTCTCGGCTCAAAGGAAAAGGGAGTGTGCCATTGCAAATTGACTTGTTGTCTACACCAAGCAAAGTGGATATGACAGTAACCATGTGTGCTAAGAACTACTGCAATATACCAAAACCCAGGGCACTAGGCCGGGGGCACAAGTTCTCCTTGGAAAAACTCCCCTAAAATTTTACTTTTATTGGTCTGCTATATTAAAATAATATGGTGACAACTTAAAACCTCCTCAGGAGGATTATTAGGTGTGTTTGCCTAATAATCCTCCTGAGGACGGTGCTGGTGCACCGAAGCTAGTTGAGGGGGGGGGGGGGGAAATTTAATGCTTTTAATCGGGTCACAGAAATCCAGTGAGAAGGGGAAACTGCAGTTCCCTACATTTGATCAATAGTGGGGTTATCCCCAATATACAATTATATCTGGTACTTGTGCCTCGGGTCTAGTGCCCTGGGTTTTGGCATATTGCATTATAAAATGGTCCTTGGCTCTCCAAGGGGATCATTGTGTTTGGTGATTAAGAACTACTGGACTTCCCTGCCTAGAGGAAAAGCTGAAAGAAACAGGGTATGTGCTCAGCAAAGACTACACTTGTACATTACAAAGTTATATAACTTAAGCTTGTGCAGCTATATAAAGGTAATTTCATTTGGATGGCGTTCTCTCTGCATTACAGAGCAGAATTTCAATATTTGGAGATGATACCAAGCTCTGTAAGGTAGAAGAATAATATCACACTACATAGGGATCTGGGAAAGATGGATGCTTGGGCAGAGAAATGGCAAACTAAGTTAAATGTGAATAAATGTAAGGTTCACTTGGGCCGAAGAAGCAAGATATATAATTATGTGCTAAACAGTAAAACACTGGGTAAAACTACTATCAAAAAGGACATAGGGGGTATTAGTGGATAGTAAACTCAAGTTTGGCGCATGTCAGTGCTAGGTAGCTGCTGACAAAGCAAATAATGTCAAAGAATGCATTTTAAGAGGCATAGATGCTCCTGACATGAACATGGCTTTTCCTCTACAAAATACTAGTAAGACCTGACTTAAAATATTGTGCTAAATTTTGGGCACCTGTGAATAAGAAAGACATTACTAAATTGGAGTGGATGCAGTGGAGGGCAACCATGGAAATTAAGAAAATGAGTAGACTACAGTACCAAGAAAGGTTTTCAAGCTTGAGGTTATTTGACTTGGAGAAAATACATCTTAAAGGTGATCCACTCAATAAGTAAAAGTATATAAATGAACAGTACAGACATCTTTTTATGATATTTTATATGTAGGCCTGTAACCACGACAAAAGGGCATCCTCTACAACTAGAGGAAAGAAGGCTTCACCATCAGCACAGATGAGGATTCTTTACTGTAAGAGAAATGAGACTACGGAACTCTCTGATGCATAATGTTGTGATGTTTGATGTCTGGATGCCCTTCTCAAAAAATATTATATTACAAGGTATGGTCAACATATTTCTGAAGGTGGGAAATTGATTCATTCTTATTGCCAGGAAGGAATTTTTCCCCCAGTATGGAGCAATTAGCATCTACCTCCATACAGGGTTTTTCTTTTCCCTGGATCATAACAGTAGGATTATAAGTAAACTTAATGGGCTTTTGTCCTTTTTTTTGACCTTATAAACTATGTACCTACAGTCATGGCCATAAATGTTGGCACCCCTGACATTTTTCAAGACAATTAAGTATTAATCACAGAAAAGGATTGCAGCAGGGATGTGGAATTCCTACTGCCCGATGCTTTGGGCAAGTAGGGCTGGACCGGACAAGCACGGCGGCGCTCAGCAGTCTGTATGGAGCGGGCTCTGGACTCGTGCCCGCTCCATACTCTGCAGCCCTCGACTGCCCTTAGTAGCCGGGGGCCGCCACTAATAGCCAGCATGCAGCAATTGCCGCGGCTGGATATTAACCCTTTAGCTGACAGCAGCGTCTAAAAGGGACATGTGAATGCTCCCTGGTTGGCTAGTCGGGTGGATTGTCCCCCCCGCAGCGTGATCGCGGGGGCGGCGATCCACTATAGAGGTAGCCGGCGGGCTTATCTCTGCTTCCCTGGTGTCTGTGGCTCTGACATTGACCGAGCCTGGCTGGTCTAGGCTCTATCAATGGATTGCAGAACACACAGATCAATGGAGTTCAATAGAACTCTATTGACTTGTATGAGGAATCTAATCATTCCTCCTAAAAGTACCTAAGAGACTAATAAAGTGTAAAAAAAAAAAGTTTTAATAAAAGTTTAAGACACACATTAACCCCTTCCATGTTAAAAGGTTCAAATCACCCCCATTACCTATATAAAAACATGTAAACATAAAGATAAACATATTTGGTATCGCTGCATGTGTAGTTGTACGAGCTATTAAAATATAACATTATGTATCCCATACGGTAAATGTAAAAAAAAAAAAAAAAATCAAACCACAGAATTGCAATTTTTATAATATCCAAGAAAAAAAATGTAAAAAGCGATTAAAAAGTCAGATCAATACCAAAATGGTACCGATATAAAAAACAGATTATGGCACAAAAATGAACCTGGTGTGCGGAAAAAAAAAAAAAAATCTACAGGGGTAAAAAAAATGGCAATTTTAAAAATTCGAAAAAGTTTCAAATTTTTTTTAAAATTAGTAAAACATGACAGAAACTATACAATTCTGGTATTGCTGTAATCAGGCCATCCTAAAGTACCAAAATAACATTGTTAAATTATCTTTTACTACTTCAATTTCACTTCACCGATTATATATATACACACCATATTTATCGGCGTATAACACGCACTTTTAAAACTTAAATTTAAGGCAAAAAGTCTGCCTGCGTGTTATATGTCGATAAGTCTTCTGGTCACAGATTTAAAGTGGCCGCAGCAGCGTCTGCTTGTTAAGTATTAACAGCACGGCAGCGGCCATTTTAAATCAGTGACCAGCGGCGTCTCCTCCCCGCACTGTCACTTGTTTTCTCCTGCACTATCCACAGGTACTGGTGTGGTGGATAGTGCGGGAGACGCTGATTAAAATGAGCCCTACCTTGTCCAGAACTGCGCTACCTTTTAATCAGCGTCTCCCGCACTATCCACCAGCTCCTGTGGATCGTGCGGGAGACAAGTGACTTTCACTTTTCATTTTCTCTCCCTCCCCCCTCCCTCATCATTCCTCCTTTCCCTGCTTTTTATAGTTTTGTTTATTTTCCTTACCTGTCTGCGCTTTGGCAGGTCAGGCGGAGGGTCTTGCGGGGTCAGTGAAGCAGATGAGTTACGTCCTCTGCCGGCTTCTCTGTGCGGCATTACTTCATTTCCTGTAGTCGCCGCTGAAAAGTGACATCCGTGATGCCGTGCAGAGGAGCTGGGAGAGGACGTAACTCATCTGCTTCACTGACCCCGCAAGACAGCCGAAGCGCAGACAAGTATGGAAAGGGGAAGAGTGGTCTTCAACCTGCCGACCTCCAGATGTTGCAAAACTACAACTCCCAGCATGCCCGGACAGCAGTTGGCTGTCCGGGCATGCTGGGAGTTGTAGTTTTGCAACATCTGGAGGTCCGCAGGTTGAAGACCACTGGATGCCATAGGAGTAACATGATGGGGGGGATGATGAGACGGGGAAATGATGAGGGGGGGGGGAATGATGGGGGGGATGATGAGACGGGGAAATGATGAGAGGGGGGGGAATGATGAGACAGGGAAATGATGAGGGGGGGGATGATACGGGGGAAATGATGATGGGGGGATGAGACAGGGGGAAATGATGATGGGGGGATGAGACAGGGGGAAATGATGAGAGGGTGGATGAGACAGGGGGAAATGATGAGGGGGGGATGGTGGGGGGATGAGACAGGGGGAAATGATAGGGAAATGATGAGGGGGGGAATGAGGGGGGGATGATGAGACAGGGTGGGGGGGATGATGATGAGGGACATGATGAGACAGGGTGGGGGGATGATGAGGGGGAATCATGGGGGACATGATGGGGGACATGATGAGACAGGGTGGGGGGATGATGAGGGGGGAATGATGAGACATGGGAAGATGATGAGACATGGGGGGTGGCGATGAGAGAGGTAAATGTGGCACAGGGACTGATAAAAGGGAAGGAATGATGTGGCACTGAGGTGCAGAAGAAAACGAAGTTGGGGGGATGATGTGGCATTTAGTCCAAGTCATTTATTTTACATTTTATTTTTTAACTTAAATTTCCCTGTTAAAATGGGGGTGCGTGTTATACGTCAGTGCGTGTTATACGCCAATAAATACGGTATATATATATATATATATAAATATATATATATATATATATATATAATTTATTTATTTATTTTTGGGCTCGGACAATATGTTATTGAAAAATTAAAAGGTATCATTATAGTAAGTAGTTATGGCTATTCTAGGGTGAAGAAGAAAAAATTAGAGAGTGTAAAAGCGAAAATTGGTCCAGACAAGTGGATCGTCATGAGGGACAAGTAGTTTTTTTTATAAAATTTCCACACCCCTGTGCAGTAACACGTTTTTCTATACACATGTTTATTCCCTTTGTGTGTATTGGAACTAAACCAAAAAAGGGAGGAAAAAAAGCTAATTGGACATAATGTCACACCAAACTCCAAAAATGGTCTGGACAAAATTATTGGCACCCTTAACTTAATATTTGGTTGCACACCCTTTGGAAAAAATAACTGAAATCAGTCACTTCCTATAACCATCAATAAGCTTCTTATACCTCTCAGCCAGAATGTTGTACCACTCTTCCTTTGCAAACTGCTCCAAGTCTCTCTTATTGGAAGGGCGCCTTTTTTCCCAACAGCAATTTTAAGATCTCTCCACAGGTGTTCAATGGGATTTAGATCTGGACTCATTGCTGGCCACTTCAGAACTCTCCAGCACTTTGTTGCCATCAATTTCTGGGTGCTTTTTGACATATGTTTGGGGTCAATGTCCTGCTGGAAGATCCAAGATCTCGGACGCAAACCCAGCTTTCTTACACTGGGCTGTACAGTGCGACTCAAATTCCGTTAATAATCCTCAGATTTCATGATGCCTTGCACACATTTAAGGCACCCAGTGCCAGAGGCAGCAACACAACCCCAAAACATCATTGAACCTCCACCATATTTCACTGTAGGTACTGTGTTCTTTTCTTTGTAGGCCTCATTCCATTTTTGGTAAACAGTAGAATGATGTGCTTTTCCAAAAAGCTCTATCTTGGTCTCATCTGTTCACAAGACATTTTCCCAGAAGGATTTTGGCTTACTCAAATTCATTTTGGCAAAATGTAGTCTTGCATTTTTTATGTTTCTGTGTCAGCAGTGGGGTCCTCCTGGGTCTCCTGCCATAGCGTTTCGTTTCATTTAAATGTCAATGGATAGTTCGCGCTGACACTGATGCTCCCTGAGCCTGCAGGACAGCTTAAATATCTTTGGAATTTGTTTGGGGCTGCTTATCCACCATCCGGACTATCCTGCGTTGACACCTTTCATCAATTTTTCTCTTCCGTCCATGCCCAGGGAGATTAGCTACAGTGCCATGGGTTGCAAACTTCTTGATAATGTTGCGCACTGTGGACAAAGGGAAAACTAGATCTCTGGAGATGGACTTGTAACCTTGAGATTGTTGATATTTTTCACAATTTTGGTTTTCAAGTCCTCTTCTCCTCTTTCTGTAGTTCATGCTTAGTGTGGCACACAGAGAAACAGAATGCAAAGACTAAGTGAACTTCTCTCCTTTTTTATCTGCTTTCAGGTGTGATTTTTATATTGCCCACACCTGTTACTTGCCCCAGGTGAGTTTAAAGGAGCATCACATGTTTGAAACAATCTTATTTGTCCACAATTTTGAAAGGGTGCCAATAATTTTGTACAGTCCATTTGTAGAGTTTGGTGTGACATTATGTCCAATTAGCTTTTTTCCTCCCTTTTTTGGTTTAGTTCCAACACACAAACGTGTTACCGCAATCCTTTTCTGTGAGAAATACTTCATTTTCAGGAAAAATGTCAGGGGTGCCATGACTTAAACTATGTACCTATATTCAGTTATGTTGACCAGTAGTGACATTTATCTCTAAAATGGATAAAAGGCACAAAAAATGTGTAGAAACTAGAAAACATGAAGCTATAAACAGCTGCTAAAAACTGACACTAGTGTTTTACTACTAAAACTGTTTGTGGCTTTATATGCCTGTATAATGTACATTTTCAAAGCATGTGGTCATACCTCAGGGCTCCTATGGTGAGCCACACAGCAGGGAGTTGTTGCAAGCTACACACACCTCCCTAGCCACTGGTTGTGACCACATTATTATTATTTTAAAATTAAAAAACATTACTCATTGTTGACAACACGCTCAGTGTAGTCTATAGGCAAGCAGTGGGTTATGCTGTTAATCTCAATGGAATTAGAGCACTTACCTGAATGGTCTTCTGAGTGTCACCAATCCTGACAGACAATAACGGTGAAGACAGATTCCACTCACTAGCTACATTCACTTTAATGCCATCAACTTCCACCTGTTTGGACATCATAACAAACTATTAATATAAAGACAGCTTCTCTCAAGTTCATAACAGCACACAAAGCAAAAGGTATTTTAAACAGATGGCTTCCAAATAACCTGTCATGTTCACCAATCCTTCTATACGACTGGGTCCAACTATGTAAGCATCCAGTCATCTCTGGGGAGAGGTGAAGGACCTGTGAACAGCTGCCTCTGGATAATGCCACGTCAAGTGATTTTTAGCAAACAAGAAACCGCCAACCACACTGTAGACATTTGTAGACATGCTACATTTAATACCATTAGACAGGTAATTTCAATACCTTGAGGTGACTATTTGAGAGCTATAAAACAGGCCTTGCATATAATATACTCTCCAAGGAACATAGCTGTGTATTGCTTAAGTGAGTTGTACATGGCTGTTTTAATTAATAAGAAACTCTAATTAATGGGGAATTTTATGCTACACCTGGTTTAGTCATTCTTTCGGAAAATCATCATCATACTGCAGATTAATATCTGACAGCGGGGTTTCATTTAGCATAAAAGGTTGCATGGTTAATTTTATGTAGATGGTTAAAAGACTTCATATTTTATGCACTGAATACTGAAGGTATTTAGGATCTTTTATACAGCTTGAGAGGCTCTTCAAGACACCTTTTGAGACACTAATACCAATCGATTCAGCATACATACTTTTAAAGTAAAACCTTGATTTAGAACAAGTGCAATACTATTTATTTCACTTTTTAATCTATCTTCTTAACATATTTGAGCAATTTGCCCATCTTTTCACATCTTGATAATGACTTTTAATGATAAAGTACTGTGATATTTTAGTATATATGGTAAAAAGAAAAATTACCTTGTTTCTAACAACGACATCGATGTGGTCTGAAATGGCAGGCGATCCTCAACCCCAAGTGCAGTTGTGCACTTACGCTGGGGTGGAGGACCTGCATTTGTGGACCACAATATAGGTTCACTACTGTGGTAGATGTAAACAATGACATTAACTAATCCTCAAAACTCAGCCCATGGGTGAAAGATACATTAAATAGATGCCTAACAGTGGTATCTAACACTCTTATGTTATAATGGTATATGTGTAATGGATAACGGGAGCTTTTCCTGTTATCTAAATTAAATGGAGGCCAAAAATGCTATGCCAACCCAGTCTTCTACATTATACCCATGACCACTGTGAGAATTATTAGGTTTTCCTTACTGATGTGAGATAACATTTTAAAATTTGTAAGAAACAAGATATTATATGAGAATATTGTAAAATTATTATACAATTATACAATTTTCATTATATAAAACCAGTAAACCCAACATTAGGTTATGTTCACACTGTTAAAAACCATGTGCATAACCTGCTGAATAAACAGCCTGGGAAACTTGCAAATCAGCTTGGTTTTTACAAGTGGTTTTTAAGGCATATCTGCTATTTGCAAAAAATTTTTCTATACTGTAGATAATAACATTATGGACCTCATTTACTAAGCTTAAACAGGCCAGTTTTTGTCAGGTTATTTTGTCGCAGAGTGTCTGCGACGTGTCATCGCCAGGAAAATCTGACAAACCCGACTGCACTGTGAAAACCCAAAAAAGGGGCATGGACATAAGCAAAAAGGGGTCGTGGATAACCTATTTACTATTGAACTCACAGAAAATCCTGTGGATAAATGGCTGGAAATTTCTAACTAGAAAAAGCTGATCAGAAAATGTTTCCGACTTGTAAATCTGTGATCCCCATAGCAAATAAGGTGGAATCCTGCAAGTCTGAAACAACACCTCCCACTAGTAAAAACCCGACACTCTTAGTAAATGAGGCCCTATATGTATATTTGTAATATACATTGGTTAAAAAATTTGTATATTTTTTGGGTGGAAAAAAATGCTGTCTTGTCCCTCTGCAGCTATTGCCTATGTGTCTCTGTGCAGAAACAAAATACATGAAGTGAGGGAAGGACAAGCAGGGCTATGTGCAGGCTCCTGGCTTGCCAATCTGCCTGCTGTGTGAGCCGGAAACATGTCACAGATCCTCAGTGACATGCTCCCAGCTCACACAGCAGGCGGATTGACAGCCCTGCTTGTCCCCCCCCCCCCCCCCCCATTACTCCTGTATATTGTCTCTGCCTCTGCAAAGAGACACCCAGACAATAGCTTTTTTTAATCAATGTATATTACAAATATACGGTACATATATTGTTGATAATTTGTATATGATAAGAAAAGTTTCTGCAAAGTAGACCATTTTTTTTGTCATGTTTACTATAAAAAAATAAATAAATTTGTCAAATTTTTAACTAAAAACTTTTTTTTTAGGTTGTCCCATTGATTTCTATTGGAGCTTAAAATGCCCAAAACGAGTCAAGGTGGTCCTAACTCTACGTTTGTTAAAATTAGCACAATTTTGGGAAAGTCATCAACTGAAATTGATGGAAGAGGAAACCTTTCTGCGGCAAATAATCAGTGAGTCATAAAACTTTTTTTTTTTTGCAGCGTGAACATACCCTAAAAGTAGTAATCGACTTTCTGAGAGAACATTAGTAGAAACCTTTCGAATGAATGACAAACAAATGAATCACATTACCATTCTATATGGTGACTGCTTTACCCATTGGTATTCAACAACAAAATAATATACAATAGCTATAAATTATATTTTGGACAATTAAGACGATGTGGAAATGTTTTTTATGATTTGGTGGGAACATTAAATTTTCCAATGAACATAAATCCAGAGTAAAACAAAGAGAACGACCTGAAATAGTTCATACTGGAAACAAATTACCTACATCCTCTGCCACAGAGGGAAAAAACACATTTCCCTATCATATTATTGGAGCAATCACAAATCTCTTTCCATTACAATTACTAAACCCAGCATGTCATGCAAAATATTTGACAAGTATTCTTAATTTTGATAGAGGAGGCCAGCTGGATGCATTTGTGGATAGTACAGAATAAATAAACTTAAATAATGCATGGGATCAATAAGATATCTGCTATGTTTACTAAACATAACAAAGCAGGCCTTTATGCATGAACATTATCTGTAATGAGCTAAGCAGTATCTTGCAAATTTTTTAGCAGACAATTATGCAGTTAAGAGATGAAACAATAGTCATATGCAGTGATACAAAGTTAGGTTTTGTTGTAACTTTCCCCCGCTGAAGTAGCTGTAATATGTTTTTTTTTTTTTTTTTTTTGCAAGACAATTAGTATTTTTCAGTAGTAGCACTTAAGTATGCACAATTTACACATTTTTTAAGGGTAGAATGAAAGAAAAACACTAGTTTTTTGAGGGTCTAAATAATATAGCAACTTTATTCTACAGCAATTTGCTGTGATTACAACAATATTTTTAATGTAATTTTTTAAGGTTTACTTTTCTTGCTTTATTTAGAAATGCTAGAAAAGTGGACATAGGAGTACTTCATACAAAAGAAGCAACATTAAAAGGGATTATCCAGGAAAAAAAGATTTTATATATCAACTGGCTCTAGAAAGTTAAACAGATTTGTAAATTACTTCTATTAAAAAAAATCTTAATCCTTTCAGTACTTATGAGCTTATGAAGTTGAGTTGTTCTTTTCTGTCTAAGTGCTCTCTGATGACACTTGTCTCGGGAACCGTCCAGTTTAGAAGCAAATCCCCATAGCAAACCTCTTCTACTCTGTGCAGTTCCTAAGACAAGCAGAGATGTCAGCAGAGAGCACTGTTGCCAGACATAAAACAACAACTCAACTTCAGCAGCTGATAATTATTGAAAAGATTAAGAATTTTTTAATAGAAGTAATTTACAAATCTGTTTAACTTTCTGGAGCCAGTGATAGGCTGAAGCTCCGTGTGATGTGCCGGGCTAACAGGAAGTAAGAAGAATACAGCCCGGGGACCGAACACCTGTACCGGAGCTCCGGGGGCTCATTGGCAGGTAAGAGAAAGTGTGTTTTCTTTTATTTTGCAGCCCGGACGGGATAAAATGAAAAAAGTGCACGCCGGAGTACTCCTTTAATGCAAAGACATTCTCCCTCTGAACACCTGACTAGTGATTTAAAGTATCGAGCCGCACAGCAACCTGGAAGAACCTGAGACAACACTCATTTTGCATGCTGTTAAATATAAATGTAGAGGCAAATATCACAGAAGAATTACAAGACCACCATGAAACATAAGTACAGACACTATATTATGAATTACACTAACTTTGAAGTCCCCGTAGCATAGTCAAATAAAAAAAAAATCTGGAATACCCTTTTAAGAACTAGAAAAAAAAATTATAAACGTGCATTAGATTTTCAGCAAACAAAGCATATTTATAGGTTATCGAAACGTTTTACAATCTTCAACACAACTTTTTAATGAAATCCCCATGCTTTTCTAAATCTCAGGACCTTACTACAAGTCATATGAAGATCACGTAGATGTACACATATGGCCATAAAAGATTGATATCACTAGTAAGTAGTTGGTGATACACACTTTAGTTCAGCACTCTCCTATCATGTGAGTGCCTTAGAGGATGTATGGCAAATCCTGTGGCTATCACATAAATGTTTAAGATGGGAGTAACCATTTAAATTAGGCTTTGACAAGTTGCAGTCACTGATATCTAGCCCCCCGTACCCCACGTCACACTAATAGACACAAGGTCTCCAATGTCAATCCCTTCTATTAGTAAGCGTTGTTACAGCACAGGCAGTGGTGACGACATGATGCCACATGCCCCTGAGACTTCTAACTGTGCATTTATTACCATACAGCACAGAACTATTTTGATAAGTGATTATCTTTACTATCGCTGATTGTCTTGGGGACAACGGGATATGGTAAGAATGCAGATTTTACCCTATATAACTATATTGCCTCCAGTTATATAGGTTAAAATCTGATGACAGGTTCCCGTTAAAACATTTGTGTGTGTTTTTTAAATGGGCAATCTTTCTAATGTACTTTGTTAAAAAAAAAATATATATGTTTTATTTGTGTTTCAAAAAAGCTGCCACTAGGTGTCCAGACCACATTTCCCCCATCTCTTCTTTGGACTCCTGCTGGCCTGGCAGAAGTCCAAAATCAGGAAATTCAGTCTGGAGTGCAGAGGAGTGTGTGTGCAGCCTTAGCAAATCATAGCTCATCTCACACTAAACTGCTCTGAGCTGTGTGTAGCAGAGTGAGGGAGGAAGTTCTCCTCTGTATGGCTTCAGATTATATCACGCCTGCTGGTGAACGCCTCTTCCCAGTCTGTGAATCTGACTGAGCAAAAAATACAGAGGAATATCAAGGTAAAAAACTAAAACATAATAAAAATAAAGGTAGGAGGTGGTTTATCATGATGGGGGCAGTGAACTGGGAGGATTATAAAATTTTACAAGATGATGACAGGTACTCTTTAAATGACCAGGAGATAAAGAAAAATGTATCTCCTTGTAGTAAGTAGAGATGAGCGAACTTACAGTAAATTCGATTCGTCACAAACTTCTCGGCTCGGCAGTTGATGACTTATCCTGCATAAATTAGTTCAGCTTTCAGGTGCTCCCGTGGGCTGGAAAAGGTGGATACAGTCCTAGGAGACTCTTTCCTAGGACTGTATCCACCTTTTCCAGCCCACCGGAGCACCGGAAAGCTGAACTAATTTATGCAGGAAAAGTCAGCAACCACCGAGCCGAGAAGTTCGTGAAGAATCGAATTTACTGTAAGTTCGCTCATCTCTAGTAGTAAGGTCAAGACATCTAGAAAACCATTTCATAAAGAATTTTTGTATTAAAAAAACTGGGGGGGGGAAAGTTGGTGCGTCTTATATGGCGAATACCTGCGGCCATCAATGGCCGGGACCCGTGGCTAATACAGGACATCACCGATCGCGGTGATGCCCTGTATTAACCCTTCAGACGCAGCGATCAAAGCTGACCGCCACGTCTGAAGTGAAAATAACACTAACCCGGCTGCTCAGTCGGGCTGTTCGGGACCGCCACGGTGAAATCGCGGCATCCCGAACAGCTTACAGGACACCGGGATGGACCTTACCTGCCTCCTCGGTGTCTGCTCCGTGTCGGGATCCCCTGCATGGCCTGCACTCTCCTTTGACGTCATCACGTCGTTGCGCACGCCTTCCCGTCATCCAATAGGAGCGGCGTGCGTAGCGACGTGAAGACGGCGACGGAGAGCATGGATCCCGGGGAAGCGGTGACAGCGATGGAGCGACATCCAGGGCAGCGGTGACGGGTCCGGAGCAGCGGGGACACGTGAGTATATCCTCCTATACCAGTAGTCTTCAACCTGCGGACCTCCAGATGTTGCAAAACTACAACTCCCATGCATGCTGGGAGTTGTAGTTTTGCAAAATCTGGAGGTCAGCGGGTTGAAGATTATTGTTGGGTCCAGAATCTTTTTTTTCTAGATTTTAGACCTTTAAAATAGGGTGCGTCTTATATGCCGGTGCATCCTATAGGGCGAAAAATACGGTACTTATAAATACCCTGTGTTTTCAAAAACCATAATACCGCTTTAATATGGGTAAAAAAAAAATGTGAAGCACATTTAAAAATTTTCTAGTTCTTATTATTACTGTTTTATTATTTTCTACCTGAAAAACTATAGCAAAACATTTTGAAACATAAAAAAAGACAATAACTAGAAAAGCGCCATTACACAGTTAACAGTATAAAACAAAATAAGATATCTGTCATGCAGTAATACATTTGTTGTCTTTGATCATGTTTGCTGCAAATTTGGAAACATTACATACATACCCTTGTAACATACAAATTGTGCAATTCCCTTTTAAAATATCTAACAAAAATTGTGCACTTCCCTTTTAAAATATCTAACTGCGAACATATTAACCCACACTTAAAATTGTGTGGTTAATTTCTTCATAGCATAGTGTAAAAATTTAATAGGCGCTTCACCAACCGCTGTGAGTTATAAATTATTACAAGAAATTATAACTGGAGCTAAAACACGTAGGCAAAGGAGTAAAAAAATCTATAGCACATGCTTTGTCAGCGCACAAAATAATATTCAATAATTAACTGTCTTTTGAATGGCATACTGCTAAAGAGGTCTGTAACAGCAGGAGGCAGTTTGAACCAATCATTAGGTGCTATATATGGTATATCCGGAATACTTAATATTAAGCAGAGAGGAACCTTGCTATCATTATTCACGTTCCTCAAAAAAAAAGTATGTCTGTTAAATACAACAGACATACTAATAGACGCTAATAAAATAAATCCAGAGACAAAAAAAATTTAAATTACAGCTCGGATTTTGAGGAAGAAGCACTTCTTATTAGCAAAATAGTCATTTAAAATAGCTATGAGTTAAGACAGTTTTATTTTCTTTTATTTAAAATATGTATTCATAAGTGTTATAACTTGTCACAATTACTGCTTCTTATTACGTACTTCTCTCTTTACATGTCTATTGTGAAATTTGGCATTCATTAAATGGAAAAAAAAAGACAAATCTAGACAATATCAATGGTGGGAATTTTTATGACCGTATGAACTTTGATTTCACACAGAATACATTACAGGATTACCAATTTGTAGGTCTTGTTTTGCGTTATTCATTACGGCACTGGAAAATATTATCTCATTTTTCTTTCATATCTAGGAATCTGATGATTCCAGCTTCCACCTGACCAGTTCAGGCAGGGGAAAAAACATAATCTATTACAGGAAACAGAAGTAGACAATAAAGTGTTCAGTAGTTGAAAGGACAATGATTGCTAACCATTCCATCACCAGACATATGCGCTCATAAAATGTTTGATTGATGAAAGCCGGAAACCACTTAAGTTACTGTGCAGGCATCTGACCTGAGAAATGATCATGCATCTATTGTCATTTACACATAAGCTGAATAGAATGGTTGGTGACAAAAAGCCCTTTTGCACTGACGTTTATTGAGAAACTATTCGTCGTGTATCTTTTGTGTGGCCGTCTAAATTATTATCATTGGCCATACATTGCCCTGTCAGGTGATGTGCAGTGAACAACGAAGAATTTAAAGAATCTCATGACTAACTGAGCGATGCGAAGGCCCAGTAAACAAACAGTGATCACTGAGATTGGCGCTCATTATCGGGGCAGTAACTGATGGATGTTTTGTACCATAAATGGGACTGGCTCACATTTGAAAAAGTACATGGTTGTTAGAGATAAGCAAAGTTACAGTGATTCGATTCGGCACGAACTTCTCGGCTCGGCAGTTGCTGACAGTCTCCTAGGACTGTATCCACCTTTTCCAGCCCACCGGAGCACCTGAAAGCTGAACTAATTTTTGCAGGCTCAAGTCAGCAAGTGCCAAGCCAAGAAGTTTGCAACAAATCGAATCACTGTAACTTCGCTCATCTCTAATGGTTGTCTCAAAGAAAGCTTCATCGCAATTAAAGCATACGTGGGAAAATTTATCGAAGCTGGTGCAGAGGAAAAGCTGATCAGTTGTCCATAGCAACCCATCAGATTGCTTGTTTTATTTTCAAGAGGCCTTTTCAAAAATAAAAGCAATCTCATTGCAATGGGCAACTGGTCAGCTTTTCCTCTGTACAGATTCTGATACATCTCCGCTACAGTACTTGCATTTTGCAGACCCTCTGTCAGTTTTCCATGAGCTCACCTTTTACTGCACTTATTCCTCTGCCATTTCCCTGTAGAATTCTCAGTATAGGACCTGATCTAATCTCTCAATGATCTGATAATCCATATTTTCTCTTTAGGGTAGGCTCACAATTGCCATATTTTGTTGCTGTGTCTTTTCCTATTCATTGAACTCAATAGGTAGCAAAATCAGCTGCAGAAAATATGCAGTAAAATAAGTAATGTGACCCTACCTTAAAACACATTTAGGTATTTCCCACTGTGCATCTGCTCCAAGCAGGCAGTGTCTACAGCGGAAAATATGCCGCTATGAGCAGACACACAGAGCTAACCGCCCACAGTAGGAATTTGCTCATGTGACTGATGTTGGCGCATTTTCAGCGAGAAATACTCTGGGGATGTGCTCCATGTGACCCTACCTATCAGGAGTAAATTGTATATAACTGATCAGTGCAGAGGGAAGGAGAAACATTTTGAGAGAGGAAAGATGCATGCTTATCTAATAAAGTATTTAAAAAAGTAAAAGGTTTCTTATATTTGCTTTAATTACAAAGGTTTACAAATGGATCAAGTCACCTCCTGAGTGTTTTTTTTGGCATGATCCTCATACTGGGGACCTGCTTAAGATATACAGGTAGAACATTTATGAAGAGAACAAAGAGATTAACCCCTTAAGGACGCAGCCCTTTTTCACCTTAAGGACTGAGCCCTTTTTCGCAATTCTGACCACCGTTGCTTTACGAATTAATAACGCAAAAACGCTTTTACCGAATATTCTGATTCTGAGATTGTTTTTTCGTGACATATTCTACTTTATTTTGGTGGTAAATTTTCGGCGTTACTTGCATCCTTTTTTTGGTGAAAAATCACAAAATTTCATGAAAATTTTGAAAATTTTTCTAACTTTGAAGCTCTCTACTTGTAAGGAAAATGGATATTCACAATAAATTTTAATTTTATTCACAAATACAATATGTCCACTTTATGTTGGCATCATAAAATGGACATATTTTTCCTTTTTGAAAAAATTAGAGGGCTTCAAAATAGAGCAGCAATTTTCAAAAAAATCTGAATCTGAATCTGAAGGGACAGATGTTACAGAACTACAACTCCCAGCATGCTTGGGCAGTCCAGGCATGCTGAGAGTTGTAGTTTGGCAACATCTGGAAGGCTACTGTTTGGGCACCACTGTAAAAGTGGTCTCCAAACTGTGACCCTCCAGATGTTGCAAAACTACAACTCCCAGCATGCCCAGATCACTTTACTTTCACTTTCAATTCCTCCCCCCCCCCCCCCCCCCACTGTAGTTTCCCTACCTGACCCAGGATCCAGCAGTCTCCAGCGACGATCGGGGATCTCCAGGTTTCTTCTCCTGCAGGTACCGGCCTCCATCTTCTTCCCACAATCCCCTCGACATCCAGGGGAGGACAGAATGGGGGGTTGCCATGGCAACCCACTGTCCTGCTCTGCCATTGGTCAGAATCAGTTCTGACCAATGGCAGGGGATAGGAGGAGATCGCAGCTCCGATCATCGCTATTTTCCGGGTGATCGGGTCACCAGAGACCCGATCAGCCCGGAATAGCAGAAAATCGCATGTCTGAATTGACATGCGATTTTCTGCGATCGCCGACATGGGGGCGTCTCAGGACCCCCCTGGGCGATGTGCCAGGGTGCCTGCTGAATGATTTCAGCAGGCATCCCGATCCGGTCCCCAACCGGCTAGCGGCAGGCACCGGAATTCCCACGGGTTCATACTCCCCACATCCGTAAGGACTCCGGATGCAGGGCGTATGCATACGCCCGGCGTCCTGAACAGGTTAAAGGGGTTGTTGTTGTTTTTCTTCTATTAACCCAGTCTGGCTTATTTTTTTATTTCTTTCTCCTATCCGTCTAAGAGCCATAACTCTTGCTTTTTTGTGGGACTTATTGTACTTTGTAATGACACTTTTAATTTTACCATAAAATATAAAGCAATACATAAACATGAAAAGAAAATGCAACTTAGCAAATTTTGTGGCTTTTGTTTTTACACAGTGCACTTGGGGTACTAAACGGTGGATGGAGGAGAATAGTTATTAATTGGTTCATGTTCTCTATACACCTTTCATCTTTTGCAAATCCCCATAGCAAACCTCTCCTGTTCTGGACAGTTCCTGACATGGACAGAGGTGTCAGCAGTGAGCAATGTGGTCAAACTAAAAAGAAGTACTCAACTTCCTCTGTAGTATGCAGCAGCTGATAAGTACTGGAAGGATTCATATTTTTTATGGAAATAATTTACAAATTTGTTTAACTTTATGGCACCAGTAGATAAAAAAAAATTCTACCGGGAGTACCCCTTTAACAGTAGAAAGGAAAGGAAAGGAAGGAGATGTTTGGGTTCATGGAGAACTGGGCTGACTACTCTGATGACAACAGGCTCTAGGGTGGGGATGGGCTGCAACTAAATAGGGAGGATGCTGTGGTGCTCAATCTATACATTTGGGGGAGTGTTTAAACCAGGAACTGGCAACTATAGAAAAGACAAAAATCATTTTCTTTTTGGAACACAGTGCTCTCGGCTGAATCACGAGCACAGTGCTCTCTGCTGACATCTCTGTTCATTTTAGGAACTGACCAGAACAGCATATGTTTGCTATGGGGATTTTCTCCTACTCTGGACAGTTCTTGGACAGAGATGTCATCAGAGAGCACTGTGCTTGTGATGTCAGCAGAGAGCTCTCTGTTCCAAAAAGAAAATTTCTCCTGTAGTATTCAGCAACTAGTAAGTACTGGAAGGATTAATATTTTTTAATAGAAGTAATTTAAACCGATTTGTAACTTTCTGGCACCAGTTGATTAAAAAATAAATAAAAAGTTTTCCACCGGAGTACCCCTTTAAGGAACTGGATTTCATGACTAAGGAAAAATATGACATAGTGGGAATAACAGAGACATGGCTACAACTTGTTTGATAAGGATAAAAATAAAAATAGAAAGGGGGAAGTTTTTAATAATACACCAACCAGAAGCTACATAAAATCTTTTACTTGGGCAAACAGAAGCAACAAACCACAATGAGGCCATTATTGTTGGAGACTTGCACTTCTGGATATAAACTAGGAAACTAAAATCTACAGATCTCAAAAGGAAACAGGTTTTTGTCCCCAGGACCCAAACTACAGAAGTGGGTTATTTGGACTTAACCCCTTAAAGGGTTTATCCAGGAACAGAAAAACAGAGCTATTTTTTTAAACCCTTAAGGACCAGTTTTAATTTAAAATTTAAAAATTTTTGTTCTTTCGTATTTTCTACGTCACCTTCTAAAAATCAGTACGCTTTCAGTTTTGCAACTACAGACCCACATGAGTGCTTGTTTTTGCACCACCAATTCTACTTTGTAATTACATTAATCACTTCACCACAAAATGTACAGCGAAACCAGAAAAAAAATATTTGTAGGGTAAAATTGGAAAAAACCCTGCTATTTTGTAACTTTTCGGGGCTTACGATTCTACACAGTGCACAGTTTGGTAAAAATGACACCATATCCTTATTCAGTAGGTCCATACGGTTAAAAGATACCCAATACATATAGGATTTATTTTATTTTACTACAAAAAAAAAACTTAACTACATGCACCAAAATTAGCATGTTTAAAATTGTCAGCTTCTGACCTCTATAACTATTTTATTTTTCTGTATACTGGGTGGTATGAGGGCTAATTTTTTGCGTCGTGAACTGAAGTTTTTAACATTGCCATTTTGATGGGGCTTGTTGATCGCTTTTTATACATTTTTTTCAGGGTAAACAAAGTGGCCATAACATAAATACGCAATTTTGGACTTTGGAATTTTTGTTAGCCATTGACCATGTAGTTTTATTAAATAATAGTAACATTAAATCATAGAAAACCACATGTGAAGTTAAAATGCTCAGTGCTGCTCACTTGCTACCAATTATTTATATATATTTTTTTTCATTTGGATAGGTAGTACCCCAGTGTTGGAGGCCTCTCACGCCTTCCTGATAATTCTGTGCTTAATGCACCTACACTGGTCGTTAAGGGGTTAAAAAAATGCTCTCCGTCTGTCTCCAGGTTGGGTGTGGTATTACAACTTGGCTCCATTCACTTTCATGGAACTAAGTTGCAGCACCACACCCAACCTGGAGGCAGACAAGCAGTGGTTTCTAAAAGAAATTAGGTCTGTTTTTCTATTTCTGGATAACCCCTTTACAGGACACAGCCCATTTTGGCCTTAAGGAAACACAATTTTATTTTTGCATTTTCATAACTTTTATATTTCCATCCACAGAACCATATAAGGGATTGTTCTTTGTGCGACGAATCATTCTTTGTAATGACATCACTGATTTTACCATAAAATGTATGGCAAAACCCCAAAAATATATTATTTCTGTGGGATAACAAACAAAAAACACAATTTTGCAAATTTTGGAAGGTATTGTTTTCACACTGTACAATTTAAAGTAAAAATTACATGTTTTCTTTATTCTGTGAGTCAATACCATTAAAATGATAGCCTTGTTTACATACTTTTTTATTATGTTATACCTTCAAAAAAAACTAATTATTTTTAGTTTACAAAATAAGTATGTTTAACCCATTAACAACGCAGCATGTATATTTACATCCTGCGCTGGCTCCCGATATGTGAAGCACGCTCAGGGGCTGAGTGAGGTTCATACCCGGCAGGTCACGGTTGCTATCAACAACCAGGACCCGCGGCTAATACCGGACATCATCAATCGGGCCGATGTCTGGTATTAACCCTTAAAGGGGTATTCCGCCCCTGGCGTCTTATCCCCTATCCAAAGGATAGGATAAGATGTTAGATCGCTGCGGTCCCGCTGCTGGGGACCCCGGGGATCGCCGCTGCGGCACTCCGCCATCATTACCGCACAGAGCGAGTTTGCTCTGTGCGTAATGACGGGCGAAACAGGGTCCGGAGCAGCGTGACGTCATGGCTCCGCCCTTCATGACATCACGGCCCGTCCCCTTAATGCAAGTCTATGGCCGGGGGCGTGACGACAGTCACGCCCCCTTCCCATAGACTTGTATTGACGGGGGCGGGCCGTGACGTCACGAGGGGCGGAGCCGTGACATAACGATTCTCCGGCCCCTGTATTGCCCGTCATTACATGCAGAGTGATCTCGTTCTGCGCAGTAATGATAGCGGGGTGCTGCAGCAGCGATCCCCGGGGTCCCTAGCAGCGGGACCCCGGCGATCTGACATCTTATCCCCTATCCTTTGGATAGGAGATAAGATGTCTAGGGCGGAATACGCCTTTAAGATGATGCAATCAAAGTTGATTGCGGCATCTAAAATGGGAAAATACTGTTGCAGGTTAGATCAGTGGGCTGTTCGGGACCGCCGCGGTGAAATCGTGGCATTCCAAACAGCTGAGAGGACAGCGGGAGGCTTCTTACCTTGCGTCCCGCCATCCGATTGTCGCTCTGCTTCTCCATGCCTAAGATCCAGGCTAGAGCAGCAGAGCACCGATAACACCATAGCATTGAACAGTGTATGCAATCCAAGGATGGCATGTAACAGTCCCCTATGGGGACAAAAAAAGTGTGTAAACAAATTTAAAAAAAAAAGTTAATAAATGTGATTTAATTCCTTCAGTAATAAAAGTTTGATTCACCCCCGTTTTCCCATTAAAACAAAAATGTAAATAAAAATAAACATATGTGGTATCGCTGCGTGTGTAAATGTCCAAACTATAAAAATATAATGTTAATTGAACCACACGGTCAATGGCGTACACGTAAAAAATTCTGATCACCTTCTATACCATAAAAAAACAATGTATAAAAATCGATCAAAAAGTCCCATCAAAACAATCATGCTACCAATAAAAACTTCAAATCACGGTGCAAAAAAGTTATAGGGGTCAGAAAATCACAATTTTACACATACTAATTTTGGTGCATGTAGTTATAATTTTTTTAAAGTACTAAAATAAAATAAAACCTATATAAATTAGGTATCCTTGTAACCGTATGGACCTACATAATAAAGATAAGGTGTCATTTTTACCAAAAAGTGTACTGCATAGAATCGGAAACCCCCAAAATTGACAAAATAGCATTTTTATTTTTCCAATTCTGTCCCACAAATATTTATTTTCTGGTAAATTTTGTGGTGAAATGATTGATGTCATTATGAAGTACAATTGGTGGCACAAAAAATAAGCCCTCATATGGGTCTGTATGTGCAAAATTGAAAGAGTTATGATTTTTAGAAGGTGATGAGGAAAAAACGAAGGTGCAAAAACAGAAAACACCCTGCATCCTTAAGGGGTTAAAATTGCCCTATTTTGACCACCTATAACCTGTATGAGGGATAATTTTTTGTGCCGTGATCTATAGTTTTTATTAGTACCCCTTTTGTGTATGAAGCTTTTTAATAGTTTTTTTTTATTAAAAAAAAAATTTGGGATGTAATGTGACAAAAAAGCAGCAACTTGGGACTCTTATTATTTTTTTTTTCATATATGTCGTTCACCATACGGGATCATTAACATTATATTTCGATAGCGCGGACATTTACGCATGCACCGATACCAAACATGTTTATTAAAATTTTTTTATGCGTTTTGGGGTAAAATGGGAAAGAGGGGCCATTTACATTTTTCTTAACTGTACATTTCTACACTTTTTATTTCCCCACATAAGATTGCAGGTACTGATCAGTGCTATTCATAGGCATAGCACTGATTTGTATTATCACCGATATTCTTCTCTGGTCTGCTAGAAGGCACACAAGAGAAGAAGAGGTCGGGAGAGCGGCGGAGGCAAGTGAGGGGACCTCCATCCACCATCTTGGCATCTAAGGGGTTAATGGCGGACATCAGCCCAATAGTAAAACCTCCCCCACTGAGTCAGAAAAGACATTATGTAATATAGTGTAATTCTTTGTCCTGCCCTGTTCTCCTATTGGGTATATGTAGTGCCAGGCAGTTAGTTATCTCAACCCATAGAGGACATGCAACAGACATGTACATAGCTGCTGCCTGGTCCTACATGTACATTGCATTGCACATTGAGTCTATGCGCTCATTTCATAGACAGTGACGACTACTATCAGCAAAAGCCACTCACAGTAAATGATGGACATCAGCAGTTGCATAAAGTAGTCTCCTGTAAAGGACTTAAAAAGTATTCATAAAATAAAATATTAAAAAAGCCCCTAATTCCATATTTTTTTTAATATAAAAAAGAAAAGTTAAATAAAAATAAACATATTTGGTATTGCCGCCTGCAGAATTGTCCAAACTATTTAACGGCATTGATCCCGTACTGTGAACGATGTAAAACAATATTAGTCCAAAATTGCAGATTTTTGGTCCATGTCCCATTATAGAAGAATGAAATACACTGCTCAAAAAAATAAAGGGAACACTAAGATAACACATCCTATATCTGAATAAATGAACTAATCGTATGAAATACTTTCGTCTTTACATAGTTGAATGTGCTGACAACAAATCAACACAAAAAATGCAAATGGAAATCAAATTTATCAACCCATGGAGGTCTGGATATGGAGTCACACTCAAAATCAAAGTGGAAAACCACACTACAGGCTGGTCCAACTTTGATGTAATGTCCTTAAAACAAGTCAAAATAAGGCTCAGTAGTGTGTGTAGCCTCCTCGTGCTCGTTTGGCCTACCTGCAACGTCTGGGCATGCTCCTGATGAGGTGGCGGATGGTCTCCTGAGGGATGTCCTCCCAGACCTGGACTAAAGCATCTGCCAACTCCTGGACAGTCTGTGGTACAAGGTGGCGTTGGTGGATACAGCAAGACATGATGTCCCAGGTGTGCTCAATTGGATTCAGGTCTGGGGAACGGGCGGGCCAGTCCATAGCATCAATACCTTCCTCTTGCAGGAACTGCTGACACACTCCAGCCACATGAAGTTTAGCATTGTCTTGCATTAGGAGGAACCCTGGGCCAACCACACCAGCATATGGTCTCACAAGGGGTCTGAGGATCTCATCTCAGTACCTAATGGCAGTCAGGCTACCTCTGGCAAGCACATGAAGGGCTGTGCGTCCCCCCAAAGAAATGCCACCCCACACCATTACTGACCCACCACCAAACTGGTCATGCTGGAGGATGTTGCAGGACGTTCTCCACGGCATCTCCAGACTCTGTCAAGTGTGCTCAGTGTGAACCTGCTTTCATCTGTGAAGAGCACAGGGCGCCAGTGGCAAATTTGCCAATATTGGTGTTCTCTGGCAAATGCCAAACATCCGGCACGGTGTTGGGCTGTAAGCACAATCCCCACCTGTGGACGTTGGGCTCTCATACCACCCTCAGGCTAGGTTTCCACTTGTTTTTTTTCTGGCAGTTTTTGGAAAACTGTCACTGCAGTTTTTGAGCCAAAGCCAGAAGTGTATTCAAAAGGAATAGGACATATAAAGGAAGGACTTACACTTCTCCTCCCTTATGGATCCACTTCTGACTTTGGCTCAAAAACTGCAGTGGCAGTTTTCCAAAAACTGCCAGAAAAAAAACCAAGTGGAAACCTAGCCTCAGAGTATGTTTCTGACCATTTGAGTGGACACATGCAATTTGTAGCCTAATGGAGGTCATTTTGCAGGGCTCCTCCTTGCACAAAGGTAGCGGTCCTACTGCTGGGTTGTTGGCCTCCTCCAAATCTCTTGATGTTCTGGCCTGTCTCCTGACCGCGCCTCCATGCTCTGGACACTACGCTGACAGACACAGCAACCCTTCTTGCCACAGCTCGCATTGATGTGCCATCCTGGATGAGCTGCACTACCTGAACCACTTGTGTGGGTTGTAGACTCTTATGCCACCACTAGAATAAAAGCACCACCAGCATTCAAAAGTGACCAAAACATCATCCAGGAAGCATAGGAACTGAGAAGTGGTCAGTAAAACTCCTTTATTGGGGGTGTCTTGCTAATTGCCAATAATTTCCAACTGTCGTTTGTTCCATTTGCACAACAGCATGTGAAATTGATTGTCAGTGTTGCTTCCTGAGTGGACAGTGTGATTTCACAGAAGTGTTATTGACTTGGAGTTACAAAGTGTTCCCTTTATTTTTTTGAGCAGTGTAAAAAGTGATCAAAAAGTCCCATCAAAACATAAATGGTACTGACAATCACAAAACTGAGCCCTCAAACAACCTTTATAAGGAAAAAAAATAAAAGTTATAGGGGTTAGTTAGAATAGGGCCTTTTTAGGAATGCCTATTTTGTTTGACTTTTTTCTTTTTTTAAATAGTACCATAATAGAAGAGAATATACACATGGGTTAATTATTTAATCATATTGACCACAGAATAAAGATAACATGTCAGTACTACCATAAAGTGCACTGTGTACAAATAGGGGTAGGAATGGCTCCAATTTCCCGCAACAAATAGTAATGTTTAAGTTTTGCTGTACATTGTATGGTTAAATAAAAAGTGTCATTGCAAAGTATAATTGATGCCACAAAAAGACAAGCACTCACATGGTTCTGTGGATGGAAAAATAAGAGTTGTGTCTCTTAAATTGAAATTAGCTGTGTCCTTAAGGCCAACATGGGTTGAGTCCTTAACCACATAAGGACTCAGGGCGTACAGTGAAGGACTCAGGGTTCATCATAGCGGGTCGGACCAGGCCTCTAACAATGGCTGGGACCCGTGGCTAATAGCGCACGACACTGATCACTGTGCTGCACGCTATTAACCCTTTAGACGTGGCGTTCAAAGTTGACTGCTGCGCCTAAAGTGAAAGTAAATTACTCCAGGCTAGCTCAGATTTCGCCGCGGCGATCCTGAACAGCCAGAACACAAAAGGAGGGCCCCTACCTTCCTCCTGTGTGTCCGATCGCCAAATGACTGCTCAGTGCCTGAGATCCAGGCATGAGCAGTCAAGCGGCAGAATCATTGATCAATGTTATCCTATGGGATAACAATGATCAATATAAAAGATCAGTATGTGCAGTGTTATAGCCCCCTATGGGAGCTATAACACTGCAAAAAAAAACAAAAAAAACTGAAAAAAGTTAATAAAGATCATTTAACCCCCTTCCCTAGTAAAAGTTTGAATCACCCCCCTTTTCCCATTTAAAAAACAAAAAACTTGTGTAAACAAAAATAAACATATTTGGTATCGCCGCGTGTCCGAATGAAAAATACATCATTAATTAAACTGCACGGTCAGTGGCGTATGCGCAAAAAAAAATCCAAAGTCCAAAATAGCGTAATTTTTGGTCACTTTTTATATCATGAAAAAATTAATAAAAAGCAATCAAAAAATGCGATCAATACAAAAATGGTACAGCTAAAAACTTCAGATCACGGCACAAAAAATTAGCCCTCATATCGCCCCGGACACGGAAAAAAAACTAAAGTTATAGGGGTCAGAAATGAAAATGTTAAAGTATTCATTTTCGTGCATGTAGTTATGATTTTGTCCCAGAAGTATGACAAAATCAAACCTATATAAGTATGGTATCATTTTAATTGTATGGACCTACCGAATAAAGAGGAGGTGTAATTTTTTACGAAAAAGTTCAAACGGAAGCCCCTAAAATTTACAAAATGACGTTTTCTTTCTTCAATTTTGTTGCACAATGATTTTTTTTCCATTTCGCCGTAGATTTTTGGGTAAAATAGTAGAATAGAAAAGTAGAATTGGTGACGCAAAAAATAAGCCATCATATGGATTTTTAGGTGCAAAATTGAAAGGATAGGGGATAAGATGTCAGATCGCTGCGGTCCCGCTGTTGGGGATCCCCGGGATCTCCGCTGCGGCACTGCGCTATCATTACTGCACAGAGCGAGTTCGCTTTGTGCGTAATGATGGGCGATACAGGGGACTGAGCAGCATGACGTCATGGCTCCGCCCCTCTTGACATCACGGCCCGTCCCCTTAATGCAAGTCTATGGCAGGGGGCGTGACGACCGCCACGCCCCCTCCCATAGACTTGTATTGAAAGGGGCAGGTTGTGATGTCACGAGGGGCCGAGCCATGACGTAACGATGCTCCGGCCCCTGTATTGTCCGTCATTACGTGCAAAGCGAACTCGCTCTGTGCTGTAATGATAGCACAGTGCCGCAGCGGGGATCCGGGGATCCCCAGCAGCGGGATCGCGGTGATCTGACATCTTATCCCCTATCCTTTGGATAGGGGATAAGATGTCTAAGGGAGGAGTACACCTTTAAAGGGTTAAAAAGGTACTTCATTGCTAGACCCCCTGCGATCTCTGTGCAGACACTCAGCATTCTGAACATTATGTCACGCCCCCTAACATAGACATGAATGGAGGGGGTCGTGGCGTGACGTCACGACCACGGCCTCCCGAATCCAGGGTTCTGAATAGAATGTTCCGAATGCCTGGCATCTGTACGGAGATTGCGGTCCCAGCGGCTGGACCTCCACAATCAGACATCTTATCCTCTATACTTTGGATAGTCCCCCTGTTAAGGGTTAAAGGTCCTGTGCTTTGTCCTCTTTGTCTCCTGCCTTCACCCTGGTCCCCCGCCCGAGGCGAACATCACTGTCACGCCAGTCCAGCAGGACAGGCCTCTGCAGTGATGTATTGCTGCATTAAAGATGAAGAATTTATTACAGTAGGCTAAATTAGAGAGGGTGGGAGGATTCTTGGCATCCTTGCGGGGAGGCAAGGACTGCCGGGAAATGTAGTTTTAAAGGGTTTCTCCGGTGCTTAGACATCTTATCCCCTATCCAAAGGATAGGGGATAAGATGCCTGATCGCGGGAGTCCCGTCGCTGGGGATCCCCGTGATCTTGCACGCGGCACCACGTTTATAATCGGTCCCCGGAGCGTGTTTGCTCCGGGTATGATTACCGGCGACCACAGGGCCGACGGCGTGTGACGTCACGCCTCCGCCCCCGTGTGACGTCACGCTCCGCCCCTCAATGCAAGCCTATGGGAGGGGGCGTGATAGCGGCCACGCCCCCTCCCATAGGCTTGCATTGAGGGGCGGAGCGTGATGTCACACGGGGGCGGAGGCGTGGCGTCACACGCCGTCGGCCCTGTGGTCGTCAGTAATCAGACCCGGAGTGAACACGCTCCGGGGACTGATTATAAACAGGGTGCCGCGTGCAAGATCACGGGGGTCCCCAGCGGCGGGACTCCCGCGATCAGGCATCTTATCCCCTATCCTTTGGATAGGGGATAAGATGTCTAAGCACCGGAGAACCCCTTTAAGTTGGCGCTCCGGAGGAAGGGAATAATCAGAAATGCAGTGGCAGCTAGAGGACAACAGCGCACAAAGAAGTTAAGAAGGGTATAGGGTCTTTCAACAGGATTGGTGCATAGTAAATAAGATGCATCAAAAAGGTTAAAAGTGAGCCTGGAAACTACAGACCTGTACGTATAACCTCTTTTGCTGGTAAATTGATTTATAGTTCATAGGGTATCTCATTGGAAATATATCTATAACTCCATATCAGAATGAGTTTAAGAGGAACTGGGCTAAATCGTTGACTGGGCCAGGCTAAATCATTGGATATTACACAACTTGATCTTTAGAAAGCCTTTTATAATCTGCTATACAATCATGGGATACATAAATCAGATGCTTAAGCTGAGATAGAAACAAGTACATACTCTATTTGAACCACCTATAGTAGTGAGGTACCAGAGGGGTCATAATTGGGCCATATCCTCTTCAATATATTTATTAAAGGAGTACTCCAGCGCAACATAACTTATCCCCTATCCAAAGGTCAGAGCGTTGGGGCCCCCCGGGATCTCCTGTATGGCACCATGGCAGTCTGCAGGAAGTTCAGTTTCTTCCCCGCAGAAAGCCACGGCTGACACGCCCCATCCATGTATCTCTATGGGGTACATGGAGGGGGCGGGTCGGCCGACACGGCATGCGGGGAGGGAACACCCCCTTTCCAGCATACTGCCCCGGCACCGTCCAGGAGATCCTACAGATGTCCTTTAATGTGCTTGTGGAGGAATTTAACTGTAAAATGTTTACAGATGATACTAAGCTATGTAAAGCAGTTTGACTTTTGGCTCTGCCTATATGAGCCTTCTTAAAAGTGAAAACAACACATATTGTAATGTGGCACATCAGCACCAAAAGCAGTCAATCCACTAAGTTAACTTCAGTATACAAAGCACCAAAAATCTGCTCCTGAAAATTGCAAGCATTTGCTAAATACCTCAGAGAGGCAGATACTTTTTGTTGGTTTTTGCCCAAAAGGTAGACAACCAAAGTAAATAATGGAATGGGTCGACTACAGTACCCAAGTGAGATTATAAATTAGGGTTAGGGTGCATTCACATCACAATTTTGCTATGCAGTTCCCGTATACGTTTTTATTAGGAAAACCGTACTACGTTATAGAAAACCATATACATAGACATCCCCTACAAAAACGTATGCAGCAAGTAGTATCCGGTTGCATACATTTTGGGTCGTGTACGGTTTTGTGCGCTTTTTTTTTTTTTTTTAACCTACTACAGTTTTGTGTCCTGTTTTAAAACAATATACGACCCGTATATATATATTTTTTTTACATTGAAGTCAATAAAAAAACATATGTCTACAGTGCCATACAGTTTTTGGGATACGTCTTTTCCTTGCACATAGAAAACCACACCTACTGTTCTTGGAATTTCAATAAAACAATCTGAACTTCATTGCAGGAAAGTGTTAGTGAAAAAAATGTATACGTTTTTCTTTGCAAAAACAGATGCAACCGGACATTTAAATTTTAAAGGCATACGGTTTAAAAACGTATACAGTTTAAATTATGAGAACAAGTTTGCATACTGTTTTGACAGTTTTTGAAGCATACGTTTTCCTAAAAAAAAAAAATAAAAAAAACTGATTCAAAACAGTAGGGCAAAATCGTGATGTGAATGCACCCTTATTTAGTTTAGTAAAAGGCGACTGTGGGGTTACCCGATAACTAGTATGAAAATATCAAGGGTTAATTAAGTGATCTATTTATACCCAAGACTGTATCTATAACAAGGAGGCATCCTTTACTTCTGGAGGAAAGAAGGTTTCTACATAAAGAAGGGGATTTTTTACTGTGAAACCATGGAACTCTCTTCCAGAGGAAGTCATCATGGTGTACTCGCTAAAAGAGTTCAAAAGGAGTCTGGATAAATTCTGGGAGACTGAAAGTATTGAACGCTGAAGTCCCTAGATTGTGGTGAAGGGTTGCTGAACCAGGGATTTATCCAGATTTGGAGAAAGGGTGCATGCACACCACGTTTTTCTATACAGTTCCCATATACGGTTTCAAGTTAAAAACCGTACGGAACCGTATAGAAAACCGTATGTATTGACTTAACATTCTAAACCGTATGTCAAACGCATCATCCGGTTTAGTCCGTTTTGCGTCTTTACGGTTTTGGGTATGGGTAAAAAAAAAAGGACAAAACCGTATGTCTACAACGTTTTTATTCAAAATGGAGTGAAAAGTTAAAAACGTATACGTTTTTTTTTTTTTAAACGGATGCAACTGGACATTTTTCAAACCGTATACGGTTTGTAACCGTATGAAGGTTGAAATTTGTTCACATATTTTGATAGTTTAGTCAGATTTTGAGGAATCCGTTTTTCATGAAAAACCTGTTACGGGAACTGTATTGCAAAAACGTGGTGTGCATGCACCCTTAGGAAGGATTTTTTTCTGCCTAAGGTAAAGTTTCTTTCCTTGGATTAACACTGCAGGACAATAGGTTGAACTGGATGGACTAATGTCTTCTCTGCCCTACAAACCATGTTACTATGTAGTGGTACAGCACTACTGCATGGCCAAATGCACTGTCAAGCTATTTTGCTAACCAGCAAATTACAATCTATAGTATAATTTAGTATAACAGAACAATTACTTCTCTTACTCTTGTTTCTTGCATGCAAGTTTCCAAGTTTTAAAGACGTATTCCAGGATTTTTTTTTATTTGACTATGCTACAGGGGCTGTAAAGTTAGTGTAATTAATAATGTAAAAGGATCTGCTACTCCTCACTATATGCCCCTGGCATAAGTGTACTGGTTCCACCTTGGTTTGTGTAACCTTCCTTGGCGCCAGGAAAGTGTTTCCCTCATGGGAAAAGATGACAGACAAGTAGATATGAGGAAAACACTCTGACTTTATTATTATCAAGAATCAGTATATAAAAGCGAAGGGCGTATCTACTAATTTTGGGGAGTTGATGCAAATAAATGGTTAGTACAATAGCTGTAGTTTTAGCCAATAGCAGAAAGTTTCAATTCTTCGGCAAGCGACATCAGCTACGGGAAACGAAACTTATTAAGAACAGGACCTTGAAAGAAACTGGGAATTTAGAAAAGAGATAAAGAAAAATAAAATAATAATTAAGGAGAACTCTAGCTGCAGCCTTTCAGTATCTGTACCTGTCTCTGATGGTTGGTCTCGCATTCTTATGTGATCTTTGCTCTGTATGTTCATTTTTAACAGCATCAGAAATGACTCCTGTCTCAGGTATTCCCAGGATGCTATGGGGCCGAAACACATCCTCACTAGTCAGGTGATGACAGGGAGCCTGTTCTGCTTCAATGGGTGGAGTGAGCACAGGGAATTTGCAACAGCTGGAGGCACCCTGATTAGAAAGCGCTTGGCTTTTGCATGGAATTCAGCTTGTTTGTGGTTCAATGGGTGGGGTGGCTGATGTGTGGGAGGGAGGTAAGTGGAATTATGGGATTTGTAATAAAAGAGAAAACTCCAACAGGAAATATCTAGTTCACAAAAAGATAGCCACAGTGTTATGATAATCTCACAACATAGCCATTTAGCCCCAAGACAAGTGCAGATCCTTCCTAAGCATGTCCATTACTGTCTGCCAGGTACGTACTAACATCCCCTTATGGTGGATAACCCCCTTTAAACCTGTATTACATAGACCAACTCTACTCTGCCTACCTCATCAATGCTCTCTTTCAGTTATATTCCTGGCTTTTTGTCCAAATACAGGACACTAAAATAGAGCAGACATCTTTCAATATTAGCAGTATTATGTGCAAATTTTAGGCAGGCAGGTAGAGCATGAGACACAGCTTCAGCCAATAACTGTTGAGTGATGGTGTGTGTCTCCTGCTAAATCTCTTACAGACACTTGTGCTGTACAGATCCCAACACAGCGCTTAGCATCAGTGAGGACGGGCAGACTCTCCTACATATAAGCTTTTTTGGAAGTCCAACAGTTTGTGAAAGGTGTAGACATTCTTTATGCAGCATTTAAATGGTGGCTGCAGTTCCTGAACCTGGTATCTATTAAATCATTGTGTGGCTGGCAGCCTCAAACCAATCTAGTGGCATGATAGGGGACTGGTTACAAGCAGGCATTCCGATTACTGTTCAAGCACTATCTATAGGAGAAGAGGGGGGAGACTGATCCTCTTTCCTTCTCCAAGCAATGCTACTTTAAACAATGTAAATAAGAGATGCGTCATTATCAAACCCCTATAATGTGTAATGTAACAGCTATAAAACAAGAGACTCCCGCGATCTCCTGTACGGGGCCCCGGCTCTGCTGTGGCTCTCCCGTGCAGGAGGCATGTCAGCTGCAGCATGACACTGCGGCCGACACGCCACCTCCATGTATCTCTATGAGAGATGCGGAGATGCAGCATTTGTGCATCCCCGCCTCTCCCATAGAGCTATATGGAGGAGACGTGTCGTCGACATCACTTAGCTGCGGTAATGCCGGCTCCCTGTACAGGAGATAACGGGAGTCCCAGCGGTCAGACACTTATCCCCTATCCTGCGGATAAGGGATAAGTGTCTATGGATGCAGTACTCCTTTAAGACGTGAGCCTAGATAATGTGTCCTCTGTTACTATGCAGGGAATGTATGCAACAGTCCTAATACAGCACAGAATGAACAAAGTTTCTATTTGTGTAATAAAGTCACTCTGCCTTATGTAATACTGACTCCCCAACTGAATGAGCATAGGTGTTTAGAATTTTCCATTAGACATATCAAAGTTCTTTCCCTTTACATTGAACCACGCCATAAGAGGACCATTAAAGGAGTACTCCCCTGGAAAACATTTAAATTTAAATCAACTGGTGCCAGAAAGTTATACAGATTTGTAAATTACTTCTATTTAAAAATCCTAATCCTTCCAGTACTTATCAGCTGCTATATGCTCCACAGGAAATTCTTTTCTTTTTGACTTTCCTTTCTGTCTGACCACAGTGCTCTCTGTTGACACCTCTGTCCATTTTAGGAACTGTCTGGAGCAGAATTGGTTTGCTATGGGGAATGGCTCCTACTCTGGAAAGTTCCTAAAATGGACAGAGGTGTCAGCAGAGAGCACTGTGGTTAGCCAGAAAGGAAATTCAAAAAGAAAAGAACTTCCTCTGGAACATACAGCAGCAGATAAGTACTGGAAGAGTTATGATTTTTAAATAGAAGTAATTTACAAATCTGTTTAACTTTTTGGCAGCAGATGATTTTAAAAAAATATGCTTTTTAGTGGAGGACCCCTTTAACAAAGTTAGTAACAGCAACTCCTCCACTTCCTTAGAACACAAGGAAAGTTTTAATATGAGTATGAATACATTTTCTCTATATTTGTTGTCTAAATCAGAAGGGCACCCTATAGTTGACTGAAAAATGCAGGAAGTTGTACATTAACTTATTATTTTTAAAAAATTATGAACTTCGCAAAAGTGGTTAACCCCTTAAACGACGAAGGATGTATATGTACGTCCTCCGCCGGCTCCCCGCGTCATATCGGGTCGGTCCCGGCGGCTATCAATAGCCGGGACCCGTGGTTAATACAGGACATCACCGATCACGGTGATGCCCTGTATTAACCCTTCAGACACGGCGATCAAAGCTGACCGCCGCGTCTGAAATGAAAGTGAAAGTAACCCGGCCGCTCAGTCTGGCTGTTCGGGACTGCCGCGGTGAAATTGCGGCATTCCAAACAGCTTGCAGGATACCAGGAGGGACCTTACCTGCCTCCTCGGTGTCCGATCGACGAATGACTGCTCCGTGCCTAAGATCCAGGCAGGAGCAGTCAAGCGCCGATAACACTGATCACAGGCGTGTAAATACACGACAGTGATCAGCATGAGAGATCAGTGTGTGCAGTGTTATAGGTCCCTATGGGAGCTATAACACTGCAAAAAAAAGTGTTAATATAGGTCATTTAACCCCTTTCCTAATAAAAGTTTGAATCACCCCCCTTTTCCCATAAAAAAAATAAAACCGTGTAAATAAGAATATGTGGTATCGCCGCGTGTGTAAATGTCCGAACTATAAAAATTGTTGTTAATTAAACCGCACGTAAAAAAATTCCAAAGTCCAAAAAAGCATATTTTGGTCACTTTTTATACCATTAAAAAATGAATAAAAAGTGATCAAAAAGTCTGATCAAAATAAAAATGGTACCGACAAAAACTTCCGATCACGGCGCAAAAAATTAGTCCTCATACCGCCCTGTACGTGGAAAAATAAAAAAGTTAAAGGGGTCAAATGAGGACATTTTTAAACATTAAAATTTTCCTGCATGTAGTTATGATTTTTTTTCCGAAGTACGACAATATCCAACCTATATAAGTAGGGTACCATTTTAACCATATGGACCTACAAAATAATGATAAGGTGTCATTTTTACAGAAATATGCACTGCGTAGAAACGGAGGCCCCCGTTTCGCCGTGAATTTTTGGGTAAAAGGACTAATGTCACTGCAAAGTAGAATTGGTGACGCAAAAAATAAAATTTTAGGTGGAAAATTGAAAGGGTTATGATTTTTTTAAAGGTAAGGAGGAAAAAACGAAAGTGCAAAAACTGAAAAACCCTGCGTCCTTAAGGGGTTAAAATATAGGTTTTGTAATTATAACAGCCTGCCCAATAATGAGAGAACGAGAGAGAATGTGTTACAAAAATATTTTAGATTCCAACACATTAGCGTCTATATCACCTTCTAAATAACAGATTAGGAAAGTATGCAACATCCACTAAGCTATATTTGTACAGGACCTAATGGTTTCTACTTTCATTGTAGTAATGCATATATTAAAATGTTACAACCTATTTTTCCCTGTGTTTCCTGGCAGTATAATTTTTTTAAGGTATTAGTCTAACACAAAATATAAAAGGCACTATATGTCATGGGAAAGAAAAAAATATATAAATAAAAACGTCCAGCCAGCAGAAAAATGCTGAGAAGGACATTTAGAGTTGAACTAGTGGACTGAATGCTGTTTTTCATGAAAGGACTATGAAGTACTTCTACTTCAAATAAAGGTAAAACATTTTGCATACCTGTAGAGATAAAACATTAGAGAATGCTTGGCGATGAATTTGCAGAAATACTGCAATCTGATAGAATGCATGCATTGCCAATTGCCATTTTCACAGCTTGCAATGTATTTATTTTCCTCAGCTGTAATTTTCCCTACCACTGGAGCTGGATAAAATCAAAAGCTAAGTATGTGGTTTCAATCAAAAGAACAAGCGCTTTTATGCTTTCAGATTTTTGAAGAGTTTAATTTCCGTTCTTTTCTTGCCAACTCGAGGCACATGTGAAACCAAATAACTTAAGTGCAGTAGCTTAAATACTAATTTGCTATTTCTATTACCAACACATTACATTGCTCACTTGTGGGGCAAACTGCCAATGTGCTGCAGAAATTACATGTGGAATGGTTACTGCAAGCCTCAGAGTAAGTTACAAAACATGTCAACAGTATGACAAGTTTCATTAGATTACATTTAGCCATAACTCTGTGCTTTTAAAGCTCATATAAAATGTACATAATATACAGTAGGATTTACTTTGCCAGTTGGCTGAGATTTCCAGAGAATAATTACTTTCTTCATGGAGATTGGACACTTTGCAAACAGTAAACGAGAAGTTTAAATCAAGGGCTCCTGGTGTTTTCAGCTGAAGTCCCAAATTATATCTAAGAACCAGTTTTATTACTGTACTCTCTCATATGGTGGCTTTATTGAAAGACTAATGTTGTCTGACAAAAAACGCTACTAACATTTAGTATATTTGTACAAACTGTATAGAGTGGCATCCATCAACAAAAAAAACAAGGGAACTGCACCATATACATTTCTTTTTACTTAAAGGGTTACTCCGCTACCAACGTCCAGAACATTGAGTTCCTAACGATGTGTGCGGGCTTCCGTGTTCATGCCCACCCCCTCATGACATCACATCCCGCCCCCTCAATGCAAGTCTATGGGAGGGGGCGTGACAGCCATCACGCCCACTTCCCATAGACTTTCATTGAGTGGGCACGCCGTGACCTCACGAGGAGGCGGGTGTGCACATGGAAGCCCGCACATAGCGTTAGGAGCTCAATGTTCTGGACACTGGGGAGCGGAGTAACCCTTTAATATGTATTTCTTTCCACTGTGCGACTCATTACAGCAAATACATATAAACCCTGTCGTATACAGTGACCCCCCCCCCGACCTACGATAATTTCAACATACGATGGCCTCTCAGATGTCGGGGCCATCGTATAAACGGCTATCCAGCAGCGCAGACTGCTTTAGCTGCCGCCGGATAGCCGTTTACGGTGCCCCGTGTGCTGCGGTGATGGTCTCCTACCTGTCCTCGGGGCTCCGGACCGTCCACTTCGCCGGCGCTCTCCATCGTCGTCATCATCACGTCGAGAGCGACGATCCCGGGGAAGCTGAGACGTCCGGAGCGTCGGGGACACCACGGGGATGCGGCAACAGCGATGGAGGGCGATATCCAGGGCAGCGGTGACGGGTCCGGAGCGGCGGGGACAGGTGAGTACAACTTCCTATACTTTAAACTGCACGGATCCCTCAACATATGATGGTTTCAACAAACGATGGTCCATTTGGAATGGATTACCATCGTATGTTGAGGGACCACTGTACTGCCTAAACTAAGACCAAAATGACAATGTTAGCCTTAATTGGGTAAAAGGAGTCTGTGGATATGTTTACTGTGTACACAGAAGGGGAGAATAATCAAAACCTGTATAGTGAAAATGTTGCCCATAGCAACCAATCAGATCACTTCTTTCATTTTTTAAAAGAAGCAATCTGATTGGTTGCTATATTTAACTCAGTAACTTTTCCTCTGGACAGGTTTTGATAAATTTCCCCCAGAGTGCTTTCCCAGAGTGTACAATGAGTGTTGCATGCTAACAGTGTGAAAAGGGGCTTACGATTTACTTTTAAATTATTTGTGCGCATGTAGCCCATCTTTTTGTTTGTACAACAGGCAATATATTTCTCTTTTGGATTTTAAAGGGGTTGTGTGACAAGTAATACTTATTCTCTAACCACACAATCTCGAGAACAGGATACAGAGTCTCCTGCTGGAATGAAGTGTTGAGGCACATGCACACTGCTGCTCCACTGATTCTTGGGAGTGGATGGAGATAGAGTTCAGTATTTGGCGATCTCTGGGAGTGCCCATATAAAATGAATGGTGCAGCAGTATACACTTGCAAATACAGCTATATACTGATGGAAGACATTGGATCGATTTCTAATATCATGGGTAGAACGCAGCAATCAGACCATGCTGAATCATACACTTATCCCCTATCCTGTGAATGGGTGGAATGGGAAGCATTGATTTACCATACTGGCAGAAAGGCGTAGTATGCATGCACACAGATTCTCTTCTCTGCATAGCTCTAGCATAGATTTGTCTCTGTGTGCCAGAGACTAAGTTCCCCTAACAGGCCATAAGCAGCAGAATGCAGGGAACTGAGATGATAAGTGGTCAAGAATGAAAGGGACACCACCCGCCCTGTGGTCGCCAGTAATCAGAACCGGAGCGAACATGCTTCGGGGACTGATTACAAACTGGGTGCCGCGTGCAAGATCACGGGGGTCCCCAGCGGCGGGACTCCCACGATCAGGCATCTTATCCCCTATCCTTTGGATAGGGGAAAAGATGTGTAAGCACCGGAGAACCCCTTTAATTGCATTAAATAGACAACAAACATGAATGTTCTTTTGAAAAAGCTATTTTATAAAATGATTACAACTAGGCATTTTTTTCAGCCTTCTAGTGCTAGCCACTAATTTATGTTAGTCACAGGCAATGGCCATGCCAAGACAAAGTCCCAGAAGTGCAGGTGGGACAACCAGGGCCCTGTGTGTGCTCACGGCTTGTCAATCAGCTTGCTTAGAGTGTTACAGAGCCTTAGACACTGCACAAGAGTAAGGGTATAAGTTCCAAAATGTTATGTGAGAGCAACTGGAGGCTAAGAAAGGGCATAAAAAGTTAGTAAACCACACAGGTAAACAAAAGTTAAAGTCCAGAAGAAGAAAAAAAAAATCCTTTAGCCTTCGGTACCACAGCGCCTGGTCTCTGCTAAACTTTGCTTCCTGGAGCTGCCGACACAATGTCACATTACTGCTCAGCCAATCACTGACTGAGGGGGGGGGACAATATTATGTTTGTAGCAAATAAAAATATTAAACTATATTGTTATTTACGGTATCTCACACAGTAAATGAAACAAAAAAAAAAAAAAAAATGCCAACATTGCTGTATTTTGTTAACCTCTTACTGATTGACCACTAATGTATTTTTAAGGAGGTCATTAACCCCTTAAGGACAAAGCATTTTTCTGTTTTTGCCCTTTCGTTTTTTCCTCCTCACCTTTTAAAAATCCTAACCCTTTCAATTTTGCACCTAAAAGTCCATATGATGGCTTATTTTTTGCGCCACCAATTCTACTTTCTAATGACATCAGTCATTTTACCCAAAAATCTACAGCAAAATGGGGAAAAAAATCATTGTGCAACAAAATTGAAGAAAAAACTAAATTTTGTCAATTTTGGGGGCTTCCGTTTCTACGCAGTACATTTTTCGGTAAAAATGACACCTTATCTTTATTCTGTTGGTCCATACAATTAAAAAGATACCGTGCTTATATAGGTTTGATTTTGTTGTACTTCTGGAAAAAATCATAACTACATGCACGAAAATTCATACATTTAAAATTGTCCTCTTCTGACCCCTATAACGGTTTTATTTTTCCGCATACAGGTTGGTATGAGAGCTCATTTTTTGATCACTTTTTATTCCTTTTTTAATGGTATAAAAAGTGACCAAAAATACGCCATTTTGGACTTTGGAATTTTTTTATATATATTTTTTATAGTTCGGACATTTACGCACGCGGCGATACCACATATGTTTATTTTTATTATGTTTATATATTTTTTATATGGAATTTGTGAAAAGGGGGGTGATTTAAAGGACACTTTTAGACCTCTTAGGGGACTTTTATGAGGAATCATTTGATTCCTCATACAGATCAATATGATTCTATAAAACCACATTGATCTGTGTGCTCTGCGCTCGATTGATAAAGCCTGGCCCTGCCAGGGGGGCGATCCACCCCACTGGACCACCAGGGATGGGATACAGGCACCTTTAGACGCCATTGTCAGATTTGACAGTGGCGAACTAAAGGGTTAATCGCCGCATGTCGGCTATTAAAGCCGGCCCCCAGCTACAGGAATCAGCTGGGAGCCGGCCGGTATGACGCGGGTTCGAGTCGGGAGCCCGCATCATACTCCGTTAACGGCACATGGACGAGCATAAATGTTCATGGTCGTTAAAGGGGATATCCAGGAAAAAACTTTTTTTTTATATATCAACTGGCTCCATAAATTTAAATCAGATTTGTAAATTACTTCTATTAAAAAATCTTAATCCTTTCAGTACTTATGAGCTTCTGAAGCTAAGGTTGTTCTTTTCTGTCTAAGTGCTCTCTGATGACACGTGTCTCGGGAACTACCCAGTTTAGAAGCAAATTCCCATAGCAAACCTCTTCTAAACTGGGCGATTCCCAAGACACGTGTCAGGGCTTCACCAGCTCAATTTACATATTCATTGTCTGTGACTCCACATTCTAGTGAAGTGAAGTCACAGACAATAAATATGTAAATTGAGCCGATGAAGCCCTGCGCACGATGTAAGTGACCCCTCGTTGGACTCCTGTCCACCCACTCAGTATATTGGGTTTAGTGTGGGTGAATAGACTGGCCATATTTCTATTACCCCTTCCCCTGGCATGCCTTTGGATCCTTAGTTTTGTAATTCATTTTTGCTTTCTAAATTTACACATTTCACCATATGGCAAAAATAACATAACTGTATTCTGTAAGGTAGTACAATTACAGTGATACCAAATTCATATAGTTTTACTTACTACATGATAGAGAAATAAAAAAAATACTTATAAGTGTCACCACATTACAAGATCTACGGGAGGTTTCTTTGCCCCTGGTAGTTACAATGGGAGCATGGCTAGCATACGGACAGCTCCCACAATCCCTGCATGGGAGAGAGTGAAGTGAAGTCACAGACAATAAATATGTTAATTGAGCTGATGAAGCCCCACCCCCGCAACTCCAATTCACTAGGATGTGGAGTCACAGACAATGAATATGTAAATTGAGTCGTTGAAGCCCCGCCACCTGAGCACAATTCATTGAATTTAGCAGAGGATCTTCTGGGGGACATTTCTCACAACCTACTGGACATATTGAAGTAAGTGACCCTTCGTTGGACTCGTGTTCACACACACTATAACCCAGTGTATTGGGTTTAGTGTGGGTGAACATGTTGACAGTTTTACTTTAAAGTGTACCTGTCGTCAACAAAAACTTTTTATATAATGTAGATAATACCATTATATGTATATTTGTAATATACATTGGTTAAAAATTGTGTATATTTTGGGGTGAAAAAATGCTGTCCCTGCAGCTAATGTCTGCGTATCTCTATGAGGAGTCCAAAAACAGGAAGTTAAGGTAGGACAAGCAGGGATCTGTGCAGACTCCTGGATTGTCAATCATCCTGGTGTATGAACCTTGAGCATGTTATAGAGCCTCAGTGCACAGTCCTGCTTTTTTTCTTAGTGCACAGAGCCCTGCTTGTCCACCCTCAATTCCTGTATTTGGACTCCTCATAGAGACACACATGCAATAAGCTGCAGGGACAAAAATATACATATTTTTTAACCAATGTATATTACATATATACAGGGTGGGCCATTTATATAGATACACCTTAATAAAATGGGAGTGGTTGGTGATATTAACTTCCTGTTTGTGGCACATTAGTATATGTGAGGGGGGAAACTTTTCAAGATGGGTGGTGACCATGGCGGCCATTTTGAAGTCAGCCATTTTGAATCCAACTTTGTTTTTTCAATAGGAAGAGGGTCATGTGACACATTAAACTTATTGGGAATTTCACACAGTTATTTACAAGTTTCTGACCACTTATAAAAATGTGTTGAATGTGCTGCCCATTGTGTTGGATTGTCAATGCAACCCTCTTCTCCCACTCTTCACACACTGATAGCAACACCGCAGGAGAAATGCTGCATTTATGATACATTTTTTTAAATAAAAATTAATAAAAATTTAATTCTTACTACTAAAGACAATTTTGTTCTTATATTCAAATAAAGCAGTAGAACTACAGTTAGAGAAAATCTGAGGTTAATAAATTAGAATCATATACCAATTTCTAAATCAGCATCGGCTATAGTTATTAATATCCCTATAAGAATCTTGCAATGTTTTAGTTTCTGTGTCTTTATAAACATATTTATTCAAGGATTGTTTAAACCATTGAGAAATCGCAAAAATCTTATTCCACTTGGCGTTTTTCACTTTGGCGGGGGTTTTTTTTGTATCCTTTTGGTGTTTTTTCACTCTTTTTTGGCATTTTTCAGCTCCTTGGCGGTTTTCCAAAATCGCAACATGTTGTGGCACTGGTGCTTTTTTTCCCTGAAATCGTGGCGTTTTTCTCCCATAGAAGTCAAGTTTTAACTTTGGCGTTTTTTCAGGCATTTTTTTTTCTCTTTTGGAAATTAAAAAGATACAGTAGTGATGGAAAAAATTGTATTTAATGAAATTTATCTTTTTTTATAACAAAATTGTTATTCATTTTTAAATAGAGATCAATTTATGTGGGCGGCCAGGGCACTTAAAATATAGTGGACAATAATAAAAATGTAGTGTGTGTCTGTTTTTCACTTTTTATTCTTAATTTTTTAGGTGGTACTACTACTCCCAGCATGGAACACACACTGTTCCATGATGGGAGTTGTAGTATCTGTACTAATAGACAGATCACCCCGGGTTCCATTGCGATCCTTCTGTATAATGTATAGATGCGGCCGTCCGCTTTTCTATGGTCCCCTGCACTGCCATATATATGCACCTGTTCATATTTCCCGCAGAGAGCTGTGATTGGCCAGATGGTTCCAGGCAATCACAGCTCTCTGCAAGAAATATGAATAGGTATATATACGGCAGTGCAGGAGACTATAGAAGAGCGGCCGGCTGCATCTATACATTATACAGGAGGATCACAGCGGGAGTCAGGAGAGACATTTGCTGTGATCTTTCCTTAACTGCAGGTACTACAGCTCCCATCATGGAACAAAGCATGCTCCATGATGGGAGTAGTAGTACCTGCAGTTAAGGAAAGATTACAGCGGGTATCGCTACTGACTTCCGTGTTGATCGTCCTATCTATTCAGCGCTCAAATCTCAGCACTATACTCCGGCCAGTGATATGAATAGAACATCACTCTCACTGTTTCATGATGGGAGTTGTAGTACCTGTACTAATTGACAGATCACCCCGGGTTCCGTTGCGATCCTTCTGTATAATGTATAGATGCGGACGGCCGCTATTCTATGGTCCCCTGCACTGCCGTATATATGCACCTATTCATATTTCCCGCTGAGAGCTGTGATTGGCTGCAACCATCCGGCCAATCCCGACTCTGGGCGGAAAATATGATTGATTGATGTTCTATTCACATCACTGGCCGGAGTATAGTGCACATATGTGACTGCTGTATCGAGCCACTCTGCATCTCTGCTATATTATGGACAATCGCCTCGGGCAATATGTCTATTAGTACAGGTATGTAGAAAATGGAGAATGGAGTCCAGCTCAGTTGCAAATAAAATCCAATTTATTGGCAGACAGATGCAGGAACACAAGGGGTTACGCGTTTCAAGCGCTAAAAGCGCTTTAAATCATACACCATATACAAAGGAAACATGGGTATATATAGGCGGAGCAATGACAATCGATCACAGGTGATGGTATCGGATGCCATCAACTCCTTACACTTCTTTCAACATAATGAAAAGAAAAGAAATATCTCGTAATATATGTTACAAAACAGGCAATAAAAACCATAGAAAATAGTGAGAATTAAGAGATGGGTAACAAATCAATGTCTGGATGTGTGCTAAATAAGGAGAACAAGAGGTATATAAATATTTGTGGTGTAAATCGTGAATACATCCGAATTACACAAAGGTATAAGTATATCACTGGAACACCACAAAAAATAACTGAAAACATACGCCTGTAAGGAAATGACTATATATCTCAGGTAATAGAAATAAGGGAAAAATAGTATGTATCACCAAACAAATGCAGATTCACAAAGTATACAGGAATAAATGGATATAAATATCCTACATAAATGAATATAGTTTGAGAGAAAATGTAATTGTTTGGTGATCGTGGTAGGTCCAGGGGGCTTTCTTAAAAAATATCCAAAAATTAATAGTGAAGAATTACATCTTGAAGTTTATTTAAGCCCGATGGAACACGGATAGAAAGCTTGAGAATCCAAAAAATTTCTCAGTTCCTCTTTTGGAAGGATTAACACGTTCTATAGCAGTGCAATGAAAGGATGAAAAACTGCCGTCATGTACCTCAGCACAATGTTTAGAAACTGACGAAATATTTCTAGATAGAAAGTGGGGTATGTCAGACAGGTGTTTACGTAGTCTTACTTTCAGTGCATTTGTTGTACATCCGACATATTGTAAACAGCATCTCATGTACAATATCAGGTAAACTACATAAGTAGTATTACAATTACAGTATTGTTTAATTGGAAAAGATTCATTAGTTGAAAAAGACTTAAAGGACCTGGTAACGTGCATGACTGAACAACAAATGCACCGATTGTGTCAGCACCTGTATGATCCTGGATAAGATAGCCAGGTGGAAGGTGTCGTACGGGTACTCAAAAATAAATTGGGTGAGACTTTCTGACCAATCGTGGGTGCTCGTCTAGCTATACACTTGTACCCTGACTTTTTTATACTCTGAAATGAAGGATCTGACAAAACCATATGCATGTGTGTGTTAATAATTTTGCAAATGGATTAAAAATCTGTGCTGTATGATGTAGAAAAAATGACAGGTGAAGGATCAGTTACTCGGTTACTCATCATATTCCTGCGGGAGCCATGCAGTAAATCAGATTGATTCCTCTGCAGGGCTATACGGCTATACGTTTGGCCCTATCCAGGGACCATTTGTGGTAGTCCCTGGATAACAAATGTTTTCGCACAGAGTCAGCTTCTTTAAGAAAATCTGAATTTGTTGTACAGTTCCTGCGTGCCCTGATCATCTCACCCACCGGTAGGTTTTTGAGAACATGCGGCGGGTGACACGAGCGGGCAAAAAGGATTGAATTTACAGCTGTACTCTTGCGGAAAGTAGTAGAGAGCACTCAGTTTTATCACCGACCAGATTTAAGTCAAGGAAGGAAACAAATTTGTTGTGATGGACAACAGTAAACTTTTTTTTGTTGGAACACAATTATTTTATGTTTGATGGTTGTTTCTTTATTCAAACAACTGGAGCCTCGATGGGGGCCAACTTTTCCTCCTCGTTGGCAAATATTTTAATGTGTTGGTTGGAGTCAAATTATTTGTTTTCCCCCGACAATCCATTCATTGACGATTTGGTCTGGTACGGTCGCTACATCGATGACCTCTTATTTTTATGGGGTCGCGATGTGGCGGACGTACCGGACTTCCCATCGTACTTGAATTCCAATGCTTGCAATTTAAAGTTTACTGTTGTTCATCACAACAATTTTGCTTCCTTCCTTGACTTAAATCTGGTCGGTGATGATAAAACTAACAGAGTGCTCTCTACTACTTTCCGCAAGAGTACAGCTGTAAATTCAATCCTTTTTGCCCGCTCGTGTCACCCGCCGCATGTTCTCAAAAACCTACCGGTGGGTGAGATGATCAGGGCACGCAGGAACTGTACAACAGATTCAGATTTTCTTAAAGAAGCTGACTCTGTGCGAAAATGTTTGTTATCCAGGGACTACCCCAAATGGACTCTGGATAGGGCCAAACGTATCTGATTTACTGCATGGCTCCCGTAGGAATATGATGAGAAACCGAGTAACTGATCCTTCACCTGTCATTTTTTCCACATCATACAGCACCGATTTTTCAACCATTTGCAAAATTATTAACACACACATGCATATGGTTTTGTCAGATCCTTTATTTCAGAGTATAAAAAAGTCAGGGTACAAGTGTATAGCTAGACGAGCACCCACGATTGGTCAGAAAGTCTCACCCAGTTTATTTTTGAGTACCCGTACGACACCTTCCACCTGGCTATCTTACCCAGGATCATACAGGTGCGGACACAATCGGTGCATTTGTTGTTCTGTTATGCACGTTACCAGGTCCTTTATGTCTTTTTCAACTAATGAATCTTTTCCAATTAAACAATACTGTAATTGTAATACTACTTATGTAGTTTACCTGATATCGTGCATGAGATGCAGTTTACAATACGTCGGATGTACAACAAATGCACTGAAAGTAAGACTACGTAAACACCTGTCTGACATACCCCACTTTCTATCTAGAAATATTTCGTCAGTTTCTAAACATTGTGCTGAGGTACATGACGGCAGTATTTCATCCCTTCATTGCACTGCTATAGAACGTGTTAATCCTTCCAAAAGAGGTGGTGACCACAGGCGAAAGCTTCTGAATCGAGAAATTTTTTGGATTCTCAAGCTTTCTATCCTTGTTCCTTCGGGCTTAAAGGGGTTCTCCGGTGCTTACACATCTTTTCCCCTATCCAAAGGATAGGGGATTAGATGCCTGATCGCAGCAGTCCCGCCGCTGGGGACCCCCAGGATCATGCACGCGGCACCCCGTTTGTAATCAGTCCCCGGAGCGTGTTTGCTCCGGGTCTGATTACAGGCGACCACCGGGCCGGCGGCGTGTGACGTCACGCCTCCGCCCCTCAATGCAAGCCTACTGGAGGGGGCGTGATAGCTGTCACGCCCCCTCCCGTAGGCTTGCATTGAGGGGCGGAGCGTGATGTCACACGGGGGCGGAGGTGTGACGTCACATGCCACCGGCCTGGTGGTCGCCTGTAATCAGACCTGGGGCGAACACGCTCCGGGGACTGATTACAAACGGGGTGCCGCGTGCATGATCCTGGGGGTCCCCAGCGGCGGGACTCCCGGGATCAGGCATCTTATCCCCTATCCTTTGGATAGGGGAAAAGATGTGTAAGCACAGGAGAACCCCTTTAAATAAACGTCAAGATGTAATTCTTCACTATTAATTTTTGGATATTTTTAAGAAAGCCCCCTGGACCTACCACGATCACCAAACAATTAAATTTTCTCTCAAACTATATTCATTTATGTAGGATATTTATATCCATTTATTCCTGTATACTTTGTGAATCTGTATTTGTTTGGTGATACATACTATTTTTCCCTTATTTCTATTACCTAAGATATATAGTCATCTCCTCACAGACGTATGTTTTCAGTGATTTTTTGTGGTGTTCCAGTGATATACTTATACCTTTGTGTTATTCAGATGTATACACGATTTACACCACAAATATTTATATACCTCTTGTATATTTGTTTCTTTTCATTATGTTGAAAGGTGTGTAAGGAGTTAATGGCATCCAATACCATCACCTGTGATCGATTGTCATTGCTCCGCCTATATATATCCATGTTTCCTTTGTATATGGTGTATGATTAAGAGCGCTTTTAGCGCTTGAAACGCGTAACCCCTTGTGTTCCTGCATCTGTCTGCCAATAAATTGGATTTTATTTGCAACTGAGCTGGACTCCATTCTTCATTTTCTACATTCTCCTCGGCATTGTCCAGCGCCAGGAGTCCAGCGCCAGGAGTCCGTGCTCCATCTGTCCGGGCGGGGTGAGCTGGTTGGACTGCCTTTGTCTCCATAAGTACAGGTACTATTACTCCCATCATGGAACAGGCTGTTCCATGCTGGGAGTAGTAGTGCTACCTAAAAAACTTTAAAAAATAGAGAAAAAAGTGAACCACACACACTTTATTAAAAATTTATACAAATTTTGTTATAAAAAATATAAATTTCGTTAAATAAAATTTTTTTTCCATCAATACTGCATCTTTTTTTTTTTGGTACCTAAGAATTTTTTGGGTACCATAAAAAAAAACTTCAAAAAGGGGCCAATAATGCAATTTCCACACAAATGAAAAAATGCCATAAAAAACGCCAAGAAAAACACCAGACGCAAGAAATTGCACTGGTGTTTTTTTCAGGCGTCTTTTCTTGCGTTTTTTTCAAACCAAAAAACGCAGGACAAAAAAAAACAAGTTGAGCACCCTTCTAAGTCTCTGCATCAGCCATGACAGAGAAGGAGATTGGCATAGTGCACAAACCAAGTCAGACGGTCTCTGCATCACATCACCAACAGACAGGGGGAGCAATCCCCTGTGTCAAACTTGTCGTTACATAGCCATACCTCCACTTATAAGAACACAATAGCATATAAAATTGGTAAAGGTATTAAAGGGGACAGAGATGTCAGTAGAGAGCACTGTGCTCATGATGTCAGCAGACAGCTCTGTGTTAACGGTAAAGAATTTGCACTGCAGTATTCAGCAGCTAATAAGTACAAGAAGGATTAAGATTTTTTAATAGAAGTAATTTACAAATCTATTTAACTTTCTGGCACCAGTTGATTTAAAAAAAAAAAAAAAAAAAAAAAAAAAAAAAAAAGGTTTTCACCGGAGTAACCCGTTAACATTTCTGTATAATATTAAGATTTATTATTTTACATCAGAAAAAAAAATTAAATAAAAAATTTCCGGCACTTGACAACACCTTTTACGTTGTATGCAAACGTTTAGGCACCTCTGACAATTTTCGTGATTTTCATTAAATATTAAAGTGTTTGGATCAGCGGGTATGCATATGCACATTTGGGCAAGCCAGCTTAATTCTGGAAGAAGGTGCTTTGGACTGATGAAACAAACTTTATTATTTATTTGGTCATAAAAAAGGGCATTATGCATGGTGTTAAAAGAACACAGCGTTACAAGACAAACACTTGCTACTGACAGTAAAATTTGGTGGAGGTTCCATCATGCTGTGAGGCTGGGTGGCCAGTATTGGTACTTGAGGTCTTGTTAAAGTTGAAGGTCGCATGGATTGAGAATAACAGAGGAATCAGTCAAAAAAGTGAAATTACACTGAGGCTGGATATTTCAATAAGACAACAACCCAAAGTACTGCTCAAAATCTACTCTAGAATTTATGCAGATGAACAAGTACAATGTTCTGGAATGGCCATCCCAGTCCCCAAACCTGAATATCAATGAAAATCTGTGAAGAAATAATAGACAAAACAAGGTGCACACCTCGTGAATTTAGCTATGACAAAACTAACTGGGAAACAGAATGATGACTTCTTACCATTTTTATTTTTACACTTCGTAACACTTTATATTAATGCAGTGGTCAGCTGCTTCAGGTCCCTCCAGAGGCAATAGACATCTACCGGTGTGAAGATCAGGAAGAGACCCTATTGTATTGGCCATTGTATGTATTGTTTTATGCCTGACAAAGAGCCCGGTCAAGGCTAGGAACGTTCAACAGAATGTTTTATGTGTTGCATGTTACCGAATAAAAGCTATGTAGTTTAACTTGGAGAAGCACCTTGTCTGATGTCACAGTTTCGTAGGCACTCTTTGCTGCAAGTCTCTTCCTGATTGAAAATCTGTGGTGTGATTTAAAGGGATTCTCCGGTGCTTAGACATCTTATCCCCTATCCAAAGTATAAGGGATAAGATGCCTGATCGCGGGAGTCCCGCCACTGGGGACCCCCGTGATCTTGCACGCGGCACCCCGTTTTTAATCAGTCCCCGGAGCGTGTTCGCTCCGGGTCTGATTACCGGCGACCACAGGGCAACGGTGTGATAGCTGTCACGCCCCCTCCCATAGGCTTGCATTGAGGGGCAGAGCGTGACATCACACAAGGGCGGAGGCGTGACGTCACACGTCGTCGCCCCTGTGGTCGCCGGTAATCAGACTCAGAGCAAACACGCTCCGGGGCTGATTACAAACGGGGTGCCACGTGCAAGATCACGGGGGTCCCCAGTGGCGGGACTCCCGCAATCAGGCATCTTATCCCCTATCCTTTGGATGGGGATAAGATGTCTAAGCACCGGAGAACCCCTTTAAAGTGAGCTGTCCATGCTCCTCAACCATCAAACCTAACTGAACAGGAAATGTTTTGCAAGGGAAAATGGTGCAAAATACCTTCATCCAGACTGCAGACACTCATTACAGGCTATAGGAAGATCATCTAGAGGCAGTTATTTCTGCTAAAGGAGACTCAATATACTAAATACTGATGTGATATTTCTGTTGGGGTGCCCAATTTTATGCACCTATTTTATTTTTAAATGCAGATTGAACATTTTCTGTTCATCCAATAAACCTCATTTCAATAATGAATTATCACTGTGTCTTTCAGATATTTGATAGCTCAAAATTAAATTGGTGATCCAAACACCCAATTATTTATAAATGAAAATAATGGAAAATAATTTACAAAGCTAAAGCCTTAAACAGATTTGTGAATTACTTCTATTTAAAAATCTTGACCCTTCCAGTATTTATCAGCTCCTGTATGCTACAGAGGAAATTCTTTTCTTTTTGAATTTCCTTTCTGTCTGACCACAGTTTCTGCTGACACCTCTGTACGTTTTAGGAACTGTCCAGAGTAGGAGCAAATCCCCATTGCAAACCTATTCTGCTCCAGACAGTTCCTGAAATGGACAGAGGTGTCAGCAGAGAGCACTTTGGTCAGACAGAAAGGAAATTCAAAAATAAAAGAACTTCCTGTGGAGCATATAGCTGGAAGGATTATGATTTTTAAATAGAAATAATTTACAAACCTGTTTAACTTTCTGGCACCAGTTGATAAAATTTTTTTTTTTTCCAGGGAGTATCCCTTTAATGAAAAGGGGTTTGTTGATACAGTAATTGTTTATAATCTGTGTTACGTGCTACAACTGGTTTGATTTTTGCAAATGATCGCCAAGCATGTGCATATTTTTATCGTCCCCCAGCCCCGGCAAGATTCCAGTAAATTCTTGGAAGCATATACTGGACTGTGTATACTCACAATATACAAGTGTTGGCTTGTAGATCCAAATATTGGCTAAATAATAATGACAATTACACACATACATTTCTTCATTGTGATGTCTACAGCTGATGGTAGCAAAGTACGGATTTGCTGTAGCATTGGAATACCCTTTAATGTAAAATGTGAGCACTTTTTCAATATGTAATTTTAGCTTTTTCAGCATCTGATTCAGCAAGTGATAATATTTAGAAAATATAACTATAAAACAATAAAAAGCAACAAAAATACACACAACAGACATTTCATTATGTACATTTTCATATGTTCATATTTTATATGAATAAGCACAGTGTTGTAGGGAAGAGAAACCATACAAAGTAAACATTTTTTCCCAAAAGATCCACCATGAAAAAAGGGAGGTAAGATATAAATGAGAAACATGTAGTCTAGGGAATAATAAAGAAATAATCAGCTGCTGGCAGATCAAAACATACATCAATAGGAAACAATTCACAAGAAAACAAAAAAACCTTTTTCATCATCATCAAAACAGAATGTAAGGACTACAAATGTCTTGGTTTTTACATTCTTTAAAATCATACACCGAGATAAGAAATTCACCCCTGAGGCAGAATTCCACACCATTACTGCAGAATTGTGTAAAATTTTGAACGTACAATCATGAAAAAGGCCTCTTAAGTACTCATTTGTACACATCAGTAAGAAAATGAAGGCATCATCTCTTTCTAACTATTCCACAGTCATTACTTTTTGACAAGTCTTTTCTTCTTTATTCCGATGGCTAACTCTTGTACTCCCTTCAGACATAAAATGGCTTTACTCATTCTTTTGATTTTAAGGGGACTAGATAAAGTTCTTTGAAATTTGATTTCCTCAAGGAAAACACAAGCACTAGTTAAAAATAGAACAAAAACTGGTACATAGTACAAACAGATGACACTAGTCTTGATGTGCCTTGGTGTCTTCATTAAAAGAATAGTGCCAAAAATGAAACCATCTGTGCGACATGCCATTACAGCTCAATTTTTTATTTTTCTAAATTTTCTTGATTAAGATGTACAACACACATAATATGTGATCCATTAGAACAAAAAAAAAAAAACACATATGAAAAAGGAAAACAAGTTAAAAGAAAGGCATTTGCTATATTTACTTAAAGTAAACAGTAATGCTAGTTAAATGCAATCCAGCATTTAGGGCCATGTGTGTGTCTAAATTTTGTTCAATATGCCATATGCTATACTTCTAAAACACAATAGCTAGCCGGTATTTCTATAATATTCAACAAATATTGTATGGGAAAAATGAAAATTAGGTATATTCTTGTTCATGATAACCTACACAACCTCTTGGACATGACTATCCAGACGAGATGAAAGTTGCCTGAATCTAAGAATCCGATGATGCGAATGGGGGCCTTAACACTGTCCCTTGACAACAGGTGCTTGGAAAGAAGGGTCAGGTCTGTGGCACTTCTGACATGCCTGCTAGTTTGTTTACACAAGAGGGGACTGACGGAGGCTTATTTACAAGTATTCAGCTGACAGCTATCTCATGTCTATGGTTAACATAAAGGGGGTACTCCCGTGGAAAACTTTTCCTTTTAAATCAACTGGTGCTAGAAAGATAGGCAGATTTGTAAATCACTTCTATTAAAAAATATTAATCCTTCCAGTACTTTTTAGGGGCTGTATACTAAAGAGAAATCAAATAAAGAATTTCCTCTGATATCATGACCACAGTGCTCTCTGCTGACCTCTGCTGTCCATTTTAGGAACTGTCCAGAGCAGCATATGTTTGCTATGGGGATTTTCTCCTGCTCTGGACAGTTCCTAAAATGGACAGCAGCAGTCAGCAGAGAGCACTGTGGTCATGACATCAGAGGAAATGGATTTCCTTTTTGGATTTCTATTTAGTATACAGCCCCTAAAAAGTACTGGAAGGAGTAAGTTTTTTTAATAGAAGTGATTTACAAATCTGTTTAACTTTCTGGCACCTGTTGTTTAAAAAAAAAAAAAAAAAAAAGTTTTCCACGGGAGTACCCCTTTAAGAAACAAACAATGCCCTGAACAGTATACAGAACACCATGCAGTGACAAGTTGAAAGGGACTATTGGGAGAATAACCCTATCTTCCAGATTCTCTAAGCAACTGACTGCAAGGACTCTTCGTATTTAAAAATCTTTATTTCTCTCAATTGAAAAAGTTACCAGATGTACTTATTCCTTTTTTGTAATCATTGCCAAGGGCAGTACAGATTGCATTTTGCCCAAAAAAGGGTTGTCACCACTGCAAGCTCCAGCACTGCTCTCTTGTCATCATGGTAGTTTTGCCACATCACAAACAGATCAATGCGTGCCACTGATGTCATCGACAGAATTGATCTTGCATGAATCCCAACTGATTCTTAGGCTTTAATTGGTCATGTGACCAAACCCTCCTGCGCTCAGCTTGTACTTGTAAACTCCTATGCTTTTATCCTCTCAGAGCATTTTTCTTGTGAGGTCATTAACCCCTTAAGGACTGAGCCCTTTTTTGCAATTCTGACCACTGTCACTTTATGCATTAATAACTCTGGGATGCTTTTACCGATTATTCTGATTCCGAGACAGTTTATTCGTGACATATTCTACTTTAACACAGTGGTAAATTTTCTTTGTTACTTGCATCCTTTCTTGGTGAAAAAGACCAAAATTTCATGAAAATTTGGTATTTTTCTAACTTTGAAACTCTCTGCTTGTAAGGAAAAATAGATATTCCAAATAAATTATATATTGATTAACATATACAATATGTCTTTATATTTGCATCATAAAGTTGACATGTTTTTAGTTTTGGAAGACATCAGGGGGCTTCAAAATTCAGCAGCAATTTTCACCAAATTTTCAAAATCAGAATTTTTTCAGGGACCAGTTCAGTTTGGAAGTGGATTTGAGGGGTCTTCATATTGGAAATACCCCATAAATGATCCCATTATAAAAACTGCACCCCCCAAAGTATTCAAAATGACATTCAGTAAGTGTGTTGAAGAAAATTCAAAATCTTCATTTTTTACACTCAGGTGTTCTATTAGACCCAGTTTTTGAAATTTGAAAAAGGGGTAAAAGGAAAAAATGACCCCCAAAATTTGTAACCCAAATTCTCTTAAGTAAGGAAATACCTCATATGTGGATGTCAAGTGCTCTGTGGATGCACTACAAGGCTCAGAAGGGAAGGAGCGACAATGGGATTTTGGAGAGTGAGTTTTTCTGAAATGGTTTTTGAGGGGCATGTCACATTTAAGAAGCCCCCATGGTGCCAGAATAGCAAAAAAAAAAAAAAAAAAAAAAAACAAAAAAAAAAAAACAACATGGCATACTATTTTGGACACTACACCCCTCAAGAAACATAACAAGGGGTCCAGTGATCCTTACCACCACACAGGTGTTTGAAGACTTTTTGTTAAATTCAGATGTGTAAATTAATATATATATTTTTTCTCTAAAGTGCAGATTTTCCCCCAAATTATACATTTTTGCAAGGGGTTACAGGAGAAAATGCCCCCAAAATTTGTAACCCCATCTCTTCTGAGTATGGAAATACTCCAAGGGTGGACGTCAAGTGCACTTCGGGCGCACTACAATGCTCAGAAGAGAAGTCGTCACATTTGGCTTTTGGAAAGCAAATTTTGCTGAAATGGTTTTTAGGGGGCATGTCGCATTTAGAAAGCCCCTATGGTGCCAGAACAGCAAGGAATGTAACAAGGGGTACAGTGAGCCTTAAGACCCCACAGGTGCTTGAGAAATTTCCGCTAAAGTTGGACATGAAAATGGAAAATTAGTAAGGAAATACCCCATATGTTGATGTAAAGTGCTCTGCGGGTGAACTACAATGCTCAGAAGAAAAGGAGCATTATTGAGCTTTTGGTGAGAGAATTTGGTTGGAATAGAAGTCAGGGGCCATGTGGGTTTACAAAGCGCCCTGTGGTGCCAGAACAGTGGACCCCCCACATGTGAACCCATTTTGGAAACTACACCCCCTCACAGAATTTAATAATGGGTGCAGTGAACATTTACACCCCACTAGCATTTGACAGATCTTTGGAACAGTGGGCTGTGCAAATGAAAAATTACATTTTTCATTTTTATGGACCACTGTTCCAAAAATCTGTCAGACACCTGTGGGGTGTAAATGCTCACTGTACCCCTAACTACATTACGTGAGGGGTGTAGTTTACAAAATCACATGTGAGGGGATCCACTGTTCTGGCACTATGGGGGCTTTGTAAACACACATGGCCTTCAATTTCGGACACATTCTCTCTCCAAAAGCCCAATGGCGCTCCTTCTATTCTGAGCATTGTAGTTTGCCCGCAGAGCACTTTACTGCCACATTTGGGGTATACAATATCCAGCAATAGGAAGAAATACACCGGGCAACTCACCATTAGATGCTTGTGTTTCTTTATTGGATAAAACGGTACATCAGTGCGGCAGGCGCTCGTGCAGGGATGTTTCACAGGATAGGGTCCGTTTCTCGCGAGACTTTGCGCTACAACAGGCCTTATACCAGGTGTAAGGCCTGTTGAAGTGCGAAGTATCACAAGAAACGGACTGTAGCCTGTGAAACATCCCTCAACAAGCGTCTGCCGCACTGATGTACCGTTTTATCCAATAAAGACACACAAGCATCTAATGGTGAGTTGCCCGGTGTATTTCTTCCTATTGCTGGATATTGTGTTTGAAGTGAACTACCTTTTTTGTGCACTGTGAGCACCACCAAGTCACTGTGTGAACGGAATTGCTGCAAGTGGAAACGATTGGATCTATTGGAGTGCTTGAGCCGGGCAGTACCGGGTTTTCTATTGTGCGGACTGTGGCACATTTGGGGTATGTTCTTACTCAGAAGAAATGGTGCTACAAATTTTAGGATACTTTTTTTTTTCCTATTCTCCCTTGTGAAAATGAAAAATGTAGGGTAACACCAGCATTTTAGTGAGAAATAATTATTTTCATTTTCACATCCAACTTTGACGAAAATTCGTCAAACACCTGTGGGGTGTTAAGGCTCACTATACCCAGTTACATTCCGTGAGGGGTGTAGTTTCCAAAATGGGGTCACACGTGGGTATTTATTGTTTTGTGTTTATGTTGGAACCGCTGTAAAATCAGCCACCCCTGTGCAAATCACCAATTTAGACCTCAAATGTACATTTCACTCCTGAGCCCTGTTATGCGCCCGCAGATCACTTTAAGCCCACAAATAGGGTAGTTCTGTAGTCAGGGGAAATTGCGTTACAAATTTTGGGGGTCTTTTTTTTCCTTTTACCGCTTGTGAAAATTAAAAGTATGGGGCAACACCAACATTTTTTTTTACACTAACATGCTGGTGTAGACCCCAACTTTACCTTTTCATAAGGGGTAAAAGGAAAAAAAGGCCACCAAAATTTTTAGTGCAATTTCTCCCGAGTACGGAAATAACCCCTATGTGGCCCTAAACTGTTTATTTGAAATACGACAGGGCTCCGAAGTGAGAGAGCGCCATGCGCATTTGAGGACTACATTAGGGATTGTATAGGGGTGGACATAGGGATATTCTACACCAGTGATTCCCAAACAGGGTGCCTCCAGCTGTTGCTAAACTCCCAGCATGCCTGGACAGTCAGTTTTACAACAGCTGGAGGCTCCGTTTCGGAAACACTGCCATACAATAGGTTTAATTTTTATTGGGGGGGGGGGCAGTGTAAGGGGGTGTATATGTAGTGTTTTACCCTTTATTATGTGTTCGTGTAGTGTAGTGTTTTTAGGGTACATTTGCACTGGCGGGAGTTTATGGTGAGTTTCCTGCTAGGAGTTTGTGCTGCGTTGAAAAATTTGCAGCAGCTCAAACTTGAAGCAAAAAACTCACTGTAAATCCTCCTGTGTGAATGTACCCTGACAGACCGTGCATGCTGGGAGTTGTACTTTTGAAACAGCTGGAGGCACACTGGTTGGAAAACCTTCAGTTATGTTCCGTTAACTAGCTCAGTATTTTCCAACCAGTGTGCCTCCAGCTGTTGCAAAACTACAACTCCCAACATGTACTGATCGCTGAAGGGCATGCTGGGAGATGTAGGTATGAAACAGCTGGAGGTACGCAACTACAACTCCAAGCATGCCGAGACAGCTGTTTGGGGATGCTGGGATTTGGAGTTTTGCGACATCTGGAGGGCTATAGTTTAGAGACCACAGCACAGTGATCTCCAAACTGTGGCCCTCCAGATGTCGCAAAACTACAAATCCCAGCAAGCCCAGACAGAAAACAGCTGTGTGGGCATGCTAGGAGTTGTAGTTTTACAACATCTGGAGGACTACAGTTTAGAGACCACTGTAGCCCTCCAGATGTTGCTAGGCAACTCACCGGCTTCCGAAGGATCCAGGGAGCCGCATCGCTGTCCTCTTCTGCCGCCGATCGCAGATGGGTAAGTGGACCTTCGGCGCCGGTCCCATTCTGTTTCCCCGTTTTGCCCAGTCTATTGTGGGTGGGCAGAAGGGGGAAACCGAAAGTTAACCCCCCCTGCCCCCAATCTGCTATTGGTCGTCGCTTCTTGACGACCAATAGCAGGGATAGGAGGGGTGGCACCCCTCCCACCTCACTCCTATCCCTTCAGGGGGATCGTGGGTGTCTTGGACAACCCCGATCCCCCTTATATTCTGGGTCACCATAGCCGTATGACCCGGAATCAACGCAAATCGCTGACATGGGGGGGGGGGGGGTTGTTGTCTGATGACCCCAAGCATTTTTCTGTTTTTACACTTTCCTTTTTTCCTCCTTACCTTTTAAAAATCATAACCCTTTCAATTTTGCACCTAAAAATCCATATGATGGCTTATTTTTTGCGCCACCAATTCTACTTTGTAATGACATCAGTCATTTTACACAAAAATTTACAGCGAAACGAAAAAAAAAATCATTGTGCGACAAAATTGAAGAAAAAACACCATTTTGTTAATTTTGGGGGCTTCTGTTTCTACGCTGTAAATTTTTCGGTAAAAATGACACTTTATCTTTATTCTGTAGCTCCATACAATTAAAATGATACCCTACTTATATAGGTTTGATTTCGTCGCACTTCTGGAAAAAATCATAACTACATGCACGAAAAGTTATACATTTAAAATTGTCCTCTTCTGACCCCTGTAACTTTTTTATTTTTCCGCATACAGGGTGGTTTGAGGGCTAATTTTTTTGCACCGTGATCTGAAGTTTTAATCGGTACCATTTTTATTTTGATCGGACTTCTTGATCGCTTTTTATCCCTTTTTTATGGTATGAAAAGTGACCAAAAATACGCTATTCTGGACATTGGAATTTTTTTGCGTGTACGCCATTGACCATGCGGTTTAATTAATTATATATTTTTATAGTTCAGACATTTACGCACGCAGCGATACCACAGGTGTGTATTTTGATTATGATTAAATATTTTAATATAAAATTTGGGAAAAGGGGGGTGATTTAAACTTTTAATAAGGAAGAGGTTAATGTGTGTGTTTTTAAACTTTTTTTTTTTTTTACACTTTTAGTCCCCTTAGGGGACTTTTAGGAGGAATCATTAGATTCCTCATACAGATCATTGTGGTTTCATAAAACCACAATGATCTGCGCGCTCTGCGCTCGATTGATAAAGTCTGGCCCTGCCAGGCTGTATCATTCAGAGCCCCGGAGCCGCCGCAGGACTGTCCCAGGATTCACACGAGGCACTGAGCCATACCTGTAAAACAAAACAAAAACCAACATCCCAGCCAGGGAGCAACTTCCCCCTCCCCGGATAATCACAATAAGTGGGGATGTACATAAAGCCTAAACCTATCAGATTCCCAACGCCCTAGGCGGCGTATCACATCCGGAGCTAACCCCCACATAGACGCTTCCGTGGCCGCTCAGATCCTAAATGAGAACTAAATGTGAACTAAATTCTCCAGGGGCCCATCCAAGACCTCCTAACCCTTCCTAAAAACCTGAATAAACTGGAACTTGGATAAACACTCCCCTAGCACATATACCAGCAAGGGGCCGTCAACCGCACGGCAGAGCTTCATATAATCCCTAAAACAACTTACAGGACACACACTGGACCCTCCCAGGGTCAACAACCGAACCAGGAAACCGTGACCCAGCTGGTCCATCTTAGAACGGCAGACCACACACTCCAAACCCGTGCCCTCCTCGTACACATCAGAAACAAACAGGCCACCCGCTGAAACCTTGCTAGGCGAAACCAAGTCAGACACCCTAAAGGCCCCAAAAAACGCCAGGGAAAAAGCAAGGCAAAATAGAACTTCCTCAAAACCAGAAACACACACAGTCCCCAGCACACCACACAGCTACTCCAATAATGAAAAAGAAACCGGCCTCTTCAAATCCCGAACAACCAAACCCCCTGGCCACCCTCCTCACCAGGAAAGACTTTGTGGCGTCAGGAAGCCCCCAAACCTGGCCAGATGCAGACACCCCATCACTAAACAACCTACCTACAAAAAACAAGACAGCAGCCATCCAATCCCCCTCAGTCCGCAGGACCCCGAGACCTGGCAACAAATCATCCCACTCCTTCCAGCAGCTACCATAGCCAGCCCAGATACCTTCGGATCTTGCAGCCACTCCCCCCAAATTTCCACAGCCACCAATATGAGAAAGAGTTCCAAGAGAGCCAGGTTCCGCATGAAACCCGAGGACTTCGAAGACTCTGGCCACGAAGCCACACACCACTGCCCCTGCAGATAAGCACTAAAATCTTGACTACCAGATGCGTCCGTAAACTCCAAATCCCAGTTGGACACCTGCCTCCCTATGATGACCGATCTCCCATGATACCTGTCCAAAAACTCCAACCACACCACCATATTGGCCCTAAGCTCAGCCGTCAAATGAACAGAATAATGCCTCAGCCGTCCCACCCCCACCATCGTCAGCCTACTACATAACACCAGCCCCATTGGCATGATCCGACAGGCATAGTTAAGCAGTCTCAACAACGACTGCAGGTCCCGAAGTTGTATCTTCGCTGCAGTAGCCACTGCCTGCAATTTCCACAGTTTGTCCTCGGGAAGCCTCCATATTGATGAGGATGCCCAAAAACTTAAACTGTGTGCCAGGCCCCTCAGTCTTGTTGGGCGCCAGAGGCACCCCAAAGCAGGCCGCCATTCTCTCCATAGTCTGCAGTAACACCGGACACACTGCTGACCCCCGAGGACCGATAAACAGGAAGTCATCCAGGTAATGCAGCAAGGAGTCCACCTGGACGCACCACCCACTCCAAAAAGGTGCTAAAACACAAAGTACACACAAGAAACTGAGCACCCCATAGGCAAACATCGAACAAACACCTGCCCAACAACACCCCAAAAACAAGAAGTTATCCGGGTGATCCGGCAAGAGAAAGCCACCTCTATATCAGTTTTTTCCAACAGAGCCTTCTGCCCATATCGGCGCACCCAAGTCAAGGCCGCATCAAAATGTATAAGACACAGCACAAAGGGCAGGGTCAATCCCATCGTTCACTGACCCCCAAGCGCATGGGAGAGGTGATGAATGAGCCGAAACGTATTCGGTTCTATTTTAGGCACCAGCCCTAAGGGTGACAGTCGCAAGTCCGTCAGCGGGAGAACTGAAAACGGGCCCAGCGGCACCTACTTAGGCAATTTCTCCCGCACAACATTCGGATACTGCAACACTGACCTCAAGTTCCGCACCTCGCCTGCAGGGCCAACATTGGAACACGGGATACGAAAACCGAACTCTAAACCCTCCTACCCCTTTTTGGATACCGGTCTAGTAACCCCACCATCCTTGCCACCTTCACCGGCATTACCCCCTTTGTGGTCAACCTCTGATCCACGGCCCTTCCCCTTTTTAAAACAGCGGGACAAATTGTGGGCACCTCCACACCCGGAGCATTCATGCTTAAAACGGCACCCATTCCCAAATCAGCACTGACCCTCATTAAATTGCCAACAGCAACCCTTTCCTGCCCCTGCCTGCCTGCCGGATGCAGGTCCGGAAGGACCGGCGCCGTCCTGAAAGGACTGCTCACTCCCCCGCGGCGTTGAAATCAACCGCATCCAAAGCCCAATGTCTTTGTGGTCCCAGCACAACAAAGGCCGGACCACCTTGCGCTGCCGAAACTGTTCATCGTACCGCAGCCACGCGGTACCCCCATAGACCATGTAAGCCTCCCCCACCGAGTCTAGATAACAGAAGAGAGGCAAGCAATTGTCAGGTGCCTTCTCCCCAACCACACTAGCCAGGATGGCGAAGGCTTGCAGTCAAATGGTAACTCCTCCTTCAGCCCGTCTCTTCATAGGCCTTGCTCCATCTTCATGCCGAGAAAACCGCCGGCCCCCCACGCTTCCCAGGGGCTGCGGTGCTACATGTAGTCACAACCAGTTCTCCACAAGCCACAGCAGCCGAGTCACGTGTGCCCCGTCGGGCCACTGGTGCAGCGCTGCACCTCCTGCTGGAATGCTGAGCTCTCCCTGCACTAAAAACATCAGTGCAGGGGACAGCCGTACCATCCCGACTTCTGCCGCGGCTCCCCACGTGTAGACGCCGTTTGCTGCAAGCTGCTTGCCCTTGAGATTTCTCCCAGCTCCCTTACTTCCGGCAGCTAAAGCAGAGGAAGCAGGAGGGTCCCAGATGGGGCTCTAATGGCTGCAGAAGGCATGGGGAAGGACCTCCGGGCTCAGGTGCTCTGGTGGGCGGGACCTGCAGGCGCTCGACCGCGGGGCCCCGATCCACTTGGGGCCCCAGCAGCAGACGAAGAAAGCAACTTCCACCCCGGACCTCAAGCCAAGGCCTCTTTCCTGACCAGCCGCAGCAGCACCTCATGCGCATCAGACATGGTGAGTGACCGGTAACAACTTTTCTCCTTGCTGGCTTCTCACTCTGAGATAACCTAGCACCCCCTCCCCATTATATAAAACTTCCCCCCCAGACTCCTCCCCTTGACCGAACTCCTGACCTCTCACTGACCCCGCATTCCCCTCTCACGCTTCAGATCTGTCCCCTGTCATGTACCCCTACACTCCCATTCTGTCCACTCCGGGGTTGTCTCTATAGAAGTATTTTGTAAATGTTTCAAACCAAAAAGTAAAACAAACAAATAAAGAAAATCCATATTCCATTAAAATTAATCTATGTTTTTGCCTGTGTTTTGACATAAATGTGTACCAACATATATTGTATCAATTGAAACAATGCGCATTCATTAAATGATCAGGGTTAATTCCAATCCTGGCCACTGCAGATGGCACAGGCAAAGCCCCTGAGCTTGCTCAACCTCCTCCCTTCATAACAGTCTAAGGGTGCGTTCACACTATGTTTTAACGATCTGGCTGACGGATCAGGCGGGGGAATTTTAAAACCGTCCGCAGCCGTATTTTCATCGAATCTCATTCATTTAAATGCGCTGACTGGTGTCAGATAGTGACTCCAGTCAGCTCATTTTTGCGATGTATCCGGTTTTGTGGCCGGACTGATAACCATGGTATGCCAGCAGCCAGATCGATAAAATGTGGTGTGAATGCACCCTAACACGATGAAGGAGTTGCATGTTCCCACACTGATGTGGTGCAAGAAAAGGTCACATTTATTTACTATAATTCCATATCAAATAAAGATAACAGTCTCAACTACCTGGAAAGTGCTAAGGAATGTACTTTTTAGATTTTAGTGAAAGGTTTGCAGCAATACTAGTGTGTAGGAGAACAAATTTTACAAAAGCAATACAGAGGCACAGCTAAGGTGCTTCAGGTATATCAGCTTGCATTCTTGTTGACTGTTAGCATTCAACAGCATCCAGCATAGCCGAGAATACAAGTAAACACCAGTCAGTTGTAACATCAATGGTCTGTTCTCACTGAGGAAATTCATCCAGGAATTTCCTTACTGAATGTCCTTAGTGGTGGATTTGCGCCAACTGGAATCTGCGTTCAATGTCTGCTGCAAACCTGCCGTTAACATTAATGATGTCCTATTGACAGATTGGAATCCCAACAAGTACTGCTATAAAAATGAAATCAATGGGAATCAGCTGCAAGCGTTGCTAGGTAAAGTAAATAACACTGACACCACATTTTAGGAACAGTCCATTCTTGAAGTGTTTTTTGTCTATTCGGCTGTGTACAGACCAGTCATAGTGCTTATGCTGACTCCTGTTCACCAAAATCACCTACATTGGGCACATGAGCATCACAACTGGACCATAGAGCAATGCAAGAAGGTATCCTTGTCAGATGAATCAGTTTTTCTTGAATATAACTTGGATGGTATGTGCTTGCACTTACCTGGTGAAGAGATAGTATCAGGATGCATTAAGCAAAGAGCAAGCTAGAGAAGAAAGAGTTATGCTCTGCGTAATGGTAAGCTTGGAAACAGTGAGTACTGACATTCATGCGGATATTATTTTGACACGTACACCTAACTTAACACTGATGAAGACCAAAGTACATCCTTTCAGGGTAACAATGTTCCTGAATGACAGGGGCTTCTTTCATCAGACCCCCCCACCCCTCCAAAAAAAAAAACTAATAAAAAAAAAAAACACGGCCAAAGACATCACCACATCTATTAATTTAAAATCCAGTTTTTTTTTTATGTAACTTTACTTATATAAATAACAAATAGTTTTATTATATTGGCATGTACAGGTATGCCCTGGTCCCATTACCGGTGTTTAAAACACGCTCACGGGCTGAGCGTGCTTTAAACCCGGTGGGTCTCAACTGCTATCAACAGCCAGGACCCAGGGTTAATGCCGGGCATCAAAGACCAGGATGATACCCGGCTTTAACCGTTAAGATGCCACGAGCAAAGTTGATTGCAGCGTATAAAATGAAAGGGAAAGCATCCTGGCAGCTCAGCGGAGCTGATCAGGACCATCGCAATGAAATCATGATGTCCCGACCAGCTGAGAGGGCCCTTACCTGCCTCCTCGCCGTCCGATCGGTCCTCTGCTGCTCCCCGACAGCCATGCAGGCTGGAGCAGCAGAGCACCGGTAACACTGATCAATGCTATGCTATGGCATAGCATTGAACAGTGTATGCAATCAGAAGATTGCATAGTTTAGCCCCCTATTGGAGCTTTAAAAAAAAAAAAAGTAGAATGTGTAAAAAGTAAAAATAAAGTTAATGTGAAAGCCCCTCTTCTAATACAAGTTAGAATCACCCCCCCCCCCCCCCCCCATTTCCCATTTTTTAAATAAAATAATGTACCGGTAATAAAAAAAAAAAAAAATAAGTATATGTGGTACCGCCGCATGTGTAAATGTCCGAACTATTAAAATATAAGGTTAGCTAAACCCCACGATCAATGGCGTACACTTTGGTCACTTCATATACCATAAATTTTTTTTATAAAAAAGCTATCAAAAAGTCCTATTAAAACTAAAATAGTACCAATAAAAACTACAGACCGGAAAAATAAAGTTATAGGGGTCTGAAGATGACAATTTTAAACATACTATTTTGGTGCATCCTTGTAACCGTATGGACCTACAGAATAAAAATCAGGTGTACTTTTTACTGAAAGTACACTGCGTAGAAGCGGAAGCCCTAAACAGTTGCAAAATGGCATTTTTTTTCATTTCACCCCACAAATTTTTTTTTGTTTGGCTGCAGATTACCGTATTTATCGGGGTATACCACGCACCGGCCTATAACACACACCCTCATTTTACCAAGGATATTTGGGTAAAAAAAGTTTTTTACCCAAATATCCTTGGTAAAATGAGGGTGCGTGTGTGTGCATGCGTATACCCCGATACACCCCCAGGAAAGGTAGGGGGAGAGAGGCAGTCGCTGCCCGCTTCTCTCCCCCTGCCTTTCCTGGGGTCTAGAGCCCTGCTGCCGCCGCTTCTCTTCCGCTGGCTATCGGCGTCGCTGCCCGTTCTCTCCCCGACTATCGGTGCCGGCGCCCCATTGCCGGCGCTGATAGCCAGGGGTAGAGAAGCGGCGCCGGTATTGGGGCAGCGGCACCGATAGCCAGGGGAAGAGATGGGGCAGCGGCACCCATTGCCGGCCCCGCTGCCCCCCCATCCCCGGTTGTATAATTACCTGTTGCCGGGGTCAGGTCCGCGCTGCTTCAGGCCTCCGGTGTGCGTCCCACGAGTGACGTCATTGCACCGTGCCGTGCAGCGCATAGCAACGACACAGGGGACGCACACCAGAGGCCTGAAGCAGTGAGGACCCGACCCCGGCAACAGGTAATTATGCAACCGGGGATGGGGGAGGCAACGGGGCAGCGGCGCCGGCCATGGGTGCCGCTGCCCCTTCTCTCCCACTGTCTGTCAGCGCCGATAGCCAGGGGGAGAGAAGGGCCGGCAGCAGGGCTCTAGACCCCAGGACAGGCAGGGGCAGAGAAGCCGGCAGCGCTGGCGGTCTCTGCACCTGAAAAGCCGCTGCAGTTCATTGATTTAAAACGCCTGCATTAAATCATTGAACTGCAGCGGCTTATCGGCGTATAACACGCAGGTAGACTTTAGGCTAAAAATGTTAGCCTAAAAAGTGCGTGTTATACGCCGATAAATACGGTATGTTATAAAATAAGTAATGTCATTACAAAGTACAATTGGTGACACAAAATACAAGCCCTTATATGGGTCTGTAGGTGCAAAATTGAACAAGTTATTTTTAGAAGGAGAGGAGGAAAAAAAAAAACTTAATCCGTCCAGTACTTATTAGCGGCTAGATATTACAGAGGAAATTCTTTTCTTTTTGGATTTCTCTTTTGTCACGGCCACAGTGCTCTTTGCTGACACCTCTGTCCATTTTAGGAACTGTTCAGAAAAGCATATGTTTGCTATGGGGATTTTATCCTGCTCTGGACAGTTCCTGACATGTACAGAGGTGTCAGCAGAGAGCACTGTGGTTGTGACAGAAAAGAAATCCAAAAAGAAAATAATTTCCTCTGTAGTATACAGCCACTGATAGTATACAAGTACTGGAAGGATTAAGATGTTTTAATAGAATTAATTTACGAATCTGTTTAACTTTCTGGCATCAGTTGATAAAAAAAAAAAAGTTTTCCACTTTAACCTCTTAAGGACGGAGGGCGTATCTATACACCCCCCGTTTTAAAGTCCTTAAAGGAAAACTGTCACATATTTTCTCCCGCACTATCCACAGGTATTGGTGGATAGTGCGGGAGACGCTGATTAAAACGAGCCCTACCTTGGTCTGATCCGCGCCGCCGTTCGCCCGCAATTGTAGTTTTAATCTCTGTGTATATCCTGCTGTAACTGGCAAAGGCGTTACTTCTGCGGGCTAACGTACACTGACGTCAGCGCTGCTCATGAATATTCATGAGCGGCGCTGACGTCAGTGTCCGTTAGCCCGCAGAAGCACCACCTTTGCCAGTTACAGCAGGATATACACAGAGATTAAAACTACAATTGCGGGCGAACGGCGGCACGGATCAGACCAAGGTAGGGCTCGTTTTAATCAGTGCCTCACGCACTATCCACCAATACCTGTGGATAGTGCGGGAGAAAATATGTGACAGTTTTCCTTTAAGGACTGAGGGCGCATGGATACGCCCGTGGGAATTCCGGTCCCAGACGCTCGCCGGGTGGGGACTGGACCGGGATGCCTGCTCATATTGTTCAGCAGGCATCCCAGCATATCGCCCAGGGGGGTCCTGAGCCAGCCCCCCCCCCCCCATGTCGGCGATCGCGGAAAATCGCAGATCAATTCAGATCTACGATTTGTTGCTATTCCGGGCTGATCGGGTCTCTGGTGACCCGATCACCGGGGAAATAGGGATGATCGGAGCTGTCAGTAACAGCCCTGATCATCCTAAGGGATAGGAGCGAGGTTGCAGTGGTGCCACCTCCTCCTATCCCCTGCCATTAGTCAGCAATGAGTACTGACCAATGGCAGTTGAAGACAGGGGGTTACCATGGAAACCCCCCACTCTGCCCACCCCTGGATGTCGGGCAGAACGGGGGGAGAAGATGGCGGCCGTTACCTGTGGAGAAGATGCGGTGGGGACCGGCGATCATCGGTGGCATCAGCGGAGATCAACAGCGCAGGTAGGGAGGCGACGGCGCGGAGCATCATGGAAGGTGGCAGTAAAGCGATCTTTACTGCTGCCTTCCTAGTGGTTGCCAAACTGCAACTCCCAGCATGCCCAGACGGCCAAAGGCTGTCTGGGCATGCTGGCAGTTGTAGTTTTGCAACATCTGGAGGGTCACAGTTTGGAGACCACTATTACAGTGGTGCCCAAACGGTAGCCCTCCAGATGTTGCAAAACTACAACTCTCAGCATGCCTAGACTGCCAAGGCATGCTGGGAGTTGTAGTTCTGCAACATCTGTCCCTTCAGATTTTGCAATTTGAAAATTGCTGCTATACTTTGAAGCCCTCTAATGTTTTCAAAAGTAAAAATAGGTCCATTTTATGATGCCAACATAAAGTAGACATATTGTATTTGTGAATCAATATAACATTTATTTGGAATAACGTTAGAAAAATGCTAAATTTTCATGAAATTTGGGGATTTTTCACCAAGAAAGGATGCAAGTAACGACGAAAATTTATCACTAAAATAAAGTAGAATATGTCAAGAGAAAACAATCTCAGAATAAGAATAATCAATAAAAGCATCTAAGAGTTATTAATGACAGTGGTCAGAATTGCAAAAGATGAAATTGCAAAAGGTGAAATAGGGCTCAGTTCTTAAAGGGTTAAGGACACAGGTTTTTTTTCATTTTTGCACTTTCATTTTTTCGTCCTCACCTTCTAAAAATCATAACTCTTTTGCACCTACAGACCCATATAAGAGCTTTTTTTTTTGTTCCACCAATTCTACTTTTGTAACTTTTGTGGGCTTCCGCTTCTACGCAGTGCACTTTTCGGTACACATGACACCTTATCTTTATTCTGTAGGTCCATACGGTTACAAGGATACCCAACTTCTATAGGTTTGATTAAAATTATAACTTTTTGTATGAATATTAGTACATATAAAATTGTCCTATTTTGACCCCTATAACTTTTTTATTTTTATGGATACAGGGATGTGTGAGGGCTCATTTTTTCCATCGTGATCTGTAGTTTTTAACCAAACTATTTTTTTTATGGGACTTTTTGATTGCTTTTTATAAAAAAATTTTGGGTATAAAGTGACCAAAAATAGACAATATTTTTTTATAGTCTGAACATTTATGCACTTGGCGATACAACATATGTTTATGTATATTTTTGTTTACATGTATGTATATATATATATATATATATATATATATATATATATATATATATATATGTGTATATACACACATATACACACATTTTTGTTTTATGGAAAAAGGGGGGTGATTCAAACTTATTAACTTTCCCCCCCCCCCACATTTTTTCACTTTTTTTTGTCCCCATATGGAACTATTACATGCAATATTCAGATTGCATATACGGTTTAATGCTATGCCATAGCATAGCATTGGTCAGTGTTATCAGTGCTCCATCCTGCCATCACTGACTGGAGCACAGAAGCACCGATCGGAGGGCGAGGAGGCAGGTAAGGGCCCTCCCGCCTTTCTCTCAGCTGATCAGGACATCGCGATTTCACAGCCACGGTCCCGATCAGCTCCACTGAGCTGACGTTTCATTCCCCCTTTGTCATTTCAATTCCCAATCCACCCTCCACACCATTTCAATCCCCCTTCTGATCCCCTCTGTGCGGCATGCCATGGGGCGTGGTTAGGGAATTGAAATGACACAGGGGGATCAGGGGGGGGGGGGGGGGCGGGTCTGGGTTTCAGAGGAGGGGACTGAAATGGTACAGGGGGATCAAAGGTGGGTTTGGGAATTGAGGTGGCCACTGTGATCCCCCTGTGCCCTCGAGGGCCCCCTGTGTCATTTTAGTTACCACCCCCCACCCCATCTTAAATAACATGCCCCCCAGTCCCCCTTTGACTGTTACTGACTCCTGCCACTGGTTCTCACCTGGACTGTATCTTCAGCAGGCTTAGGTGGGTGCACACTGGTGCTGGCTGTGCAGGCAAGGGATGCACGACTATCGGGCGCAGCCGCCGACACCTGACATCCTCCTGCGCGGCTCCTCTGTGCAACGTCAGTGCGTCCCTAGTCAGTCCTCGCAGCCCCGCCGAAGCTGACTGAATTAAAGAGGTCAAGAGGTCATTCTTCCAAGTCTTGCACCTGGCGTTATTTAGCACATGCGCTCTCTTATATTTTTTGGCGTCATCTTTGAACTTGTAAGACTGACCTCTTGATTGGTCAGAAGGAGCGAGGGCCAGTTCAATTGATTGGCCTAGGCTATTGGGGCAAGAGCTATAGTCCGGCACGTATGCACAGGTAAATTATGATTTTGATTTATATATATATTTTATATATAGCGACGGAACCTGTTGGTAGCACAAACGCCAAAGTCTGCATCGCTTCTGATTCTTAGATTGGTATTTTGCTGTTGGATATTATTTATGTGTGGGTTTATTACTACCATATTTGCATAGATGTCCGATACCTAGACATTGGGGTTTATTTACTAACGTGATCCCGACTTTTTGTCAGGTTTTGCACCCAAATTGTATCGCACGTCCCATGCGACACAATTTGGGACCCAAAAAAACGAAACCCTCCATTTTACAAGAAAAACTCGAAAAGGGGGCATGGCCACGGGATAAAGTGGGCATGGTCCCGACAGTTTTGAAAAATCCTAACATATGGTTTCCACAGAAAATGTGGTGGATTTGAACTGAGGAAAACCCGACAGATCAGAACAGTTGTAAAAAAAGCAAAACGTAGGGAAAAGTGCAAAATGTAGGGAAATCTTAGTAAATACCTTGGGAAAATACCAGTTGGAAATCAAAACCCACAAAGAAACCTACACTCCACTGTTAAATAAACCCCATTGTGTATATTGTATGATATCCTTTTTCATGGATACTAGGAGGTTTTATGATACAGCATTTGGAAACCATACATCTTCAGGTCAGACTGTGGAATGCAATTATTCACATTTAGTATTTGTGCTTCTGGAGGGAGAGCGTTTTGCCCCCTCGATTTTTGGCGTGTCCCTTTTTGTGGGATCTTTTAATTAATGTTCTATGTCTGTTTTGAATTTATTGACTCAAACATTTTAGATTTTTTCCAAATATTGTGTTGGTGTCTGGGTGTGGATTTATTGTACAGTGTGTAGGTTTCTCTTTTTGGATAATGTTTAAAAGAGAAATCCCCAACTGACCTCTGCCATACTCCATGGACCAGTCTTGGCTTTCATTGTTGTGTGGCAGATCTGTCACTTGGAATGAATACATTTTTAAATACAGAACCAAACGCTAACACTAATCTAACACTGCAAAGCAACTTTTCAATATGCACTAGGTCAGCATCTGTAATACTTGTTTGTGTTATAAACAGATAATAGTATATGGCCAACTTTTTGTTGATTTCTCCCCAATATAAACTGTAAATTTCTTTTGACACCTAAGTAGAAGGAGTTAAGCGTGTTTTTAACACTTTTATTTTAAACATAACATATGCAGATACTTACAGAAAAATGATCCTTTAACCTTGTGACCACAACGTAGTGGGTAGTACCCTCCAGTGAAACAGAAAGGTCCCAGCTCTTCATATCATTCTTAGCTACTGGAACTCTAAAATAATAAGACAGCAATGTTACATTAAAACATGCCCCATGATTAATTTGCAATCTTAAAAAGACTAGCCAAGGACCTTATTTATTTATTTATTTTTTTACCTAAGGCTCTTAAACGAGGCCATTAACAATAAAGCAAATATAAAGAGCTAAACTTTCCAGAAGATAATGTCATTGGAAATTCTTATGCTATTTAAATATTTTTGCTTAAATACAGTACATATTGTAAAAAATACATGTGCATAAAATTTCCAGTTAGATTGTGTCATTGTATGGCCACCGTTTTATTACCTTCCTACAGATCTGCTGTAAAGACATCCATAAGCCAGTCAATATGCAAATATTAAATTACTAAATGAACTGCAGATAAATGGCAAATAACACTTTTAATCACTGTTTTGACAGGTGATGAAAGTTCATAGTATCCATGACAACACTAAGTCACGGTTGTTCGATGTGCACTAGGCACCTGCTGGGGTGTACGCAAAGGTGTCTGTGAAGTATTTTGACTAGATAATGTCAGCCATCTATCGTCTGAGTTCTCTAATGTGCAGATATAGCTGTATAGTGACACCTCTTAGCATCGCTCTTGGATTATAAATGCTGATCATTTTCACCCAGATGTAACAAAAAAAGTACTTGCTGTGCTGAGGAGCATATAAAACATGAAAGAGTTAATAAATCCATAGCGGAATATCCTCCTTTAGTTTTCACTAGAAAAAGACAATTTCTATTAAAGGGGTTTTCCAGAAATCTAAAAATAGACCTATCTTCTTTCCAAAGACCGCTCTCTGTCTGTCTCCACTTTGGGTGTGGTGTTACAACTTGGCTCCATTCACTTCAATGGAACTGAGCTGCAGAACCACACCCAACCTGGAGACAGACAAGGAGAGGTCTTTGAAAGAAATTACCAATGTTTTTCAATTCCTGAATAACTCCTTTAATCAGTTGTGACAGAATTAACTTTCCATTTCCATTTCCAATGGAAATATGTCTACCCATTCTTACAATGCTTACAGCTAAACACTGGACAAGATTACATTTACTTGCCAGTACTTGTTATCAGTGGCGTACCAAGGGGGGTGGGTAGGTCTGCATATACCTATGGGGAAGGGAGGGGGGTGTAGGTCTGCATAAACCTATGGGGAAGGGAGGGAGGGGAGGGGGGTGTAAGTCTGCATATACCTATGGGGAGGGGGGGGTGTAGGTCTGCATATACCTATGGGGAGGGGAGGGGGTGTAGGTCTGCATATACCTATGGGGAGGGGAGGGGGGGTGTAGGTCTGCATATACCTATGGGGAAGGGAGTGAGGGAGGGGGTGTAGGTCTGCATATACCTATGGGGAAGGGAGGGGGTGTAGGTCTGCATATACCTATGGGGAAGGGAGAGAGGGGGGGTGTAGGTCTGCATATACCTATGGGGAAGGGAGGGAGGGGGGGTGTAGGTCTGCATATATCTAGGCGGAAGGTAGGGAGGAGGGGAGGGTGTAGGTCTGCATATACCTATGGGGAAGGGAGGGAGGGGGGTGTAGGTCTGCATATACCTATGAGAAAGAGGGGGGGGTGTAACTCTGCATATTCCTATGGGAAAGAGGGGGGGGGGTCACTCTGCATATGCCTATGGGAAAGAGGGGGGTGTAACTCTGCATACGCCTATGGGCAAGAGAGGGGTGTAACTCTGCATATTCCTATGGGAAAGAGGGGGGGGTGTAACTCTGCATATGCCTATGGGAAAGAGGAGGGGTGTATCTCTGCATATGCCTATGGGAAAGAGGAGGGGGTGTAACTCTGCATATGCCTATGGGAAAGAGGGGGGGGTTGTAACTCTGCATATGCCTATGGGAAAGAGGGGGGTGTAGCTCTGCATATACCTATGGGAAAGAGGGGGGGTGTAACTGCATATACCTATGGGAAAGAGGGGGGGTGTAGCTCTGCATATACCTGAGGGAAAGAGGGGGGTGTAACTGCATATACCTATGGGAAAAAGGGGGGGGGTGTAACTCTGCATATACCTATGGGAAAGAGGGGGGGTGTAACTCTGCATATACCTATGGGAAAGAGGGGGGTTACCTGGCTACCTACCTACCTGCCCTTTTACTGTGCAGGACACAAAGAAGTGCATCATTACAGTTAGTGGGCCTATAGATGGAAAGATTGTGTAGAGGAGGGGAGGGCTCTGAAAAAATGTAGAGTCCGACATGTTTTTCCTGCAGATGTTAAGAGATCCACATGGCGGTCTTATGCGGACGGAGAAGAAAAGGAAAGAGGACGCTGCTGATCAGAAAAGACGTAATTGTGAGTCCCAAAATGTAACTGTAATCAATTATATGGTGTACAGATCCTGTGTACAGCTGATATCTACCCCGATATGGTCCTGTATATAATCACTTATATTGTGTACAGATCCTGTATAGTATAATGGTCTGTGTATAGTGGTTTTATTCAGTACAGTATGGCAGTATTATAAGTTATTGAGTGGTGGTATATATTTACTCCTTGTATACCAGTATTATTGGTCATGGAAATTTACCTACATTAAAGTGTTTCTTACATATATACATTTTTGTTTATTGTGTGTGGGATTTGGGTGGAATAGGGGCATGGCAGAAGATTTATGAGCTGCAGAGACTAGCAGGGGCCCTTGCCTTTTTTTTTTGGTCCGGGGGCCCTGATCATTGTCAGGGGGGAGGGGTGTAATTAAGGGGGGGGGGTGTGTGTGCGTGTGTGTGTATGTGGGGGGGGGGGGGGGTGCCAAACAACGGGTCCGGCCCTGGTGCCAAATGCTCTAGGTACGCCCCTGCTTGTTATGATTAGTTTGTTGCCACATCCTGAAAGTAGAATTTCAATTACTTGCATATAATACTATGCTCTGTAGGGTAATTAACACAGAGGAAAATGTTATGATATTGCAATGCATTTAGGGAACCTTAATGTTTAGGAGCAATGTTTTAGGGGCAAAATAAGTTTTACGAGGCTAAATGTAAGGCAAAGAACTTAGGCTAAAGGAAAAAAACTTACACTAACATACTAAGTTTTGAAACACTGGGTAAACCTACCAGAGAAATCCACATACATTTCACCCCCCTCAACACATTGTCATCCCCTTCACACAGCCACATTTACATTAAAAGGGGTTATCTGGCAGGAGTTTGTTTTTTGTTGTAAACTATGCCCATTCTGCAATATATAAAAATAGTAACCTTTACTCCCCTCCAACACTCCCACAGTGCTTCTAGTATCCTGCTCTGGTACCTGGTGTTATCCTCTTCCTAAATGGAAGTATGACACATTTGTCCCAGGCACCAGGAAGACCAAGGCCTGGGCCCAATGTGTCATACTGCCGCTCAGCCAATCACTAGCCAGGGTGGGACATTGCTGCAGCGCGCGATTCACAATTGAAGCGCGATATACTGGGCCCGGGAAGCAGGAAGAGGAGCGCACCTGGGACCGGAGCAGGATAACAAAGGCACAGTGGGAGTGCTGGAGGTGAGTAGAGGTTTATTTTCTTTATGCATTGCAGAATGGGCATAGATGACAAAAAAAAAAAAAAAAAAAAAAAAACTCCTGCCACGTAACCCATTTATCCCCCCTAATCTTGTTATTCCCATACCCTCCAATCATAACAAACTTCCTTACCCTCTCTCTCTGCCACACTCATCCTATCATATTAATCCCCTATCAAATTCACCTTCTCTCACAAGGTCACACTCATCCTTTATTATTCTGTTACATTACCCTGTCCCCTGTGCCTGACGTACTCACCCGGACCATGATACACAGACCAGCATTATCTCCATATATTTGTAAAAAAAAAAAAAAATTGTCCTGTATTATCACAAAAAACAACAACCCAAAACCTATACATAATAGGTATTCTCACATTCTTAATCCCACATGGTGTAAAAAAAAAAAAAAAGTGCAAGAATTGCTAAATTTGGTCCAAAACATGGACATTTTTTTTGCAAAAGATAGCATGTATCGCATAAATGATACCAATAAAAAGTAGAGCTCATCTCGCAAAAAAAAAAAGCCCTCACACAATGCAATTGCAAGAAAAAGATTAAATTTATGGGTGTCAGAACATGGAAACACAAAAAAGGGAATAAAAGGATATGGTCGTAAAAAAGGAAAAAGAACATAAAAAGCTATTCTTCATAATATTGTAGTTTTTTTCACCAAAAATGCTGAATGTATCATCAAAGATTTACCACTAATATAACGAACAATATTTCATGAAAAAACAGTCTAGCTTTGCTCTATAAAAGCATGTCAGAGGTATTACCACCTAAAGAGACACAGGTCAGGTTTAACCTTTTGGGGACGGAGTGCGTACAGGTACGCCCTCGCGTCCTGGTACTTAAAGGGGTACTCCGATGCTTAGACATCTTATCCCCTATCCAAAGGATAGGGGATAAGATGCCTGATAGCGGGAGTCCTGCCACTGGGGACCCCTGGGATCATGCACGCGGCACCCCGTTTGTAATCAGTCCCCGGAGTGTGTTCGCTCCGGGACTGATTACCGGCGACTACAGGGCGGGCGGCGTGTGACATCATGCCCCCGCCCCCGTGTGATGTCACGCTCCGCCCCTCAATGCAAGCCTACGGGAAGGGGCGTGATAGCTGTCACGCCCCCTCCCGTAGGCTTGCATAGAGGGGCGGTGTCAGGCCCAAGGCCTGATTAAGGAAACATACATGTGCTTTATAATTGCATCTATGTATAAACTAAGACCTGGGGGGTGAGGGGTCATTCAGACGGTGAATCCTGTGTCTTTTGTGTATTGCAGTTTATTGGGGTCTGGCTGTGTGTTTACATCTTCTTTGAAGTCATGCACTCTGGTCCCATCATAAAATCAAACAGATAAGGGGCCAGGAAGAGAGAAGACCCCCTGGTGGGATCAGAGGGGAGGGGGAAATGGAGTATCCCTCCCAAGAAAGCAGTTATGATATATTTAAACAATGCTAGACTAAAAGTTGGGTGTTCAATGCTGTGGAACAAGCTGACAAGACCATCCTAAGAACAGCTGGAACTCTCTCATGGATTGCTAATATCATCATGCTGTAAGAACTTCATTTTTGCTTTCTGAACTTGTCTTGCTAAACTCTTTTATACATTTTTGTAACTGTATGTCATTTGTTTATTTTTATGCATAGCACTGTGATACCTTTTATCAGATTAAATGTTTAATTAGTCAGCTCTGGTCTTTGATCTCTAAATATATGAGCTCACCTTTCTGAAGGCAGCTCTGGTGGAAACACGTATCTAAGGGTTAATTTGGTGACTTGCTGGGACTAGTAGTGGATACCCAGAGGTCTGGCGGCTTTAACCCTTGCATCATCACACTCTCTCTAGCGTCTTGGCTGGACCAATAGGGTGTGATCGTGACAACTGGTGGCAGCGTCGGGACATATTTAGAGGTTTTAAGGGCTTGCTGGATTTTACCTGTAAGGAAATCTTCGCACTAAAAAGAAATTACATACATATTCTTGTGTGTAAATTCCAAAGACAGAGCTCAGTGCTGGTTTAAAAGACATACAAAAAGAGTGCAAGACAGTTCCGTCCTCCCCATCTTCTGTTTTACCTCTTCTGTCTCATCTCGGAAATATGGAGGCATATCGCAAGCAGTCCAAGCCTGCACTGGAGCTAATGTGCCAAGAAAAAGACATCCCTACTGCAGGAAAGAACAAGGAAAAACTTATTGCTGATCTTGTGGAGTATGATGCCCGTGCAGAAGAGCTGAGTGACATGAGAAAGTCCTACAGCTGGAACTGCCATCCAAGGACTGATGTCACCTGGGGAATATAACATTACTCCCCATCAGGACAGTACTCCACATGAGGCCTTGGACTCTTATATGCGGACTGCCTTACAACACCTTGGGAATGTGGATGCCAATATGAAACTCCAACTGCTTCTCCAGTACCAAACTGCAGAGAGAGAGGCACGGGCTGCAGAGAGAGAGGCACAGATACGAGCTGCAGAGAGAGAGGCGTCAGAAAGAGAGGCCCAGCGGAGGCATGAACTAGAGGTTCTGAGGCTGAGAGGGGATGCTTCATCCGCACAGAGTGATGTGCAGGATCAAGGAGACCACAAACCTTGCTTGGAACATTTCCCCATGTTGGAGAAAGATGGTGATCTGGATGTGTTCCTGAGGGGATTTGAAAAGGTTTGCCGGCAATTCCATCTACCTAAGGAACAGTGGGGACGATATCTAACCCCACAGCTGTGAGGGAAAAATCTGCCCTGCTAAAAAGTTTTAATCTGACTCCAGAGGCTTATCGGAAAAGATTTAGGACTTTGCAACAAAGCGCCACAGAAAGCTGCACTGAACATGCAGGTCAGCTAAGGACTGGGGGCCTACAAGTCACTACCTATGAGGCCCTGGAGGACTTGATGGTTCTGGATCAGTTTTTCCAAACACGGAGCTTTGAAGCCAGAGAGTGGATTTTGGACGGCAAGCCCAAGACAGCCATGGAAGCAGCAGAACTAGGAGATGACTTTGCCAACAACCGGGCGCCAGCAGCAAAGCGTGGATCTGCACAAGCTGGAGCAAGTACCTGGAGGGGAGCCACACAACCACAAAGCACCACCAGGTCAGCCGGGAAATTCTTGCCATCATTCCCAAAAGCAACAGGAGCCACATTGGGTCAGGTGGACACCCGCCGATGTTACAGATGCAACAATATTGGGCACCTGAGTGCCACTTGCCCCAACAAAAAGAATTCTCCACCAGTAGCTGGGGGACACACAGCCGTTCTTCTGGTGTCCGGAGCGGTGGAGAAAAGAGCGGATAACCTGCAGAATGTAACTGTGGGTGACCGGGTGACAGTGGGTTTGCGAGATTCTGGAGCCTCCTTTACCTTTGTGCGGCCTGAAGTGGTGGATACAGAGGACATCATCCCTGGAAGAACCATGGCTTTAAAAGGAATTTGAGGTGTGTGGCCTGCTGTGCCCATGGCCCGTGTGTACCTGGATTGGGGTACAGGCAAAGGTTTGCGGGAGGTGGGGGTCTCTGAGGACCTCCTTGTTAATGTTCTGCTGGGGAATGATTTGGGTCGGATGCTCTGTCATTATGCTCCAGAGGACACTACCTGCACACCGGATGGGCTAGGAGAGAGCCCTGTTCATTCTGAGGTACTGTGCGAGACTTTGGGAGACACTGTGAACTGTGGTAACTGGGAGGGGGTGCAGGGGATTGATAATTGTTTACCTGTGACTGAACCAGTAATGTTTTCCAAAAGTGGAATGGGGTGTATTGTGAAATGTGGCGACAATGCATTGCCAATGCCAAAACCTAGTGGAGATGGGCTAGGGGGACCCCTCAGCCCCCAGGTCTTAGTTTATACATAGATGCAATTATAAAACACATGTATGTTTCCATAATCAGGCCTTGGGCCTGACACCTCCCCCTTAAGATGGAGACAGAGAGATCTTGCCTGCCAGGCTAATCGATCTGTCTCCATTACTCCTCTATTTCTCTTCTTGGGATTAACCTCTTAAGGACCCAGGACGTACGGGGACGTCCCCGCACCCTGGGCCTTAAGGACCCAGGACGTCCCCGCACGTCCTGGCGTTTTCCGGTCTCTGCCGCTCGCCGGGCAGAGATCGGAACTGGATGCCTGCTGAAATCCTTCAGCAGGCATCCAGGGCAAACGCCGAGGGGGGCCATGTAGGCCCCCCATGTCGGCGATCGCCGCAAATCGCAAGGGAAATCGCCCTTGCGATCTGCGGCGATACCGGGCTGATCGGGTCTCTGGGACCCGACCGCCCGGTAATTTCGCATGATCCCGGCTGTCACAGACAGCCAGGACCATGCTGAAGTATCGGAGCGAGGTGGCAAGCCGGCCCCCTCTCCGATCCCCTGCGATCTGTCGGTTAGTGAACCGACCAATCGCAGGAGGGGGGGCGGTTACTTCCTCCCGTCCTGCCCGGCCCCTGAAAGTCGGGACAGGACGGGAGGAAGACCGGAGGACGCGGCGGGGGACGGGGGAGTGCTGGGGACCGGCCCCGGTACTTACCTCGTCCCTGAAGACCCGGATCCCGGCGAGGAAGATGGCGGCGGCGGCGACAGGTGAGTTGATCTTCAGCCGCGGTCGGGCCCTTTACAGCAATGCACGTCGCCGTAAAGCGACATGCATTGCTGTAATAGGACCCTGTAAACTACAACTCCCAGCATGCCCAGACAGCCCTTGGCGTCTGGGCATGCTGGGAGTTGCAGTTTTGCAACATCTGGAGGTCCACAGTTTTTGGACCACTGTGCCCTTCCAGATGTTGCAAAACTACACATCCTCAGCATGCCCTTACTGTCCAGGCATGCTGGGAGTTGTAGTTCTGTAACATCTGGCCCTTCAGATGTTGCAGAACTACAACTCCCAGCATGCCTGGACAGTTTTGGCATACTGGGAGTTGTAGTTTTGCAACATCTGGAAGGGCACAGATTGGGAACCACTGTATTAGTGGTCTGCAAACTAGTCCTCCAGATGTTGCAAAACTACAACTCCAAGCATGCTGGGAGTTGTAGTTCGGCAACATCTGGCTCTAAAGATGTTGCAGAACTACTACTCCCAGCATGCCTGAGAATGTTTGGGAGTTGTGGTTTTGCAACAGCTGGAGGCACACTGGTTGGGAAACATTGTTTCCTAACTCAGTGTTTCCCAACCCGTGTGCCTCCAGCTGTTGCAAAACCACAACTCCCAAACATTCTCAGGCATGCTGGGAGTAGTAGTTTTGCAACAGCTGGAGGTCCCCCCCCTGTGAATGTACAGGGTACACTCACATGGGCAGGCGGCTTACAGTGAGTATCGGGCTGCAAGTTTGCAATGCAGCAAATTTTGCGCGGCAGCTCAAACTCGCTGTAACCCCCCCCCCCGCCCGTGCGACTGTACCCTAAAAACACTACACTACACTACCACAAAATAAAATAAAAAGTAAAAAACACTACATATACACATACCCCTACACAGCCCCCCTCCCTCCCCAATAAAAATGAAAAACACCTGGTACGCCACTCTTTCCAAAATGGAGCCTCCAGCTGTTGCAAAACAACAACTCCCAGTATTGCCGGACAGCCGTTGACTGTCCAGGCATGCTGGGAGTTTTGCAACAGCTGGAGGCACCCTGTTTGGGAATCACTGGCGTAGAATACCCCTATGTCCACCCCTATGCAAATCCCTAATTCAGGCCTCAAATGCACATGGCGCTCTCACTTCGGAGCCCTGTCGTATTTCAAGGCAACAGTTTAGGGTCACATATGGGGTATCACCGTACTCGGGAGAAATTGACTAACAAATCTTGGGGGGCTCTTTCTCCTTTCACCCCTTATGAAAAGGTGAAGTTGGGGTCTACACCAGCATGTTAGTGTAAAAAAAATAAACTTTTTACACTAACATGCTGGTGTTGCCCTATACTTTTCATTTTGACAAGAGGTAAAGGGGAAAAAAGCCCCCCAAAATTTGTAATGCAATTTCTCCCGAGTACGGAGATACCCCATATGTGGGCACAAACTGCTCTGGGGGCGCACAACAAGGCCCAGAAGGGAGAGTGCGCCATGTACATTTGAGGTGATTTGCACAGGGGTGGCTGATTGTTACAGCGGTTTTGACAAATGCAAAAAAAAAAAAAAAAACACATGTGACCCCATTTCGGAAACTACACCCCTCACGGAATGTAATAAGGGGTCCAGTGAGAATTTACCCCCCACAGGTGTCTGACGGATCTTTGGAACAGTGGGCTGTGCAAATAAAAAATGTTGTACAGCCCACTGTTCCAAAGATATGACAGACACCAGTGGGGGGTAAATGCTCACTTTACGCCTTCTTACGTTCCTCAAGGGGTATAGTTTCCAAAATGGTATGCCATGTGGGGGTTATTTTGCTGTTCTGGCACCATAGGGGCTTCCTAAATGCGACATGCCCCCCGAGCAAAATTTGCTCTCAAAAAGCCAAATATGACTCCTTCTCTTCTGAGCATTGTAGTTCGCCCGTAGTGCACTTCAGGTCAACTTTTGGGGTACCTCCATACTCAGAAGAGATGTGGTTACAAATTTTGGGGGGTATTTTCTGCTATTAACCCTTGCAAAAATGTGAAATTTGGGGGGGAAACACACCTTTTAGTTATTTTTTTTTATTTTTTTTTTACGTATGCAAAAGTCGTGAAACCCCTGTGGGGTATTAAGGCTCACTTTATTTCTTGTTACGTTCCCCGAGGGGTCTAGTTTCCAAAATGGTATGCCATGTGTTTTTTTTTGCTGTCCTGGCACCATAGGGGCTTCCTAAATGCGACATGCCCCCGAGCAAAATTTGCTCTCAAAAAGCCAAATATGACTCCTTCTCTTCTGAGCATTGTAGTTCACCCATAGTACACCTCAGGTCAACTTATGGGGTACCTTCATACTCAGAAGAGATGGGGTTACAATGTTTGGGGGGTATTTTCTGCTATTAACCCTTGCAAAAATGTGAAATTTGGGGGGAAACACATTTTTGTGAAATTTTTTTTTTTAATTTTTTCACATATGCAAAAGTCGTGAAACACCTGTGGGGTATTAAGGCTCACTTTATTCCTTGTTACGTACCTCAAGGGGTCTAGTTTCCAAAATGGTATGCCATGTGGGGGATTTTTGCTGTTCTGGCACCATAGGGGCTTCCTAAATGCAACATGCCCCCCAAAAACCATTTCAAAAAAACGTACTCTCCAAAATCCCCTTGTCGCTCCTTCGCTTCTGAGCCCTCTACTGCGCCCGCCGAACACTTTACATAGACATATGAGGTATGTGCTTACTCGAGAGAAATTGGGCTACAAATATAAGTATACATTTTCTCCTTTTTCCCCTTGTAAAAATTCAAAAATTGGGTCTACAAGAACATGCGAGTGTAAAAAATGGAGATTGTGAATTTTCTCCTTCACTTTGCTGTTATTCCTGTGAAACACCTAAAGGGTTAAAACGCGGACTGAATGTCATTTTGAATACTTTGGGGGGTGCAGTTTTTATAATGGGGTCATTTGTGGGGTATTTCTAAAATGAAGACCCTTCAAATCCACTTCAAACCTGAACTGGTCCATGAAAAATTGTGAGTTTGGAAATTTTGTGAAAAATTGGAAAATTGCTGCTGAACTTTGAAGCCCTCTGGTGTCTTCCAAAAGTAAAAACACGTCAATTTTATGATGCAAATATAAAGTAGACATATTGTATATGTGAATAAAAAAAAAAATTATTCGGAATATCCATTTTCCTTACAAGCAGAGAGCTTCAAAGTTAGAAAAATGCAAAATTTTCAAATTTTTCATAAAATTTGGGGATTTTTCACCAAGAAAGGATGCAAGTTACCACAAAATTTTACCACTATGTTAAAGTAGAATATGTCACGAAAAAACAATCTCGGAATCAGAATGATAACTAAAAGCATCCCAGAGTTATTAATGTTTAAAGTGACAGTGGTCAGATGTGCAAAAAATGGCCGGGTCCTGAGGTGTAAAATGGCTGGGTCCTTAAGGGGTTAAGCTGCCTCCTCCTTTCATCTGAGAGCTGTGGATTGATCTCCACATCCTGAAGGGATCCCTGGCTCTTAGCTTCCTCCACTAGGTCTAGTAGGGGATCACTACCCAGCCCTTCCTCTGGTGCACTACATACACTGAGTACCACCTCCTCAGGGACATAGTATGCCATATTAATGTGGTACTGTCTCTGTCTGTGACCTCTCTCTTCAAGGGCTACTACATATGTGGTGGGTTCTAGGCGCTGCAGAATGGGGAAGGGACCCTCCCAGGCAGCCTGCAACTTATTCTGCCTGATGGGGTTCAAAACCATTACCTTCTGTTCCACTTCATAGACCCGGTCCCTTGCATTGCGATCATACCTGTACTTCTGCCTGGACTGTGCTGCTGTGAGTTTGTCATGTACCAGCCCCGTCAATGCCTGCATCCTGTCCCTGAATCTCAGAACATACTCCACCACAGAAGTCTCAGGGGCATGTAGCCCCCTTTCCCATTCTTCCCTAACTAAATCTCGGGGTCCCCGCACTTTGTGACCATATAATAATTCAAAGGGCGAGAAACCTGTAGATTCTTGGGGTACCTCCCTGTAAGCAAATAACAGATGGGGTAAATACTTTCCCCAGTCTCTGCCCTTTGATTCTACAAAGGTTTTCAGCATTTGTTTCAAGGTCCCATTGAACCTCTCACAAAGAGCATTTGTTTGGGGGTGGTATGGGCTTTCTACCAAGTGCTGTACATTCACCTTCTTACAGATACTTTGCATGAGATTGGACATGAACTGTGTGCCCTGATCAGTGAGCATTTCTTTGGGGAACCCCACCCTGCAGAATATACTGATCAGAGCATCTGCCACCTTATCTGCTAGGACAGAGGATAAGGCAACAGCTTCAGGGATTGCATAATCCACCACAGTGAGAATAAATTGTTTCCCTGTGCTGCTGGGTATAGCTAGAGGTCCCACAATATCCACTGCCACTCGTTCAAAGGTTACAGATATGGCTGGTAGGTGAACTAGGGGAACACGAGTAACATCCCCAGACTTACCCACCCTCTGGTAGACACGACAAGATCTACAATAATTGGCAACAGCAGTACCCATACCCGGCCAGTAGAAATTGTGTGCCAACCTGGACTTTGTCTTGGCCACTCTCAAATGTCCTGCCAGGGGGGTCTCATGGTCCAACCTCAGCAGCTCTTTCCTGTACGGCCTAGGAACCACTAACTGCCTTTCTCTCTCCTGGGCCCCTAGCATGCCTTTGGAAAGGGACTCCCAGTACAAGATATCATTTTCCCAATATACCCGATGCCCATCTGTGTCAACACCTGTATGTTCAGCACGTTGTCTCAGCCCTTCAAGGGAAGGGTCACTGCGCAGAGCTTCCCGGAAATGCTAATTTCCCTCCCCCCCATCTTGTGGTATCAGGGAGCACATTTCCCCCAGGAGAACTAGCATCTCCACCTTCCTCTGCTTTGGCTTGCAAGTCACACAGCTTGCCCCTTGCATCACCATCCTCCCTTCCTTTTAAAGCTGCAGCCCTGGCATGCTGCTGACGCGGTACCACTGCCACCATTGGTATGCCTCCCTGGGGTTTACCTTCCTCTCTCTCAGTTCCAGACATAACAATACAGGCATCATACACAGGGCTATCACTCCTTCCCTCCTCCTCCTTAGGCTCACAGGATTGGGACATATCCCTCACTGCTGGTCCCTCATCCTTACATGTCACCAGGGGCAGAGGGGAACAGAGAAGACCCCCTGGTGGGATCAGAGGGGAGGGGGGAATGGAGTCTCCCTCCCAAGAAAGCAGTTATGATATATTTAAACAATGCTAGACTAAAAGTTGGGTGTTCAATGCTGTGGAACAAGCTGACAAGACCATCCTGAGAACAGCTGGAACTCTCTCATGGACTGCTAATATCATCATGCTGTAAGAACTTCATTTTTGCTTTCTGAACTTGTCTTGCTAAACTCTTTTATACATTTTTGTAACTGTATGTCATTTGTTTATTTTTATGCATAGCACTGTGATACCTTTTATCAGATTAAATGTTTAATTAATAAGCTCTGGTCTTTGATCTCTAAATATATGAGCTCACCTTTCTGAAGGCAGCTAAGGGGTACAGTGAGCATTTACGCCCCACAGGTGTCTGACAGATTTTTTTGAACAGTGGTCCGTAAAAATGAAAAATATTATTTTTAATTTGCACAGCCCACTGTTCCAAAGATCTGTCAAATGCCAGTGGGGTGTAAATGCTCACTGCACCTCTTATTACATTCTGTGAGGGGGGGTAGGGGGGGGTCCACTATTCTGGCCCGATGGGGGCTTTGTAAACGCACATGGCCTCCGACTTCTATTCCAACCACATTCTCTCTCCAAAAGCCCAATGGCGATCCTTCTCTTCTAAGCATTGTAGTTCGCCCGCAGAGCACTTTATATCCACATATTGGGTATTACCATACTCAAAAGAAATGGGGTTAAACATTTTTGGGGGCTTTTTCTCTTATTACCCTTTGTGAAAATGAAAAATTGGGTTAACACCAGCATTTTATAGAATTTTTTTAACTTTTATTATTGTTATGTCCCACTTTAACGAAAGTTCGTCAATCACGTGTGGGGTGTTAAAGGGGTACTCCTCCACTAGACATCTTATCCCCTATCCAAGGATAGGGGATAAGATGTCTGATCGCAGGGGCGGGACATGATGTCATGAGGGAGCTGAGCCATGATGTCACAAACCGCTGGCCCGTCATCAGCCATGGAGCAAACTTAGCTCCGGAGAACTGATGACTCGGGGGGGGGGGGGTTGCAGGTGAGATTGCGGGGGTCCCCAGCAGCGGGACCCCTGCGATCAGACATCTTATCCCCTATACTTGGATATTAGCTCTCCAAAAGCCCAATGTCGCTCCTTCCCTTCTGAGCCCTCTAGTGCCCCCACAGAGCACTTTACATCCACATATGAAGTATTTCCTTACTCGAGAGAAATGGGGTTATACATTTTGGGGGCCATTTTCTCCTATTACACCTTGTTAAAATGAAAAGTTTGGGGTAACACCAGCGTTTTAAGCATTAGAAACAAATTTTTCATTTTAATGTCCCATTTTAACGAAAGTTTGTCAATCACCTGTGGGGTATAACGACTCAATTTACCCCTTGTTACGTTCCTTGAGGGGTGTAGTTTCCAAAATAGTATGCCATGTGTTTTTTTTTTTTTACTGTTCTGACATCATGGGGGCTTCCTAAATGCGATATGCCCCCCAAAAACCATTTCAGCAAAACTCGCTCTCCAAAATCCCATTGTCACTCCTTCCCTTCTGAGCCCTTTATTACTCCCACAGAGCACTTTACATCCACATATGAGGTATTTCCTTACTCGAGAGAAAATGAATTAAAAGTTTTGAGGGGCCTTTTTACCTTTTACCCCTTGTAAAAATGAAAAAAAAATGGGGCTACAGTAACATGTTGGTGTAAAAAATTTAGATTTTTATTTTTCTCCTCCATTTTGCTGCTATTCCTGTGAAACACCTAAAGGGTTAAACTTTTTGAATGTCATTTAGAATACTTTGAGGGGTGCAGTTTTCATAATGGGGTCCATCATAGGGGAAACTTTACTGGTCCTTAAAAAATTCAGATTTTGAAATTTTCGTGAAAAATTGGTAAATTGCTGCTATACTTTGAAGCCCTCTGATGTCTTCAAAAAGTAAAAACATGTCAACGTTATGATTTCAACATAAAGTTAACATATTGTATATATGAATCAATATGTAATTTGTGTGACATGTCCCTTTTCCTTACAAGCAGAGTGCTTCAAATTTAGAAAAATGCTTAATTTTCAAATTTTTCCTTAAATTTGGGAATTTTTCAGCAAGTAAATGAAATGAAGTATCGATAAAAACTTACCTCTTACAAAGTAGAATATGTCACAAAAAAACTCTCTCGGAATCAATTTTATAAGTAAAAGCATCCCAGAGTAATTAATGCATAAACTGATAGAGGTCAGATTTGAAAAAAATGCTCCCGTCCTTAGGGGCTCCGTCCCCAAGGGGTTGAAAAATGGGGCCTTGTCATTAAGGTAAAAACAGGCGCATCGCAGAATCCTTAATGGTTAAATCCCCCCCCCCCCCCCCCAAAAACAAAGAAGCCAAGATTGTAAATAAATATATATATATATATATATATAAATAAATAAATAAAGGTTAAAGCGATAAGCAGCACTTCTGAGAAGGTAGGTATGGTGGAAGTAGTCTCTGAGACCCTGGTCTTGGGTCCAATTCATGCAGCAAAGGAAAGGATGACCGCAGCACTCCGTAGTAGTGAAAAATCAAAAAAAAGTGGCTTTATTCCAAAACGCTTCTGTTTGCTTTTGGAATAAAGCCACTTTTTTGATATTCACTACTACTGAGTGCTGCGGTCATCCTTTCCTATATATATATATATATATATATATATATATATATATATATACACACACATATATATATATATATATATATATATATATATATATATATACACACACATATATATATATATATATACATACACATATCCCTACTTCCATGCAAGGTATATATATTTAATAACACCCTCCTTCATGCATGGTGTTTATATCAGTGCCTCCAGCTGTTGCAAAACTACAACTCCTAGGCCAAAGAACGTCTGGGCATGCTGGCAGTTCTAGTTTAGCAAAAGCTGGAGGCACACTAGTTGGGAAACTGGTGTGTGTATAGATAGACAGATATTGGGAGCCAGCACTATTTACACTAAAAGCAAGAGCTGATGCCTTCCGAATCCTGTGCTCTTTCGCTCCTGTATTGCACAGTGCAATTCAGGGGGGGGGGGGGGCAACAGAGGATGGGACTCGGAAGCTACTCAGTACCGCCCAATGTCAGGAAGCTGTGGCCAAGGCAAATAAAATCATGAAATGTATCAAGAGAGACAGATGCTCATTTCAGGAACATAATTTTACCTCTCTACAAATGAATGGTCAGACCATTACAATTCTGGATCTCTCTGTAGGAAATGGACTAAAGAAAATGCAAAGGAGGGTGACACAGGTAAGGCTGGGTTCCCATTATGTTTTCCCCCATACGGGTGCGCATACTGCAGGGGAGAGCTAAAAACTTGTGCTCCCATATGCCTTTCTATGCGCTCCCGTATGTAATTCATTTCAATGAGCCGACCGCAGTGAAACGTTCGGTCCGTTCGGCTCATTTTTGCCCCGTATGCGATTTTTCCCCGGACCTAAAACTGTGGTCAACCACGGTTTTAGGTCCGGTTGAAAAAGCGCATATAGGGCAAAAATGAGCCGACCAGACCGAATGTTTCACTGCGGTCGACTCATTGAAATGAATTACATATGGGAGCGCATAGAAAGGCATACGGGAGCGCAAGTTTTTAGCTCTCCCCTGCCATATGCGCTCCCTTATGGGGGAAAACGTAATGAGAACCCAGCCTAATTAAAAGAATGAGTGGATTGCAGCGCCAAGACTCGGGGTTATTTTGTTTGGAAAAAATGGCTTAGTGATGATTTGATTACAATATACAAACATATAAATGGACAGTTCAGAGATCTTTCTAGTGATCCTTTCACGCCTTGACATTTAACAATGACAAGGGACATTAACCCAGAGATTTATTTTAATTACAATATTTGGACATGGAAAGGAATTTTTCGCTAGTATTGGGCACCACCTTATAGGGACAACTTTTTCTGGATCGCCAAGGTAGGATAATAAGTTCGACTTAATGGCCAGTCCAAGTATATAATATTGCTCATTGGTAAACCTTTTTGTCCAACCAATAAACTGTGATAAAGTTAAGGTGACCGTGAAAACTCAAGCCAGAAGCATACATATTTCCAATATAGGCACATACATATAGATAAAAATAGTGTACATCTGTTTACCTTTAATTTGTTAAAAATGTATATGGTGGTGCTGTTGCATTTTATTGACAGTATTGCTATTTGACTAATAAATGCAGATATTTTAAGCACAAGGTTCAAATAAAGAATACAATAAAAATAGACTTAATAGCCGTAACAGTAATACAGTATTAAAAAAAATGTAAACCTCATAGGGTGAAAATGATTGTAGTGTTTGCATTCTATACAATTTCTTAATTAGTTTTGTGGAATTTATTTACATATGTATTATCAAAACACAAAGACAAATTATGAAGTCTACAAAAGTGGTGCAATTAGGAATGCAGTAATAAAAGCAAACTCTTGCCTTAAGACAATAGGCAAGAGTGAACCAGTCATTACAAAATTTACCATCACAGCACTAACCGCAGGTGGCATGTAAAATGATCAAGAATAATGTGCTAGGTTCTGTGGCAAGTAAGGTCAGTTTCACATAGAAATCCCTGTTGGAATAAAGACAGAGGGATAAAAAGAGGGGGACCATGAGTATGTGGGCCATTCATCTGAACTAAGTTCAGAGAATTTCTGGAGCTGTGAAATGTATGTTATGCAAGTGCATAGATGTATTCAGTGGGGGTAGACTGAACCAAACTACACTACGACTACAAAGCAGCCCTCCCATGGTTTATGAATAAGTTGAGGAAATGATCAGGAGGTTTTGGGGGGGAGGGGGGGTTGAGATGTTTAGACAGATGGTCCACTTAAAATGCCTGGGACGGGGCATAAGCAATTTTAATGAAACTTTAGATCAACCCATTTTTATTTCCTTTCAACCCCACCCTAAATGTTAAAGACGTACAAACAGACATGTAATAATATGCCATCGATTTTGAAATACAATATAAAATAAAGATGACTTTTCTGCCCTGGTGATAATAAATTCATATGTATGGAGAACATTTCAGAGATCCTTCAACTAGCTACATGAATACAAAATGTGGAATTGTTAGATTAAAGGAATTCTTCATATAAAGCAGAACCAGCCAAAAACAACACAAAACTAGATTTGAAATCGGACTTCTTTCAACATAAAAGTTCATCACACTGCAAAAAGATGAAAGTCTGGTATTTGCACTTTTCTTCTGAATCCATGAAACTAAAACCAAACAGATTTCTGGAGATTGTTCACTGTGTCCTTAATCTAAAGACAATGACACAGCCACCTATGAATATTTCAATTTAAAAAAGAGGATTGAAAATTCTTTCCAAAAGTAGAATAGTCTCGTGTGAAGTTACTCTGCTAGCTAGAGGAGTATGCGACAGCAAAAAAATATTTAAAAAAAATGTAATAACTGTACAGATGCAATGAGGAGTTAACAGTTTACACACACACACACTGTATCTTAGCGCCCACCAAATGTATTTTCTAATTCCGAACTCACTAAATACTGGATAGGTAGAATAGAAAAATATTATATAAAATATAATATGCTCACAGTCTTAATTCTGTGCACATGAAGCACTACTCTCATTCCTTTTTCCTTTTAGTACTTTATATAATTCATATTTAGTGAGTTTACCAAAGTATTTTGCTTATTTAGCTTTATCTTTATTTCATTTGGTGGCCTAGTCAAAACACAGTGACGAAAAAATCAACAATAATGCACACAGATATGAATGTCATATTGTTGCAAAACTCCGTATGGAGTTATCAGATATGTAAATGATTACAGTTGTGGTCTTATTAGACACTGGGTCATAGAAGGGTTTTCCCCTTTGCTCTATAAAAAAGTTCTCAGAGGCTACTTTTGGGTAGTGTACTTCTTGGTGAGAGATAGTTTACTGCTAGGCATTTACAGTTAACAGACTTTGGGAGGAGGGGCATTATTGTATAGAGAGTACCAGGATGGTTGTTTTGACAAATTAGCTGATATGGGGACCAGGCTTTAGATGGCCCAGACAGACCACCAGTAGAGATGATCATTTGATCCTCCGACAAACACGAACATCCCCCCCAGTTTTCTCCTCCACCACTCAGACACATGTGGCACCTTTAATACACACTATGCCTCTGCCCAGGCCATTTCTAGGTGCTCAGGAGAAGGAAACTTAGTAAAACAGTGCCCATTTCATGTCCTGCAATTCACGGCCACTGTTGTCTTTGTTTACAATGATGTCCTGAATGAGAAACAAGGCACATTAACCCCTTCATTCCTTGGCCGGTTTTGGCCTTAATGACCAAGCCCCATTTTTTAAAGCAAAACTGTCAGCCAGGTTCAACCACACTAAACCACATACACTGGGTTATAGTGTGGATGAACAGGATTCTAACGAGGAGCCACTTACTTATTTAGCTCCCCTGGCTGCTGAGATATTTGCCTGTAAAGTCCGCAATTTCATTCATGACTAGCGCTTTGAAGGTGTTGCCCCCGCCTCCTGAAGTGAAGGTTTCTAAGCCCTCCCACGCTATTAGCATATTCATTATATTCAACTCCATGTTCTAGTGACGTGGAGTCAAAGGTCACGTGAGTGCAGCGCTCTGTCTGCAAAGCTCATGCGCCAGAAGATTTCAAACAGCAGAAAGCTCACGTCATCAGGACGTGAGAGCTGTTTGAAATCTTTCGGCGCATGCGCTCTGCAGACAAAGCACTCACGCGACCTAATCTAATGTCACTAGGACGTGGAGTTGTAAAATTAATATGCTAATAGTGGGGGCGGGCTTAGGACATTCACTCCGGGAGGTAGAGGTGGCCAGCCGACGGGGGCAATGCCTTCAAAGTGCTAGTCATGGATGAAATACCGGAAATTTACAGGCAAATATCTTGGCAGCCAGTGGGCCAAAATAAGTAAGTGACCCCTCGTTAGAATCCTGTTCACCCACACTATAACTCAGTGTATTAGGTTTCGTGTGATAGAGCAGGCTGACAGTTTTTCCTTTAATCTGATTTGTGTCTCATTAAATGGTAATATCTTTGAAATGCTTTTACTAACCCAAACTAGTCTGATACTTTATATCATATTACTTTGTATTAGTGGTAAATTTTGGTTAATATATTAAGCAGTTTTTGCTGCATAAGTTAAATAATGAATTTACATCTACAATGTGTATACTTTATGTTGGCATCATTTGTTAAACACCATTTACTTTTAGGGCAGGGCACTACAAGGTATATACAGTAAGTTTAGCAGTAAGTTCCCACATTAAGAACATTTCTAAATCTGATTTTTAGGGACCAATTTAGCTGAATTTGACGTGCCTGTATGTTAGAACCCCTTATAAATCACCCAATTATAAAAACTGCATCCATCAAAGTATTCAGACTGACATTTAAGAAGTTTATTAACCCTTTAGGAGTTTCACAGAAATGAAAGCAACGTTGAGGTAGAATTGAAGAATTAAATTTAAATTTTTTTGCAGATTTTCCATTTTAATAATTTTTTTTCTGTAACACGGCAGGTGTTGACAGAGAAATGCAAGTCAACATTCATTCTCTTAATTCTAATGTATTTAGAAATATCCCATATTTCTCCCTTGTGAGCTATGTAACTCAGACACAGCCCTCAGACATGAAGGAGCCCTTTGTGGATTTTGGAGCATCCTTTTATAGGATAAGTTGCCGGTATTGTATTAAGTTGCTTTGGGGTGCCAAAATATGTTTGGGTGACAAATTGACATTTTCATTGGTACCATTCTGGGGTACATGTGACAATGATCGCTTTTTTTTCTACTTTTCATAAGGTTGTATGAATAAATAAAATGGTGGGCTAGTGGGGTGGATTGCCCCCCGCAGCGTGAGGGAGATCCACTATAGAGGTAGCCGGAGGGCTTTCCTCTGCTTCCCTGGTGTCCGTGGCTCTGTCATTGATAAAGCCTGGCTGGACAAGGCTCTATCAATGGATCCCAGAGCACACAGATCAATGGAGTTCAATAGAACTCTATTGATCTGTATGAGGAATCTATTGATTCCTCCTAAAAGTCTAATAAAGTGTAAAAAACAAAAAAAAAAAAAAGTTTTAAATAAAAGTTTAAAAGACACACATTAACCCCTTCCATGTTAAAAGATAAAATCACTCCCTTTTCCTATATAAAAACATGTAAGTATAATAAAAATAAACATATTTAGTATCGTTGCATGCGTAATTGTCAAAGGGGTCAAAAAATGGAAATTAAAAATAATTGAAAAACTTCCAAAAATTTTTCAAATTAGTAAAACATGACGGAATCTATAGAAATCTGGTTTCGCTGTAATCAGGCCGGCCTAAAGTATCAAAATAACATGTTAGCTCAACCACAAGGTAAATGGTGTAGAAAAGAAAACCCCCAAATTTGCTAAATTATCTTTAACTTAAATTTCTATTTCACTTCAAGGAATATATATATATATATATATATATATATATATATATATATATAAATAGAAAAAAAGGAAGACTTGAGAATGGTGCTGTGAGGACACCGAAACGTCGCACCAAGTTTTGTTCATGGAATAAAGACACTTTTTTTCTTTTTACGCATTGGAGTGCTGCAGTCATCCCTTCTATATATATATATATATATATATATATATATATATATGTGTTAAGGCTAATTTATTAAGCCTGTGTTTGTGGGAGGGGCAGGATTTCACTATAAGAACCCGCGGCAGTACCTGTGCTTGAAGCCGCGGGTTCGTCACGTGCTTCCGATCAGCTGACTTGTCGTGTCAGCTGACCGAACCCGGAAGTTGCAGATATGGTCGGTGAGGGATCGGGTAAGTGGGTGGACTGAGCGGGGGTAGCGAATCCTGATCTTCCCTTGCTCTGGAGGTAAGTCAGAGCGGAGGGGTCCCCCTGTTCAGCCCGGCCCATACTCTGGCCGGCTCTGGCCACACAGGTATTGACGGATGTGCCTGCTCGGGGTAACTGCCGGCTCGGGCCACGCTACATAAACGCAGCAATTTTTATGGGGTAGTTGCCAGCTCGGGCCACGGTATAATGTTTTGTTATATCATAGGGCCTGGGGCTGGATATGGCCAGCTAGGGCCATGCGATTTACATATGGGCCAGCTCAGGCCATGCTACAATGTTGTGCTAGTAGCGTTCATGCAGCGCATGCGCTTGTAGTACCAGTGCTGCATGGACGCTGGTAGTACCGTACATGTACCCATATTATTCATACTCTGCTTCGCTATGCACGTTTCAGTAAGAGGTTAATTATATGACGGCACGCTCTGACTGCTCCGCTCTGCACATTACAGTAGGGGTTACTTATATGCCAGCACGCTCTCTGACTGCTCTGCACATTTCAGCAAGGGGTTAATTATATGCCGGCACGCTCTGACTGCTCCGTTCTGCACATTACAGTAGGGGTTACTTATATGCCAGCACGCTCTCTGACTGCTCTGCACATTACGGCAAGGGGTTAATTATATGCCGGCACGCTCTGACTGCTCCGTTCTGCACATTACAGTAGGGGTTACTTGTATGCCAGCACGCTCTCTGACTGCTCTGCACATTACGGCAAGGGGTTAATTACATGTCGGCACGCTCTGACTGCTCTGCACATTACAGTAGGGGTTAATTATTTTACAGCACGCTCTCTGACTATTCCGCTCTGTACATTACAGTAGCGGTTAATTATATGCCAGCACGCTCTGACTGCTCAGCACATTACTGTAAGTGGTTTTTTATATGCCAGCATGCTCTCTGACTGCTCCGCTCTGCACATTATGGTAAGGGGTCAGTTATATGCCAGCACGCTCTCTGACTGCTCTGCACATTACAGTAGGGGTCAATTATATGCCAGCACGCCCACTGACTGCTCCGCTCTGCATATTACAGTAGGGGTCAATTATATGCCAGCACGCTCACTGACTGCTCGGCTCTGCATATTACAGTAGGGGTGAATTATATGTCAGCACGCTCTCTGACTGCTCCACTCTGCATATTACAGTAGGGGTTATTCATATGCCAGCACGCTTTCTGACTGCTCCGCTCTGCATATTACAGTAGGGGTTAATTATATGCCAGCACGCTCACTGACCGTTCCGCTCGGCACATGACAAGTAGGGGTTAATCATATGCCAGCATGTTTTCTGGCTGCTCTGCACATTAAACTAAGGGGTTAATCATATGCCAGCGCATTTTCTGGCAGCTCCGCTCTGCACATTACAAGTAAGGGTTAATTATATGCCGGCACACTTTCTGGCTGCAGGGGTTTTGTTACATACATGCAGCGCATGCATGGATACGTTATGAAAGTTTAGTGATATACATTCTATTTACAGGTATAAATAAAAAAATAAAAAAGGGGGAGGGTTTCTTCGAGGTATCAGATTATCGAGCACATCATACACGTACTTAAATATTCGAGTCAGGGTGTTTAGGTAGGTTCAGCTTTAGCGTGTTTTACGTATTGGGTGTTTGTTATGCCTAGCATTCTTCTGCCACCCGTGTACAGATATAATTTTGCGGAGCATAAAAAAAAAAGAAAAACTTTGTGTTTATGTGAAAATTAGATAAATTATTTCCTTAGGTGCTACGGTCCCCATTTAGGCTTTTAACCCCTTAAGGACGCAGGACGTAAATGTACGTCCTGGTGCGGTGGTACTTAACGCACCAGGACGTACATTTACGTCCTGAGCATAACCGCGGGCATCGGAGCGATGCCCGTGTCATGCGCGGCTGATCCCGGCTGCTGATCGCAGCCAGGGACCCGCCGGCAATGGCCGACGCCCGCGATCTCGCGGGCGTCCGCCATTAACCCCTCAGGTGCCGGGATCAATACAGATCCCGGCATCTGCGGCAGTGCGCGATTTGAATGAATGATCGGATCGCCCGCAGCGCTGCTGCGGGGATCCGATCATTCAGAACGCCGCATGGAGGTCCCCTCACCTGCCTCCGTCCGGCTCCCGGCGTCTCCTGCTCTGGTCTGAGATCGAGCAGACCAGAGCAGGAGATGACCGATAACACTGATCTGTTCTATGTCCTATACATAGAACAGATCAGTATTAGCAATCATGGTAATGCTATGAATAGTCCCCTATGGGGACTATTCAAGTGTAAAAAAAAATGTAAAAGTAAAAGTAAAAAAAAACTGAAAAATCTCCTCCCCCAATAAAAAAGTAAAACGGCAGTTTTTTCCTATTTTACCCCCAAAAAACGTAAAAAATAAATTTTATAGACATATTTGGTGTCGCCGCGTGCGTAAATGTCCGAATTATTAAAATAAAATGTTAATGATCCCGTATGGTGAACGGCGTGAACGGAAAAAAAAAAAGTCCAAAATTGCTACTTTTTTAATACATTTTATTTAAAAAAAATTATAAAAAATTTATTAAAAGTTTTTTATATGCAAATGCGGTATCAAAAAAAAGTACAGATCATAGCGCAAAAAATGAGCCCCCATACCGCCGCTTATACGGAAAAATAAAAAAGTTAGAGGTCATCAAAATAAAGGGATTATAAACGTACTAATTTGGTTAAAAAGTTTGTGATTTTTTTAAGCACAACAATAATAGAAAAGTATATAATCAGGGGTATCATTTTAATCGTATTGACCCTCAGAATAAAGAACAGACGTCATTTTTACCATAAATTGTACGGAGTGAAAACGAAACCTTCCAAAATTAGCAAAATTGTGTTTTTCTTTTTAATTTCCCCACAAAAATTGTGTTTTTTGGTTGCGTCATACATTTTATGATATAATGAGTGATGTCATTACAAAGGACAACTGGTCACGCAAAAAACAAGCCCTCATACTAGTCTGTGGATGAAAATATAAAAGAGTTATGATTTTTAGAAGGCGAGGAGGAAAAAATGAATCCTTAAGGCCAAAATGGGCTGAGTCCTTAAGGCTTTCACCGATCCTCCGTGACAAACACTTCGTCAGCAAGGTTGGTCCATGGTAGTTGAAGGGTCACTCAAGGGTACGTGTATATTGTCCTCACGCTCACAGGATATATACTATACACACGCTTGCAGGGTTTATACTGTACTCACACTCATGGGATTTGTACTGTACTCACGCTCGCAAGATTTATTCTGTTCACACGTTCATAGGTTTACAGTATACACGCTCATAGGATTTACATTGTACATATGCTCAGAGGGTTTATACTGTACACTCGCTGGTAGTGATTATGCTGTACACATGCTTGTAGGGTTTATATTGTACATACACTCAGGGTTCATACGGTACACTCGCTGGTAGTATTCATACTTTACACACGCTCGTAGGGTTATACAGTATACTCGCTCGTTGGGGTCACAGTATACTCGCTCATATGATTATGCGGTATACACGCCCGCAGGTTTATACTGTACATTTCCTCAGAGGGTCCATGCTGTACACTCACTGGTAGTACTTTTACTGCACACACACTTGTAGGTTTCATGTCGTTCATACGCTCGTAGGAAGTATACTGTACATAACACTCCCACATACATACGCTCACAGATCAGCTGGTGCTGTCACATGTTACTTTGATACTATGGATAAGTATTTATTGCCATGGTAGCATTTATAGTGGGCATTTGTTCATATAGTTCGTTGTATATATTAGGGATCGACCGATTATCGGTATGGCCAATATTATCGGCCGATAATCACGATTTTGGACATTATCGGTATTGGCAATTACCTTGCCGATAAGCCGATAATGCCCCGCCCCCCGCACCGCGACCGACCCCCCGATCTGCCGCGACCGACCCCCGACCGCCCCCCGTAGTGCTGGGCGGTATACCGGTATGGATTTTTGCCCATACCGCTATACCGGTCGGGCCCCTCCCCCACCCTCCGAGTCAATAACATTTTTTTTAACTTACCCGTAATGGGGGTGGTCCGGGCCATCCATCCTGTAGTGTCCGGCGGCATTCCGGGTGGAGGGTGCACCGGTCCGGGCTGTCCTTCTCCGGGGGTCCTCTTCTCCACTCCGGGCAGGCTCCGGCCTAGTACGCTGCATAGACGCCGCTACGTTGTGACGTCAGGTGCGTCGCTGCGCACGGGCGTCACTGCGCAGCGGCGTCTATGCAGCGTACTAGGCCGGAGCCTGCCCGGAGTGGAGAAGATGACCGCCGGAGAAGAAGGACAGCCCGGACCGGTGCACCCTCCACCCGGAATGCCGCCGGACACTACAGGAAGGGAGGATGGATGGCCCGGACCACCCTGACAGGTACGGGGAGAGAAGCGGGTGGTGGTGGTGGTGGCAGTGGCGGCCTATGGCCCCGCAAAAGCCACCGCAGTGCATTGATTTAAAGCGCCCGCTTTAAATCAATGCTCTACAGCGGTGTCGAGGGGGGATAAATAGCCGATAACTTATACCGGTAAATCGGTATAATTTATCGGCTATCGGCCCTAACCTCCACCGATTATTGGTATCGGCCCTAAAAAAACCATATCGGTCGATCCCTAGTATATATGCACACACAGTTCATTCGGTCTATACGCTCAGGGTTTCATGCTAATGATTAGTTCATGTAGTTCACACATTATAGTGTTTACGATGACCTTTTGTAGGTGCATTTTAGTTTCTGCAGTACATATAGTTGCATAGCATTGGGGCCTCATATCTACCATGTCAGCAGGGGATGGGGCTCAGTAGTTATTACTGACACGTTTCCAGAGCAACAGCCTCACGACACATAGGCGGTGTATACCCAATATACCTGCCACGCCTGCAGGGGGGGGGGGGGGTACATTGCATAATTGTTGTTACAAACACGTCTTCAGAACAAAGATAACATGACACATAGGCGGTGTATACCCATTATACCTGCCACGTCTGCAGGCAGATACATCGCATAATTGTTGTTACTGACATGTTTTCAGAACAATAATAACACAACACATAGGTGTAGTTATTGTACAGTGCGACAGATATCGGATATTTAAATTCATGTGTTGTATTATAGATTAGTGCTTAATGCAATTATTTTACTCGTTCGGGCAGTATGTGTGGACAAGTTGGTCTGTATATCTGCTTATATACTTGGTTCAGTGCATATTCGCTCATGCAGTTCATTCTAGCCATACGTTCATAAGTTGGGCACGCGCTCAGTTTTGTACTTACGCCCATATAGTTTGTCTGTGCATATGGTCAAAGATTGTTGAGCATGCGGTCGTGGTGTTAGTAAGGTGCATATGGCCTTGTTGGTCGTGCTGGACCTACGTTCATATGGTCATGGTCTGCATAGGGGTCATGCTAGGCTTACATTTAAGGTATTCATATTCGGTATACGTTCATAGGTTCATTAGGTACATGTTTCATGATGTTTTGTTATGGTGTTTAGACCATTCATTCATGTCTTTGACTCTGCGCAGGTTTCATGGCATTGGGTAAATCTGTGCACGGATAATTCGGTGGGTCACCCTTTTTAGCTGCACATATGTATACATATCTGGGTTTCGAATTATTATTTGCCTAGTCGACAGGTTAAGTATGGTTATGTCTTATCTTGGCTTCGGGTTAGTCATATACTTTGGTTGAGGCTTTAAATTCGGCTGGACCAGTCACGTCTACAGGTCAGTCCGGATACAACCTGACACGACTTCAGGTTGGCGACAGTGTCATTATATACGTCATGTTATTCACCCGTTGGGTTATGCACAGGGATACAGCTTTATTTTTAGTTGTTGATTGCCATTTATTTTCGGCCTGTCACGTCTACAGGTCGGTCCAGTCGCAAACCTGACAAGACTTCAGGTTGGCAGAAACGTCGTTATGGGTCCATAGGTTTACTTAGCATTTGGGTTGTGCTTACAGTGACTTGGCTCTGTGTGGTTGGTCTTGTTGTCGGCTTCAGGTTGACGTTAGTGATCACGTGTCGGTCGAGTTTCATCGTTATGTTTGCTGCGTTAGTGGTTTCATTGCCAGTCACATCCACAGGCTGGTTACAGTGATAACCTGACACAGGTTTAGGTAAGTGACTTGGTGGCCATTTGTGTATGCATGTTGGTAGCACTTGGAGTTGTGCAAACAGGCATAGGGTTGTTCCCTGTTGAGACTTTTTCACGTCCACAGCCACAGAGATCTTCTAACACGCAGTCTGGAATACCTACACTATGTTTACGACAGACACAGAGGATGTCTCAAGTGCATTTTGTTTTTATTTGCATTTATGGAGTTTTGACACTCCTCTTTGAATCCAGCCCCTCTAGCCGTCAGCCCTGGCAGCTGGCTTAGTTAGTTGGCTAGCCGAAGTCTAGGTAATTCCCCATTGGGACATCAGGATGGCTTAACGCGCTGTCCATCAGTTGTCATGGTTTCCTAAGGTTAGAGGAATTACATGCAGGTGCATGGCCGTAGTTACAATAACTTTACAGGGATGTAAATAATTACTTATTGAAATTGTATAGCAGATCAATGTTATTGTCAGGTTACTATCATACGGCATTTTCTCAAGTCCCACGAGTGATGCTCAGCTGAGTATTGCAATCTTCGCTTCCGCATGTCAAGGGTCCAATGGGGTCAGCAGATGCCATTGTTTAGGGGGCGGCACTCACTGCAAGTTGTTTTGTCAAGTATGTTCGTATTCTTGTTAATTCTTTATAGCAATCCGTCCATCATATCCAGTCATTCCCTTAGCATTAGGCCTGCTGCACCGGCATCACATCATGGTGTGCCAGCATACGTGGTTAGGTAATAGGGGTGCTGGGGAGCCAGTACCTACATGCGCTATACCTCCATTCCATAGTCGGTAACGCACGATGCATTTTAGTCATTGGTCACGGGGTTGTTGCACGAGTTAATAGCACTTTGTTCTCATTATGAGTTTTGCCCTCTATTTTTCAGGTGTACTCCTACGCGGCAGTATATGGCATAACTCAGACTGCCTAGATAGGTTACAGGACAGTAGGGAACAGGAGTTTAGCAAGAGGTTCAGTTAGGTAGGCTCGCTATACGATTGAGTACCGACTACAAGTGTAAAGGCTAATTTATTAAGCCTGTGTTTGTGGGAGGGGCGGGATTTCGCTATAAGAACCCGCGGCAGTACCTGTGCTTGACGCCGCGGGTTCGTCACGTCCCACCCAACCCTCCCTCAACTTCATTTTTTCACGCCATAACTATCATTATACATCAGGGTATGCCCTCTATTTTTCAGGTGTACTCCTACGCAGCAGTATATGGCATAACTCAGACTGCCTAGATAGGTTACAGGATAGTAGGGAACAGGAGTTTAGCAAGAGGTTCCGTTAGGTAGGCTCGCTATACGATTGAGTACCGACTACAAATATATATATATATATATATACACCTATATATATATATATATATATATGTATATATATATATATATATAAAACCAAAGGATCCCAGAACAGTGGGAACCCCCCCCCTCCACATGTGACCCCATTTTGGAACTACACCCCTCACACAATGTAATAAGGGGTGCAGTGAGCATTTACACCTCACTGGTGTTTGACAGACTTTAGGAACAGTGGGCTGTGCAAATGAAAAATTGCATTTTTCATTTTCATAGACCACTGTTCCTAAAATCTGTCAGACACCTGTGGGGTGCAAATGCTCACTGCACCCCTTATTACATTGTGTGAGGGGTGTAGTTCCAAAATGGGGTCACATGTGGAGGGGGGGGGGTCCCACTGTTCTGGCACCATGGGGGCTTTGTAAACGCACATGGCCCCTGACTTCCATTCCAAGCAAATTCCCTCTCCAAAAGCTCATTTTCTTCTGAGCATTGTAGTCCCCTAGCTTAAATGGGCACTGTCATGAAAACAAAAAATTGATATGTTGTAGTACTTAAGTACTACAACATATCTCTAATATAGTTAAATAAAAATAAAAAAAGTGATTTTAAAACAGTTTAAAATCCCTTTTAAATTCGGCCACTAGGGGTCGCCCTCCTAGTGGCCGAATGCATTCAGCAGTGACGTCACTAATGAATTCCGACTCGTTGAAGCCTGGCAACGAGTCTAAATTCAATCACTGCTGTGCTCGCTCCCGCCTGTCAATCAGACAGGCGGGAGCGAGTGCTTTGAAGGAAGAGGAAGCGTGCAGGCTCGGGGACCAGGTAAAGTATTATGTTCACTGTATTATGTATATGTTCAAGTATTATGTATACTGTTCACCTATACAGTATGCCTCCAGTTTCCCCACTACAACTCCCAGCATGCCCTGGGAGTTGTAGTGGGGAAGCCTGGAGGGACACTGAATAGGTGAACTGAGGGGGAGTGGGTTGAGCGGAGTGGCGGGGCCGGGAGGTGGGGTTGCGGGCTGCGCGGCGGGGAGGGGGTACTCTGGGTGAACTAAGGGGGAGGGGGAGTAAGTTGAGCGGCGCGACGGGGCTGGGGGGGGGGGGGGAAGAGTTGTGGGCTGCGCGGCGGGGAGTGGTATGTGCTCCGGTATTCACCTATACAGTATGCCTCCAGTTGTTTCCCCACTACAACTCCCAGCATGCCCTGACAGCCAATAGATGTCAGGGCAAGCTGGGAGTTGCAGTGGGAAAACAGCTGGAGGCAGCCTGTATAGGTAAACTACGGGCGGAAGTTTCGGCCCCAGCAGGCATCAGTGACGTGGTGCCTGCTGGGGAAGTCTGCCTGGTAGTGAGCACACAGCCAGGCAGACAAAAAAGCATTTTTAATATGTAAAAAAAAAAAAATTAAGGCAGGGAGGGGGTTAGGGACAGAGGGGTAATAGGGACAAAAAAAAAAAAAAAAAGGGATGGTGGGAGCTACCCTTTAAATAATCAATGGCTTAAAGTCCAACCATTTAGACCATGTGTTGGTCAAGGAAGTGAGTTTATCATTAGCTGTAGCTATAGACCATTCCATAAGGCAATTCTGATGGACTAAATTGACTATAGCTTTAACTTGCGGTATTTTTGTGCTTTTCCACTTTGCCGCAATTTTATTCCTAGCTATAGTCAGACAGTGAACTATAATCGTTGTATCTGATATATCTAAGTCGTCTAAATTTAGATTTAGCAAAGCCACTTCTGGGCCCCAGGGGAAAATAAACCCTATTATTTTACATATCATAGAAAACAATTGTTTCCAAAACTCTTGAATCTGAGGGCACTCCCACCACATATGAAGCAGTGTTCCTACTTGTAAATTACACCGCCAGCACTTGTCTGAGGTGCCTGGGTACATCTTAGATATTCTATATGGAGTCAAGTGCCATCTATATAATAGCTTCATGTCTATTTCAAAATGAGCTGCACATTTGGAGGTCCTAGAGCTTAACACAAATGAATGTGCCCATTGTGAAATCAAGAAAGTTTTCCCCAAATCCTTTTCCCATTTAGCACAAAGTGGCAGATATTCCTCTCCTGCCAGCAATGCTTGGTAAATTTTGGAGATTCCTCTGGGGATCCTCCTTGAACCAAAAAAAACCCTGTTTTAAAGGGGTACTCCGCCCCTAGACATCTTATCCCCTATCCAAATGATAGGGGATAAGATGTCAGATCGCTGGGGTCCCGCTGCTGGGGACCCCGGGGATCACCGCTGCGGCACCCCGCTATCATTACTGCGCAGAGCGAGATCGCTCTGCACGTAATGACGGGAAATACAGGGGCCGGAGCATAGTTACGTCACGGCTCCGCCCCTCGTGACGTCACGGCCCGCCCCGTCAATACAAGTCTATGGGAGGGGGCATGGCGGTCGTCACGCCCCCTGCCATAGACTTGAATTAAGGGGACGGGCCGTGATGTCATGAGGGGCAGAGCCATGACGTCACGCTGCTCCGGCCCCTGTATAGCCCGTCATTACGCACAGAGCGAACTCGCTCTGTGCAGTAATAATGGCGTGGTGCCACAGTGGCGATCCCCAGGGTCCCCAGCAGCGGGACCGCGGCGATCTGACATCTTATCCCCTATCCTTTGGATAGGGGATAAGATGCCAGGGAGGGAGTACCCCTTTAATGGAGAAGTCTTGGTCTGCACCGGGAGATTTGTAGAGTCTAAAAAGTGCCTCACTTGCAGATACTTACAAAAATCTGCACTGGATAGCCTATATCTCTGTTGAAGTTGTTCAAAAGTGAGGAACTTCCCTTCCATCAATAAATCTCAGTAAAGTGCATATACCCCGATCTATCCATTTACTTAAATTAGAATTAGGGATCTGAGATTGAATTATCCCCAAATAATCTCACTTCTGGACAGTGGAAGAAGAGAGTCCCTAACTATGGGTAGTTTCCAAATGGAAAGGGCTGCCGCTATTGTTGGAAAGTCCACTCTATGGGCTGTGGTTCCCAGTCTCTAGATCCATAGTGCCTCCTTTAAACTATGCTGCTGAACTAGCTGAGTTTCAATTTCTACCCATTGTTTGGAGGTATCATTGCCCCACCAGCATTGCAGATGGTCCAATGCTATGGAATACTGATATTTCTGCAAATCAGGACATCCCATCCCACCCTTATTTATTGGAAGATATAGTAATTTAGCCTGTATTCTTGACTTCTGGTTTCGCCACACCACTTGCAGGATCTGTTTCTGCAGTGCTTTAACCATATACCTGGGTATAAAAACTGGCAGATTACGAAAATAATACAACATTTTAGGTAATACTGTCATTTTTATTACCGCCAGGCGTCCTGCCCATGATAATGGTAATTTTGAATAGGAAACAGTCGTCTGCGATATTGAAGCAGTCAAGTTAGCAATATTGATTTTAACTATATTCAAAAGGGGGGTTGTAATTGTAATACCCAGGTACTCAACCTGCCCTTCGGACCATTGATAAGGAAAAGCCCCTTATAAATTTTACTTTAGAAATGGTGGGACTGCAATCCCCATAATTACAGACTTAGATGCATTGACCTTGTAATAGCTAATTTCTCCAAAGTCCTCAAGCAGGGCAGTAATGCCTGCTAGGGAGCATTCAGGGTTTGTCAAACATAAAATGATGTTAATTGCATATAAACCTATACGGTGGTTCTTATTACCTATTTGCACTCCCATGATGTCTGAAGATGACCTAATGGTCTCTGCAAGGGGTTCCATCACCAAAGCAAATATTAGTGGTGAGAGGGGGCACCCTTGCCTAGTTCCATTTGTAATGCTAAATTGTCTTGACTTGCTTCCTGAGGTATATACCCTTGCGGTAGGCTCTGTACATAAAGCCTGTATTCCTCTCCCAATCACTCTTCCCAAGCCGAATTTAACCAAAACTAGGGATAAGTAACCCCAGGGAACCCTATCAAATGCCTTCTCTGCATCTATTGTAAGGAGCAGAGAAGGCATACCTCGCCTCTCCATTACTAAGGCTATATCTAATATACGTCAGGTACCATCTGTTATTTGTCGGCCCTGAACAAACCCCACTTGGTCATAATTTATTAAATATGGCATTATCCTATTTAACCTATGGGCCAGGATGGAGGAATATACTTTAAGGTCAGTATTTAATAATGCTATCGGCCAGTAATGCGCTGGTTCGTCAAGCAGTTTCCCTTGCTTAGGTAACGTATCTATTAAGGCCTCTAACCTCATTATACATCCTTGTTAAATATGGGGTTCATACTTTTGATAACCACTATCTTGGCCCCTTTTTTGGTGTATAAAACTACAACTGTATAAAACTACAACTCCCAGCATGCCCAGACAGCCAAAGGCTGTCTGGGCATGCTGGGAGTTGTAGTTTTGAAATTACTAGAAGCAGCATATCACTTTCACTGCTTCTTCCAATAGCCGGTCCCCAGTCCCCACTGCCGCGCCGTCCCAAGAGGTATGTGCCGCAGTCCCCCCGCATCCTCTTCACCCGCTCTGCCCAACTACTAGGGGCTGGCTGAGTGGGGGATCTGAACTTCACAGGGACCAATCACAGTGATCGCTGACCAGGACCATCCACAGATGGTCCTGGGGGGGCTTGCAGAAGTTGTCCCCCGCTGGTACCAGCGGGACTTCTGCCAGCTATCCCGTGCGATGCCGCGCATCGCCGGGTTAACTGCATGACTTTTATAAACGTCATGATGCGCAAACTACCAGCACATCATGTCGTTTATATAAGTAATAATGGGTGAAGGGGTTAACCCCTTAAGGATTGAGCCCTTTTTTGCAATTCTGACCACTATCACTTTATGCATTGATAACTCTGGGATGCTTTTACAAATTATTCTGATTCCGAGATTGTTTTTTCATGACATGTTCTACTTTAACACAGTGGTAAATTTTTGTCGTTACTTGCATCCTTTCTTGATGAAAAAACCCTACATTTCATGAAAATTTAGATAATTTTGCATTTTTCTAACTTTGAAACTCTCTGCTTGTAAGGAAAATGGATATTCCAAAAAGAATTATATATTGATTCCCATATACAATATGTCTACATTATATCTGCATCATAAAGTTGACAAGTTTTTACTTTTGGAAGACATCAGAGGGCTTCAAAGTTCAGCAGAAATGTTCCACAAAATTTTCAAAATCAGAAATTTTCAGGGACCAGTTCAGTTTTGAAGTGGATTTGAGGGGTCTTCATATTAGAAATACCCCATAAATTAACCCATTATAAAAACTGCACCCCCAGAGTATTCAAAATGACATTCAGAAAGTGTGTAAACCCTTTAGGTGTTTCACAGGAATAGCAGCAAAATGAAGGAGAAAATTCAAAATCTTCATTTTTTACACTCTCATGTTCTTGTAGAACCAGTTTTTGAAATTTTACAAGGGGTAAAAGGAGAAAAAGCCCCTCAAAATTTGTAACCCAATTTCTCTCAAGTGAGGAAATACCTAATAGGTGGATGTCAAGTGCTCTGTGGGTGCACTACAAGGCTCAGAGGGGAAGGAGCGACAATGGGATTTTGGAGAGTAAGTTTTTCTGAAATGGTTTTTGGGGGGCATGTCACATTTATGAAGCCCCTATGGTGCCAGAACAGCAAAGAAAAAAAAAAAAACCAACAACATGGCATACTATTTTGGAAACTACACCCCCAAGGAACGTAACAAGCGGTCCAGTGAGCCTTAACACCCCACAGGTGTTTGACAACTTTTCGTTAAAGTCGGATGTGTAAATGAATTTTTTTTTCACTAAAATGCTGGTTTTCCCCCCAATTTTTTATTTTTACAAGGGGTTATAGGAGAAAATGCCACCCAAAATTTCTAACCCCATCTCTTCTGAGTATCGAAATACCCCATGTGTGGACGTCAAGTGCTCTGCTGGCGAACTACAATGCTCAGAAGAGAAGGAGTCACATTTGGCTTTTGGAAAGCAAATTTTGCTGAAATGGTTTTTGGGGGGCACGTCGCATTTAGGAAGCTCCTATAGTGCCAGAACATCCCCCAAAAAAACACATGGCATACTATTTTGGAAACTATACCCCTCAAGGAACGTAACAAGGGGTACAGTGAGCCTTAACACCCCACAGGTGTTTGACAAATTTTGACAGGAAAATGAAAAATTAGATTTCACTAAAATGCTGATGTTACCCCAAATTTTTCATTTTCACAAGGGGTAATTGGAGAAAAAGCCTCTCAAAATGTGTATCCCCATTTCTTCTGAGTATGAAAATACCCCATTAGTGGATGTAAAGTGCTCTGCGGACGAACTACAATGCTCAGAAGAGAATGAGCGCCATTGAGCGTTTGGTGATAGAATTTATTTGGAATAGAAGATGGGGGCCATGAGCGTTTACAAAGCCCCCCGTGGTGCCAGAACAGTGGACCCCCCACATGTTACCCCATTTTGGAAACTACACCCCTTACAGAATTTAATAAGGGGTGCAGTGAACATTTACACCCCACTGGCATTTGACAGATCTTTGGAACAGTGGGCTATGCAAATAAAAAAAAATTTTTTTCATTTTCACGGACTACTGTTCCAAAAATCTGTCAGACACCTGTGGGGTGTAAATGCTCACTCTACCCCTAATTACATTACGTGGGAGGGTCACATGTAGGGGGGGGGTCCACTGTTCTGGCACTATGGGGGCTTTGTAAACACACATGGCCTTCAATTTCGGACACATTCTCTCTCCAAAATCCCAATGGCGCTCCCTCTCTTCTGAGCATTGTAGTTCACCAGCAGAGCAATTTACATCCACATATGAGGTATGTTCTTACTCAGAAGAAATGGCGTTACACATTATGGGGGGCTTTTTCCTAATTTCCCTTGTGAAAATGAAGGGGTGTAGTTTCCAAAATGAAGTCACATGTCAGTATTTATAGTTTTGCGTTTATGTCAGAACCACAGCCACCCCTGTACAAATCACCAATTTAGACCTCAAATGTAAAGATTAAAGGGGTTATCCAGCATAATGTGATTTTAGTACGTACCTGGCAGACAATAATGGACATGCTTAGGAAGGATCTGCACTTGTCTTGGGGCTAAATGGCTATGCTGCGAGATTACCATAACACTGTGGCTAGCTTTTTGTGAACTTGTATTTCCTGTTTTCAGTTTTCATGTTTGCCTACAAATCCCATGATTCAATTTTCCTCCTTCCCACACATCAGTCACCCCACCCATTGAAACATAAATGAGCTGCAGACCTGTGGTTTTCAATCAGGGTGCCTCCAGCTGTTGCATTACTTGCAGATTGCTCTCTCCACCCATTAAAGCAGACATGCTCCCTGTCATCAGCTGACTAGTGAGTCAGGTCTCGACCGCATTGCAAGCTGGGAAAAATCAGTGACAGCAGTCATTTTGTATGTTGGTAAAAATAAATATTGGGGTGAAAATCACAGAAGAATTGTGAGAAAACGGTCACACACAGGTAAAGACACTATATTATGAACTACACTAACTTTACAGCCCCTGTAGCATAGTCAAATAAAAATAATTCCTGGAATACCCATTTAATTTTTTTTTACACTAACAGGCTGGTGTAGACCCCAACTTTACCTTTTCATAAGGGGTAAAAGGAGAAAAGGGCTCCAAAGCGAGAGAGTGCCATGCTCATTTGAGGCCTAAATTGGGGATTTGAATCCGCCATAAAAAATACCCCACGGCAGTGTTTCCCAAACAGGATGTCTCCAGCTGTTGCAAAGCTCCAAGCATGCCTGGACAGTCAGTGGCTGTCCGGCAATACTGGGAGTTGTTTTTCAACAGCTGGAGGCTCTGTTTTGGAAACAGTGCCGTACAAGACTTCTTTTTTCCTTTTTATTGGGGGTGGGGGGGGGGGGGACGACGACTGTGTGGGGGTATGTGTATATGTAGTGTTTTACTTTTTATTTTGTGTAGGTGTAGTGTAGTGTTTTTAGAACACATTCACACAGATGGGTTTATAGCGAGTTTGAGCTGCGGCTGAAAATTTTCCGCATCTCAAACTTGCAGCAGAAAACTTGCTGTAAACCTGTATGTGTGAATGTACCTTGGGGGCTGGGGGGGGCAAACCTCCAGCTGTTGCAAAACTACAACTCCCAGCATGCACTGACAGACCATACATGCTGGGAGTGATAGTTATGCAACAGCTGGAGGCACATTGGTTGCGAAACACTGAGCGTTTGTTACTTAACAGTGTGCCTCCAGCTGTTGCAAAACTACAACTCCCAGCATGTACAGTCTTTCATGCTGGGAGTTGTATTTTTGCAACAGCTGGAGGCACACTGGTTGCGAGACACTGAGTTAGGTAACAAACTTGGTTTCACAACCAATATGTCTCCAGCTGTTGCCAAACTGCAACAATCAGCATGCATTGACAGTCGAAGGGTATGCTGAGAGTTGTAGTTTTGAAACAGCTGGAGGCACACTGCTACAACTCCCAGCATGCCCTTTGGTAGTCTGTTCATGCTGGGAGTTGTAGTTATGCATCAGCTGAACGCACACTTTTTCATAGAAAAAATGTGCCTCCAGCTGTTGCATAACTACAACCCCCAGCATGCACAGACTACCAAAGGGCATGCTGGGAGTTGTAGTTGGAATTCCAGCTGTTGCAAAACTACAACTCTCAGCATGCCCTTTGGCTTTGCATGCTGCGAGTTGTTGCTAAGCAACAGTAGGAGGTGAACAGGACTCACCTCCTGCTGTTTCCTGCCGCCGCTGTATGCTGCCGCTGGGACCGATCCTGCTGCTCCTGTCGCCGCCACCGATCCTGAGGGGACCCCCGCCGGACCAGGGCAATGTAGGAGACCCCCGCCGGCACCGATCTCCAATCACCGTCCCGATCGCCACCCAGCAGGTCTGTGATTGGTCAGACTTTCCAACCGATCAATCACGTGATCGTGAGGCGGCACCCGTGCCACCTCACTCCTTCTGGGTAAGGGTGAATGGGGCTGTCGCAGATTTGCCGCGATCGCAGACATGGGGGTCTCAGGACCCCCCTGGGCGATATGCCGGGATGGCTGCTGATAGATATCAGCAGTCATCCCGTTCCGATCACCACGTCCAGAGACGCGGTGATCCAGGAAAGCTGCGCCGTAAATGTACGGCATTGTGCGCTAAGTACTTCTTAGCAGCGCCGTACATCTACGGCGCTTGTCCTTAAGGGGTTAAAGGGGTGGAATTTTTTTTTAATCAACTGTTGCCAGAAAGTTAAACAGATTTGTAAATGACTTCTATTAAAAAATCTTAATCTTTCCAGTACTTATTAGCTGCTGAATACTACAGAGGAACACCAAGCATGCCTAAGGGAGGGGATCATGACACACACACACACACACACACACACACATATATATACATATATACATATATATATACATATATACATACATATATATATATATAAGTCTTGAGAATGCCAGCGTGAGGCTGGAGAAAGGTAGTCTCTCACATCATGGAATAAACCCACCTTTGTTTTAAGTCTACCTGTGGTGTGCTGCCTGAATTTCTTTCTATGAATTGAGGAACCAGTGGGCCGAGGTTCAGAACATGCGTGCATCCCGATTTCTTTTCTAATTATTTTTGGATGTGCTGTTTCTATTGTATGTATATATAAATATACACATACACACACTGTGTATGCATATATATATATATATATATATATATATATATATATATATAGCTATATCTTTACAATATTGGTGTCTTTGTTGGGGGGGGGGGGGGATTTAACCCTTAACCTCAGCCCATTTGGGCCTTAAAGGGGTAATCCAGGATAAAACTTTTTATATATATATATATATATATATATATATATATCAACTGGCTCCAGAAAGTTAAACAGATTTGTAAATTACTTCTATTAAAAAATCTTAATCCTTTCAGTACTTATGAGCTTCTAAAGTTGAGTTGTTCTTTTCTATCTAAGTGCTCTCTGATGTAACGTGTCACGGGAACGGCCCAGTTTAGAAGAGGTTTGCTATGGGGATTTGCTTCTAAACTGGGCGGTTCCCGAGACATGTGTCATCAGACAGCACTTAGATAGAAAAGAACAACTCTACTTCAGAAACTCATAAGTACTGGAAGGATTAAGATTTTTTTAATAGAAGTAATTTACAAATCTGTTTAACTTTCTGGAGCCAGTTGATAAATAAAAAAAAGTTTTTTTCCTGGATAATCCCTTTAACCCCTTAAGGACTCAGCCCATTTTGGCCTTAAGGACTCAGACAATTTAATTTTTACGTTTTAATTTTTTTCTCCTCTCCTTCTAAAAATCATAACTCTTTTATATTTTCATCCACAGACTAGTATGAGGGCTTGTTTTTTGCGCGACCAGTTGTCCTTTGTAATGACATAACTCATATCATAAAATGTATGGCACAACCAAAAAACACTATTTTTGTGGGGAAATTAAAAAGAAAAACGCAATTTTGCTAATTTTGGAAGGTTTCGTTTTCACGCCGTACAATTTAAGGTAAAAATGACATGTGTTCTTTATTCTGAGGGTCAATACGATTAAAATGATACCCATTATTACATACTTTTCTATTATTGTTGTGCTTAAAAAAATATCACAAACTTTTTAACCAAATTAGTACGTTTATAATCCCTTTATTTTGATGACCTCTAACTTTTTTATTTTTCCGTATAAGCGGCGGTATGAGGGCAAAGTTTTTGCGCCATGATCTGTACTTTTTTTTTTGATACCACATTTGCATAGAAAAAACTTTTAATACATTTTTTATAAATTTTTTTTAAATAAAATGTATTAAAAAAGTAGCAATTTTGGACTTTTTTTTTTCGTTCACGCCGTTCACCGTATGGGATCATTAACATTTTATTTTAATAGTTCGGACATTTACGCACGCGGCGATACCAAATATGTCTATAAAATTTATTTTTTACGCTTTTTGGGGGTAAAATAGGAAAAACGGACGTTTTACTTTTTTTTGGGGGGAGGGGATTTACTTTTACATATTTTTATTTATTTTTTTACACTTGAATAGTCCCCATAGGGACTATGTATAGGACATAGAACAGATCAGTGTTATCGGCGATCTTCTGCTCTGGTCTGCTCGATCTCAGACCAGAGCAGGAGACGCCGGGAGCCGTACAGAGGCAGGTGAGGGGACCTCCGTGCGGCGTTCTGAATGATCGGATCCCCGCAGCAGCGCTGCGGGCGATCCGATCATTCATTCAAATCGCGCACTGCCGTAGATGCCGGGATCTGTATTGATCCCGCCACCTGAGGGGTTAATCGCGGGCGTCGGCCATTGCCGGCAAGGCCCTGGCTGCGATCAGCAGCCGGGATCAGCCGCGCATGACACGGGCATCGCTCCGATGCCCGCAGTTATGCACAGAATGTAAATGTACGTCCTGGTGCGTTAAGTACCACTGCACCAGGACGTACATTTACGCCCTGCGTCCTTAACCCCTTAAGGACCAAGGACGTACCGGTACGTCCTTGGTCCTGCTCTTCTGATATAACGCGGGGTTACACAGTAACCCCGCGTCATATCATGGCGGGCCCGGCGTCATAGTGAAGCCGGGACCCGCCTTAACCCTTTAGCCGCGCGCTCAAAGCTGAGCCGCGCGGCTAAAAGTGAAAGTGAAAGTTCCCGGCTAGCTCAGTCGGGCTGTTCGGGATAGCCGCGGCTAATCGCGGCATCCCGAACAGCTGACAGGACAGCGGGAGGGCCCCTACCTGCCTCCTCGCTGTCCGATCGCCGAATGACTGCTCAGTGCCTGAGATCCAGGCATGAGCAGTCATCCGGCAGAATCGTTGATCACTGGTTTCTTATGAGAAACCAGTGATCAACATAGAAGATCAGTGTGTGCAGTGTTATAGGTCCCTATGGGACCTATAACACTGCAAAAAAAAAGTGAAAAAAAAAAGTGAATAAAGATCATTTAACTCCTCCCCTATTAAAAGTTTGAATCACCCCCCTTTTCCAATAAAAAAAAAAACACAGTGTAAATAAAAATAAACATATGTGGTATCACCGCGTGCGGAAATGTCCGAATTATAAAAATATATCATTAATTAAACCGCTCGGTCAATGGCGTGCGCGCAAAAAAATTCCAAAGTCCAAAATAGTGCATTTTTGGTCACTTTTTATATCATTTAAAAATGAATAAAAAGTGATCAATAAGTCCTATCAATGCAAAAATGGTACCGTTAAAAACTTCAGATCACGGCGCAAAAAATGAGCCCTCATACCGCCCCATACACGGAAAAATAAAAAAGTTATAGGGGTCAGAAGATGACAATTTTAAACGTATTAATTTTCCTGCATGTAGTTATGATTTTTTCCAGAAGTCCGACAAAATCAAACCTATATAAGTAGGGTATCATTTTAATCGTATGGACCTACAGAATAAATATCAGGTGTCATTTTTACCGAAAAATGTACTACGTAGAAACGGAAGCCCCCAAAAGTTACAAAACAGCATTTTTTTTTCAATTTTGTCGCACAATGATTTTTTTTCCCGCTTCACCATAGATTTTTGGGCAAAATGACTGATGTCATTACAAAGTAGAATTGGTGGCGCAAAAAATAAGCCATCATATGGATTTTTAGGTGTAAATTTGAAAGAGTTATGATTTTTTAAAGGCAAGGAGCAAAAAATGAAAATGCAAAAACGGAAAAACCTCCGGTCCTTAAGGGGTTAAGGGGTTAAGGACGCATACAAATTTATTTTTATGTTTTCGTTTTTTCCTCCTCACCTTAAAAAAATCATAACTCTTTTATATTTTCATCCACAGACTAGTATGGGGGCTTGTTTTTTTGCGCAACCAGTTGTCCGTTGTAATGCCATCACTCACTTTACCATAAAATGTATGGCGCAACCAAAAAAATACTATTTGTGTGGTGAAATTAAAAAGAAAACCGCAATTTTGCAAATTTTTGAAGGTTTCGTTTTCACGTCGTACAATTTACGGTTAAAATTAGGTGTTCTTTATTCTTTGGGTCAATACGATTAAAATTATACCCATGATAATATACTTTTCTATTACTGTTGCGCTTAAAAAAAGAAACGCAAACTTTTTAACCAAATTAGTACGTTTAACCCCTTAAGGACCAGGCCATTTTACACCTTAAGGACCAGAGCGTTTTTTGCAATTCTGACCACTGTCACTTTAAACATTAATAACTCTGGAATGCTTTTAGTTATCATTCTGATTTCGAGATTGTTTTTTCGTGACAAATTCTACTTTAACTTAGTGGTAAAATTTTATGGTAACTTGCATCCTTTCTTGGTGAAAAATCCCAAAATTTGATGAAAAAAATGAAAATTGAGCATTTTTCTAACTTTGAAGCTCTCTGCTTGTAAGGAAAATGGATATTCAAAATAAAACATTTTTGGGTTCACATATACAATATGTCTACTTTATGTTTGCATCATAAAATTTATGAGTTTTTACTTTTGGAAGACACCAGAGGGCTTCAAAGTTCAGCAGCAATTTGGAAATTTTTCACAAAATTTTCAAACTCGCTATTTTTCATGGACCAGTTCAGGTTTGAAGTGGATTTGAAGGGTCTTCATATTAGAAATACCCCATAAATGACCCCATTATAAAAACTACACCCACCAAAGTATTCAAAATGACATTCAATAAGTGTATTAACCCTTTAGGTGTTTCACAGGAATAGCAGAAAAGTGAAGGAGAAAATTCACAATCTTCATTTTTTACACTCGCATATTCTTGTAGACCCAATGTTTGAATTTTTGCAAGGGGTAAAAAGGAGAAAATTTTTACTTGTATTTGAAACCCAATTTCTCTCGAGTAAGCACATACCTCATATGTCTATGTTAATTGTTCGGCGGGCGCAGTAGAGGGCTCAGAAGGGAAGGAGCGTCAAATGGTTTTTGGGGGGCATGTCACCTTTAGGAAGCCCCTATGGTGCCAGGACAGCAAAAAAAAAACACATGGCATACCATTTTGGAAACTAGACCCCTCAGGGAACGTAACAAGGGGTAAAGTGAACCTTAATACCCCACAGGTGATTCACGACTTTTGCATATGTAAAAAATAATAATAATGTTTTACCTAAAATGCTTGGTTTCCCAAAAATGTTACATTTTTAAAAAGGATAATAGCAGAAAATACCCCCCAAAATTTGAAGCCCAATTTCTCCCGATTCAGAAAACACCCCATATGGGGGTGAAAAGTGCTCTGCTGGAGCACTACAGGTCTCAGAAGAGAAGGAGTCACATTTTGCTTTTTGAAAGCAAATTTTGCTCTGGGGGCATGCCGCATTTAGGAAGCCCCTATGGTGCCAGAACCGCAAAAAAAAACCACATGGCATACCATTTTGGAAACCAGACCCCTCGGGGAACGTAAAAAGGGGTAAAGTGAACCTTAATACCCTACAGGTGTTTCACGACTTTTGCATATTTTAAAAAACATTTTTTTTTTTACCTAAAATGCTTGGTTTCCCAAAATTTTTACATTTTTAAAAAGGGTAATAGCAGAAAATACCCCCCAAAATTTGAAGCCCAATTTCTCCCGATTCAGAAAACACCCCATATGGGGGTGAAAAGTGCTCTGCTGGAGCACTACAGGTCTCAGAAGAGAAGGAGTCACATTTTGCTTTTTGAAAGCAAATTTTGCTCTGGGGGCATGCCGCATTTAGGAAGCCCCTATGGTGCCAGAACCGCAAAAAAAAACCACATGGCATACCATTTTGGAAACTAGACCCCTTGGGGAACGTAACAAGGGGTAATGTGAACCTTAATACCCCACAGGTGATTCACAACTTTTGCATATGTAAAAAAAAAAAAAAAAAAAAATTTTACCTAAAATGTTGGTTTCCCTAAAATTTCAGATTTTTAAAAAGGGTAATAGCAGAAAATACCCCCCAAAATTTGAAGCCCAATTTCTCCCGAGTACGGCGATACCCCATATGTGACCCTAAACTGTTGCCTTGAAATACGACAGGGCTCCAAAGTGAGAGCGCCATGCGCATTTGAGGCCTGAATTAGGGACTTGCATAGGGGTGGACATAGGGGTATTCTACGCCAGTGATTCCCAAATAGGGTGCATCCAGCTGTTGTAAAAGTCCCAGCATGCCTGGACAGTCAGTGGCTGTCTGGTAATACTGGGAGTAGTTGTTTTGCAACAGCTGGAGGCTCCGTTTTGGAAACAGTGGCGTACCAGACATTTTTCATTTTTATTGGGGAGGGGAGGGGGGTTGTATAGGGGTATGTGTATATGTAGTGTTTTTTACTTTTTATTTTGTGTTAGTGTAGAGTAGTGTTTTTAGGGTACAGTCGCACGGGCGGGGGGTTCACAGTAGTTTCTCGCTGGCAGTTTGAGCAGCGGCAGAAAATTTGCCTCAGCTCAAACTTGCAGCCGGATACTTACTGTAATCCTCCGCCCATGTGAGTGTACCCTGTACGTTCACATTGGGGGGGGGGGGGGGGAACATCCAGCTGTTGCAAAACTACAACTCCCAGCATGTAGGGTCTATAAGTGCATGCTGGGAGTTGTAGTTTTGCAACAGCTGGAGGCTCCGTTTTGGAAACGGTGGCGTACAAGACGTTTTTCATTTTTATTGTAGGGGTATGTGTATATGTAGTGTTTTTTTTACTTTTTATTTTATTTTGTGTTAGTGTAGTGTAATGTTTTTAGGGTACAGTCACATGGGCGGGGGGTTCACAGTAGTTTCTCGCTGGCAGCTTGAGCTGCAGCAGAAAATTTGCTGCAGCTCAAACTTGCAGCCGGATACTTACTGTAATCCTCCGCCCATGTGATGTACCCTGTACATTCACATTTGGGGGGGGGGGGGAACATCCAGTTGCCAAAACTACAACTCCCAGCATGTACGGTCTATCAGTGCATGCTGGGAGTTGTAGTTTTGCAACAGCTGGAGACACACAGGTTGTGAAACACCGAGTTTGGCAACAAACTCAGTGTTTTGCAACCAGTGTGCCTTCAGCTGTTGCAAAAGCTACAACCCCCAGCATGTACGGACAGCGGAAGGGCATGCTGGGTGTTGTAGTTATGCAACAGCGGGAGGCATACTACTTTGGCTGGGGATGCTGGGGATTGTAGTTATGCAACAGCTGGAGACACACTGGTTTGCTACTTAACTCAGTGTGCCTTCAGCTGTTGCAAAACTACAACTCTCAGCAGTCACCGACAGCCAACGGCCATGCTGGGAGTTGTCGTTATGCAACCAGCAGATGCACCACTACAACTCCCAGCATGCACTTAAGCTGTTTGTGCAAGCTGGGAGTTGTAGTTACACAACAGCTGAAGGTACACTTTTCCATAGAAAGAATGTGCCTCCAGCTGTTGCAAAACCATAAGTCCCAGCATGCCCATAAGTGCATGCTGGGAGTTGTGGTGGTCTGCCTCCTCCTGTTGCATAACTACAGCTCCCAGCATGCCCTTTTTGCATGCTGGGAGCTGTTGCTAAGCAACAGCAGGAGGCTGTCACTCACCTCCTGCTGCTGCTTGATCGCTGCACAGGTCAGTCCCGCCGCCGCCGCCGTCGTCGCTCCTGGGGCCCCGATCCCAACATTAACGCCGGGGATCGGGGTCCCCAGCACCAGGGGTGCACGTCCCGCACCCCGCTCACGTCCTCCGGAAGAGGGGCGGAGCGGGTGCGGGAGTGACACCCGCAGCAGGCGCCCTGATTGGTCGGCCGGTAATCCGGCCGACGAATCAGGGCGATCGTGAGGTGGCACCAGTGCCACCTCACCCCAGAGACGGCCCCGATCAGCCAGTAATTCCGGGTCACCGGGTCACTGGAGACCCGATTGACCCGGAATCGCCGCAGATCGCTGGACTGAATTGTCCAGCGATCTGCGGCCATCGCCGACATGGGGGGGCATAATGACCCCCCTGGGCGATATGCCGCGATGCCTGCTGAACGATTTCAGCAGGCATCGGGCACCGTCTCCCCTCCGGCTAGCGGCGGGGGGCCGGGAAAGGACAGGACGTACTCCTACGTCCTCGGTCCTTAAGGACTCGGAAACGGGGGCGTAGGAGTACGTCCATTGTCCTTAAGGGGTTAAAATCCCCTTATTTTGAAGGCCCATAACTTTTTCATTTTTCCGTATAAGCAGTGGTATGAAGGCTCATTTTTTGTGCTGTCATCTGTACTTTTAAAACTTTTAATCCATTTTTTTATAATTTTTTTTTGGAATAAAATGTTATTAAAAAAAGCAGCTATTTTGGACTTTTTTTTTTACGTTCACGCCGTTCACCGTACGGTATCATTAACATTTTATTTTAATAGTTCAGATATTTACGCACGCGGCGATACCAAATATGTATATAAAATATTTTTTTAACACTTTTTGGGGTTGAAATAGGAAAAAATGGGACAATTTACGTTTTTATTGGGGGAGGGGGGTTTTCATTTTTTTTACTTACATTTTTTTACTTTTTTAAATTTTATTTTTACACTTTAATAGTCCCCATAGGGGACTATTTATAGCAATCATTCGATTGCTAATACTGTTCAGTGCTATGTATAGGACATAGAACTGATTAGGGTTATTGGTCATCTTCTACTTTAGTCTGCGGGAAGGCAGATCATAGCAGACGCCGGGAAGGCAGCGGAGCCAGGTGAGGGGAACTCCGTCTGCCGTGCTGGATGATCGGATCGCCGCAGCAGCGCTGCGGGCGATCCAATCATCCATTTTAATGACCGCGATGCTGCAGATGCCGTGATCTGTATTGATCACGGCATCTGAGGGGTTAATGGCGGACATCCGCGGGATTGCAGATGTCCGCCATTACAGGCGGGTCCCTGGCTGCAGCCGGGACCTGCTGCGCATGATACGGGAATCGCACCGATGCTCGCGGTTATGCTTAGGACGTAAATGTACGTCCTGGTGCGTTAAGTACCACCTCACCAGGATGTACATTTACGTCCTGCGTCGTTAAGGATGCTGCAATGCGCTTGTTTTTACCTTAATAAGAAGGCTCCATTTTTTTTTTACCTGACCTGTGTCTCTAAGTGGTAATACCTCTGACATGCTTTTACAGAGCAAAGCGATTGTGAGACTTTTTCATTAAATATTGTACTTTATATTAGTGGTAAATCTTTGTTGTTACATGCAGCATTTTTGGTGAAAAATTTAAATATTGAGAAGAATTTGAAAATTTCTATAATTTTTTAAAATAATTTTTATGGTAAAAATGAGGTTATGTTTATTATGTGGGTAGGTACAATTATGAAAACTTATAGCTTTTTATGTTATTTTTCCTTTTTTTTTTTTTTTTTTTTTTTTAACAACAAATCCTTTTTTTCCCTTTTTTGTGTTGCCATGTTCTGACAGCCATAACTTTTATCTTTTTCATGCGATCGCATTGTGTGAGGGCTTATTTTTGCGAGATGAGCTGTACTTTTTATTGGTACCATTTATGCGATATATGTACGGACGAGCGAGTCGAATCTGACAAATCCGATTTAGTAACGAATTTCAGGAAAAATTCGATTTGCAACTAATGTGAATATCGCCGCAATTCGATCGCTTAATTAAACTCCATTTAGTGCGGTCCAGGCTCCAGGGCATCTAAAATAGCGGATCCACATGTGAGGACATGGGGCAAGAAATCCTGGGAAGGTGAGATGACAAGCAGCATGCAGCCTATCACCAGTCAGCCACCCCTGTGAAGAAGCCCCGGATCGGACAGTATGGGAGAGGAGGGGCCCATGACAGGGGGAGGATTAGAGCAAGGAGGGTCATCTGGGGGTTGCTTAGGGGAAGGAAGTCACAGTCAGGAAGTGGGGAAGTCACTGGAGAGTTAGGGCCCAAAGTTGCCCGCCCTTATTATTTTCTCGGAGGGGGGGGGGGTTCCTTTGTCACAGCGGCAGGGGCTGGAGGGGGACTTGGAGGCATTGGGAGACATCTGGAGAAGGGTATAGAGAGATTAGGATGGTGAAGCTGGGGCGGTACCAAGCTAATGGTGGAAATCCCTGAGGGGTGGTCCCAAAGGGAAATGGTCTACGAAAGAGGTGCCCTTGGGTCAGGTGAATTACGGCCAAGGGTAAAGTAAGGGACTGAAAATTAGTGCTGCCCAGTGGCATACCAAGGGGGGGGCAGGGGGTGCGGCCCGCCCCGGGTGCCACTCTCAAGGGGGGTGCCAGGGCAGACTGACCCGCCGCCGCTGCTGAGGTCCGGGACACTCGCCGATCCCCAGCAGACAGCGGTGCCTTCTCCTGTATGCGCGATACACACACATACAGGAGAAGGCGTCCCCTCGGTGAGCCGCATCTGCAGCTACACAGAGGAGACGTGACCTCCGCCCCCACGCAGCACAGGCACCGGTGACGTCACTCATCAGCGCCTGTACTGTGGAGGGGAGAAGACGCGGGCCCTGCAGCTGAGGAGATCGCTGCGTGGGAAATCAGGTGAGCATCCTTTTTTCTTTATTTTTTTTGCTCTACATTTACCTATGGGGAAGGGGGGTTGCTCGGCATTTACCTATAGGGAAGGGGGGGGGGGGGAGAGGGGGGGGCTCTGCATTTACCTATAGGGAAGGGGGGGAGAGGGAGGGGGTGCTCTGTATTTACCTATAGGGAAGGGGGGGAGTGCTCTGCATTTACCTATAGGGAAAAGGGGGTGCTCTGCATTTACCTATAGGGAAGGGGGAGGGGGAGGGGGGTGCTCTGCATTTACCTATAGGGAAGGGGGGGAGAGGGGGGGTGCTCTGCATTTACCTATAGGGAAGGGGGAGAGAGGGGGGGTGCTCTGCATTTACCTATAGAGAAGGGGGGTGCTCTGCATTCACCTATAGGGAAGGGGGGTGCTCTGCATTTACCTATAGGGAAGGGGGGGGGGGAGAGCTCTGCATTTACCTATAGGGAAGGGGGAGAGAGGGAGGGGGGGTGCTCTGCATTTACCTATAGGGAAGGGGGGGAGAGGGGGGGTGCTCTGCATTTACCTATAGGGAAGGGGGTGGGAGAGGGGGGGTGCTCTGAATTTACCTATAGGGAAGGGGGAGAGAGGGGGGGGTGCTCTGCATTTACCTATAGAGAAGGGGGGGTGCTCTGCATTCACCTATAGGGAAGGGGGGTGCTCTGCATTTACCTATAGGGAAGGGGGGGTGCTCTGCATTTACCTATAGAGAAGGGAGGGGGAGAGGGGGGTGCTCTGCATTTACCTACAGGGAAGGGGGAGAGAGGGAGGGGGGGGGGTGCTCTGCATTTACCTATAGGGAAGGGGGGGAGCTCTGCATTTACCTATAGGGAAGGGGGAGAGAGGGGGGGTGCTCTGCATTTACCTATAGAGAAGGGGGGGTGCTCTGCATTCACCTATAGGGAAGGGGGGGAAGGGGGGGGTGCTCTGCATTTACCTATAGGGAAGGGGGGGAGAGGGGGGGGTGCTCTGCATTTACCTATAGGGAAGGGGGAGAGAGGGAGGGGGGGGTGCTCTGCATTTACCTATAGGGAAGGGGGGAGAGGGGGGGTGCTCTGCATTTACCTATAGGGAAGGGGGGGGGGAGAGGGGGGGTGCTCTGAATTTACCTATAGGGAAGGGGGGAGAGGGATTGGGAGGGGGTGCTCTGCATTTACCTATAGGGAAGGGGGGGGGGAGAGGGAGGGGGGTGCTTCTCCACCCCCCCCCCCCCAAAATCATGTGACCCGCCAGCATTGTTCTGCCCCCCCCAATTAATGATCAGCCCAGCGGGGTACTACTCACATATGTCAAGCACTGCTGCCCTCCTCCTCTTTGTTGGGGGCAAGCCGGCGATGGAACTCACTGTACGCCAGTGGTCTCAAACCTGCGGACCTCCAGTTGTTGCAAAACTACAACTCCCAGCATGCTCGGACAGCCAACGGCTGTCCGGGCATGCTGGGAGTTGTAGTTTTGTAACAGCTGGAGGTCCGCAGGTTTGAGACCACTACTGTACGCTGTATACGGCTTCATATAGGACAGTGGGCTCAGCCTATCACTGGCAGGGGCGGGGCATCGCTGTGGCCGGTGATAGGCTGACGGCTGTCCGGCGTTCCCGTCCCCAGCGACGTGGGTGAGTTAAAAGTTTATTTTCTGTATCTTTTGCAGCCCGGGCATAGGTATACAGCGTACAGCAGTGGTCTCAAACCTGCGGACCTCCATCTGTTGCAAAACTACAACTCCCAGTATGCCCGGACAGCCGTTGGCTGTCCGCATATGCTGGGAGTTGTAGTTTTGCAACAACTGGAGGTCCGCAGGGTGGAGACCACTGGCGTACAGAGAGTTCCATTGCCGGCTGTTTCGGGCATGCTGGGAGTTGTAGTTTTGCAACAACTGGAGGTCCGCAGGTTGGAAACCACTGGCCTACAGAGAGTTCCATCGCCGGCTGTCCGGGCATGCTGGGAGTTGTAGTTTTGCAACATCTGGAGGTCTGCAGGTTGGAGACCACTGGCGTATAGTATAGAGTTCCAGTGCCCGGCGGCCCCCAACAAAGAGGAGGAGGGCAGTGCTTGACATATGTGAGTAGTACCCAGCTGGGCTGATCATTAATTGGGGGGAGCAGAACAGCGCTGGCGGATAACATAGGATTAGTTCCCCGATGTGGGGACAGTGCTGTGCTAGGCTGATAATACATTCCCGAGGGGGAGAGGCCCAACCGGTATTGCAGTATGGGGGAAAATCCATATTGTGCTGCCCAAAAAATGTGGTATTCGGTATGAACCGGCATACCGCCCAGCCCTAGATATACCTATGGGAAAGAGGGGGGGGGGGGGGGTGTAGCTCTGCATTTACCTAGGGGAAAGAGGGGGGGGTGTAGCTCTACATATACCTATGGGGAAGAGGGGGTGGGGGGTTTAGCTCTGCATATACCTATGGGAAAGAGGGGGGGTGTAACTCTGCATATACCTATGGGAAAGAGGGGGGGGTGTAGCGTAGCTCTGCATATACCTATTGGAAAGAGAGGGGGTGCAACTCTGCATATACCTATGGGAAAGAGGGGGTTACCTGGCTACCTACCTACCTACCTGCCCTTTTACTGTGCAGGACACCAAGGAGGGCATTATTACAGTTTGTGGGCCTATAGATGGGAAGATTGTGTAGAGGAGGGGATGGCACTGAAAATATGCAGAGTCTGACATGTTTTTCCTGCAGATGTTAAGAGATCCACATGGCGGTCTTATCCGGAGAAGAAAAGGAAGGAGGACACCGCTGATCAGAAAATACGTAATTGTGAGTCCCAAAATGTAACTGTAATCACTTATATGGTAGACACATCCTGTGTACAGCTGATATCTACCGCCATATGGTCCTGTATATAATCACTTATATTGTATACAGATCCTGTATAGTATACTCATCTGTATATAGTGGTTTTATACAGTCTGGCAGTATTATCCAGTTATTGTGTGGTGGTATATATTTACTCCTTGTACACCAGTATTATTGGTTATAAAAATTGTGTGTAAGTGTATTGTGTGTAAGTGTTTCTTACATATATAAATTTCAGTTTATTGTGTGTGGGATTTGGGTGGAATAGGAGTGTGGCAGAAGATTGACGAGCTGCAGGGGCCCTTGCTTTTTTTTTGGTCCGGGGGCCCCGAGTGTTGTCAGTCCGCTCCTGGGGGGAGGGGGTGTAATTAAGGGGGGGTGCGTGTGTGTGTGTGGGAGGGGGGGGGGGGTGCCAAACAAAGGGTCTGCCCTGGGTGCCAAATGCTCTAGGTACGCCCCTGGTGCTGCCTTCAAGTTCCTCTCCCGTTGGGGATAGCGGTTGTAGGATTGATTTTTTCTTGCACTGTTAAAAAGTTATGGGTAATGTTTACCTAATTATTATAAGTGTATTTATTACGGTTATTTATACTTTAAAATATGTTATTTAATAAAGTGGGCTGCTGTGGCCTTTTTCTACCAAATTGGAGTATGATTATTCTTTGAAAGGAGGTTTACGGGGGTCACAGCGGTATAGCCTATCCCCTAGTCATGTCACAGCCCTATATAATCGGCAGCCATCTTGCGGCCAGTCACTTCAGCCATTTATTGCAGAGTGAGAGAGAGAGAGGAACAGACAGCAGTGTGTGTTGCACAGAAAAGCAGTTTTACAGCAGCGATTCACCTCCAAGTCAAATCAGCATTCTATTGCAGAGAGGGACAGAGAGTAGTGCGCTGCACGGAAAAGCTTTTTTACAGCAGCAATTCACCGCAAGCCCAAATCCAGCCTAGAAGCAGAGTGAGATTAAGAGAGAAAGTGCAATTTTGGGTGTAGTACACAGCGACTGTGTGCTTCAGCACTGGTGTGTACAACAACTGAAAAGCTAATAGTAGCCAGTCAGTTAGGGTGGGCAGAGCACTAAAAGCATATTGTCCTCTATTAAGTGTAACCTGTGCGTAGATCTAAGTGGTGTACCATTTTGTTTCTGTTAAAGTATTAAAGTGTACCCATCAGATCCAACAAAATAATTTTTTTTATATATCACTCAGTACCTAATCCTGACCATGTACATCTAATTTTTATATTTATAGCACCTTTATTTTTTATTACACTTTTAATTTAGCTCACTAGTCTGAATTCCTCTCAAAGGGGAGGGGGGGGCGTGGCTTCACTGTGCAGGTATCCACCCTCTCCTTCAGTATGCTGTCTGCTCACATCTCCCCTAGCATTAACAAAACTACAACTCCGAGCTTGTCCTCACTGACAGTAGCGGGATACAAGCTGACAGTGGGAGGAATATTCCTCTGTGAGCCCTGCACTCACAGCTGTCAAGTATGGCTTTTTCAGTATGAAATACTGAAAATTTTCTAAAGAAAGCAATTGCAAAACCTATTGGTTTTGCATGCTTTACAACATATCAAAAGTCTTTGTATCTTTGTATTTGTGCCCATTTAAGGGCCTAGATACTGAGAAAGGCCAGGCAAAAGTACACACCTGCTGGTGTTGTAGACAAATGTTGTTTTAAGCGTACTGGAGTGGATTGTCCTCCCCTCATAAGTGCATACCACATACAGTACAGACCAAAAGTTTGGACACACCTTCTCAGAGTTTTCTTTATTTTCATGACTATGAAAATTGTAGATTGTTACGCCTAGCGCTCCGGGTCCCCGCTCCTCCCCGGAGCGCGTACGGCGTCTCTCTCTCCGCAGCGCCCCGGTCGGTCCCGCTGACCGGGAGCGCTGCCCTGTCATGGCCGTTGGGGATGCGATTCGCACAGCGGGACGCGCCCGCTCGCGAATCGCATCCCAGGTCACTTACCCGTTCCCGTCTCCTGCTGTCATGTGCTGGCGCGCGCGGCTCCGCTCTCTAGGGCGCGCGCGCGCCAGCTCCCTGAGATTTAAAGGGCCAGTGCACCAATGATTGGTGCCTGGCCCAATTAGCTTAATTGGCTCCCACCTGTGCACTCCCCTATATCTAGTCACTTCCCCTGCACTCCCTTGCCGGATCTTGTTGCCTTAGTGCCTAGTGAAAGCGTTCCCTGTCTGTTCCTAGTCCGTGTTCCTGACCTCCTGCCGTTGCCCCTGACTACGATCCTTGCCGCCTGCCCCCGACCTTCTGCTACGTCCGACTTTGCTTCTGCCTACTCCCTTGTACCTCGCCTATCTTCAGCATCTTCAGCAGCCAGAGAGGTAAGCCGTTGCTAGTGGATACGACCTGGTCACTACCGCCGCAGCAAGACCATCCCGCTTTGCGGCGGGCTCTGGTGAAAACCTGTAGTGGCTTAGAACCGGTCCACTAGCGCGGTCCTCTCCATCCCTCTCTGGCACAGAGGATCCACTACCTGCCAGCCGGCATCGTGACAGTAGATCCGGCCATGGATCCCGCTGAAGTTCCTCTGTCAGTTGTCGCTGACCTAACCACGGTGGCCGCCCAGCAAGCCCGACAGATCGCCCTTCTAACCCGTCAGCTGTCGGAAATGTCCACCATTTCGCACCAACTTCAGTCGCAACTTCTCCAGCAATCTTCTCCTCCGCCAGCTCCTGCACCTCCTCCGCAGCGAGTGGCCACTCCTAGCCTCTGCCTGTCCTTGCCGGACAAATTTGATGGGGACTCTAAGTATTGCCGTGGCTTACTTTCGCAATGTTCCCAGCACTTGGAGATGATGTCGGACCAGTTTCCTACTGAAAGGTCTAAGGTGGCTTTCGTGTTCTGCCTTCTGTCTGGAAAAGCCCTGTCATGGGCCGCACCGCTCTGGGACCGCAATGACCCCGTCACTGCCTCTGTACACTCCTTCTTCTCGGAAATTCGAAGTGTCTTTGAGGAACCTGCCCGAGCTTCTTCAGCCAAGATTGCCCTGCTGAACCTGGCCCAGGGTGTTTCTTCCGTTGGCGAGTACGCCATTCAGTTCCGTGCTCTTGCTTACGAGTTGTCCTGGAATAGTGAGGTTCTCTGCGCGACCTTTAAAAAAGGCCTATCCAGCAACATTAAAGATGTTCTGGCCGCACGAGAGACTCCTGCTGACCTACATGAACTCATTCATCTTGCCACTCGCATTGACATGCGTTCTTCCGGATGGCGTCTGGAGCTTCGCCTGGATATGGACTTTGTTCGCACGAAGCGTTTTTTCTCTCCGGCTCCTCTCTCCTCTGGTCCTCTGCAATCTGTTCCTGTGCTTCCCGCCGCGGAGGCTATGCAAGTTGACCGGTCTTGCTTGACACCTCAAGAGAGGACACGACGCCGCATGGAGAATCTTTGCCTGTACTATGCCGGTACCGAACACTTCCTGAAGGATTGTCCTATCCGTCCTCCCCGCCTGGAAAGACGTACGCTGACTCCGTACAAAGGTGACACAGTTCTTGATGTCAACTCTGCTTCTCCACGCCTTACTGTGCCTGTGCGGATATCAGCCTCTACCTTCTCCTTCTCTACTATGCTCTTCTTGGATTCCGGATCTGCAGGAAAATTTTTTTTGGCCTCTCTCATCAACAGGTTCTACGTTCCTGTGACCAGTCTCGCCAGACCCCTCTACATCTATTGTTTTTACAATAAAAGATTGGACTGTCTCGTACGTTTCCACACAGAACCCCTCCTAATTTGCATCGGACCTCATCACGGAAAAATTGAGTTTTTTTTCCTCAGGTTCTTTGGCCCCAAGAAGAGGGGGAGACCTAAGGGGGGGGGGTACTGTTACGCCTAGCGCTCCGGGTCCCCGCTCCTCCCCGGAGCGCGTACGGCGTCTCTCTCTCCGCAGCGCCCCGGTCGGTCCCGCTGACCGGGAGCGCTGCCCTGTCATGGCCGTTGGGGATGCAATTCGCACAGCGGGACGCGCCCGCTCACGAATCGCATCCCAGGTCACTTACCCGTTCCCGTCTCCTGCTGTCATGTGCTGGCGCGCGCGGCTCCGCTCTCTAGGGCGCGCGCGCGCCAGCTCCCTGAGATTTAAAGGGCCAGTGCACCAATGATTGGTGCCTGGCCCAATTAGCTTAATTGGCTCCCACCTGTGCACTCCCCTATATCTAGTCACTTCCCCTGCACTCCCTTGCCGGATCTTGTTGCCTTAGTGCCTAGTGAAAGCGTTCCCTGTCTGTTCCTAGTCCGTGTTCCTGACCTCCTGCCGTTGCCCCTGACTACGATCCTTGCCGCCTGCCCCCGACCTTCTGCTACGTCCGACTTTGCTTCTGCCTACTCCCTTGTACCTCGCCTATCTTCAGCATCTTCAGCAGCCAGAGAGGTAAGCCGTTGCTAGTGGATACGACCTGGTCACTACCGCCGCAGCAAGACCATCCCGCTTTGCGGCGGGCTCTGGTGAAAACCTGTAGTGGCTTAGAACCGGTCCACTAGCGCGGTCCTCTCCATCCCTCTCTGGCACAGAGGATCCACTACCTGCCAGCCGGCATCGTGACATAGATTCACACTGAAGGCATCAAAACTATGAATTAACACATGTGGAATGATATACATAACAAAAAAGTGGGAAAATATGTCATATTCTAGGTTCTAGCCACCTTTTGCTTTGATTACTGCTTTGCACACTCTTGGCATTCTCTTGATGAGCTTCAAGAGCTAGTCACCTGAAATGGTCTTCCAACAGTCTTAAAAGGAGTTCCCAGAGATGCTTAGCACTTGTTGGCCCTTTTTGCCTTCACTCGGGGCCAGCTCACCCCAAACCATCTTGATTGGGTTCAGGTCCGGTGACTGTGGAGGCCAGGTCATCTGGCGCAGCACCCCATCAATCTCCTTCTTGGTCAAATAGCCCTTACACAGCCTGGAGGTGTGTTTTTGGTCATTGTCCTGTTGAAAAATAAATGATGGTCCAACTAAACGCAAACCAGATGGAATAGCATGCCGCTGCAAGATGCTGTGGTAGCCATAGTGGTTCAGTATGCCTTCAAATTTTGAATAAATCCCCAACAGTATCCAACCAGCAAAGCCCCCCCACACCATCACACCTCCTCCTCCACACCAGCACACCTGTAAAGTGAAAACAATTTCAGGTGACTACCCCTTGAAGCTCAACAAGAGAATGCCAAGAGTATGCAAAGCAGTAATCAAGCAAAAGGTGGCTATTTTGAAGAACCTAGAATATGACATATTTTCAGTTGTTTCACACTTTTTTGTTATGTATATAATTCCACATGTGTAAATTCATAGTTTTAATGCCTTCAATGTGAATCTACAATTTTCATAGTCATGAAAATAAAGAAAACTCTGAATGAGAAGGTGTGTCCAAACTTTTGGTCTGTACTGTACATACATCTAAGTGGTGTACTATTTTGTTCCTGTTAAAGTTTTAAGGACCTAGATACTGTGAAAGGCCAGCCAAAAGTACACACCTGCTGGTATTTACGACAAATACAGTTTTAAGCATAGTGGAGCGTATTGTACTCCCCTCATATAAGCACACATGTCAGGCAGAGAAAGGCCTGAGCTCTCGGTATCAGCTAGTGTTCATATCTCGACCAGCAACCCATCTGCCGTCATTGATTGGTTAACACAGTCATCCACTTCATCACAAGTGACATCTGACACTCCCAGTCAACAGTGGGTGGGTTCCTCAGACACAACCCTCACTTCGCATGGCCCGGGAGCCATGCCTCTGTCCTATGCTGTTCCCTCCCCCACAGAAGTATCTTATGCTGTGGGTTCAGCTTCACTATTTAGTGAGGATGATCTACTATATGACAGCCAGCAGCTACTGCCCAGCCAAGAAGTGGAGTAGACTTCCGCCGCTTCCTCCGCTAGGCAGACAAGTAGTGATTAAGAGAGTGGCGTGGGAGGTGGTGTTCCGAGCGTTCAGGCTTCTGAAGCAGACACTTTTGAGGAACATGAGGAGGACATCAGTGACGTGCAGACACAACTCGATGATGATGAAGCCGATCGCACTTGGGAGCCAGGTGCAGAAGGGGCTTCATCATCATCAGGAGAAGAGGGTTGCTGGTTGCCCGTAAGGAAGCAGCTGAGCCAGCGAGGTGGTAGCATGGTTGGCAGTCAGCATGGTGGAAGAAGTGGAAAGTCTGGAGCCAAGCACACCCAGGGTAGACCAACTGCTTCGCGGCAGCCTACCTTCCCAGGAATTAGTGGAACAGGGGTTCCTTGAATCGGCGGCAGTAGCAGCCAATCAGTGCAGACTGTTGGTGGGAAAATCAGCTACTCAGCGGTGTGGCAGATCTTCATCACGCATCTGGAGGATGTCCACCTGGCCACATGCAAGATGTGTCGGCAGAAGGTGAAGCATGACCAGGGTCCTAATGTTGGCACCACGGCCCTGCGTCAACATATGCAGCGTCACCATAAAGCGGCCTTGGAGAACCGTGGAATTGATGTGGTGGTCCAGCCTGCTTCATCACCCAGTGGCATGCCGGTCCCTGTTTCAGCCAGCCAAGGCTCCACCAACTCAGCTAAAGGGAGCTGTGTCATCACACACCTCTTCTGTCTTTCCAGATGCTCCTGCTCCTCCTACTTCGAGTCAGTCATTCCGCCAGCAATCCATCAGCGAAGCCATGTCCAAGAGACAATAGTATGCGCCCCATCATCCAATGGTGCCCTGAATGTGAATCCAAGCTCAATGTGCTCCTGTCCAAGTTGCTGGTGCTGCAGTCATTTGCTCAGGCACTTTGAGGAAGCCACATTATTAGTAAGTCACCAGGATTACGGAATGAAAAACATCATTCCACTGCTTCATCTACTACAACACGTGTTGGAAACAATGGCTGGTCAGGGTATTGGAGACATGGCGCCTACATCTCATGGCCACATGAGCCCTGTGGGAGCTCAACTGGAGAAGGAGGAGGGGAGGGGCACAGTGGAGCACAGTTTAGGGTTCGCGAGATGGATAATTTTTCTAGTCATCTGACAGGAAAGGAGGAGAAAGAGCAGCTAGAGGGTTATGAGGAAGGCGAGACAGAGGACCCAGACACACCGTGGCAGTATGCAGTGGAGATGGAGGCAGGGAGTCCCGCCAAGTCACTTGCACAAATGGCACGATGCATGCTCTCTTGCGTAGTGACCGCCGAATGGTGACACCATTCGGCAGAAAGACGACTTCTGCCTCTCCACCTTATTGGACCCTCGCTATCGGCACAAAATGGGGGCCTTTTTTACACCCACAGAGAGAGGACAAACTGACTTCCAACAGAAACATCCTATGTAGTCAGTTGGCTGATGCCTATGCGCACCATTGTCCATCCTCTCGCAGATCTGACTTGTGGGGCCCTCTGCGCTCACCTTCCACTGCCATGGCTGCTGGGGAGGGGTGGGGTGGCAGGAGCAGTACCAGCTCCCTCAGCAGCAGCCTGAGTCTACAGTCGCTGATGAGTAGCTTTCTTCACCCACATAGTGAAGCAACTCATCAGCAGCAGGTAGACCTGGAGCAGGACCTGAACCAGCAGGTGGTGGCATAACTTGACATGACCATGCCAACACACCCTGAAGATCCGCTGGACCTTCTGGGCAGCCAAATTTTTTTTTTTTTTTTATCAAACTAAAGGAAAGGTGTGCAAAATACACTACATGCCACCTACACCACCAAGTATTGATATGATGCAAAGACCTCTAAAAGGTGGAAGGGATCAACGTATGGTCCATTGTGACCAGTGGGGGCAAAAACTTGCCCTGTGAGCCCCTACTTCCGCATTATTAATTCCCTTCTGGGCAAGTGTTACTCGCCCTAAAAAGGGCGGCCCCCACACAGGAACCTCTCACTATTTCCCACCACAAACACTATTTCCACTTAAAAATCCTAGGAAATGGCTGTGTATGATCGCCATTTTTAGAGTGGTTAGTAGTTAGGGAATTAAAGGGGTACTCCTCTGGAAAATATATATATTTTTTAAATCAAAAGGTTCCAGAAAGTTAAACAGATTTGTAAACTACTTCTATTTAAAACACTTAATCCTTCCAGTACTTATCAGCATCTGTATGTTGCACAGGAAGTTCTGTTCTTTTTGAATTTCGTTTCTGTCTGACCACAGTGCTCTCTGCTGACACCTCTGTCCATTTTAGGAACTGTCCAGAGTAGGAGCAAACCTCTCCTGCTCTGGACAGTACCTAAAATGGACAGAGGTGTCAGCAGAGAGCACGGCGGTCACACAGAAAGGAAATTAAAAAATAAAAGAACTTCCTGTGCAAAATATAGCAACTGATAAGTACTGGAAGGATTAAGATTTTTAAATAGAAGTAATTTACAAATCTGTTTAACTTTCTGGCACCAGTTGATTTAAAAATATGTTTTGCAGAGGAGTACCCCTTTAATAGGGCAAGAGTAGGGCCTCACCGGGGAAGTTTTTACCCCCACCTGCTACAATGGACAATACATTGTTCCATTGCACCTTTTCGAAGAAAGTGTTACTCATCTTTAAAAGGGCGGCCCCACACAGGAACCAATCCCTATTTTCATCTAAAAACCCTGGGAAATAGCAGTGATTGTAGGTTGAAATAGGGAGAGGTTCCTGTGTTGGGCTGCCCTTTTTAGAGTGAGTAACACTAGCCAAGAAGGAAATTAATAATGCGATAGTAGGACCTTACAGGGGAAGTTTTTATCCCCACTGGTTACAATGGACCATACGTTGTTCCCTTCCACCTTTTAGAGGTCTTTGAGTCACATCAATACTTGGTGGTGTAGGTGGCACATGGTGTTTTTTGCACACCTTTACTTTTGTGTAATTTAAAAAAAATGTGGGTCCATATATTTTATCCTAAGCATATTATTAAAACTCCAGGCTGTGTCATTCAGCCACTATATGCTGCTGCCAACTTCAGGCTGTGCCATTCAGCCACTATGTGGCCTGCTCATGCTGCCGCCAACTCCAGGCTGTGTCATTCAGCCACTATATGGTCTCATGCTGCCGCCACCTACATGCAGTGTCTTTCAGCCACTATATGGTCTCCTCATGCTGCCACCACGTCCATGCTGTTAATTCAACAACTTTATGGTCTCCTCATGCTTCTGTCACCTCCAGGCTGTGTCATTCAGGTACTATATGGTCTCCTTATGCTGCCGCCAACTCCAGGCTGTGTCATTCAGCCACGATATGGTCTCCTCATGCTGCCACCAACTCCAGGCTGTGTCATTCAGGCACTATATGGTCTACTCATGCTGCCGCCAACTCCAGGCTGTGTTATTCAGCCACTTTATGTTCTAATTATGCTGTGGCAAACTCCACACCGTGTCAATCAGCCACTATATGCTGCCGTCAACTCCAGGCTGTATCATTCAGCCACTATATGGTCTCCTCATACTGATGCCATCTCCAGGCTCTGTCATCGTGCCGCTCTGCGACAGTGATTCTATTAGCGACGCCTCGGATCTGCATGTTATACTGAATAACAGTATTATTTCACAAACACAGCACACACCCTATGCGTGGTACAGCAAGGCAAAGTGTTCTACACCCCTATTGAGGCTCTCAGTTAGGCCAGAAATAGCCATTTTTAATAGTGATTTGCCACAAATAACTTTTCACCCCAAAATCTTTTTTTTGGGGGGGGGGGGGGGGGGGGTGGAATCAGGCGAATCGTCCGAATCGAATTTTTCAACAATTCGCTCATCTCTAGATACATGCTATCTTTTGCTAATTATTTTCCCCATTTTGCACCAAATTTAGCAATTTTTTTTTTTTTTCACCATGCAGGATAAATAACTATCAATTGATTGTACAAGTCATTAAGAATGTGGTAATACCTATTAAGTATAGTTTTTTTATTTAAGTTTTTTTGTGATAATACAGGGCATTTATTTCATTTTTTACAAATATATGGAGGTAATTCTGGTCCGGGTGAGTGTGTCTGTACCAGGGGACAGGGGAATGTAACAGAATAATAGTGGATGAGTGTGACATTGTGAGAGATGGTGAATTTGAAAGGGGATTAATATGATAGGATAAGTGTGGCAGAGAGAGGGAAGGAAAGTGTGGTATAATTGGAGGGCGTGGGAATAACAAGATTAGGGGGGAAAAATGGGTTACCTGGCGGGAGTTTTTTTTTGTGGACTATGCCCATTCTGCAATACATAAAAAAATATAAAACTCTACTCACCTCCAGCACTCCCACAGTGCCTTTGGTATCTTGCTCTGGTGTCAGGTACACTCCTCTTTTCTGCTTCTCGGGCCCAATAAGTCACTCTGCAACTGTGAATCAAGGGCTGCAGCAATGTCCCGCCTTGGCTAGTGATTGGCTGAGCGGCAGTATGACACATTGGGCCCAGGCCCTGGTTTTCCTGGTGCCTGTGACCAACGTGTCATACTTCCATTTAGGAAGAGGACGGCACCAGGGACTAGAGCAGGATACTAGAGGCACTGTGGGAGTGTTGGAGGTGAGTATGGGTTAATATTTTTATATATTGCAGAATGGGCATAGTTAAAAAAAAAAAATAATAATGTAAATGTGACTTTGTGAAGGAGGTGACAATGTGTTGATGGGGGGTGACAACGAGGAGGGGGACAATATGTGGGGAAGGTGACTGTGTATGCAAGGGCCCCCCTTATTGTAAAAAAAAAGTGCCTTTTTTTTTTTTTTTTTTTTACTTGAGCCCTTGCTCCCTAAAATGTCTCTGCACATCCCTGAATTGCAGTGACATCAATATCAAAGAATGATCACAATACAGGAGTTTTACAACATTTCTTTATGTTTGATGTTTTTGTCATGACCCAAACAATATTTAATTTATTTCCCCAAAAAAGTTCAGGATGCTTTTTATATCCACATTCCACCATGACTTTCATTAATACTGTTGCTTTATACAATGTTGAAGAACCTATACTTAAAGTCTGAAAATATATTGCCATAATAAGCATGGGGGGGGGGGGACTTTGATTGCCACAAAAAATATATATATATATATATATATTATATGTGTATATATATATATATATATATATATATATATATATATATAACACTATGCTGTTGCCCTGTAGAGAAGCTAAAAAGAAATAAGAAAAAAAGACTGTGACTTGAATAGCTGTATGATATGAAATTAAAATGTTTCAAGTTGAACAATTCAAAACGGATGAGGAAAGGTTAGCGTAAGAGAGAGAAATCAATTCTCCAATGGCAATCATGAATGGAAAAGAAGTATGAATAGGATTTGCCAGTGGGGTGCAACAGCTGCCAAATATCCTGCAGCCAATGAATTACTATAATACTGATGAAGTGTGCACGAGCATTTGGAATCATTGCAGGGAACACAGGAAAAAAAAACTCTAGCAATAATGAGCCTATTCTATTATAGATCCCATCCAGCTCCTGTTGCTGGTTCAAACAAGGGAGAATGCTGGAAACTCTTTGCCATCAACATAAATATAAAAATACAGCTGTCTCAAGGCTATAAAACAATACAGAGATAAAAGAAGTATTTAATATGCAAAACAAACATACAGTATTACTAAAATGGACATTAGTGTATGTTACTATAAAGTCAGGTTTAAAAATTATAGTATTTCATGGTTTTATGATTACAACACCACAATTACAAGGAAAAATAAAGATCTGGGTAAGAACATCGCAGTTGGAAGCATTCAGCAGGGGCCTGCCAATAAAACAGCTTCTTCTAAACACAATTCAACATAAATCACCTTCTGCAAGCACAACTTGGAAGCCTTCAGGTGTGATCTCGTGATTTACTGTCTTTCAGTAAATATAGAGGGGTAAATAGGTCAACCATTGATCTGCAAGCACAGTTATAGCATTGTTTGGATGCTAATAAGTGCACAGAGTTTATGGACAAACATGTACATCACCAAAAAAATCTTCCTTTTAAGTATTTATTATTTGTACGCTTTACACAATCCTTTTTTGCTGTAAGGGTCTTGATGAAATTCACAGGGTGTCCTGTCAATGGGACTCTGAATCAGCTGCATTCTGTGGGAGAATCTGGCAGCAAGTGTTCAGTTCCTCTATGGCGCAAAGGGAGGGGAAATAGAGCATTAAACTATTTCCACTGAAACCAATGGGATGTCTGTATAATAATGTACAGACCTGCTGAGTTCTTCAGACCAAGAGATACTTTGTAGCTGTTCTCCACTTTGGCTGATAGTTGAAGGCTCTGAACTGGGAATCCACTGTATTAACTCCCTAAGGTCTGTGGTGGCATGGTGTGTGGTGCAGGGCAGATGTTGTTACCCTAGGGGCAGATGGCATTAACCCCTTGTATTCGTGAGGACAGGGCATGGTTTAGCCTATAACCACCCAAAGGTATAACGCTGGATCCTAGGCTAGGCACAGGGGCAATAAAGACTCGAACGACACGTTACGGACAACGGTAGCTTTACTGAAGGTAGACAGTTGGTAAAGTCTATACAATTCAGCCAGGGAGGTGACCAGTGACCTTAAGGGCTTGCTGGGACTTGTAGTAAGACTGGACAATTGAATGCAGACCACGCTGACTTGACAGATGACAGGGACTGACTTGACTTGACTCGTAAAGCTGTGACTTTAGCTTACTTGACTTGATGGTGGCTGTAGGACTTGACTATGAGGTTCTACACCACTCTGGACACACACATTAGGCACAACTGCACTGGACCTCGGCTTAGCAGAAGATCAGAGCTCAAAGAGAGAGACACTAGCTCCACCCAGGGCTTATATGGGGGAGACTAGCAGGGAGCCCATAGGACACTCTTGGGATCACCTGGTCACTGGTACCTTCTGGGTAACAATCACATGACAAATCACATGGTATAACTCTTAAAGCAACATTACATTTTATAACACTTTACTTGGTAAAACATATTTACAATAGGGAAACAAGTGCAGGGGGCCTAGGGGACACTGAAGGAGCTGCCTGACAGGAGAGCAGGAGCATGGGGTAACACCTCCCATACTGGGCCACCACAGGTCGGCTTCACAGGAGCATGTTACATGCATATTTATGCACGGGACTTGTGTACTACAGTTGGAAAACTACAACTCTCAGCATGTTGCATTATATAGTAGTATAGGTGATGGTGCAACATGCTAGTAGTTGTAGTTTTGGCTCTACAGTGGCAGCTGCAGAGTGTGGCCCCAAATGACACTAAGCTGCAAAGCCAGAGACTCTGTCAAGTAATGCCGGGATAAGAAGTTATTAACTACAACACCCAGCATGCCCTAATACAGCCTTTGGCTTTGCAGCTGACCCAAACCTACAACTCCCAGCATGTTGCACTATATAGTGGTATAGTATAGGTTATGGTGCAGCATGCTGGGAGTTATAGTTTTGGGTCAGCTGCAGAGGTATAGGCTGTATGAGGGCATGCTGGGTGTTGCAGTTAGTAACTGGGAGGGAGGGTTGCGCCGCAGTGAGATTTAAAAAAATCACATGGATGAGCTCTTAAAGCGCCCACAACTCAAAGCTGCAGCCGCGGCCCGCAGCTCTCGGTTGCTGAGGTATGCGGGTGGCCTGGCCTGCACTGAGCACATTAATTCTGTCTTAGATACAGCATCGCTGGACACTTTCTTTACAGCAGCAACCACGGAGTGTGGCTCCACGTGACACTTAGTATGTCACTGTTCAATGATGGCGGACGCTTCGGCCCACGGACGGCCAGGCCCACCAGGAAAATGCCAGTGTGCCAGATGGCTAGTCTGGCCCTGTTACTAAGGCTTCTTGCCTCGGTGACTTAAGATTGGAATTTGGGCCCGAGCTTTGGGAATGACAAAGTTCTGGCCATAAAATCAACCCCATACTTCAGTTCAGAGGTGTATTGCAGTCCTGAACCTGATCTCACAGGTGTGTAAGTCTGAAGCGAAGATCAGTTTGTCTGAGGTATGCGCGATACTGATACACTGTACCAAAAAGACTGAATTGGGACTTTACTTGCCAAATTTGGGCGAGAAGCTTTTAAGTCTACATTTGTACAGAGAACCTGATCTAAAGGACAATGGGGGAGATTTATCAAAGGATTTAGACTGGTTTTTCTTGTCTAAATTTGTCGCACAGAAAGTCGCAGTCTAAATCTGTGCGACTTTTCTGCGACTTTTGCTCTAGAAGATTTTTAGAACATGATGCATGCAAGTCTATTTTAGACTGAAATGCATTGAAAAATGCATTGGTGCTGAATTTATCAAGTGCGACTTTTCAGCGACAAGTCGCATAGGCTGAAAGTACGCCGAAATGTCAGACCATGTTGGAGCAGGTTTAAATATAGACTAAAGCATAGATCATGCAGTCTGTGCACAGAATTTATCAAGAGCTGTGCGCCATTTGATAAATTAGGTGCACAATAGACCAGACTAACCCTCTGTAGTTTGGTCTATATTGATGCGGGACATAGAAAACTTTGATAAATCTCCCCCAATGTTTCTGTTAACCCTCTTAAAGGGGTACTCCGCCCCTAGACATCTTATCCCCTATCCAAAGGATAGGGGATAAGATGTCAGATCGCCGCGATGCCGCTGCTGGGGAGCCCCGGGATCCCCGCTGTGGCACTGCGCTATCATTACAGCACAGAGAGAGTTTGCTCTGCACGTAATGACGCGCAATACAGGGGCCGGAGCATTTTTACGTCATGTCTCCGTCCCTCGTGACATCACGGCCCGCCCCTTTCAATACAAGTCTATGGGAGGGGGCGCAGCGGTCATCACGCCCCCTGCCATAGACTTGCATTAAGGGGACGGGCCGTGATGTCACGAGGGGCGGAGCCATGACGTCACACGGCTCCGTCCCCTGTATTGCCCGCTATTACGCACAGAGCGAACTCGCTCTGTGCTTTAATGATAGCGCAGTGCCGCAGCGGGGATCCCACTTCTTTGATATTATCATAATTTATTGTGTACGAGATGTTCTTATGTGTGAGGTTTAATTTGCCCATATTGCCTTACTACGGTGTTCTGACTTTCATTACACCTGGTCATTTACTGTACTGCACCCTTTTAGGTTTGGTATTTATGCCTATTTAATTTTTTTCTCTTGTTGCTGTTATCTTTGTTTTTACAAAAAAAAAAGATACCCCGTTATATGCTTTTCTATTATTGAACTACTTAAACAATCTTTTTCACAAAAGTAGTATTTATAAAATTTCTGTATTCTAACTGCCTATAACATTTCTTATTTTTCCATATATGGGACTGTATGATTGCTCATTTATTGCGCAGAGATCTGTAGTTTTTAACAGTATCACTTCTGCATATTTGTGACTTTTTCATTACTTTTGTTTTTTTTTACCTTAACAGGCATAATTTATGCTTATTTACACTCTGTTAAAGAAAAAGAAAACAATGTTTTTCTGTCTGTTTTTGGTTGTAAGCTAGATATACCTCTCACAGGAAATTAAGATTGTTTTTTAAAGCCACAATCACTAGACATGGGACCACCTGTGTTTAATCCCCACAAATAGGCATGAACTTTGCGAAGTGGGTTCCCAGGTCACATTGTCCAGATAAGTCCCAGATAGGGGGCAGAAACACTGATAAAGCAGTAGCATAGCCACGAATAGTGCCAAGGGCCATCACTGAAAGAGCCATTGGGATGTAAGAGGCCAAAGGATGAGATAGAGGTATTGTCAGGAGATAGTCAGGTGTAGAACAATCCAAATAGAGACGCAGGAGAACAATCTAGGAATAATGCCGAGGACAAATTCTGAAAAGTTCTGTTCAAGTCAAAGAAAAGAAACAGAAACAAAAACAAAATGTGCAGGAACAAATGCCAGGCAAAAAGATAGTACCCTTACCAGCAGTCCCCTTTAAACAGGCTGTCAGGGTCTGCCACTGAGCATACAGAGAAAGAGGACTACCACAGGAACTAGTTAGCATGAGCAACAATAGCTTTTTCATTATTTTTTTTTTTAGAGGAAATATTAAAGTAGTAGTAGAGTAGTCTACTGCAGACTATTTCCACTCCGTTGTGCCCAGGCTGAAAAGAAAAAAAATAGAAAACAAACTTTCACTCACCTTCCTGCATTCACTAATTAGTGTTGCTACAGCTGATCTGTCCACCTGTCCAATCTTCATCCTTCTTCCTGTGCACGGATTGTCACACGGCGCTCAGCCTATCACCAGCTGCAGCGATGTCCCGCCTCGGCTGGTGATAGGCTGAGCGCCGTGTGACGATCCGTGCACAGGAATACCAGAGGACTGATCAGCTGTAGCAGAACTCCGGGGGAACGCAGGAAGGTGAGTGAAAGTTCGTTTTCAAAATTTTTTTTCAGCCGTTGCACAACTGAGTGTGAATAATCTGCAGTAGACTACTCCTTTAAGAAACTTTCTAAATAGTCTTTATTAACAACTTTCTACCATTATGTTGCAGTAGAGTCAGTGTAACACCTACATATAAGCTAGCTGTGCTGCTGCCTCTGACAGATCCTAATGCCACACTGCTACTGTCGGCTTCCCACTATTCTCTTCTCTCACAGTAGCTCAGTCTTATAGTAAAAACAACAGGCTGTACAGTATCAGTGGGTAGAAAGGAAGAAAAGGAATTAATTGTCACACAGTCTGTGCATCAACCTACAGAGGGTCAGGCTCCTGTGGCAAACTCTGCATGAAAAACTATGCACTCTCCAGCATGTGTATCTGCATCAGCAGAGAAGAAATCCCTGACCGTCTCATCTGTTTACTCTCCAGTGTTTTTGTCACTTGGCCTGATGATAGGCTGTTACCCAAAACATTGCTATGAATGTGAATTATGAACACAGCACCTTATACACAGTGATCTATTCTGATACACAGATCATACATAATGATACTTCTAGCAAAAGTCAATTTGTGTTGTGCTGACTCAATTTTTGAAAAAGGGGTAACCATAAACCTTAAAGAGGCACTGTCATTGTTAAAAACTTTTCATATATTGCAGGACACATTATAATATGACATTTCACAATATACAACTGTTAAAAATTTTTTTACATTTTCACCTGAAATGTATGCTCAAAATAGCCGCCACTAGGGCTCATCTGTCTTTTAGCCAGACAGACTAGTCTAGATTTTACAGCATACTGGATACCGTCCGTAAAGCATACCGGTATCCAGTATAGGAGATTTCTATTGAGTGTATGCAAAACTACAGATAAAGGATGTGTGGACATGCTGGGAGCTGTAGTTTTACAACAGCTGGAGGCAACACTGCTCTTACACAGTTATTTACAAACATTGCAGCTTCAGTTGTTATGACACACCACACATAGTGACAGCTATGCTTATTAGCATCCAGCTTTACTAGGAGAAGATAAAACAGATAGAACATGTATTCATAAAAATGCTGTACTTTTATCTAAGAAATCCTTGCACTAATTTTATAAAGATCTATTCTTATATTTATAAATTTTATCCTGTTATGAATTCACCATAATGTCTTCTGATTACTGCAGGCAAGCTCCAAGTATCTTTCACTGACACATGACACAGCATAAAACCAGAGAGGAAAGGGTTACAGAGTAGAGAGTACTGATTGGCTGACTGCACAGGCTTGCTCCTGTGAGGGAGACAGACTGACACGCCCCCTCCAGCCTGCACAATGAAAAAGTAACTCACCAGGAGATAAATGCTTATATCTCTGGATATATAGGTCCGAGATGCATAAAAATTATATGCATATGATCAGGATTGGGTCCTGAGTAACATCGCTTATTTTTGCACTATGACAGGTACGCTTTAAGGGAAATAGAGTAACTTATACATTGTGTATATGTAAAACACTGTGCTTCAATTATTAGATTGTATGAAATGGTTTATTAAAATTCTTACACAAAAATATTAAAATACATTAATGCACCTCTTTCTCACAGGGCCCTTGTGGGAAGAGGAGATATTTAATAATAAATGTTGCAATAAAAATAGACACACTACTGCACATTGATATATATATCTTTATATCTATATATAGAATTGAGATATCTACTGAAGAAAGGGTCATGTATATTTATAAGTACCCTGAAACATGTCTAGATCCATGAGAAGACACACTGCTGCCATACAACAGACTTACTTTTCAGAATTAACAGTCCAGTATCCATTTACAACATCAGCAGCCTCCACCTATCCAGCCCATTGCTCCTGACATCAGTCGCCAAACTCCATGAGGTCCGGACATCGGTGAGCTGCTAGCTGTCTCCAGTGAACACTGCGCGGTATACATCGGGTCTGTGGCAGACAGACCAGCCGCAACAGCACCTGCCAGAGCTTATCCTACAGCTCTCACAGACCTCGGCACAGCAAAGTGCCTGCCGGCACCTGCATCTGTTTGAAGCAACCACAAACTGAGTGAACATCTAAATAACAGTGTGGCTGGTAACTACCTTTTCATCTTTACAGGTGGTTTATTTGCAGTATAATGGACTTGGGCATACAATGCCCAGACATTAATATCATGGACTGTTAATATGTCCCAATTCCGGAGTATTGAATGCCAGATCTTTGAATGAAGCAAAATGGAGATATCTATGTGCAGTAGTGTGTTTATTTGTATTGCAACATTTATTATTAAATATTTCACCTTCCCACAAGGACCCTGTGAGAGGAGGTGGATTAATCTCTTAATATTTTTATGTAAGAATTTTAATAAACCATTTCATACAATCTAATAATTGAACCACTGTCTTTTACATATACATCATGTATCAGTAACTCTGGTATTTCCCTTGAGGTTTATGGTTACCCCTTTTTCCAATATATTTACTTAGCACCTAAGGTATAGGTGTTTAACCATAGTATACCTCGGTACATTAATTGTGAGCTGCACTGTCCCATTTTCTGACTCAATTTTTGTATGGGGATCTACACTGCATTTGTTTTGCAAATCAAATGGCATCCATGAGAGAAAAAAAGAACATCTGGGCTAGAATTATTAAGTAAAAGCACAAATGGTGCCATATTAAAATTTCACATATTATGATAAAACAGTTTTTGATACAATGAATAACACAAGTATATGTTTGCCAAGTCTAATAAAAGATAAACACAATTCCAATGAAGAAATTAGGAAAATACAGACTTATGCCAACACAAGCACTGCATAGGAAGTACTGTGGGTAATTGGATTCTGAAATAAAAACATTACATTAGTAGGCCCATGAGATAGAATGATCTAGCCACACCTGTAGAGTCATTTGGTTACACCCACTAAGACTGGACTGGAATAAAAACACAATGCGGCCAAACCATATAGTAGCAACTCTATAACACTGGATAGTTTTTTCATTGGCACCTCTACTAGTAAATCATTTTTACACCTCTACCAATTAAAAGATTTACTGTGGCTAGTTTTATGAGTGTGCTTAACTATTATTTTGCATGGTATTTCACACCCTTTTGCTATCGCTGTATATCTCTAATAGTAGGCTTTACTCAGGACTGAACTGTATGCCTGTCAATTCTGGCAAATGCCAGATGAGTTTGTGTCCCTCTGTGGGTCAATCATCTCTACTTTACTGCCAGTGAGGCCTGGGCTGCATTTGTATTTTGCTATTATTTGCACAAAATCAGTTTTTTTGCTGCGATTTTGCACAAATCATGGCAAAAAAACACCACAGCCTGTCAGCAGCTAGAAGCTTAAAAACCTGAGATGATAAAGTCCTTAAATGGGTAGTCCACCATTTAACTTTTTATCCCCTATACAAGTGATTGATTGTAGGGGTCCAACCACTGCAACTGGGCCCTGGCTCTCCTCATGCATGCATCTCTATAGGTGAGCACTGTACTTGTGGATGCCTTTGTATAGAGGATAACAAGTAAATAAATATAGGTTATACAAATGTACATGGCTAGGATTAGGTACTGAATAACTTTTTAGTGTGGGCTCTTTGAGCTACAGGAGTCTGTGAGGAGGGCTGAGCAGAAGTGTGAGAAAGGGGTCACAAGCAATTGCTCATATAAAAGAGGAGGCCATTAGTGGGATTTTGTGTCTTAGTTTTATTTATTCTTTTTTTAAATTAATTTTATGCTTTGGACAGTGATCCTAATTTTCTACCTTTTCCCTAATGTGATATCTGTCCCCATCCTCAGGTATTATTTTATACAGAGCATTATATTTCATGGTAATAAGCAAAATTGTAGGTACAGTATGGGGGTACATGGGGCAGTAGCAGGCACAATATTGGCAGTATCAGTAGAACAGCTGTAATATAAATATTATAGGATGAGGGTTGTGTTTCTGTAGAGCAGTGGTCTCCAACCTGCGGACCTCCAGATGTTGCAAAACGACAATTCCCAGCATGCCCGGACAACCAACGGCTGTCCGGGCATGCTGGGAGTTGTAGTCTTGAAACATCTGGAGGTCCGCAGGTTGAAGACCACTGCTTTAGAGTGTGGCAACTGATTCAGAAGAGAGTGGACAAAGATGTCTTAGTATAGTATGCAGGAAAATATATCATGGAGGTCTGGTCTAGATAGAGAAGAAAGGTAAAGAGAACATCTACAATCAGAGAAGACATTAGGGGAGATTTATCAAAACCTGTATATAGGAAAAGTGGAGCAGTTGTCCATAGCAACCAATCAGATCGCTTCATTAATTTTTCACAGGCCATTTTTAAAATGAAAGAAGAAATCTTATTGGTTGCTATGTGCAACTGCACCACTCTTCCTTTAAACAGGCTTTGATAAATCTCCCCTAGTGCCAGTAAGTCATTGGATGTAATAGAGACTACCTTAACCCCTTTTTTTTAAATCACATTTGGGGCCATTTATACAAAAAAATTATAATGTGTATGACCCCTGAAAGTGATACTGCCATTAAATAAAGACATGTCAAATGTTTGACAGTGCTAAGATCCCCAACGATCGCTGGAAATAGCCGGGTAAAGCGTGTGGCAGAAATCTGTCTTTTTGCAGTAGACGGGCTCCAATATAGCCCATGGAGCCAGTCATCTCCAAAGGACAGATTGAGTGCCAAGCTAGAGTGACACACAGGTATATCTAGATATCAGTTATGGTCTCAGCAGTAAGACCACAACTGATCAGCAAGGCATGACAAAAGTTTTATTTAAGGCTGGTGTCATATGGCAGTTTTTGGAGAATTACTACTGCAGGTTTTGAGCTAAAGCCAGAAGTGGACCCAGCAGGAAGGCAAAGAATTAGGCCTTCCTTTATATTATTGGAAAAGTACCACTGCAGATTTTTAGTCAAACGACTGTTGTGTGTGACACAAGCCTTACGGCTATTCAGAGATAAAAAAAAAAAATGATGCCTAAGTGAAGGGTCACACATGCCGTATTTTGATGCATACAGTTATTTTGCTGCTTATTTTCCTACCCATTGTAGTTAATGAGTAGCAAAATCAGCTGCAGAAAATACTCTGCAAAATACAACACACGTGACCTTATCCTAAATGTGTGAAATCACAAAAACAAAAACCACCAAACATCCATTATTTACCTTATAGATCCCCTACTGCTCCAGTGCCTCCAATACAGGGCTCTATGTTTACTTGACCATAGTGGTAAGCAGTCTCCACATATATTGTCTTAATCCCTGCATATTTGTGAGATGGTGTGGTGAGCTACGGGGTGTGAGGTGAAGTGTAAGGGGAAGATGGTGTTGCCCAGGGGTAGATGGTATTAACCCCTTCATGTTTGTGCGTGGTTTGCCTATGTAACCACCTGAAGGTAGTACCGCTAGTCCTAGGTTAGGCAAGGGCAAATAATAGTCCAAGGCCAGTTAAGGTTAACGGTAGCTTTTACTGAGGCAGACAGATGGTACAGTCTATAAAGTTCGGCCAGGATCCCAGATAGGTGACCAGTAACACAGAGGACCACGCAGCTTGCTGGGACTTGCAGTGACTTCAGAGACTATAGGTGTAGACCATTCTGACTACCATTGTCTTGACAGAAGATGATGACAGCAGATAAAGATGACTTGACTTACTGATTTGTGGCTGCATTTTAGGTTGAGGCCTCCAGATGTGCTGGACACTGACCCCGAGACGTCTGGACTGGACTTGACCTCAGCAGAAAGTGAAACACCAGAGAGAGATTGTAGTACCTCCCCCTCTTATAAAGGGGTGCTGAGAAAGTAGCCCATAGGCCAACTGTGGGTCTCCTGGTCCTCACCGAGTAACAAACATTTGACAAAAATGTGACAAACATTATCATATGACTAACAATCATGTGACCCATGCACTTAATATACAACCTATTCACATTGGGGGGGGGGGGGGGGCACTGCAGGAGAGCCCTTAGCACGTACAGGGACTCAACCTGACAGGACTGTAGGAATATATCCCGTACTGGGACATCACAGTGGAACCTGTGTTTTCTTCTTGTGAGCTTAGATTTGCTTTAGACTTCATAAAGGGAGGAATGCCGAAAGCTTGTCTCTACATAATTCTGTTAGTCCAATAAAAAAGGTATTACAAGATACTGTAGCATTTTTTGATTAGAGCCCACTGCTGTTATGTTCCATGATTTTCTCTTTATTTTTGATGGTGTGGTTTACATATTTAACCCCTTAATGACCACAGATGTGTATACATGTCCAGATGGGATGCACGTTCCCACACAAGGACAAGTATACATGTCCATGGATCTCATGGGTAATGCCCAATGTATCCACGAGATTGCGACAGGGTATCGGCTGTATCACACAGCCGGGACCCTGCCGCACTGCTGGGACCAAAGTAAACTTCGGACCCGGCAGTTTAACACTTATAGCCGCGGTTGGAAGTGACCGCCGGTGTGGCCTAAGCTGGTGTACTCCCTAACATAGGACAAGGAGCGCAGTATAATTTGGGGTGCATTTAATTCATTTCAGAAGCTATTTTTTAAAAATGCATCCCACAAATGATGCATGTGAAAAAATAAAAACTAATTTAAATATTTTACAATGACTTATCATCAACACAAAAAGGTCGTGAAGAACGCACTATTAACCCAATATACTGAATACTTTAGGGGTGCAGTTTTTTTTAAAAGGGGTCACTTTTGGGGGTGCGGTATGGATTTACCAGCTTCAATCTTTTGCAGACATGGAGTGGGACTGATTCAATTCATTTTAAATTCATTTAAAATGTTGATAAAAAAAAAAAAAAAAGTCAAAATAAAGTAGACATATCAAAGTATAAGTTTCATAAACTATTTGCTCAGTAAGTATAAATATATGCAACCTATTAGTGTTAGAACAGCACATTTTTTATTTTTGTTAAATATGATTTTTTGCACTGTAAAAAAACTACAAATTATATCAGCTTACTTTTACTATGTACATGAAGTACAACTTGTGACAAAAAAAAAACAATGTCAGAATTATCGTGATTGGCAAAACAGTTATTCTCTGACAAAGTCATTGTAAAGTAAATTTTACAATACATAATTTACAAACATAATCTACCGTATATACTCGAGTATAAGCCGAGTTTTTCAGCACGATTTTTCGTGCTGAAAACACCCCCCTCGGCTTATACTCGAGTGAACTCCCCCACCCGCAGTGGTCTTCAACCTGCGGACTTCCAGAGGTTTCAAAACTACAACTCCCAGCAAGCCAGGGCAGCCATCGGCTGTCCGGGCTTGCTGGGAGTTGTAGTTTTGAAACCTCCGGAGGTCCGCAGGTTGAAGACCACTGCGGCCTTCAACATCATCCAGCCCCCTCTCACCCCCTTTAGTTCTGAGTACTCACCTCCGCTCGGCGCTGGTCCGGTCCTGCAGGGCTGTCCGGTGAGGAGGTCGTCCGGTGGGATAGTGGTTCCGGGCTGCTATCTTCACCGGGGAGGCCTCCTCTAAGCGCTTCGGGCCCGGCCTCAGAATAGTCACGTTGCCTTGACAACGACGCAGATGCGTCGTTCTCAAGGCAACGGCTCTATTCCGGGCCGGAAGCGCTTAGAAGAGGCGCCCCCGGTGAAGATAGCAGCCCGGACCACCTCCTCACCGGACCACCTCCTTACCGGACAGCCCTGCAGGACCGGACCAGCGCCGAGCGGAGGTGAGTACTCAGAACTAAAGGGGGTGAGAGGGGGCTGGATGATGTTGAAGGCCGCAGTGGTCTTCAACCTGCGGACCTCCGGAGGTTTCAAAACTACAACTCCCAGCAAGCCCGGACAGCCGATGGCTGCCCGGGCTTGCTGGGAGTTGTAGTTTTGAAACCTCTGGAGGTCCGCAGGTTGAAGACCACTGAGGGCGAATGATGAGAAGAGGATGATGAAGGGGGGGGGTGTGGGGATGATGAAGGGGGGATGTGTGGGATAAGGGGATGTGTGGGATGATGACAAGGGGATGATGAAGGGGGGATGTGTGGGATAAGGGGATGTGTGGGATGATGACAAGGGGATGATGAAGGGGGGATGTGTGGGATGATGACAAGGGGATGATGAAGGGGGATGTGTGGGATGATAAGGGGATGTGTGGGATGATGACAAGGGGATGATGAAGGGGGGATGTGTGGGATGATGACAAGGGGATGATGAAGGGGGGATGTGTGGGATAAGGGGATGTGTGGGATGATGACAAGGGGATGATGAAGGGGGGATGTGTGGGATGATGACAAGGGGATGATGAAGGGGGATGTGTGGGATGATAAGGGGATGTGTGGGATGATGACAAGGGGATGATGAAGGGGGGATGTGTGGGATGATGACAAGGGGATGATGAAGGGGGGATGTGTGGGATGATAAGGGGATGTGTGGGATGATGACAAGGGGATGATGAAGGGGGGGATGTGTGGGATGATGACAAGGGGATGATGAAGGGGGGATGTGTGGGATGATGACAAGGGGATGATGAGGATGTTAATGACGGGTCTGGATGATGACAGGGGGGGATGAGGTATTTCCCACCCTAGGCTTATACTCGAGTCAATAACTTTTCCTGGGATTTTGGGTTGAAATTAGGGGTCTCGGCTTATACTCGGGTCGGCTTATACTCGAGTATATACGGTAACTCAAATTCTGCTGCAACATGGCTACGATGTTTGTATAAAATAAGAAGATATGGGTGCTAACTAAGAGATTCTGTATCCAGTTTACCTCCCGACATCATTAGAATATGAGATACTTTGGGCAAAATGAAGCCAGAAATTTGCCAGGCCACAACGCTATCAAGGGAGAAGGGATGAGAAATACATGGTGTCTTGACGTCATGTCAGCTTAGGATGAGGAAGTAGGAATTCTGACATGACGTCAGGCAAGACCAGCATACTTTGCAGCTGATTCCAGAAAGCTTTCATAAATACAATACAAAGCAATTTCAGCAAAGCATTGTACAGTGTGCAGACCTCAGTGAAGCGCATTACTGTGTCCAGTTGCTGCACTCCAAATCCCAGCAGTGTGATTTCAGAATAAGCCCATGGAAAGTTGTCACACTACAATACAAAGCAAGTTGAGCAAAGCATTGACCAGTGGACTGACCAGTATTTTAACAATAATCCATAGTAACATAGTTTAAAGAAGAGTCCATCAAGTTCAACCTAAAGCCCTACTGTGTTGATCCAGAGGAAGGCAAAACCCCACCCATGAGGCTGATGCCAATTGCCCCATGAGAGGAAAAATTCATTCCCGACTCTAATATGGCAATCATAATAAATCCCTGGATCAACGTTCTATCCACATAAATCTAATATCCATAACCTGTAATTTTTGATTTTTCTAGAAAAACATCTTGGCGCCACTTGAACTTGTTTATTGAGTCAGACATCACAGCATCATGCGGCAGAGTTCCATAGTCTCACTGCTCTAACAGTAAAGACTCCCTGTCTGTGATGATGGTGAAACTTTCTTTCCTCTAAACCTAGGAAAAAAGGTTCCACCATCATCCACATTTATAGCTTTGACAGTGAACATGGAATAGGCCTTTTACGCCAATTTACCACTTTTTTCTGGGTTTAATCAAAAACATAGCATTTCCAATTAGGTTTAACATAAATCTGCATTTCTGGCATTGGGAGTAAAAGTTGATTGCCATTTTCTTCACCACAATGAATGACAAATCATTCCAAAAACAAAAATAAACTCCATGTGTTTAAAAAAAAAAAATTAAAAAAAAAAAGGCTGGTAAAGGAATGGCTGGATGAGGATGGGGTAGAGTATAGTGCACCCCTGCCATGTCCTTTGCCAGTAAGCATGTTGGTAGCAATACACCATGGGGGGGGGGGGATTCATCAATATGTGTCTGTTGTAGACAGTTCTATCCATTTACACTTCTTGTCTATTGTACACTCTTGCTCAGAATTTACTAAGGCTGTTGCAGTCCTTTGATAAATCTTGTGTAAATATAGAAACTCCCCCCCCTCGCTCTACTGTACACTCCTTCTCTACCTCACAGGAAAAATGGACACAGGGATTTTGTTCTATTGCTTTGAGGCAAGGATTCCATTGAGGTTTTTTATGCATCATAAAAAATGCCAGAAAAACTGTCCCAGCTTTTTCCTGCGTTTTGTCAGTTTTTCTTGTGTTTTTTTTTCTTGCATTTTTGCTGGTGTGTGGAAACCAAAAAATGTACTAAACTTTTTTTTTTCTTTTAAATTTAGATACGTCTATGTGGTGGACTATGTCAGATTTTGTGGATTGCGATGATGAACAGTGGTTTTTTATTTATTTTTTAAATGTCAATAAAAGGGTTAACGAGGGCTGTGGGGGAGTGTTTTTTTTTTAAATAACATTTTTTTTTCATTGTGTTGTGTTTTTTATAATTGAATTTTCAGGCTTAGTAGTTGAAGGCGTCTTGTAGACAGAATCCATCACTAAGCCAGGCTTAGCATTAGCCCCAAAACAGCTAATGCTAACCCCCAATTATTACCCCGGTACCCACCGCGACAGGGTTTCCAGGAAGAGTCAGTACCAACAGGCCCGGAGCATCAAAAATGGCGCTCCTGGGCCTAGGCGGTAACAGGCTGCGTTATTTAGGCTGGGGAGGGCCAGTAACAATGGTCGCCCACCCTGGTAACATCAGGCTGTTGCTGCTTGGTTGGTATCTGGCTAATACTGAAAAAATTAGGGAACCACACACTTTTTTTATTTATATAAAAAAAAAAAAAAAAAAAACGCATAGGGTTCCCCCTATTTTCAGTATCAGCTAGATACCAACCAAGCAGCAACAGCCTGACGTTACCAGGGTGGGCGAGGACCATTGTTACTGGCCCTCCCCAGCCTAAATAACGCCAGCCTGTTACCACCTAGGCCCAGGAGCGCCATTTTTGACGAGAGTTTGTTACTTAACTCAGTGTTTACCAACCCGTGCGCCTCCAGCTGTTGCAAAACTCCCAGCATGTACAGTTTGTCAGTGCATGCTGGGAGTTATAGTTTTTCAACAGCTGGAGGCACACAGGTAGGGAAACACTGAGTTAGGAAACAGACAATGTTTCCCAACTAGTGTGCATCCAGTTGTTGCAAAACTACAACTCCCGGTATGCCCAGGCAGCCGAAGGGCATGCTGAGAGATGTAGTTTTGCAACAACTGGAGGAGAACAGTTTGGAGACCACTGTGAAGTGGTGTCCAAACTGTAGCCCTCCAAATGTTGCAAAACTACAACTCTCAGCATGCCCAGACTGCAAAGGCATGCTGGGAATTGTAGTTCGGCAACATCTGAAGGGCCAGATGTTACAGAACTACAACTCCCAGCATGCCTGGACTGTCTGGGCATGCAGGGAGTTGTAGTTTTGCAACATCTGGAAGAGCACAGATTACAGTGGTCTCCAAACTGCGGCCCTCCAGATGTTGCAAAACTACAACCCCCAGCATGCCCAGACAGCCAAAGGCTGTCTGGGCATGCTGGGAGTTGTAGTTTTGAAACTACCAGAAGCAGCAGTGAAGAGCTTCACTGCTGCCTCTGATGCAGATGCCGCCGCCGCCTCCTCCACTGATCCACATGTCTGCCTCATGTCAGTCTTTCAAACAACAACACACCACCACCCCCTCTCCTCTCCATCCCCCCACCCTAGCTCTCCCAGCAGAGTGCACCCCTCACCTCTGCTGTTCCTGACCGTCCTGCTCGCTCGTTCCCCCCATGCAACCCCCCCCTCTCCCTTGGTACGCTACAGATGCAATGCAGATCGCAACAGATCTCCAGAATGATCTGCTGCGATCCGCATTTAAATCAAAAAGCCGGTGGTACATGCGGCTACATCGCGCTGTCACCGGCTTCTATATACAGCTGTCATAATTCTTAATCCCCGCTGGGAGAGGGGAGCTCTGATTGGAGAATAGCTATTGGCCAATCAGAGCTCTCCTCTCCCGGCGGGGATTATGAATTATGACAGCTGTATATAGAAGCCGGTGACAGCGCGATGTAGCCGCATGTACCGCCGACTTTTACAGTTAATAAATGCGGATCGCAGCGGGTCACTGCAGAATGACCCAGTGCGATCTGCACCTCAGCCCCTGGACTACAACTCCCATCATGGGCAGAGTCTGTCCATGATGGGAGTTGCAGTCCTTACTGTGTGAAAATACACACTTTGGTACGTGTCCTCCGAGGTGGTGTATATTTGCGCAAGAAAATGAGACTTGCGTTCTTTTTGTGCATCCAAAAAAAAAAAAAAAAACACAGTAAATCGATGTCTACAAGAAAAATAGCTCTACGGTACACCCGAAGGGTGACATCTTTAGAAAATGTTCCACCAAAAAAGACGCACAAAAAGAACGCAGAAAATATCATTGCGCAAGATTTTGCACAAGAAAATACACTGAAAATGACTCTAAATAGGTTGATGAATCCCCCCCATAAGTACAGGTAGCAACTAGGGATCGACCGATATAGATTTCTTAGGGCCGATACCGATAATCTGTGAACTTTGAGGAAGATAGCCGATAACTTATACCGATATTCCGGTATAAGTTATCGGCTATTTCCAAACAAGGCACCTAACCCCCCCCCCCCCCCCCCCTGCAGAATCCGCTGCAGATCTATGATTTAAAGTGGTCGCTTTAAATCAATGAACTGTCGCAGCTTTTGCGGGGCCAGAGACCGCCGCCACCACCCGCTTCTCTCCCTCTGCCTGTCCTGGGGTCCTCCCTAGTCCAGCCACCACCTCCGCTGCACCCTCCCCCCCCTGCCTATCCTCTGGCCAGAGACCGCCGCCGCTGGCTTCTCTCCCCATGCCGGTCCTGAGTCCAACCACCGCCGCTGCCCCATTGCCTCCCCCATCCCTGTCTCTCGTCATTGCGTAGCGCAGTGCACAGCAATAGCGCATGGCGCCGCAGGAGCTAGAGGTAGCGCGGACCCTGGGAACAGGTAATTATAAAACCGGGGATGGGGGAGGCAATTGGGCAGCGGCGGCAGCGGTCTCTTGCCGGGGAAGCGGGGCGAGGTATTATCGGCAAGGTAATTGCCGGTACCGATGATGTCCAAAATCGTGAATATCAGCCAAACCGATAATCGGTCCATCCCTAGTAGCAACAGCAACAGACCGGTGCCTGGGGGTTGTAGTAGAAGCAACATCAGCAAACAGAAACTGTCTTCCAAGGGTTGCGTTGTTTTGGACAATAATACGGCCATTGTGGACTGGTTGGCTCGTTCTACGTCATCTCCGTTAATGCAGGTGTCAGTGGATTCCTCATCATCTACAGTTGCGAATTGGAAATATCCTCCCATCTCTGTCTTTGTTTCTCCCCTTAGCAGAAGTATAACATTAGCCATGAGAAGAAGTGGTGTGAGGACAGTCAGCTTTTGGAGTGTTGCAGAGGTGGTGGAGGTGAAAGCAGTGGCCGAGCATAACACTAGTGGGAATGGTGGTGGTGGGCATGGTTGCGATACTGTAAGGCCTGATGCTGAGGGGGAGCAAGGAGTCCATGATCAGACATCAGAAGTTCATGCTAAGAGTAGTGGTGGGGGCGTTGAGGAGGATTCTGATGATGATGTAGTGTTGGATGAGGGAACCAGGTAAAGAGTAGGTGACGTGTTAAGAGCAGGTGGTTAGTGGTACTGTTAAGAGCAGAGCCGAGGTAGGGCCAGAACCAGTGATCAAGTCCTGGGGAAAAAGTTAAAATTTAGCATTTTTCTAACTTTGAAACTCTCTGCTTGTAAGGAAAATGGACATGCCAAATAAATTATATATTGATTCAATTATACAATGGCCCAGATTTATCAAACTGTGTTTATTAGTAGATGGATCAGGGCATTGTAGGCAACACGTGTTGCCTACAATCCTCCTGATGACGGTGATTACCGTATTTATTGGGGGCATACCACGCACCGGCCTATAACACGCACCCTCATTTTACCAAGGATATTTGGGTAAAAAAAGTTTTTTACCCAAATATCCTTGGTAAAATGAGGGTGCGTGTGTGTGCATGCTTATACCCCGATACGCTGTTTCTGACCCCGCAGAAGCCCCCAGGAAAGGCAGGGGGAGAGAGGCCGTCGCTGCCCGCTTCTCTCCCCCTGCCTTTCCTGGGGTCTAGAGCCCTGCTGCCGCCGCTTCTTTCCTGCTAGCTATCTGCGCTGCTGCCCGTTCTCTCCCACTGACTATTGGTGCTGGCACCCCATTGCCGGCGCCGATAGCCAGGGGGAGAGAAGCGGCGCCGGCAATGGGGCAGCGGCGCCGATAGCCAGCGGGAGAGAAGGGGCAGCGGCAACCATTGCCGGCGCCGCTGCCCCGTTGCCTCCCCCATCCCCGGATGTATAATTACCTATTGCAGGAGTCGGGTCCGCGCTGCTTCAGGCCTCCGGTGTGCGTCCCCTGCGATAGCCAGGGGGAGAGAACGGGCAGCGGCACCGATAGCCAGGGGGAGAGTAGGGCTGGCAGCAGGGCTCTAGACCCAAGGACAGGCAGGGGCAGAGAAGCCGGCAGCGACGGCAGGTCTCTGCACCTGCACAGCCGCTGCAGTTCATTGATTTAAAGCGCCCGCTTTAAATCATTGAACTGCAGCGGCTTATCGGCGTATAACAGACAGGTAGACTTTAGGCTAAAAATTTTAGCCTAAAAAGTGCGTGTTATACGCCGATAAATACAGTACTCACCGAAACATGTAGAGGGGGCACGTTATTGTTGATTTTAATAACATGTCAGTATATGCCTCATTTCTTGTGGGACTTCAGACATATCCCACTTGTATATGACACTAACAAGTGGTGAATCCACTGTGTGATAAATCATTGATGGCATATAGGCATGGAATTTTAACGATCACTTTTGAGCACCATTTCAGTTACATATTCAGTTTATTTTAATATTCTAATAAACGATAAGTTTTAGGGCTATCTCCTAAAAGGGAGTTCTGTACCCCTGACATTGCATTCTGGGGTAATTGTGTTTATGTTTTTACTATTTGAAGACATTAGAGGGCTTCAAAGTTTAGAAGCAAGTATGGTACTGTGACGGCATGACGTAACGCTGTCAGCTCCGGGCCTACGGACCGGCCCCTCACTCGCCGAACGCTGCTAGGAAAAACTCCTGCTGCCCTGCCCTGGCTTCCCCCCTCCTCTTAATGAAGATGTGCCGCTGATCGAGCTCCCTCATCGGAGGACAGGATCCGGACACGATCGGGCGATGTTACGCTCAGGCACAGCTGAGCCAGCTCAGGCTCCTGGAGAGGGGCCTGACAGCTTCATGGTCAGTGGCTGGATGGGGCCATGTGATCCAGCATACATGTGACTCAGTGTTCCAGGAAGACGCCGAGGCAGGACGAGAGGCACAGGAGCCTGCACCAAGGGCTGGAGGAGTGTGTGGAGACAGATTGAGCCAGTGAAAGACTGTAAGTGGAGCTAAGTTACTCTATATGCTGCTGCACTGATGGTGGGGTTCCGCTGCGCTATGTGAATGCTAGCTCTCCTCGGGATAATCGAGCTCTCTAGGCTATATTATGATTAGTGGCTCAACCAGTACTATGGAAAATGCTATGGAAAATGTTTGCCAGGGGAATACCAGGGTATGTCCCTCTTACTTCTATAAGGAGGTGTCATGGAGGGATGCACGGAAAAATAGTGAGGCATCCCTGGTATCCTTTATGGGGACGCTGGACCTTGTTGTTCTGACAGCCTCGGCACGAACCAAGCTAGAGGGGGCTGGATGTGATGGCATACCTACCTCATTTGGAGCTCTGATGATCTCTACCAGTACATTTGCTTATTCGCCTGTCTTTACTTCTTTTCCCCCAGCAAGTGAGAGGTGGTGGATTGTACGCATTTTTGGTCTGGGAACTGGATATACTGCAGAACTGTGAGTCTCGTTTGTTTTTTCCTCTTTTTTTTTTATTCTATCTGCTCCACCTCAGGCTATTAAAAGAGGAGCATGGTAAGAACTAAGAACTCTCTCCAAATACATCTTTATTAAAACACCTTCCCGTATTGTGCTTAATTATAGACTTTCGGCTCCAGATGTTGCCATGCCTCCCAAAGTCAATGCCAGAAAATCTACCGGGGGTGGGGGAGTGATGCCCCACATAATACAAGAATGGATAAATTCCTGAAGTCCCCACTCGATAATATCAAAACTAGGAACCAAAAACAAGTGGGACAAGAACAAGAACATCATAATACTATGAATGGATCAAGATTTACTATATTACAGTCAGGAGATGACTTGCCAGAGGTGGAAGGGGGGAATCTAGACTCACAGGTTCTGAAATCCATTATGAACAGGGTTGAAAAATGTAATAAGTCCCTGGGGACCTAACATCACAAATGGGCGCTTTAAGTGCGGAGGTCTCCTTTATAAGAGAAGACACCAACAAGATTAAATATTGAGTTAAGCAGATAGAAAAAGCAGTTCCACGTATGGAAAAAGAGCTGGGCGAGATGCGAAAGGAGCGGGAAGTTCTGAAAGAGGATAACAAATATTTTAGAGAAAAGCTGGCAGACTTAGAGGACAGATCGAGACGTAATAATGTACGAATTGTGGGGATCCCGGAGGGTGAAGAAGGGGAAAACCCAACATCCTACATTGAAAAATGGTTGAAGGAGGTTGCTGGGGAATCCCTACTCACAAATGTATTTCATGTCGAGAGGGCCCACAGGATCCCCATGAAAAAGACTGCTCCGGGTCTTGCGCCAAGAACGCTCTTGGTCAAACTATTATGCTCTCAAGATAGAGACTGCCTTATGAAATTGTCAAGAGAAAAGGGAGAAATCCCAGTCGGCAACTCTAGGGTGTTCATGTACCCGGACTTCTCAAGAGATACCCAGCGTAGAAGAATGGCCTTTAACCCTGTTAAAAAGAGACTGCATGCGGCCGGCATTAAATTCTCTCTTTTGTTCACCGCCAGACTGAGGATAACATTTGAGGAAAGGGTGTATTTCTTCACTAGGGACGATGAGACCAGTAAATGGCTGGAGGAGAGGGGATTGTAGGAGTGGTAGGGGAAGCAGAAATTATGTAGAAGGTGGTGGAGGGGGGTCCGAAGGGATGGGGCATAGTGCAGTTTAGAGATTCGTGGGTATCACGAGTCAACAGAGGGGGGGGGGGTTGGGGGGAGGATGGGAGGTTGGGGGGAGGGTTGGGGAAGAGGGTTGGGGAGGGTTGAGGCACTACCAGCTGGGATGCACCCCATAGCGAGAAGTGGAGCCTGTCGGTTCCGGAAAAAAGAAGAGAAAAATGTTTATGTCTACGAATAACAGTAATAAAATATTAATATGGAACGTGAGAGGGTTAAAAAACAGGAGTAAACGGGTAGCAATATTCGATAGAATAAACAAGCATCTCCCAGCAATTGTATGTCTCCTAGAGACCCATCTGACTAAGGATTCGCTGAATATTTTAAGTAAGGGTTGGGTAAAGGAAGTTTTCCATTCTACTTTTTCAGAATATTCCTCAGGGGTCTCAGTCTTAATTCATAAGGCTGTAAACATGCAAGTGTTAAACTCTCTAATCGATCATAGAGGTAGATTTGTATTTCTCTATGTTAAATGGGAGGGTAGGTTATCTATCTTAGCGTTTACATATATCCCCCCTCCCTTTTCAACAGAAGTATTTCAAGTCTTAATGGATTTTCAAATGGATAAAGAGTTTACTGACCTTTGGGTAATGGGTGATATGAATGGCATCATGAATAAGGATCTTGACTGGCAGGGTAGAAATTTGGGAAATAATAATACTCTGCTTTATAGCTGGTGTCAGGAGGTGGGATGGGAGGATCCTTGGCAAAAGTTATACCCGTATAAGAAGAAATTCTCTTGTTATAATGCCACTCACAAAACAGCCTCCAGAATTGATCATGTCCTTGTTAATAATGTAGGTCTAATTTTTACTCATAAAATAGTGTATGAGTCTGGGTGTGTGTTAGATCACGCAATGTTAGTCTGTTATATTAAAAAGGAGAGGAAGACACAAGAAGCCTCTAGGAGTATGTATATAAATCCCCATTGGTTAAAAATTGAGGATGTAACAAAGGGGGTAAGCTCCGAAATTAGAGAATTTTGGGAAATAAACAAAAGCACAGCTGATACTCTGATAGTATGGGATACATTAAAAGCTTTCTTGAGGGGGCTTCTCATTAGGAATATCGCCAGGTTTAAAAGGAAATGTAAGGAGAAGGAAAACGCGATAATTGGGAAAATAGTGGCAGCTGAAAATACATATGGTATTAATCCTAACTCGGAGAACTGGGATCATCTTAAAAAGCTGCAAGACCTGTACAGTAAAATTGCCCTAGAGAAGGCTCAACACGCTATTTTTTTCAGGAAACAGAGACAATATGTTGAAACAGGTAAACCAAACAAAACACTTATGGGAATTATTAATCAGAAAGGGAAAAAAACAATTATTGGGATAAAAAATAAAGAGGGTAGGGAATGTACTAAACAGGCGGAAATAACAAGTGTGGCAACCCAATTTTACCAGGATTTATACTCGAGGGAAAGCTCTGTGTCAGATGATGAAATTGACATTTTTTTTGAAGAAAACAGGGCTCCCTAGTATCAGCGAGGAAGAAAAGGTGAAAATGGGGGAAGAGATTAGTATAGGAGAAATGGAAGCTGCCCTAAAGTCCTTTGTACATAACTCCGCCCCGGGCTCGGATGGTCTGGTCTTTCAAGTTTATAAATGTTTTGGGGGTGTGCTACTGCCATACCTTTTAGAGGTTTATAATGAATCCTTGAGTAGAGGGGAGTTATCCTCAACTATGGCTGAAGCCATCATTGTACTGATTTCTAAGAAAGGTAGGGAAAGTGGCGTAATGGATGATTTTAGGTCAATTTCACTCCTAAACACAGACCAGAAAATACTAGCTAAAATTTGGGCAAGGCGCTTGCAACGAGTGATGGATAAGCTAATAGGGAAGGAACAGAAAGGATTTATGCAGGGAAGAAATATCTACAATAATATTAGAAGAGTTTTTCTTAATATGCAGGCAAGAGGTGAGGGGGGCTCCCACTCCATCCTGTCTCTTGACGCTCAAAAAGCTTTTGACAGGGTGGAGTGGGGCTTCCTCTTTAAAATAATAGAACATATGAATCTTGGAGAAGGCTTCTTACAGGGGCTTAGGGCCCTATATAGATCCCCCAAAGCCAAAGTTAATATTAATAATATTATTTCCCGGGAGGTAGTGACGCTGCAGAGAGGAACTAGGCAGGGATGTCCTCTATCACCGCTCCTCTTCTCCCTCTTCATTGAACCACTCGCGCAGTTGATTAGATCTTCCAGCTTGTTTGATGGGTTTGGTGTCGAGGGAGAGGAGGAGAAAATATTGCTTTATGCAGACGATGTTGTATTGTTTGTCACAGATCCAGGAAGAAAGCTTGTTAGTATTATCGATTTGATAAAGGATTTTGGTAAATATTCTGGCTTTCAGATAAACTGGAATAAATCAGGATTATTAATGTTGTCAGGTGATAGCCAGGGCTGCCAGGGAGTGATATATGTTTTGCAGGAAAACGAGGCCCTGGAATACCTAGGAATTAAGATTTCGAGAAATATAGAAGAGTTTGCCCAGTTGAATATTACTCCATTGAGACAGAAAGTAAGAAATAAATTTCAAATATGGAAAAAGTTGCGTATGAATATGGCTGAAAGAATTACTCTGATAAAGACGATTATTTTCCCTATGGTTTTGCATGTGATTAGAGCAGCACCAGTTTGGTTAGGGGAACACCATTTTAATAAAATACAGAGTGAGATTAATGATTTTTTATGGGATGGGAAACAAACACAGATGAAACACACATTTTTGAGTCCTCCTTTGAGTAGTGGTGGTTTGGGTATACCAAATATGCAACTGTATTATATAGCGGCACAAATTGAATACATGATAAAGGAAGATGATGTTTTAAGAGTTTTTTTTTCTAAATTAGGTATTAGGGGGGATAGCACTTTGGAGTTAATTGAAGGGGGAAGATGTATGCACAGGGGAAAAATCCCCACTTGTAATATGTTTAATAAAGTATGGAGATTCACGAGACGTTTATTAGGGATTAAGGGTAGTATGCACAACACATTAATGTGGGGTAATGGAAATTTTCCAGAAATGTTGAAACTAAAGGAATATGTTAACTGGGAAAGAAATGGGGTTATTAGAGTTAAAGATTTTGTGATAGAAAGCACGTTAAAAGAGTGGAAAACATTTAATAGGGAATTTAGTATTAGTCAGAGCGATTACTTTTCATACATACAAATCAAAAGTGCTTTTGAGAAGGAGAAGAACAACCCTAGATGGGCAATAAATAGACACGAGTTAATTGACTATGGGGGAGATTTATCAAAGGATTTAGACTGGTTTTTCTTGTCTAAATTTGTCGCACAGAAAGTCGCAGTCTAAATATGTGCGACTTTTCTGCGACTTTTGCTCTAAAGGATTTTTAGAACATGATGCATGCAAGTCTATTTTAGACTGAAATGCATTGAAAAATGCATTGGTGCTGAATTTATCAAAAGCGACTTTCAGCGACAAGTCGCATCGGCTGAAAGTACGCCGAAATGTCAGACCATGTTGGAGCAGGTTTAAATATAGACTAAAGCATAGATCATGCAGTCTGTGCACAGAATTTATCAAGAGCCGTGCGCCTTTTGATAAATTAGGTGCACAATAGACCAGACTAACCCTCTGTAGTTTGGTCTATATTGATGCGGGACATAGACAACTTTGATAAATATCCCCCTATATGTTTGGGCTTCGGTCCTCCTCGACAAAGGTATTAGGTAACTTATATAAGGGCCTAGTTAGATTTTCCGTTGAAAAATTTCCTCCAAAGAGTAGGGATAAATGGAAGCAAGTAGTAGGTCAGATCGATGGGGAAGAATGGAGGGAAGTGTTTATAAATATTTCCCAATCATCTCTCAACATGAACCATAAAACTTCTATGATAAAGCTGATACATAGGATCCCATATACGCCGGGGTTTTTGTATAAGATAAGAAAAAGACTTGACTCTAAATGTCCGAAATGTAATATGGAAGGTGCGGATTTGTCACACATGGTGTGGAGCTGCCCAAAACTGCTTTATTTTTGGACAGGGGTATACAAGATGATAGAAACGAAATTGGGTACTAAGATAAGCTTTGATATTAAAACTGCCATTCTAGGGATAGGACTTGGGGTGCAGTGTAAGAACAGTGTTCTGATAAAGACTTTCGGATTAGCTAGAATAATTATTCTTAGGAGATGGTTTGCTCCCCAGGGCCCATGTTGAGTTGAGTGGCAGAGGGAAGTTCAACAAATGAGAAGATTTGAAGCTATTTACTATCAGGGAAAAAAGATAGGCCAAAAAGTTGAAAAAGAGTGGAAGAAATGGGATGAGGCATCCTAGCTGGTAGTGGGTGGGGGGATAGGGGTGTGGGTGGGATTATTTATATTGTGTAAAGCGAATTATGAAATGCATTATTGTCATTTTGTAATTTGAAATAAAAAATAAAAAAAATTAAAAAAATAATAAAAAAAAAAGTTTAGAAGCAATTTTCAAATTTTTCACGAAAATTTCAGTCTGAATTTTTCAGGGACAAGTTCAGTTTTTAAGTGAATTTGAGGGTCTTTATGTTAGGAATCCCCCATAATGGACCCCATTATAAAAACTGCACCCCTCGTTCATGCTATCTGATAATCCATGTGGTTCGTTGTATCGGCCCACAAGGTCGTAATTTTTTCTGTTTGCCCTATACTTTACTCTGTTTTGCATATGATGTTTCAATAAACTTCTCGTTGAATTAAAAACTGCACCCTCAAGTAATTCAAAATAACATTTAGAAAGTTTGTTAACTTTTTAGGTATTTCACAGGAATAGCAGCAAAGTGGAGGAGAAAATTGATGATCAAAATTTTTTACACAAACATGTTCTCGCAACCCCATTTTTCTTTCATTTTTACAAGGGAGAAAAAGTCCCCCAAAATTTGTAACGCCATTACTCTCGAGTAAGGAAATACCTGATATCTGGATGTAAAGTGTTCTGTGGGTGCAATGGAGGGCTCAGGAGGGAAGGAGCCACATTGAGCTTATGGAGAGCAAATTTCGCTGAAATGGTTATTGGGGGGGATGTCGCATTATTTGGGAAACATGGCACACTATTTGGGAAACTACACCCCTCAAGGAACATAACAAGGGGTACAGTGAGCCCTAACACCCCACAGGTGATTGACAAACTTAAGTGGGACGTGAAAATGAAAAATTAGTTGTGTTACCCCCAAAAAAAATTTTTCACAAGGGTTAATAGGAGAAAATGCCCCCAAAATTTGTAACCCCATTTCTTCTGAGCATGGAAATACCCCATATGTGAATGTAAAGTGCCCTGCGGGTGCACTAAAGTGCTCGGAACGGAAGGAGCAAAATTTGGCATTTGGCATGTCGCATTTAGGAGGCCCCCATGGTGAAGAACAGCAAAGAAAAAAAAAAAAAACGGCACACTATTTGGGAAACTACACCCCTCAAGGATAATAACCGCGGGTAAAGTGAGCATTTACACCCCACTGGCGTTTGACAGATTACATTTTTCATTTTTTCAGACCACTGTTCCAAAAATCTGTCAGACACCTGTGGGGTGTAAATGCTCACTGCACCCCTTGTTACATTCCGTGAGGGGTGTAGTTTCCAAAATGGGGTCACATGTAGGCAGGTTTTTTTTTGCGTTTATGTCAGAACTGGTGCAATTATTAGCTATTCCAATGCAAATGACCAATTTAAGCCTCAAATGTACATGGTGCGCTCTCACTCCTGAGCCCTATTGTCCACATATGGGGAATATCCGTACTCAGGAGAAATTGCATTACAAATGTTGAGAATCATTTTCTCCATTTACCTCTCGTGAAAAAGAAAAGTATGGGGCAACACCAGCAAAATGTAATTTATTTTTTACACTAACATGCTGGTGGGTGTACTCCGGTGCTTAGACATCTTATCCCCTATCCAAAGGATAGGGGATAAGATGCCTGATCGAGGGAGTCCCGCCGCTGCGAATCCTGCACGCGGCACCCCGTTTGTAATCAGTCCCCAGAGAGTGTTCGCTCAGGGTCTGATTACGGGCGACCATAGGGCGGGCGGCGTGTGAAGTCACGCCTGCGCCCCCGTGTGACTTCACGCTCCGCCCCTCAATGCATGCCTACGGGAGGGGGCGAGATAGCTGTCACGCCCCCTCCCATAGGCTTGCATTGAGGGGCGGAGCGTGATGTCACACGGGGGCGCAGGCGTGACGTCACACGCCGCTCGCCCTGTGGTTGCCCATAATCAGACCCGGAGCGTACACGCTCCAGGGACTGATTACAAACGGGGTGCCGCATGCAGGATCATGGGACTCCCGCGATCAGGCATCCTTTGGATAGGGGATAAGATGCCTAAGCACCGGAGTACCCCTTTAACTTTTCCTTTTCATAAAGGGTAAAAGGAGAAAAAGCCCCCCAAAATGTATAATACAATTTCTTCGAGTACAGAAATACCCCACATGTGGAACTAAACTGTTGCCTTGAAATACGACATGGCTCCGGAGTGAGAGAGCAACATGTGCATTTGGGGCATAACTTAGGTATTTGCATAGGGAAGGACCCGGATGCAAGCATGACACTTTGCCTCTGGCATCAAAAATACTCTACGGCAGTGTTTCCCAAACAGGATGCCTCCAGCTGTTGCAAAACCGGCAGCATGCCTGGACAGTCAAAGGCTGTCCGACAATGCTGGGAGTTGCTTTGCAACAGCTGGAGGCTTTGTTTTGGAAACAGTGCCATACGGGATGTATTTAATTTTTATTGGGGGGGGGGGGGGTACCTGTCGAAGGGGGTGTGCATATGTAGTGTTTCACTCTTTATTTTATGTTAGTGTAGTGTTTTTAGGGTACATTCACACAGCGGGGGTTTACAGAATGTTTCCCGCTCCAGCTGTGGCAAAACTACAACTCCAAGCATGAACGGTCTGCATTCTGGGAGTTGTAGTTTTGCAACAGCTGGAGGCACACAGGTTGAGAAACACAGTCTGTTACCTAACTCAGCGTTTCCTCACCAGTGTGTCTACAGCTGTTGCAAAACTACAACTCCCAGCATACCCATACTGTTTTGAAACTTCTAGAAGGTCACAGTCGTAGATCACTCGCTGTCGATCACAGTCATCGTCCCGTTGTTGTCATGCCGCCAATCACCGCCGTTGTCCTGTTGCAGCCTTCTGCTGTCATGTTTTTCCGCTCTGTCCGGACTGAGCGGGGAGCTTAACTTTTAACCCCACCCCTCTCCTGCAATTGGTCAGTCAGTCCTGACCGATCAATCGCAAGGGATAGGAGGAGGTGCCACCTGTCTCGGACAGGCCCAATTACCCTGATTTTCCAGGCCATCTGGTCACCAGTGACCCAATTGGCAAGGAAAAGCTGTGATTCAGAATTGACCGGTATATCAGGGTGATCACCGACAAGAGGAGGGGGGCTCTCAGGACCTCCCTGGGCGATGTCCTGGGATGCTAATAGATATCAGCAGTCATCCGGTTCCGATCACCGGCCCGTGCGCGGCGGTGACCGGACATGCCTAGGGGTCCTTAACCCCTTAGGGATGCAGCTCATTTTCACCTTGAGGATGCAGCCCTTTTTTTTGCAAATCTGACAACTGCCACTTTAAGCATTAATAACTCTGGGATGCTTTTACTTTTCATTCTGATTCCGAGATAGTTTTTTCATGACATATTCTACTTTATGTTAACAGTAAATTTTCGTCGATACTTGCATCACTTATTGGTGAAAAATTCCAAAATTTTATGAAGAATTTGAAAATTTAGCATTATAAGGAAAATGGACATATCAAATAAATTATATATTGATTCACATATACAATATGTCTACTTTATGTTGGCATCATAAAGTTGACATGTTTTTACTTTTGGAAGACATCAGAGGGCTTCAAAGTTCAGCAGCAATTTTCCAACTTTTCACTAAATTTTCAATATCGGAATTTTCAGGGACCAGTTCAGTTTTGAAGTGGATTTGAGGGGCCTTCATATTAGAAATACCCCATAAATTACCCCATTATAAAAACTGCACCCCTCAAAGTATTCAAAATGATATTTAGTAAATGGGTTAACCCTTTAGGTGTTTCACAGGAATAGCAGCTAATTGAAGGAGAAAATTCAAAATCTTAATTTTTTTTACACTCGCATGTTCTTGTAGACCCAGTTTTTGAATTTTTACAAGGGGCAAAAGGAGAAAAATCACTTTAAAATTTGTAACCCAATTTCTCTCGAGTAAGGAAATACCTTATATGACAAGTGCTCTGTGGGTGCACTAGAGGGCTCAGAAGGGAGCAACAATGGGATTTTGGGGAGTGAGTTATTCGGAAATGGTTTTTGGGGGGCATGTCACATTTTAGAAGCCCCTATGGTGCCAGAACAGCAAAAAAAACAAACAAAAAAAAACCACACAGGCTTTGGAAAATAAACCCCTCAAGGAACGTAACAAGAGGTACAGTGAGCCTTAACACCCCATAGGTGTATGACGATTTTTCGTTAAAGTTGGATGTATAAAGGAATTTTTTTTTCACTAAAAAGCATTTTTTTCCTCAAATTTGACATTTTTACAAGGGGTAATAGGAGAAAATGTCCCCAAAATTTTAAACCCCATTTCTTCTGCGTATGGAAATACCGTATGTGTGGACATCAAGTGCACTGCGGATGCACTACAATGCTCAGAAGAGAAGGAATCACTTTTGGAAAGCAAATTTAGCTGAAATGGTTTTTGGGAGCATGTCACATTTAGGAAGCCCCTATGGTGCCAGAATAGCAAAAAAAACAAAAAACAAAACACATGGCATACTATTTTGGAAACGGCACCCCTCAAGGAACATAACAAGGGGTACAGTGAGCCTTAACATCCCACAGGTGTTTGCCGACTTTTCATTAAAATCCGATGTGTAAATGAAAAATAAACTTTTTTCACTAAAATGCTGGTTTTTCCCCAAATTTTACATGTTTACAAAGGGTAATAGGAGAAAATGCACCCCCAAATTTGTACCCCCAATTTCTTCTGAGTATGGAAATACCCCATGTGTGGACATCAAGTGCTCTGCTGGCGCACAACAATCCTCAGAAGAGAAGGAGAGCCATTGAGATTTTGGAGAGATAATTTGGTTGGAATAGAAGTCAGGGACCTTGTGCATTTACAAAGCCCACCATGGTGCCAGAACAGTGGACACCCCCCTCCCACGTGACCTCATTTTGGAAACTACACTCCTCACAGAATTTAATAAGAAGTGCAGTGAGCATTTACATCCCACTAGCATTTGACAGATCTTTGGAACAGTGGGCTGTGCAAATGAAAAATAAAATTTTTCATTTTCACGGACCACTGTTCCAAAAATCTGTCAGACACCTGTGGGGCGTAAATGCTCACTGTACCCCTTATTACATTACGTGAGGGGTGTCGTTTCCAAATTGCGGTCACAGTCCATTGTTCTAGCACTTTGTAAACACACGTGGCCTTCAATTCCGGACAAATTTTCTCTTCAAAAGCCCAATGGTGCTCCTTCTCTTCTGAGCATTGTAGTTCGCCCGCAGAGCACTTTACATCCACATATGGGGTATGTTCTTTCAAGAAATGGGGTTACAAATTTTGGGGAGCTTTTTTCCTATTTTCCCTTGTAAAAATGAAAATGTACATAGTGTGCTCTCACTCCTGAGCCTTGCTGTGCGTCCGCAGAGCATTTTACGCCCACATATGGGGTATTTCCGTACTCAGAAGAAATTGTGTTACAAATTTTTAGCATGTTAGTGTAAAAAAAAAATAATAATTACACTAAAAGGCTGGTGTACACCCCAACTTTTCTTTTCATAAGGGGTAAAAGGAAAAAAAGCCCCCCCAAATTTCTAACGCAATTGCTCCAGAGTACAGAAATACCCTATATTTGGCCCTAAACTGTTTCCTTGAAATACGACAGGGCTCCAAAGTGAGAGAGCGCCATGTGCATTTGAGGACTAAATTAGAGATTGCATAGGGTTGGACATAGGGGTATTCTACACCAGTGATTCCCAAACAGGGTGCCTCCAGCTGTTGCTAGACTCCCAGCATGCCTGGACAGTCAAAGGCTATCCTGAAATGCTGAAAGTTGTTGTTTTGCAACAGCTGGAGGCTCCGTTTTGGTGGGAGAATAAGGGGGCGGTGGCATCACTTCAAGTGACCAGCATTTCACATAATAACCCTAGGTTATGATTTGCTGGTTTATGCTGGTTCAGCTCAAAGACCAACAGGAGACAGAAAGGGGGGGATTTTACATAGTCTGGGCTCACACGCTGTTCCATGGTCAGTCTGAGGGAAGAGGGGGGGGGGGACAAACAAGCAAACAGAGAGAGATAGAGGGACAGCAATAGGGCAGAGACAGTTACAAAGAAACAAACAGTGTGTGTGTGTGTGAGAACAGGAGCCACAATTCTTATCAAGAAGCCCAAATCCATTCCTGATCTATAACATTCGCACTGCACAAATTCTATAGGGGCTATACAAGGATCCACAGCAAAAAAGTGCTCCTCACCAGCCTCATCGTGTACCACAAAGGCCAGCAAAAGCCTTTTTAAAGGCTCATACAAAAGAAAAAATACAACAAGCCATAAAATGAGCAAAACTGTGCTGTGGCCGACCTGTATGATAGTGATACATATGCAAAAGTGACCTAAACACAGCATAGCACTTTACTCCGCAAACACCCTTTACATGTGTTAAGTTTTACTTAACTATTAAATTGGTTTAAGCAAAGACCGTTGACAGCTGTCTGTTTGAGACATAGTAACGCCTTACAAGGGGGTGCACTTAACAGAGATTAGCCCTGTTAATACATTTTACTTAAATATTGGTTTAAGTAAACACTGTTTACATCTGTCTGTTTGGACATTGCAACAGGATCAGCCCTGTTAATAAGTTTTACTTAATTATTAGGTCGGTTTGGGTGTATTTTACAGGGATCAGCCCTGTTAATACATTATTCATAATTATATTGGTTTAAAGGAAAACTGTGAGCCTGTACATCCACACCAATACACAGGGTTATAGTGTGGGTAAACAAGAGTCCAACGAGGGGTGACTTAAATACATCCAGAAGATCCTGAGATATGTCCCTCTGCTGAATTCAGTAAATTGTGCGCAAGGGCAGGGCTTCCTTACTCCACCTCGCTAGGATGTGGAGTCACAGACCATGAATATGTAAAGTCTGTGTGTGAAGCCCCGCCCCCTGTAAGTGATTCACTGAATGCAGCAGAGGATCTTCTGTGGGACATATCTCAGGACCTACTAGACATATTTAAGTAAGTGACACCCCGTTGGACTCCTGTTCACCCACACTATAACCCACTGTATTGGGTTTAGTGTGGGTAAACAGGCTCACAGTGTTCCTTTAAGCAAACACTGTTTACATCTGTCTGTTTGGGACATAGTAGCCTTACCAGGTGGTGCATTTTACAGGGATCAGATAATACGTTATTCGTGAATAGGATATTGGTTTCAGCAAATAAATATGCATGGCCAACCAATTGTTGGTACTAGTGGCTCTGCTTCCTCATCTCTGTCTTTGCTTAACCCCTCTACTGCTACGCAGATAGATAGCACGAGCCGTAGTTGTGTCATGGTCAGCCTTTGGAGTGTGTTGCTGAGGTGATGGAGGAGGATGCAGAGGCCAAGCATATCACTAGTGGGACTGGTGGTGGTAGGCGTAGTGGGGATACTGTAAGGCATCATATGTCAGCACATGGAGAAGTATCACAAAGCCTGGCTAGAAGTATACATAGTCCACCAATGCCTGCTGTCTGGTGGCTACAGCTAACAGTACCTCACCACTGCCTGCTGTCCGCTGGCTACAGTTAACATTAGTCCCCGCTGTGCAAAATCATGTGGCACAGAGAGTAGGCCACTCCATGCAGTTGTCTGTGTGCAGCACAGTGCAAAATTTGACAAACCTAAATTCTTTAACCCCTTAAAGGAGATCTGTAGTGCTCCAAACTTTATCCTCTATTCAAATGATAGGGGATAAGTTTTATGTCACGGGGAGTCCGAGGGCTGGGGCCCCCCGCGAACTCCTGTACGGGGCCCCCGGCAATGTACGGGAAAGGGGCGTTCTGTCCCCGCATGACGCGTCAGCCGGCATGCCCCTCCATGTATCAGAGCACTACAGATCACCTTTAAGGACTGAGCATTTTTCCGTTTTTGCACTTTAGTTTTTTCATCTTTACGTTTAAAAAATAATAACCCTTTCAATTTTGCACCTAAAAATCTATATGATGGCTTATTTTTTGAGCCACCAATTCTACTTTGTAAGGACATCAGTCATTTTACCCAAAAATCTAGGGAAAAAAGGAAAAAAAATCATTGTGCGCCAAAGAAAAAAATGCAACATTTTGGGGGCTTCCGTTTCTACGCAGTACATTTTTCAGTAAAAATGACACGTTATCTTTATTCTGTAGGTCCATACGATTAAAATGATACCCTACTTATATAGGTTTGATTTTGTCGTACTTCTGGAAAAAATAACTACATGCAAGTAAATTTATACGTTTAAAATTGTCCTTTCCTGACCCCTATAACTTTTTTTTATTTTTCTGCGTACGGAGGGGTATGAGGGCTCATTTTTTGCGCCGTGATCTGACGTTTTTAGTGGTACCATTTTTGTATTGATTGGACTTTTTGATCCATTTTTATAATTTTTTTTCATCATATAAAAAGTGACCAAACATACGCTATTTTGGACTTTGGAATTTTTTGTGTGATGTGGTGTATTCATCAGTAATGACCAAGAGCTAAGCCTAATAGCCCATAGGTTTATAGACTTTATCTACTTTCTATCATCCTTGTCATGTCATTTTGGAATGACCTTTTTAATACCATAGTCTCAAGTTAAGTTATAATATTTTTTTAAAGCATTTTGTACTTACCTTTGTGCTTCAGAATCAATATTTTCAGCCACTTGGGCTATATAATGAACATCGCTATGTAGAATTTATGTTTTCCAATGGTGTAGTATAATAGGATGGCAAGCTCTCTATCTATACACAATAATGGTACCCCTTCTATATATCTGGAAGATATGTTTCTTATTTACACATGTACAGAGGATCTGGATACTGAAGAAATCAGTCCCACTGAGTCGAGCTGTAGTGAAGCTGTAGTCCTTTTTTTCTGCAGCGCAGGTCTCTAGAGTTTGGCAAGGTGGTTAAGTTTTTTGCTAGCAAGGCCTGGGACTCCCATACACAGCTGGCCATGGATAATTTCATTGAAAGCGCATCCTAAGGATGCACCTGTGAGGGACAGGATATGGGAGGCATGAGGGACAGTATATGGGAGGCGTGGGGGATAGTATATGGGAGACATAAAGGAACAACTGCACACACAACATCACAGCAGCATTAGACAATGTAATCTCTCCTGTAGATATAAGGCAGTTAATATATAATTTCTAGCCCCCATAGTTTAATGCTGCTGTGCTATTATATCTGCTGTATATACCTACTGAAGAACATAATGCACCAACATGAGGCACCACCTTCATTGCCTCTCATCTTACCAGCTGTCACAAAACAAAATAAATAAAAAAAATAAATAAAAAAAAACACAGCAGAGTAGATAAGTTATGTTATATAGAGAACCTCACCAGCAGCTGCAGGATGTCAGGTCACAGCTTGGACCACTACATAGAGTGAGGAGCACTCAGGCTTTTCCTCCTATGTATTTTTTCCCCTCCTCTTCTCCTACACAGCTTAGTACTAAAATATTTCTGGTCATTAAACGGGTACTCCGGTGAAAACCTTTTTTCTTTTAAATCAACTGGTGGCAGAAAGTTAAAAATATTTGTAAATTACTTCTATTAAAAAATCTTAATCCTGTACTTATTAGCTGCTGAATACTACAGAGGAAATTATTTTCTTTTTGGAATGCTCTCTGATGACATCACGAGCACAGTTCTCTCTGCTGACGTTATTATAATAATAATAACACTTTATTTATTGTTGTCCTTAGTGGGATTTGAACCCAAGTCCCCAGCACTGCAAGGCAGCAGTGCTAACCACTGAGCCATCATGTTGCCCTTAGCATACATCTGCCATGCATGGTTGCTAAAATGGACAGAGATGTCAGCAGAGAGCACTGTGCTCGTGATGTCATCAGTGTTCCAAAAAGAAAGGAATTTCCTCTGTAGCATTTAGCAGCTAATAAGTACCGGAAGGATTAAGATTTTGTAATAGAAGTAATTTACAAATATGTTTAACTTTCTGCCACCAGTTGATTTAAAAGAAAAAAGGTTTTCACCGGAGTACCCCTTTAAGGAGCCTGGGAAAGCTGTGTGTGGCAGTCAGGCCCAATAATGACTCATGGCCCTGTAATGATAACATAGTCTGATTGTCACACACAGCTTTCCCAAGCTCCTGAATGGCCAGGAATGTGTCAGTACTAAGCAGATTACATACCATTCAGGAGCCTGGGAAAGCTGTGTGAGACAGTCAGGCTCTCTTATTACAGGGCCATGAGTCATTATAGGCCATAATTAACACACAGCTTTACTAGGTTCCTTAATTATTATAAATGTTTCAGTATGAAGCATATCACATTCCCTTCAGGAGCCTGGGAAAGCAGTGTGTGAGAGCTACGCTCAGTACAAAGTCTGCATGTGTTTCTGTACTGAGCGTGCGTGCGTCACTGACTGTCTGTCCCTTACTGGGTCACTCAAGACTGACTGCAGGGGGAGATGTTTACGCTAGATTGTGAACCATAGAATAGATCTGATAAAATGTCATCCACTGGTATTGTGAAATTGTAACACTCACGTTTCAGAAGACAGGAACTCCGGTGGATGTGAATCCGCTGGATCTGTGTGGCAGATGACTCGGACCGTACCAGGGAGCGGAGTCTAAGGTGCCGCTGGTTTTCACCAGAGCCCGCCGCAAAGCGGGATGGACTTGCTGCGGCAGGCGGCACCCAGTCGCTACCTCTGGCACGGATCGACCACACAGGCGGCTAAGGAGATGCGAGGCACAGGAGGGATAAGGCAGCTTGTAGTCAGGATAGCAGAAGGTCAAGACAGGCGGCACAGTAGCATAGTTACGATGTAGCAGGAGGTCAGTAGGCAGGTGGCAGAGGAGCAAGGTCATGCCACAGAGCATAGGATCAGATACACGGCAAGACAATACTCAGGAATGCTTTTTCTCAATGCACAAGGCAACAAAGATCCGGCAGGAAACTGAGGAGGGTGGAGGAATTTATCAATGAGCCACAGGTGAATTACACCAATGAGCGCACTGGCCCTTTAAATTTTAAAGCTTCGTTGCGCGCATGCCCTAGGGGACGAGGACACGCATACCAGAGCAGAGAGGCAGAGGCAGGAGAAGCACCAGGTGAGTGACGGACTGGAGCTCGCATGCAAGCACGTCCCGTGATGCGAGACCCAGCCCCGCTGGCAGCAGCAGGTAACGGGACATGCGCTCACGGCCAGCGTGTGCGGCTGGAGTGCACAACGTAACAGTACCCCCCCCCATTGGTCTCCCCCTACTTTTAGGAGTCAGAAAACTCCTGAGAAGGTCAATGTCCAGGATATTCTCCTCAGGCTCCTAAGATCTCTCCTCAGGACCGTAACCCGCCAAGTCTACCAAAAAAAATTGTTTACCTCTCACGGTTTTTGTAGCAAGAATTTCTTTAACCTTGAAGATGTCAGGAGAGCCGGAGACAGGTGTGGAGACAAGATTCTTCTGAGAAAACTGGTTTATGACATGGAAGGAATTGGGAATACATAATGTAGCAAGTAGACAGAGTTTGTAGGAGACCGGGTTGATTTTTTGTAGAATCTGGAAGGGACCAAATTTGTAACGGGGGATCTTGAAGCGAATGTATTTGGATGAAAGCCACACCTTGTCACCAGGATAGAAGGACGGAGGAGGCCTGCTACTTTTATCAGCTCGTGCCTTCATACAAGAAGAAGCCCGGGATAAAGACTGTCGGGTCTGATGCCAGATGGTGGAGAAGTCACGGACCAGCTCATAAACAGCAGGCTCACCGGCGGAAACTGGGAGAGGAAGAGGATGACGGAGATGGAGGCGTAGACAACAAAAAAGGGAGACGACCTTGTGGACTCGGAATCCTTATGATCATAAGAGAATTCAGCCCAAGGGAAAAGGTCAACCCAATCGTCTTGGCGAGCTGAAACAAAATGCCAAGATAAGTCTCAAGGAGTTGATTAACCCTCTCCACCTGACCGTTGGACCGAGGGTGGTAGGCCGAAGAGAAGTCCAGCTTGATGTCCAGACTGTTACAAAGGGCTTGCCAGAACTTAGAGACAAACTGCACCCCACGATCCAAAATGATATGCTGAGGAAGACCATGTAAATGAAAGACATGCAGCAAGAAGTACTTTGCCAGGTTTGGAGCAGAAGGAAGACCTGGTAGAGGAATGAAATGAGCCATCTTGGAAAACCTATCTACCACGACCCAAATGACAGTGTTATTATGAGATGGTGGCAAATCGGTGATGAAATCTGTGGCAATATGGGACCAGGGAGTCTCCGGAATGGGTAAAGGCTGTAAGAGTCCTGCAGGTCTCTGTCAAGGGGTTTTGTCATGGGCACAAGTTTCACAGGAATGAACAAAATCAGAAACATCACATTCAAGATGGGGCCGCTAGTAATGCCAGGAGATTAGAAGTAGAGTCTTCTGTATTCCAGGATGTACAGGATAATCCAGGATGTCAAGGAAGAATGACCCCATTTCAGTACCTTGCATCTCAATCTGGCGGGTACAAAGGATTTTCCCGGAGAAACTTGCTGAATCTCGGCAGGAGCTGCAGGAATCAAACGGTCAGGAGGAATAATATGCCTAACATCTGCTCTGATGTTCTTGTCTGCTGGACGGAAATGGATGAAGAAGTTGAACCTAGAAAAGAACAGGGACCACCTTGCCTGGCAGGGGTTCAAACGTTGAGCAGACTGAAGGTATAGAAGATTCTTATGGTCGGAGTAGATGTTGACCGGATGAGAATACTTCCAATAAATGTCGCCATTCCTCCAAAGCTAGCTTGATAGCGAGGAGTTCAGGATCTCCAATGGAGTAATTCCTTTCAGCAGGAGAGAATGTATTGGAGAAGAACCCACAAGTTACAGTCTTGCCCTTGGCTTTTTTCTGAGTAAGAACAACACCCGCTCCAATAGATGAAGCATCAACCTCCACAGAAAAGGGCCTCTCCGGATCAGGTCTTGTAAGCACGGTAGGAGAGGCAAACACAGACTTTAAAACGGGAGAAGGCCTCTTCAGCCTCTTGAGGCCAAGACTTAGGATTACAAGCCTTCTTGGTGAGAGCCACAATTGGAGCAACCAAGGACGAAAAATGTGGGATAAATTGACGATAATAGTTAGTGAATCCCAGAAAGCGTTGAATAGCACGTAGGCCAGAAGGATGAGGCCAATCCAACACTGCAGACAATTTATCTGGATCCATCTGCAGGCCCCGATGAGAGACAATGTAGCCAAGAAACAGAAGACTAGACTTCTCGACCAGACATTTCTCCAGTTTGGTAAAGATATGATTCATTCGTAGTCGCTGAAGAACCAGACAAACATGAGTACGATGCTACTCTAAGTTGAAAAAGATCAGGATGCCATCTAGGTATACGACAACACAGGTGTAGAGAAGATCATGGAAGATATCATTGACAAACTCTTGAAAAACGGCTGGAGCATTGCAGAGACCAAAAGGCATTACGAGATACTCAAAATGTCCGTCACGAGTATTGAAGGCAGTTTTCCATTCATCTGCCTTGCGGATATGAATGAGGTTATACGCTCCACGTAAGTCGAACTTTGAGAAGACCTTGGCACGACGTAGACCAGTGCTTCCCAAACGCGGTCCTCAAGCACCCGCAACAGGTCATGTTTTTTGGATTTCCATAGTCTTTCACAGGTGATATCATTATGGTCAGTGAATCAGGAATCACCACAGTTATATCACCTGTGAAAGACTAAGGAAATCCAGAAAACATGACCTGTTGGGGGTGCTTGAGGACCGCGTTTGGGAAACACTGATGTAGATGGTCAAAAGAAGTTCTGAGATAAGAGGTAGTGGGTAACGGTTCTTGACTGTGATTTTGTTAAGTCCCCTGTAGTCAATGCATGGACAGAGTGAGCCATCCTTCTTCCCTACTCTTCCCTACAAAGAAGAAACCTGTTCCAGCAGGAGAAGAGGACTTACGGAAAAATCCCTTTTGGAGATTCTCCTGGATATACTCAGCCATAGCTGTGGTCTCAGGAGCTGATAGAAGGTATATCCTTTTCACGAGGAGGAGTGGTACCAGGCAGAAGATCTATAGGGCAGTCGTAAGGAAGATGTGGAGGCAGAGACTCAGCCTGTTTCTTGCAGAATATGTCAGAGAAATCTTGGTAAGGTGGAGGCAGACCAGGCAAAGGAGGAGGACAAGAAACAATTTTAGGCTGGACTGGTCTGAGACAAAGATTTTGACAGTCCAAATTTTGTCCATTAACAGAGGAGATGAACAAAGGCTTGGCAAGCCGAGTAACAGGAAGATGATATTTGTGGACGAAAGAAGCATCAATAAAGTCACCTGTAGATCCAGAATCCAAAAATGCTGTAGCGCTAAAGGAAGACATGGCAGAAGCGAAGACTTGTACAGAAATGGTCAAGCGAGGAGAGGTGGTATTCACACCTAGGGACGCCTCTCCTACGTGCCCTAAGTGTGAGCATTTTTCTGGATACTGTGGACGAACAGAACAGTCTTTGAGGAAGTGCTCCGGGCTAGCACAAAACAAGCACAAATTCTCACTGCGTCGTCGTGATCTCTCCTGTTGTGTAAGACAGGAAGATCCACTTGCATAACCTCTTCGGCAAGAGGCATCATATGCAGCCAGGGCATCTTTAATCCTGCTAGACAGTCCTTTTTTGAATGTGGCACACAAGGCCTCATCATTCCATGCTAGTTCTGAGGCAAGAGTGTGGAATTGAACCGCGTAGTCACCAACGGAAGAATTCCCTTGACAGAGGTTCAGCAAAGCAGTCTCAGCAGAAAAGGCACATGCGGGTTCCTCAAAGACACAGCGAAATTCTGCCAGCAAAGCAGTCAAGTTGGAAGTTACTGGATCAACGTGGTCCCAAAGGGGTTTAGCCCAGGCAAGAGCTTTTAACAGTAGGCTAATAACAAAGGCCATCTTAGCAGGTTCCGTCGGAAACAGTTCAGACATGAGCTCCAAATGCATTTAGCACCGTGTAACGAAACCTCTGCATGACTTGGAATCATTGTCATATTTAGAGGGTAATGGTAGACATAGCTGGGAGACAGAAGACACTGCAGGAGCTGGACAAGGAAGTGGGTAAGGTTGCTGGTGCTGCTGCTGTTGCAAGGCTAAAAGCTGTTGTATCATAGCAGACAGTTGGGTAAGTTGCTGCGCCTGTCGCGCCAGTTGCTGAGACTGATGTACCACAACGGAGTGAAGATCCGTGACTTCAGGCAGAGGTACCTCAGCGGGATCCATGGCCGGATCTTACTGTAACACTCACATTTCAGAAGACAGAAACTTAGGTGGATGTGGATGCGCTGGACCTGTGTGGCAGATGACTCGGACCGTACCTGATTTTCACCAGAGCCCGCCGCAAAGTGGGATGGACTTGCTGCGGCAGGCGGCACCCAGGTCGATAACCCTGGCACAGCTCGACCCCACAGGTGGCTGAGGAGATGTGAGGCACAGGAGGGATAAGGCAGCTTGTAGTCAGGATAGCAGAAGGTCAATGCAGGCGGCACAGTAGCATAGTCAGGACATAGCAGGAGGTCAGTAGGCAGGCGGCAGAGGAGCAAGGTCACAAAGCAAAGGATCAGATACACGGCAAGACAATACTCAGAAATGCTTTCTCTCAGGCACAAGGCAAAAAAGATCCGGGAAGTGAGGAGGGTGGAGGAATTATCAATGAGCCACAAGTGAATTACACTGATGAGCGCACTGGCCCTTTAAATCTTAAAGCTCCGGCACGCGCATGCCCTAGGGGTGGGGACATGCGTGCCGTAGCAGAGAGGCAGAGGGGGGGGCAGGAGAAGCACCAGGTGATGGATGGACTGGAGCTCGCATTCGGGCACGTCCCACGATGGGAGTCCCTGCCCCGCCGGCAGCAGCAGGAAACGGGACCATGCGCTCACGGCCAGCGTGTGCGGCCGGAGCGCATAACCAGGGCTGTGGAGTCGGAGTGAAAGAGTCAGATTCGGATGAAATTTTGGGTACCTGGAGTCGGCAAACAATGCACCGACTCCGACTCCTACTAAATTTAGATTGGAATTAAAAAAATTAAAAAGCAAGTTTAAATGTCCCAATTCAAAAAAAGTTATAATTAATGACTTCTCTACTTTAAGAATAAAGACCAATGCATGCAGTGCCTCACGTAACTGCAAAACGAACACGTTAAGTGACCGTGAAGAAGCATGCTTTACATGTGCTTTACTATATGGCACACAACACACAATTAGGAGCGGCAATACTTATACTTTCCATAGTGTTGTGTTCTACTGTTACAGGGAACCCATGGGTAACCTAGCCTCTCACTGATAAGGGATTAAAGGGGTACTCCGCCCCTAAACATCTTATCCCCTATCCAAAGGATAGGGGATAAGATGTCGGATCGCCGCGGTCCCGCTGCTGGGGAGCCCTGGGATCTCCGCTGCGGCACTGCGCTATCATTACAGCACAGAGAGAGTTCGCTCTGCACGTAATGACAGGCAATACAGGGGCCGGAGCATCGTGACGTCACAGCTCCGCCCTTCGTGACATCACGGCCCGCCCCTTTCAATACAACTCTATGGGAGGGGGCGTGGCGGTCGCCACGCCCCCTCCCATAGACTTGCATTAAGGGGACGGGCCGTGATGTCACAAGGGGCGGAGCCATGACGTCACGCTGCTCCGTCCCCCGTATTGCCCATCATTACGCACAGAGCGAACTCGCTCTGTGCTGTAATGATAGCGCAGTGCCGCAGCGGGGATCCCAGGGCTCCCCAGCAGCGGGACCGCGGCGATCTGACATCTTATCCCCTATCCTTTGGATAGGGGATAAGATGTCTAGGGGCGGAGTACCCCTTTAAGCTAACAATCGAGTTTACAAGTTTTTATAGCCTTAGCTGAATGGCAGCAGTTTTTCCAATGGTTTACAGCTTTAGTCTTGAACTATTGACCCTCCATTCCCTTCACTTATACAAGTGTCTCTAGTCCTGCAAAAAACATATTTACTTAAAGGGGTACTCCGTGCCTAGACATCTTAAGTAAATATGTTTTTTGCAGGACTAGAGACACTTGTATAAGTGAAGGGAATGGAGGGTCAATAGTTCAAGACTAAAGCTGTAAACCATTGGAAAAACTGCTGCCATTCAGCTAATGCTATAAAAACTTGTAAACTCGATTGTTAGCTTAAAGGGGTACTCCGCCCCTAGACATCTTATCCCCTATCCAAAGGATAGGGGATAAGATGTCAGATCGCCGCGGTCCCGCTGCTGGGGAGCCCTGGCATCCCCGCTGCGGCACTGCGCTATCATTACAGCACAGAGCGAGTTCTCTCTGTGCGTAATGACGGGCAATAAAGGGGCCGGAGCATTGTTACGTCACGGCTCCGCCCCTCGTGATGTCACGGCCAGCCCCCTCAATACAAGTCTATGGGAGGAGGCATGGCGGTCGTCACACCCCCTGCAGTAGACTCGCATTAAGGGGGTGGACCGTGATGTCACGAGGGGCGGAGCCATGAAGTCATGCTGCTCCGTCCCCTGTATCGCCCGTCATTACGCACAGAGCGAACTCGCTCTGTGTAGTAACGAAAGTGCGGTGCTGCAGCGGCGATCCCGGGGGTCCCCAGCAGCAGGACCCCGGCAATCTGACATCTTATCCCCTATCTTTTGGATAGGGGATAAGATGTCTAGGGGCGGAGTACCCGTTTAAACATGACTATGGGATTCTACTAGGGAAATTATGTTTTATAATAAATGCCCCTTCCTGGATCCTCCCACTGCCCTATCTTCAGCAGCAGATCAGCACTCAAACTGTTCAATACAGTAGACTGTTGTCTTCATATACAGTAGTCCTGTGGTAATGACATGTATGTTGCCTTTCTTTCCTTCAAGGAATGTATAAAATACATTTGCATATTAATACAGAGGAGTTGGAGTCGGAAGTACAGAAAACTCTGGAGTGGGAGTCGGAACATTTATCTAACAACTCCACAGTCCTGTGCATAACGTAACAAATATACTGCATCCACAGCAGATTCTTCATATATATAAAATGACACCATTAATCTGTAGCAGCTGTACTTTACCACTGTTCAGTCACCAACAAGATGGTGTGACACAGTGGAATTTCTTCCCCTTCTCTTGCACAGACACAAGAGGAAGGGAGGTGTGAGGTCACCAGCAGGGAGGGGGGTGGTTCAAATTTGCAGCCGGGCGGTGATCAGAACGGGATGCCTGCTGAAATCATTTAGCAGGCATCCCGTAGCAATGCCTAGGGGGGGGGGGTCCTGACTCCCCCCCCCCCCCCCATAACTGCGATCGTCTCTGGTGACCCAATCGCCCGGAAAATAAGGATGATCGGGGCTGTCAGACAGCTCCGACCATCCTGAAGGATAGGAGTGAGGTGGTAGGGTTGCCACCTTTTCATATCCCCTGCCATTGGTCGGTCGCATGCCAACCAACAGCAGATGGGGGCGGGGGGGTTCAAAGGTTAGCTCCCCCACTCTGCCCACCAATGGAGGTCTGGGCAGAGCAGGACCAATGGTGGTCTGGGCAGGGCAGGGGGGAACTGGAAAGGAGCTGCTGGCGGCGGCGGGAAAGATCAGTGGCGGCAGGAGGTATGCGACTATCAGTGGCGGCAGGAAGCATGTGGCGATCAGGTCAAGCGGTGGTGCGGGTGCACACTGTGGCCTTCCAGATGTTACAAAACTACAACTCCCAGCATGCCCAGGCAGCTGTTTGCTGTCTGGGCATACTGGGGGTTGTATGTAGTTTTGTAACCAATTATTGATGAAAATTTACCACTACGTTAAAGTATAATATGTCACGAAAAAACAATCTCTGAATCAAATTCATAAGTAAAAGCATCCCAGAGTTATTAATTCATAAAGTGAGGTCAGACTTGCAAAAAATACTCCCATCCTTAGGGTCAAAATGGGCTGCATTGCGTGACTTCCAACTAATTGTTGTACCAATATTCTAAAGTGTAAGCAACTATTATCCATTTAAATTGTTTTAAGCAGTGCACATTCACTAAATAAAATAAATAAAAAAAATTGAAATTATGAGGTGCATCACAGCATTTACTCACACCAGAATATTAATCTCTATCTCCATAGAAGCTGTTGATTTGAAATTGCAAGTACAAAAGCAATATTCCCATTTTCTCTGAATGCATACAGGTTCAGGAAAGCATGCTACATATTTTGCAATGGTTGCAATACAATTCCACATTTTAGTATATTGTTTTCTTGAATGTGTAAAAAAAAAAAAACCCACCTGGAATTATTTAGAAAATGATGTGACCTGGTCTGTGCAGCGACATATAGTGAAGCTGTTGTTACAAGAAGGTCATTTCTTTCTTGAGATGTCAAACTGTGTCCTGTAATGGAGGAAACTCAGCAATTAAAAAAAGGAGAACTTTGCAGAACAGTAAACACAATTTGGGAGATTTATCAAAACCTGTGCAAAGTTGCCCAGTTGCCCATTGCAACCAATCAGCGTGCCTCTTTTTCAGAGGCCTTTTTGAACATAAAAGACGCTATCTGGAATTACCCCCCCTTTTTTCAAAAGATCATATCTGAACTATGTAGATGGCAGTCCCTTCCTCTCCATTTCCCAGTCTCATTTATTGTAAATTATGAGCTTCTCCAAGTTGCTTTATCCAATGCAAACTATCCCATTACTTCTTAAGCATAAGGACATTTTTTTGTTACACCGGTACTCCAAATTCACTAGGTTTATTTGGGCTGATAGGAGGCAAAGGATAGCGCTAAAGAAATTGATGCTTCCTAGGGATCAGGGGGGTCTAAACTTCCCGGATATTTGTCACTGTACCCCATGTTACAATAAGCATGCTAAATTAGACTGGATGAAAAATTCTAGCGTATACACTAACTATGTTGTTGAAGTGGGCATGGTTGGGTCTGATCCCTATAGGCCTTACTTCATACAATGATCTCGGCTCTACCAAGACCGGTTAAGGGTAGCTTACTCTTGAGGGACACTATCGTTTCATGGAAGGCTTGCCGGGAGGATATGAATTTACCGTTTCTTATAAGAAAGGATATGCCGCTGTGGTCCTACCCAGAATTCCCATTGGGACAACAAAATCCTTTTTACCAAGGTTAGAAGGAAGCGGGAGTGTTGTTGGTCCATCATCTCTTTCATCCAACTGAGCCCCGCTATTACACCTTGCCTGAGTTTACAACACAATATGGGTTGGGTCCTTCACACTTTATTCAATACTGGCAACTGATGTCCTTTGTCTGCCCGAGACTTTGTGACCGTACTAAAGAGAGAGGCGTCACCTCATTTGATGCATTTACTACCAGCACTACTACTTTCACTTATATTGGAAAATCCTTAGGAGTGGAAGTGAGGTGCTTTGCGGTTCTTTGTTTGGGTATTGGGAACAGAAGCTTGGAAGATCTGACCTGGACAAGGGTTGGGAAAAGGTCAGGAAGATGGTGGTCAGTTTAGTGTTGCGAGATACGCAGTTTAAGATTAGACATCATGCAGTTTATGGTTTTACTTTACCCAAAACGATTGACAGACCTGATCGCAAAGAAGAATGTCCGAATTGCCGAGAACGTTGGTCAGATCTCCAACATGGTTTGGTGACATGTCCACAGACTTTTAGCTTTTGGGTCTCCCTGTTTGTTGTGCTGAGGGACAAATTGAACATTCAGTTACAGGTTGACCCCCTTTTAATGTTTCTACATGTGCCAAGAGACGAGGTCAATCTGACTTTACTGATACAATTATTCTTGTTGGTGGGAAAACGTTCCTTTTCGTCTTCCTAGTTGTCATCTACTATGCCATTGGTGGCAGAGGTACTCCTTCAGATGAAACATTCTCTTTATTTGGACCAATTAGAATGTGGGAGAACGGCGGATAAATCTGTGAAATTTTTTTTTTTAAAAAATGGAAGACTTTTATTGTAGCATTCCTGTTGGATGATGAGATTGTTTCTGTAGTTACCCCTTTTAAGAATACAATGTGGTATTTGCCTAAAGCAGTGGAGGGAACCTTGGATCGTTTACTGCCTCCTTGAGCGACTCCTACAACCTATACTATGTGTTTTATTTTTCTGCTAGCACTTGTGTGGAGATTTGTGAGTCTTTTATAAGATTTTCCTCTGGTGTGATTCTCTGAGCGGTGGGTGGAGGGAGGGTAGGGGTGTTTTTGTTGGGGGTTCATGTAATGCATTATTTGCTTGTCACCTACGACGTGCCCTTTTTTTTGGTATGCTTTTGTCATGTCACAGCTAAAGACTGTCTCTACACAGGTGTGCCTAGTCCCTGTATTTTGCAAAATCTTCAATAAAAAAGGATTTAAAAATAAAAAAAGAAGCTATCTGATTGGTTGCTATGGTCAACTGGTCATTTTTTCTTCTACAACAATGAGGAGGGGGGAGGAAGTGAAACAAAACTTAACTTTTAATCTAATATGTTAAAAGTAACAAGTTTTCACTTCCTCCCCCCTCCTCATTGTTTCATATGAATTTTTGAGAGTATTTCATCTTAGGTGGGTAGACACCTATATTTTTCAATTCCTCAGTTTCAATTTTTCTTCTATACAGGTTTTGATAAATCTCCCAATTTTTTTTTATACTACAAGTTTATAATGTCATGTTTATTACATAGATTTTATTCTAATGCTATATGGGAAATAAAGTTATCACAGACACCCCAGGCCCTCTTAGTGCTTACTGATTAATTTTTGAAAAGGGGGTGTTCACTCAGGTGGAACCACTCTATATTTAGAGCCAAATGACATGTCAGATGGAGTACTACTTCAATCCTTAACGATCCTTGTCAAATGGTACATAACTAACATAGCTATCTGTTCCTGCTCCATTTTGTTTCACCATAGAGATCTAGTGGGTGCCGTCAGTGCAGATAATCGCAAAAAACTAAACAAAAAAACTGTATGTATGCCTGCTCCTGTTGCAACTGCCAGGATCACACATTCTATCAGTTTAGGCTGGGTTTACACCATGGAATATCTGAGCGAAATTCCATTTTGAAATTCTGAAGCAGCAGAGTTCCACTGCTGTCAATGGGATTCCGCTGCATAGTGCAAACCAATCTTGCTCATTCTTTTAGAAGATTCCGGGCAGAATACATTGCCATCTACGAAAAAAGCAACCTCTGTCTCTGTCAGGCAGGCATTATTCTGGCTGGAGATACCTCAGTCTGAACCAAGCCTAAATCTGTACAAAGTTTTTAGTAAAAACACACACTATAGAAATGTATTATTTCAATAATAGTGGGATGTCTGTAGATTTGGGTACAGGTTTGGGACTCACTATACAAAAGGGAAATGACTAAACATATGACATGAGCTGTGGTCTTCCACCTTACCTGAGGTACAACATTATTTTTCCCAATGTTATTAAATGCATACACATGAGCCAAACTGGTGCATACCCAGCTGTTACCCAGTAATCAATCCAATTTTCTTTTGACAAAAAAACTCAAGAAAAACCATATTCTAGCAATGAAAATCTGTAGAAGGGTTGTAGCAAAAGCACAAAAGGTAGAGAAATTCTGTGTTGATCTACCAAGTAATATTCATGTTGTAAAGCTTCTTTATTCTTTTGACATGATTATTTAAATGTTAATATACATTCTGTAATAAAATCTGATTGAAAGTTATGTACAGTACTATACAGGTTAGAGGGGTAAAATATTAATGTATATAGTAATAAAAGAATATATGAGGCAAAGGTCAACAATCAAATAAACTGCTGTTTTTGCTTAATGGCTTGGCGTCTCAATGGCACATTGTACAGTGTACACAAACCAAGAACAGGCTTGTGGTAGCCTCTACATGCAATTGAAGGTCAGGAATGGAATGCAAAAATCAATGACCTTTAGTTCCTTCCATCTCCCTTGAAATTAATATTAGGAAGGCTTACCATAATGAGAAACTTACTTTATAAAGAAATGACACAAGGTAACTTTTAAGGACATAAACTTTAACTGGTTTTAACAGGTTTGTTTTACTTTATATTTAAAATTACACAAATGTGATATATATATATATATATATATATATATATATATATATATATATATATATATATAAATACCTGTGATTCACAACCGGGGTTCCCTCGCACCCAGAGGTGCCATTCGGCAGCGCCAGGGGAGCTGCATAATATTGTGTGGAAAAAAAAAAAAAGTATTACTCCTCCCCCTCCTCTTCACAAAACACCTCTTGCAGGGATAGGACGGCACAAGATGGGAAGCCCACGTCACTCACTGAAGTCCTGCCCAACAAGCAGGATATTTCCCCGCTGTAGAGGAGCTTTTGCAGTGGCCAGAAGCTGCAAGTTAAAGGAAAACTGTCAGCCTGTTCACCCACGCTACACCCAATAGACTGGGTTATAGTGTGGGTTAACAGGATTCAAACGAGGGGTCACTTATTTTCATCAACTGGCCGCATAGGTATCTTGTTCTGACGTTCCGGGATTTCTAATGAAGGGGCACTGAAGGTGTCTCACCCGCCGGCTGGCCGCCTCTCGCTCCTGTAGTAAGGCTCCTAAGCCCGCCCCTCCACTATGCATATGCATTGGATTCAACTCTACGTCCTAGTGACGTGGAGTCCCACATTACATGATCGCAGTGTGCTGTCTGAAGAGCACATGCGCCGCTATATTTTCCCCAGCTCTCAGGCTCCCCAGCTCTCACGTCATCAGGGCGTAAGAGCTGGGGAAAATATAGCGGCGCATGCGCTCTTCAGACAGTGCTGCGATCACGTGATGTGGGACTCCACATCACTAGGACGTAGAGTTGAATCCAATGCATATGCATATTGGAGAGGCGGGCTTAGGAGCCTTACTATGGGAGCAAAAGGCAGCCAGCCGACGGGGGAGACACCTTTAGGGCGCTTATTCTCATTAGAAATCTCGGAACTTTGGAACAAGATATATCGGTGGCCAGTTGACGAAAATAAGTAAGTGACCCCTATTTTGAATTCTGTTCACCCACACTATAGCCCAGTGAATTGGGTTTACTGTGGGTGAAAAGGATGACAGTTTTCCTTTAAGCAACCTGGTAAGAAGCATGGGGGGAAGCTGGTGTGCGAGAGTTGTTCTGAAAAGGGGGGGGGGGGGGGTTTCGAGTGGTGTGGTACAGAACATGGATGGGGGGAGGGGGTTGTGGGTGATGCACCAGAGTTGTGGTATTGTTGGGGTTGTTAATTCTGGAGGCATCTAGGGGAAATTAGCCAGAATTGTAGGAATTTTGCAAGCATTTGGGGAGGGGGTGAATGGAAGCAGTGGCGGGGAAGGGTGAATGGAAGCAGTGGCGGGGAAGGGTGAATGGAAGCAGTGGCGGGGAAGGGTGAATGGAAGCAGTGGCGGGGAAGGGTGAATGGAAGCAGTGGCGGGGAAGGGTGAATGGAAGCAGTGGCGGTGGTGGGGGAATGGAAGCAGTGGCGGTGGGGGTGAATGGAAGCAATAGCAGGGGGTTGGGGGTGAATGGAAGCAGTGGCGGGGGTTTGAATGGAAGCAAGTGGCAGGGTGGGTTGGGGTCTTAATGGAAGCAGCGGCAGGGTGGGTAGATTGGTGAATAGAATCAGTGGCAGGGTGGGTGAATGGAAGCAGCAACAGGGTGGGTGGGAGGATTAATGGAAGCAGTGGCATGGTGGGTAGGTGGGTGAATAGAAGCAGTGGCAGGGTGGGTGAATGGAAGCAGTGGCAGGGTGGGTGAATGGAAGCAGTGGCAGAGTGGGCGGGTGGGGATTAATGGAAGCAGTGGCAGGATGGGTAGGTGGGAGAATAGAAGCAGTGGCAGGGTGGGTAGGTGGGTGAATAGAAGCTGTGGCAGGGTGGGTAGGTGGGTGAATAGAAGCAGTGGCAGGGGGGGTGAATGGAAGCAGCAGTAGAGTGGGTAGGGGGGTGAATAGAAGCAGTGGCAGGGTGGGTGAATGGAAGAAATAGCAGGGTGTGTGTGGGTTTTGAATACAAGAAATGGCAGGGTGGGTGGAGGGTTTGAACGGAAGCAGTGGCAGGGTGGGTGTTGGGTTTGAACGGAAGCAGTGGCAGGGTGGGTGGGGTTTTTGAACGGAAGCAGTGGCAGGGTGGGTGGGGGGCTTTGAATAGAAGCAGTGGCAGGGTGGTTGAATGGAAGCAGTGGCAGGGTAGGTGAATGGAAGCAGTGGAAGGGTGGGTGAATGGAAGCAGTGGAAGGGTGGGTGAATGGAAGCAGTGGAAGGGTGGGTGAATGGAAGCAGTGGCAGAGAGGGTGGGGGGTGAATGGAAACAGTGGCAGGGGGGTGGGGGGTAAATGGAAGCAATAGTAAAGGGGGGATGAATGGGGGCAATAGTGTGAGGGGGTTGAATGGAGGCAATAGCGCTGGGAGGGAGGAGGCAATGTGGGTGGCTAGAATCAACGTGGGAGGAAATGTGGGTGGCTGGAAGCAATGTGGGAGGCAATGTGGGTAGAGGCGTTTAGGTGGGAGTTTGGAGGCAAAAGGTGTGAGTGCTTGGTTGGCTTGAGATGATAGTGAGGGGTGGGTTGCTGGGAGTCTGGAGGCTACAGTATTGAGTGGGTGGCTGGGAGTCTGGAGGCAACAGAGGAGTATGGAGGCAATAGTGGTGGGAGGCTGGGAGTCTGGGGGCAATAGGGGAGTCTATAGGCAATAGTGGTGGGTGGGTGGCTAAGAGTATGGAAGCAATAGGGGAGTATGATGGCAATAGTAGTGGATGGCTGTGAGTCTGGAGGCAATAGTGGTGGGTAAGAGGCTGGAGGCAACAGGGGTGGGTGAAAATCTGGAGGCATTTGGAAGTATTGTGTGTTTGTGTGTGAGGTTGGAGGCATTTGGGGGGAAGCTGGAGGCATTATGTGTGTGGGAGAGAGGTTAGAGGCATTTGGGGGGAGACTGGAGGTGTTGTTGGTGCGCGGGGGCGAGAGCATTTGGGGGGATGCTGGAGGCATTATGTGTGTGAGGCTGCTGGAGGCATTGTGTGTGTTTGTGTGAGGCTGCGGGAGGCTTTGTGTGTGTGAGGCTGCTGGAGGCATTGTGTGTGTGGCTGCTGGAGGCATTGTATGTGTGTGAAGCTTGAAGTATTATTGTGATAAAAGGGAAGGATAATGCTGGAAGAGTGCGGAGCCTAATATGTTTTTTTTTTTTGCAGGTTAAGTGGTGAAGAGTTGTGACTGGAAGAAATTAACATGATGGTCCGGGCCAGACTGAGAAGAAAAAGGAAAGTGACCCACTCCGATCAGAGAAGAAGTGCTTTGTGAGTCCTGCATATAGCAACACTGTAATCCACATAGCCAACAGATCTATAGGTATTGTGAATTGCTTCTTTTTAGGCATTTTATGTCGCACGTCGAACATTATTCAGTAGTGGTGCCCAGAGACAAAAAGGTTGGGAACCAATGATATATACAAACACAGAATAATACCTCGCTATACAATAATGTCACTGCACAATGGTCCCTACCTTAACACTGTCAAGTAATACACAGTTTAAAATAGTGATAGTATTTTATGTCACTTAGTAACTAAGAGCAAACAGCATGAGGGGAATTTATGATTGTACAGGGTGGGCCATTTATATGTATACACCTTAATAAAATGGGAATGATAGGGGATATTAACTTCCTGTTTGTGGCACATTAGTATATGTGAGGGGGGAAACTTTTCAAGATGGGTGGTGACCATGGTGGCCATTTTGAATCCAACTTTTGTTTTTTCAATAGGAAGAGGGTCATGTGACACATCAAACTTATTGGGAATTTCACAAGAAAAACCATGATGTGCTTGGTTTTAATGTAACTTTATTCTTTCACGAGTTATTTACAAGTTTCTGACCACTTATAAAATGTGTTCAATGTGCTGCCCATTGTGTTGGATTGTCAATGCAACCCTCTTCTCCCACTCTTCACACACTGATAGCAACACCGCAGGAGAAATACTAGCACAGGCTTCCAGTATCCATAGTTTCAGGTGCTGCAGAAAGGGCAAAAAAAAAAAATGGAACAGAACCCTCAGTTTACGCAGAAGATTTTGTTCAGTGATGAGGCAAACTTTTATGTGAATGGTGAAGTTAACAAACAAAACCACCGCTATTGGTCTGACACTAACCCACATTGGACAGATCCCTCCAAGACTGTTGGAACACAAAAATTGATGGTATGTTGTGGTATATGGGGTACAAAGATAGTGGGGTCATTCATCATCAATGGAAACCTCAATGCCACTGGATATACAAAATTGCTACATGATGATGTGTTTCCCTCTTTATGTACTGAAGCTGGCACGTTCCCCGAGTTTTTCCAGCAAGATGGTGCACCACCACATTATGGGTGTCAGGTCCGAGCATTCCTAGATGAACAGTTTCCTGGAAAGTGGATTGGTCATTGTGGGCCAGTTGAATGGCCCCCAAGGTCTCCTGATTTGACCCCCTTAGACTTTTATCTTTGGGGTCATCTGAAGGCAATTGTCTATGCAGTGAAGATACGAGATGTGCAGCACCTGAAACTACGGATACTGGAAGCCTGTGCTAGCATTTCTCCTGCAGTGTTGCTATCAGTGTGTGAAGAGTGGGAGAAGAGGGTTGCATTGATAATCCAACAAAATGGGCAGCACATTGAACACATTTTATGAGTGGTCAGAAACTTGTAAATAACTCATGAATGAATAAAGTTACGTTAAAACCAAGCACATCATTGTTTTTCTTGTGAAATTCCCAATAAGTTTCATGTGTCACACCTATTGAAAAAACTAAAGTTGGATTCAAAATGGCCAACTTCAAAATGGCCGCCATGGTCACCACCCATCTTGAAAAGTTTCCCCCCCTCACATATACTAATGTGCCACAAACAGGAAGTTAATATCACAAAACCATTCCCATTTTATTAAGGTGTACCCATATAAATGGCCTACCCTGTATATAGGGCTTTTTTTGGTCTATTTTTCAACACAAAAATTTGTGCAAGAGTTTTTTTTGCGTCTTTTTTCCCCGCAAGATCTGATAGAATTCTTCATAGCCATGTCTACGGTTAAGTATACCATAGAGCAATTTCTACTGTAGAATTGAATTTATTAAGTGCATGTTTTTTTTTAAACGCTAAAAAATTTTGCAAATGCACTTTTCTAGCGAAAATATACACCACCTCGGAGGACACATACCAAAGTGTTCTAAAGCATCTGAGATTTATATTCACTATTTTGGGACAGTTAGGACTACTACTCCCATCCTGGACAGACTCTGCGTATGATGGGAGTTGTAGTTCAGGTGCTGAGGTGCAGATCGGGTAATTTTCCAGAGGCCCGCTGCGATCCGCATTTATTAACTGTAAAAGCCAGCGGCACATGTGGCTACACTACGCTGCCCGCCGGCTCCTGTATTACTGTATCACATTTCATAATCCCTGCCCGGGAGACGGGAGCTCTGATTGGTGAAAAGCTATTCACCAATCAGAGCTCCTGTTTCCAGGTGGCGGGGATTATGAATTATTAGAGATGTATACAGAAGCCGGCGGTCAGCGCAGTGTAGCCGCATGTTCTGCAGGCTTTTACAGTTAATAAATGCAGATCACAGCGGGTATTAGAGAATGACTCTGTGCGATCTGCCCCTCAGACCCTGGACTACAACTCCCATCATGGGCAGAGTCTGTCCCATGATGGGAGTAGTTGTAGTACTGCAGTGCTGAGGGATGGCACTTGCACATCCCCTGGCAGCGGAACTTTTAGGACTACTACTCCCATTATGGACATATTCCGCCCATGATGGGAGTTATAGTCCAGGGGCTGAGGTGCAGATCGCAGCAGGTCATTCTCCAGAGACCCGCCGCCATCCGCATTTATTAAATTAACAAGCTGGTGGCACATACGGCTACACTGCGCTGGCCACCGGCTCCTGTATACATCTCTTATAATTCATAATCGCCGCCACCGGGAGACGGGAGCTCTGATTGGTGAAAAGCTATTCACCAATCAGAGCTCCTGTCTCCCAGCGGCAGGGATTATGAATTAAGAGAGCTGTATACAGGAGCCGGCGGGCGGCGCAGTTTAGTCGCATGTGCTGCTGGCTTTTACAGTTAATAAGTGTGGATCGCAGCGGGTCTCTGGAGAATGACCTGCTGCGATCTGCACATCAGCCCTTGGACTATAACTCCCATCATGGACGGAGTCTGTCCATGATGGGAATAGTAGTCCTAAAAGTGCCGCAGCCGGGGGATGTGCAAGTGCCATCCCTCAGCGCTGCAGTACTACAACTACTCCCATCATGAGACAGACTCGGTCCCATGATGGGAGTAGTAGTCCAGGGGCTGTGGGGCAGATAGCACTGGGTCATTCTCCAGAGACCCACTGCGCTGCCCGCCGGCTTCTGTATACTGTATCACATTTCATCATCCCCGCCCGGGAGACGGAAGCTCTGATTGGTGAAAAGCTATTTTGAATTAAGAGACTCTGTCCCATAATAGGAGTAGTAGTTCAAGAGCAGAGGGACAGATCAAGCTACACAGTCCAGGCTGGACTCTGTTCTCATTATGCAATTTGCACAATGGGAACAGAGCCTTTCTGGCAGTGTATTCCCAAAAATGGGGACTCCAGCTGTTGTTTAACTTCAGCCCCCATGATAGGAGTTGTAGTTGAGCAACAAATGGAGGCTCCCTATTTAGGAACACGCTGCATTATGTGAGCTTTCCCCTGGGGAGAGCACAAAAAATGTACAATATTTCTTGTTTTTCTTTTCTTCTCATCTCAGATACCTGAATGCAGAGGACTATGTCAGATTCGGTGGACTGTGATGATGACCAGCATTATTTTAAATTTCAATAAAATGGTTAACGAGGGCTGTGGGGGAGTGTTTTTTTTTAATAATTTTTTTTTTTCAATTTGTTGTGTTTTTTATAATTGAATTTTCAGGCTTAGTAGTGGAAGCCGTCTTATAGACGAAATCCATTACTATGCCAGGGCTTAGCGTTAGCCCCAAAATCAGCTAACACTAACCTCTAATTATTACCCCGGTACCCACCGCCACTGGGGGTGCCGGGAAGAGCAGGTACCAACAGGCCCGGAGTGTCAAAAATGGCACTCCTGGGCCTAGGCGGTAACAGGCTGGCGTTATTTAGGCTGGGGAGGGCCAGTAACAATGGTCCTCACCCACCCTGGTAACCTCAGGCTGTTGCTGCTTGGTTGGTATCTGGCTGATAAATAATAGGCTCAAAATAGGGGGAATCCTATGTGATTTTTTTTTTTATAAAAAAAATTTGTGTGGTTCCCCCATTTTTTCATTATCAGCTAGATACCAACCATACCGCAACAGCCTGATGTTACCAGGGTGGGCGAGGACCATTGTTACTGGCCCTCCCCAGCCTAAATAACACCAGCCTGTTACCGCTTAGGCCCAGGAGCACCATTTTTGATGCTCTAAGCCTGGTGGTACAAGCTCTTCCTGGCACCCCTGTAGCGGTGGGTACTGGGGAGCAATAATTGGGGGTTAGTGCGAGCTGATTTTGGGACTATGCTAAGCCCTGGCTTAGTACTGGATTCTGTCTACAAGACGGCTTCCACTACTAAGCCTGAAAATTCAACTATAAAAAACACAACACATTGAAACATTTTTTTTTTAAAACACTCCCCCACAGCCCTTGTTAACCCTTTTATTGACATTTAAAAAAAATGCTGGTCATCGTCGCAGTCCACCGAATCTGACGTAGTCCTCCGCATTCACATATCTAAAATGAGAAGAAAACAAAAACAATAAAACTACAACCATTTCTGTGATTTCTACGCTATTAAAAAGCTGGTGTGAAATTTTTGATGTAAACTGGACTCTCACCCATTCGAAAATATCATATAAAGCAGACAATATACGTGGACAGGACCACTTTTACAAAACTGACGTGAGCAGTGTAAACCGCGGCACAAAGCTCTTTGAAAATGTGGTCGAAACTTTTTGCGCCAATATTGTTTTTTTTTTTTGGTGCAAAGTTCTTTGACAATCTCCCCCTCTGTGTACTTTATAAAGATTTATGATTTAGCTATTGTGCAGAGTTTTGTTCGGCAAACACTGCTGCTCCGGCACTTTTAGCTATGTGAGCAGTGTACAGCGGGAAAATGCCACAGCTCTGTGAAGTGTGAGGTAGAGAAGGAGCACAAGGTAGAGCGAAGGGGGGGGGGGGGCGTTTCTAAATTTGCACAAATTTTATCAAAGGAGAGCACAACTTTAGTAAATCTTAAGCAAGAGTGTAAATTAGACAGCAGTATAAATGGGTAGATCTGTGTCTACAATAGACACCTAATGATAAATCTCCCCCCATATCCGCATAATATTTATTTAGTAATTCATATCTGGTCTACAGAAATATGTTGTAAGTAGTTTTCCTATGTGGTGGAGGCATCAAATCAGTCAAAATTAAGTGGGAGTTATCAGGGCACAGAAAGGCAAAAGTGCAAACAGCACATAGAACATAAATTTTCTTTTACCTTGTACAATTATTTCTACTGTTGTGACTTCATTTTTCTTACTCCCCTGGATAGGAGATAAGTTTTAGATCCCGGGGGGGAGGGGTCCGACAGCTTGCACCCCCGCAATCTCCTGTACAGGGCCCCGACTCTCCCCAGAACAGAGTGGGTCAATTCCCCGCACGAGGTGGAGGCCGACACGGCCCGTCCATATATCTCTTTGGAAGAGCTGAAGATAGTGGAATAGGGGGTAAGTTTTTGTACATGATATATCTCCTTTAAGACCGTAAAGACCATATTATAACCCCTGTTTCCAAAATGGCTGTTTCATTAGTTTCTGTTGCTTTGCAGTTTCTTTTTCTGGATATGATAATGTAGACCTGTATATATTCTGGTTAGCTTAAAACTGTATACATCATTTTTCATCTGAATTCCGCAAAAAATGTATTACCAGAATAGGAAGGATTTTACTGGATGACATTTAGTATCTTTCTTTCTTACATTTGTTTTACATATCCTTTTCTAAAAAGGAAAAATAAATAAATAAATAAAAGCTTTACTGCAAAAGCTCTCACCACTGTCCCTCCACATGACCCTGCTGGATGTTTAAAATAGTATACACTTTTGTTCAGCAAATAAAAAAACTGATATAGTAGAATCTCCCAACAGTGGACACTCATGGGGAATAAAAAAGTGGCCCCTATTGAAATATGTCCCTTATTGGGAAAAAGGCTCAACATTCTACCTAAATGACAGAATACTGTGCTATACTCACTCCAGAGTGTAATTACCTATAAATACAATAAAAATCAGTATTACAGTATAATCTCCCAGTCCTTTATCCCTCCCCTGTATTATTTCATCCCCCTTTTATACTCTATGCCATCTTATTCCCCTGTGCACTGTGCCAAATGATTCCCCCCTTACCCCATGCCACATCCTTTCCCCTTGATCCCCCCCTCCCCATGGAATTTCATTCCCCATTCATTAGACTCTGTGTAAATTCATCACCCCTCTTTATAAAGTGGCACAGGGGGATAAAGGGTGAATAAAATGGCACAGGGGGTGGTAAAGAGGTGGTGATTAATTTGCACAGAGGGCAATAAAGGGGGGATTAAATAGCACAGGGGAGGGATCAAGAGGAAATTATGTGGCACGGGGAGTAATAAAGGGGGGGGGGTGATTTGGCACTGAGGAATAAAGTGGCATTGGGGTGGGGGATCAGGGAAGGAGGTAGGGTGAATGATGTGGCCAGTGGATGTACAGAAGCAGGAGACCACTGTTTAAACATTGATCCTCTGCTTCTGTGCTGGGGCATTGGCTGTACCCCCCTGATGGCGACCCTGTATACAAGGTAGGGCCAGCACATAAGCCTGGTTGTTCCCTAATGGGTGTGTTTTGTCCCCTACTGGGTGTGTAAGCTATTGGGAATGCCCCCTATTCGGAGGGTGCAAATCCATTAAGTCTTATGGGACTCTGCCAGAGAATTAAAAAACTGTCCGCTATTGGGAGGTGTCCCCTATTGGGAGGTGTCCGCTAAGGGAGATTTTACTGTACTTTGCTGGATTGACAAAAACATGGTGTGAAAAAAGCCTAAGTAAATTGTGAGACCAGTTACTTGAATGGCCACTGTCACCAAAACTATATTTATAAATATAAGTATAAATCTCTAATACTATTTCATTAGTTTTTTCCAGTTTCCCTTAGAAAACTGCTCCTATAAAAGTGGCCACAAGAGGTCCTCATAAAATGTCCCACACCTGTTACTATGGTCTTTCCAACGTTAGCAACATCAGCATCTCAGTCGGAATACAGGAAGTGAGGGGGGATGGAGGTGGGATGAGGCTGTGTGCGAACACACAGAGCACAGGAGTGCAGACAGTGTGTGAGTTACTGTTATTGGCTGAGAGGAGGCCACACCCCCTCACACCTCCCCAGCTCTCACCAACATCGAGTGAGAGAAGGCAAATGATTCAGAGCCCAGCTCTGTCCATAGCATAGAGGAGAAGGAGCACAAGTGTGACAGCATGTTCAGCCTTATACAGCAACATGTACCCCAGTAGTAAGGAGATGTGGAGGTGGTTTGTTACCGTGTGCCAGCCCAGTAGTAAGGAGATGGCAAGGGGAGGGGGTTTGTTGCAATGTGCACCTCAGTAGTAAAAAAAAAATGTCACGAGGAGGAGGAGGAGGTTTGTTACAGTGTCTCACCCCAGTAGTAAGGAGATGGCATGAAAAAGCGGGTGTTAATGTGTGTTATCAGTGTGTGATCCCAGTAGTAATGACACTACATGAGAAGCAGGTTTGTTACAGTGTGTCACCCCAGTAGTAAGGAGATTACATGAGGAGGGGGTTTGTTACAGTGTCACCCCAGTAGTAAGCATGGGAAAGCTGGATAACATACATGTTGACAATTGTTGACAGCCATGTTGCTTGTTATTTAGCTTTACTAAATAGTAGAGGCCTGCATTGGGACTGGAATCCCGCAGGACACAACCCAAAATGTGCAGGCAATCATAAGGCTGTTGCGGGCGGGCGCGGGGGGTCAGGCCAAAATCCCGCACCACCATGGCAGCCTCAATATAAGTCTGACTCAGTGACTGTCTCACAGTGCTCCTGCCCTGTCTCCTCCCCCTGCCTCCACCACACCACCATTTTGTGGTGCGATCAGCCTGCCCTGGAGGATTGTCTACTCTGTACTCCTTCTCCTGCCAGCCTGGTAGGTCAGAGCTGCCACCAATGTTACTCAATTCACACACACAGTGCACTGCTATTTCTGAACTTCTATTTACATAGGGGTAAGGGCACTGCAGAGCATTGTACCCTAGCATCTTCTACAGACCCTAGGCTGCCACACTATGTGTATAGCAGTGTGTGTAGTATACATTCCTATACAGGTGGGGGTATGTGCAAAGCACTGCATCAATTAGTGACCTAGAGCCTCTGAGTCTTCACAGTCACTGCTATTCACATCTGTATATACACTAGAGTGCAATGCTCTGCACATACCACCACCAAACCCCCCCCCCCCCATATATGGCGGGCAGGATTGGGCAGAAAATTATCTGGAGCGGGTTGGAGCAGGATTGAAAAACCAGTCCCGCGCAGGGCTCTACTACATAGTGTATAAGGAGAACAGCAGGCAAACTCAAGTAATCCTTCTTCCTCTCTGTGTAACATGTTTACCATAAAATCAGAGAGGAAAGGGTTACAGAGCAGAGTGCAATGATTGGCTGAAAGCGCAGTGACACACAGTGAGGGAGGAAGTTTAGTCATGTACAGTGAGGGCAAGAGTGGGACACGCCCCTTCTCAGAAGATGAAAATTCGGTGTGATCTGATATAAGCTGATTTTAAAAGAAATACAGAAGCTAGACACATAAAAGTTATGTGTACATGATCAGGATAAGGTAATGAGTAACATATAACTTTTTTCCTGTGATATGAAAGGTACGCTTTAAGTCTGTAAATGATGAACCTGCAACAGAAGAGACAAACCTTTAAATCCATCAGGATAAACTTCGTGGAGAAATTTGGTAGTGATGTCTCCTTTAATGAAACGAGGTTGCGTAATAACTTCCCGAAGTAAAGGAATATTATGAGTCACACCTGAAAAACATAACATCATATAATAGAAGATTTGGGGATTATAAAACAAAAATATAAAAGTGCAATACTGACCAAAAAAGTACAAAGTTTTTGTATTTTTAAAATTTTAAATAAATAAATATTCATTCATTCAGTTTATGTGCACTTACTGAATTATGGTAATGATACAGTATGATGGGTTTACATTTGAGTCTCTCATGAAAGGCACCCCCTTACAAAATGCAACTGCTGGTTTCCCTGCAGGAATTTCAGCTGCAGGGTAAATGTGGTATTATACAGCACCATTCAGATAAACCGCACCATTCAGATAAACGCGCATTAGTGAGTATACCCCTTAGATTTTTGAAAATATTTTATTATATCTTTTTATGTGACAACACTGAAGAAATGACACTCCAATGCAATGTAAAGTAGTGAGTGCACAGCTTGTATAACAGTGTTCAAAAGGAGTCGTCTACTGAGTAGTCCATTGTGCCGGGCTGCAAAAAAAATAAAAAAATAAAAAAAATCCCAGCCCGGGCACGACGGACTCAAGATACTTTTCAGTAGACTACTCTAATAAAAGACAAGTCTCATGCCTGATATTACAGAGAAAAGTATCTCCTATCCACAGGATAGGGGATGTTTTAGATCGTGGGGGGTCCGAGCGATGTGGACCCCCACGATCGTTTGTACGGAGCCCCAGCTCTCAGAGCGATGTGTCACGCCCCCCCGCCCATATAGCTCTATGGGAGAGCCAACGATTGCTGAACGGCTCTCCCATAGAGATATATGGAAGGGGTGTGGCGGTCCCCGCTTCGGGCGGGGGTTGTGACACGCCACTCTCTGGGACAGCCGGGGCTTGTACAGATAATCGCAGGGGGCCAGAGCGCTCAGTACCCCCTGCAGATAGGGGATATGTTTTTCTGTAATGTCAGGCATGAGATTTCTTTAATGTAGCTGTCCCCTCAAAATACCTCAAAACATAGCTATGAATGTCTAGTTTGGAAATGTCCAAATCAAGCCCAATTAGCCATTTTCCTTTTCCTGTGTTATGTAACTCAGTGTCTCAGGTGAGAATGGGGAGCAGGTGTCAAATTTGGTGTCAAGTTTAACATGGTACCTCATGGCAAAGAACTCTCTGAGGATCTGAAAAAAAAAGAATTGTTGCTCTACATAAAGATGGCTTAGGTTAGAGTAGATGGCCAGGACCCAAAAACTGAGCAGCAGCACAGTAGGAAATACCATACAGCAGTTTCACAGGACAGGTTCCATTGAGAACAGGCCTCGCCGTGGTTGACATAAGAAGTTGAATGCACATGCCCAGTGTCCTATTCAGACTTTGCCTTTGGAAAATAGACACATGAGTGCTGCCAGCATTGCTGAAAGAGGTTAAATGGGTGGATGATCAGCCTGTCAGTGCTCAGACCATACGACAGACACTGAAGTAAATTGGTCGTCCAAGAAAACAATGTGCAATAGAAAGCTTGTAAACAGTTTGCTGAAGACAAGCAAACTAAGAACATGTCCTGTGGTCCAATGAGGCAAATATAAACTTATTTAGCTCACATGATGTCAAGAGTGTGTGGTGGCAATCAAAGGAGGAGTACAAAAACAAGTGTGTCTTGCCTACAGTCAAGCATGGTGGTGGGAGTGTCATGGTCTGGGTGCTGCTGGCACTGGGAAGCTACATTTCATTGAGGGAACCATGCATGCCAACATGTACTATGACATACTGAAGCAAAGCATGATCCCCCTCCATTCGAAGACTAGGTTGCAGGGGAGTATTCTGACAATAACCCCAAACACATCTCCAAGATGACCGTTGCTAAAGAAGCTGAGGGTAAAGAGGATGGACTGGCCAAGCATGTTTCTAGATCTAAACCCTATTAAACATTTGTGGGCATCCTCAAACGGAAGGTGAGGGAATGCAAAGTCTCAAACATCCACCAGCTCCGTGATGTCCTCATGGAGGAGTGACAGAACAATCAAGTGGCAACCTGTGAAGCTCTGGTGAACTCCATGCCCACAAGGCTTAAAGGAGTAGTCCAGTGGTGACTCAGTGGTGAGCAACTTATACCCTATCCTAAGGATAGGGGATAAGTTGCAGATGGCGGGGGGTCCGACCGCTGGGGCCCCCTGCGATCTCCTGTACGGAGCTCCGACAGCCCGCGGGAAGGGGGCGTGTCGACCTCCGCACGAGGCGGCGGCTGACACGCCCCCTCAATACAACTCTATGGCAGAGCCGAAGCACTGCCTTCGGCAATCTCCGGCTCTGCCATTGAGATGTATTGAGGGGGCGTGTCGGCCGCCGCTTCGTGCGGGGGTCGACACCCGCTATCTCGGCGGAGAGCCGGGGCCCCGTACAGAGAGATCGCAGGGGGCCCCAGAGGTCGGACCCCCCGCGATCTCAAACTTATCCACTATCCTTAGGATAGGGGGTAAGTTTTTCACCACTGGAATACCCCTTTAAAGGGGTGCTCCACTAAAAAACATATATTTTTTTTAAATCAACTGGTGCCACAAAGTTAAATTACTTCTATTTAAAATTCTTAATCCTTTCAGTACTTATCAGCTGCTGTATACTACAGAGGAAGTTATTTTCTTTTTTGAATTTCCTTTCTGTCTGACCACAGTGCTCTCTGATGACACCTCTGTCAATTTTAGGAACTGTCCAGAGTAGAAGCAAATCCCTATAGCAAACTGCTCCTGCACTGGATAGTTCATGACATGGACAGAGGTGTCAGCAGAGAACAATGTGGTCAGACAGAAAGGAAATTCAAAAACAAAAGAACTTTCTGTGTAACATACAGCAGTTGATAAGTACTGGAAGGATTAAGCTTTTTAAAAATAAGTAATTTACAAATCTGTTTAACTTTCTGGCACCAGATGATAAAATTTTTTTTTTTCGAGTGGAGCCACAGCCACAGAAAAAAACAATTCTATTACAGTCCTTCTGGTCATACATTACCAGTAATGCTAATCACAATGTAAAGCCTACACAGTCAATTTAGGGTCTAATTTTTAGACCACTGTGAGAATTCAATTAAGCGTTCTCCATAAGCTAAGCATGTATTGTGCTTTGCCGCATTTTTATGTGTTCACAAGGTGAATCATTACCCATTTGGCCACACGATGATTGGCCTCTTAACAGCCAGCCAGCACCCTGCACTATATTGACAAGGCACATTAATCCTGAAACAGCTGTCTATAGGGGAGTATTATTTCCTTCTGGAGGGATTTCTGGCTCTGCATACCTTCCCAGTCATGTTCTAAGACTCTAAGGTCAGTGCTTCACTCCAAAATTAAAGAGTACCTGTCATGTTGTTAATTAATGTATTAGAAACAACTTTGTAATAACCTTTATTTATATATTTATTTTGACTTTTGAAAACTGACTAGTAGGGGACCTCCCTACATGTCCTGGCCGCAAGTCTCTCATAGAGTTCAGACACATGCACGAGTCCTAACTCTCATAGTGCAGCCTGGACACTGACAAGCACAGCGCGGCTCCCTGCCTGTCAATCAGACAGATGGGAGCAAGCACTGTGCACACTGCATGGCACACCACAGCCACATTGAACACTGCCTGCAGTGAGCAAGCCTTGAAAGAGGATTATGAAGATGAAAATGGGGTAATGAAGAGGATAACATACCAGCAGCATAATATAAAGCAATGGAGATGGTGGCAGGTACTATTTAAGGGAAAGTTAGCTGCTTTGCAGAGAAATTATTTTATGTAAAAAAAAAAAAGCACAATAAAAATGCAGTGTGAAAACAATGCTTAACCCCTTAAGGACCAGGCCATTTTACACCTTAAGGACCAGAGCGTTTTTTGCAATTCTGACCACTGTCACTTTAAACATTAATAACTCTGGAATGCTTTTAGTTATCATTCTGATTCCGAGATAGTTTTTTCGTGACATATTCTACTTTAACTTAGTGGTAACATTTTATGGTAACTTGCATCCTTTCTTGGTGAAAAATCCCAAAATTTGATGAAAAAAATGAAAATTTTGCATTTTTCTAACTTTGAAGCTCTCTGCTTGTAAGGAAAATGGATATTCAAAATAATTTTTTTTGATTCATATATAAAATATGTCTACTTTATGTTTGCATCATAAAATTTATGAGTTTTTACTTTTGGAAGACACCAGAGGGCTTCAAAGTTCAGCAGCAATTTTGAAATTTTTCACAAAATTTTCAAATTCGCTATTTTTCATGGACCAGTTCAGGTTTGAAGTGGATTTGAAGGGTCTTCATATTAGAAATACCCCATAAATGACCCCATTATAAAAACTACACCCCCCAAAGTATTCAAAATGACATTCAATAAGTGTATTAACCCTTTAGGTGTTTCACAGGAATAGCAGCAAAGTGAAGGAGAAAATTCACAACCTTCATTTTTTACACTCGCATGTTCTTGTAGACCCAATTTTTGAATTTTTGCAAGGGGTAAAAAGGAGAAAATTTTTACTTGTATTTGAAACCCAATTTCTCTCAAGTAAGCACATACCTCATATGTCTATGTTAATTGTTCAGCGGGCGCAGTAGAGGGCTCAGAAGGGAAGGAGCAACAAATGGTTTTTGGGGGGCATGTCACCTTTAGGAAGCCCCTATGGTGCCAGGACAGCAAAAAAAACACACATGGCATACCATTTTGGAAACTAGACCCCTCAGGGAATGTAACAAGTGGTAAAGTAAACCTTAATATCCCACAGGTGATTCACGACTTTTGCATATGTAAAAAAAATATTTTTTACCTAAAATCCTTGGTTTCCCAAAAATTTTACATTTTTAACCCCTTAACGACGCAGGACGTATATTTACGTCCTGCGCCGGCTCCCGCGATATGAAGCGGGATCGCGCCGCGATCCCGCATCATATCGCGTCGGTCCCGGCGCTCATCAACGGCCGGGACCCGCGGCTAATACCACACATCGCCGATCGCGGCGATGTGCGGTATTAACCCTTTAGAAGCGGCGGTCAAAGCTGACCGCCGCTTCTAAGGTGAAAGTGAAAGTGACCCGGCTGCTCAGTCGGGCTGTTCGGGACCGCCGTGGTGAAATCGCGGCGTCCCGAACAGCTGACAGGACACCGGGAGGGCCCTTACCTGCCTCCCCGATGTCCGATCGGCGAATGACTGCTCCGTGCCTGAGATCCAGGCAGGAGCAGTCAAGCGCCGATAACACTAATCACAGTGTGTGCAGTGTTATAGGTCCCTATGGGACCTATAACACTGCAAAAAAAAAGTAAAAAAAAAAAAGTGTTAATAAAGGTCATTTAACCCCTTCCCTAATAAAAGTTTGAATCACCTCCCTTTTGCCATAAAAAAATATAAAACAGTGTAAAAAAATAAATAAATAAATAAATAAACATATGTCCGCCCTGTACGTGGAAAAATAAAAAAGTTATAGGGGACGGAAGATGACATTTTTAAACGTATAAATTTTCCTGCATGTAGTTATGATTTTTTCCAGAAGTGCGACAAAATCAAACCTATATAAGTAGGGTATCATTTTAACCGTATGGACCTACAGAATAATGATAAGATGTAATTTTTACCGAAATATGCACTGCATAGAAACGGAAGCCCCCAAAAGTTACAAAATGGCGTTTTTTCTTAGATTTTGTCGCACAATGATTTTTTTTTCTGTTTCGCCGTGCATTTTTGGGTAAAATGACTAATGTCACTGCAAAGTAGAATTGGCGACGCAAAAAATAAGCCATAATATGGATTTTTAGGTGGAAAATTGAAAGGGTTATAATTTTTAAAAGGTAAAGAGGAAAAAACAAAAGTGCAAAAACGGAAAAACCCTGAGTCCTTAAGGGGTTAAAAAGCATAATAGCAGAAAATACCCCCCAAAATTTGAAGCCCAATTTCTCCCGATTCAGAAAACACCCCATATGGGGGTGAAAAGTGCTCTGCTGGCGCACTACAGGTCTCAGAAGAGAAGGAGTCACATTTGGCTTTTTGAAAGCAAATTTTGCTCTGGGGGCATGCCGCATTTAGGAAGCCCATATGGTGCCAGAACAGCAAAAAAAAACAACACATGGCATACCATTTTGGAAACTAGACCCCTCGGGGAGCGTAACAAGGGGTAAAGTGAACCTTAATACCCTACAGGTGTTTCACGACTTTTGCATATGTAAAAAAAAAAAATTTGAGGCCTAAATTAGGGACTTGCATAGGGGTGGACATAGGGGTATTCTACGCCAGTGATTCCCAAACAGGGTGCCTCCAGCTGTTGTAAAACTCCCAGCATGCCTGGACAGTCAACGGCTATCTGGCAATACTGGGAGTAGTTGTTTTGCAACAGCTGGAGGCTCCGTTTTGGAAACAGTGGCGTACCAGACGTTTTTCATTTTTATTGGGGAGGGGGGCTGTGTAGGGGTATGTGTATATGTAGTGTTTTTTACTTTTTATTTTATTTTGTGGTAGTGTAGTGTAGTGTAGTGTTTTTAGGGTACAGTCGCACGGGCGGGGGGGGGGGGGGGTCACAGTAGTTTCTCGCTGGCAGTTTAAGCTGCGGCAGAAAATTTGCCACAGGTCAAACTTGCAGCCGGATACTTACTGTAAACCTCTGCCCATGTGAGTGTACCCTGTACGTTCACATTGGGGAGGGGGGGAACATCCAGCTGTTGCAAAACTACAACTCCCAGCATGTAGGGTCTATAAGTGCATGCTGGGAGTTGTAGTTTTGCAACAGCTGGAGGCTCCGTTTTGGAAACAGTGGCGTACCAGACGTTTTTCATTTTTATTGGGGAGGGGGGCTGTGTAGGGGAATGTGTATATGTAGTGTTTTTTACTTTTTATTTTATGGTAGTGTAGTGTTTTTAGGGTACAGTCGCACGGGCGGGGGTTCACAGTAGTTTCTCGCTGGCAGTTTGAGCTGCGGCAGAAGATTTGCCGCAGCTCAAACTTGAAGCCGGATACTTACTGTAATCCTCCGCCCATGTGAGTGTACCCTGTCCGTTCACATTGGGGGGGGGGGGAGAAACATCCAGCTGTTGCAAAACTACAACTCCCAGCATGTACGGTCTATCAGTGCATGCTGGGAGTTGTAGTTTTGCAACAGCTGGAGGCACACTGGTTGTGAAACACCGAGTTTGGTAACAAACTCAGTGTTTTGCAACCAGTGTGCCTTCAGCTGTTGCAAAAGCTACAACCCCCAGCATGTACGGACAGCGGAAGGGCATGCTGGGTCTTGTAGTTATGCAACAGCTGGAGGCATACTACTTTGGCTGGGGATGCTGGGGATTGTAGTTATGCAACAGCTGGAGACACACTGGTTTGCTAATTAACTCAGTGTGCCTTCAGCTGTTGCAAAACTACAACTCTCAGCAGTCACCGACAGCCAACGGGCATGCTGGGAGTTGTAGTTATGCAACCACCAGATGCACCACTACAACTCCCAGCATGCACTTTAGCTGATTGTGCAAGCTGGGAGTTGTAGTTATACAACAGCTGAAGGTACACTTTTCCATAGAAAAATTGTGCCTCCAGCTGTTGCAAAACCATAAGTCCCAGCATGCCCATAAGGGAATGTTGGGAGTTGTAGTGGTCTTCCTCCTCCTGTTTGCAAGCTGGGAGCTGTTGCTAAGCAACAGCAGGAGGCTGTCACTCACCTCCTGCTGCTGCTGATCCATGCCGCGCAGGTCAGTCCCGCCGCCGCCGTCGCTCCTGGGGCCCCGATCCCAACATTAATGCCGGGGATCGGGGTCCCCAGCACCCGGGGTGCACGTCCCGCACCCGCTCACGTCCTCCGGAAGAGGGGCGGAGCGGGTTGAGGGAGTGACACCCGCAGCAGGCGCCACCTCACCCCTGCTAAGCCAGTAATTCCGGGTCACTGGAGACCCGATTGACCCGGAATCGCCGCAGATCGCTGGACTGAATTGTCCAGCGATCTGCGGCCATCGCCGACATGGGGGGGCATAATGACCCCCCTGGGCGATATGCCGCGATACCTGCTGAACGATTTCAGCAGGCATCGGGCACCGGCTCCCCTCCGGCTAGGGGCGGGGGGGCCAGGAATGGACAGGACGTACTCCTACGTCCTCGGTCCTTAAGGACTCGGAAACAGGGGCGTAGGAGTACGTCCATTGTTCTTAAGGGGTTAAGGGTGCTCTAACACATGGCACTACAGGCTGCAAGCTCCATATGTGCTCCATAATTGCAGTGGCACCTGGACTTGCTGCTTTGAGTAATGGCTGTTCTGGTGCAGGCCGCAATTTTTTGTGAACAGCAAGTGAAAGTGGCAGTGGCTGGCACTTTTCACTGATAATTGTGAGCAGCATTTGAGTTTGCTACTACTTAACCACTTAAGGACACAGCCCACTTTGGCATTAAAGGGCACAGCCTTTGTGTGTTCTTGTTTCTTCCTCCTTGCCTTCTAAAAATCATTACTTTTTTATACTTCCATCCGCAGACCCACTTGAGGGCTTGTTTTTTGTGTGTCCAATTGTACTTTGTAATGACATCACTAATTTTACCATAAAATGTACAGCAAACCCCAAAAATGATTATGTGTGAGGAAATTGAAAATAAAATAAATGAAATTTAGCAAGGTTTCGTTTTGACGCTGTACACTTTACAGTAAAAATGACATTCTGTGTGTTAATACGATTAAAATGATATCCATGATTATATACTTTCCTATTATTTTACTAATTAAACAAAAAAAATATATATATATATAACTTTTTCACAAAATAAGTATTTTGACCCCCTATAATGTTCTTATTTTTCCATATATGGGCCTGTATGAGGGCTCATTTTTTGAGCCATGATCTGTAGTTCTTGTTGGTACCACTTTTGCATCTGATCACATTTTATTTGGATTGTTTTGGAATGTGATGTGACCACTTCTTCTGACACATTAAGCACTGTCATTTTTTTGTGGATTAGACTTGTGATCACATGACCCAGGTATAGTAATAAAACACATGGATGCAGCTGTGCTGGGAAAAAACAAAAACTAGTAATGTTAGGAGTGCATGAACAAAAACCACTCCAACAACCTGGAAAGCTTCCCTAATACATTACAAACCATGTGTCAAAGAATACAGACATGTATACACTGCTAAACTATGTATATGAAATAAAATAGATCAGATATTTTTTTCTGAGAAGTGGGCAATTAAATTTATGAACAAAGCATAACAATGTAAATTACATATAATTTAAATGACCTATAGATCATCTTGTAAGTAGTCTGTAATGCAATATGTATTTATACAGTAACTAACTTCTCCATTCTGAAGTGGGAGTGTGCCACCAGTTTACACTAAATGCAATCTCTTAGATCTCTGATGGATCATGACCTTTGTAAATGTTCATAAGGTCTTCCATCTGTGTGTGAATTATTGCTACTCTAAATAAAGAAGGAACCTACAACAGCTTCTTTAGACTACCTGCTGCTATCAAAACATTAGCCAGACATGACCATTACACATTCAAAAGGATCAAACAAAGGCCAAGGTCAAATAGGACATGTGGTTACCTACCAAAAAGAATGGGTTTAGCTTAGGGGGCCCTGATCACATATGAATTTTTTTTTTTTTTTTTTTTTTTAGGGGTTTATAACTCCTCTGATGATAAAGGCAACCTGTCAGTTTGATAATATGGGTTGTGTTCAGTGTACTTACTATGATGAGGGGGAGGGATGTACACATTTAATGCATGGGTGGGGTGTGACAATGTGCTGGAGAAGATGGCTGCTGAGTCCTCTTGGCCTCCCTGCCATCGCTCTCCTGTTGGAGCCCTGTAGTCTCCTATGGCAACCCCTCTGCTGCACAGCCATTGAAACTGCACCGGAAAGGCCTCTTACAAAGCTAAATTAAACGCCTACTTCACCCCTCATAGGATCCCACCCTCCCAGATGAACACCCCTGTCCCGCCTGCTGTGGTGACTACTTCCTGGGATGCTTTCTCTGATTTTGAAGTGGACTGCTCTGGGGTGCCTGGCCCTTCTGGAGTGCCACCGGAATGGGGACAAATTATTTCCCAAATCCCCACCAAGGAGTATTTTCGCTCTCTGGTTTCCGAAGTTCAGGAGACCTGTCGGGCTGAAATTTCTACTCTCCGACAAAAAGTACAGTCCTCAAATGGTCTCTATTCGGTGGTCAAGGAGCGAACAGTAAAGGAGGAAAGGAGGGGGGGGGGATAAAGTTTAGTGGTATAGATGGGATTAGACCATAGAGCGATATTTAATGATAAAAATTTAAATATGAATATATATATATATATATATATATATATATATATATATTCATGCTTTTTGCCTTTCATCCCATTCCCCCCATCATGGTCGGGTGCGTATTTCTTAATGTTAAAGGGCCTCAACTCCCGTGTTAAGAGGCATTAGGTGCAGAGGGAGCTATTCTCCCTGAAGGCTGATATTGTCTTTCTTCAGGAGACGCACTTTGACCCTTTTAGAAACTTCCAATTCCTCTCCCATTTCTCACCCCAAGTGTTTATGCCACTGCTGAATGCAAGACTGTGGGTGTTGCGATTCTCATCTTTCGGACCTGCCCTCTCCAGAACACCTCTTTCTGCGGACCTGAGGGGCAGATTTGTTACTGTTGAGGGCATACTAGGAGGTAAGACACTATGGCTTTGTAATGTCTATGCACTGAACACTGCCCAACTGCCCTTTTTGCGCAGGGTTTTTAACAAAGTCCACAAATACCCACCCTCTGCTTTAGTTGAGGGGGGGGGGGAGGGATTTTAAATTGTCTTTTCCCCAGCGATAGACCACCTCTCCCTTACTGCTAGTCCCCCATCTTCTGTCCAACGAGCCTTGCAACTGCATTTCGTTGTTTAATTGACTCTTTTTCACTGTACAACCTTTGGCGCATTAACTATCCACCGGACATGTCTTTCTTTTTTCTCTCATCCCCATAAATCCCACACCCACATTATTCGGGAACACGCCTGTGGTCCGTATGCTCTAGGGTACCTCTATGGAGCCAATCTCAATGTCGGATCTTGGTCCAGTAGTATTTTCATTCTCATTTTTTTTCTTCTCCCCTTCGACAATGCCACTGGTGTCTCAATGAGTCCCTTCTTGTACACATCCCGTGACACTATTAAAATGTGTATTGAGGACTATTTTGTGACCAATAATGGGTCGGTCTCTTTTCAGGCTATGCTGTGGGAAGCAAATATGGCGGTAGTCCAGATTCACTGTATAGCCCTCGGCTCTCGACTGAAAAAGGATGCCTTGGCCCAAGTCCATGATAGGGAGGCTGGAGGCATCTATGGTGACCAACCCCTCTCTTCCAATGCTGTGGAGACTGGTGGCGGCAAGATCTAGACCAGGAGATTTAGCTTTCCGTAAGCTGGAACATCTCCTTCTCTACTCTAAGCAGCGGTTCTATGAGAAGGGTAATAAGGTAGCCACCTTACTTGCCTGGACCCTTAGGGAGCAAGCTGTGACCAGTCTCCGCCGGAACTAAAAGACGCTATAGAATGCCTTCGTTACCACCCGAGGGACTATTGTTTGACCATTGTACTCTCTCCCATCACAGCTGCCGTTTTATCTAGCTTTGCAATCTCTGGAGGAATGGGACTCTCTCAATAATCCAATGACTTCGGAGGAAGTACTCGATAGAATTAAATCTTTGCCATTTTATCTTTGCCATTGCATCTTTGTATTACAAGACTTTGTCGCGTAGTTAGTCGCCAAACTGGTCCCTCTCTTTAAAGGGGTACTCCGAAACAGACTGTCCAAAGGATTGGGGATAAGATGTCTGATTGGGGAAAAGATGCACAGAGCCAGTTTTGCTCTGTAGTGATGACGGCGGGGGGCCGCTGCAGAGATCGTAGGGGTCCCCAGCAGCGGGATCCCCGTAATTAGTACCCCTTTAATTCTTTTATGGATGGGTCAGGGATCCCTCAGTCTCCCCTCTATTTCTATATAACCCTCCATTCCCATGCCTGGTAAGAACCACCACGACTGCTCCAGCTATAGGCCTATTTCCCTTCTTAACTCAGATTTAAAGATATTTGCTAAGCTTCTTGGAAATCTGCTATGCTTCCATTTGCCTTCCCTTGTCCATAAAGATCAAGTGGGTGTTGTCCCCTGGGGGAAACCACGAGAAGGGTTACGGACCTCATAGATGTGGTTAATCGTCAATCCGAAGAGGCCGTGCTGCTGAGTTTAGAAGCTGAAAATGCCTTTGATAGGCTGGGTTGGCCATTTGTGTTCGCCACCATTCAGAAGTATGGCCTCTCTGGTAGATTCCTCATGAAGCTGAGAGGCCTTTATTCGAATCCTACAGCCTCCATTTAAACTCCCACATCAGATGTCCGCTAGGTTCAATCTATGAAACGGTATCCTCCATGGATGCTTGCTATCCCCACTAATTTTTGTCCTTTGCATAGAGTCCCTTGCCATCTGGTGTGATTCTGATATTTATGGTGCCCGTTTGCATGATAGGGAATTTAAGATTGGTCTATTTGCGGACGATGTTCTCCTCACCCTTTCAAGTACATTGATCTCTCAATCCAACTTCTCTAGAGCCCTGGAGTCATGTTTTGGGCCGGAATCGAGCTGGTCAGCCCCTTTAAGGTCCCCGAAGGTGTAAAGATGACTCTACAAAGTATGTGGAGTTTCTGACTGAACATTTTCTTCCCTGGTACAGAAGGAAGAACTATGCTTTCCGTAATAAAATCATCTTATTGCATGACAATGCACCATCTCATGCTGCAAAGAATACCTCTACATCAATGGCTGCTATGGGGTTAAAAGGAGAGAGTCATGGTGTGGCCTCCATCCTCCCCTGACCTCAATCCTATTGAGAACCTTTGGAGCATCCTCAAGCAAAAGATCGATGAGGGTGGAAGGCAGTTTACATTCAAACAGAAGCTCTGGGAGGCTATTCTGACATCTTGCAAACAAATTCAAGCAGAAACGGTCCAAAACTCACAAGTTCAATGGATGCAAGACTTGTGAAGCTGCTATCAAATAACGGGTCCTACAGTGGGGATCAAAAGTTTGGGCACCCCAGGTAAAAATTTGCATTAATGTGCATAAAGAAGCCAAGGAAAGATGGAAAAATCTCCAAAAGGCATCAAATTACAGATTAGACATTCTTATATGTCAACAAAAGTTAGATTTTATTTCAATCATTTACACATTTAGAATAAAAGAAAACAAAAAAATGGCGTCTGCAAAAGTTTGGGCACCCTGCAGAGTTAATATCTTGTACTGCCCCCTTTGGCAAGTATCACAGCTTGTAAACGCTTTTTGTAGCCAGCCAAGAGTCTTTAAATTCTTGTTTGAGGTATCTTTACCCATTCTTTCTTACAAAAGTCTTCCAGTTCTTTGAGATTTCTGGGCTGTCTGTCACGCACTGCTCTTTTACGGTCTATCCATAAATTTTCAATCATGTTGAGGTCAGGATATTGTGAAGGCCATGGCAAAACCTTCAGTTTATGCCTCTTGATGTAATCCCCCGTGGATTTCGAGGTGTGTTTAGGATAATTATCCATTTGTAGAAGCCATCCTCTCTATAACTTCAGCTGTTTTACAGATGGCATCAAGTTAGCATCCAAAATTTGCTGAAATTTTATTGAATCAATTTTTCCTTCTACTCATGAGATGTTCCCTGTGCCACTGGCTGCAATACAACCCCAAAGCATGATTGATCCACCCCCATGCTTAACAGTTGGACAGAGGTTATTTTGATTAAATTCTGTTCCCCTTCAACAAACGTACCTTTGCTCATTCTGGCCAAAAAGTTCAATTTTAACCTCATCAGTCCACAGAACTTGTTTCCGAAATGCATCAGGCTTGTCTATATGTTCATTTGCAAAGTTCAAACGCTGATTTTTGTGGTGAGGACGTAGAAAAGGTTTTCTTCTGATGACTCTTCCATGAAGACCAAATTTGTACAAGTATCTCTTTATAGTGGAATAGTGTACCACAACTCCAGTGTCTGCCAGATCTTTCTGGAGGGATTGTGCAGTCAAACATGGGTTTTGAATTGTATTTCTCATAATCCTGCGAGCTGTTCTCTCTGATATTTTTCTTGGTCTTCCAGATCTTGCTTTAACTTCTACTGTTCCTGATGACTGCAATTTCTTAATTACATTCCAAACAGAGGATATTGACATCTGAAAATGTTTTGCTATCTTATAGCTTTCTCCAGCTTTGTGAGCGTCAACTATTTTCAGTTTCAGATTTCTAGACAATTGCTTAGAAGAACCCATGGTGATGATTGTTGGGGCAAGGTCAGATGAGTCTGGGCATTTAAAACCTTTGAGATTGACATCACCTGGTCTTCCCAGATGATGATTGAGAACAATCCATGACACTGGCAGGTCTCAGCTTTGCAAAGGGGGCAGTGCATGCTATAAATTCTGCAAGGTTCCCAAACTTTTGCAGACACCATTTTTTTGTTTTCTGTTATTTTGAAAGTGTAAATGATGGAAATAAAATCTAACTTTTGTTGACATATTATAAGAATGTGTAATCTGTAATTTGATGCCTTTTGGAGATTTTTCCATCTTTCCTTGGCTTATTTATGCACATTATTAATTTTTTTTTACCTGGGGTGCCCAAACTTTTGATCACCACTGTATGTTAAAATGTAACGTGACCTGTTAAATGTTTAAAAAAGTTAAAATGTTGTTAATAGTTTGATTGAAGTAGCTTTTGATTTCAGTAAATATGCTGCAAACACAACAAATGACAATTTTCAGTTCTTTACAACCTATAAAGTGTTTTGAAACTTACTGTGTGTAATAATTTGAAACCGTGCATTTTAAGTTTTTATGTTAAAAACAAAAAATACTGTTATTAGGAGGTTTGTTCAATAAAATTTGAACTGTACTATTAATTGTTGATAACATGAGAATTATGCTGACTGTTATTTACATCATTATAATTATTTTTTAGTCCCCATAGGGGGCTATAACATGCAATAGCATAGCATTGATCAGTGATATCAGTGGTCTGCTACTCTAGCCTGCCATCACTGGCCAGAGCCTCAGAACACCGTTCTGATGGCGAGGAGGCAGGAAAGGACCCTCCCACAGGTAAACTCAGCTGATTTCACCACGGGTTATTTGAGAGTTGTCTGCATCGAGCGGCCGTGGTTGTGACATCATGCCCTCTCCATTTACGTCTATGGGAGAGGACGTGATGGCTGTGGTTGGGCAACCACAGCTGTCACGCCCCCTCTTATACACATGAATGGAGGGGGCATAATATCATGACCATGGCAACTCGACACAGACAACTTTCAAATGAACTGAAAACAAAGATTGTTCATTATTATGGTTAAGGAGAAGGCTACAAAAAGCTATCACAGATTTAAGCTGTCAATGTCCACTGAGGGGGAACATAATGAGGAATGGGAACATAATGAGGAAATAGAAGACCATAGGCACAGTTCTTGTTAAGGCCAGAAGTGGCAGGTCAAGTAAAATATTGGAGAAGGCGTAGGATGGTGAGAACTAGGGATCGACCAATTATCGGATTGGCAGATATTAACGGCCGATATTCCCGATTTTGTAGGTTATCGGTATCGGCATCTAACCTTGCCGATAAGCGGCCCGGACATCCCTGTGTCCCGAAAGATGTTTTCGGGACACAGGGATGCCCCCGTCAACTCTCTGCGGCCACGCGTTAAGTTTAAAAATGAAGGGGCTGCCGGGAGATCACTGATGTCCCGTGCGTGCGCTCATAGCAACGGAGGTGCGGAGGAGCAGAACATGGAGGTGGAAGACACGCGCTGGCCAGCATGGTAAGTGACCAGCAGCACGTCAGCTTCGGTGCTCAGACCACCGCTCCTCGGGTCCCGGGACCTACTGCTATGACCGGACCGGAGGAGTGGTGGTCAGAGCACTGACGTGAGGCAGTACACAAGGCACACAGCCTCCAGCCATACAATGTATATGGCTGGAGGCTGGATGTTTGTGGGGGAACATACTGCACCTAATGTGGGGAACTATACTGCCAACCTAATGTGTGGGACTATACTGCCAACCTAATGTGTGGGACTATACTGAGAAAAAACCCTGCCTAAAAACACTACACTACACAAAATGAAGGGAAAAACACTACATACACACTAGGGATGTAAGAAAAAATCGATTTGCGCGATTATCGCGATTTTTTGTTCCGCGATACTGAATCGATTTTAAAATTCTGAGAATCGATTTTTTTTTAAATAAATTATTATAATTAACATTTACTGTATTTCACTCACTGAGTCACAGTCCTATTTGTCTGTCTTATTTTTCTTTTATAACACTTAAACTCCTGACCACTAGTTGGCAGTGTACCTGTTATCAGCTCTGTCCCACTCGCAGGCTGCTACCGCGAGACTACAGACTCAGAACAAACAGGAAGGAGAACGTACGCAGTCTACGCACTCACAGGACAACACACGCGGGATCTTGTTCTTTCTCAGCTGCGAGTCGCAGCTGAGAAAGAACAAGATCCCGTGAGAGTTGTCCTGTGAGTGCGTATGTTCTCCTTCCTGTTTGGTCTGAGTCTGTAGTCTCGCGGTAGCTGCTGCAGAGTGAACGCTGCATCAACATGACTTTGTAAGTCCTCATTGTTCTTAAGAAAAAATAAATGTATATTTAATACAGTACATCTTTGTGTGAATGTAGTATTGATGTGTAGAATAAGTTTTCCCAAGCTTTTAATAGGGAATATGGCGATATATCGCCATCATGACAATATCGCGATATATTGAATCGCCACCCTGGTATCGCGATTCGAATCGAATCGCCAAATTATTGGCAATTCACACCCCTAATACACACACACGTACATTGCCCCCCCCCCCCAAATAAAAATGAAAAACGTCCAGCACGGCAGTGTTTCCAAAATGGAGCCTCAAGTTGTTGCAAAACAACAACTCCCAACATTTCTGGACAGCCACTGACTGTCCAGGCATGCTAGGAGTTTAGCAACAGCTGGATGCACCCTGTTTGGCAATCACTGGCGTAGAATTTTCTTGGTAGCGGAGGCAATTGTAACGCTTGCATCCAAGTCCACCCGTATGCAAATCCCTCATTTAGGCCTCAAATGCACATGGCGCTCTCTCACTTCAGAGCCCTGTTGTATTTCAAGGAAACAGTTTAGGGCCAAATATGGGGTATTTCCGTAATCGGGAGAAATTGCACTACAAATTTTGGGGGGGCTTTTTCTCCTTTTACCCCTTATGAAAAGGAAAAGTTGGGGGTTACACCAGCCTGTTAGTGTAAAAAAAAAAAATGTTTACACTAACATGCTGGTGTTGCCCTATACTTTTTATTTTCACAAGCAGTAAAAGGAAAAAAAGCCCCCTAAAATTAGTAACGCAATTTCTCCTGAGTACGGAGATACCCCATATGTGGGCATAAAACGCTCTGCGGGGGCACAATAAGGCTCAGGAGTGAGAGTGCACCATGTACATTCGAGGCCTAAATTGGTGATTTGCACAGGGGTGGCTGATTTTACAGTGGTTCTGACATAAACACAAAAAACAAATACCCACATGTGACCCCATTTTGGAAACTACACCCCCCACGGAACGTAACAAGGGGTATAGTGAGCCTGAACACCCCACAGGTGTTTGACGAATTTTCATTAAAGTTGGATGGGAAAATGAAAAAAAAAAAAAATGTTTTCACTAAAATGCTGGTGTTACCCTAAATTTTTAATTTTCACAAGGGAAAATAGGAAAAAAGCCCCCCAAAATGTGTAACCCCATTTCCTCTGAGTAAGAACATACCCTATATGTGGATGTAAAGTGCTCGGCGGGCGCACTACAATGCTCAGAATAGAAGGAGCGCCATTGGGATTTTGAAGAGAAAATGTGTCCGGAATTGAAGGCCACATGAGTTTACAAAGCCCCTATAGTGCCAGAACAATGGACCCCCCCCCCACATGTGACCCCATTTTGGAAACTACAACCCTCGTGTAATGTAATAAGGGGTACAGTGAGCATTTACGCCCATCATGTGTCTGACAGATTTTTGGAACAGTGATCCGTGAAAATGAAAAATGTAATTTTTCATTTGCACAGTTCACTGTTCCAAAGATCTGTTAAACGCTAGTGGGGTGTATATATTCACTGCACCCCTTATTAAATTCTGTGAGGGGTGTAGTTTCCAAAATGGGGTCATATGTGGGGGGGGGTCCACTGTTCTGGCACCACAGGGGGCTTTGTAAACGCACATGGCCCCTGACTACCATTCCAAACGAATTCTCTTTCCAAAAGCTCAATGGCGCTCTTCCTCTTCAGAGCATTGTATTTTGCCCGCAGAGCATTTTATGTCCTAACATGGGGTATTTCCATACTCCGAAGAGATGGGGTTACAAATTTTGGGGGGTATTCTCTCCCATAACCCTTTGTAAAAATGGTAAATTTGGGGAAGAAACTGCACTTTAGTGAAAAAAATGTTTTTTTTCATTTACACATCAGATTTTAACGAAAAGTCGTCAAACACCTGGGTGGTGTTAAGGCTCACTGGACTCCTTGTTACGTGCCTTGAGGGGTGCAGTTTCCAAAATGGTATGCCATGTGGGGTTTTCTGCTGTTCTGGCACCATAGGGGCTTCCTAAATGTGACATGCCCCCCAAAAACCATTTCAGCAAAATTCACTCTCCAAAATCCCATTGTTGCTCCTTCCCTTCTGAGCCCTCTACTGCGCCCGCCGAACACTTGACATACACATATGAGGTATTTCCTTACTCGAGAGAAATTGGGTTACAAATTTTTGGAGGCTTTTTCTCCTATTACCACTTGTAAAAATTCAAAAACTGGGTCTACAAGAACATGAGACTGTAAAAAATGAAGATTTTGAATTTTCTCCTTCACTTTGCTACTATTCATGTGAAACACCTAAAGGGTTAACAAACTTACTGAATGTCATTTTGGATACTTTGAGTGGTGCAGTTTTTATAATTGGGTCATTTGTGGGGTATTTCTAATAGGATGGCCCTTCAAATCCACTTCAAACCTTAACTGGTCCCTGAAAAATTCGATTTTGAAAATTTTGTGAAAAATTGGAAAATTGCTGCTGAACTTTGAAGCCCTCTGATGTCTTCCAAAAGAAAAAACATGTCAACTTTATGATGCAAAAATAAAGTAGACATATTGTATTTGTGAATCAATATATAATTTATTTGGAATGTCTATTTTCCTTACAAGCAGAGAGCTTCAAAGTTAGAAAAATGCTAAATTTTCAAATTTATCATCAAATTTCGGAATTTTTCACCAAGAAATAATGCAAGTATCGACAAAAATTTACCACTACCATAAAGTAGAATAAGTCACGAAAAAACAATCTCGGAATCAAATTTATAAGTAAAAGCATCCCAGAGTTATTAATGCTTAAAGTGACAGTGGTCAGATTTGCAACAAATGCTCCCGTCCTTAGGGTTATAATGGGCTCCATCCCCAAGGGGTTAAAGGGGTTATCCAGGAAAAACTTTTTTTTTTTTTTTTTTTTTTACTGGCTCCAGAAAGTTAAACAGATTTGTAAATTACTTCTATTAAAAAAATCTTAACCCTTTCAGTACTTATGAGCTGCTGAAGTTGAGTTGTTCTTTTCTGTCTAAGTGCTCTCTGATGACACCTATCTCAGGAACTGTCTAGAGTAGAAGCAAATCCCCATAGCAAACCTATTCTGCTCTGTGCAGTTCCCAAGACAGACAGAGATGTCAGCAGAGAGCACTGTTTTCAGACAAAAAAGAACAACTCAACTTCAGCAGCTGATAATTATTGGAAGGATCAAGATTTTCTGGAGCCAGATGATATAAAAAAATTTTTTTTTCCTGGAATACCCCTTTAACACCCTACAGGTGTTTGACAAATTTTCGTTAAACTTGGATGGCAAAATGGCAAAATGAAAAAAAAAAAAAAAAAAAAAAAATATATATATATATATATATATACATACATATATATATATATATATATATATATATATATATATATATATACATATATATACATATATATATATATATATATATATATATATCACTAAAATTCTGATGTTACCCTAAATTTCACAAGGGAAAATAGAAGAAATTGGGGTTACAAATTTTGGGGGGCTTTTTTCTTGAGTAAGAACATACCCCATATGTGGATGTAAAGTGCTTTGCAAGTGCACTACACAATGTAAAGTGCTTTGCAAGTGCTTAGAAGAGAAGGCGTGCCATTGGGCTTTTGGAGAGAAAATTTGTCGGGAATTGAAGGCAATATGTGTTTACAAAGCCCCGTGGTGCCAGAACTATGTGACCATGTGACCCCATTTTGGAAACTACACCCCTAACGTAATGTAATAAGGGTTACAGTGAGCATTTACACCTCACAGGTGTCTGGCAGATTTTTGGAACAGTTGTCTGTGAAAATGAAAAATTTAATTTTTCATTTGCACAGCCCACTGTTCCAAAGATCTGTCCAACGCCAGTGGGGTGTAAATGCTCACTGCACCCCTTATTAAATTCTGTAGTTACCAAAATGGGTGTAGTTTCCAAAATGGGGTCACATGTGGGGGGTCCACTGTTCTGACACCACGGGGGCTTTGTAAACGCACATGACCCCCGACTTCCATGCCAAACAAATTCTCTCTCCAAAAGCTCAATGGTGTTCCTACTCTTCTGAGCCTTGTAGTTTGCCCGCAGAATACTTTACATTAACATATGGGGTATTTCTATACTCAGGAGAAATGGTGTTACAAATTTTGGGGGACATTTTCTCCTATTACCCCTTGTGAAAATGTAAAATTTGGGGAAAAACCAGCATTTTAGTGAAAAAAAATAATAATTTCATTTACACATCCGACTTTAACAAAAAGTCGTCAAACACCTGTGGGGTGTTAAGATTCACTTTATCCCTTGTTACATTCCTTGAGGGGTGTAGTTTCCAAAATAGTATGCCATGTGGGGTTTCTTTTTGTTGTTCTGGCACCATAGGGGCTTCCTAAATGCGACTTTCCCCCCAAAAACCATTTCAGCTAAATTTGCTTTCCATAAGCCAAATGTGACTCCTTCCCTTCTGAGCCCTCTACTGCGCCCGCAGAACACTTTACATCCAGATATGAGGTACTTCCTCACTCAAAATTGGATTACAAATTTTGGAGGGATTTCTCTCCTTTTACCCCTTGTAAAAATTCCAAAAATGGTTCTACAAGAAAATGCGAGTGTAAAAAAATGAAGATTTTGAATTCTCTCCTTCATTTTGCTGCTATTCCTGTGAAACACCTTAAGGATTAAACTTTCCGAATGTCATTTTGAATACTTTGAGGGGTGCAGTTGATATGATGGGGTCATTTATGGGGTATTTCTCACAGAAAGGCCCCTCCCCTCAAATCCACTTCAAACTTAACTGATCCCTGAAAAATTCAGATTTTGCATTTTTCATAAAAATTTGGAAAACTGCTGCTATACTTTGAAGCCCTCTAACGTCTTCAAAAAGTAAAAAAACATGTCAACTTAATGATGCCAACATAAAGTACACACTGTATTTGTGAATCAATATATAATTTTTTTGGAATGTCCACTTTCCTTACAAGCAGAAAGTTTCAAAGTTAGAAAAAAAGATACATTTTCAAGATTTTTTACGAAATTTTTAGTTTTTTCACCAAGAAAGGATTCAAGTAACAAAGAAAAATTTACCACTATGTTAAAGTAGAATATGTCACGAAAAACCATCTCGGAATCAGAATAAAAGATAAAAGCATCTCAGAGTTGTTAATGCATAAAGTGACAGTGGTCAGAATTGCAAAGAAGGACTGAGCCCATAAATGGGCACTGACAGATACAAAAACTTTTGATATATTGTAAAGCATGTAAAACCAATAGGTTTTGCAATTGCTTTCATTTGAAAGTTTTCTGTATTTCATACTGAAAAAGCCAGTCAAACAACTGCCCCCCTGCCTGCTTGGACACATAGTAGTCCTGCTGTGTCCATGCATCATCACCTATGTCATGGACACACTTCCTTGATTGACAGCTGTGAGCGCAGGGCTCACAGCTGGAGGAAAAATCCTCCCACTGTCAGCTTGTGTCCCGCTACTGTCAGTGAGGACAAGCTGGGAGTTGTAGTTTTGCAAATGCTAGGGGAGATGTGAGCAAACTGCATACTGAGGGAGGGGGCGGAGACCTGCACAGTGAGGCCACACCCCCTCCCTTTGAGAGGAATTCAGACTAGTGAGAAAATTAAAAGTGTAATAAAAAAATAAAGGTGCTAGACATAAAAATTTTATGTACATGGTCAGGATTAGATACGGAGTTATATATTTAAAAAAAAATGTTTTCTTGTTGGATCTGACAGGTACGCTTTAAGGTGAAAATGGGCTGAGTCCCTAAGGGGTTAATTTTCATCAGTAGCAACATACAAAAAGTTTTTGGATCTGACAGTGTCCATTTAAAGGGGTACTCCGCCCCTAGACATCTTATGCCCTATCCAAAGGATAGGAGATAAGATGTCAGATCGCCGCGGTCCCGCTGCTGAGGACCCCCGGGATCCCCGCTGCGGCACCCCGCTATCATTACAGCACAGAGCGAGTTCGCTCTGCACGTAATGACGGGCAATACAGGGGCCGGAGCATCGTTACGTCACGGCTCCGCCCCTCCTGGTGTCACGGCCTGCCCCTTTCAATACAAGTCTATGGGAGGGGGCGTGGCGGTTGTCACGCCCCCTGCCATAGACTTGCATTAAGGGGACGGGCCGTGATGTCACAAGGGGCGGAGCCATGACGTCACGCTGCTCCGTCCCCTGTATCGCCCGTCATTACGCACAGAGCGAACTCGCTCTGTGCTGTAATGATAGCGGGGTGCCGCAGCGGGAATTCCGGGGGTCCCCAGCAGCGGGACCGCGGCGATCTGACATCTTATCCCCTATCCTTTGGATAGGGGATAAGTAGTCTAGGGACGGAGTACCCCTTTAAGGCCAAAATGTTTAAGGTACTTAAGGGGTTAAAAGTTTGCTTTTAATGTCATGGTACCACATCCCACAAGATAACTTCAAAGGATTTGTGGACTTGATGGGTCAGAGCTATTCTGGTTGCACGAAGGGGACATACACTTTTTTAGGTAAGCAGTTTCAATGATGTAGCTGATTGGGGTAGGTTTGTCTTCATCAATATGTAAAGGACACCAATTATAATTTTAAACTGAGACCAAAGCATAATGAGATCTCGTTCACCAGAAGATCTTATAAACGATTATATGAAAATGATATGCATTTAACAATTAACTTAGGTTGCATTCACACCACATTTTTGCAATACAGTTCCCATATCAGGTTTTTGATGAAAAACGGATTCCTCAAAACGGGACTAAACGGTATCCAAACATGAGTACAAATTTTAACCCGTATACGGTTAAAAAACGTATATGGTTTGAAAAGTGATGTCCGGTTACATCCGTTTTTTAAGAAAAAAAACGTAAACATTTTTTACTTTTCACTCCATTATGAATAAAGTTTAAATTGTTTGATTGAAATTCCAAGAAAAAACTGTGCAAAAACCGTATGGTGCAAACCGGATAGAACCTTACGCACATACGGTTCTCTACGGTTCCCACTGACTCCTATGTTAAAAAAACGTATACAGTTTCAATATGGTTTTTCAGCCAGACCCAAAACCATGGTAGGCTACGGTTTTGGGTATGGGTAGAAACTGGACAAAACCGTAAAGTCGCAAAACGGTTGCAACCGGATGCATCATTTGGCATTCGATTTTCAATGGAGAGTCAATGCAAATGGTTTTCAATTCGGTTCTGTACGGTTTTCAAATTGAAAACGTATTGCAAAAATGTGGTGTGAATGCAGCCTAATATGGGAACACAGCTCTTTTCATTTCACTTATCACAAATTAAATCCCCAGCAAATTTAACATATTGAACATGGTTTCAAAGTATAGCTTGTAGAGCTCCAATTAAGATTAAATTGATAAATGCAGACTTGTGTTTCAGGCTGTCAAGCTGCCAGAAGAAAAAGCTGCAAAAGGCCAATTAGCACTGAATTTGGGTAGTGTTAGCACATATTAATAATCAAATGTTAATTAAGAGCAAATATAGAGTCAAATATTTTTCATAATCAAATATATTTATGGCAAATACAACCCACTAACTGGTCCAACTGTTCTTCAAAAATATATTTTACATGGATAGCGCAGTAACTTGTTACAGACATTTTGTTTGGAATTTGAACAGAGTTTTTAATAAATATGCATAAAAACATTATAGTAACATAGTTCATAAGGTCGAAAAAAAGACCAGAGTCCATCAAGTTCAACCTATAATCCTAATGAGTCCCTACTGAGTTGATATAGATCTAGAATCCATAACCTGTAATGTTATTATTCTCCAAAAATGGATCCAGACGCCTTTTAAATCCTTTTACAGAGTTCACCATGACCACCTCCTCAGGCAGAGAATTCCACAGCCTCACTGCTCTTACAGTAAAGAACCCCCGTCTGTGCTGGTGTAGAAACCTTCTTTCCTCTAGACGTAGAGGATTCCACCTTGTTATAGATACAGTCCTGAATATGAGTTATAAAAAACTACACAAAAAAACAGCATGTATGATTGCCAAGTAAATAAGGCTGCATTCACATCACAATTTCTCCATCCGACTTGAGTAAACTATTTTATAACTTAAAATCGTATGAAATCGTATATAAAGTCGGATCCATTGACCTCCATTAAAAAATCGGATCCATTACACACATCCGATTTGATCCGCATCCGATTTCACACGATTTTTGGTTCAGGTCTGAAATCGTGGTCAACCCCGATTTCAGACCCGAACAAAAATCGTGTGAAATCTGATGCGGATAAAATCGGATGTGTGTAATGGATCCGATTTCTACCTTACCTGGGGACCGGTGTGGCGGCAGTGTGGTCCCCAGATGTAGCAGTCCTGGCGGTCTTCAGCGGAGGGATCCAACAGCAGGAGGTAAGTGCTGCTTGCCTCCTGCTGTTGCCTAGCAACAACTCCCAGCATGCACAGCCAAAGGGAATGCTGGGAGTTGTAGTTTTGCAACAGCTGGAGGTATAACTGCAACTCCAAGCATGCCCTTTGGCTTTCTGGGCATGTTGGGAGTTGTAGTTATGTAAAATTGTGCCTCCAGCTGTTGCATAACTACAACTCCCACCATGCATGGACAGCCAAAAGGCATGCTGGGAACTGTAGTAGTGTGCCTCCAGCTGTTGCAAAACTACAATGCTCAGAATGCCCATTGGCTGTCAGTGCATGCTGAGAGTTGTTTGCTTTGCAACAGCTGAAGGCACACTGGTTGTGAAACACAGATTGTTACATAACTCAGTGTTTTGCAACCCCCCCCCCCCCCCCCCCACACCCTTTGTATACTTCTAGTGATTGGGAGATTATTCTATGTGGTGGGTAGACACCCTTATTGTTCTAAATATTGATAATTTGCAATTCATGTGGCTATGGCTAGCTTAGTCACAGGTGCACCTAATGTAGATGACTGGCTAAGTTAAGCGAGGGATGTGTTTTCTGATAAGACCTTTATCCAGACAAAGTATACACCATCTCTCAAAGCAGCATTCAAAGAACTCACTCATTGTCATAAAGCATACATCATTAGTTTCTGAAAGTTTTGACTCATACATTAAGAATAAAATCGCCCCACGGGGCTACGGATTACAATTCTACCCGCAGCTAGGTTATGCACATCAGACGTACTAAAAAGGTGGGAGGAAGAGGCTACAACGTGCTCAGTGAGGTTTCTCCAGATATTGCTTGAAGAAGAAAAACGGAATTTGGAGTTCTCTGTGAGACAGCCGAAAGAACAGCAGGAGGTGACAGCCAGATTCAGGGGTGATCCTGAGTTTGGGACCAAAGAAACACAACTGGAGAGTACTATTGAGAGGTTCTGCTTTCATCTAAAATAACACAAACATACTCAGTTCGTCAGGGACCTCCAATAATTCCTTGATAATAAAGCATATACTGTTTTTGATAAAGGATATTCTCCTAAAGAGACTGAAACTGAGCCTTCCTATGCAGACACTGATTTCTTGGATCATGAAAGGGGACAGGGAGAGAGAGGCAGAGGGAGAAACCAGAGATACAGGAGAAGAGCGCGATCCAGAGCAACTATACAGAATCAACCACAAACATGTGGAAATACCCCCAAGGTATCAGGTGCCTCTCACCCTGCCTTGTCCTCATCCTCTTTTTTTAGATGGAGAGAACCCATATCTCCTTCGCCCTATGGTGGGTCGGGAAAAACCATAGCCCCAATTAAGATAAATACCCCACAGATACTGAACCTTTCAGACATTTCTTTGACCGAGACTCAGATTAAGTCTCTGCAGAGGCCTCTCATTTCTCCCCACAGTCCAATTTGACCCCTTTGTGTGGACTAAAGATGTCCACCTATTTACAAGAAAGTTAAGTTGGCACAAATTTTTCAAAAATATGGAACGAAGGAAGTGTACGGACTTGGGGGTTACACCTAATGAACTGGCCACTCTAAGAGACTTGACTGACTTATTGGATGCTGGCGAGAGAGACAGAGGTGAAGGTCCCTTTACGGATCTAAAACGTAAAAGTAAAGCCCAACCACCAATAAATTATATCTCCTGTATTGAGATTTTTTGGGAGCTAGTCACTAGGGATCTAAATAAATAATCTCGTAACCCAAGGCTTCACCCTCCGTAACAACCTGTCCAATGCAGAAAGGCGAGCGATTAAGGAATTAGAAAATACTCATAGGCTCGTTATAAAATCTTCGGACAAAGGGGGGAACATGCAGTGTTGGGGAGGGATCAATATAAGAAAATGTGACATGAGATCTTAGATGACAGAGAGTCCTATGAGATACTTGCACAAGATCCCACTGTGAGATACAGAGAGACTCTTGCCAATATTCTACAAGACGCAAGGCACAACAAACTAATCAGTGAGAAGGAATCTGAATTCCTGTTCCGACTGCTCCCATCACCCCCAAGTTCTATGCACTTCCAAAAATGCATAAAGGCACGGTTCCTTTAAAAGGACGCCCAATAGTATCGGCATAGGAAGCATATCTCAGAACGTGGGGGTATATGTGGACAGGGTCTTGAGACACTTCGTGACCTCTCTCCCCTCCAATGTCCGGGACACCATGGACCTCGTCTAAACTTGACAGGATTGAGGTGGACACAGATACATTTTTATGGGGGATTGACGTCAAAGCGCTTTACTCGTCCATTCCGCATGACAAGGGTCTCCTAGCAGTCAGATATTGCCTGTCCACATGCCCTACCTACATGGAGAATCACAATAGGTTTATTGTTACACTTATGAAGTTTATCCTGAACCAGAAGTACTTTCTCTTCGACGGACACTATTACCACCAGCTGAGAGGGACTGCCATAGGCAGTCCCTGTGCGCCTACATATGCAAACATCTATTTAGGCTAGTGGGAGGCAACAATAGCGTTCGTCGAGGAGAGAGAGAGAGAGAGAGGTTCACTCAGTGAGTTCCCTTGTGGGTAAGATACATAGACGATGTCTTTATCCTGTGGACATGCTCCCTGGCAAAATTTAAGGGATTTATGGAAATCTGTCAACACCAACAACATTGGGCTCACCTTCACTGTAGACCACCGTTCATTATACTTCTTGGATGTGACAAAAAATGGGGAGGGAGGCCTCCATACATCTGTTTTTGGAAGCCTACCCAATGACGAACAGCCTCCTGCGGTGGGAGAGTTGCCATCCGGGCCCCCTTAAAAGGGGGATCCCGAAGGGGCAATATCTCCGCCCCAGGAGGAACTGTTAACAGGAGGCGGATTTTGGAGGCACATGCGAAGGACCTAAGGGGAGATTCCGAGAGAGAGGATACCCTCACCATATATTAGTGTTACGCCTAGCGCTCCGGGTCCCTGCTCCTCCCCGGAGCGCTCGCGGCGTTCCTCTCTCTGCAGTGCCCCGGTCAGACCCGCTGACCGGGAGCGCTGCACTGACACTGCGGGGGGGATGCGATTCGCATAGCCGGACGCGCCCGCTCGCGAATCGCATCCCAAGTCACTCACCTGTCCCTGTCCCCATTCCTGGCGCGCGCGGCTCCGCTCCTTAGGGCGCGCGCGCGCCAGCTCTCTAAGATTTAAAGGGCCAGTGCACCAGTAATTAGCTTCCACCTGATCCCTGTCCATATTACCTCACTTCCCCTGTACTTTCTTGCCGGATCTTGTTGCCTTGTGCCAGTGAAAGCGTTTAGTGTTGTCCAAAGCCTGTGTTTCCAGACCCTCTGCTATTGACATTGACTACGAACCTTGCCGCCTGCCCCGACCTTCTGCTACGTCTGACCTTGCCTCTGCCTAGTCCTTCTGTCCCACGCCTTCTCAGTAGTCAGCGAGGTTGAGCCGTTGCCGGTGGATACGACCTGGTTGCTACCGCCGCAGCAAGACCATCCCGCTTTGCAGCGGGCTCTGGTGAAAACCAGTAGCAACCCTAGAACCGGTCCATCGACACGGTCCACGCCAATCCCTCGCTGACACAGTGGATCCACATCCAGTTAGACGAATCCTAACAGTAGATCCGGCCATGGATCCCGCTGAGGTGCCGCTGCCTAGTCTCGCTGACCTACCCACGGTGGTCGCCCAGCAATCACAACAAATTGCTCAACAAGGACAGCAGCTGTCGCAGTTGACCGCCACGTTACAGCAACTTCTGCCACTGCTACAGCAGCAACCATCTCCTTCGCCAGCTCCTGCACCTCCTCCGCAGCGAGTGGCCGCTCCTAGCCTCCGCTTGTCCCTGCCGGACAAATTTGATGGGGACTCCCGACTCTGCTGTGGCTTCTTGTCTCAATGTTCCCTAAATATGGAGATGTTGTCGGACCAATTTCCTACAGAACGGTCTAAGGTGGCGTTCGTAGTGAGTCTTCTGTCTGGAAAGGCTTTGTCTTGGGCCACACCGCTCTGGGACCGCAATGATCCTGCCACAGCCACTGTCCAGTCCTTCTTCGCTGAAGTCCGTACTGTCTTCGAGGAACCAGCCCGAGCTTCTTCTGCCGAGACTGCCCTGCTGAACCTGGTCCAGGGTAATTCTTCAGTAGGCGAGTACGCCATCCAATTTCGTACTCTTCCGAATTATCTTGGAATAACGAGGCTCTCTGCGCGACCTTTAAAAAAGGCCTATCCAGTAACATCAAGGATGTGCTGGCCGCACGAGAGATTCCTGCCAACCAGCAAGAACTTATCCATTTGGCCACCCGCATTGACATGCGTTTTTCTGAGCGACACCAGGAGCTCCGCCAGGAAAAAGACTTTGATCTCTGGGCACCTCTCTCACAGTATCCTTTGCAATCTACCCCTGTGCTTCCCGCCGAGGAGGCTATGCACGTGGATCGGTCTCGCCTGACCCATGAAGAGAGGACTCGCCGTAGGGATAACAATTTATGTCTGTACTGCGCTAGTACCGAACACTTCTTGGTGGATTGCCCTATTCGCCCTCCACGTCTGGGAAACGCACGCACGCACCCAGCTCACGTGGGTGTGGCGTCTCTTGGTACGAAGTCTGCTTCTCCACGTCTCTCTGTGCCCATGCGGTTTTCTCCTTCTGCCAACTCCTCCTTCTCAGCCGCGGCCTTCTTGGACTTTGGTTCTTCTGGGAATTTTATTCTGGCCTCTTTGGTGAATAAGTTCTGCATCCCGGTGACCCGTCTCGTCAAGCCGCTCTACATTTCCTCGGTCAACGGAGTGAGATTGGACTGCACTGTGCGTTACCGCACAGAACCCCTGCTCATGAGCATTGGATGGCATCACGAAAAAATTTAACTTTTTGTTTTGCCCAACTGCACCTCTGAAGTCCTCCTTGGTCTGCCATGACTCCAACGCCACTCTCCTACCCTTGATTGGACCACCGGGGAGATCAAGAGCTGGGGTGCTTCTTGCCATAAAAAATGCCTCACGTCTTCTCCCAGTCCCATCAGTCAAACCTCAGTGTCTCCTCCTTTACCTGGTCTCCCCAAGGCCTATCAGGACTATGCTGTGTCTCCTCCTCATAGCCCCCGTCCTGGTAACACTTTGCCCCGTGCCCAGCTTCACCCTCTTCCCCCCCCTCCCCACTCCCACGCCTTCTGGTTTGCCCGCTGTTGATGAGGTTTCCCGGAACTTCTCCACCATCTGGAAAGAGACTCAAAAATCCCTCATACAGGCCTCATCCCGGATGAAGAAACATCCCGACAAAAAGAGGGGGAGACCTAGGGGGGGGGGGGGGTACTGTTACGCCGAGCGCTCCGGGTCCCTGCCCCCCCCCCCCCGGAGCGCTCGCGGCGTTCCTCTCAGACCTGCTGACCGGGAGCGCTGCACTGACATTGCCGGCGGGGATGCGATTCGCATAGCGGGACGCGCCCGCTCGCGAATCGCATCCCAAGTCACTCACCTGTCCCGGTCCCCGGCTGTCACGTCCTGGCACGCGCGGCTCCGCTCCTTAGGGCGCGCGCGTGCCAGCTCTCTAAGATTTAAAGGGCCAGTGCACCAGTGATTGGTGCCTGGCCCAATCAGCCTAATTAGCTTCCACCTGATCCTTGTCCATATTACCTCACTGCCCCTGTACTTCCTTGCCGGATCTTGTTGCCTTGTGCCAGTGAAAGCGTTTAGTGTTGTCCAAAGCCTGTGTTTCCAGACCCTCTGCTATTGCCATTGACTACGAACCTTGCCGCCTGCCCCGACCTTCTGCTACGTCTGACCTTGCCTCTGCCTAGTCCTTCTGTCCCACGCCTTCTCAGCAGTCAGCGAGGTTGAGCCGTTGCTGGCGGATACGACCTGGTTGCTACCGCCGCAGCAAGACCATCCCGCTTTGCGGCGGGCTCTGGTAAAAACCAGTAGCAACCCTAGAACCGGTCCACCGACACGGTCCACGCCAATCCCTCGCTGACACAGTGGATCCACATCCAGTTAGCCGAATCCTAACAATTAGCTTCTGCATACAGAGCAGCTAAAACCACCTCTAGAGAACAGCTACTAATGCCAAAGCAACATATAGATCAGCCAAATGTGTGCAGGAGCATCGGCACTTTTGATAACATGTCGGGACCTGTCGGAGAGATTGTGCAACATCACTGGAGCATTCTACTCATGGATGAGGACTTGCAGACACTGATAGAAGAATAACCACAATTACATACCAAAAGGGCAAGAGCATAGCTGATATGGTCACTCATAGCCACCTCTCAACAATTCCACTTGCCTATACATGGCTGAATAGAGACACAACTGTCGGTTCATATGCCTGTGGCCATTGCCGCGCTTGGACATACATGAGCAAAACCCAGCAAATATCACTTCCAAGTTCTAACCGTGTGTACAAAATCAAAAATGTTATCAACTGCAGTACTAAGGCAGTTATTTATGTAGCCAACTGTTTTTGTGGCCTGAAATATGTGGGGAAGACGATTCGCAAACTTCGGAAGAGTCTCCTAGAACATGTTGGCGATGTGAGAAATAAAAGAGACACATCGATCTCTAGACATATTAATGAGATACATGGTGGCGATATCAGACTGTTGGGTTTCTATGGAATAGAAAATATATGTCCCTCAATACAGGGCGGGGACCTGGATAGGGTGCTGTTACAACGATCTATACACTTAATACAGCAACACCACATGGCCTAAATGAAATGTGTTTTGCGAGCTATATTGAGACACAATGACAGGGGATGTTTCCCAGGGGTATGGTTGGACAGGTAGTGAGCGGGGGTTGTAGTCAACCCATGATTTAGGACACCCCGTCTAGGCATAGGGTCTAATTTAGAGTGTATCTAGGTTCAGAGCTAGGTCCCCTGCCCCCATAAAATAGGGAGGAGGTGACCATTATCCCCTATCTGTGCCATATTGCTCAATATCTTTATAATAACATAACATTTTTTATGTATAACAGCATCCTACAGGTGGACCCTCCCCTATTTCTTTCCCCGCCTGTGCCCTCCTGCCTCTCCCCCATACACTCACTCGTTTTTATCTATGGGTAGTGTAACTCTCACATCCATAAACCATCTCTAGTATATCATCAATATAATATACATATAGAGAGGGATTCTATTATCTGACTGTTTATTGCTTCCCTACTAGGATTATTATTGAAATATAATTCTTTTTGTATACCCCAAGCTATCACCTGTGGTTATATACCAGTTCTCTACATTGATGCAGTATTTCCTCGCCTCAAAGCCTTATATATCTGATGGCTGCTATCATTAGCGGCCATGTTACTCTATCCTTACCAGTGGCGAGAGGGTTAATCTAGCTGCCGCTTCGTGACACATAGCGATAGACGCGTCTCCCAGCAGGCGGCGTAGGCCGGCAGTTGCGTCAGGAACTCAGCACCGCCCCCTCGTCCGGATACAGGATATGATGTTAGACGCCACGGCGTCTCTCCATGTGTGCTGAGCAGCCGGTAGAACTGCAAGGCTCCCCGTGAATGCGGGTACGCACTAGGAGAACAACTAAAACAACTTGTATAAATCCCCCATGGTGCCAGAACAGTCCCCCCCCCCCCCACGTGTGACCCCATTTTGGAAACTACACCCCTCACCAAATTTTATAAAGGGTGCAGTGAGCATTTAAACCCCACTGGCATTTGACAGATCTTTGAAACAGTAGGCTGTGCAAATTAAAAATAAAATTTCATTTTTAAGGACGACTGTTCAAAAAATCTGTCAGACACCTGTGGGGTGTAAATGCTCACTCTACCCCTTATTACATTCCGTGAGGGGTTTAGTTTCCAAAATGTGTGTGTGTGTGTGTGTGTGTGGGGGGGGGGGGGGGGTCCACCACTCTGTTCTGGCACCATGGGGGCTTTGTAAATGCACATGGCCTTCAATTCCAGCCTAATTCTCTCTTCAAAGCCCAATGGCGCTCCTTCTCTTCTGAGCATTGTAGTGCGCCAGCAAAGCACTTTACATCCATATATGTGGTATTTCCATACTCAGAAGAAATGGGGTTACAAATTTTGGGGGGCTTTTTTCCGATTACCCCCTGTAAAAATGAAAAATTTGGGGTAACATCAGCATTTCAGATAGAAATTTTTTTTTTTACATTTTCATCTCCAACTTTAACGAAAATGTGTCAAAGACCTGTGGGGTGTTAAGGCTCACTATACCTCTTGTTACATTCCGTGAGGGGTGTAGTTTTCAAAATGCGTTTTTTGCGTTTATGTCAGAACCGCTGTAACGATCAGTTACCTCTGTGCAAATCACCAATTTAGGCCTCAAATGTACATGGTGCTTTCTCATTCCTGAGCCATGTAGTTCATATGGGGTATTTGTAAATAGAGGCTTTGTAAATGCACATGGCCTTCAATTCCAGCCTACATCTCTCTTCAAAAGCCCAATGGCGCTTTCTCTCTTCTGAGCATTGTAGTGCGCCAGCAGAGCACTTTACATCCACATATGGGCTATTTCCATACTCAGGAGAAATTGCATTACAAATTATTTTTTTTTCTTCTCCTTTTACCTCTTGTGAAAATGAAAAGTATTGGGCAACACCAGCATGTAAGTGTAAATATATATATATATATATATTTTTTTTTTTTTTATTTATGCTGGTGTAGACCTCAACTTTAACTTTTCATAAGGGGTAAAAGGAGAAAAAGCCCCCCAAAATTTGTAATGCAATTTCTCCTGAGTACGGAAATATGTGGCCCTAAACTGTTGCCTTGAAATACGACAGGGCTCTGAAGTGTGAGAGCGCCATGCGCATTTGAGGCCTAAATGAGGAATTTGCAATAGGGGCGGATCCGGATACAAGGATGGGGCTGGTCTCCACCAAAACCCTACAGCACTGTTTCCCAAAAAGGGGGCCTCCAGCTATTGCAAGACTCCCAGCCTGCCAGGACAGTCAATGGCTGTCAGGCAATGCTGGGAGTTGTTGTTTTGCAACAGCTGGAGGCTCAGTTTAGGAGACACTGCCGTATGGGGGGGGGCGTGTAAGGGGGTGTATAGGTATATGTAGTTTTACTTTTTATTATGTGGTAGTGTAGTGTTTTTAGGGTACATTCACATGGGCACGGGTTCACGGTGAGTTTTCCGCTGGGAGTTTGAGATGCGGCGGAAAATTTGTCATAGCTCAAACTTGTAGAAGGAAACCCACTGTAAACTCCCGCCCATGTGAATCTACCCTGTACATTCAAGTGGGGAGGGTGCCCCAAACCTTCAGCTGTTGCAAAACTACAACTACCAGAATATACTGACAGACCGTACATGCTAGGATTGTAGTTTCGCAACAGCTGTAGGCACACTGGTGGGGAACCACTTCGTTAGGAAACAGACTCTAGCTCAGTGTTTCCAACCCGTGTGCCTCCAGCTGTTGCAAAACTACAACTACCAGCATGTATGGTCTGCCAGTGCATTCTAGGAGTTGTAGTTTTGCAACAGCTGGAGGCACACAGGTTAGAATCACTGAGTTAGCTCAGTGTTTCCCAACCAGTGTGCCTCCAGCTGTTGCAAAACTACAACTCCCAGCATGCCCAGACGTTCAGGGATGCTGGGCGTGTAATTCTGCAATATCTGGCCCTTCAGATGTTGCAGAACTACAACTGCCAGCATGCCTGGACAGTCTGGGCATGCTAGGAGTTGTAGTTATGCAAAAACTGGGAATGAACAGTTTGGAGACCGCTAAGTAGTGGTCTCCAAACTGTAGCCCTCCAGATGTTGCAAAACTACAACTCCAAGCATGCCCAGACTGCCCAGGCATGCTGGGAGTTGTAGTTCTGCAACATATGAAGAGCCAGATATTTCAGAACTACTCACCCAGCATCCCAGACAATCTGTGCATGCTAAAAGTTGTAGTTTTGCAACATCTGGAGGACTACAGTTTAGAGACCACTACACAGTGGTCTCCAAACTGTGGCCCCTTTAACCCCCCCCCCGCCCCCAACTGCCATTGGTCGGTTGTACTGACGGACCAATGGCAGGGGATAGGAGGAGGTGGCAACACTGCCACCTCGCTCCTATCCTTCAGCGTGGTCGGAGCTGTCTGACAGCTCCGATCATTCTTTTTTCCCCCGGCAGGGACCGAAATTCCCACAGGCATACAGGTACGCCCTCCGTCCTTAAGTGCCAGGATGCAAGGGCGCACCAGGATGCGAGGGCGTACCTGTACGCCCTCAGTCCCCAAAAGGTTAAAAGTGGTCAATTGCATGTTGTTGTTCTCTTTGACTCTCCTCTGAAGAGTGGCAACAAGGGGGCCAACTCTTAAATAACCTGAACAACTCTTAAACGACCTGAAAACAAAGATTGTTCAACATTATGGTTAAAGGGGGTCCATTTTTTTTTTTTTAAATCAACTGGCTCCAGAAAGTTAATCTGATTTGTAAATTACTTCTATTTAAAAAAATCTTAATCCTTCCTGTACTTATCAGCTGCTGTATTCTACAGAGGAAGTTATTTTCTTTTTTAGTTTCCTTTCTTTTTGAACACAGTGCTCTCTACTGACACCTCTGTCCATTTTAGGAACTGTCCAGAGCAGGAGAGGTTTGCTATGGGGATTTACTCCTACTCTGAACAGTTCCTAAAATGGACAGAGGTGTCACCAGAGTGAACTGTGGTCAGACAGAAAGTAAATTAAAAAAGAAAAGAACTTCCTGTGGAGGATACAGCAGGTAATAAGTACTGGAAGGATTAATATTTAAAAAAAAAATTAATTTACAAATCTGTTTAACTTTCTGGCACCAGTTAATTAATGATGCAGGACGTATATTTACCCCACGTCATATCAGGTCGGTCCCGGCGGCCATTAACCCCTTAAGGACTCAGGGTTTTTCCGTTTTTGCACTTTCGTTTTTTCCTCCTTACCTTTTAAAAATCATAACCCTTTCAATTTTCCACCTAAAAATCCATATTATGGCTTATTTTTTGCGTCACCAATTCTACTTTGCAGTGACATTAGTCATTTTACCCAAAAATGCACGGCGAAACGGGAAAAAAAATCATTGTGCGACAAAATCAAAAAAATAAAACGCCATTTTGTAACTTTTGGGGGCTTCCGTTTCTACGCAGTGCATATTTCGGTAAAAATTACACCTTATAATTATTCTGTAAGTCCATACGGTTAAAATTATACCCTACTTATATAGGTTTGATTTTGTCGCACTTCTGGAAACATGCAGGAAAATTTATACGTTTAAAAATGTCATCTTCTGACCCCTATAACTTTTTTATTTTTCCACGTACAGGGCGGTATGAGGACTCCTTTTTTGCGCCGTGATCTGAAGTTTTTATCGGTATGATTTTTGTTTTGATCGGACTTTTTGATCACTTTTTATTCATTTTTTTAATGGTATAAAAAGTGACCAAAATACGCTTTTTTGGACTTTGGAATTTTTTTGCGCGTACGCCATTGACCGTGCGGTTTAATTAATGATATATTTTTATAGTTCGGACATTTACGCACGCGGTGATACCACATATGTTTATTATTTTTTTTTTTTACACTTTTATTTTTTTTATGGGAAAAGGGGGGTGATTCAAACTTTTATTAGGGAAGGGGTTAAATGACCTTTATGAACACTTTTTTTAAACATTTTTTTGCAGTGTTATAGGTCCCATAGGGACCTATAACACTGCACACACTGATATCCTATGCTGATCACTGGCGTGTATTAACACGCCTGTGATCAGCATTATCGGCGCTTGACTGCTCCTGCCTGGATCTCAGGCACGGAGCAGTCATTCGTCGATCGGACACCGAGGAGGCAGGTAAGGGCCCTCCCGGTGTCCGATCAGCTGTTCGGGACGCCGCGATTTCACCGCGGCTGTCCCGAACAGCCCGACTGAGCAGCCGGGATACTTTCAGTTTCACTTTAGAAGCGGCGGTCAGCTTTGACCGCCGCTTCTAAAGGGTTAATACCGCACATTGCCGCGATCGGCGATGTGTGGTATTAGCCGCGGGTCCCGGCCGTTGATGAGTGCCGGGACCGAAGCGATATGATGCAGGATCGCGGCGCGATCCCGCTTCATATCGCGGGAGCCGGCGCAGGACGTAAATATACGTCCTGCGTCATTAAGGGGTTAATGGCCGGGACCCACGGCTAATACCTGACCGGTATTAACCCTTCAGACTCAGAAATCAAAGTTGACCGCCGCATATGAAGTGAAACCGAAAGCATCCCGGCAGCTCAGTGGGGCTGTTTGGGACTGCCGTGGTGAAATAGCAGCGTCCTGAACAGCTTGCAGGACACCAGAAGGATCCCTATTTACCTCCTCGCCGAATGACTGCTCCATGCCTGAGATCCAGGCAGGAGCAGTTGAGCGGCGATAACACTGATCAATGCCATGCTTTTGCATGGCAGTGAACAGTGTAAGAGATCAGTGTGTACAATGTTATAGTCCCCTATAGGGGCTATAATAGTGCAAAAAACAAAAGGGAAAAAAAGTGTAAATAAATGTGATTTAACCCCTTCCCTAATAAAAGTCAGAATCACCCCCTTCTACCATTAAAAAAAACAAAAAAAACGATGTAAATAAAAATAAATATAAACATATGTGGTATCGCCGCATGCATAAATGTCCAAACTATAAAAATATATTGTTAATTAAACTGCATGGTCAATGGCGTACATGTAAAAAAAATCCAAAAGAGCATATTTTTGGTCACTTTTTATACCATTAAAAAATTTTATAAAAATATATCAAAAAGTCCAATTAAAACAAATGGTACAGATAAAAACTTCAGATCATAATGCAAAAAAAGTAGCCCTCATACATCCCCATATGTGGAAAAATAAAAAAGTTATAGGGGTCAGAAAAGGACATTTTTAAACGTATACATTTTCCTGCATGTAGTTATGATTTTTTCCAGAAGTATGCCAAAATAAAACCTATATAAGTAGGGTATCATTTTAACCGTATGGACCTACAAAATAATGAAAAGGTGTCATTTTTATCGAAAAATGCACTACGTAGAAACGGAAGCCCCCAAAAGATACAAAATTGTGTTTTTTCTTCAATTTTGTCGTACAATTATTTTATTTCCCATTTCGCAGTGGATTTTTGGGTAAAATGACTAAATGTCACTGCAAAGTAGAATTGGTGGAGCAAAAAATAAGCCATAATATGGCTTTTTAGGTGGAAAATTTAAAAGGTTATGATTTTTAAAAGGAAATAACAAAAATGCAAAAACTGAAAAACCCTTAAGGGTTAACAAAAAAATTCGTACCCCTTTAAAGAGAAGGCTACAAAAATCTATTAGAGATTTAAATGGGCACTGTTGGATACAAAAACTTTCTGTATGTTGCACATCTTGGCAAAACATTAACCTTTCTATTATACTTGATTATAAAATGTTATTTCCTTTTTATAGAAATCATGGCTTATAAAATCATGGCTTTGTCTAAGCTGAAGCACAGGCATGGACAAAGTCCAGTAAGTGAGGGTGGGCTATTACTCCTCTGCTCTCTCCTGTGTGATAATACTCCTCTCTGCTCAGTCCTATCAGAAAGAGGAGTATTACCCCACCCTCACTTACTGGACTATGTCCATGCCTGTGCTTCAGCTTGGACAAAGCCATGATTTTATAAGCCATGATTTCTATAAAAAGGAAATAACATTTTCTAATAAAGTATAATAGAAAGGTTAATGTTTTGCCAAGATGTAAACATATAAAAAGTTTTTGAATCTGACAGTGCCCATTTAAGCTGTCAGTGGTCACTGTAAAGAACATGGGCAGGAATATATCACTGGATTTACATGTTTTTTGTGTGTAGATTTGTTGCAGAATTTTTTGCAGTGTGAAATTTGCGACTTATAATTTACACAAATCAAGGTGGGTACACTTTAAAGGCATTGCAATTAATCTATCAACTGCGACTTTTGTTGATTTGTTGTAGATTTTGTCACACTACTTAAAACACTACATAAATGTATACAAGCTGAAAGCATGTGTACACAACAGCTGTTCTTAGGTGAATTCTGTGGGGGGGGAAATGTATCAAAGAACATGCAATTTACATAAATTTGTCCCAGGACTACAGAAACCACCACAGAAAATACAATCCCCGCCCCCCCAGTGAGAAAATAGAAGACCACAGGCACAGTTCTTGTTAAAGGAGTACAATGGCATAGGAAAATTTTTGGTTCACAGGGATACTGGCTGCTGGGAGCCCCCGAGCAATCTCCTGTACGTCAGTCCCCAGGAGTGCCTGACATGCCCCTTCTAAGTATCTCTATGGTAGAGATGGAGCGTTTGGGTATGTCCAGCTCTCCCATAGTGATACATGGAGGGGATGTGACCACTGCAATCTGACACTTAATACATTTTCCTGCATGATAGTACTCCTTTAAAGGGGTACTACCGTGGAAAACTTTTTTTTTTTTTTAAATCAACTCGTGCCAGAAAGTTAAACATATTTGTAAATTAAGTAGCAATGTAGAAGGAGATATACATTGCAGCACTCACCTCAAACACCGGAGCCGTAGTGCTGCAAAAATATTTTTATTTCCGTCAAGTTAGATACAATAGCAGGGAGGAGGATATGTGAAACTGCGGGTGGGCTACACCGATGGGCGACGGTCCGTTATTGCACCTTAGCGCTTCGTTAGGCCCCTTCCAGTAGGTTATTCCAGCCAGGTAAGTACAAAAGACAAAGGGAGGGGTCACAATCCCACACCAATAGAAACAAACGTGTTCAAATTAACTATGTGAGTGCTGATGACAGCTAAAAACAGGTGCGTCTTTAATACAAAATCTGAACATGCAGCAGCATGATAGAAGGGAATAGAACAATCACATATGGATAGGTATATCATAGAAGTGCATTCAATTCATTGCAATCATTCAGTCCTAGGGGTCCCGTTGCATTGCAACGGATTATCCACCTGGCCTCTTTCTTCATCAAAATTTGATTTTTTATTTTTACCCCCATATGTTTGTTCTACCCTTTCAAGTCCAGCAGACCTCAGATCTTGGGTCTACATTATGGGCATTCAGCATATGTTCTATTAACCGGGTTGATCCCTTTTTATCTGATTGTTCTACCCCTTCTATCATGCTGCTCCATGTTCAGATTTTGTATTAAAGACGCACCTGTTTTTAGCTGTCACCAGCACTCACATAGTTAATTTGAACACGTTTGTTTCTATTGGTGTGGGATTGTGACCCCTCCCTTTGTCTTTTGTACTTACCTGGCTGGAATACACATACCGGAAGGGAACTGACGAAGCGCTAAGGCGCAATAACGGACCGTCGCCCCTCGCTGTAGCCCACCCGCAGTTTCACATCTCCTCCTCCCTGCTATTGTATCCAACTTGACGGAAAGAAATAAAAATCTTTTTGCAGCACTACGGCTCCGGTGTTTGAGGTGAGTGCTCCAATGTATATCTCCTTCTACATTGCTACATGATTGAACTCTGCCATTGTGTAGCACCACGCACAACCAGAGAGCTAAGGTTTGGCTGCGTTCCAACTGCTTGACAGCAGGAGAACTATAGTGCGACATAGTGAATCTATACGGTGCCAGGTCGCTTCTCTGTGCAAGATATTTGTGAATTACTTCTATTAAAATATCTTAATCTTTCCAGTACTTTTTAGGGTCTGTATACTACAGTGGAAATGGTTTTCTTTTCGGAACACAGAGCTCTCTGCTGACATCATGACCACAGTGCTCTCTGCTGACATCTCTGTCCATTTTAAGAACTGTCCAGAGCAGCATAGGTTTGCTTCACTGGATTTTCTCCTACTCTGGACAGTTCCTAAAATGGACAGATAGGTCAGCAGAGAGCACGGTGGTCATGATGTCAGCAGAAAGCACTGTGTTCCAAAAAGAAAACCATTTCCTCTGTAGTATTCAGCAGCTAATAAGTACTGGAAGGATTAAGATTTTTTAATAGAAGTAATTTACAAATCTGTTTAACTTTCTGCACCAGTTCATGAAAAAAAAAAAAAAAAAAGTTTTCCACTGGAGTACCCCTTTACGGTCAGCCCACAGAACACTTCCAAAGACCTACATCATCATCTTGCTGCAGATGGTGTCACTCTGTATCATTCAACAATTTAGTGCACTTTGCACATGGAGAAGCGGTATGGAAGAGTGATGCAAAAATGCACATTTGGACAAGCCAGCTTAATTTTGGAAGAAAGAGCTGTGGATTGTTGAAACAAAGTTGGAGTTATTTGGTCATAATTATGCACGGCGTCAAAAGAACACAGCGTTCCAAGAAAAACACTTCCAACCCACAGTAAAATTTGGCTGAGGTTCCATCATGCAGTTGGGCTGTGTGGCCAGTGCCAGTACTGGGAGTCTTGTTAAAGTTGAGGGCCACATGGATTGCACTCAATATGAACAGATACATTAGAGTAATGTAGAGGAATCAGTCACAAAGTTGAAATTACGCTGGGGCTGGATATTTCAACAAGACAACGACCCAAAATACTGTTTAAAATCTACTCTGGCATTTATGCAGAGGAACAAGTACAATGTTCTGGAATGGCCATCCTAGTCCCCAAACCTGAATAGTCCCCAAACCTGAATATCATTAAAAAACTTGTGTGATTTGAAGCGGGCTGTCCATGCTCGGCAACCATCAAACTCCTTACAGAATATAAAAAGCCTAGAGGCATACAATCTGTTCATTGAATAAAACTAATTTCACTACTGAAATATTACTGTGTCTTTCACATTTGATAGCTCAAAATTAAAATTTTCCAAACAATTTTATATATCTATATATGTATTCAATTATTAGGGATGAACCAAAAGGAAAATTTTGGGCCCAAAACCAAAAATTTAGGCTGTGCTTGGCCGAAAACCGAAACCAAAACCGTAAATGCATTGCCATGCCCACTTTTTTTAATATAGTTTTTGTAAAATTGTATTAGAATTTTTTATTGAAATAAATTTGTGAATTTAAGTAATCTGCAATTAAAAACTCCATGCACTATATTTTTCCAATTTGGGAAAAGTGCAGCAAGCATTACGTACTGGCCCTGCTTTAGATGTGCTGATCCCGGGGAAGATGTGGTGATCCTGCTGGTACTTGGCGCCAACTGCGCTTCTTCTGCCTGGCCCCACTTTCACCCCTCAAGGACACAGTCCATTTTGCCCATCCAATTTAGTATTTTTGCTTTTTCCTCTTCGCTTTCTAAGAACCATTACTTTATTTTTCTCCCTACAGACTCATATGGGAGTACCCCTTTAAAGAGAACACCAATTTACCTTTATTTTAATAATATATAATAGATGTATAAGAAGTCATTATATCTTAGTAGACTCATACCTTCTCACTTGGATATCATAAAGTTGATGATTTAACTGGAGTCAATGAAGAGGTAACAGCCCCACAATTAGATGTCTGGATAAAGAATGGTACATGTGTAACTTAGGGACGTATATTAACCCCTTAAGGACTTAAGCGTTTTTCAGTTTTTGCATTTTCGTTTTTTCCTCCTTACCTTTTAAAAATCATAACCCTTTAAATTTTCCACCTAAAAATCCTAATGTCACTGCTACTTTGCAGTGACAGTAGTTTTACCCAAAAATCCACGGCGAAACGGAAAAAAAATCATTGTGCGACAAAATTTAAGAAAAATGCTATTTTGTAACTTTTTGGGGCTTCCGTTTCTACGCAGTGCATTTTTTTGGTAAAAATGACACCTTACCTTTATTCTGTAGGTCCATACAGTTAAAATGACACTCTACTTATATTGGTTTGATTTTGTTGTACTAATGGAAAAAAATCATAACTACATGTAGGAAAATGTATACGTTTAAAAATGTCCTATTCTGACCCCTATAACTTTTTTCTTTTTCCACGTACGAGGCTGTTTGAGGGCTCATTTTTTGTGCGGTGATCTGAAGTTTTTATTTGTATCATTTTTGTCTTGATCAGACTTTTTGATCAATTTTTAATGGTATAAAAAAAAAAGTGACCAAAAATACGCCATTTTGGATTTTTTTTTTACGTGTACACCATTGACCGTGCGGTTTAATTAATGATATATTTTTATAGTTTAGACATTTACGCACGCGGAGTTACCACATATGTTTATTTTGATTTTTATTTACACTTTTTTTAATGGGAAAAGGGGGGTGATTCAAACTTTTATTAGGGAAAGGGTTAAATCACATTTATTAACACTTTTTTGCAGTGCAGTGCTCCCATAGGGGGCTATAACACTGCACACACTGATCTTTTACACTGATCACTGGCATGGATTAAGATGCCATTGATCAGTGTTATCGGCGCTTGACTGCTCCTGCCTGGATCTCAAGCACAGAGCAGTCATTCGCCGATCGGACACTGAGGAGGACGGTAGGGATTCAACTTTGGCGGTCAACTTTGATTGCTGCCTCTGAAGGGTTAATACAGGGCATCACCACGATCAGTGATTTCCTGTATTAGCCGCGGGTCCCGGGCGTTGATGGCCGCCGGGACGGACCCGATATGACGCGGGGTCACCGCGTGACCCCGCGTTATATCGCGGGAGCCTGTGTCGTTAAGGGGTCAATATTAGGCCCCTCATGGCACAACGTGTCATATTAAATTATAACAATACATATTGTTGCCAAGCTCATAAATTATTCAAAACAAATGCTGTACCTTGTTAGTCCAAATGTTATAGGACCCATAGATGAACTGAAACCAAGGATAAAAAGAGTGTTCCCCATAAACCAGCTGGATGATTGTGCGGCTGGATAAAAGAAGTGAAGGTGTGGCTTAAAAATATATTAAAGTCCCTCATTAAACGGGGCGTGGCTTGGCGCCGACTAAGTTGGCCGCGTGCTGAGGACGCTCATGTTCCACTGGCCACACATTTGCACTAAAAAAACCCCGGTGACCCTGCCTACCGATGGGGAAGAACTCTTGAAGGTCTCGGAACACCTCTGCACCCGCTCGGCTTAGTTTTACTGCCACCGAAGGCATACAGCGCTTCCTCCGGCTGCCTCTCCCCTCTGAGCCCTCCTCCCTGCCCGCCATAACTGGACCCGTGCTGGGCCTGCGGTCCTGTTCCAGCAGCTGCACACCTGCCTACTGCTCACCATCGCTGGAGTCCGTGGAGGGATCCCTGTTCCTGCCGCTGCAAGCTTCCATTGCTCCGTCTGCTCCTGAAGCCCGGCCGCCTGTGGGCTGCGCTGGGACCGGAGCCTCTCACTGCTGCTGCTCCCCCTGCTGAGGACTCTCATCTGGCTCCTGTGCCGCAGGATCAAGCAGTGAGTGCTACAGGGGGCTCACCCTTGGGGCCTGCTGCCCTCCATAGTGCTGCCCTGGTGTCCCCTCCAGTCGCCTCCTCCTCTCCCTCTAAGCCATCTGAGGCTACATTTTGGGCCTCCTTAGTGAGGACCAGGCAGTCTCCTCCTGCGGGCTCCCTGCAGTCTCCAGCTGTTCCCCACTGCTCAGCCTCCCCCTCCACTGTGACTCTAGCTACGGGTCCTGAGGTCCGTCCTGCCAGACAGCTCTCTCGGGTTGAGCCTGCTTTGGCTACCCCAGTACTTGCCTCTCCTGCTCCTTTGGATCCTCTTGCTGCCAGCTACGCTTTTTCTTACTCTCCCAAGCCGCAGAGGCATAGGCAGTCCGCCATGTTGCCATCTGGAACACTCCACCTGTCCCGTCCGTGGACTCCTCGCCCACTCCCTGGGCATCTGGCGGCCGCTGGATCGGCGCTAATCTCTGTGTCTTGGGATGCTGCTCCTGAATCTGACCTGCCCTGCTCTGGCGTGTCTCTGCCTGCTTCTGCTTTCCCTGACCTAAGCCAGTTCCTTTCCCAAATTCCCACCAAGGAGGACTTCCGCTGCCTGATTGCTGAAGTTAGGGATGCTTGCCGGGCGGGGATCTCCTCCATGCGCCAAGATCTCCAGCATGTTTCTGACCAAGTGGATGGCTTAGAGGATGCCCACGATCACACTAAGGCTTACATTGCTCAGCTGCACTCTACTATTGCTTCTCAAAAAGGACTTTCTCTGGGATCTCCATGCTCATGTCGAAGACTTGGACAATAGAGGGAGATGTAATAACATGAGGGTGAGAGGTCTACCAGAGGCTACCCGTGAGGAGGGCATTTTTGTTACTTTGGAGGCTATCTTTAACCTTACCCTTGGCGAGCCCACCTGTCATAAGATCTAACTGGACAGAGCCCATAGGGCGCTTCGTCCTAAATCCACAACAGGCACTACACGGGACGTCATCTGCTGTGTGCACGACTTCCAAGTTAAAAATGCCAGCATGGCTAAAGCCAGATCTCTGCGAAATTTCGATTTTGTTGGAGCCCCTATTCAACTCTACCAGGATCTGTCCTGGTTAACTCTCAGGAAGAGGCAACTGCTGCAATCTCTCCAAAGTTTCTCTTTGTCTCCCTTCCTCTTTTGTTTTTTTGTCACTTTAGGTTGCTCTATTCTGTTGCCTCTCCTCGTGACCCAGGTTTTCCGGCTGCTCCTTCATCGCTGCATGGTGACCCTCTGGACTGCTTTCTATGCTTTTTTATAAGCTGCCTATCTTTTCTCCTTATCCACCATAGTTAGGTGCGTCTCCTTGAATATTAAAGGGCTGAACTCCCCCTCTAACAGGCGCTTGTTACATAGGGAGTTAGTTGAGCTGCGGGCTGATATTGTTTTTCTTCAGGAGACGCACTTTGACCATTCTGGATCTTCCCAATTCGTTCACCATCTCTTTCCCCAGACTTACTCTGCTGTTTCTGACAGGAAAACTGCTGGTTTAGCCATTCTAATCTCTAGGTCTTTCCCACTGCAAGTTTCTTCTTCCTTTCTTGATCCCCAGGGGTTATGTTGTTCTGGAGGGTGTTCTAGGTGGGGTCCCGCTTTTACTCTGTAATGTTTATGCCCCCAATACTTCCCAAATCCCTTCCTACATAGAGTCCTTGCTAGGCGCCATAAACTCCCTTCCTCTGCATGGGTACTAGGGGGAGACTTTAACCTGATATTCTCTCCGTTCCTCCTCCTACGCCCACTCAAATGCGCTTGGCCTCTATTTTCCGACGGCTTATACGTGCTTCGTCATTATATGACCTATGGTGGATTAATCACCCTACGGAGCGCTCTTAGTTTTTATTCTCATCCCCATAAATTACATACGCGCATTATTTTTTTGATAACCTCCCTATGGTGTGCATGCTATCCGCAGCTTCTCTTGACCCCATTTCCTGGTCTGATCACTGTCCTGTTCTTTTTTACTCCTCCTCCTCCCCTTCCTCTCTTCGTACCTGTCACTGGCGACTGAATGACTCCCTCCTTAAATCATTGCCTTCCCGGGAGTCAATACAGAAGTGTCTCACTGACTATTTTGCTACTAATGAGGGCTCGGTCTCTTCTCAGGCAACTCTCTGGGAGGCCCATAAGTCCGTTGTCATTGTATAGCTTTGGGTTCTAGGCTTAAGCGTGATTCTTTGGCTCACTCCCGGGAACTCAGTGCGGAGATCACTCATCTGGAGGCTCTCCTGCTGTCTGCTCCCTCTCTATCCACCTTACGGAGCTTGGTGGCAGCCCGGTTACGGTTAGGTGATCTGGCCCTCCATAGAGTTGAGTGCCAACTGCTATTTGCAAAGCAACGCTTCTATGAAAAGGGTAATAAGGCACATACAATGTTGGCCAGGCACCTCTGTGACCAGGTGGTTGCTCAATCTCCCTCTGCTCTAAAAGACTCTTCTGGTGTCCTCCATTACCATCCAGCTGACATTTCTCGCCTCTTTGTTGACTACTACACTAAACTTCACTCTCTTTCCTCACAGCTTCCGTCTGATCTGGTGGAATGGGCAGCAGCTCTTGATTCTTATCTTTCGCAATGCGGCTTACCTGCTCTGTCGGGGGCAGATAGTGAGGTCCTCAATGCGCCCATCACTGGGAATGAACTCTTGGAGGTTCTAAAGTCCCTTCCTACTGGCCGTTCCCCCGGCCCAGATGGCTTCCAATACCTCTACTACAAGACTTTCTCTCTGTCCTAGTACCTAAACTTGTTCCCCTCTTTAACTCCTTTTTCTAAGGTGTTTTCTAAGGTGTTAGCGGTCCGGCTTTGCTCCTTTCTCCCCTCCCTGATCCATGAGGATCAGGTTGGGTTTATCCTCTGTCACAAGGGTGGTGATAACACCAGGAGGGTGGTGGACCTTGTTGACCTGATCAGTCAGAGGTCTGAACAGGTGCTCATACTCAGCCTAGATGCTGAAAAGGCTTTTGATAGACTGGGGTGGCCATTCTCTTTGCTACCCTTGAGAAGTTTGGTAACTTTTTAACTGCACTGCGGGGTCTCATTTACTCCTCTCCTAATGCCTCTCTGGCGCTTACACTGAATCTTCCCTTGTCTCTCGCCACTCTCCTTCCCTCCAATTACTCTTTTAGATGGTCTCCGTCTGCCATCAAGTACCTAGCGGTCTATATCACTTCTCACTATTCCTTGCTCTACTCTAACAACTATCTCCCCCTTTTTCGGGAACTCTGTGCTCTTTTAGAGAAGTGGTGCTCGCAGTACATTTCCTTTTTTGGGCATATCGCGGCGGTAAAAATTACTATACTTCAGAACCTGCTGTATTTTTTCGAAACGCTGCCAGTCCGAGTGCCGCTATCCGCGCTTCACTCGTTTTTTCAAACGGACATTTTTAAAAATCATCTGGGAAGGGAAGAGGCATCAACTCCCCATGTCTGTAATGATGGCTGGTAAGGCGTTTTGGGGTCTTGCAGTCCCAAAAGTGGTTAAGTACTATTCAGCTGCCCATTTGTGCCATCTAGGGGCGTGGTCGTCCTATCATGCATACAGCTGCTGGATGGAGCTGGAAAAGCTTTGGTTAGCCCCTTTCCACCCCAATACGCTTCTTTAGTCACCTCCTGCATCTACTGTTTCTTTTTCCCCTCTACTGGGCCCCATGGCATTTTCTAAATATGTTTGGGGTATTGCTCTGTAAAATTTAAGCTGTTCTCCCCTTCTTCCCCTCTCTGATATTTTCTTTATCCTCCTGACTTCCCTTCCGGCCTCTCTGCAGTCATGGTGTGGGAATGGGGATCTTTTTTGTTGGGCGGACATTGTGGACCCTCTCTCTCACTCACTTCTTCCCTTTTCTCAATTACAAACTCGTTGGGATCTCCCCTCGTCTGAGTGCTTTCATTATCTGCAGCTGCAACATTTTCTGTCCTCTATCGCTGCCTCCTGTGTGGTCTCTATGCTTACTGGGTTTGAGTGTTATGCTGTGGTGGGCCTCAGGCGAGTGCCTTTCTCTCAGACATTTACTCTCTGCTTCTCCAGCCTCATGCGGGTGTCCCGGTATCACACCGTTATATGGGTCATTGGGAAAATGCTCTCAACACTACCATTACTGTTCCTCAGTGGAAGTTTATTTGGGGAGGGCCTCTAAGGCATCTATTTGTACGGCCTATAAGGAAACCCAATATAAACTGATTATGGGATAGTATCATACTCCTGAGCTGTTAAACAGGTTGAACCTTGATATCCCTCCTCAATGCTGGCACTGTGGGGTTGGTTTGGGTAAGGTGTTTCATATATTTTGGTCCTGTCCTCTTATAGTGGAATGGAATACTGGAATAAAGTGCAGAGATTGCTGTCTGATGTTCTAGGAGTGTTGGTTCCTCTTGACCGTCTTATCTACCTTCTTCAACTTTCTCACCCTGCGCTGTCTAAGAAGCTATTGCTGTCTAAGAAGCTATTGTTATCGCTAAATGCTGGAAGAGGACCCTCCCTCCTTCTGAATCTGACCTCTTATCTTGCATACGTGAGATTTGTTCTCTGAAATTTTTAACGGCCTCCCTGAATAACTCTGTCACTTCATTCCTCTCAGTCTGGAAACGCTGGGATCGATTTTCTGATAGGCAACTGCCTTGATTTTCTCTTTTCTCTTATTCTCCCTTTTCTCTCTTTCTCTTGTTTTTCTTATCTGTTTCCCTATGTGTGGTAGTGTTGTTTTATGTTGGTCTTTGTGCCTCTCCCTGTCTGTGCTCCCTTCCCCTTCCCTTCCTTGTATGTGGCCCTCGGGCCTTTTCCCTATATCTGTTGCCACGTGGACATTTCCTTGTTTGTTTTTTTTAAATATATATTCCGACTGCTGTTTTAGTTATGGATCTACATGTTGGTACCGGGGGCTGGTTGAGCATTTCAGTTGCAGTACTAGCTTGTCCTGGCCCTATCATCTGCAAGTTCTTTCATTTCTTTAGTACCAATTGTTAATTAGCTTCGGTCCATATGATGTCTATGCTGTGTTTTTTTTTATTTGTACCTATGAAAATCCTTTAATAAAAATTACAGTTAAAAAAAATTAAAAATAAAGTTCCTCATTAAAGGGGTACTCCGGTGAAAACCTTTTTTCTTTTAAATCAACTGGGGCAGAAAGTTAAACATGTTTGTAAATTACTTCTATTAAAAAATCTTAATCTTTCCTGTACTTATTAGCTGCTGAATACTACAGAGGAAATTATTTTCTTTTTGGAATGCTCTCTGATGACATCACGAGCACAGTTCTCTCTGCTGACGTTTTTATAATAATAATCTCGCTTTATTTATTGTTGTTCTTAGTGGGATTTGAACCCAAGTCCCCAGCACTGCAAGGCAGCAGTGCTAACCACTGAGCCACCATGCTGCCCTTAGCATACATCTGCTATGCATCTGCTATGCATGGTTGCTAATATGGACAGAGATGTCAGCAGAGAGCACTGTGTTTGTGATGTCATCAGTGTTCCAAAAAGAAACTAATTTCCTCTGTAACATTCAACAGCTAATAAGTACTGGAAGGATTAAGATTTTTTAATAGAAGTAATTTACAAATAACGGAGTACCCCTTTAACCCCTTAAGGACGCAGGACGTACTCAAACGGCCTGTTTTCCGAGTCCTTAAGGACTCAGGACGTTTGAGTACGTCCTGTCAAATCCCGGCCCCCCGCCGCTAGCTGGAGGGGAGCCGGTGCCCGATGCCTGCTGAAATCGTTCAGCAGGCATCGGGGCATATGGCCCAGGGGGGTCATTATGCCCCCCCATGTCGGCGATGGCCGCAGATCGCTGGACAATTCAGTCCAGCGATCTGCGGCAGATTCCGGGTCAATCGGGTCTCCAGTGACCCGGTGACCCGAAATTACAGGCTGTTCGGGGCCGTCTCAGACGGCCCCGAACAGCCAGAGCCAGCAGGGGTGAGGTAGCACTGGTGCCACCTCACGATCGCCCTGATTCGTCGGCCGGTTTCCCGGCCGACCAATCAGGGCGCCTGCTGCGGGTGTCATTCCCGCAACCCGCTCCGCCCCTCTTCCGGAGGACGTGAGCGGGTGCGGGACGTGCACCCCAGGTGCTGGGGACCCCGATCCCCGGCGTCCCTGTTGGGATCGGGGCCCCAGGAGCGACGGCCGCAGCGGCGACGACGAGGGACTGACCTCATGCGGCTGGATCGTTGGAGGTGAGTGACAGCCTCCTGCTGTTGCTTAGCAACAGCTCCCAGCATGCAAAAAGGGCATGCTGGGAGCTGTAGTTATGCAACAGCAGGAGGCAGACCACCAAAACTCCCAGCATGCCCTTATGGGCATGCTGGGACTTGTAGTTTTGCAACAGCTGGAGGCACATTTTTTCTATGGAAAAGTGTACCTTCAGCTGTGGTGTAACTACAACTCCCAGCTTGCACAAACAGCTAAAATGCATGCTGGGAGTTGTAGTAGTGCATCTGCTGGTTGCATAACTACAACTCCCAGCATGCCCGTTGGCTGTCAGTGACTGCTGGGAGTTGTAGTTTTGCAACAGCTGAAGGCACACTGAGTTATGTAGCAAACCAGTGTGTCTCCAGCTGTTGCATAACTACAGTCCCCAGCATCCCCAGCCAAAGTAGTATGCCTCCAGCTGTTGCATAACTACAAGACCCAGCATGCCCTTCCGCTGTCCGTACATGCTGGGGGTTGTAGCTTTTGCAACAGCTGAAGGCAATCTGGTTGCAAAACACTGAGTTTGTTACCAAGTTTGGGAAAAGAGGCATTTTAGGTAAAAAAAATATTTTTTTTTACATATGCAAAAGTCGAGAAACACCTGTGGGGTATTAAGGTTCACTTAACCCCTTGTTACGTTCCCCGAGGGGTCTAGTTTCCAAAATGGTATGCCATGTGTTTTTTTTTTTTTTTGCTGTTCTGGCACCATGGGGGCTTCCTAAATGCGGCATGCCCCCAGAGCAAAATTTGTTTTCAAAAAGCCAAATGTGACTCCTTCTCTTCTGAGACCTGTAGTGCGCCAGCAGAGCACTTTTCACCCCCATATGGGGTGTTTTCTGAATCGGGAGAAATTGGGCTTCAAATTTTGGGGGGTATTTTCTGCTTTAACCCTTTGTAAAAATGTAAATTTTTTGGGAAACCAAGCATTTTAGGTAAAATATATATTTTTTTTCACATATGCAAAAGTTGTGAAACCCCTGTGGGGTATTAAGGTTCACTTTACCCCTTGTTACGTTCCCTAAGGGGTCTAGTTTCCAAAATGGTATGCCATGTGTTTTTTTTTTCTATCCTGGCACCATAGGGGCTTCCTAAATGCGGCATGCCCCCAGAGCAAAATTTCCTTCAAAAAAGCCAAATGTGACTCCTTCTCTTCTGAGACCTGTAGTGCGCCAGCAGAGCACTTTTCACCCCCATATGGGGTGTTTTCTGAATCGGGAGAAATTGGGCTTCAAATTTTGGGGGGTATTCTCTGCTTTAACCCTTTGTAAAAATGTAAATTTTTTGGGAAACCAAGCATTTTAGGTAAATGTTTTTTTTTTTACATATGCAAAAGTTGTGAAACCCCTGTGGGGTATTAAGGTTCACATTACCCCTTGTTACGTTCCCCAAGGGGTCTAGTTTCCAAAATGGTATGCTTTGTGTTTTTTTTTGCTGTTCTGGCACCATAGGGGCTTCCTAAATGTGACATGCCCCCAAAAACCCTTTGTCGCTCCTTCCCTTCTGAGCCCTCTACTGCGCCCGCCGAACAATTAACATAGACATATGAGGTATGTGCTTACTTGAGAGAAATTGGGTTTCAAATACAAGTAAAAATTTTCTCCTTTTTACCCCTTGCAAAAATTCAAAAATTGGGTCTACAAAAACATGCAAGTGTAAAAAATGAAGATTGTGAATTTTCTCCTTCACTTTGCTGCTATTCCTGTGAAACACCTAAAGGGTTAAAACGCTGACTGAATGTCATTTTGAATACTTTGGAGGGTGCAGTTTTTATAATGGGATCTTTTATGGGGTATTCCTAATATGAAGACCCTTCAAATCCACTTCAAACCTGAACTGGTCCCTGAAAAAAAGCGAGTTTCAAAATTTTGTGAAAAATTGGAAAATTGCTGCTGAACTTTGAAGCCCTCTGGTGTCTTCCAAAAGTAAAAACACGTCAATTTTATGATGCAAACATAAAGTAGACATATTGTATATGTGAATAAAAAAAAAAAATATTTGGAATATCCATTTTCCTTACAAGCAGAGAGCTTCAAAGTTAGAAAAATGCAAAATTTTCAAATTTTTAATCAAATTTTGGGATTTTTCACCAAGAAAGGATGCAAGTTACCAACAAATTTTACCACTATGTTAAAGTAGAATATGTCACGAAAAAACAATCTCGGAATCAGATTGATAACTAAATGCATTCCAGAGTTATTAATGTTTAAAGTGACAGTGGTCAGAATTGCAAAAAATGGCTGAGTCCTTAAGGTGAAAAAGGGCTCAGTCCTTAAGGGGTTAAACACCATACTTTGCTCAATAATATTCTTACCAGGATGTTACCAGTACTTAGATGTTCACCAGATAAATATGATGTATTATGCAGTCCCTTTAACCCCTTAAGGACCCTTGACGTACGCGTACATCATGCCACCCTGGTACTTAATGACCCATGACGTATGCGTACGTCATGGAGAATTCCGGCCCCCGCCGTGCACCGGGCAGGGATTGGACCGGGATGCCTGCTGAAATTATTCAGCAGGCATCCCGTGCAAAGGCCCAGGGGGGTCATTAGATACCCCCCCCATGTCGGCGATCGCGGCAAATCGCAAGTGAATTCACACTTGCGATTTGCGCGATTCCGGGTCTATGGGAATAGAAGGGGGATCGCGGGTGTCCATGACACCAACAAACCCCCAGAAATGATAGGAGTGAGGTGGCAGGGGTGCCACCCCTCCCATCCCTGCTATTGGTGGTCTAGACGCGACCACCAATAGCAGATCGGGGGCGGGGGGTTAACTTTAGTTTTCCCCGTCCTGCCCACCCACAATAGATGGGGCAGGACGGGGAAACCCCGACAGGGATCGGCGCCGAAGATCCACTTACCGATCCAAAGGCTGTGGGTGACTGAGATAACCGGGCGGTGACGGAGATCGGCGGGCGGCGACGTCGTGCGGCTGGATCCTACGGAAGCCGGAGAGTTGCCTAGCGACATCTGGAGGGTACAGTCTGTGACCACTAGATAGTGGTATCTAACTGTAGCCCTCCAGATGTTGCAAAACTACAACTCCCAGCATGCCCAGACAGCTGTTTGGGCATGCTGGAATATGTAGTTTTGCAACAGCTGGAGGGCTACAGTTTGAGACCACTATCTAGTGGTCTCTAAACTGTATCCCTCCAGATCTTGCAAAACTACAACTCCTAGCATGCCCAAACAGCTGTCTGGGCATGCTGAGAGTTGTAGTTTTGCAACAGCTGGAGGACCACAGTTTGGAGATCACTATGCAGTGGTTTCTAAAACTGTAGCCCTCCAGATGTTGCAAAACTGCAAATCCCAGCTGTCTCGGCATGCTGGGAGTTGTAGTTGCATACCTCCAGCTGTTGCATAACTACATCTCCCAGGATGCCCTTTGATGATCAGTACATGCTGGGAGTTGCAGTTTTGCAACAGCTGGAGGCACACTGGTTGGAAAATACTGAGTTACAAAACAGAACCTAACTGAAGGTTTTCCAACCAGTGTGCCCCCAGCTGTTGCAAAACTACAACTCCCAGAATGCACAGTCTGTCAGTACATGCTGGGAGTTTTAGTTTTGAAACAGCTGGAGGTTTGCCCCCCCCCCCCCCCCCCCAGGTGAACGTACAGGGTACATTCACATGGGCAGGTTTACAGTAAGTTTCTTGCTTCAAGTTTGGGCTGCGGCAAATTTTTTGCCGCAGTGCAAACTCCTAGCGGGAAACTCACTAACACGTCAGTGTGAATATACCCTAAAAACACTACACTACACTAACACATAATAAAGATTAAAACACTACATATTACACCCCCTTACACTTTCTCCCCCAATAAAAATGAAAAACGTATTGTATGGCAGTGTTTCCAAAACGGAGCCTCCAGCTGTTGCAAAACAACAACTCCCAGCATTTCTGGACAGCCACTGACTGTCCAGGTATGCTGGGAGTTTAGCAACAGCTTGAGGCACCCTGTTTGGAAATCACTGGCGTAGAATACCCCTATGCAATCCCTAATTTAGTCCTCAAATGCGCATGGCGCTCTCTCACTTCAGAGCCCTGTCGTATTTCAAGGAAACAGTTTAGGGCCACACATGGGGTATCTCCATACTCAGGAGAAATTGCACTACAAATTTTGGGGGGCTTTTTCTCCTTTTACCCCTTATGAAAAGGAAAAGTTGGGGGCTACACCAGCTTGTTAGTGTAAAAAAAAAGAAAGAATTTACACTAACATGCTGGTGTTGCCCCATACTTTTTATTTTCACAAGCGTTAAAAGGAAAAAAAAGACCCCCAAAATTTGTAACGCAATTTCTCCTGAGTACAGAAATTCCCCAGATGTGGGCGTAAAATGCTCTGCGGGCGCACAACAAGGCTCAGGAGTGAGAGTGCACTATGTACATTTGATGCCTAAATCGGTGATTTGCACAGGGGTGGCCGATTTTACAGCAGTTCTGACATAAACGCAAAAAAATGAATACCCACATGTGACCCCATTTTGGAAACTAAACCCCTCACGGAATGTAATAAGGGGTACAGTGAGCATTTACGCCCCACAGGTGTCTGACAGATTTTTGGAACAGTGGTACGTGAAAATGAAAAATTTAATTTTTCATTTGCACAGCCCACTGTTCCAAAGATCTGTCAAACGCCATTTGGGTGTAAATACTCACTGCACCCCTTATTAAATTCTGTGAGGGGTGTAGTTTCCAAAATGGGGTCACATGTGGGGGGATCCACTGTTCTGGCACCACGGGGGGCTTTGTAAACGCACATGGCCCCTGACTTCCATTCCAAACAATTTTTTTCAAAAAAGCTCAATGGCGCTCCTTCTCTTCTGAGCATTGTAGTGCGCCCGCCGAGCACTTGACGTCCACACATGGGGTACTTCCATACTCAGAAGAGATGGGGTTTCAAATTTTGGGGGGCATTCTGTCCTATTACCCCTTGTAAAAAATGTAATTTGAGGGAAAACTAGCATTTTAGTGGAAAAAATAAATAAATTACACATTCAAATTTCACGAAAAGTCGTCAAACACCTGTGGGGTGTTAAGGCTCACTGGACCCCTTGTTACGTGCCTTGAGGGGTGTAGTTTCCAAAATAGTATGCCATGTGGTTGTTTTGTTTTGCTGTTCTGGCACCATAGGGGCTTCCTAAATGTGACATGCCCACCAAAAACCATTTCAGAAAAATTCACTCTCCAAAATCCCACTGTCACTCCTTCCCTTCTGAGCCCTCTACTGCGTCTGCCGAACACTTGTCATATACATATGAGGTATTTTCTTACTCGAGAGAAATTGAGTTACACATTTTAGGAAGATTTCTCTCCTTTTACCCCTTGTTAAAATTCAATAACTGGGTCTACAAGAACATGCGAGTGTAAAAAATTAAGATTTTGAAGTTTCTCCTTCAATTTGCTACTATTCCTGTGAAACACCTAAAGGGTTAACAAACCTTTTGAATGTCATTTTGAATACTTTGAGGGGTGCAGTTTTTATAATGGGGTCATTTGTGGGGTATTTCTAATAAGAAGGCCCTTCAAATCCACTTCAAAACAGAACTGGTCCCTGAAAAATTTTGATTTTGAAAATTTTGTGAAAAATCAGAAAATTGCTGCTATACTTTGAAGCCCTCTGATGTCTTCCAAAAGTAAAAACATGTCAACTTTATGATGGAAACATAAAGTAGACATATTGTATATGTGAATCAATATATAATTTATTTGGAATATTAATTTTCCTTATAAGCAGAGAGCTTCAAAGTATCAACAAAATGTTACCACTAACAAAGTAGAATATGTAACGAAAAAATCAATCTCGGAATCAGAATGAAAGGTAAAAGCATCCCAGAGTTATTAATGTTTAAAGTGACAGTGGTCAGATGTGCAAAAAATGGCCGTGTCCTAAAGTGAAAATTGGCTGGCTCCTTAAGGGGTTAATAGTCCAGCTGATATGCCAGGTAAATAGCGAATGGTGGAAAGCAGCTAAAAAAAGAGGGGGGGGGGGGGGGGGTTCTCCAAAAGGAGATATATATATATATATATATATATATATATTTATTAAACATTAGCCCTAAAAATACTGGGGGCTATAGATATACAGAGGTGTCAGACTGTAGCCAATAACATACATGCATATCTCACAGATAGTGGATTCAAGATACATGTATAATCATACAAAATATCCAAAAGCACTAGGGGCTATAGATGTATGCAGGTAAATAATTATATTCATTTACACATAAATCCTCACCGATCGAGAATTGCAAGAGATAAAGGGTTAAATGACCCTGATCCCATTGCAATAATAAGTGCAGATTAAGATTATACAATATACATTGTTATAAGCTTACCAGTCTGGTGATTGTAGGCAGATGCACGAGGTGACCGGCACCATGCACAGACGCTCAGCGTCTACCTTGTATGGGCCACAGACTGGAAGTGCGCGGTGCACACTTCTTGATGCTGTCCACGCATTGGAGGTAATGCGTGTGTTTGGGGCGCATGCCTCCGGATGTATTGGTGGGGCGCATAAGACACCAATGGACAGTGTGCATGGATGACAAGCATCATGCCGGAAGTGTCAAAATAGATGACAGGCAAGCCAATCAAAGTCCTCAGGACATAGCTCATCCACTGGGCAATATTAATGGCTATATATATATATATATATATATATATATATATATATATAACCACTGCAAATGAAGCAGCCAAAACAAGGGGGAACTAAAATGTTATGCAGTAATGATCCAAACTGTCATGTGGCCTTTGGAATAGTACAGCTTATTTTTGGCAATTTTTAAGGGGAAACACTGGTACCCAATGCATGATAAGACACATATTGGTCAAAAGAAGTTGATTTATGATATACAATCTAAAGATATTCTGGGGGCATCATAGCTCCCCTGACAAAACAGAATAATTGATACTGATAATTCATGGATCCTCAGGGGTAAATCAGCCTCCCCTATTGTGAGAGACAAAGACAAAACTGATGATTATATTGTGATGATAGATCCCTATTGATCATATACATATGACAAGATAATAAAGTATTGATAGTATTTATGGCAAAGTCGATGGGTCATACGTCTTTGCAAATCATGGATTGAAACATGGGATTCAATTAAGATATATCAGGCACTTAAGATTAATTGAGATATACACTGTTCTGTTCTTGTCATGTAGAATTAAATAAAGGAGCAGAAAGATAATGTTTCATTGAGTCCTCTTGGGGCCACAGAATGCAAGCAATATATCCATTTAGCCTCCCTTTAGAGGAGTACTTTGTCCACATCACCCCCTCCCGGTCCACTCTAAGCACCTCAATCACCTGGAATTGTATTACAAAGGGATTATTGGTATGATGGCTATGCATATGATTTGAAATCTGTTTGTCCCTCTTGTGTTTTATATCTCCAATGTGTTCCAGAATGCGATGTCTCCGCTCCCTAGTCGTTTTCCCAATATAATTTAAGGGAAGGGCATGTTGCTAAATAAATTACCGTTCGAGTTTTGCAATTGCCATAACTTTGACACTCCTACATTTTGGTGGACCCTACTCCTTGGAAACCTTAATATACTGGCAGGCTTTGCATGAGCCACATTTAAATGTGCCCTTGATTTTATGGTCCAACCAAGTTCCTGCCGACTTTGAGGAGGTGTAATGACTGTGGATTAAAAAGTCATTAAGATTTTTGCCTCTCATACGTAATTATTGGTCTGTCCTCTACCATGTGGTCCATTTTTAAAGTCCTCCGCGGCTGATTCAAACGTGGCAATGATCCGAATGGGGACTACTTTGACCTGTTCCTTTATTTTGGGTTGTAAAAGGGATGCTCTTTCTGACTGTATTGCATTCTGGTAAGCTTGTTTTAGGACCTTGTTCGGATATCCCCTGGATCTAAATTTATCACATAGGATAATTGCTTCCTTCCGAAAGATGTTATCATAGGAGCAATTTCTGCGTAAACACAGGTACTGACCTTTGGGTATACCCTTTTTCCAGGGGGTATGGGTGATGGCTCTCCCAGAGCAGAAGATTGTTGCCTGCTGTCGGTTTCCTATGAATAGTTGTATCTATTCCTCCAGCGTAATTTTTTTTTGTAAAAGTACATCCAAAAAGACTAAGGAATCATGATGGATTTCATGTGTAAACTTTAGGCCTATTTCATTGCGGTTAAGGTCCTCCAAGAATTTTTCAAAGTGTTTTTTTGTAAGGTCCAAATGACTATGACGTCGTCAATGAAGCAACCCCAGTATTGGATAAACTGATGGTACTGAAAAAATGAATCTCCAAAAACAATAACCTCCTCCCACCAGCCCAGGAGCAAGTTGGCATAGGTAGGAGCCACAGGACTGCCCATGGCAGTGCCTCTGAGCTGGTGGTAAACATGGGAGTTAAACAAAAAATTATTTCGGTGTAAAATGAACTGAAGTAGTGATAGAATGAGGTTGTTGCGTGGTATATGATGTACAGACCTGCTCTTGAGATAATGTGCTACAGCAGCAATCCCCGCCTCGTGTGGAATAGAGCTATACAATGCCTCGACATCAATTGAGCATAGCCAAAACTCTGTGTCAAAGGTGAGATCCTGTAATTTAAATAAGAGGTCCATTGTATCTCGAAGATAAGATGGAAGCTTAGGACGAAAGGACGGAGAACCTCGTCCAGGTAGATCCCCACATTTTGTGTCAAACTGCCAACACCAGACACTATGGGCCGAGCTTTTAAAGGGTTAAGGCCGTGTGGACTTTTGGGAGTCCATAGAATGTCGATATGCGTGGTGTGGTAGAGTAGAGGAAAGAAAATTCTTTTTGATCTATCAGATGGTCATCTAATACCTGTTGTAATATATTTCTTAATTCCTTTTGGAATATGTTAGGGGGATCTCTCTCCAGTGTGCGGTAGGTGGTACTGTCTGATGTAATGTAACAAAGGACAGGCCTCGTTTGAGAAGTGATACCTCATCCTTAGTTAGACTGTGCTTTGACGAATTAATAATTTGATTATCCTTAGAATCTATGGTCTTGGTTAAGTCTGTCGTCCCAGATGTCTGTCCTTCTCTAAAAAAGATGGAGTTGTGCCTGAGGAGGGTAAAGAGGAGGAGGAGGTAGAAGGATGTACCATAGTTGTATCTTGTCCTGTTTGCTGGTTGTAGCCAGGTCCTCCTCTTCCTCTTCTGCCTTTCCCTCGGTGGTTGTTCCACCTTCCTCCTCCACCCTGTCTTCCCCCGTACATGGTGGAATATGGGGAGCAGTTCCATTGGTAACGGGACCGTTCAGAATCAGATGCGTCTGTTTCTGAGTAAGAAATTTCCGTATCAGTACTATAATAATCTTGTGTTAGAAATGAGTAGGCCTTATTTTCTCTGAATTCCGAGAGATCTCGTACAAATTGCTTGTGTTTTCTTTCCTTTATTAGATATTTGAATCTTTCCAGGTTGTTCTGTAGTTCAGTTTCTTTCTTGTTGAATTCTGGTTCTTGTTTAAGAGTAAAGGCTATGTTGATGGTATCCTGTAGTTTTCTAGTGTTTCTCTTGATTTTTTTTTTTTCATCCAAGAGTAATTGCATAAAGCGTAGTGAGCTATCGGTAGAATCCTTAAAGGGGTACTCCAGTACCACAGTTTTATGGTTATCTAGCGTGTTTTTAGCGAGTTTAGCACTTTTGTAATTCACATGTTCTACATCTGTCCACAGCATATATGTTTTTTACTGACCTCTTTTCTGTGACGGAAGTTCATTAGTTTTTCTGGTTGCTTTTGACTGTTTTCCACACCTGCGGCCATGTTTGTTCACTGTTGTGGACAAAAAGTCAGTGCTGCAGGCGTTGCTGTGTTTTCTTCTCCTGTAATGGTTTTGCCCCTTTTCCACACCCCTGTAATGAATAGTCATTGAATTGTTAGGGAGGATGGATGTCTCCTCCCGCTGTCAGCCTGCCCAGTGTGTGGCTCACAATATACGTAACCCCTTCCCCACCATGATGACCGTGCGCCCGCGGGGGGAATCAGGGGTATCTGCTATCATGATTCTCCCCCCCCCCCCCCCGGTGCACTGTCAGCTTCTCACCCACAGTCCCACATCAGGGAATGAATTGTCAGCCGCTCTCCTTCTCTCCCCCCCCCCCCCCGCAAAATGAATTGTCAGCCCCAACGCTGTCCCCACATAAGGGAACTAAGCATATGTGACCCGTGAGCGCTACTCTGCTTCCTGCCCTTCCACCCCCTCTCACCACCACCTAAAACGATGTCCCCCCCAAGGGTTAAAGGACATCTGTACTGCTAAATTTTCCATATTCCTGTGCCCGGCTGCAAAAATAAACAAAATAAACTTTGACTTACCTTCCAGCGTTCCCCCGTTGCTACGGTAACGGCCTCACGGTCAAGGGAACGTCACACAGCCGTCAGCCTATCACCCAGAGGAGCGCCCGCGGGTCACATGAGATCAGTTCACCCCAATGACAATTCATTCATTCCCTGATGTGGGGACTGTGGGTGGGATGAGTATACTAATGAGCAGGGTGGGGAAAGGGAGTGCTAAAGGGGAAAGAAAAAAAAAAGAAATGGGCGGCAACGCAAAACAAGTTGGTAGGCTTCAAGGCATGCTGGGAGCTGTAGTACCCCTTTAAGCCTTTTGGGACTATCTTGTTTGCCAGATAGTTTTATAGTGACTTCACCGCCCACCCCGACTTCATTTGATGTTTATATCTTGAATTTAGGTCTTTGAAGGTGGAGTTTAAAGTGGGTATTGTATGATTGGATGATCAGAAAAGACATATTTCGCCTCATCTAACCATTTTGTAATGTCAAAAGTGACTGATAGAAAATTACTTGCCATAATACTGTAGGGGTAAAGTGGATTCTTTCTTTCCTTTATTGGTGCCTGATGAACAAATATTCAAAACACAAGGAAAGGGCTACTAGGTCCCTATTCCAAACTTAAGAAATGTAGCATAAAGAGGAAAATGGATACAACCTCACCCCTCTAAGTGAATTTGATGATTGGGCCCTTGGAGCCGGCTGGCTTCTTACATGACAATGCGCTCAGCCTATGACCAGCCGAGGCGGAACATCGCTGCGGCCGTTGATAGGCTGACGGCTCTCTGACGTTCCCGTCTCCAGGAAGAGCGTGGGGCCAAGGTAGGAAGGTGCATTAAAGTTTATTTTGTTTATCTTTTGCAGCCTGGGCATAGGGATACAGCGTACAGTATAGAGTGTCAGTGCCGGCGGCCCGCAACAGGAGGACGAGGAGGGCAGCACTTGCGGGTGATATGCGAGTTTTTACTGCGAAGGGGACAGCACAGTGCGCGGCTGATAATTAATTGGAAATGCCGTTATATACTGTGAAACTGCCATAATTTACAAAAATACCGTGATACACATATTTGGTCATACTGCCCAGCCCTAAGTCAAAGTGGAAAAAATTCTTCAGTATCCACAACAAAAAAAACTGTTTAGAATTAGGCATAGAAATGGAGTACTTAGAAGGTATTACAACATTATCCTTCTTGTTACAGGAAAGTGAAAGAAACATTGGGAGTGGTCCATTCTCTTTCTGCCACCTAAAAAGTACTCTACCGGCCCCAGTTGGAGACCGAGACAGTATAGACACCTTTGTTGACGTTGTAGGTCATGAGATTATCGGATTTTCAAAACTCCATCCACAACTTATCTTACCATGAACACCATGCCTTGAAAAATCTAGAATCAGAATCCACCATCATCATCAAGCCCTCCGATAAGGGGGGCAACTTGGTTATTCTGGATTATGTGAAAATGTGCAGGCATATTCTATCAGACAGTACCACCTACAGCACACTGGAGAGAGATCCCACTAACATATTCCAAAAGGAATTAAGAAATATATTACCACAGGCATTAGATGGGGTTGCTTCATTGACAACGTCATAGTCATTTGGACTGGACAAAAAAAAAACACTTTGAAAAATTCTTTTAGGACCTTAACCGGGATGAAATAGGCCTAACGTTTACATATGAAATCTGTTAATGATGCCTTAGTCTTTTTGGATGTACTTTTACAAAAAAAAATAACGCTGGAGGAAAAGATACAACTATTCATAGGAAACCGACAGCGGGCAACAATCTTCTGTTCTGGGAGAGCCATCACCCATACCCCCTGGAAAAAGGGTATACCCTAAGGTCAGTACCTGCGTTTACACAGAAATTGCTCCTCCAATAACACCTTTTGGAAATTTAGATGCAGGGGATATCCGAACAAGGTCCTAAAACAAGCTTACCAGAATGCAATACAGTCAGAAAGAGCATCCCTTTTACAACCCAAAATAAAGGAACAGGTCAAAGAAGTCCCCACCCGGATCATTGCCACATTCGACACGGCCGCGGAGGACATTAGAACTATCATATCAAGACATTGGCCCATCTTAAAAATGGACCCCATGGTAGGATCCCTAGTGGAGGACAGACCAATAATTACGTATGAGAGGTAAAAATCTTAATGACTGTTTAATCCACAGTCATTACACCCACCCCCCCCAAAGTCGGCAGGAACTTGGTTGGACCATAAAATCAAGGGCACACTTAAATGTGGCTCATGCCAAGCCTGCCAGTATATTAAGGTTTCCAAAGAGTTCCAAGGAGTAGGGTCCACCAGAATGTACAAGTGTCAAAGTTATGACAATTGCAAAACTCGAACGGTAATTTATTTAGCAACATGCCCTTCCCATAAATTATATTGGGAAAACGACTAGGGAGCTGAGACGTCGCATTCTGGAACACATTGGAGATATAAAACACAAGAGGGACAAACAGATTTCAAGTCATATGCATAGCCATCATATCAATAATCCCTTAGTAATACAATTCCAGGTGATCGAGGTGCATAGAGTGGACCGGAGAGGGGGTGATGTGGACAATTTACTCCTCCAAAGGGAGGCTAAATGAGTATATCGCTTGCATTCTGTGGCCCCAAGAGGACTCAATGAAACATTATCTTTCTGCTCTTTTATTTAACTCTACATGTCAAGAGCAGAACCGTGTCTATCTCAATTAATCTTAAGTGCCTGATATATCTTAACTGAATCCCATGTTTCAATCCATGATTTGGAAAGACGTATGACCCATCGACTTTGCCATAAATACTATCAATACTTTATTATCTTGTCATATGTATATGATCAATAGGGATCTATCATCACAATATAATCATCAGTTTTGTATTGTTCTCTCACAATAGGGGAGGCTGATTTACCCCCTAGGATCCATGAATTATCAGTATCAATTATTCTGTTTTGTCAGGGGAGCTATGATGCCCCCAGAATATCTTTAGATTGTATATCATAAATCAACTTATTTTGACCAATATGTGTCTTATCATGCATTGGGTACCAGTGTTTCCCCTTAAAAATTGCCAAAAATAAGCTGTACTATTCCAAAGGCCACATGACAGTTTGGATCATTACTGCATAACATTTTAGTTCCCCCTTGTTTTGGCTGCTTCATTTGCAGTGGTTATATATATATATATATATATATATATATATATACACCCATTAATATTGCCCAGTGGATGAGCTATGTCCTGAGGACTTTGATCGGCATGCCTGTCATCTATTTTGACACTTCCGGCATGATGCGTGTCATCCATGTGCATCGCAGCAACTAGTCGGTAAACACTAATCGGCGGTCTGCTGTGTTTCCGGGCCATCTGGGTCACGTGTGACCCGATGACCCGGAGATGATGATGATGATCGGTGGTGTAATATACACCACCAATCATCATCCATAACGTACTGGGGGGCGGCACTGTTGCTATCCCCAGTACAGCAGTGATTGGGTGGCCGCAGTGACCGCACCAATCACTGCAGTATGGGGAGTGGGATTAGGATGCAGGAGCACGCAGCTCCGCTCTGCCCACCATTTTCTTCTGAACTGGTGTGCAGGACGGAGCTCCGTACTGCAATCTCCCCCCTCATACACTAAAAAGTGTTCAAAAGTTTTTTTTGTTGGGCGCAGACATTTTTTGCCCTTTTTTTTCAGCGTACTATCTGTAGGTGTCCGCAGCACCTTTAGCTGCGTGACCCCGGCCCTACAGGGTCGCTGTGGGCTGCCCTCAGCGTTTTTTTGGGGCGCCAACTTTTTTTTTGCTAAACGTGTGGCCGGGCCCTCTTAGATATAAAAGAGCGGTCCGCCACCGTTAGATAAAGCCCACCCACCGCTGATCAGTCCCGTAGTACTGATCAGCGTTTTTTTTTAGTGGTGCGAGCGCTTTTTCGGGTTAAAGCAGATTAAAAAATTTTTTTTTGCACCTATAGGTGGTCCGTGCCCCCAGTAGCAGACCTGTGTGTGCGGCCTGCTCCACCGCTGTCAGTGATTTATCACTGATCAGTGTTTTTTTTGGGGGGGTTCAGGCAGGTGCATTTTTTGGGGGTTAAGCTTTTTTTATTTTTGGGATTTTTGTGTGGGGGTCTGTGTACGTGCCACCAGCCACTGCTCTGGGCTGAGTGGCCAGACCCTCCACTGACTTCTGCGCCCCCTGCAGCCACCAAGAGCTAATCAGTGTGCACACCACCACCATTCGGAAATGTTTTCATTATGCTCATAATGCAGCATGCCCCCCCACTTCGGGGCCAAATTTGGGAGGCCTATGTCCCGGGGCGGGAGGTCGCAATTGATGAGTCTGTCATTAGCTTTAAGGGGAGACTCAGCTTTCGGCAATACATCCCTACCAAGCGAGTGCGGTATGGTGTGAAGATGTATAAACTTTGCCAGAGTACCTCAGGGTACACTTGCAAGTTTATAGTGTATGAGGGACAAGATTCCCGTTTTGAACCCCTGGAATGTCCCCCACTCTGGGTGTTACCGGGAAAATCAATTGGGGCCTTTTGCACCCATTGCTAGATAAAGGTTACCCCCTTTACATGGATAACTTTTATACTAGTATCCCTCTCTTCACATCCCTCGCCACCAGATCCACGGTCGCTTGTGGGACAGTCCGAAAGAATCAAAGAGACCTTCTCCCCCATCCCCTACACAAAAAAAAAACCAAAAACAAACACCAAAAACCTAGATCCCAATACCCCTGATAAAAAGGGTCATGGGACACAGAGTCAACAGCATTGGGGGTTTGCAGTTGCCTCAAATGCGCAGCGCTCTCTTCCCACCTGAGCGAGGTGCGCATTTGAGGTAACAGGTTAGGGACGGCCACACACATCACATTCCCAGAATGATGATTCAGAGCATAGGGTTTGGGGTGGGCATCATTTTTACTTTCAGCTATACTCTGGGTCATCATTCTGGGAACTGGCATATCAGTACTAAAATTGCAATTTTCATTACACCCCCCCATAGTACACTTCATCCATTCCTGGAAAATAAATTTAGGGAACACCCGGCTGTTCCAAATCTCCACTTCACCACTATACATCTTCCCTAGGGGGTGTACTGCTTGTAATATTCTCACATGTGGGTGTTCCTTTCTTATATTTTCCTCTTAATGTATGTAACAAACATCGGCCTCAAATGCGAAGAGTTCTCTCTCATGAGCTTTGTCGTATTTCCAGGCGACAATTCGGAGTCACATGTTAGTTGTTCCCAGAAAAATGAAGCAGAGCATAGGTTGAAAATTGCAATTTTCAAAAGCTACCCTTCATCCATTCCTGGAAAATAAATTTAGGAAACACATGTGCGTTCAATTCCTCAAGGTGGGTACTTTCTGTAATGGTGTCACATGTGGGTGTTTCATTTTTGTATTTTCCTCTGAATGTATGTAACAGTCAGCTACCTCTATGCCTTCTGAACCTTGTTGTGTGCCCGCCCAACATGTTACCCCATATGTGGATGCATTTCCATAGTCAGGAGAAAAAGCCCTCCAAAATTTGTAACCCAATTTCTTCAATTGAAAATGTAAAAAATTGGGTAACCCCAGCATTTTAGTGTAAAAAATCTAATTTTTCATTTTAGGGCCCACTGTTCAAAAAACCTGGGAGGTGTAAGTACTCACTGTACCCCTTGTTACCATCCTTGAAGGGTGTAGTTTCAAAATTGTGGTCACTTGCCGGGGATTCTCATCCTACATATACCTCAGGTGGTTTCAAGTCGCGTCTGACAAACTTGCTGCAATTGTCATTTATTTTGGTTAGGAGGTACACCTACATGATTTAGTACACAGAGAAAGTTATGTTCACCATATAATTGTGGTACTGGCTCTCAGGAACTTGTGACAGTTGCTAGAGTTGTACAATATATTTGAAAAACAATCTAAACACTATATTAGCCAAACACAATTACTGAGACTATAGGCACCGCAAAATGCAAAGTTTATCACTTTGCTATTGAATTTTAGCGGTGGCAGCCCGGACACATATCCAACTTCAGTGTTTGTCCAGCTGTCCACTACCTTCCAGTAGTGCAAAGTGCTGTGATCTTCCACTTGATGAAGTCATTTCCCCTCAGCACTCTATGGTATATGCAGTGCAACTGGGTAGGATGGAACAACACGTAGATAGGCTCTCGGACTCCCGGAGTCTGAATTCCTGAATCCAGTCCATGTACAATTAATTCATTCCTCCTCATTTTATATCCAATCCCCTCTATATAATGCTCATTTTATTAACATAAAATGGAAAGGATTGGATACAAAATGGGGAGGGGGGGGGGATGAACATGAAATGGAGAGGATTGGATATAAATCAGAAAGTTGGATCCCAAAACAAAAGCACTTCAAAGGTGAACTTGACACTGATCATGTTGTAGAAGGCATAAATTATAATGAAAGGCAGAATATGCAAAAGCCTGACCTACATAATAAATTTTAAAATAGCTCCACTACAACTGCTATTAGCAGGGCTAGAACAGAGGTTGTGAAAGCGGACATCAACTGAACCAGACAGGTCCCAGGTTACTTTAAATGTGGTCCATCATGAGTTCCGTTAGATGCCCCTTATTTTTCATGATTTTAGCAGGGAAAAAGGAGCTCCAAACACTGAACCTACCCTTACATTAACTACTGTAATTACCATGCAAAATCCCCTTACTGCCTACGAATCTATATAGCTATAACTAAGCCAATGTGACACAGTACTATTTTTTGTCATTTTATTTACTGTATACCAAAAATGTACTTGGTATTTTCACCCTTGTTTCTTTGTTGGTTATAAAAGAGTAAAACATAGGAAAATAAGACCATGAAAACAATTGCATTAATGATGATCATTCATTCTCTCAGTGATTCTCTCAGACTCACCGAATGTGCGCCATAATACCCATTGATGGTAAATGCATGCACAACATACGAAGAGCTGCCGCGGGTAAGCAAGCCCTGTGCGTCATTTACCATTGTAACCAGGCCACCAAATTGACAAAGATAGGCAAGCTTGGCATACGTTTGTTTCTTAACCTCTACTGAAATGTGTCTTTGTGTTAACAAGAATAAATTAAGTGACAGATGCACTTTAGTCACTTGCATGGATTTAGAGAAATTCTTCAGACATTTTTATTGATTGCCTATCATTAGTATAGGCCATCGATATCCAAATGGGAGTCAGACTTCCAACACCCCTGTAATTTGGCTGTTTAAAAGGGCTGCTGATCTCATGTTTGCGCTGCAGCCTCTTTACTTGCAACCATGCACAGTGCCATACACTTGTTAACAGCTGTACCCAGTATTGCTGTTGTCCGACTAGAGTGAAAGGGACAACTGCAATACCGGATACAACTGCTATCGAGTGTATGGCACCATGTCTGGAAGTAAGTTAAGAGGATGCACTGCTTGCAGAAGTGCAATGGTCCCTTCAATTAACTAATAGGTGGAATGCTGGGAGTTGAACTTCCACTGATTGAATATTGATGGCCTATCCTTAGGATAAGCCATCAATTAAAAAAGGAGCCTGGAAATCCCTTTTAATTATTACCAGGTTCCACTATTCATTTGCACTTATACATTTTATATAATGTTTTTATATTATAATTTATTTAGTGTCCTTATGAATACACAGGAGATTATTTTCATGACAAATGTTAGGATTTGAGGATTACCTCGAATTATGTAATTGTCTAGAGCATCTTCCATTCTCTTCAAGGCTTCAGCACGATTGCTACCATGGGTCACCAACTATAGCAAACAGTATTTATTTAGCTATGTTATAAAGGAAAAGTTCATGGATATTAAATTTTTAGATTTTAGTGCTTAAGAGAACAGTGAAATAGTGAATAGGACATGAATAGAAAAGTAGATGATTGACTCCATTAATTCAGTAACGTAACGTTCTACTTTTTAAAAGCTGTACACCATCTACAATATTTAAAAAAAGCAGTACTGCTTCGAGGCATATGCAATATTTTGAATGAATTATTCCTCATTAATTTAAAATGCATTGAGGTACGAAAGCCAATGATTGTAGAGCCTAACATAATTATAAATCAAGAGCTGTGTTCACCTACTGCTTTCTTGAATCAAAATGCATACATAAACAGACTTCTACATTAAGTCCTCACTTTGTAGTCTCCCTTTTTCAAGGTGACTGACCAATATTAGGAGTGAAATGAAATGTGCTTGCTATTCAGTTTTGACTCATGTAGCAGGATTAGAAACTTACTTTTGAAATCATAGGATCATAGTAAATGCTGATGTCGCTTCCTTCTTGAATGCCACTGTCAACTCGCACCTAAGGCACATAAAATAAAAATAAAAAAGTTATTAAAATTGAAATACAGTAGTTAAACATTCTAAATAAGCAATGTGCATTTAGGAATCCAGGAAAATCACGTAGCCAGTACAGTATGTATACCTAGAATAACAATGTATTAAATACATAAATTTATTAAAACAATTATAGCCAGTTTATTGGAACTGATGATCCATATTAGACCAATATATGGAGGGTTAATCCAAACAATATACCAAAAGATCACCGTGGTGATCCACTAATTACCTAAATTTACCATATATTAAGAAAAATGTTTATTGTTTTATATTAATTCACACACAAAAAAGATTAAAAAATCAGGGTGTCTCTCTTTCCAGAAATATTAAGTGCAAAGAGTACTACCAGGACTCAATAGTATTGCAGTATGCACCTGCACTGTGCCATACTGAGGGAAAGGACACCACTGTGTTTTAAAATCAGATTCTAGCCCCCCTCGACATGTTTCGCCGTACACACGGCTTTGTCAAGAGGTAACATGGCTATGAGCAAAAAGCGCCAATGCGGAGGTTTATATCACCTCCCTTCTAGACGTCATTGTGCAGGAAGTACCTCATCCTTATTGGTGGAGCGCCCATCCCACCAATCAGTGCAAATATCTTTTGATTGACTGCTCAGTCGTCCTATCTCACTCCTGTTGTTCCAACCTATCATCGCTGTTGTTGATCAGCGTCGAGGGAGACCTCGTCATGCAACTTGTGACGTGTCTGCGCCATGACCCCTGCGCCAAAACTTCATCGCATTTCCCCTTGTCTGCGCAGTGAACCCTGCGCTACAACTCGTATCCACCAGCTGTCTCTGGGTTACTGCGCATGCGTAGTTGCCTGATTCTCATGTGCAGACATCTCTCAGGTACGGGTGCGCAGTATATCCTGCGCACACACTTAGGAAATTTCTCATCCTTCCGACGTGTATTGTTGTTTCTAACAGGGTGAGATGCGCAGTATAACCTGCGCGAGTTCTTAGTTATTCAAACCCCCAGTGTGTGGGCGAGAATTATCCTTGGGATTATCTTGGACTCTTAATAAACTGCTATAACCATTGATAGGGAATTGTATGCTATATATATTGACATGTGATATGATCATGTATATATAGCGCACTATGCAAGGTATTTATAGGGGAACAATTTACAATAACCCTAGAGTGATACATCTAGATTATGTTAGGCTCTATTATATACTTATATGATCAACAGGGCATTGTTTATTATAGGATATACACTAATTATGTTGTTCATGATAAAGGTATAATTTAAAAGTATAATTTAACAACATTCCATATGAGCAAGTATCTTATTGTATCCACATGGAGATTAGTGGTTATCACTTGATATTGTATTATTCCTTTTCTCCTTCTCATAATTCAATCACTGTTCTTCTCTTCCCTCTACCTTCATTTTAACTTAATTTTCCCTTTTTAGCAGAATAATGGAATGTACCTCCAAATCAGGGCATCCTCCAACCGGAAAGTATTATCTCAATTATTGTAAGACCCTATGTTGAGGGACTAAGGATTAGCTCAAGGATGGTTCACAGCTATCATCATATAGCAGGGACACTTTTAAAAACCAATTGGTCGTATGCGATGACATTAGGGGTCAGAGCTACTTAGATAGAAAACGTCTGATATTGTATGTGCGGTTAGATAGGTAAAATTTCAAACCGATTGATGTGCGATATAAACATTGTGTATTGTTTACACTGTTTATGGTCAAGCTACTATTAGCTACAAGCTTCTGTCCTGGCCAGCCACTTGCCTGTGGGTTTATGCATGGGAAGTGGCTATCTTTATGAGAAAAAGCAACATGTTTATATGGAGCTGATGTCTAAACATGATCTTCTAGTATACATTTGTCCAGCCAGATGGAACAGGGAGCTGACAGGGCTCTGCAGCTTCTGCTGTTGCATGAGAGACTCTGCGTACAAAGGAACGGAGGCTCAAAACAGGACTATTGAGGAGAGGTGCACAGCACCAGTTAATCTTTATTATTGCATCAGTAAAAAGTACAATGTTTACATCGGATGGAGAACTGTAATACCATTTCCTGTGATATATAGTATCGGCACTCATTATAAAGGAGATTTAGCATTCGTTTCAAACGTATGGCTTTTATATGACAAATTTCTTTGATCTTACTTTTGCTTACAAGCGATCTATTTGTCAAATAGTCGCACAACCTTGATAAATAAATCAAACATAAGCAAAACCTGGGAAACCCGCTTACAAAAGCATTTATTAAAGCAGAAAAGTTTTCCCTTATGTTAAATAGCCAAAGTTCTTTATCTACCCTTTATTACCAGTAGCATTGCTAGAGAGTGACGGGGAGGGGGTACTGCATCGGGTGATACCCTGACTGGCCTGCCTGGCACTAAATAGCTGCACTCCAACTATCCCGCAACAACCAGGGCCAGACTGGGTGTGAAGACCAGCCCTGGAAAAAATTACATACCAGCCCCATAGTGTTGCGTCATTATACCAACACATCATCATTTTCTTGTTCATAAAAGGTAAAATATAGTTCCCCCACATTAGGTCAGCAGTACAGTTCCCCCACATTAGGTCGGCAGTACAGTTCCCCCACATTAGGTCGGCAGTACAGTTCCCCCACATTAGGTGCAGTATAGTCTCCCACATTAGGTGCAGTATAGTCCCCCACATTAGGTTAACAGTATAGTAGGGATCGACCGATTATCGGTATGGCCGATATTATCGACCGATAATCCAGATTTTGGGCATTATCGGTATCGGCAATTACCTTGCCGATAAGCCGATAATGCCCAGCCCCCCGCACCGCGATAGGCTGTATGCCTGTTTACTGCCCCACTTCAGTATTCCGACCACCGCTCCGGGGTCAAGATCTACTGCTATGGCCTATGGGCCATAGCAGTAGCTACTGCTATGGCCCATAGGCCATAGCAGTAGATCTTGCCCCCGAAGCAGTGGTTGGAATACTGAAGATGACGTGCCGTTGGTCACTTACCATGTGCGCGCGTCCTCCTCCGCGCTCCTCTCTGTTACTATGGGCGCTCGCTCTACCTCCCGTGGCCCCTGCGTTTTTAAAGTTAGCACGGGGCCGGCGGCCACAAAGAGGTAACCGGGGCATCCTTGTGTCCCGAAAGATTTTTCGGTAAGCAGGGATGTCCCTAATGCGACGGGGGCTCCCTGCGGGCCCGGAGCAGGCGCTCCATGAGCGCCAATGATGACCCGAACCTGACGTCCGCTGGGGGGGGGGGGGGGGGGAGAATTCGTGCAGCCACATCTCAGAGCGGCCCATCGGGAAATTTCCCGGTATCCTGGTAGGCCAGTCCGGGCCTGGCAACAACCCATCCACCCTTCTCAGAAATAAAAAAAAATATTGAACACATACTATGCCGCACCATGAATATCCGTACTCTGGAGGCTTTTTTGTTTAATTTTGCGCCCACATTTTGTGACGTTGGTGGGTGGAGTCTTGCGTCGCTGCTCTGAGGCTGGAGTTTACATCAGGAAGGAAGACAACGCAGCACCAACAGGCATATAAACAATATTGAGGCGACAAAACGGCTTGGTACGTTACCCACCCCAAAAAGTGCATGAAGCTGTATTACTATGGATGTTTCTTTCTTTTTTTTTTTTTTAAGGAAAAATTTTAGTGCTACATATGGGTTATTTACATAGTCTGTAAAAATTTCTTACACAATTATTTTGTGCCTTATTCTATTTTAACACAACATTAATTTAAAAATTTAGTGTGTATGCCAGCATGTACGTGTCCTAAAATTAACAAGGTATGCAATGTGTAATTTCAACCTTAAACGTAATAGTTATTAGTTATACAATTATTTTTTTCAATAATTAACATTAACATTAATGTAGTAGCTTTGTTTCATGATGCAGAACAAGAACAGTTTTAAAATGGGTGTTAATGTCATTTTCTGCGGACGTATACACTTTCTGTAAGCCAGGTTGGACCTGCAATACATTTGCGACTTAAATGGAGATGCAACTTTTTTTTCTTCATAAATAGCGACTATCCCATTTGATAAATATATGACCACTGCAAAGTAAAAAAAAAAAATTACTACGTGAGCAAATTTCAGAAATGTGCTTTGGAATAAACAAAAATCAAAAAGTCGCAGCATATATAGAAAAGGCACAAGTGCACAAGTACGTAGATCTGGAGGGACAAAAACGGCAGAGCTTCCTCATGGGACAAGTATAGTCTGATACATAATATGTGTGTCGAGCAGATAGTGTGTGGTGAGTGTAGTTGTACCACTCACCTTGCTTAGTTGTGTGTAATGACACAACTGCAATAGCGCTTAGACAGTCAGATAGGTGATGCAGCCTCCTGGTTCCGGGTCTTGGAATGCTCCAGGACGGTCAGTGGAATGGTAGGTTTAGGACAAAGATACCAGGTTGTTGGCGCAAACCACCAGCGATGGGTAACAGTTTCTTCAAAAGGAATTTTTATTGCCAAAGAAAACAACGCGTTTCAGAGCTTTGGAGCTCCATCAGGTAAGTATGGCAGCATAACAATACAAGATACAAAGACACTCTTTATGCTCAAAATTGGCGCCAGATTATGGTGGGCCCCGCCCCATGAGCGTGGCCGCCAACTCCGGGCCAATGGTGAGCACAAGAGTTGAACAAGGAATAACTTCTTAAATATGGATAAAATTGCATATAACATTTATAAAATCGATGTAGTTATACATATTAAATAGACATCTTACATTATATATGAGTTTTGAATTGTAATAATGGGACGCTGGACACCGGCGACTTAGTGCGCACGCGTCCATGGTGTGATGCGGGCACGAGATGTGTGTATCCGCTGCTATGGTAACGAGCATAGTAGGGAGTGATGTTTATCAATGGTATGAGTATGAGCATGCATATACAATGCAGAGGCCACGGTGAATGAATCTCAGAAGAAAAACTAAGCTAGAAGACGCGTATTTGCGCGTTCGTGCTTGTGAATGACAAGATAGTTCTTAGTGGCGCTGTGTGAATGATTGAATGGGCATTCTTTGAGCAGTAAAGATCTTTCTAGCATACATATTGTCAGCGCTATGTAGATAAATAGATACTGCCTCACATGTCATATATGTGAGGAAGCGGCTAAAAAGAAATGAGGTTTTCAACAGAATAAAGCCTGTTCCCGTGGATAATAATGGATATTGTAATATACACTTATAGGGCATAATTGGTATAGTACTATGTATACTACATTGGTTTAGCAATAAGCAATGATGTGAATATTATTTTAAAAGACATAAATAGAGACATAATATATTCTCATATACATAAAAAATACGTGTTTAAACCATATTGTATCTGCTATGAAATAAATTAAAAATATGAACACATGAGTATTCAACAGGTACCACATGGCAACAATGACATTTGACAGGTAACTGTGTGATGAAACTGGCTTGAGTACCTTTACACTTCATATGTAAAGACAAGGACCTAGAACTGATAGAAGGTGTGTATAGGGATGTCTCATATGTACTATTAGTATTATGAATGATATGAATGCTCACTGATTGGTATGGTATGGATGTATTATCGGATGATATCAATTGCCTCATTAAGGCCTGCCGGATATAAGCTGTTAAGCTTATAAATCCAGTATGATTCACAGCGTTGAAGTCTCTCAATCCTATTATGTACATTGCTGGGAATATGTTCAATTGCTAGAAGGGAAAACACTTGTGAAGTCGCTATTATGATGGGATGCCGCATGTCTGGAGACACTATGTTGGAGAAATCCTCTGGTGACATTGTACCTGTGGCTGTTCATGCGGGTCCTGAGTTGTTGGGAGGTTCTGCCCACGTACTGGAGTTTGCATGGGCATTCCAACAGATGGATGACAAATGATGTTGAGCAGTCAATTTTGTTCTTAATGGGGAAGGTTTCTCCTGTTACATTGCTCTTATACTTCACCTTCCCATGTGAGATGTCCCATTTGCATGTTTTGACACCGCATTTGTAGACCCCTTTAGTGGTTGTTTGTACTGATATAGGTGGGCCTCTTTCTTTGAGGCGACTCAGTGCTAGAGCATTCTTGAGGGTTCTAGCTCTCCTATACGTGATGGCAGGTTTATCTGGGAGATGTTCTTTCAGAAACATGTCTTGAGTGAGGATGTTCCAGTGTTTTTTTTAAGGATAGATAATACACTTTATGAGCATCAGAATATGTTGTGATGAAGTTATATTTGAAACTTTTCTCTGATGGATCTAGTATCTTTTTTTCCATTTGTTTCAAGAGGAATATCCTGTTTCGTACTTCTTTGGTTCTGTAAAGCTCTCTGATACGCTGATTTGATTATATGGGATGGATAGCCTTTCTCTTTTAGTCTCCGCGAGATGATCTTACTCTGTTGTTTGTAGTCTTGTATTTTGGTACAGTTCCGACGGAGACGGTAGAACTGACCATACGGTAAGTTGACTTTCCACTTTTTATAGTGGCAACTATCAAAGGATAGTAGGCTGTTACAGTCTACTGTTTTGAAGTAGGTTTTTGTAATCACTGACTCGTTTGTTTGTTAGAAATAAGTCCAGGTACTCCATGCCCGCTTCTTTACACTGGCCACTAAGGCAGATATTATATGAATTATTGTTCAGATATGCTGTGAAAGCTATGAACTCCGTCTCCGTGCCATTCCATACAAACAGCAGATCATGAATATAGCGTTTGTACATAACTATGTTCTGGGACCATCGGTGATTGCTGTGAATGTATTTTTTCCTATAGGCGCCCATATAGATATTTGCAAAAGCTGGCACGAATTGTGTACCCATTGCGGTCCCCTGGGTCTGCAAATAAATTGTGTTACCAAAGCAGAAATAGTTATGCTTCAGGATGTGATCTATGCATTCACATATGAATGACTTTTGTACCAGAGGCATGGTATCGTCTGTGTCCAAAATTTCTTTTACTGTTTCCAAGCCTTTTTTGTGGGGGATGTTCGAATATAAAGACGAGACATCTAAAGTAGCCCACTGGTAGCCGGATTTCCATTTGAATCCATCTAGTAAATTGATAAGAGAAGGGGTATCTTTTAGGTAGGAGTCCAAGGTTATAACGTATTTTTGAAGTATGATATCTACATATTGGGACATGTTGCTGGTGATGGAATTGATGCCCGAGATGATGGGCCTGCCTGGTGGATTAATTGTGCACTTCTGTACCTTAGGAAGGTGGTAAAAAAGTGTGGTCTTTGGATTCTTTATTAACATGAATTCCTTTTCATTTTGCCTCATCATACATAAAAATGAAAAGGAATTCATGTTAATAAAGAATCCAAAGACCACACTTTTTTACCACCTTCCTAAGGTACATAAGTGCACAATTAATCCACCAAGCAGGCCCATCATCTCGGGCATCAATTCCATCACCAGCAACATGTCCCAATATGTAGATATCATACTTCAAAAATACGTTATAACCTTGGACTCCTACCTAAAAGATACCCCTTCTCTTATTAACTTACTAGATGGATTCAAATGAAAATCCGGCTACCAGTGGGCTACTTTAAATGTCTCGTCTTTATATTCGAACATCCCCCACAAAAAAGGCTTGGAAACAGTAAAATAAATTTTGGACACAGACGATAACATGCCTCTGGTACAGAAGTCATTCATATGTGAATGCATAGATCACATCCTGAAGCATAACTATTTCTGCTTTGGTAACACAATTTATTTGCAGACCCAGGGGACCGCAATGGGTATACAATTCGCGCCAGCTTTTGCAAATATCTATATGGGCGCCTATGAGAAAAAATACATTCACAGCAATCACTGATGGTCCCAGAACATAGTTATGTACAAACGCTATATTGATGATCTGCTGTTTGTATGGAATGGCATGGAGACAGAGTTCATAGCTTTCACAGCATATCTGAACAATAATTCATATAATATCTGCCTTAGTGGCCAGTGTAAAGAAGCGGGCATGGAGTACCTGGACTTATTTCTAACAAACAAACGTCAGTGATTACAAAAACCTACTTCAAAACAGTAGACTGTAACAGCCTACTATCCTTTGATAGTTGCCACTATAAAAAGTGGAAAGTCAACTTACCGTATGGTCAGTTCCACCATCTCCGTCGGAACTGTACCAAAATACAAGACTACAAACAACAGAGTAAGATCATCTCGCGGAGACTAAAAGAGAAAGGCTATCCATCCCATATAATCAAATCAGCATATCAGAGAGCTTTACAGAACCAAAGAAGTACGAAACAGGATATACTTCTTGAAACAAATGGAAAAAAAATACTAGATCCAGAGAAAAGTTTTAAATATAACTTCATCACAACATATTCTGATGCTCATAAAGTGTATTATCTATCCTAAAAAAAACACTGGAACATACTCACTCATGACATGTTTCTGAAAGAACATCTCCCAGATAAACCTGCCATCACGTATTGGAGAGCTAGAACCCTCAAGAATGCTCTAGCACTGAGTCGCCTCAAAGAAAGAGGCCCACCAATATCAGTACAAACAACCACTAAAGGGGTCTACAAATGCAGTGTCAAAACATGCAAATGTACCAACATCTCACATGGGAAGGTGGAGTATAAGAGCAATGTAACAGGAGAAACCTTCCCCATTAAGAACAAAATTGACTGCTCAACATCATTTGTCATCCATCTGAAGGAATGCCCATGCAAACTCCAGTACGTGGGCAGAACCTCCCAACAACTAAGGACCCGCATGAACAGCCACAGGTACAATTTCACCAGAGGATTTCTCCAACATAGTGTCTCCAGACATGCGGCATCCCATCATAATAGCGACTTCACAGTGTTTTCCCTTCAAGCAATTGAACATATTCCCAGCAATGTACATAATAGGTTTGAAAGACTTCAACGCCGTGAATCATACTGGATTCATAAGCTTAACAGCTTATATCCGGCAGGCCTTAATGAGGCAATTGATATCATCTGATAATACATCCATTCCATACCAATCAGTGAGCATTCATATCATTCATAATACTAATAGTACATATGATACATCCCTATACACGCCTACCATCAGTTCTAGGTCCTTGTCTTTACATATGAAGTGTAAAGGTACTCAAGCCAATTTCATCACACAGTTACCTGTCAAATGTCATTGTTGCCATGTGGTACCTGTTGAATTCTCGTGTGTTCATATTTTTTATTTATTGCATAGCAGATCCAATATGGTTTAAACACGTATTTTTTATGTATATGAGAATATATTATGTCTCTATTTATGTATTTTAAAATAATATTCACATCATTGCTTATTGCTAAACCAATGTAGTATACATAGTACTATACCAATTATGCCCTATAAGTGTATATTACAATATCCATTATTATCCACAGAAACGGGCTTTATTCTGTTGAAAACCTCATTTCTTTTTAGCCGCTTCCTCACATATATGACATGTGAGGCAGTATCTATTTATCTACATAGCGCTGACAATATGTATGCAGAAAGATCTTTACTGCTCAAAGAATGTCCACTCAATCATTTACACAGCGCCACTAACGCATGCGCAACAAGAACTATCTTGTCATTCACAAGCACGCACGCGCAAATATGCGTCTTCTTGCTTAGTTTTTCTTCCGAGATCCATTCACCGTGGCCTCTGCATTGTATACGCATGCTCATACCATTCATAAACATCACTCCCTACTATGCTTGTTACCATAGCAGCGGATACACACATCTCGTGCCCGCATCACACCATGGACGTGTGCGCACTAAGTCGCCGGTGTCCAGCGTCCCATTATTACAATTCAAAACTCATATATAATGTAAGATGTCTATTTAATATGTATAACTACATCGATTTTATAAATGTTATGTGTAATTTTATCCATATTTAAGAAGTTATTCCTTGTTCAACTCTTGTGCTCACCTTTGGCCCGGAGTTGGCGGCCACGCCCATGGGGCAGGGCCCACCATAATCTGGCGCCAATTTTGAGCATAAAGAGCGTCTTTGTATCTTCTATTGTTATGCTGCCATACTGACCTGATGGAGCTCCAAAGCTCTGAAACGCGTTGTTTTCTTTGGCAATAAAAATTCCTTTTGAAGAAACTGTTACCCATCGCTGGTGGTTTGCACCAACAACCTGGTATCTTTTTCCTAAACCTACCAGTGCACAAGTACGTGTGACTTTTTTTTACGCAAAAAAATCTACTACAGAGCTTGATAAATCTCCTTCTAATGAAGGAGATTTATTATTCTTTTGAAACGTATGGCTTTTATATGACAATTTTTTGTAACTTACTTTTGCTTACATGCGATCTATTTATCAAAAAGTTGCATGACCTTGATAAATATACTGCACGTAAGCAAAACCCGCATACAAAAGCATTTTTTAAAGCAGAAAAGTTTTCCCTTATGTTAATAGCCGAAGTTTGTTATCTACCCTTTATTACCAGTAGCGTTGCTAGAAAGTGACGTGGGGAGGGGGGGCCTACCGCATCGGGTGACACCCTGAATGGCACTAAATAGCTACACTCCAACTATCCCACAACAACCCATTCACCCTCCACAGAAATAAAAAAAATATTAAAAACATACTATGCTGCACCATGAATCTCAGAACTCTGGAGGCTTTTTTGTTTAATTTTTAGCTCACATTTTGTGACGTTGGTGAGCACATAAACAATAGTGAAGCCACAAAAAAAAAAAAAAGTGTAAAAAATGTTTTTCAAAAATATTTAAAAAAGCCCTAATCCTAATAAAATGTCAAATTATTTCCAATAAAAAATGTGCAGAATTGTCCAAACTATTTGAACGATACTATCAGCCACTGAAGAAGGGGTTTATACCACAATACTTATACCCCAAAACACCCCAAATATATTATCCCGCAACCATTTGCCATCATACAGACATGCATTTATACTTTCCTGCAATCCTGTGCATATTGCAGACCATTATACAAGACCGGCACTCCATTAGAGCATGCACTCACGCCGACAGCCTACCTCAAATGCCAACTAGCTTACTAGCGAGTACGGTCACAGGCACTACAATCGATTGTCGCTGCTAGCTGGAGTATAAGACACCGTAGCTGTGATCCTTACACCAACTACAGATGAAAAGTGGTGAGGAGTACAGTGTACCAAGATATCTTACTCCAACAGGTTTTAGCTGTATAGCCATCAGAACTGTATTGCATCTGTTTTCCTTTTCAGCAAAATGGCTCTACATATTGCACCTTTTTTGGAGGGAAATTACCATATATATTCCTTCCATTGCAGGAGAAAGATCACAAATAGACCTTTTATTTGCAGGATCTTATTTACAGGACTGACACTTACCGTATGTATCATAAATATTTGAATAACTGGTTTAGTAAAAACAGTATACCCTTTTAGCAAACTGTGGAAATACCACTGACAAATTACGGGGCTAGAAGCCTATTGCAACATTGTTGAGTTATTACTGGTCATAAATATGTTACATTGTTATCAGAGGTGGAATGTTACAGTTTTTGTTTTTGCCAACTACAAGTGTTTTATCTAAGAAAGATGTCTGAACAACAAACCAAAGTGGGTATAAGTATGAAGCTCCAACCAATAAGGTAACCGGACACTTAGCTGCATTACATAGTTCCATAGTATGGTTGAAAAAAAAAAAAGACATACGTCCATCAAGTTCAACCAAGATTTTGGGAAGTATTACGGTTGGATGAAGGGGAAGGGATGTGATTTTATATTTCTGCATAAGTATTAATGTTATATTGATGTTCCATGCCCCTTATTAGTTTAGTCACGCTTCTCTGCACCATTTCCAGCTCCACAACATCCCTTTTATAAACTGGTGCCCAAAACTGAACAGCATATTTAAAAAAATAGTTTCTTGCCAAAACTCCAATTCCTCCAGAAAATATATATTTAAAACATTAGAACATTTAGAACTTGTCAGGTTCTTAGTCATGGCACAACACGTCTGACCATTATCCTTCATTTTATATTCCCTAGTCAGTTCAGGGAACACCCCGATTCCAATTTATTTCCTGGGATGAACCCATGACATCATATGCAAATCAAGTGAACCAAAACAAAAAAACGTAAACATACATCAAAAGGGGAAAATCTATTAGGAGGCACATACAAAAAGAAATAAAGAAGAAAACATGCCTTGCACTTCGAGTTTCCTAGTGGTACAGCCTATGTACTGCAACCTGCATTCCCAACATATTGCTGAATAGATAACATGGGTCGTATCACAGTTAATAATGGATTTCACAGTATAAGTGAAATCTGTGGCCATGGATTTAAACATTTGAGATTTCACCATGTATCTACATAGATAACATTTTGCCACCATTCTAACACCATTATCAAGGATGCTGCACAGAATCTAATCTTTATACAGTACTGGTAAATGCTTATTGATAATCTGTTAAATATCACAAAAATGTGTACTGTACGAAGTTTAGAATGTGACCATCTGGGAGTATTCTGAATTTTTTCTAGTTTTATCCTCTAAGTACGAGTCCCTACTTCTGGATTGGAAAATATTTTTTGCCCCATTCAAAACATTAGGTGGGTATCCTCTTTTAGTTAGTCTAGCTGTTAAAGGGGTATTCCAGGCAAAAATTTTTTTTATATATATATATATATCAACTGGCTCCGGAAAGTTAAACAGATTTGTAAATTACTTCTATTAAAAAATCTTAATCCTTCCAATAGTTATTAGCTTCTGAAGTTGAGTTGCTGTTTTCTGTCTAACTGCTTTCTGATGACTCACGTCCCGCTCCTATGGGGATATTCTCCCATTATGCAAGGGATATTGTCCAATCATGCACAGCTCCCGTGACGTGACATCATCATTGAGCAGTTAGACAGAAAACTTCAGAAGCTAATAACTATTGGAAGGATTAAGAATTTTTAATAGAAGTAATTTACAAATCTGTTTCAAACTTTCCGGAGCCAGTTGATATATAAAAAAAAGTTTTTGCCTGGAATACCCCTTCTCATCTGAAGAGGCTCTTCTTACCCTAATGAACTCGGGAGATTACGTACTGTATGGGTTGGATGACAACTAGAAAAGTGCAGGATATTGTTTCCCGAAGTTGGTTTACGAGTTAATTACATTGCCTTGTAATGTTATGTCTTAAAAAATTGACCGCCCCATTCGAAAGTAAAACTAAGACTAAGATCATTGTTATTTATAAATTTCAGAAAATCCTGGGCATCAGATTAGTCAACTTTCCAGACAATAACGAGATCATCCATATAACGACCATACCAGCCCACCAAATCAATTAGTGGGCTGGGGGTCATATATAGATAGGTCTCCTCCAAAATGCCATGAATAAATTTCCCATAGTAGGTGAGAACTTTGCGCCCATTGGGCAACCTGTCACCTGCAAATAGAAATAATTGTAGAAACAGAAAAAAAATTGTGTTCATTTATGTTTGTTTCCCCCTTCAAAAACACTATGGGGGACATTTATCAATGTTTACTTATGTATTCTTTTTTTTTAGTTCTTCTTTAATTACAATTTTTTTGCTTATGTGCGACTTATTTATCAACTAGTTTCATCCTGTTTATAAACTTCTTTCACGTAAGAATTTTTAATTTTGTTTTGCTTTGGTAGTGGCTTTTTAGGCTCCATGTCTGAGCTGGAGTAAATGTAGTAGGTTTTTTCATGTGATGTGACTTTTTTGCGAGTCTAAAATCCCTTTTTGCTTTGGTAATCAAGTTTCTTTTTTTGCTTACGGAACGCTTACGGAACTGTACAATCAAAAAGTCGCACAAAAACAAGAGTAGTCCCATATGCGAATTTTCTGCAACAATTTTCTGCAAAAGAAAAAAAAAAATTACTAAATGCTTTGATAAATGTCCCCCTATATCCACAGCCATCGCTCTGTCAAGGCTTCTACTCACATCTTCATGAAAGCAAATAAGAGTGGTTTGACAACTTCTATCCTTATGAACACAAACAACTCCCCTTATATGTAACAGATCCCACGCAGGAACAAATATTAAAGGGGTTCTCCGGTGCTTAAACATCTTATCCCCTATCCAAAGGATAGGGGATAAGATGCCTGATCGCGGGAGTTCCGCCACTGTGGACCCCCGGGATCATGCACGCTGCACCCCGTTTGTAATCAGTCCCCGGAGTGTGTTCGCTATCACGCCCTCCCGTAGGATTGCATTGTGGGGCGGAGCGTGACTTCACACGCCGGAGCAGGCGTGTCATCACACGCCGCCCGCCCTGTAGTCGCCGGTAATCAGTCCCGGAGCGAACACGCTCCGGGGACTGATTACAAACGGGGTGCCGCGTGCATGATCCCGGGGGTCCCCAGCGGCGGGACTCCCACGATCAGGCATCTTATCCCCTATCCTTTGGATAGGGGAAAAGATGTTTATGCACCGGAGAAGCAAATCACTGAGATAAGGTAAGGGCTCACATCAATTATATTAATGGTGTTGGCTAATACAACTATCCAAGTACACTCAAATACTTAATATACAATATGTTACATAGAGGTTAACAGCCTAAAAAGCTAAATAATTACCAAGTGGGTAACAGAGTAGTGAGACGTGCGCCCTTACTACCCGACGTTTTGCCAGAGAATGGCTTCTTTCAGGGCCAACACCATTAATATAATTGATGTCAGCCCTTACCTTATCTTAGTGATATGCTGGTTATCTCATTGCACCCCTGGTTTCCAGGGTATGCTTGTATATGCTTTTTAATATGGTTCTATAATATGCATCAAAGTATTTGTTGGATTCCTTAACCCCTTCAGGACCAAGCCCATTTTGGCCTTAAGGACCGGAGCGTTTTTTGCACATCTGACCACTGTCACTTTAAACATTAATAACTCTGGAATGCTTTTAGTTATCATTCTGATTCCGAGAATGTTTGTTCGTGACATATTCTACTTTAACATAGTGGTAAATTTGTCGATACTTGCATCTTTTCTTGGTGAAAAATCCGTAAACTTGATGAAAAATTAGAAAAATTAGCATTTTTCTAACTTTGAAGCTTTCTGCTTGTAAGGAAAATGGATATTACAAATACATTTTTTTTGGTTCACATATACAATATGTCTACTTTATGTTTGCATCATAAAATTGATGAGTTTTTACTTTTGGAAGACACCAGAGGGCTTCAAAGTTCAGCAGCAGTTTTCCAATTTTTCACAAAATTTTCAAACTCGATATTTTTCAGGGACCAGTTCAGGTTTGAAGTGGATTTGAAGGGTCTTCATATTAGAAATACCCCATAAATGACCCCATTATAAAAACTACACCCCCCAAAGTATTCAAAATGACATTCAGTCAGCGTTTTAACCCTTTAGGTGTTTCACAGGAATAGCAGCAAAGTGAAGGAGAAAATTCACAATCTTCATTTTTTACACTCACATGTTCTTGTAGACCCAATTTTTGAATTTTTACAAGGGGTAAAAGGAGAAAATTTTTAATTGTATTTGTAGCCCAATTTCTCTCGAGTAAGCACATACTTCATATGTCTATGTAAAGTGTTCGGCGGGCGCAGTAGAGGGCTCAGAAGGGAAGGGTATTTTTTGGAGAGTACGTTTTTCTGAAATGGTTTTTGGGGGGCATGTTGCATTTAGGAAGCCCTTATGGTGCCAGAACAGCAAAAAAAAAAAAAAAAACACATGGCATACCATTTTGGAAACTAGACCGCTCGGGGAATGTAATATGGGATAAAGTGTTATAGAGTTATACCCCACAGGTGTTTCACGACTTTGAAAAATTTTTACCTAAAATGCTTGTTTTCCCAAAAATATTACATTTTTAAAAAAGGGTAATAGCAGAAAATACCCCTAAAAATTGTTTCTCCACGAAGCGCTCACGGCGTCTCTCTCTCTGCAGCGCCCCGGTCAGAGCCGCTGACCGGGAGCGCTGCACTGATATTGCCGGCGGATATGCGGTTCACATAGCGGGACGCGCCCGCTCGCGAATCGCATCCCAAGTCACTTACAAGTCCCGGTCCCCGGCTGTCATGTGCTGGCGCGCGCGGCTCCGCTCTCTAGGGCGCGCGTGCGCCCGCTCTCTAAGATTTAGAAGGGCCAGTGCACCAATGATTGGTGCCTGGCCCAATCAGCCTAATTAGCTTCCACCTGCTCCCTGGCTATATTACCTCACTTCCCCTGCACTCCCTTGCCGGATCTTGTTGCCTTGTGCCAGTGAAAGCGTTTAGTGTTGTCCAAAGCCTGTGTTTCCAGATCTCCTGCTATCCATATTGACTACGAACCTTGCCGCCTGCCCCGACCTTCTGCTACGTCTGACCTTGTCTCTGCCTAGTCCTTCTGTCCCACACCTTCTCAGCAGTCAGCAAGGTTGAGCCGTTGCCAGCGGATACGACCTGGTTGCTACCGCCGCAGCAAGACCATCCCGCTTTGCGGTGGGCTCTGGTGAATACCAGTAGCATCTTAGAACCGGTCCACCAGCACGGTCCACGCCAATCCCTCGCTGACACAGAGGATCCACAACCAGCTAGCCGAATCGTGACAGTAGATCCGGCCATGGATCCCGCTGAGGTGCCGCTGCCTAGTCTCGCTGACCTATCCACGGTGGTCGCTCAGCAATCGCAGCAAATCGCCCAACAAGGACAGCAGCTGTCGCAGTTGACCGCCACGTTACAGCAACTTCTGCCACTGCTACAGCAGTAACCATCTCCTCCGCCAGCTCCTGCACCTCCTCCGCAGCGAGTGGCCGCTCCCAGCCTCCGCTTGTCTCGGCCGGACAAATTTGATGGGGACTCTAGACTCTGCCGTGGCTTTCTGTCTCAATGTTCCTTACATATGGAGATGTTGTCAGACCAATTTCCCACATAACGGTCTAAGGTGGCGTTCGTAGTGAGTCTTCTGTCTGGAAAGGCCTTGTCTTGGGCCACACCGCTCTGGGACCGCAATGATCCTGCCACAGCAACAGTCCAGTCCTTCGCTGAAGTCCGTAGTGTCTTCGAGGAACCAGCCCAAGCTTCTTCTGCCGAGACTGCCCTGCTGAACCTGGTCCAGGGTAATTCTTCAGTAGGCGAGTACGCCATCCAATTTCGTACTCTGGCTTCCGAATTATCTTGGAATAACGAGGCTCTCTTTAAAAAAGGCCTATCCAGTAACATCAAGGATGTGCTGGCCGCACGAGAGATTCCTGTCAACCTGCAAGAACTTATCCATTTGGCCACCCGCATTGACATGCGTTTTTCTGAGAGACACCAGGAGCTTCGCCAGGAAAAAGACCTTGATCTCTGGGCACCTCTCCCACAGTATCCTTTGCAATCTACCCCTGTGCCTCCCGCTATATTTTTGGTAGGATGAGTTGCGTACATAAGACAAAACCAAATTAAAAATGAACTGCTTAAACAGGGAACCAAAGAGTACAAAAGCACTGTACAACATTTTATTACAAGGGCAACACTGGTCATAGCAATCCTTGTTTTCTGCCCTGTCATGGGAAGCTGAACGCAACCTTCAGCATCACTCAATAGTTTATTCAGTTCTCCCCCTCCAAGGCTAGTTTAACAATGACATGGTTCTTATTAAACATTTTATTCTGTAACGGCATGAGGTGGGAAAAAAAAAAGAGGGACAATTTAATGGTACAAGCAACTGATTGCTGTTAATGAGCCACTACATTTGTTAGTATATCGCTAATTCTTGCTTTCCTCTCTCAGTTTGACTTAATCAGTGTGGCATTAAGGTTTACTCTCATGAAATGTGTCAAATGAGCCGTTCCTGGGGCTAAATATTTATTGAAGAGGGTTTGTCAAACTTTGGTATCTGGAACATTCAAGAGCTAATCAAAATATTCACGACAGACATGTCCCACTGATCCATGGGACACTAGAATATAGAGAAAGCTACACAACAGCAGGGTTCAGCAGCATATTGTTATGGGTGGGTATAGAAGCCTTGAAACTCACAGACACTTTCACCTGTGGGAGAAATCTTCCTAATAAAACAACAATCCAAATGTCTGTACCAAAGCAGAAAGGGTCAACAACCTGTCAGATAATAAGGTTTTAATTTCTGCAATAGTTAAAAATGTTCACATAGGAATTGTTGTCTAATACACTGAGGAGATAGAGGTGATAGATATACTGATAGGCAGTCAAATCAAGAAGCAGAATCTGTACAGCAGGAGATGAAAATGCTCTAGCCTGTGTGAGTATGTAAAAATGAGAAGAGAACACAAAACAAATTCTGGCAGATGATAGATTTTAATTAATCAATAATAATATTTCTAGCAGCTTACCATGCAGCCATTTACTTGTGAGGTAAATTTTTTTTTTACTTATGATGGACAAAGAATTTGTTTCCAAAAAAAACAAAAAAAAAACAAAACACAATTGCAGTACATAAATATTAGCGATAATCACTTTCTACAGCACTCTTATTGCTGATTCTGCTGTGAAATAGCTGCAGGCATCAGCCACGGTCCAAATGGGGGGGGGGGGGGCACTTGTAGCTATGCAGTAGAAGACAGAGTGTCCTGCTCTGTTTCTTAGGGTTCCCATCTAGTGCTAAAGAATTTTACAATTTACAGAATTTCCTGTCATACTGGATGCAGGAGCTAAGACAACATTACAGGATGCCAGTGCTGACGGCAGCCGAACCATGCAGGTTTAGAAAGTTATTATTGTGCACATCCCGGCATAATATAGAAACATAAAAATAATAGATAATAATCAGAGCTGTGGAGTCAGAGTTAGGCTAGGTTTTCCCGCAGGTTTTTTCTGTTATTTTATTTTAATCTGCCACTGCCGTTTTGATCCAGAAGAAAGGAGAAGTATAAGTCCTTCCTTTATATTTCCCATTCATTTTGAATAAACTTCTGGCTTTGGTTCAAAAAGAAGGGCAAGTTACAGCCTGAAGGGGGAAGGGGGGTAGCTCCAATGGTCAGACCCCCCCCCCATGATCAGACACAGGTGACGTAATTCCTCCCAGCAGTGCCTAGCGCTGGGAGGAAATGGTATAAAAAGCCCCTCCCTCCCAGCCAGAACACCGAGCAGCCAAGGAGGAAGCAAGCAAAGAAGGTCTGTGCAGTGCCGGAGCCTGTGAGGAGAACCAACCAACCAGATACATGAAATGAGGGAATAATTTAGGTCATCTCTCCTCATTTCATATCCAGTCCCCTCCAATTCCTGTTTAGTCAATGTACATGGAATGGAGGGGATTCAAAATGAAAAGGTGGCATATTGAGGGGGGGGGGGAGACTCTGGCTGGCATATTAGGGGGGGAACTCTGGCTTGCATATTGAGGGGGGGACTCTGGCTTGCATATTGAGGGGGGGGGACTCTGGCTGGCTTAATGAGGGGGAGATCTGGCTGGCTTAATAAGAGGGGGAGGCTGCTATATTCTTCTCATCCTGTTAATTGGCTGCCTTAGATCTTGGCAGCTTTTACTTTTTCTAGTGGCAAAACAGGAAGAAAAAGAAAACGAGCTAAGTCACGTGGCAACACAACAAATTTATACCAGCACCTAAAACAGCACAGAGAAAAGTATGAAGAAAAGTATGAAGCCCAGAGTAAAGAGACAGCGGCTGCTGCTCAACAAAACAAAGAACAAGTAAGCCGAACAAACCATTACAATTACAGAGGTGTTTGTGAGTATCATGCCATATGCCAAGTCTTCCCAGCGACATAAAGAAATCACTGATGCCCATATACACAGTTAGCAAAGCGGAATTTCAGAATCTGATCCACACACTGCACAAGAGGTACCTGCTTCCCTCAAAAAACTACTACTCTCAAACAGCTATCCCAGAGCATTACAGCAAATACCGTGACAAGGTTCAACTGGAAATGGTTGGTTGGGGTGACGTTCTTTTCCCCCATTACGGACTTGTGGTCAAGCAGAACAACTGAACCATATATTAGTCTAACTGTGCACTTTGTCAATGATGAGTTTCAACTGAAAAGCCGTTGCCCTCAAACATCCTATTTTCCTGACGACCACACAGGAGAGAACATAGCCTTGGGCTTGATGGAGGCATTGGCTGCATGGAACCCTTTGTGAAGAGCATCAGGTCGCTATCACGACAGACAATAGAAAGCTTGTGGTCAAAGCTATGAAGCTTAATCAGTGGACACAATTTCAGTGCATCTGGCCATTAGTAAGTTAATTTTAAGTATTGTTTGTTTTTTCTATATCAAATATTTAATACTACTGTTACTGTACTGTTCTGTTAGGAGGACTCAGGTCAGCAATTTATTCATTGGGTTTGGGTTAGCTGTACTGTCTATTTAAGATTCTCAAATGTATGGTACAACTACACCAAACTCTATAGTTAACTCCTGTCCTCCTAAATAAAATTGAAAATAACTTATGTTGTTGCGCTCTTTTCATTCACAGGAAATGCCATGAAGAATAGTGCACATGCCCAATGTATTAACAGAGCTACTGGGATATGCAGGAAGTTGGTGGGCCCCTTCTTAAATAGCTGGAAGAAGAGAGTGGACTTGAGGCAGACACAAAGAGAACTCAACCTTCCAGAGCATGTGCTATGGTGACCGACTGCTCAAAAAGATGGGGTTCCACCTAGAGCAGCAAAATGCTCTGTCCAAGATTCTCTCCACAGACCGCCAAGTGAGACACCTACTGCCTTGGTCTTGGAATCTGTTAACAATGCCTCAACCCACTCCAAGACATCACGCATGCGCTTTCAGGTGAAAGTTATGTGAGCATTTCCTGTGTCAAGCCTGCTCTCCATCTCCTAAACACCTATGTGTTGGCTAAAGAGGAAGGGGACACTGACCTAACCAAATCAACTAAAAGCAAGAATTCTACATTACCTTAACCTCTTTGGGACACAGGGCGTACCTGTACGGCCTGAGTCCCGCTCCCGGATATATCGGGTCGGTCCCGACGTCTAACAGTAGCCGGGACCTGGGGGCTAATTAGCGCGCGTCACCGATTGCGGTGACGGGCGCTATTAACCCTTTAGATGCGGCGTTCAAAGTTAATTGCTGCATCTAACAATAAATATAGGAAAACAGTCCTACTAGGCTGGGGATGAAGGTAAAAATATAAGAATGTAAAAGAGAATAGGAGGAATAAAAGAGTAAGAATTAAGTAAAGAGATAGTGTCCAATGAAAAATAATATTTAATTGGTACATGCACAGTCTTCAGCAGGGCCCTTGCCTCAGACTGTCAATAAATAAAAATGCTATAAAATAAGCTAAAAGATTAAGGCAAAAATATTTATACAATATTTCTCATATAAGAATGTTCATGCAATACTAGGTGCTGCCACTTGAGACAGGTCATAACTGATATTATTACAATCCAGACACATAGCTGTCTTTGCAGATAAAACAATGACTATATCAAGTGACTTTTAATTGTGGAAAGACTATACTAACTCCAGTACCTGCAGCACTTTAATTGCCTAAATTGCCCAATGTCCTATTTTCCCTGACCTGTCCCAAGTGGTAGCACCTAGTATTGCATGAACATTCTTATATGAGAAATACTGTATAAATATTTTTGAATTAATCTTTTAGCTTATTTTATAGCATTTTTATTTATTGACAGTCTGAGGCAAGGGCCCTGCTGAAGACTGTGCATGTACCTAATAAATATTATTTTATCATTGGACACTATCTCTTTACTTCATTCTTACTCTCTTTTATTCCTCCTATTCTCTTTTACATTCTTATATTTTTACCTTCATACCCAGCCTAGTAGGACTGTTTTCCTATATTTATTGTTGGTTATCCTTTTGGCACATTGGGTTTATGTGCAACACAGTATCCTTGGCTGGGTAATTCATGTTTTATGTTGAGCTATGTTGAGCTCCCATTTATCTGCATCTATCCTGTAAAAAAAAAAAAAAAAAAAGGATTTCCGGCAGCTCATTCGGGCTGATTGGGACCATCGCAGTGAAACCACGATGTCCCGATCAGCTAGGACGCGAGCGGAGGGTCCGTTACCTGACTCCAGCGTGTCCGATCGCGATTGATTTCTCCAAGCCTGAGATCAAGGCTTGAGCAATCGATCACCGATAACACTGATCAATGCAGTGCAATGGCTTTGCATTTAACAGTGCTGGCAATCAATGTACTGCATGTTATAGCCCCCTATGGGGGCTACAGCACAGCAAAAAAAAAAAAAAAGAAAGAAAAAGAAAAGTGTAAAAAAAGACTTTTACCCCCTCCCTAATAAAAGTTAAAATCACCAATTCCGTCAAAATATGTCGTTAATTAAACCACATGGTCAATGGGGTACGCGCAAAAAAAATTCCAAAGTCCAAAATAGCATATTTTTGTGATCAAAAAGACCGATCAATACAAAAAATGGTACCGCTAAAAACTTATGATCACGGCACAAACAATTAGCCCATATACTGCCCCATACAAAGAAAAAGAAAAAAAGTTATAGGGGTCAGAATGACCATTTAAAACATATACTATATTTATCAGGGTATACCACACACCGGCCTATAACACGCACCCTCATTTTACCAATGATATTTGGGTAAAAAATGTTTGTGTGCATGCGTATAATCCCCAATACAACCCCATGAAAGGCAGGAGGAGAGGGGCCGCCGCTGCCCGCTTCTCTCCCCCTGCCTTTCCTGGGGTCTAGAGCCCTGCTGCCGCCGCTTCTCTCCAGCTGCCCGTTCTCTCCCCCTGACTATCGGTGCCGGCAATGGGGCAGCGGCGCCGACAGACAGGGGGAGAGAAGGGGCAGCGGCACTCATTGCCGGCGCCGCTGCCCCATTGCCTTCCCCATCCCCGGTTGTATAATTACCTGTTGCCAGGGTCGGGTCCGCGCTGCTTCAGGCCTCCGGTGTGCGTCCCATGCGTCGTTGCTATGCACTGGACGGCGCAGGGGACGGACACCGGAGGCCGGAAGCAGCGCGGACCCGACCCCGACCACAGGTAATTATACAAGCGGGGATGGGGGAGGCAACGGGGCAGCGGCACCGGCAATGGGTGCCGCTACCCCTTCTCTCCCCGTCTGTCGGTGCCGCTGCCCCATTGCAATGGGGCGCCGGCACCGATAGTCAGGGGGAGAGAACGGGCAGGGGCACCGATAGCCAGGGGGTGAGAAGGGCCGGCAGCAGGGCTCTAGACCCCAGGACAGGCAGGGGCAGAGAAGCCGGCAGCGCTGGCGGTCTCTGCACCTGCAAAGCCGCTGCAGTTCATTGATTTAAAGCGCCCGCTTTAAATCATTCAACTGCAGCGGCTTATCAGCGTATAACAGGCAGGTAGACTTTAGGCTAAAAATTTTAGCCTAAAAAGTGCGTGTTATACGCCGATAAATACGGTACATTTTCCTGCATGTAGTTATGATTTTTTTCAGAAGCAATACAAAATCAAACCTATATAAGTAGGATATCATTTTAATCGTATGGACCTACAAAATAAAGATAAGGTGTCATTTTTACCAAAAAATGTACAGTGTAGAAACAGAAGCCCCAAAAGTTACAAAATGTTAGTTTTTTCTTCAATTTCGTCGCACAATGATTTTTTATTTTTTTTTGTTTCGCTGTAGATTTTTGGGTAAAATGACTGATGTCATTACAAAATTGAATTGGTGAAGCAAAAATTAAACCATCATTTGGGTCTGTAGGTGCAAAATTAGAAGGGTTAAGATTTTTAAAAGATTGAGGAAAAAATTAACGTGCAAAAAACGGAAAAACCCAAGGGGTTAAAGGGGAATTCCGCTGGAAAAAAATATATTTTTTAAACCACTGGTGCCAGAAAGTTAAACAGATTTGTAAATAAATTTTATTAAAAAAATTGTAATTCTTCCAGTACTTATCAGCTGCTGTACCACAGTGCTCTCTGGTGATACCTCTGTCCATTTTAGGAACGGTCCAGAGTTGGAGCAAATCCCCATAGCAAACCTCTCCTGCTCTGGACAGTTCCTAAAATGGACAGATGTGTCCAGCAGAGAGCACTGTGGTCAGACAGAAAGGAAATTCAAAAAGAAAATAACTTCCTCTGTAGAATACAGCAGCTGATAAGTACTGGAAGGATTAAGATTTTTAAATAGAAGTAATTTACAAGTCAGTTTAACTTTCTGTAACCAGTTGATTTAAAAACCAAAAAAAACTAAATGTTTTCCAGTGGAGTACCCCTTAAATGAGATATATGAAGTCACCCAAGACCTGTTAAACACGGCAACTTTTCTGGGCCCACGGTTCAGAACGCAGTAAATGTCAGCCGATGAGACTCCGAGAGTCACAAAATGAGTTCTCTCTGAGTTGCTGGTTAATGAAACCAGTCTGCTTAACCCCTTAAGGACAAAGGGCTTACAGGTACGCCTTTGCTCCCTGGTACTTAAGGACCAAGGGAGTACCTCTACGCCCGTGGGAATTTGGGTCCCCGCCGCGTGTCGGGCGGGGACCGGACCGGGATGACTGCTGATATCTATCAGCAGGTATCCCGTGCATATGCCCCCCCCCCCCATGACGGTGATCGCCGCAAATCGCTGGTGAATTTACATCGGCCATATGCAGCGATTCCAGGTCATACGGGTCTCCGGTGACCCGGAAAACAAGGGGGATCGGGGTTGTCAAAGACACCCATGATCCCCCTGAAGGGATAGGAGTGAGGTGGCAGGAATGCTACCCCTCCTATCCCTGCTATTGGTGGATCAGAAGTGATCGACCAATAGCAGATCGTGGGCGGGGTGGGTTAACGTTCGGTTCCCCCGCTCTCCCCACCCACTGTTGTCCGGGTAGAGCAGGGGAACCGTCAGTGACCGGGCCGGAGGTCACTTATCCTTGGTGGCGATCCAGAGCTTTGCAACATCTGGAGGGCCACAGTTTGGATATCACTGTGCAGTGATCTCTAAACTGTAGCCCTCCAGATGTAGCAAATCTGCAAATCCCAGCATGCCCAAACAGCAAACAACTGTCTCAGCATGCTGGGAGTTGTAGTTGCGTACCTCCAGCTGTTGCATAACTACATCTCCCTTCAGCGATCAGTACATGCTGGCAGTTGTAGTTTTGCAACAGCTGGAGGCACACTGGTTGGAAAATACTGAGTTAGGTAACAGCCTCCAGCTGTTGCAAAAGTACAACTCCCAGCATGCACAGTCTTTCACTGCATGCTGGGAGTTGTAGTTTTGCAACACAAAATAAAGGGTGAAACACTACATATACACCCCCTTACATTGCCCCCCCCCCCCCCCCCCCCAATAAAAATGAAAAATGTATTGTACGGAAGTCTCCAAAACGGAGCCTCCAGCTCCACTGACTGTCCAGGCATGCTGGGAGTTTAGCAACAGCTGGAGGCACCCTGTTTGGGTATCACTAGTGTAGAATACCCTTATGTCCACCCCATGCAATCCCTAATATAGTCCTCAAATGCACATGGCACTCTCGCACTTCAGAGCCCTGTCTTATTTCAAGGCAACAGTTTAGGGCCACATATGGGGTGTTTCTGTACTCGGAAGAAATTGCGTTTCAAATTTTGGGGAGCTTTTTCTCCTTTTGCCCCTTATGAAAAGGAAAAGTTGGGGTCTACACCAGCCTGTTAGGGTAAAAAAATAAAAAAAAATGTACACTAACATGCTGGTGTTGCCTCATACTTTTTATTTTCACAAGCGGTAAAAGGGAAAAAATACCCCCAAAATTTGTAACACAATTTCTCCTGAGTACGGAAATATCCCATATGTGGGCTTCAAATGCTATGTGTATGCACAACAGGGCTCAGGAGTGAGAGCACACTATGTACATTTGAGGCCTAAATTGGTGATTTGCACAGGGGTGGCTGATTTTACAGCGGTTCTGACATAAATGCAAAAAAATGAATACCCACGTGTGACCCCATTTTGGAAACTTCACCCCTCGCGGAAGGTAACAAGGGCTTTAGTGAGCCTTAACACCCCACAGGTGTTTGACACATTTTTGTTAAAGTTGGATGGGAAAATGAAAAAAAAAAAACTAAAAAAAAACTATGTTTTTCACTAAAATGCAGGTGTTACCCTAAATTTTCATTTTCACAAGGAAAAATAGGAAAAAATACCCCCAAAATTTGTAACCCCCATTTCTTCTGAGTAAGCACATACCCCATATGTGGATGTAAAGTGCTCTGCGGGCGAACTACAATGCTCAGAAGAGAAGGAGCGCCATTGGGCTTTTGGATATAAAATTTGTCCGGAATTGAAGTTTGTCCGGAATTTTACAAAGCCCCCATAGTGCCAGAACAATGGACCCCACCCACATGTGACCCATTTTGGAAACTAAACCCCTCATGTAATGTAATATGTGGTACAGTGAGCATTTTCGCCCCACAGATGTTTTGGAACAGAGGTCCGTGGGGTGTAAATACTCACTGTGCCTCTTATTAAATTCTGTGAGGGGTGCAGTTTCCAAAATAAGGTCACATGTGGGGGGGGGGGGCGGGGGTCCACTGTTCTAGCACCTCAAAAAGTTAACAAAAAGTTGTCAAACACCTATAAGGTGTTAAGGCTCACTGTACCCCTTGTTACGTTCCTTGAGGGGTGTAGTTTCCGAAATAGTATGCCATGTTTTTTTTTGCTGTTCTGGCACCATAGGGGCTTTTTAAATGCGATATACCCCCAAAAAAACTTTTCAGGAAAATTTGCTTTCCAAAAGCTAAATGTGCCTCCTTCTGTTCTGAGCAACTTAGTGCGACAGCAGAGCACTTGACGTCCACATATGGGGTATTTCCATACTCAGCAGAGATGGGGTTTCAAATTTTGGGGGGAATTTTCTCCTATTACCCCTTGTAAAAATTTTAAATCATTTTCATATCCAACTTTAACGAAAAGTCGTCAAACACCTGTGGGGTGTTGAGGCTCACTGTACTCCTTGTTACGTTCCTTAAGGGGTGTAGTTTCCAAAATAGTATGTTTTTCTTTTTGCTGTTTTGGCACCATAGGGGCTTCTTAAATGTGACCATTTCAGAAAAACCCGCTCTCCAAAATCCCAGTGGCTCCTTCCCTTCTGAGCCCTCTAGTGCACACCCACAGAGCACTTGACATACACATATGAGGCATTTCCTTACTCGAGAGAAATTGGGTTACACATTTTAGGAATATTTCTCTCCTGGGTGTACAAGAACATGCCATTGTAAAAAATGAAGATTTAGAATTGTCTCCTTCAATTTGCTGCCCTTCCTGTGAAACACCTAAAGGGTTAACAAACCTTTTGAATGTCATTTTGAATACTCTAGGGGGTGCAGTTTTTATAATGTGGTCATTTATGGGGTATTTCTAATAAGAAGGCCCTTCAAATCCACTTCAAAACTGAACTGGTCCATGAAAATTTTGATTTTGAAAATGTTGTGAAAAATTGGAAAATTGCTGCTATACTTTGAAGCCCTCTGATGTCTTCCAAAAGTAAAAACATGTCAACTTTTATGATGCCAACATAAAAGTAGACATATTGTATATGTGAATCAATATATAATTTGGAATATTAATTTTCCTTATGAGCAGAGAGCTTCAAAGTAAAAAAAAAATGCAAAATTTTACATTTTTTCATAACATTTTGGAATTTTTCACCAATAAATGATGCAAGTATCGACAAAATTTTACCACTAACAAAGTAGAATTTGTCACGAAAAAACAATCTCAGAATCAGAATGAAAGGTCAAAGCATCCCAGAGTTATTGATGCTTAAAGTGAAAGTGGTGATATGTGCAAAAAATGGCCGGGTCCTACACTGAAAATTGGCTGGGTCCTTAACCCCTTAAGGACGCAGGGTTTTTTCCACTTTCGTTTTTTCCTCCTCACCTTTTAAAAATCATAACCCTTTCAATTTTTTATCAACTGGTGCCAGAAAGTTAAACAGATTTGTAAATTACTTCTATTGAAAAATCTTAACCCTTCCAGTACTTATTAGCTGCTGAATACTACAGAGGAAATTATTTTCTTTTTGGAACACAGTGCTCTCTGCTGAATCACGAGCACAGTGCTCTCTGCTGACATCTCTGTCCATTTTAGGAACTGTCCAGAGCAGCATATGTTTTCTATGATTTTCTCCTACTCTGGACAATTCTTAAAATGGACAGAGATGTCAGCCGAGAGCACTGCGCCCATGATGTCAGTAAAGATCTTTGTGTTCCAAAAAGAAAATAATTTATTCTGTAGTATTCAGCAGCTAATACGTACTGGAAGGATTGAGATTTTTTAATAGAAGTAATTTACAAATCTGTAACTTTCTGGCACCAGTTGATTTAACAAAAAAAAAAAAGTTTTCCACTGGAGTACCCCTTTAACTGGTTAGAATTTCATGTAACATATTTCTAAAACATGCATTTTTTTATTTGTTTAAGGAACTAAGCAACCTGAACTCCAAAGCACTGCAGTGATGGAGGGGGATAGTCATGTGGGAAACCCACCTGCAGCAAAAACCAAGACAAAAACTCTTCTTTTTTTTCAAGGAATCCACACATGCAACAGCACCATTGTCAGGCAACACCCCATTTCATCTCACAGGACAGTTTAGAGAAGCAGCCGCTGCAGAATTCAACATTTACATGCCAGCTATAGATCATGGAGAAGATCCTCTGAAATGGAAGTTTCACAAAATCAACTTCCCTGGGCTCTGCAAAATAGCACAAAAATATCCAAGCAACAAGTTCTGCATCGAGGGCTTTTAGCAGCAGTGGTAATATTATATTTACTCATCGTTCCTGCCTGAAACCAGACAAGGTGAATATACTGGTGTTTTTGTCAAAGAACCTCTTAGTAGTGGTTGGAACTGCAACTTTTTAGAAAGAGGATTTGGGAAGTACTACACTAGTCATTTAAAAAAAGTGTGTGTGGATTTAGTAAGTCTGTAGGCCCAGAGTACAATTGTTTCAGGTCCTGCACCCTAAAACTGCTTCATTAAAGTGTTTCTCTGTTGAAAATTATAAGTTATGTCCCCTGGCTTGTAGTATAGCAAAGCTTATGCATATTAAGGTGTCCCATCTGTTTCCACTAGCACTTGGCTTCTCTGGGTTGCAGATTGAAGAATCTGCAGCTGACCTAGCTCACAATGCCACTCTGCCAATCACTGACTGTGGTGGGATGGGACACCGCTGTGGCCAGAGATTGGCAGACTGGCACTGTGACCTGCGTCAGTTGCTGATGCTACGATCTGCAATCAAGAGAAGCCAAAGTGTTTTCATTTATTCTATTTATTTTATGTATTTGTTCTGTGCTATTGAGAAAATGGCAAGTTTTGTATTTATATTTTTGCAGTAATGCAAATATATGTTATTTAATTTAATAAAAGTTTAGTAAAAATCTGAAAAACACTGTGCATTTCTAGTCCTCGAGTTGAGCATAACTACATTTCAGCATTATCAGTAATCTGTGTGTGCTTTTGCCTTGATAATCTAAGCAAATAGACTTCCAACACCATTACCTTAACCCCTTAAGGCGTGAGCCCTTTTTCACCTTAAGGACACAGCCCTTTTTTGCAATTCTGACCACTGTCACTTTAAGCATTAATAACTCTGGGAAGCTTTTACCGATTATTCTGATTCCGAGACTGTTTTTTCGTGACATATTCTACTTTAACACAGTGGTAAATTTCCGTCATTACTTGCATCCTTTCTTGGTGAAAAATCCCCAAATTTCATGAAAATTTTGCATTTTTCTAACTTTGAAGCTCTCTGCTTGTAAGGAAAATGGATATTCCAAATAAATTGTATATTGATTCACATAGAAAATATGTCTACTTTATGTTTGCTTCATAAAGTTGACATGTTTTTACTCTTGGAAAACATCAGGGGGCTTCAAAATTCAGCAGCAATTTTCGAATTTTTCTAAAAATTTTCAAAATCAGAATTTTTCTGGGACCAGTTCAGTTTTGAAGTGGATTTGAGGGGTCTTCATATTAAAAATACCCCATAAATGACAACATTATAAAAACTGCACCCCCAAAAGTATTCAAAATGACATTCAGAAAGTGTGTTAACCCTTTAGGTGTTTCATAGGAATAGCAGCAAAATGAAGGAGACAATTCAAAATCTTCATTTTTTACACTCATGTTCTTGTAGACCCAGTTTTTGAAATTTTACAAGGGGTAAAAGGAGAACAAGCCCCCCCCAAAATTTGTAACCCAATTTCTCTCTAGTAAGGAAATACCTCACAGGTGGATGTCAAGTGCTCTGTGGGTGCACTAAAAGGCTCAGAAGGGAAGGAGTGACAATGGGATTTTGGAGAGTGAGTTTTTCTGAAATGGTTTTTGGGGGGCATGTCACATTTAGGAAGCCCCTATGGTGCCAGAACAGCAAAAAATAAAACAACATGGCATGCTATTTTTACACCCCTCAAGGAACGTAACAAGGGATACAGTGAGCCTTAACAGGTGTTTGACGACTTTTTTGTTAAAGTCGGATATGTAAATTAATGTTTTGTTTTTTTTCACTAAAGTGCTGGTTTTCCGCCAAATTTTAAATTTTTACAAGGGGTAATAGGAGAAAATGCCCCCCCCCCAATTTGTAACCCCATCTCTTCTTAGTATGGAAATACCCCATGTGTGGACGTCAAGTGCACTGCTGGTGCACTACAATGCTCAGAAGAGAAGAAGTCACATTTGGCTTTTGGAAAGCAAATTTTGCTCAAATGGATTTTGGGGGGAATGTCACATTTAGGAAGCCTCTATGGTGCCAGGACAGCAAAAAAAAAAAAAAAAAAAACACATGACATACTATTTTGGAAACTACAGCCCTCAAGGAACGTAACAAGGGGTACAATAAGCCTTAACACCCCACAGGGTGTTTGACAAATTTCCGCTAAAGTTGGACAGGAAAATTAAAAATAAGATTTTTTTCACTAAAATGCTGATGTTACCCCAAATTTTTAATTTTCACAAGGGGTAATTGGAGAAAAAGCCTCCCAAAATGTGTAACCCAATTTCTTCTGAGTATGGAAATACCCCATATGTGGATGAAAAGTACTCTGCGGGCGAACTACAATGCTCAGAAGAGAAGGAGCACCATTGAGCGTTTGGTGAGAGAATTTGGTTGGAATAGAAGTCGGGGGCCATGTGCGTTTACAAAGCCCCCCCCCCCCCCCCCCGGTGCCAGAACAGTGGACCCCATTTTGGAAACTACACCCCTCACAGAATTTAATAAGGGGTGGAGTGAACATTTACATTCCACTGGCGATTGACAGATCTTTGGAACAGTGGGCTGTGCAAATGAAAAATTAAATTTTCACGGACCACTGTTCCAAAAATCTCTCAGACACCTGTGGGGTGTAAATGCTCACTGTACCCCTTATTACATTATGTGAGGTATGTAGTTTCCAAAATGGGGTCACATGTGGGGGGGGGGTCCACTGTTCTGGCACTATGGGGGCTTTGTAAACACACAGGGCCTTCAATTTCGGACACATTCTCTCTCCAAATTCCTAATGGTGCTCCTTCTCTTCAGAGCATTGTAGTGCACCCAAAGAGCACTTTACATCCACATATGGGGTATGTTCTTACTTAGAAGAAATGGGGCTACAAATTTTGGGGGGCATTTTTTCTATTCTTCCTTGTGAAAATGAAAAATGTAACCCCTTGTTACATTCCGTGAGGGGTGTAGTTTCCAAAGTGCGCTCTCACTCCTGAGCCTTGTTGTGCGCCCGCAGAGCATTTTATGCCCATATATGGGGTATTTCCTTACTCAGGAGAAATTGCGTTACAAATTTTGGGGGTCTTTTTTTTTCCTTTTACCACTTGTGAAAATTAAAAGTATGGGTCAACACCAGCATGTTAGTATAATTTTTTTTTATTTTTTACACTAACACGTTGGTGTAGACCCCAACTTTACCTTTTCATAAGGGGTAAAAGGAGAAAAAGCCCCCCAAAATTTGTAACACAATTTCTCCTGAGTACGGAGATACCCCATATGTGGCCCTAAACTGTTTCCTTGAAATACGACAGGGCTCCAAAGCGAGAGAGCGCCATGCACATTTGAGGCCTAAATTGGCGATTTGAATCCGCCACAAAAATACCCCACGGCAGTGTTTACCAAACAGGGTGTCTCCAGCTGTTGCAAAACGCCCAGCATGCCTGGACATTCAGTGGCTGTCCGGCAATACTGGGACTTGTTGCTTTTCAACAGCTGGAGGCTCTGTTTTGGAAACCGTGCCGTACAAGACTTTTTTTTTAAATTATTATTATTATTTATTTATTTATTTTTTCCATTTTAGTGTATGTGTAGGTGTATATGTAGTGTTTTACTTTTTATTGTGTAGGTGTAGTAGTGTTTTTAGGATACAGTCACATGGTTGGGTTTACAGTGAGTTTGAGCTGCGAGTCGGATCTGCTGAAAACATTGCTGTAAACCCACCCGTGTGAACTACAACTCCCAGCATGCCCTTTAGCTTTGCATGCTGCGAGTTGTTGCTAAGGGGGTGAACAGGCCTCACCTCCTGTTGTATCCTGGTGCCAGGACCGTCGCGGCTGTATCCTGCCGCCGGAACCGATCCTGCTGCTCCTGTCGCTGCCACCGCACACGAAGGGACCCCCCGCCGGACCAGGGCAAGGTAGGAGACCCCCGCTTACCCCGATCGCCGCCATGATCGCCGTCCCGATCACGGCCCAGCAGGGTCGTGATTGGTTGGTCGTTCTGACCTATCAATCACGTGATCGTGAGGCGACACCCGTGCAGCCTCACTCCTGCTGGGTAAGGGTGATTGGGGCTGTCTCGGACAGCCCCATTCACCCTTTTTTCTGGGTCACCAGAGACCCGATTGACCCGGAATAGCGGCAAAACGGCAGTCTGAATTGACCGGCGATTTGCCACGATCGCCGACATCAGGGGGGTCTCAGGACCACCCTGGGCGATATGCCAGAATGGCTGCTGATAGATATCAGCAGTCATCCCGTTCCGATTATTGTGTCCGGAGACGCAGTGATCCGGGAAAGCTGCGCCGTAAATGTACGGCACTCGTCCTCAAGGGGTTAAAGGGGTACTCCGGTGGAAACAGCTCTTTCTTCCAAGATTAAGATGGCTTGTCCAAATGTGCATTTTCGCATCACTCTTCCATACAGCTTCTCCATGTGCAAAGTGCACTAAATTGTTGAATGATGCAGAGTGACACCATCTGCAGCAAGAGGATTATGTAGGTCTTTGGAAGTGTTCTGTGGGCTGACCTTAAAAGGGGTACTCCAGTGGAAAACTATTTTTTTTTTTTTTTTAATCAACTGGTGCAGAAAGTTAAACAGATTTGTAAATTACTTCTATTAAAAAATCTTAATCCTTCCAGTATTTATTAGCTGCTGAATATTACAGAAGAAATTATTTTCTTTTTGGAACAGAGCACTCTCTGCTGACATCACGAGCACAGTGCTCTCTGCTGACATCTCTGTCCATTTTAAGAACTGTCCATAGTAGGAGAAAATCCCCATAGCAAACATATGCTGCTCTGGTCAATTCCTAAAATGGACAGAAATGTCAGCAGAGAGCACTGTGGTCATGATGTCAGCAGAGAGCTCTGTGTTCCAAAGCTCTGTGTTCCAGAAAATAATTTCCTCTGTAGTATTCAGCAGCAAATAAGTACTGGAAGGATTAAGATTTTTTAATAGAAGTACTTTGTAAATCCGTATAACTTTCTGGCACCAGCTGATTTGAAAAAAAAAAAAAAGTTTTCCACCGGAGTACCCCTTTAATTACCACCAACATAAAGAAGGAATACATCCAATGTAAACCAAATGATAAGGTCCTGTGGTGCTTAAAACCACTGAATTAAATAACTTATCAACCTTTAAGACCACTCAAAAACAGACCATATATAAAAATGTGTAATCTTTATTATGAAAATACAAAAAATAGGTTAAAAACAAGAGGCATGGACACAGAAAAAGGTGGGGACTAGGGAAAGGAGGGGTACAGAATCACATATGATAATGGCATATTAATATAGCCCAATTGCATATGTTAATAGCAATTTTTTGGTCCATAATTGCAATCGCACATTTTTCCCATATTGTGCAGCCCTAATTTGTATGCAGTCATACTAAATGTATTCCACCATGTTGTACGCTTTCAGCCACTTTGTGTGCCTTCCACCACTCTGATATCTAACCTACATTTTGAGATTGCTTTCTTATAAGTAACATGTCTTAAACACTTCTAAACCACAAAGTTTCCCGTTGCTGAACAGGAATGGAGGCTTCAAAAGAAAGTGTTAAAAATCTTTCTATCTATCCAAGGGGTCGTTCACATGGCAGTCTGTCTCCGTTATTTTATGCCGTTATTAAATACATTCAAGCCTTCTGCAAACGGTTGTGAATATATCACATTAATGTCAATGGCATTGTTTTATAATCCTTTGTCATGCGTTTGGTTTCTATTTCATTTTTTGACAGGAAAAAAATACGGTGCGTGCAGTATTTTTCTCCCGATCATAAAAAAAAAAAAAAAAAGGAGAGAAACTGATATAATAAATGTTGAGGTCAATGTGTAAACATTTGAGGTCAATGAGGAACGGATGAGCATTTAATGTCATCAGTTAGCATCCGTTTTTTTCCACTCTGTTTTTGATACGTTATTACTTCTGAGCATGCTCAGAAGAGGTGTGAGCAACCAGGAAGTACCCACACAAAAATGAAAACAGACAATAAAAGGATACAAATGGATGTAAAACTGATGCAAAAGGATGCCACTTAAATGGAATCCCTTTGCATCCATTTGTTAGTATGGTCCATTTAGCAGCAAAAACAGGAGAATAGCAGGACAGAAGAAAACGATCATGTGAACCTAGCATGATACTTTGCTGGGATATAACAGGGTTGACAAACTGTTTTTGCATAAATATGATAATTCTGAGAAAAGAAATTCAGAATTCATTAACAAGGAAATGGTCTCTCTTGACTAGTCATTTAAACTAGTTCAAAAACATATATTTGGGAGTCTCTGATTATAAGAATTGGGTATTTACTCCATAACAAATTGGTGCTTGGAAACCTGGGACTTGACACAGACAGACACTATTTTGATCTGCTTGAACCCAGATCAAATGTGACAGTGAAGTTAAAGCTACAGCAATAAAAAAGGTAAAAATATTTTCTTACAAATATAAATATTTTACTTTTATAATAGACTGTTTCTCTGCTAGTTAAATTTAACCTCTTAAGGAGAATGGACTTAGAGGAAAACTGTCAGCCAGCTTCACCCACACAAAACTCAATACACTGGGCTATAGTGAGGGTGATCAGGATTCTAACGAGGGGTCACTTACTTAAATTTCTTCAGTAGGTCCCGAGATATCAGCTTCCGAAGTCCGTTCTTGTAGTCAGAGCACTGTGCTGTGGAGGCGGGGCCCCCCGGTGGCCGCTTCTGTGTCCCTCTGTTACCTCCTAATACTGCCCCGCTATTTAAATATTCAGTCTTCAACTTCACGACCTAGTGACGTGGAATCCCCAGTCACGTGAGTGCAGCGCTCTCTCTGCAGAGCGCATGTGCCAGAATATTTAATCATGACTGGAGAGCAGGGGAAAATATTCCGGCGTATGAGCTCTGCAGAGAGAGCGCTGCACTCCCGTGACTGGTGGCTCTGTGTCACTAGGATGTGGAGTTGAAGACTATGAATATTTAAATAGCGGGGGCGGTATTAGGAGGTAACAGAGGGACACAGAAGCGGCCAGCTGGGGGGCCCTGCCTCCACAGCGCAGCCTCTGACTACAAGGATGGAACTTCGAAAGCAGATATCTCGGGACCTACTGAAGCAGTTTAAGTAAATGACCCCTCGTTAGGCTCCTGTTTACCCACACTATAACCCAGTGTATTGGGTTTAGTGTGAGTGAACTTGGCTGACAGTTTTACTTTAAATGTCCTTAAAGGACAAGTCTCATGATCAAAAACGCAAGTTTTAGATCGAGGGGGGTCCGAGCACTGGGGCCCCCTGCGATCTCCTGTTTGGAGTCCCGAAGCGCTACCACAGGAGCGAGTCATGATCCCTGCCCGAAGTGGGAGCCGCCACGCCCCCTCCATACAGTTCTATGGGAGAGCTGGTCGACAATCTTTGGCTCTCCCATAGAGCTAAATGGAGGGGGCATGGCGGCCTATGCTTTGGGTCATAGAGCTCCTGTTCTAGCACGCCTGGGCTCCAAACACGAGATCACGGTGCGCCCTAGCGCTCTGACCCCCGCTATCTAAAACATATCCCCTATCGTTCGGATAGGGGATACGTTTTTGATCATGAGACTTGTCCTTTAACCCCATGGGGACCGAGCCCATTTTCACCTTAAAGGACAACTGTAGTGAAACACTTTTATATATTCCGGTGCCCGGGCCTCAAAAATAAACAAAATAAACTTATACATACCTTCCTACGGGCCCCCGTTGGTCCGGCAGTGCTGACCTCATTCCACTTCCTGGGGACGGGGACGCCGCAGCGATGTCCCGCCCCGGCCTGTGATAGGCTGAGCCCACTGTCATGTAAGGAGCTCTGGCCGGCTTCTTACATGACAGTGGGCTCGGCCTATCACAGGCCGGGGCAAGACATCGCTGTGGCCGGTGATATGCCAACAGCTCTGCGGCGTCCCCGTCCCCAGGAAGTGGAATGAGGTCAGCACTGCCGGACCGTGAGGACTGTCCCGGACCAACAGGGGCTCGTAGGAAGGTGTGTATAAGTTTATTTTGTTTATTTTTGAGGCCCGGGCAGGGGAATATATAAAAGTGTTCCACTACAGTTGTCCTTTAAGAACCAGTGCATTTTTTGCACATCTGACCACTGCTACTTTAACCCCTTAAGGACCAAGGGTACACCCTTGGTCCTGCTCTCCTGATATAACGCGGGGTTACACAGTAACCCCACGTCATATCACGGCGGGCCCAGCGTCATAGTGAAGCCGGGACCCGCCTCTAATAGCGAGCAGCGCCGATCGCGGCGCCACGCACTATTAACCCTTTAGCCGCACGCTCAGAGCTGAGCCGCGTGGCTAAAAGTGAAAGTGGCCGGCTAGCTCAGTCGGGCTGTTCGGGATAGCCGCGGCTAATCGCTGTCCGATCGCCGAATGACTGCTCAGTGCCCGAGATCCAGGCCTGAGCAGTCATGCGGCAGAATCGTTGATCACTGGTTTCTTATGAGAAACCAGTGATCAATGATGAAGATCAGTGTGTGCAGTGTTATAGGTCCTTATGGGACCTATAACACTACAAAAAAAAAGTGGAAAAAAAAAAAGTGAAGATCATTTAACTCCTCCCCTATTAAAAGTTTGAATCACCCCCCATTTCCAATAAAAAAAAAAAAAACAGTGTAAATAAAAATAAACATATATGGTATCGCCGCGTGCGGAAATATCTGAATTATAAAAATATATCATTAATTAAATCGCTCGGTCAATGGCGTGCGCGCAAAAAAATTCCAAAGTCCAAAATAGTGCATTTTTGGTCACTTTTTATATCATTTAAGTCCTATCAATGCAAGAATGGTACCGTTAAAAACTTCAGATCACGGCGCAAAAAAGTTAGCCCTCATACCGCCCCATACACGGAAAAATTAAAAAGTTATAGGGGTCAGAAGATGACAATTTTAAACGTATTAATTTTCCTGCATGTAGTTATGATTTTTTCCAGAAGTCTGACAAAATCAAACCTATATAAGTAGGGTATCATTTTAATCGTATGGACCTACAGAATAAAGATAGGTGTCATTTTCACCGACAAATGTACTACGTAGAAACGGAAGCCCCCAAAAGTTACAAAACAGCGTTTTTTTTTTCAATTTTGTCGCACAATGATTTTTTTTTTCCGTTTCACCGTACATTTTTGGGCAAAATGACTGACGTCATTACAAAGTAGAATTGGTGGCGCAAAAAATAAGCCATCATATGGATTTTTAGGTGCAAAATTGAAAGAGTTATGATTTTTTAAAGACAAGGAGCAAAAAACGAAAATGCAAAAACGGAAAAAACCCCGGTCCTTAAGGGGTTAAGCATGAATAACTCTGGGATGCTTTTACTTATGAATTTGATTCAGAGTGTTTTTTCGTGACATATTCTACTTTAACATAATGGTAAATTTTCGGCGATACTTGCATCATTTCTTGGAGAAAAATTCAAAAATTTCATGAAAAATTCGAAAATTTTGCATTTCTCTAACTTTGTAGCTCTCTGCTTGTAAGGAAAATAGACATATCAAATAAATTATATATTGATTCCCATTTACAATATGTCTACTTTACGTTTGCCTCAAAAAGTTGACATGTTTTAACTTTTGGAAGACATCAGAGGGCTTTAAAGTTCAGCAGCAATTTTCCAATTTTTCACAAAATATTCTAAATCTGAATTTTTCAGGGACCAGTTCAGTTTTGAAGTGGATTTGAGGGGCCTTCATACTAGAAATACCCAATAAATTACCCCATTATAAAAACTGCCCCCCCCTCAAAGTATTTAAAATGCCATTCAGAAAGTTTGATAACCCTTTAGGTGTTTCACAGGACATGTTCTCGTAGACCCAGTTTTTGAATTTTTACAAGGGGTAAAAGGAGAAAAAGCCCCCCATAATGTGTAACCCAATTTCTCTTGAAGGAAATAACTCATATGTGAACGTAAAGTGCTCTGTGGGTGCACTAGAGGGCTCAGACGGGAAGGAGCGACAATGGGATTTTGGAGAGTGAATTTTGCTGAAAATGTTTTTTTGGGGGGCATGTCACATTTAGGAAGCCCCTATGGTGCCATAACAGGAAAAAAAAAAAAAAAAAACACATGGCATACTATTTTGGAAACTACACCTCTCATGGCACGTAACAAGGGGTACAGTGAGCCTTCACACCTCACAGGTGTTTGATGACTTTTCGGTAAAGTCTGATGTGTAAAATGCTGTTTTATTTTCCCAAATTTACAATTTTTACAAGAGGTAATGGGAGAAAATGCTCCCCAAAATATGTTACCCCATTTCTTCTGGGTATGGAAATACCCCATGTGTGGACGTGAAGTGCACTGCGGGCACACTACAATGCTAAGAAGAGAAGGAGACACATTTGGCTCTTGGAAACCAAATTTTGCTGAAATGGTTTTTGGGGTGCATGTCGCATTTAGGAATCCCTTATGGTGCAAGAACAGCAAAAAAAATTTGAAAAAAAGCCCCACTTGGCACACTATTTGGGAAATTACATAAGGAACACACCAATTAGGTCGGATAAAATGTAACTTTTACTAAATAATCATATAAAATACAGAATATGTCTCAAAAAATCATCATGGTTACTGTATAGGTCACCAAGATAAGGGGGAAGGGGAATACGGATACAGGTGAATACCTAAACTACCTAAAATGGGCCCTTACTACATAAGTGTGGATAGGAAAGGGAACATAAAAACAATACCAACAAATTCAGATGGAAAGTTTGGCAAGTTCGCTCCAATGCGTTTCGTCCTGAAATCTACAGGACTCATCAGGGAAAGCACATAAATAGTGAAAAATACCCAAACAGGAATATAGTACAGTAGTACAGTAACCAAGAAGTGATATTCAAGTCAGCCTGTCATGGTCTGTCATATCACATACCGTCATAGACAACAAGTTAGAAAATAAACTGTGCAATACACCACATGGAAGGAACACATTAACCCTTCCTTTCAAATAGAATCATACAAGATATGTATATATATATGTAGATGATACAGATGTGGGGTAGGCTCAAAGTATGCCGCAACCTAATAATAAAATAATGAAAACTTGATAAATATATTGTAAGCATATCTCTCACAGATATATATATATATATATATATATATATATATATATATATATATATATATATATATATATATGTAGGAAGCCTATCAGGCTGAATTTGTGGGAGGGGCTTTGGCTATTTAACAGCCATCGGCCCCTCCCTCTGGGCGTATGCCGGGTTGGCGAAATTGCGGGGGTTCTTTCGTTGCGTACGCTGGGTCAGGTGTGTGGTGGTGCAGGTAAGTGCCGGGTGTCCGGCAGGTTTCATTTACTGGGGCCCTGGTCTGTTACAATTGCTCCCCTCGTTTGGCGGGCAGGCTCCGGCACCCAGCGCCTTATAAAGGCGGCGGCCCGACGGTGCAGCGCGTGCCCGGGCTGGCCGCAGTGTACACGGCCTCTGGGTCCAGCGGCAGCTGGCGGCATGGCAGGCGCGGGGAGACGCGACCCACGTGCGTCTCCCTGTGCCGGCGTCTCACGTGTAACGCTGGGCTCTGAACGGGCGGAGTCACAGCGTGCCAGTGAGCCCGGCGGCACGGCTCCACGAATGGTCAGCAGGTGGCGCTGCAAAAAAAATATAAAAATGTGTGTGTGAGGAAATGTGTCAGGCTTATAGAGTGTATTGGTACCATTCAGTAATGTGGGGCTGGCTTGTGGTGCACCGGTGTCAGACCACAGTTTCCTGACACATGCACTGTCGCAGACAAGGGACAGCTTGTAGGTTAACAATACTATAATCCATTTTACTGTGGCTTCGGTTTGGGGGGGGGGTGGTCATGCATATCGGGGTACCGGGTCGGATGCTTGGGGTAGTCAAGTAATTAGTGGGGTTGGGGTAGTTTCAGGCATGGGGGGGGGGGGGCTAGTGGGTGCCAGCAGTTATCTATCAGAGGTGGTAGGTGGGGCGCAACACATATGGTTAGAACACTGATGGTTTCTCTTGCAGATTGGGTGGTCTGTATCCAGTTAGGTGGTCGTTACGTTCCTGCTCATTGCAAACTTGGCTACGGTCAGTACCAACCGTACGGCGGTTATTCATGTTAGTTATTCACGTTTCACGGTGGTCATCACTTTCGCTAGCAGACGCTAGTTCACGTCATTTCATTTCAAATGCTTAAATACTCCTGTTACACTAGTTAATGTTACGCACTGCTGCTGTTACACATAGGCCCTGAATCACTGTATATCTGCCTCAACATGTCAGATAGGGTTCAAGGCATCATTGCTACTGTCACGCATACAGAGTATTTCGTTTACACGGGTAGTGGTCACTGCGATCTTGACTCTTCTTCAAGGGTGACCACTTGCCTGCGGTGGTTGCTGACACGTCTTCAGAGCCATCGCTAGTTAGTTAGAAACGGTCAACACTGTAATCTTGACTCGCAGTCAGGAGGTGTTCACGGTTTAGCTATTCATGACTATACGCGTCATGCACACGTTCTCGGTCAGACTCACGGTCAGGCCTCGTTTCAAACTATTCAGGTGGTACTCTGGGTCGCACTGGCACTACGGTCAGCACTCTTGGGTTCGGCCACATTGCACGGGCAGTCACCTGCAGCTGTAAGCTAACATTAAGTATGTATTCGGTTGTCCGCAGGTGTTACAGTTAATTTGCTGTTCGTTTCAGGCGTCTTATTGTTGTGTTACAGTGGTGGTAAGGTCAGTCAGTACTCAGCAAGGGGGGTACACGTTTCTCATATCAGGTCACTCATGATTACCGTTTTTTTCCCCGTCATCGGTTACGGCCCGGACAGGTCATGTCTCATGTGTCAGACATAGAGGACCCGATGTCCATCCCTGAGACACCAGCTAGAAGCTCAGTGCGAGGGACGCCCTCCTCTGCAGATTACAGGGCTTGGACGATCCCCAAGTTGATGGAGGAGTTGCGCAAGAGGGCAATTCCATTTCCAGCAACCGCCCGGAAAGCAGAATTATACAAGCTCCTCACGGCGGATCAGGGGGCTAGCGACAGTCAGGAGGGGACCTCGGGCCAGTCCACCCTCTCTGAACTGCATGCAATGATGACTTCCATGTTGGGCAGGCTGGATTCTCTGGAGAGAAGGGGCATTCAGGGGCCCCCAGCTCCAGCAGCATTGCAGGCACCAACGCCTACACAGATGTCTGCCCCTGTTCCGGAAGGAAACCCAGGTAGGCGCTCTGGGCCACCAAGGGTGTCACCAGTCCATTTTGTCCCAGCGGCCCTGAGAAAGGACATACTGGAAGGGAAGGACATCAATTTGGCGTCCCTCTTGCTATCTGCCTTCGACGTTGAGGACACTAGAACGGTAACGTGCGCTGACTTATCCATTGTTCTTAAGAGTAAGGACACCAGGCTTAAACGGAAGCTAAATATCCACGAGTTTGTGATTGCCTTCAGCAAATACACGGAGGTGATATGCTCAGCCAGACCGGAGCGCAGAGAGGAGCTCGACCTGTATTTGCTGAGGGTTACTGAATACGCATACAAATACGGTGGTACCCATTTCTACGATTATCATAGAAGTTTCTCAGCCATGGCAGCGGCGGCCTTCAGCCAAGATGGGTACCTCACGGACTGGAGCATCGAAGATTCACAGATGTTCTGCAGCCACTTGGCAAATCTCAAATTCCCCGCATGTACCGCCTGTCAATCAATCACGCATACTACGGCGTGGTGTGTAGGGCTGGCTCAACAGGGCGAGCAGGGCGCTGCCAGACCTTCCATGGACAGTTTCAGCAGGTCTGCACCTTCCGTGGATAAGTTGGGCCGTCCAGTACACTATCTCGGAGGCTCACAAATTTGTAACAACTATAACATGTCTTCTTGCAATTTCAGCAATTGCAGGTTATTACATGTCTGCTTCTACTGCTTCAGGGCACATCCGGGCTCTGCATGTAGGCAGAAAGGGCCAGCATGACTAGGCGGGGTACGTACCCCAGTCCTGGCCGCTCTGCTCGTGGATCACCCGGACCCAGACTGGGTCCAGTGGTTGATCAATAGTTTTGACAGAGGCTTCCACGCCGGCATGGTCACACTGCCGCAGGCCACATTTGAATGTGACAATCTGCTGTCTGCCGTAAACGATCCCGCTGTTGTCACTGAATTAATAAATGCTGAGCTAATGAAAGGTTATATGATTGGCCCCTTGTTAGTTTCTCCATTCAGGTCTTGGAGGGTCAGTCCGGTAGGGGTGGTAACAGGCAAGTTCAATGGGAAAAAGAGACTGATATTTGACTTGTCGGCTCCTCATGGGTCACTTGTCCCCAGTATCAACTCTCTCATTCCATCCGAGGAGTTTAGTATGCACTATTCTTCCATAGACCAGGCTATTCAGGTCATCTTGGCGCTCGGCCCAGGGACTTGGATGGCGAAGGCGGATATCACAGATGCTTTTAAGTTGCTGCCATTGCACAGGGACCAGTGGCAATGGTTCGGGCTCAAATGGCAGGGTGCATATTATTTTGCTTCCAAGTTGACTTTCGGATGCAAGAGCAGCCCGTGGCTGTTTGACCAACTGGCCCAGGCATTGCACTGGCTGCTGGTTAATGTCTCTGGATGCAGCCAGGTCATCCATTACTTGGATGACTTTCTTCTGCTCAGTCGCCCGAGGGAAGAGCCGGACCAGTTGGTCAGATTGCTGAAACTGTTCACTGATATTGGGGTGCCATTGTCTCCTAAGAAAACGGTCGGTCCAACTAAGTGTCTCACCTTTCTGGGAGTAATCCTAGATTCAGTCGCAATGCAAGTCAGCTTGCCCACTGACAAACTCAACCGTATCAGAGACACCATTCACAAGTACACGGTCTCCCAGGTCACGACCAAAGGCGAGTTGCAGAGCTTGCTGGGAATGCTGGCATTTGCTATGCGAGCAATTCCGCAGGGCAGAGCGTTCGTATCCAGAATATTGTCTTTGCTGCATGGTGTCTCTCAACAACACAGTAGGGTTTGGTTAGATTGCCAAGCCCTGGCTGACCTGAACATGTGGGATAGGTTCATGGCACAATGGAATGGGACAGCTATGTTTGTCCCGCCAGCCTCCGAGTTGTCCCCCAAGATCGGCACTGATGCGTCATCTTCCACCGGTTTTGGTGCAGTGTGGGGCGGCAGGTGGATGGCCGGCCAATGGTCCAATCAGGTATTGGCTCTGGCAGGCTTCAGCAGCACTTCGGCACTTTTTGAGGTTTTCCCCATTGTAGCAGCTGCAGTGACATGGGGCGACAAGTGGTCAGGGCAGACGGTGGAGTTTCAGTGTGACAATCAGGCGACAGTGGCCATAGTCAACAAGGGCAGTTCCAGGCATGCTACTGTCATGTCTTTCATGCGCAGGTTAGTTTGGGTGTCCTTACAAACACAACTTCAATTTTGTAGCCAGACACACACCGGGGGTAGACAACACGGCCGCAGATGCTCTGTCCAGGGCTAATTTCCATCTCTTTTCACAGGTGGCTCCGCAGGCAGACGCAGAAGGAACACAACCCCCTTGCCTGGCACAATTAATCTTGGACTGAATTACTATAAACAGGTGGCCCGGGAGTTAATGTCTGACGCCTTAGCTCCCAATACCAGAAGGCCTATCATGCAGCACACGATACCTTTAGATCCTATCTGTCTCAACATAGCATCCCCTTTTCTTACAACATCACTATCATTCTATCTTTCATCGGTTTCTGCCACTCTTCTCTGCACCTGTCTCATAGCACTATTAAATCTTACCTTTCGGGCATTCAGCATTTCATTTCTTTATCCCACCCAGACAGGCGGTCTATCCTATCATCTCAGGCTGTCAAGGCTGCGCTCAGAGGGGTGGTGGCTCGCAGCTCCACAGCGCCACCTCTCAGGAAACCGATCAGCGGCGAGCTGTTCCGAGCCATGTCCGACACATTAGCCAACAACCCGTTTTGCTTTGAGCGCAGTCTGATAATTAAATCTGCCATTTATATAGCCTTCTATGGCTTCCTCCGGCCGGGTGAATTTTCATGTGCCAGGCGGGGAGCGGCACATCCACAGAAGGCTCATTTAAGGTGGCAGGGTTCTTGGTTCGAAGTTTCACTGTCCGTCACAAAAACTTGCAGGTGGGGGGCGGTGGTCAAGTATTTTCCTTCAGGTAACAACTGGTGCCCGGTGGCGGTGTTGGCACAACTGGTTGAGTTCCTCCATGTCAAACCTCCGGAGTCGCCACTGTTGCCTTTCTGTGGGGGTGCTCTTACTACTTCTCTTTTCACATCGCATGTCCGCACGCTGCTTTGCACTTTAGGACACAACCCCAGAGAGTTCTCAGGTCACTCATTCCGCATAGGAGCAGCATCGGCGGCCTCCAGGCACAAGGTGCCTGTACATGTCATCCAGAAGTTGGGGAGGTGGCGTTCTGATGCATATACCACTTATGTCCCAGATCCCTCCAGGGAAATGGCAGAGACATTTCAATTTTTGGCATTATAAATAAATGATACTTAATTACCCTAACTGGTGGTGTATTTTTGCCCTCTATAGGCGGACCCTCGACGCGGTTTTCAGGCACACCTCAACCGCTGTTCTATGTCATAAGTACAGTTTTGTGTTAGGTCTTGGTAAATCTAGTTTCTTGCAGGTGGCCTTGGCAGGAGGTAACAGGTAAGCTCATGCACGGTTCAAAGTCCTGACCACAAGTAGGAAGCCTATCAGGCTGAATTTGTGGGAGGGGCTTTGGCTATTTAACAGCCATCGGCCCCTCCCTCTGGGCGTATGCCGGGTTGGCGAAACCCACCCTCCTCACCCATTTCTTCATCACCATACATAAGGGAATACCCTCTATAGGCGGACCCTCGACACGGTTTTCAGGCACACCTCAACCGCTGTTCTATGTCATAAGTACAGTTTTGTGTTAGGTCTTGGTAAATCTAGTTTCTTGCAGGTGGCCTTGGCAGGAGGTAACAGGCAAGCTCATGCACGGTTCAAAGTCCTGACCACAAATATATGGAGGATGATATCAGTGCTTACCCAGAACAAAAAATTCAGTTCATATAGGGTGGTGTATGGTAGATAGTTGTCTGGTCGGTAAAGACTATATAGACAATGCCATATGTTAGAAACTGCTGATGTAAAACATGAATCATAGAGGATATTAAAGGCTAGCTGCTTACCAGGGCAAATGACAGAGTCCTGATACAGTAATCCTAGATGATAGGGATGATGATCCCAAAACAGAAGTCCCAACTGTAAAGAACATAAAAAAAACAAAAAAAAAAACAAATGCTGTGTCTATTTTGTGCATATATTACACATAGGATGGAAAAACCTTAGAGGTAAGGAACACTCACCAGGATAAGGCGAGACTCCAACAAAGGTCAGAAGCCCTAGCAAAGTTGATGCTAGATGCCGGATGATTTCAAATAGGGACCGACTGCAAGTTAAATTATATTCAGCAGTCAGAACATAGTAGGGACAACAGGAAAATCATACCATGGAAGCATAAAAGTACTTACTGAAAGATAGTAGGTCAGTGGTATAGATGACCAGGTCCTTGTGGGGTACGCCACTGACATACTGTGTGCGCTATGCTCTTTTTATATATCCCGGGCCGGAAGTAACCTCCCGTCACTTCCGGTCTGTGGAACGCAAATGCGTCCCAATAACCCGGAAATAGGTGCATGGGTGGCGGTTTTAGAGAAAGGAGATATAGTATTAACTATCGCCCGGCAGGATGTGGAGAGATGTCACGTCCGGCAGGTGGAACGCAAGTATGCGTTCCACCAACATCAAAGGGCTGAATGATAGTTTCATATGGGACACAGCCACCATCGCCCAACCGGAAGTGAAGAAACATCACGTCCGGCAGATGGAACACATATATGTGTTCCACCATAATCCAAGGGCTAGGACTTAGAAATAAATGGTTATGTTGGTTTTTGCATAGCCACCAAGATATAAGGGTATCATACTAGTGCTACCAGGCATAGCAGATCACAAAATGGGAGATTATAACAAAGAAGTAGAACATCAGCAGGTAAAGCTGGATAAATACAGGCATGGCTGAAAGAGCTGGGTAGATACAGGCCATACAGACAGACACATTTAAAATAAATGATATAATGATAGATAGTGATAGGGATGATAAAGATTTATGACACAAGCATAAAGTAAATTGATTTTAATATTATAGACTAGCAAATAGATACATACAGCATAAAAAATAGTGGGTTGGATGAAAAAAGAATGGAAATGGAGGAAGGCAATAAGAATTGGTAAGGATAACAGATTAGCTATTATCGTAGTTGGCAAAATATATGCACCTCAGATAAATGGTACAAAAGAAATGTATTAATTTAACCCTCTAGGTGTCACAGTTTGAAGACTGTATATCCACCTTGCTTCAGCTTGGAGCAATTTAGAGTCAAAATTTCCTCCCCTAGGGTCCTTCTTTGGTAATTCAATTGTTTGAAAGTAGATGTTAAGAGGGGACTCTCAATTAAATATCCGCATGTGGTTTGCTAGGGGTTTATCTCTTTTGTGTTTGATGTCCCCTATGTGTTCTAGCACTCGTCTCCAAAGTTCCCTCTTAGTTTTGCCTACATAGCCCATGGGACATGGGCAAGTGGCAAGATAGATGACGCCAGTCGATTTGCAGTTTGCATATTGTAGGTTTTGGAAGGTATGGTTATCTGTATATCTCAGAAAAGATTTAGATACCTTAATAAATGGGCAAGCTTTGCAGGAGCCGCACCTAAAAGTACCTATGACTTTGGTACCCAACCAGGTGGATTTCTTAGAGGGAGAGGGAAAGACCAAGTGACTATGGACAAGTCTATCATTGAGATTACTGGCTCTTCGATAGGTGATTATTGCCCTATCCTCCACTAGGTTACAAACAATTGGATCAGACTTTAAGATGGGCCAGAATCTTGTGATGACTTCACGGATTTCCGATGCCGCCGCATCGTATGTTCCAATTATCCTGGGGGGGATATTTGAACAGGGCTGTTTATCTTTTGGACATAGTAATGTAGATCTGTCCGTACCTTTTATTGAGTTGTATGTTTTTTTCAATACAGAATTGGGATACCCTCTTTGTTTAAATCTCTCTTTTAGTTCCAGAGCTTGGTTATGGAAGGACTCTTCTGATGAACAATTCCTGCACACTCTGGCATATTGTCCTTTTGGTATGCCCTTCTTTAGGGGTATTGGGTGGTGGCTGTCCCAGATCAATAGGTTATTGCCCGCAGATGGTTTCCGATAGACACAAGTATCTAAGCGTCCCGTGGGGTTACGCTGGATTGATACATTCAAGAACATCAAAGAATCCTGATTTATTTTGTATGTAAACTGAAGTCCTATTGTATTTTTATTTAGGGAAACAGGAATTCTTCAAACAGTGATTTGGACCCAGACCAGATGATTGTGATGTCGTCGATATAGCGACCCCAAAAGACAATATTGCTGTGAAAGTTTTGATGATGATCACTAAACACGGTGGTCTCCTCCCACCAGCCCAGGAGCAGGTTGGCATATGTGGGAGCCACAAGGCTCCCCATTGCCGTGCCCCTGAGCTGGTGGTAGAGTTTGCGATTGAACGTAAAAAAGTTGTGCGTGGGTATGAACGACAAGAGGGTGACAACAAAATCATTGTGCGGAGTTAAGTGGATGCTTCTTCTCCTCAAAAAGAACTCTACTGCAGTGAGACCTGAGGAGTGCAGGATAGAGCTGTATAAGGCTTCTACATCGATAGAGCACAGCCACATGTCCTTTTCCAAAACCACATCCTCTAGTTTTAGAAGCAAGTCGGTAGGGTCTCTTAAATAGGATGGTAAACTGTACACAAAGGGATGAAGGATTTGATCCAAATATATACTGGCATTCTGTGTCAGATTTCCAATGCCAGAAACGATGGGTCTACACTTAAGTGGGTGTGCCCCTTTGTGTACTTTTGGAAGGCCATAGAATGTGGCCAAACGAGGGTGTGATGGAAACAAAAAAGCATATTCATCACTGGATATTAAATTTATAGTTTTTGCCTGTACCAAGATATCCTTGAGTTCCTTACAGAATTTCGGTGTGGGGTCGCCATCCAAGATTTTATATGTAGAAGGGTCATTTAAGATGTTTTGACACATTCTTTCATAGTCCAAAAAATCCATTAGGACCAAATTGCCGCCTTTGTCAGATGGTTTGATTATAAGTTGTTCCTTTTGTTCTAGAGTTTTTAAGGATTGGTGTTCCTGGTATGTGAGATTATAATTCGATACGAAAGTTGGAAATCAATGCCTCCATATCAGTACTAAGCGTATTAACAAACATGTCGATGCAGTCCTTATCTCCTAATGGAGGAAATCCAATATTCTTTGTTTTGCAATTGGAGAAGGGTCCCTCACCAGAGTCCTGTTCATTGTCCTGGAGCAGGGAATTCAAAGTGTTGATACCTTCCAGGTCCATCATGTCGATTTCTAGATTAGAATACGTGCGTTGATCGTTAATCGCAATTTTTTTTTTCCATTTAAGCTTTCGAGCAAATAAGTGTAGGTCCTTAATCCAGTCAAATATTTTGGGTTTAGAGGTAGGTACAAATGATAGTCCTTTCTTTAACAGTGACATTTGTGTGTCTGATAAAACATGACTCGAGAGGTTAATAATCGGATTATCCTCTATATGTGTTTCTACATTTGTGTGGGATGGGTGGTTAGACCCTTCTCTAAAAAAAGATAAAGAAACAGACGAGGAGGAAGAAGTACATCCTTGTGTGGAGGTCCCAGGCTGGGGGTTGGGAAACAACACCCCCTCAAGGTACGTAACGAGGGGTACAGTGAGCCTTTACACCCCACAGGTGTTTGACAAATTTCCGTAAAAAATTGGACGTGAAATTGAAAAATTTGATTGTTTTTCACTAAAATGCTGGTGTTACCCCAAAAGTTTAATTTTCACAAGGGGTAATAGGAGAAAAAGCCTCCCAAAATTTGTAACCCCATTTCTTCTGAGCATGGAAATACCCCATATGTGGATGTAAAGTACTCTGAGGGCGAACTACAATGCTCAGAAGAGAAGGAGCGCCATTGGGCTTTTGGAAAGAGAATGTTTGGAATGGAAGTCGGGGGCCATGTGCGTTTACAAAGCCCTGTAATAAGTGGTGCAGTGAGCATTTACACCCCTCTGGCGTTTCACAGATCTTTGGAACAGTGGGCTGTGCAAATAGAAAATATAATCTTTAATTTTTACGGAAGACTGTTCAGAAAAATCTGTCAGACACCTGTGGGGCGTAAATGCTCACTGCACCCCTTATTACATTCCAATAGGGGTGTAGTTTCCAAAATGGGGTTACATGTTGGGGGGGTCCACTATTCTGGCACCATGTGGGCTTTGTAAACGCACATGGCCTTCAATTCTAGATACATTTTCTCTCCAAAAGCCCAATGGCGCCCCTTCTCTTCTGAGCATTGTAGTTAGCCCGCAGAGCACTTTACATCCACATATGGGGTATTTATATACTCAGAAGAAATGGGGTTAAACATTTTTGGGGGCTTTTATCCTATTACCCCTTGCAAAAATGAAAAATTTGGGATAACGCCTGCATTTTAGTGAAAAAATTAAAATTTTTCATTTTCACGTCCAACTTTAACGAAAAAACCTGTGAGGTGTTCAGGCTCACTATACCTCTTTGTTATGTTCCGTGAGGGGTGTAGTTTCCAAAATGGGGTCACATGTGGGTGTTTTTTTTCTTTGCATTTATGTTAGAACCATTGTAATGATCAGCCACCCCTGTGCAAATCACCTCAAATGTACATAGTGCGCTCTCACTCCTGAGCCGCCATCTTGTGCCACATTTTACATCCACATATGGGGTATTCCCGTACTCAGAAGAAATTGCTTTACAAATTTTGGGGGTATTTTTTTTTCCCTTTTACCTCTTGTGAAAATGAAAAGTATGGGGCAACACCAGCATGTTAGGGTAAAAAAATAAAATAAAATTTTTACAATAACATGCTGGAGGGGTAAAAGGAGAAAAAGTCCCCCAAAATGTGTTAGCCAATTTCTCCCGAGTACAGAAATACCACATATGTGGCCTTAAACTGTTGCCTTGAAATATGACAGAGCTCTCAAGTGAGAGAGTGCCATGTGCATTTGAGACATAAATAAGGAATCTGCATAGGGACGGACCCAGATACAAGAATTTGACTTGCCTCCGATACCAAAACTACCCTACGGCAGTGTTTCCCAAACAGGGTGCCTTTAGCTGTGTCAAAACTCCCAGCACGCCTGGACAGTCAATGGCTGTCCGGCAATGTTGGGAGTTGTTTTGCAACAGCTGGAGGCTCCATTTTGGAAACCGTGTCATACAAGACATTTTTTATTTGGGGGGAGACGACTGTGTAGGGGTATGTGTATATGTAGTGTTTTACTTTTTATTTTGTGTTAGTGTAGTGTAATATTTTTAGGGTACATTCACACGGGCGGTTGTTTACAGCGAGTTTCCCACTGGGAATTTGAGCTACAGCGGAAAATTTGCTGCATCTCAAACTTGCAGCAAAAAACTCGCTGTAAACCCCCGCCTGTGTGAATGCACCCTGTACATTCACACATTCACATGTGGGGGGCAAACCTCCAGCTGTTGTAAAACTAAAACTACCAGCATGCCCTTTAGCTGTCTGTGCATGCTGGAGGTTGTAGTTATGCAACAGCTGGGGGCACACTGGTTGCAAAACACAGAGTTTGTTACTTAACTCAGTGTTTTGCAACCAGTGTGCCTCCAGCTGTTGCATAACTACAATCCCCAGCATTCCAAGACAGCCAAAGGACATGTTGGGAGTTGTAGTTATGCAACAACTGGAGGAGAACTGATTGGAGACCACTGTGTAGTAGTGTCCAAACTGTAGCCCTCCAGATGTTGCAAAACTTCAACTTCAAGCATGCTCAGACTGTCAATGCATGCTGGGAGTTTTAGTTCTTCAACATCTGAAGGTCCAGATGTTACAGAAATACAACTAGCATGCCTGGACTGTCTGGGCATGCTGAGAGTTGTAGTTTTGCAACATCTGGAAGGTTTACAGTTTGGACACCACTTCACGGTGGTCTCCAAACTCTGGCCCTCCAGATATTGCAAACTACAACTCCCAGCATGCACAGACAGCCTTTGGCTGTCTGGGCATGCTGTGAGTTGTAGTTTGGCAACTCCAAGAAGGCAGCAGTGAAGATCACTTACCACTGATCTTCACTGCTGCATTCACCGCTGCCTCCTCCGCCTCCTCCTTAATGCCGCCGGTCCCACCGCTGCCTGCTGCAATTGCCGGTCGCTTGTCGCCATCTTCCCCCTTGCTCTGCCCGGACATCCAGGGCCGGGCAGAGCGGGGATTTCAACTTTAGCCCATCCATCCCCAACTGCCATTGGTCGGTCAGTCCTAACCGACCAATGGCAGGGGATAGGAGGAGGTTACCCCCCTGCCACCTCGCTCCTATCCTTTAGGAAGATTGTTGCAGTCTCTGACAGCTCCGATCATCCCTATTTTCCGGGCTATCGGGTCATCAGAGACCAGATCAGCCCGGAATCGCGATTGGAATTTGCATGGGGGGCTGCTGAATAATTTCAGCAGTCAACACCGTACCTGTACGCCCTTGGTCCCCAACAGGTTAAGGGATTCAATATGATGATTGACAAATATCCTAAGTGGTCAAAATTTGGGTGCATGAAAGATCGCTTCTTTCCTTTTTGAAAAGGCCTCTGAAAAATGAAAGAAGCATTCTGATTGGTTGCTATGGGCAACTCAGCAACTTTTCCTCTGGACAGGTTTGGATGAATCTTCCCCATTGTTTTTAGACATAACGAATGATGGATTTGTTAAAGATGAAACTTATAGCTGGGTCGCACCTCATATATTCAGGAGTCCCAGAAAAGCCTGCCTAAAAACAGCTCTAAAACGTTTCTCTTCTCTCAAGTACAATCTGCAGAGAAAACAAGAAATGAGAAATCACTTCTTCACCTTCATGGAAAAGATATTTGAAAATGGCCATGCAGACATAGCTCCCACACTCAAAGATTTAGAAGAATGTTGGTACCTACCAAAGTTTAGAGTATACCACCCAAAGAAACCAGACCAGGTCCTCCCTCAGTATGCTGCCTGCTCACATCTCCTCTAGCATTAGCACAACTACAACTCCCAGCATGTCCTCAATGTCAGGACATACTGGGAGTTGTAGTTTGAAAGAGTTAACTGTACCCTAAACCTCCCTGCTCCTCCTGCGATGCTACACTGGGCTCTCAGCCACGGCGTGGTCCGGGGGGTTGGCGTGTCCTCTGCCCGTTCAGCCTGGCCAGGAAGAGGAGATTTAAGTAACTCCCGGGGTGCATCAAAGCCCTGCACCATTAAGAATTACCCTACACCCCCACAACACCGTGAAGGACTCACCCCTAGTTACCTAGTGCAGTGATGTTCCGTAGGGGGGGGGTGATGCCGATCCTCCAGAGACACTTCAGGTGCTGTGCTGCCGAGACTTCGTGATCCTGATGATGCACCAAGGCTCACTGAGGTCCATGCGCGTGGCAGAGTGAGGGGGCCAGGAGCAAGCACAGGAGCGCTGGACCTGCTGTCAATCACAAGATGGGTCCATGATGTAGGCGATGACCACTTGACACGGCCTGACTGGTATGTGTCCAAGCTTGGAGGGGGGGGGACCCCTAGTTGACTGGCTTTTTCACCCTGAATTTGGTTTTGCCTGCTTTACAACATAAAAAATTTTTGTATCTGACAGTGCCCATTTAAGATTTCTCTGGTACAGAGACAATGATCCTTCAAAAGATTTTATAGAGTACCGTATGAGAGTGCACATCTTTGGCAACAGTCCTTCCCCTGTAGTTGCCATTTAAGGACTCAAAAGGTCTGCTGAAGTAGTTGAGGCAGAATATGGATCAGATGTCAGACGATTTGTAGAAAATGACTTTTATGTTGATAACTACACCCTGTTCCAAATTATTATGCAAATGATATTTAAATGTCATAAAGATTAAATATTTTTTTTTTCAGTTTAAGTCAAGAGTTTATTTCCTTTGATCCCAATTTAAAGAAAAACTACTTAAGGTGGGTGTTCCACGTTATTAAGCAGAGCACCATTTTCAAGCAATATGGGGAAGAAAAAGGATCTCTCTGCTGACAAAAAGAGTGAAATAGGTCAATGCCTTGGACAAGGTAAGAAGCGGGATAATCACACTATTAAGAGATTTGTGGCTGATTCAGAAAGGTTTACGCAGTTATAGGAACATTGAGGAAGATTTCTGCCAGATCCAAGCATCGGATTAAGAGAGCAGCTGCTAAAATACCATTACATAGCAGCAAACAGATATTTGAAGTTGCTGGTGCCTCAGGAGTCCACGAGTCCAGGAGTCCACGAACATCAGAGTCTTGCAACTGTGGATAAACCACCTTTTTGGCCACCACTAACCAATGCTCACAAGCAGCATTGGGCAGAAATCCTATTAAGAACCTTTGGAGCATCATCAAGTAAAAGATCTATGAGGGTGGGAGGCAGTTTGCATCCAAACAGCAGCTCTGGGAGGCTATTCTGACATCTTGCAAACAAATTCAAGCAGAAACTGTCCAAAAACTCACATGTTCAATGGATACAAGACTTGTGAAGCCGCTATCAAATAAGCGGTCCTATGTTAAAATGTAATGTGACTTGTTGTTGTTTAAAAATGTTTAAAAAGTTAAAATGTTGTTAAAAGTTTGATTGAAATAGCTTTTGATTTCAGTAAATATGCTATAAACACAACAAATGAAAATTTTCAGTTCTTTACAACCTATAAAATTATTTTGAAATTTACGGTGCATAATAATTTGAAACAGTGCATTGCAAGTTTTTTGTGTTTAAAAAAAAATACTGTTATCATTAGGAGGTTTGTTCAATAAAATATGATTTGTACTCTAAATAGTTGATAACATCAGAATTATGCTGACTGTTATTTACATCAATTATATAGGGAAATGAGAAAAATATAATTTGCATAATAATTTGGAACAGGGTAGAACTTAAAAGCTATGCCTCCAAACAAGACTGCTGTTAATCTTCTCAGTAAAGCTCAGAAAAAGCTTGCTTGCTCAAACCTCAGGCTTCACAAACTACACTGCTCAAAAACACTAAAGGGAACATTAAGATAACACATCCTAGATCTGAATGAATGAACTAATCATATGAAATACTTTTGTCTTTACATATTTGAATGTGCTAACAACAAAATCATCACACAAAAAATATCAATGGAAATCAAATTTTGCAACACATGGAGATCTAGATATGGAGTCACACTCAAAATCACAGTGGAAAACCACTACAGGCTGATCCAACTTTAATGTAAGGTCCTTAAAACAAGTCAAAATGAGGCTCAGTAGTGTGTGTGTGTGTGTGTCTGTGGCCTCTTCGTGCCCGTATGACCTCCCTACAACGCCTGGGCATGATCCTGATGAGGTGCCAGATTGTCTCCTGAGGGATGTCCTCCCTGACCTGGACTAAAGCATCCGCCAACTCCATGCCAGTCTGTGGTGCACTGTGGCGTTGGTGGATGGAGTGAGCCATGATGTCCCAGATGTGCTCAATCAGATTAAGGTCTGGGGAACGGGCGGGCAAGTCCATAGCATCAATGCCTTCCTCTTGCAGGAACTGCTGACACACTCCAGCCACATGAGGTCTAGCAATGTCTTGCATTAGGAGGAACCCAGCATATGGTCTCACAAGGGGTCTGAAGATCTCATCTCGGCACCTAATGGCAGTCAGGCTACCACTGGCAAGCACATTGAGGGCTGTGCGGCCCCCCAAAGAAATGCCACCCCACACCATTACTGACCCACCGCCAAATTGATCATGCTGGAGAATGTTGCAGTCAGAAGAACATTCTCCACAGCGTCTCCAGACTCTGTCACGCCTGTCACATGTGCTCAGTGTGAACCTGCTTTCATCTGTCAAGAGCACAGGGCGTCAGTGTCAAATTTGCCAATCTTGGTGTTCTCTGGCAAATGCCAAACGTCCTGCAAGGTGTTGGGCTGTAAGTACAACCCCCACCTCCCTCATGAAGTCTGTTTCTGTTTTGTGGCCTGCTGAAGGTCATTTTGCAGGGTTCTGGCAGTGCTCCTCCTTGCACAAAGGCCGGGGTAACGGTCCTGCTGTTGGGTTGTTGCCCTCCTACGGCCTCCTCCATGTCTCCTGATGTACTGGCCTGTCTCCTGGTAGTGCCTCCCTGTTCTGGACACTACGCTGACAGACACAGCAAACCTTCTTGCCACAGCTTGAATTGATGTGCCATCCTGGATGAGCTGCACTACCTGAGCCACGTGTGTGGGTTGTAGACTCTGTCTCATGTCAACACTAGAGTGAAAGCACCACCGGCATTCAAAAGTGACCAAAACATCAGCCAGAAAGCATAAGGACTGAGAAATGGTCTGTGGTCACCACCTGAAGAACAACTCCTTTATTGGGGGTGTCTTGCTGATTGACAATCAATTTCACATGCTATTGTGCAAATGGAACAGACAACAGGTGCAAATTATAGGCAATCAGTCTTGCTTCCTGAGTGGATAGTGAGATTTCACAGACGTGTGATTGACTTGGAGTTACATTGTGTTGTTTAAGTGTCCCCTTTATTTATTTTTTGAGCAGTGTAGTTTCCAATAGTCAAAAACTCATGGAAGCCTTTCCCTCTCAGGATTGCTGTAGTGACTTCAAAGAACTAGACTTAGGGACTCACCCTGTACAGTGCAATGTAGCCTTGGATCTTTCTGGAATCTAAAATCAGACACCTTCACCTTCCAAGCCAGTTCATGAATAGAGGTGTTCTGTCCACCATTAAAGGGGTATTCCATGAAAAAAACATTCTTTCAATTAACTGGCTTCAGAAAGTTAAAAAGATTTGTAAATTATACCAAAAAAGAAAAAGAAAAAAATGTGCAGCTCACAAAAAAAAATTAGTCGAGGCTATATGGAGTGTACTTACACCAAAAAGTACAGATAATAAATATTTGAAGAAAAATGTGGATGCCAAAAGCCTCCAGACTAATACCATAAATGGTACATGATGATTAAAACATAATGTGAAGTGAAATGAAATGGAACTGTGCTTCACTTTAATGATAAAAAAAATTATTGTACAAGATGAATAGCATTAATAAAAAAACTCCTTCCACAGGGCCCTTGTATAAATAAATAAATAATATGAAATAAAATAATCTCAAACAATATAAAACAAAATAATCTCAAACAGCCGCTATAAAGTTGGAACATCTGCTAATCCGATATTAAGTAAACCGGCATAGTTCAATTTTCACTACGTATCCGTATATAGTTCAAAATATGATCAAGGACACCTCATATATTTATCAGCTCCTGCAGATGGAAAAAGTTCATGGTATATAGCCGTATGGCTGGACGTCCGAGAGACAGATGATGTCTGCTGTAGAGGCTGTATACAGTGCTGGCATGCCCCAGGCCTAGGAGAAGTCGCTAGTCACGGAGATAGATGGACTGCTCCGAAGATGAAAAAAACAGCCTTGGAGGTAGATGGATCTGCTCCAGAGGTGAATGCAGCCTCGTGGAAGGTCTCTCGGCGTCTGACGTGAGCCAGGTAAGTAGGATACGGCAAGGTGGAATACTGGATTTGCAGAGTGGATTTGCAGATTTCACTGAGCTTGGAATGGAATGGTGTCCAGGATATGAGGATGTGGTTAATGGATAGGGGTAGTCGTGCGGCAATTTTTCCTCTCCTCTAGACGCGCTTCAGGGTACTTTATTAACGACCCTTTCCTCAGTAGAGAAGTAAATATGTAGAGATGTAAATTACTTCTATTAAAAAATCTTAATCCTTCCAGTACGGTACTGCTGAATTTGAGTTGTTCTTTTCTGTCTAATAGTGCTCTCTGCTGACACCTCTGTCTGCCTCAGGAACTGTCCAGAGCAGGAGAGGTTTGCTGCTAATCTGGACAGTTCCTGAGACAGACAGAGGTGTCAGCAGAGAGCACTGTTGTCAGACAGAAAAGAACAACTCAACTTCAGCAGTACTGGGAGGATTAAAAAAATTTTTTATAGAAGTAATTTACAAATCTGTTTAAAGGGGTACTCCACTGGAATTTTTTATTTTTTTTTAATGAACTGGTGCCAGAAAGTTAAACAGAATTGTAAATTCTGTCTATTAAATTTTTTTAATCCTTCCAGTACTTATCAGCTGTTCCATGCTCCACAGGAAGTTCTTTTCTGTTTGAATTTATTTACTGTCTGACCACAGTGCTCTCTGCTGACACCTCTGCTTGTACTCTGGAAAGTTCCTAAAAAGGACAAATATCCACAGCAAACTTATCCTGCTCTGGACAGTTTCTAAAATGGACAGAGGTGTCAGCAGAGAGCACTGTGGTCAGACTGAAAGGACATTCAAAAAGAAAAGAAAAAATAAGTAGTATACAGCAGCTGATAAGTACTTAAAGCATTAAGATTTTTAAATAGAAGTAATTTATAAATCTGTTTAACATTCTGGCACCAGTTGATTTAAGAAAAAATGTACCCCTTTAATTACCTAGGAGAAAACCGCTGGTGCTGAGAAAACCTGGCAAGGTTTCCACAGTACTCAGGCGAAAAAGTCCGATGTTGGCTAAGAGGCGCACACCCGAGGATAGTGAATAATTGCTGTATTTACTGAGTCCTAAAACAGGTAGTTCAGGTAGGACAACGCGTTTCAAAGGTACATCCTTCCTCATCAGGTCCTGATGAAGAAGGATGTACCTTTTAAACCCGTTGTCCTACCTGAACTACCTGTTTTAGGACTCAAAGACAGCAATTGAACCTACTATATGCAACCTACAGGTGAGCAATACCCTTATTGCGGGTACACTGTCCAGCCTCACAAACTGGGATTAACTGCACTATGTAGTGTCATCTCTGCCCTTTTTTTCCCTTTTCCCCTTTAATTACCTAGGCACTCTATCTAGTGGTTGACTTTTGTCCCTCTGCAGTTCCCATGCCTCCTCAGTGAAGTGACGCATTCTGGGAAAGAGAACCCCATTTCACAGACTGTGTTAAGGGAAAAACTGCATACATTGTCCCATGTGGCAGCATTGCTGGTAAGCTTATGGACTTGCCTCACAGTTATTCTCAGCCACCAGCTATACAGACTTATGTTTAGGAGCAGCAGCTGTATTGTCTTAAGTTGTGACTAGCAGACCAGCTCTCCACATGCCATCCATGTTATTACATGTTATGTTTCAGCTATCTTGTATTATGCTGATATGTTACTTGTATAGGAACATGTGTTTATTCATGTTTTCTGCTCTATTGTTTTCTAGTTTTAACTTGCGCATATTTTCTAGAATTCAATAAATCTACTGATTTCACCTTATTGTCTTGACTATTGAAGAGTAGGGTGATTCATCTGCATGTCAAACTACACACACGCCACAAGGTAAGGTGTAGCGAGGATAGAACATTGTAGTCCTGAATAAAAAGGAGTGTCCCACAGATAGGAGATAAGTTTAGGAAAAGGGAATACACGCTTTAAAGTGTACCTGTCATGATAGGGGCGTGGCCTGCATGGGGTGTGTCCGCCGAGCTTCCATTCACCTGCTCATTTATCCTGCAAATACACCCCTGACCTTTGGTGCAACATACCCGAAGGTGACGCTGAGCTCTGGTGTCCCTCCGTTCGGGTGCTGGTGGCTGTCTCGGGATCCTGGTGAGGCCGGAGGAGTGAGAGGACGCAGGGAGCAGAGGGCAGGCGGCCGCTGTATCTGCCTGCAGAAGCTGCCCTGCTGCTGTGGACTGCCCGGAGGTGTCCCCCGCCACTTGGAGTCCTGGGTGGCTGCATGGCTGTAGTGAAGGGGCCCGCCATTTCTGGCTTTCGTGGGCAGGGCCTCGACCTCGGTTTCCATAGTAACTCCCGCTGTTCCTGGTGTGCTGAGTCTGCCAGGCTGCTGAGCTATAGATTAAGCTCCTACTGATAATTGCTGGCGAACTGTGGTGCCTTTCCCTGCTCTTGGAGGCACTGTGAGTAAACCCTTCTTGTCCTAATCATCTGCTCCCAGGGACTGTGGATTTCCCTGCTCCATCAGGCTTGCTGGGACTTATAGTGGGCGAAGACTTGGCTCCATGTCTGTGGTCTCCTTTCTCTAAGCTCCTTTAACCCCCCCAGGTGCTGGAGTGTGCTGCAATTGTCTCTGGCTGGGATTGCTGGGCCTTGTGGGGGCTAACATACTTGTGGAGTGCTCTGATAGGTGCCGTTGTTCACCTCCTGCTGAGGTTCTTTCACTGCAGATTTTTATGCTATCTTAACTGGAGAGGCTTGCCCTGTGAGATTTGTGTGGTGTTCCTCGATTCTGGTGCCTTACTTTGCTCATAATTACCTGGATAAGTGACTGTATGCAACCATGGGAGCATGAAGGGGCAAATTCAAGCGTAATAAGTCAGGGGTTGGCGTGGCTCGCCCTTCCTCGGATGATGATGTCTCTACAGATGATGGACACTTTGAGGCTAGTGGTTGCTCCCATTGAGACTCTGTGGCCCAGACGCCTCTTTCTACCAAAGTGGCAGTTTCGGGGTATAGTGGACAGAGCTGACTTAAAAAATCACCTACACCGCAACAATGTTAGGCTGGTGGGCTTTCCTGAAAAGACGGATGGCGCTAATTGTCTGTTAATTTACTGTAAATTTAATAAAAATATTTTTTAATTAAAAAAAAAAGTGTACCTACCATTTAGAAAAAAAATTACATTTCACAGACGTGTTGATTGGTCAGGGTCTTAGTGTGTATATATTTCCTGTTTGATAAGGAGAACAAACAGGGAGGAGCAGCAGCACACTTTAAAGGGGTAGGGGATAAGATGCCTGATCGCGGGAGTCCCGCCGCTGGGGACCAGGAACCAGGACCCAGGAACATGCACGCGGCACCCCGTTTGTAATCAGTGCCCGGAGCGTGTTTGTAATCAGTGCCCAGAGCGTGTTCGCTCCGGGACTGATTACCGGCGACCGCAGGGCTGGTGGCGTGTGACGTCACACCTCCACCCCTCAATGCAAGCGGACGGGAGGGGGCGTGATAGCTATCACACCCCCTCTCGTAGGCTTGCATTGAGGGGCCGAGCGTGACGTCACACGGGGGCGGAGGCGTGACATCACACGCCGCCCGCCCGCCCTGCGGTCGACCATAATCAGACCCAGAGTGAACACGCTCCGGGCACTGATTACAAACGGGGTGCGCGTGCATGATCCCGGGGGTCCCCAGCGGCGGGACTCCCGTGATCAGGCATCTTATCCCCTATCCTTTGGATAGGGGATAAGATGTTTAAGCACCGGAGTACCCCTTTAATCCCTGTTTCCAAGCTCTCTCTGTGTAGCTCTCTGGATGGCCCCAAAAACTTAAAATAATGGCCGCAGGACAGAGATAGCTGTGTGCATGGAGTGAACAGCAGGGTCTCAGCAAAAATGTTGACATGTCTCTGATGTTTCAAAAATATATATTTTTTTTAATGACAGATAGACCATACAACACAAATAACACTCTACTTGCAGCTCCCCAATCTCTTTATGGAGACTGTGATAATCTATCACAACTTTCTATCAACTAACTCCTATCCATTGCAGTTCCCATAATATATGGCCCTGCTGTATATGGCTTCAATATTTAAAAAGTACTAAGTACTAAATATAATAAGTGAACTTTTAGTACTTTACAGGAATCTCAGTCACAGGGAAATATTACTTCCTTGTAGAGAACTCAAGCATATCCAATTGAAAGGTTAAGGTTATCTGGAATTAGTGACACTAAGGGATGAAAAAAGTCATTAAATTTATGTTTGCTTCCATATCCAGAAGTCCCCTTAAACAAAATTACCACTCAAACTAGAGGGAAATCGAAGCGGTCAAGCCTTACAAAAATTCTGTATGGGCCAATTTGTAATTATTGACAATTTACTTATGCAAATCCCAGCTCTTAAACATAGCAGTTTTATAGGGGGAGCATGTGTGTGTTCAGGATTTACCATATTTTTATTAAATCATTAAAACCCCATGGTTAATTGAAAACGCTGTCTAGAGGAGGAACCCTGTGAAAACATAATTATCTTACTTGCAATTAATTCAATAATTAGACGAAAAAAAGATGCTGCTGACTAAGAATATCTACTCTCATTTTCACAAAACATCATCAAGCAATGGGCTTGATGTCCTTATCCCAGTGCCGAAGTCTCTGGCATAATTAAACCTTATTTTGCCTGGACTGTAACATATCACGTGAAGCTTGCTGGCATCTCCCACCCTTCATTTTCAATTCAGCTCTCCCTCAAAACACAACTCCCAGCCCGCCATGTCTACCTGACAAGTGACAGCCCAAACTGATTAAATTTTTGCAAGGGAGGGGACAAGTTGGCCTCCATGACAGGCCAAAAGTGATCACCATGGAGATACATAATTACAGCTGTCAACGCGTCTACTGTCCTGCTGGCATCAATTTGATTGCTCCTAGCAATAATGATAGACAAAGCTTAGTGTGCACATCCCTGCACCCAATCACTTTATCTATCCCTTGGTCCACTTAGCTGACATGCTACATTCATATAAGCAAATAACAGCAGCACATAGAATATTTAAGGCATTTTAATAGTTTCTTTTTCTCCAGATAGCTTGCAAGCACAAATGTTATTACATAAAACTCCTGCTGCAGCATTAATTGAAGAAAGATTTGGGCGGACATTGTCCGTAGGGGGTACAGTTTTGTCCATTATCACTTGTACTTTCAACAGGTCTCACGTTTGAAAACTGCAAATTGCAGAAACTTGCAAGGGCAAAATGTTTGACATCTTGTTAGCTATTAAAATGTAGAAGAAAAAGAGGGGAAAAAAAGCCTGAATAATTAACGTACATTTTAATTCAATGAGTCTCTTGCTTGACGTTCACAAGTAATGCTTAAGCACAACCTCTAATGTATGTTTTCTCTTCTAATATTTAGCAAGACATAATGCCTGTTAAACCCTTGCAATTTCTGTTCTACTCAAAGGCTTTGAACACAGCATGGAGTCTCTGAGCCAAGAAAGGGTCAGGTCCCATTAGAACGAATATGGGAAAAACAATTTTAAGAAGTGAAATAAATCACATATCCAATAACATCTTCAAATTTTGTATTCTCCCCTTATTTCATGTGAGTAATCTTACACACAGATGGTATAGCACCCTGATAGTCTCTAAGCAAAACACAGGGTCACAGTTACACTAATTTTAGTGTTATCACATCGAAAAGAGAGACCTTTTTGTTCTTTTTATGCAGCAGAAAATTGATGAACAAACACGCTTCTCACATACTTTCTACAAACTAAAGTGCTTTGTCAGTTAAAAGCTGTCTGTGCCCTTAGTTATTTCTGTTGTCCAACAGTCACCACATTAAAGGCTTACTTTCAGCAAAATGCAATTTCATCATCATCATCAATACTGTTCAGTTGCAACAGGATATAAAAACATAAAAACATAATAATAATAACAACAACCAATAATAATAATAGTAGATAATAAATACTGTTCAGTTGCAACAGGATACGTAAACATAAAAACATACCCCTGGCAAATGGCGTGGCTCACCGTACTGGGAAAGACGACCAATGGAGGGTAGACCAAAGGATTTATATGGATCCTAAAATAATCATTAATAAAATGATAATTAATCTTAAAATAATAATAATAATAATAATAATAAAAGATAATACTATTATCTAGTACCACATTCTGTGTTAGCAGCTTACTACTTACTATAAAATATAAGAGGGCGCTACAAATTTACAGTAAAATAGTACAAAACATGAAACTTCTGCTCATATAAGAAGCATGTGCGGCCAGTAATGGAAGGGTTGCACATAATAAACCAATCACAATGCTCATTTCTCTTGAACCTACCAAACAAAGGTCAGAATTTGATTGTGAACTATAGGCAACCACATTACTGTTTAGTTCTGAGGCTTGACGAGCCAGAACAAGGGAAATTTGTTAATTTAATCTTCTACATAATTCTATGGCCGGCATTTACCTTTCTTTCGTGTGCTGGTAATGTGTAGGAGCACCCCATTTATTAAATGGTCACAGAGCACACATTTTCTGAAATCTCAACTCTTCACATACACCAAAAAGCTAAGCTAAGTCTGCGTTAGTGTAGGTTTTTGGCATTTTTGCACCTTTTTGTTGGTTTTGCGCCTTTCTTGCGCCTTTTCTCAAAAAGGTTCAGTTCATAAAACCCATCCATATGTGTATTGCCAAAATCAGTAGATTGCAACTCAAAATCAGCAGAAATGGCAAAAAGGACACGAGCCAAACTAGTGCCAAATATAGACAGGAAAAAAAACTGTAAACACACTGATAAATGCTGGCCTATGTGCATATGCTGTGTGTATACATCAGATTACAATTAAAAAGGAATTTAAACATATACCATGGTATAGTCATAGGCTAAAATAGGCCAAATGTAGAGAACATTTGGACTTCTTCAAACCAGCATATGGTTGAATTATGGGATAGGGTAGCATAGACTGCCACGCTATTGTGTCCCACAAATAAAATGTATACCATTGTGAAGCAGACCAAACTGTAAAAACCAGAACACAGTTCTAAAGCTCTACCCAGAATCAATGTACAGTACTGTAGTATTAGACAAGTGATACTCAATGTCTTTATTGTTTGACCTGTTTTTGAATACAAAAAAAAAAAAATGAAAACAGTTCTATTGAAACCAGTTACTATATATATTTTTTTCTTTAAATCAACTGATGCTAGAAAGTTAAAACAGATTAGTAAATTACTTTATAAAAAAAAAAAAAATCATAATCCTTCCAGTACTTATTAGCGGCTGTATACTACAGAGGAAATTCTTTTCATTTTGGATTTCTTTTGTCACGACCACAGTGCTCTCTGCTGACACCTTTGTCCGTGTCAGGAACTGTCCAGAGCAGGAGAAAATTCCCATAGCAAACAGATGCTGCTCTGGAGAGTTCCTAAACTGGACAGAGGTGTCAGCAGAGCACTGTGGTCGTGATAGAAAAGAAATCCCAAAAGAAAAGAATTTCCGCTAATAAGTACTGGAAGGATTAAGAATTTTTTATAGAATTTATTTACACCTTTAATATCCTTTGGTTGGTATTCCGACATTTACACATGGATGTGGACTTGGCAAGATAACCTCTGCACTTTGCTGGAATGATAAAAGCACTAAGGGGGAGATTTATCAAAACCTGTGTAAAGGAAAAGTGGTGCACTTGCCCATAGCAACTAATCAGATTGCTTTTTTTCATTTTTAAAAAGGTAGCTAAAACATGAAACCAGCTAAACAACTGGTTGCTATGGGCAACGGCACCACTTTTTTCTACATTGTTTTAATAGATGTATGAAAACAATACTAACACTTTTACAAATATAATCAAATTGTAAACTAAAGATTTTTATAATCATAAGATAAACTTTGACATAATAATGTTCTTATTTAGATGTTTTGCAAACATAAAAATGTTGACTCACACTTTTCTGATCTTCAGCAAAATGGAGTCATCAATAAACTTTAAACCATTAACATTATTTTTACCTCAGCGTAGACACGACATTCAATTGCCCAGCCATTTATAGGGATATCAGTCTGTTTATGCCTGAGTGGGTAACCTTTAGCAACACGGATCATTTCTTCTACAAGGTCTAGGCCTGTAATACATTCTGTGATGGGATGTTCAACCTGCAATTTAATAAAGAAAAAACAATAGCCTGAGGGGCAAATTTAAGAAAAATGTCTACGTTATAAAACTCCTTAAAATTGGCTCACACTATGTGTGCTTTATTTAGCAGACAAATTAGTTTTAAGATTTCCACTATAAATTTTCACACCAAGCTTTTGAAGATTTAGTTTAAAAAGAGTATGCACAGTGATCCATAATTCAGAGATGCTGTGTAAAACATCTATCTTTTTTAATCTATTCAGGATTCCGAGTCCTTAAGGACACAGGGCCGGTCCCCACCGCTAGCCGGTTGGGGAACAGAGCCGGATGCCTGCTGAAATCATTCAGCAGGCACCCCGACACATCGCCCAGGGGGGTCCTGAGACCCCCCCATGTCAGCGATCGGAGAAAATTGCATGTCAATTCAGACATGCGATTTTCTCCAATTCCGGGCTGATCGGGTCTCTGGTGACCCGATCAACCGGAAAATAGGGCTGATCGGAGTGGTCAGCAACAGCCTCGATCAGCCTAAGGGATAGGAGTGAGGTCGCAGAGCTGCAATCTCCTCCTATCCCTGCCATTAGTCAGAACGGAGTTCTGACCAATGGCAGCGCAGGACAGGGGGTTGCCATGGCAACCCCCCCCGTTCTGCCCGCCCCTGGATGTCGAGGGGATCTGGGAAGAAGATGGAGGCCGTACCTGCAGGAGAAGATGCCTGGGGACCCGGGATCTTGGCTGGAGCCTGCTGGATACTTGCTCAGGTAGGGAATTGACAGTGGGGTGGGGGGGGGGGGGGGGGGGGGAATTGAAAGTGAAAGTAAAACGATCTTTACTGTTGCAACCACTAGGAAGGCCAAACTGCAACTCCCAGCATGCCCAGACAGCCAAATGCTGTCTGGGCATGCTGGGAGTTGTAGCTTTGCAACATCTGGAGGGTCACAGTTTGGAGACCACTGCTACAGGTGTGCCCAAACGGTAGCCCTCCAGATGTTGCCAAACTACAACTCTCAGCATGCCTGGACTGCCCAAGCATGCTGGGAGTTGTAGTTATGTAACATCTGTCCCTTCGTCCCTTCAGATTTAGCAATTTTCATGAAATTTTTGAAAATTGCTGCTCTACTTTGAAGCCCGCTAATTTTTTTCAAAAAGCAAAAATATGTCCATTTTATGATGCCAACATAAAGCAGACATATTTTATTTGTGAAAAAAAATAAAATTTATTGTGAATATCCATTTTCCTTACAAGTAGAGAGCTTCAAAGTTAGAAAAATGCTACATTTTCAACATTTTCATGAAATTTTGGGATTTTTCACCAAAAAAGGATGCAAGTAACGCCGAAAAATTTACCACCAAAATAAAGTAGAATATGTCACGAAAAAAACAATCTCAGAATCAGAATATTCGGTAAAAGTGTTTTCGCGTTATTAATTCGTAAAGTGACTGTGGTCAGAATTGCGAAAAAGGGCTCAGTCCTTAAGGTGAAAAAGGGCTGCGTCCTTAAGGGGTTAAGGGTATTTATTATTTCATCAAACTTCTGATATATAGAGAAAGATACAGTGCCCTTTCATTTCTGCTTTGCACATGTTGGGAAGCTGAAGCAACTGGTAAACAGTTTTACAAGGAAAGACTAGGAGAATTCTGACAAGTCTAAGTACGGCTTGCTACAGCTTCCCAAGCCAATCGCCTTTCTTCCCCATCATAATAGCGATCCCTGGACCCCCACTTGTACAAACTTAAGGAATGTCAGAAGTTTGATTTATAATAGGTACACTTTTAGAACCGTGATCTAACATAATTAAGGCTAAAGTCAAAGCTGCATGCAGAAACTCTCAAGCAGTTCATGGAGGTGTAAGTTGCAACACATTTTTATTTTTTTATTTGGAGTGCCTGGGGGGAGGGGAGTTATTAATATTAGGAGTTTAGTCTCCAGAGCTCTGCAAGTCAGGGATGGGACAGGCTCTTTTGCTATCAAAGGCAGTAATTTTAAGATGTGCCTTATCAGCCTCATTTACCATCTCTGTACTTGTCCTGCTGAGTCTTTCCACGGAATACTGCAAAATTTTAAGCCATTAAAGGGGTACTCTGATGGCAAACTATATATTTTTTACAAATCGACTAGTGCCAGAAAGTTAAACAGATTTTTAAATTACTTCTATTAAAAAATAAGAATACTTTCAGTAAAGTTGAGTAGTTCTTTTCAGTCTGACCACAGTGCTCTCTGCTGACACCTCTGTCCATGTCAGGAACTGTCCGAAGCAGGAAAGGTTTGCTATGGGAATTTTCTTCTACTCTGGACAGTTTCTGTCACGGACAGAGGTGTCAGCAGAGAGTACAGTCAGGCAGAAAATAACTAAACTTCCTCTGTAGTACACAGCAGCTGATAAGTACTGAAAAGGTTAAGATTTTTTAATAGAAGTAATTTACAAATCTGTAGAAATATATATATTAGGGCTCAGGGTTTGAGACAACTGGACAGGTTGTGTTTCAAGCAATATTTCAATTTATTGATTTTATATAGTGTGACAATAGAATATAGGATAAAATGTAAATAGCAGCAACTGCGTCTCACAGGGCCCTTGTGTAGGCGCAGCACCAACTATTAAGAACTATAACATATGTATAGTACAGTATATAAAATATAAAAATATGCTTGTAAAAAATTTGTAAAAAATTGTAAAAAAAATATAAAAAATATAATTGTAAAAAATGTAAAAAATTTTAAAATATAAAATATTATATTTTTTATAATTTGTTACAAATTTTTTACAAATTTTTTACAAGTATATTTTTATATTTTATATACTGTACTATACATATGTTATAGTTCTTAATAGTTGGTGCTGCGCCTACACAAGGGCCCTGTGAGACGCAGTTGCTGCTATTTACATTTTATCCTATATTCTATTGTCACACTATATATAATCAATAAATTGAAATATTGCTTGAAACACAACCTGTCCAGTTGTCTCAAACCCTGAGCCCTAATATATATATTTCTACAGACAAACTACAATCTGACACCTTGGGTATAGGTGTCTAATTAGGTAGCCCGGGTTTATTTGGTGGGTAGTCAGACAAGAGCCTCTCCAACTCTTCTATACAATTTACAAATCTGTTTAACTTTCTGGAACCAGCTGATTTTGGAAAAAAATGCCCTTAAAAAAAAACTATTTTTTTTTAACCTGTTGGGTACATAGGGCGTACCTGTACGCCCTCTGCCCACTCCCGTTCTATAAAGCAGGGCCACGCCGTGGCCCCGCGTCATAGCGGGTCGGGCCCAGCCTCTAAAAACGGCCGGGACCCTTGGCTAATAGCGCACGGCACAGATTGCGGAGCCGCGCGCTATTAACCCTTTAGACGCAGCGTTCAAAGTTGATTGCTGCGTCTAAAGGTAAAGCAAACTAATGCCGATTAGCTCACAGGGCTGTTCGGGATCGCTGTGGCGAAATCGCGGCATCCCGAACAGCTGTAGGAAAGCAGGAGGTCCCCTACCTTCCTCCTCGCTGTTCGATCGCTGAATGACTGATCAGTGCCTCTGATCCAGGCATGAGCAGTCAAGCGGCAGAATCATTGATCAATGGTTTCCAATGTAAAAGATCAGTGTATGCAGTGTTATAGCCCCCTATGGAGGCTATAACATTGCAAAAAAAAGGGGGGAAAAAAGTTAAGATAATTTAACCCCATCCCTAATAAAAGTTTGAATCACCCCCCATTTTCCCATTTAAACTAAAAAAAACACTGTGTAAATAAAAATAAACATATGTGATATCGCCGCATGGGGAAATGTCCGAATTATAAAAATTTTGCATTAACTAAACCACATGGTAAATGGCATACGCAGAAAAAAATTCCAAAGTCCAAAATAGCGGATTTTTTGTCACTTTTTATATCATGAAAAAATGAATAATCAAAAAGTCTGATCAATACAAAAACTTTAGATCACGGCGCAAAAAATGAGCCCACATACCGCACCGTACGTAGAAAAATTATAGGGGTCAGAATATGACAATTTTAAATGTATAAATTTCCCTGCATGTAGTTATGATTTTTTCCAGAAGTACGACAAAATCAAACCTATATAAGTAGACTATCATTTTAATCGTATGGACCTACAGAATAAAGAGAAGGTGTCATTTTTACAGAGAAATGTACTGCGTAGAAACGGAAGCCCCCAAAATTTACAAAATGGCGTTTTTTCTTCTATTTTGTCGCACAATGATTTTTTTGCCGTAGATTTTTGGGTAAAATGACTGATGTCATTACAAAGTAGAATTGGTGGCTCAAAAAAATAAGGTGCAAAATTTAAAGGGTTATGATTTTTTACAGGTAGGGAGGAAAAAAAGAAAGTGGAAAAAACAAAAAAAAAACTCCATCCCCAAGGGGTTATCTGGCAGAGGAGAATGGGGTTCACAAATAAAAATGTGTGAGTGTCGGTTGTGCTTATCAAATTATGTGAATTGTTTTTGGTTTGATTTTTGCTTTTGGATGCCCACAGGAGAACCTTCATGGCTCATCACAGAAATTTTGCACTTCCAGATTTAGCATGGCCTGGCGCTGCCCTGTGCATACAAACACCCTAACCCTTACCACAGCCTTGCTCACTCTGTGGGTGTCTCATGTTAGATAATGTATACCCCTGTCACTCCCCTAGTTGACACTCTTTACTGGGTTGAGCTGGGTTGGCTTCCATACTGGGTAAAACGGAGCCCAACAATCAAAAAAGGCTGAACAGAAAATGTAATAAATGCACATAGGGATGTTGTATAATTTGTGTGTGTGAATGCAATTACATGATATTTTAATTGGCCGGACTACCTCTTTAAGCCTCAAGTAGTTTTGTCACAGTTCTAAACTTGTGTATACATATGGCTGCTTATAAATGATATTATGCCAGAGGCTATGTTGTAAAGATGTCACTGTGCATGGTTACATTTTTCTTTAGTTTATGGAAATGTTATTTTTCTAATCCATTGATTGCAAACTGAATCTTGCTAAATGTATAAAAACTGTGCGTTAATCTTGCAATCTGTTGTATTAAACATATACAGGTTGAGGAAACTTATCATCATGCTGTTCAGTTACACGCAACATGGCAAGCATGACAGCAGCTTATGATTTCCTGTATGGCTAGTTTACACTGAATCTTAGACATTCGCCTGCTTTCACTAACCTGTCCTGACAAGCAACCAGATTAGCGTAATCTTACATCAGTCCAGTGTAGCAGAAATAAGCAGATGGATCCTTCAGGATTTTTCCCCCTAGACTTATTTGTGGAGTGCTTAGCATGCACAAAAGCAGAGATGGACTGGCTGACTTATCAGCAAATTATTGCTAACAGTTTTCGAAGATGCCAGTGTGGGAATAACTCCAGCTTTTCACACTATGCCTATGGTAGACTGCTTACAGTGTATGCTCAGAAAATGTTTACAGGAATATGGCAACATATGCAATACTACTAATTCTGCAATGTTAATTGTCATCCCTCTCCTAATAATAATTATATTCTTAATAATGATAAAGAGGAATATATATTTTGCACACACATCTTTAACAACCAAAATCAATAGAGAACTTAAAAACACAATGGGGTACGTTGTTAGACTATGATCATATTTGTTACGTTCTTAGTGTGTGATTTTAACAATTTTCATACAGCCCCTGTAAATTATCACAACACAAAATGTTAACATATGCAAAAGCATATTACCAAAGGTAAAGCATTTAAATCACAAATGAGAGAACAGAACTTATGAGTTACATAAAGGCACTGAAATGATTTATTCTCTCAATTGTATGCCCTACAATAACTTCTAGTGAACACAGTCAGATGTGAATATTTAATGTACACCATAAACTTTACACATGTGCAGCAAAACTACAAAAAAATCTAATTTTTACAATTTAAAAAGCTAAACGTTCACTGTTTTCTTCTTAAATTTTCATTCAAAAAAAGAAAATTTTATTAGTCCATTCAATTCAACCCAGAAAACGGACAATAAAACATGACAATTCAAGATTACTAATATTAGATTACCAATATAATCTTGCCTTATATCCGTAACTTTGTTAAATTACTATTTCTACTTACATGTCACCTATACACCCTTTTAACAATTATTTACAGAGTAACAACTTATTTTACAGCACTTCACATATGCAAAAATCACACTGCAGAATTACATACCAATTATTAATTCAGAGAAGAATAGTGAGGGATCCATTGCAAAGTGCTATATGTATCCAATGTCTTTTGTTTTTTTTCCAATTACAATCCCGTCAAAACCCACACAACCCCCTTCCCCCCCACCCCTCGCCGCAACCCCACCTTCTGGATCAAATTTTACTTTTATTAAAACTACTTTATTTTTTTTTTTACACTTCAACTTTTAGGAGGAATCATTAGATTCCTCATACAGATCAATAGAGTTCTATTGAACTCCATTGATCTGTGTGCTCTGTGATCCATTGATTGAGCCTAGTCCAGCCTGGCTCTATCACTGACAGAGCCACGGGACAACAGGGAACAGAGGTAAGCCCTCCAGCTACCTCTATAGCGGATGCCCCCCCCCCCCCCCAGCGATTGCGCTGCGGGGGGGTGATCCACCTCACTAGCCCACCAGGAAGCATTCACATGTCCCTTTAGATACCGCTGCCAGCGGCGATCTAAAGGGTTAATAGCCAGCCGTGGGATTGCCGTATGCTGGCTATTAGCGGCGGTGTGAGGTGGAAATTCGGGGAAGAGCTGTCGCAAGTCTGCACAGGGTTGCAAATTTCATCCTCACAGTGGCCCCCGGCTACTGAGAACAGCCGGGGGCTGCAGAGTATGGCAGAGAATGGAGCTGGTAGGAGTCGGGAGCCCGCTCCATACAGACTGCTGAGCGCCGGCCCGCTTGTCAGGTCTGGCCCTACTTGCACAAAGCTGGGCTTAGGGCTGGAAAAACTCAACTGCCCAGCGCCCGGAACTGCATGTCCTGGGCGTTGGGCGATAGGAATTCCACATCCCTGATTTTTTTTTTTCCCTTTTAAAAAATCATAACTTTAGTACAAAAATTAGTATGCCTAAAATTTTCCTCTTCTGATCCCCTTTTTTATAGTTCCGTAAATGAGGATGTAGGAGGGTAAATTTTTTGCGCCATGATCTGTAATTTTTATCGGGACCATTTTTGTTGCAATGGGACGTTTTAATCGCTGTTTATGAATATTTTTTGTGATATATGAAGTGACCATTTACACAAGTAGCAATACTACATTTTTTTTGTGTTTACATAATTTAATTTAAAAAACAAAACAATAATACTTGAAGGGTCCCCTGGGCATTAACAATATATAAAGCAACCTTTTGGGGATCACCCCCAAAAGGTTGCTTTATATATAAATTCATATTTATTGAAATATTTTTTAACTTCTTTTCACTATTGTTTAGTTGCTATAGGGGACTATTACCTGTAATTACATGCCACAGTACAGCACTGATCAGTGTTATTGGCGTTCCAATGCTCCAGGCTGTATGCATCACTGGAGCATCTATCGGACAGCAAGAAGGCAGGTAAGGGCCCTACCCCCCACGCACCCCGATTGGTTATGTCTGGCATTACCCGCATATCCCGGCTGCTGATAGCAGCAGCGACCATCTAGCTAAGCAACACACTCCGCTCCAGAGCATGCGTCAGAGAACGGAATTAAAGTCAATACAATCTTTAATTTTTTTTAACCTATTTTTTAGTTAATTTATTTGTGCGCTTTGGGTCAGTGTCATGTTGCATCAAACAATGTCTCTTCACGTTGAGGTCATGGACTGCTGCCCTTCTGTTTTCATACCAAATATTTGATATACGTTAAAGCTAGTTGTTCCCTCAATGATTGCAAGGCATCTAGACTCTGGGGCAGCCCCAAACTAGAATGCTAACTTCAAAAAAGTTCATAGCTGCAAAAGTTTTTGGTGTCTGTATGCATTCATTTTTTTCTCCAAACATTGCCGCTTTCAACTGAGCTAAAAAAAATAATAAAAAATAAAAAAGTTAATTTAGGGCACACATGAATAGATTACAATGATTGTTTTCCTTTAAGAAAGCAGAGGCTTTCTTCACAGTGTCCTTCCATGAGGGCTTATTCTTTTAATGTCTTACATTTTTTTTGGTCCGGTGGGTAGGTTTAGTAAGGTATTGTACATAAATGTGACTTGAAACATGTAATCATTTATTTGAATTAAGATTTCACTATATTAATAATGCAGAAATTGAGGTAGTACCAAGGAGTTGATATACTTTTTATTTAACTCAATGTTGTAAACTTCGTTAGACTAAGAATTAAAGTTTGATAAAGCCCTATTCCCCACTTTACAAAAATAAAAGTGTACATGTCATTTGCAAAAAAAAAACACTTTTCATATGGGGGGCATGTTCTTGGGAGCTCCTGCCTGCCACCCGCTATTCTGCCCAGCTATTGCTGATGTTATGGGGAGAACTCACAAAATACCCAAGGGGCAGCCTGCCACAGTGCCCCCATCTCCCCTGATGGACATTGAAGCTTATTTTACCATGTCCCAGCACCTCCAGGCTGGGACCGCGCTGCCTGCTGAGGGTACCGGCGCCATTTTAGAACGGCCTGTGCCGGAACTCCGCTCCTCTGATCAACCGTCCGCACTACCTGACAGCGCTGGGTAGATGGCGCGGACCCCTGCAGCTGTAGAGCCTCGCTCCGGCTCGGGTCACCGTCGGCGACTTCCCCTTCCTGCCTCCAGACTCCTGCTGCTGCCCGACGCTCCGGCCCTAGACCTGAAGGCGGCGCACACCCAGAACCTGCTGCTCCTGCCACACTGGTGAGTCAGGTGGGGTTGCTGGCTGTCACTGAGGCCCCTGCTGCAGCTGACAGACTGTCTCCTCTTCCTACCTCAATACTAACTGTGCCACTGCTCAGATCCCCTGCATTGGATCTCCTGACTGGGGACTATTAACCCCTTCACTGCCACTGCTGCAGCCCCCCCCCTGGGGCCCTCGCCCTCCCACCTGCAAGTTGTTGGCCAGAACTCCATTGCCCCTAACCTGCCACCAGGTCCCACTGGTGAGCTGCCTATGGTTTCCCCTGGGGTGATATCCGCCCTGGAGCCCCCTTCTGCTGTTCACGTGCCTGCTGCTGTGCCCTCACCACCCTGGTCCTCAGGGTCCTCCTGGGGTGCTGTTCAAGCTGGGACTTCTGCCCTGTCCCCTGCTGGGGGCCTATATCCCTCCCCCACCACCCGGGGTTCTCTGTCCCCGCACTGTGAGCTTATCACTGGTTCTCAGCCATATGTGCCTACTGCCTGCAGCCTGGATTTAACTCCTTCAATCTTCCAGCACCGTATGCAGCCCTTGGAGAGGTCATCCTCCCCTCCAGGGCCACTGCCACACTTCCCTCTCAGTGAAGCGTGTGTTCGAAGCACTCCAGCTGCCTTAATGCCTATTACTCTGGCTGACCTTCAATCACTAGTCCATGCCCTACCTACTAAAGCTGATATTTCAAACTTAGCCAAGCAAATCGTGGATGAGTGTAAAACAAGAATTTGCGCAGTTCCGGTCAGAATGGTCTACTCTTGCAAAAAGGGTCACTGAGGTGGAAGCTGCGCAGGATTCGACTTCTACCTCTGTACAAGCCCTGCAATCGGTGGTCAGTAGCCATATGGAACAATTATTCTCTCTGTAACAACATCTGGATGACATTGAAAACCGCACTCGCCGGAATAACATCCATATCCAGGGTCTCCCTGAAGCAGTGTCTCCTGGGGAATTGTGGGACGCTTTCAATTTTTATTTTCAATGACCTCCTGGACCATCCGCCTGATGCTTATATAGAAATGGACAGGGCCTACTGAGCGTTGCAACCCCCTAGTGCAGATGAACTTCACCCCCCCTCGTGATGTAATTTGTCATATTCATTTCTATGCCCTGAAGGAGGACATCCTGCGCAGCGCCAGGTCCCGCCAACAGATCCTGTTTAAGGACGTTCCCATTTAGCTCTACCCGGACCTTTCTCACCATACCTTGGCGCAACGGGCTGCCCTAAAACCTCTTCTGTCTACGCTTCAGGAGAGGGGCATCCAATATCGCTGGGGGTTCCCCTTCTCCCTCATGGTTCGACAAAACAGATGGACTCATTCTCTACGATCACCTGATGACCTGCCGGGCTTTCTTCAGGATCTGGCGCTTCCGGGTGTTGCCCTACCGGACTGGCCGACGTTGCTGCCATTCTCGGCCAAGCGTCCTCTGCTGGGATCGGCCCCCCTCCTGCCAAGTCCCCGAGATTGAGCTCCCATTAAAGGGGCCCTAGAAGATAAGGTCACAGCACCGTCTTTTATCTGGGATCTGATGTGCCTGCTTCCATTTCTGGAGGTGTTGGAGGGGCTCGGGCCTCCGCTGCATGAATGTTCACCTTTTATTGCCCTTAGTGATTTTTCTTTAATGTGTTCACTATGTCTGCTGCAGTTTGCTTTTCCTTTTCTTGCTGCTCCCCTTTAGCTACCTCCCCTCTCTTTCTGGTCTGAATTCTCCCTGTCATTCTGCAGCGGCTTCCATTACGCTCTGTCATTTTTTGGTTGCTGCGGGAGTTGTCCCTCTCTACCTTCGTTGCTTGACCTACTCTTCTCCCCAGTAGGTAATAAGTCCCGGTGGATGGATGTCCTTTGGGATCTTATAAAGAGTGTTGCTCTACTTCGCTAGTTTCAGCAGCAGTAGATTTCTTCTGTCTTCTACTGCTTTTTGTGTTTTTTCCTTTTTTGGTCTAGTTTTCCCTCTCTGTCTTTTCTTCCCTGTTTTTTCTCCTTATTTGTTCCTCTCTTCTTCCCCTTTCCTGTTCGTCTCCCTTCCCTCTCTGATTTCCCTCTGCCCCACTCCCCTTCTCCCTGGCCGCAGGGGGGCTTTTATCTTGTCCTGATCACCTGATACTAACTGTGCCCCTTTTTTCCTTCTGAACTACTATGGCCGACTTCAAGATTGCCACCTTTAATGCTAAAGGCCTGAATATCACTGATAAATGTTCTCAAGTGCTCCATCACTTTCACAAGCTCCATCACTTTCAGGAAACCCACTTCAAGGTAGAACACGGTCAAGGTCACACACCAACCCGCAAATAGCTGAAGTGTTCCATACATTCTACACAGACCTGTATAAAACTTACCCCCTGCTGCCCGTTCTGGTCCTGGGCCGGGCTCTTTCCCTGTTCCTGATCTTCCCAGTATATCCCCTGCTACTGCGGAGGAACTGGATGCCCCTTATTGCAGGCTTAATCCTTGGGGGTGATTGCCTCCTTGCCTGGAGGGAAGAGTTCTGGGCCAGATGGCTTCGCGGCGGGCTTTTACAAAGAATTTGGCGAACACCTTGCTCCACTACTTCTAGCTGTGTTTAATGCGGTAGGCCCCGAAATGCCCTTTCCCCCTCAATCTACTTTGGCCCATGTTGCGGTCCTCCTTAAACCGGGCAAAGACCGGAAAATCTGTTCTAGCTAAAGACCCCTTTCATTATTAAATGTTGATCTAAAAAATGTTGCCAAACTTATTGCTGACAGGCTTGGCGTCCATCTACCCAAGCTTATCCACCCCGATCAGATGGGCTTTGTCCCGGGGAGGGAGGCCCGCGACAATACCCTCAAAAACCCTGGATATCATTCACTTTGCCCAGTCCCGTAATATTCCCTTGAGGATTCTCTCCCTAGACACTGAAAAAGCGTATGACCGCATATCATGGTCTTCCCTCCGAGAAGCGCTGCGCACTGTTGGCCTTGGCCCTGTCCTATCCTCGAAAATTCTGTCTCTATCACTCCCTCCACACGCTTAAAAATTAGTGGCTCACTGTCCCAGTACTTTCGTATCTTCAACGGCACTCACCAGGGGTGCCCGTTTTCCCCTTTATTGTATATTATGATCATGGAACACCTTTTGGCCTCGATCCGTAGCAGCCCAGACATCTCGGGGGTTAAAATCGGAGATACGAGTAAGTGTGTTCGGCTTTTACTGACAACCTGTTGGTATATGTCACTAATCCACATATTTCTCTTCCCTCGATGTCTGTGCTGTCCGGATTTGAAGACTGGTCTAATTTCAAAATGAATGTGTCCAAATCAGAAGCACCAAATGTATCTCTCCCCCAGCCCCTGGTTAATACCCTACGTACTAACTTCCCTTATGCCTGGTCCTCCCCCGATATCACCTACTTAGGGACCAAGATCTCGGGTGATTTGTCCCGCCTCTATCAGTGTAACTTTGCCCCCTTACGCAATTCTCTACACACCCGGACGGGTGGCATAAGAAGACCCTTTCTTGATTCGGTAGAGTCAATGCTATTAAAATGACGCTCCTGCCGAAGTTGTTGTATTTAATCCAGACTATACCGATTGCTCTCCCTGCCTCATTCTGGCACACCATGCACAGCTGGTTCGGTGCATTTATTTGGGCATCAGGGTGCTCGTTCTTTAGACGGATAGTACTATTTCGCCCTAAGGAGGCAGGAGGAGTGGGTCTTCCTGACTGTCATCTTTACTACATTGCAGCTATGCATGCACGTCTATTGGATCAGCTGCACTAAACTTTGGGTATGCATAGCGCGGGAGGTCTCTCCCACGGATTTGTCTGGGCTCCTATGGCTGTGGCCCCCTCCTTCTTGACCCAGTTGTCGTTCACTTCCATTCAGACGCTCTCGATGCTGGGCAGGTCTGGGTGCCAGGACTCCTTGGTTGACCCTGCGGGCCCTCCTGGAATCCTGCTTTCCCCCTGAGTTGTCCCCAGGTACTATTCTAGAGGGCACTGGTCTTTCCCTGCTGAGGTTCACCCACTTGCTCTCATCATCAGAGCTGCTTACCCTTCCCGCCCTGTGTCCAGTCACAGGGTCTCAGAGTTGTTGCCCTTTTGATTATCTTCAGTTACATCACTTTTATGCTTCCATAAAATGTTCCTCACACTTGCAACATGCTTTGACCACCTTCAAGATGCTCTGCCTCCACATCCCCTCTGCCACCTCATGCCATAGGCTCTCTCTATCAACTGTTGCTCTCTGGATATACCACCTCCTTACACCCTCCTCCTCACACCTTTTGCGGGGCCTGGGAGGCGGAACTGGGGAAATCTTTCACTACCGCTCAATGGTCAAAATGTTTCCACCTCACTTATAAATCGATCATTGCTAATAAGGGGTAGGAGACCAACTATAAAATCTTGTCAAGTTGGTACCGGACTCCTGTACAGCTTCATCGTTGGTATCCCACGGTGTCCTAAATCTGCTGGCAGATGTCACAGGGCACCATGCACATACAGATGCAAGAAAAAGTATGTGAACCCTTTGGAATTATATGGATTTCTGCACAAATTGGTCATAAAATGTGATCTGATCTTCATCTAAGTCACAACAAAAGACAATCACGGTCCGCTTAAATTAATAACACACAAATAATTTAATCGTACCATGTTTTTATTGCATACCATGTAAACATTCACAGTGCAGATGGAAAAAGTATGTGAACCCCTAGACTAATGACATCTCCAAGAGCTAATTGGATGAGATGAGATTGGAGGTGTATGTTACAGCTGCCCTGCACCCTATAAAAACATTTCACATTCTATGACCAATTTGTGCAGAAATACATATAACTCCAAAGGGTTCACATATTTTTCTTGCAACTGTATATGGTGGGATTGCACCGCACTGGCCCAGTTCTGGTAGAATGATCCACACATCACCAGGGAGGTTACCAGAATCTCTGTTCCCAGCTCACCAGAAGCAGACTTATTGTTACAATTTCCCATATCTTCCCTCTCCTTTCGTAAATCCCTCCTTAGCCATATGCTTCAAGCAGCAAAAACAGTCATTCCTTGTAGGTGGCGTTCTCCTGAGCCCCCAATTGTTGGCGAGTGGCTGGCGGAGATCGCGAACACTCAGCGAATGGAGGAGCTAATGTCCCCGACTCCTACAGAGAATGAATACTACACTAAAACCTGGTCTGAGTGGTTAACCTTTCAAGTATCCTCCGGCTATCGGGCCCTTTTGGACTCTACGCCCCCCTGTGGCTCCCTAATGTTTTCTCGCCTCTTCAGCCCTCCTATCTCTGTAAGTCCCCTTCCCTCTTTTTCATCTCTTAATGCCCCTCTGTCTTTCTCCTTCCCCCGGTTTCCTCTCCTTACTTTTCTTATGCTCTCTCTTTTTCTTTTTTGTCTCCTTTCATGTTGTCTTTCTTTGGCACATGCCCCTTCATCTGTATGTTTGCTGTTGGGCCTGTGTTCTCTTAATTCTTCCCCCTTTTCAGTGGACTATTTGACAGTTGGCATTGTTTCCATTACCTTACTCTTATCACAATTTATTGTGCACAAGATGTTATTATGTACAATGTCTGCCTTGCTTTTGTTGCCTTACTATGGTTCTCTGACTTTTATAGTACTTGGTCACTTATTTTATTGTGCCTTTGTACGACTGGTATTTCTACCTGTTTCATTTTTCGTTTTCTTTAGTCTTAAAATAAAAAAAATTTGAATAAAAAAACAAAAACCTTTTCATATAATGTATATAATAAATTTATATTTGTACTCCAGTGGAAAACAAATTATTTCAAATCAACTGGTGTCAGAAAGTTATACAGATTTGTAAATTATTTTTAAAAATCTTAACCCTTTTAGTATTTATCCCCTGCTGTATGCTCCAGAGGAAGTTGTGTTTCCAGTCTGACCACAGTTCTTTCTGCTGACATCTCTGTCATTGTCAGGAACTTTTTAGTGTAAAATCAAATCTCCATAGCGAACCTCTGCTGCTCTAGACAGTTTGACACTGACAGCATGGAGAGCATTGTGGTCATACTGGAAAGAACACCACAACCATCTCTGGAGCATTCATCAGCTGATAAGTACTGGAAGGATTAAAGATTTGTAAATTATTTCTTTTTGAAAATCTTAATTTACAAAATTTTCTGGCTCCAGTTATTTAGAAAATATTTATTTTCCACTGGAGTACCCCTTTAACCCCTCAAGGACGTGGGCGTATATGAACGCCTTGGACCAGTTTCCCTTCTATGACACTGGCTCAGGACCTGAGCCCACGTCATAGTGGGGTGGTCCCTTGCCTAATGCCGGACATCACCGATCGCGGTGATGCCAGACATTAACCACTTAGACGCTGCAATCAAAGATTATTGCGGTATCTAAAATAAAATGAAACAAAACACTGTCCCGGCAGCTCAGTGGAGCTGATCTGGACCACCGTGGTAAAAGTGCAGTGTCCCATTCAGCTGAGAGGACGGCGGGATGGCTCTTACCTGCCTTCCGGCCACCCGATCGGTGCTCAGATTCTCCAGTCAATCATAGCAGGCAGGAGCAATCAAGCACCGATAACACTGATCAATGCTATATTATGCTATGGCAATGCTATGCTATGGTGTATGGAATCCAAGGAAAAAAAGATGACTCCCTTCCTTAATAAAAGTTTAACTCACCCCCCTATTCCCATTTAACCGGTTGCCGTCTTAGGACGAGCCATCTAGTCCTGAGACGGCAACTGTTCTATGGCGTGGGCTCCCAACTCGAGCCTGCATCATACCGGCCGGCCCCCAGCTGATTGCTATTAACGCTGACGCCAGGTACAGGAGACATGTGGCAATTGCTGCGGTCGGCTATTAACCCTTTAGATCGCAGCTGTCAAAGTTGATCCACTGCAGAGGTAGCCGGAGGGCTTACCTCATGTCCTGTGACTGCTCTGGCTCTTAAAATGATAAAGCCTGGCAGGACCAAGCTTTATAAATCGAGCGCAGAGCACACAGATCGATGTGGTTCTAAGAAACCACATTGATCTGTATGAGGAATCTAATGATTCCTTTTAAAAAGTCCCCTAAGGGGACAAAGTGTGGAAAAAAAGTTGAACAAAAAGTTTTAAAAAATAAAGCACCCATTAACTCTTTCCTTATTGAAAGATTAAATCACCCCCCCTTACCCAAATTCCATATAAAAACTATGTAACCATAATAAAAATAAACATATGTGGTATCGCCGCGTGCTGAAATGGCTGAACTATAAAAATATATAGTTAAACCGCACGGTCAATGACGAACGCACAAAAAAATTCCAACGTCCAAAATAGCATATTTTGGTCACTTTTTATATCATGAAAAAATGAATAAAAAGCGATCAAAAAGTCAGATAAATACAAAAATGGTACTAATAAAAACTCCAGATCGTACACAGCAAAATAAAGTTATAGAGGTCAGAAGATGACAATTTTAAATGTATTAATTTTCGTTTATGCTATGATTTTTCCATAAGACAAAATGAAACCTATATAAGTAGGGTATCATTTTAGTCATATGGCAATAAAGAGTCATTAAAAGTAATTTTTACAGAAAAATTTTCAAAATTTTAAAAATCGTGTTTTTCCTTCAATTTTGTCACACATTTTTTATTTTTTTTTGCAAAATTGAAAGGGTTATGATGTTTAAAAAGTAAGGAGGAAAAAAACGAAAGTGCAACCCTTAAGGGGTTAAAAAAAATCTATGTAAACAAACATATGTGAAATCACCTCGTGCGTAAATATTCGAACTATAAAATGGTGTATACATAAAAAAAAATACCAAAGTCTAAAATTGCATATTTTTGGGCACTTCGGGGGAGAATTATCAAAACCTGTCAAGAGGAAAAGTTGCTGAGTTGCCCATAGGTACCAATCAGATTGCTTGTTTCATTTTCAAAAAGGTCGCTGAAAAATTAAATCAGCGATCTGATTGGTTGCTATTGGCAAATCAGCAACTTTCCCTTTGGACATGTTTTGATAAATCTCCCCCTTTATATGAAGTAAAAAAATTTTTTTTTATAAAACGCGATCACAGCACAAATGCCGTCATACATCCCTGTATACAGAAAAATAAAGAAATGCTAGGAGTTGGAAGAGGACAATTTTAAACGTACTAATTTTCATGCAAAAAGTTACCAATTTTTAACAGATGTAAAACAAAATCAAACCTATATAAGTTGGGTATCATTTTAATCGTATGGACCTACATAATTGAGATTGTGAGTCATTTTTACCTAAAAGTTCGCTGCGTAGAAACGGAAGCAATAAAAATTTACACAATTTTTGTCTTCAATTTTGTCCCTCAAATTAAATATTTTTTTTGTTTTTGTGGTGAAATGAATGATGTCATTACAAAGTAGGTCTAAAATTGAAGGAGTTAGGATTTTTAGAAGGTGAGGAAGAAAAAAAACTTAGGTGCAAAAAAAAATAAAAAATAAAACCTGAGTGCTTAACCTGTTAAGGACCCAGGGCATACGGGTGCGTCCTGACACCCTGGAACTTGAGGAACCAGGACGTACCTGTACGCCCGTGGGAATTTCGGTCCCCACCGCAGGCCTGGCGGGGACCAGACCGGGGTGACTGCTGATATCGATCAGCAGGCACCCCGCGCAAATGCCCAGTGGGGTCATCAGACGCCCCATGTCGGCGATTACACACACCAGCGATTTGCGGCAATTCCGGGTCATACGGGTTTCTGGTTACCCAGAAAATAAGGGGGATTGGGCTTGTCCAAGACACCCACGATCCCCCTGAAGGGATAGGAGTAAAGGGATAGGAGAAACCGAAAGTTAAACGCCCCCGATCTGCTATTGGTCGTCGCTTCTAGACAACCAATAGCAGGGATAGGGGTGCTACCCCTCCTATTGGTTGTCTAGAAGCGACCAATAGCAGATCGGGGGCGTTTAACTTTCGGTTTTCCCGTTCTGCCCACCCACAATAGACGGGGCAGAACGGGGAAACTGACAGGAATCTGCGCCGGAGGTCCACTTACCCATCGGCGGCGGCGGTGTCAGCGGCAGCAGAGGACGGCGATGCGGCTCCCTTTATCCTACAGAAGCCGGTGAGTTGCCTAGCAACATCTGGAGGGCTACAGTTTGAGACCACTATACAGTGGTCTCTAAACTGTGGCCCTCTAGATCTTGAAAAACTACAACTCCTAGCATGCCCAAACAGTAGTTTGCTGTCTGGGCATGCTGGGATTTGTAGCTTTGCAACATCTGGAGGGCCACAGTTCGGAGATCATGGTGCAGTGGTATCTAAGCTGTTGCCCTCCAGATGTTACAAAACTGCAAATCCCAGCATACCAAAACAGAAAACAGCTGTCTCAGCATGCTGGGAGTTGTAGTTGCATACCTCCAACTGTTGCACAACTACATCTCCCAGCATGCCCTTCAGCGATCAGTACATGCTGGGAGTTGTAGTTTTGCAACAGCAGAGCACTTGAAGTCCACACATGGGGTATTTCCATACTCAGAAGAAATGGGGTTACAAATTTTGGGGGGCATTTTCTCCTATTACCTACCCCTTGTAAAAATTTAAAATTTGGGGGAAAACTAGCATTTCAGTGAAAAAAACAAAACATTTACATATCCAACTTTAACAAAAAGTTGTCAAATACCTGTGGGGTTTTAACGCTCACTGTATCCCTTGTTATGTTCTTTGAGGGGTGTAGTTTCCAAAATAGTATGCCATGCGTTTTTTTTTTTTTGCTGTTCTGGCACCATCTTAAATGTGACATGCCACCCAAAAAACATTTCAGAAAAACTCACTCTCCGAAATCCCACTGTCACTCCTTCCCTTCTGAGCCCTCTAGTGCACCCACAGAGCACATGGCATACACATGAGGTATTTCCTTACTCGAGAGAAATTGGGTTACACCTTTTAGGAAGATTTCTCTCCTTTTACCCCTTGTAAAAATTCTAAAACTGGGTCTACAAGAACATGCCAGTGTAAAAAATGAAGATTTTGAATTTTCTCCTTCAATTTGCTGCTATTCCTGTGAAACACCTAAAGGGTTAACAAACCTTTTGAATGTCATTTTGAATACTTTGGGGGGTGCAGTTTTTATAATGGGGTCAATTGTGGGGCATTTCTAATATGAAAGCCCTTCAAATCCACTTCAAAACTGAACTGGCCCCTGAAAAATGTGGGTCTACAAGAACTGGAAAATGAAGATTTTGAAACTTCACCTTTAATTTGCTGCTATTCCATGTAAAAATACCTAAAGGGTAAACAAACCTTTTGAAGGTCATTTTGAATACTTTGAGGGGTGCAGTTTCTATAATGGTGTCATTTATGGGGTCTTTCTAATAAGAAGGCCCTTCAAATCCACTTCAAAACTGAAATGGTCCATGAAAAATTTCGATTTTGAAATGTTTTTGAAAAATTGGAAAATTGCTGCTATACTTTGAAGCCCTCTGATGTCTTCCAAAAGTAAAAACATGTCAACTTTATAATGCCAAAATAAAGTAAACATATTGTATATGTGAATCAATATATAATTTATTTGGAATATTCATTTTCAAAGTAAAAAAAAAATGCTAAATTTTCTAATTTTTTCATAACATTTTTAAATTTTTCACCAAGAAATTATGCAAGTATCGACAAAATTTTACCACTAACAAAGTAAAATATGTCACGAAAAAACTATCTTGGAATCAAAATGAAAAGGTAAAAGCATCCCAGAGTTATTAATGCTTAACCCGTACAGGACCTAGGCCGTATGGATACGCCTTCTGTCCCATGGGAATTTCGGTCCCCGCCGCACGCCAGGCGGGGGTGACTGCTGATATCGATCAGCAGGCACCCCGTGCAAATGCCCAGGGGGGTCCTCAGACACCCCCCCCCCCCCCATGTCGGCGATCAACGCAAATCGCAAGTGAATTCACACTTGCGATTTGGGCCGATTCCGGGTCATACGGGTCTATGGTGACCCGGAATATAAGGGGGATCGCGGTTGTCTAAGACACCCACGATCCCCCTCTAGCGATAGGAGTGAGGTGACAGAGGTGCCACCCCTCCTATCTCTGCTATTGGTGGTCTAGACGCGACCACCAATAGCAGATCAGGGGCGGGGGGGTTTACTTTCGTTTTCCCCGTTCTGCCCACCCACAATAGACGGGGCAGGACGGGGAAACCGACAGGGACCGAACGCCGAAGATCCACTTACCCGTCGGTGGAAGCTGCGGGGCGGGATCGGCGGCGGGGATCGGCGCGGGCGGCATGTCGTGCAGCAGAAGAGGACGGCTCCCTGGATCCGACGGAAGCCGGTAAGTTGCCTAGCAAAATCTAGAGGGCTACAGACTGAGACTGTAGCCCTCCAGATGTTGCAAAACTACAACTCCCAGCATGCTCAGACAGCTGCTGGGCATGGTGGGAGATGCAGATTTGCAACAGCTGGAGGTCTACAGTTTAGAGACCACTGCACAGTGATCTCTATACTGTAGCACTCTAGATCTTGCAAAACTAAAACTCCTAGCATGCCCACATAGCTGTTTGCTGTCTGTGCAAGCTGGAATTTGTAGTTTTGCAACATCTGGAGGTCCACAGTTTGGAGATCACAGTGCAGTGGTCACTATCTGTAGCCCTCCAGATGTTGCAAAACTGCAAATCCCAGCATGCCGAAACAGCTGTCTCGGCATGCTGGGAGTTGTAGTGGCGATCCCTCCAGCTGTTGCATAACTAGATCTCCCAGCATGCCCTTCGGCGATCAGTACATGCTGGGAGTTGTAGTTTTGCAACAGCTGGAGGCACACTGGTTGGAAAATACTGAGTTAGGTAACAGAACCTAACTGAAGGTTTTCCAACCAGTGTGCCTCCAGCTGTTGCAAAAATACAACTCCCAGCATGCACGGTCTGTCAGCACATGCTGGGAGTTGTAGTTTTGAAACAGCTGGAGGTTTGCCCCCCACCCCCCCAATTGTGAACGTACAGGGTACATTCACACGGGCGGGTTTACAGTAAATTTCCTGCTTCAACTATGAGCTGCGGCAAATTTTTCGCCGCAGCGCAAATTTCTAGCGGGAAGCTCACTGTAAACCTGCGCCAGTGCGCATGTACCCTAAAAACACTACACTACACTAACACATAATAAAGGGTAAAACACTACATATACACCCCCATACACTGTCCCCCCAATAAAAATGAAAAATGTATTGTACGGCAGTGCTTCCAAAACGGAGCCTCCAGCTGTTGCAAAACAACAACTCCCAGCATTTCCGGACAGCCACTGACTGTACAGGCATGCTGGGAGCCTAGCAACAGCTGGAGACACCCTGTTTGGGAATCACTGGTGTAGAATACCCCTATGTCCACCCCTATGCAATCCCTAATTTAGTCCTCAAATGTGTATGGTGCTCTCTCACTTCAGAGCCCTGTCGTATTTCAAGGAAACAGTTTAGGGCCACATATGGGGTATCTCCGTAATCGGAAGAAATTGCGTTACAATTTTTGGGGGGCTTTTTCTCCTTTTACCCATTATGAAAAGGAAAAGTTGGGGGCCACACCAGCCTGTCAGTGTAAAAATGTTTTACATTTTACACTAACATGCTGGTGTTTTCCTTTACTTTTTATTTTCACAAGTGTTAAAAGGAAAAAAAGCCCCCCAAAATTTGTAACACAATTTCTCCTGAGTACGGAAATACCCCATATGTGGGCGTAAAATGCTCTGCGGACGCACAACAAGGCTCAAGAGTGAGAGCGCACCATGTACATTTGAGGCCTAAATTGGTGATTTGCACAGGGGTGGCTGATTTTACAGCGGTTCTGACATTAACGCAAAATAAATACCCACATGTGACCCCATTTTGGAAACTACACCCCTCATGGAAAGTAACAAGGGGTACAGTGAGCCTTTACACCCCACAGGTGTTAGACGAATTTTCATTAAAGTTGGATGGAAAAATAAAAAAAATTCACAAAAATGCTGGTGTTACCCAAAATTTTTCATTTTCACAAGGAAACATAGGAAAAAAGCCCCCCAAAATTTGTAACCCCATTTTTTGTGAGTAAGAAAATACCCCATATGTGGATTTAAAGTGCTCGGTGGGCGAACTACAATGCTCAGAAGAGAAGGAGCACCATTGGGATTTTGAAGATAAAATTTGTCCGGAATTGAAGGCTACGTGTGTTTACAAAGCCCCCATAGAGCCAGAACAATGGACCCCCCTCCACACATATGACCCAATTTTGGAAACTACACCCCTCACGTAATGTAATAAGGGGTACAGTGAGCATGTACGCCCCACAGGTGTCTGACAGATTTTTGGAACAGTGGTCCGTGAAAATGAAAAATTTTATTTTTCATTTGCACAGCCCACTGTTCCAAAGATCTGTCAAACGCTAGTGGGGTGTAAATACTCACTGCACCCCTTATTAAATTCTGTGGGTGGTGTAGTTTCCAAAATGGGGTCACGTGGGGGGGTCCACTGTTCTGGCACCACGGGGGGGCTTTGTAAATGCACATGGCCCCCGACTTCTATTCCAACCAAATTCTGTCTTCAAAAGCTCAATGGCGCTCCTCTTCTGAGCATTGTAGTGCGCCAGCAGATCACTTGATGTCCACACATTGGGTATTTCCATACTCAGAAGAAATGGGGTTACAAATTTTGGGGGTCATTTTCTCCTATTACCCCTTGTAAAAATATAAAATGTGGGGGAAAACCAGCAATTTAGTGAAAATTTTTTTTTTTCATTTACACATCAGACTTTAGCAAAAAGTCGTCAAACACCTGTGAGGTTTTAAGGCTCACTGTACCCCTTGATGTGTTCCTTGAGGGGTGTAGTTTCTTTTGCTGCTCTGGCACCATAGGGACTTCCTAAATGTGACATGCCCTCCAAAGACCATTTCAGCAAAATTCGCTTTTCAAAAGCCAAATGTGACTTCTTCTCTTCTGAGCATTGTAGTGCGCCAGCAGAGCACTTGACTTCCACACTTGGGGTATTTCCATACTCAGAAGAGATGGGTTACAAATCTTGGGGGGCATTTTGTCCTATAATCTCTTGTAAAAATGTAAAATTTTGAGGAAAACTAGCATTTTAGTGGAAAAAAATTAATAAATCATTTACACATCCAACTTTAACAAAAAGTCGTCAAACACCTGTGGGGTGTTGAGGCTCACTGGACCCCTTGTTACGTGCCTTGAGGGGTGTATTTTCCAAAATAGTATGCCATGTGGTTTTTTTTTTTTGCTGTTCTGGCACCATAGGGGCTTCCTAAATGCGACATGCCCCACAAAAACCCTTTCAGAAAAACTCACTCTCCAAAATCCCATTGTCGCTCCTTTCCTTCTGAGCCCTCTACTGCACCCGGCACCTAAGGGGTTAATGGCGGACGCCTGCGAGATCGCGGGCGTCAGCCATTGCCGGCGGGTCCCTGGCTGCGATCAGCAGCTGGGATCAGCCGCGCATGACACGGGCATCGCTCTGATGCCCGCGGTTATGCACAGGACATAAATGTACGTCCTGGTGCGTTAAGTACCACCGCACCAGGACGTACATTTACGTCCTGCGTCCATAAGAGGTTAAAGATGTAAAAAAACTTCTTTTTTTTTAGATCAACTGGCTTCAGAAAGTTAAACAGATTTGTAAATTACTTCTATTAAAAAATCTTAAGCCTTCCAATAATTATCAGCTGCTGAAGTTGAGTTGTTCTTTTCTGTCTAAGTGCTCTCTGATGACACGTGTCTCGGGAGCTATCCAGCGTAGAGGCAAATTCCCATAGTAAACCTATTCTGCTCTGTGCAGTTCCTATGGGAATTTGCTTCTACTCTGGACAGCTCCCGAGACACTTGTCATCAGAGAGCACTTAGACAGAAAAGAACAATTCAACTTCAGCAGCTCATAAGTACTGAAAGGATTAAGATTGTTTAATAGAAGTAATTTACAAATCTGTTTAACTTTCTGGAGCCAGTTGATATATAAAAAAAAGCTTTTTCCTGGATAACCCCTTTAAAGTGACAGTGGGCAGATGTGCAAAAAATGGCCAGGTCCTACACTGAAAATTGTCTGGGTCCTTAACTCCTTCCCACTATAGGACGTATGCATACGTCCCAGCACCCGACACATTCGTGCGATGGGATGTATGCATACGTCATAACAATCTTCGGCACAGCCGCGGGCAGCGCAGGAGATCGGCAGCAGGACCCGGCTGTCAATCACAGCCAGAGTCCCGCTGCAGCTGCCGGAGCAGTGATTTTGCCGGTTCCGGCAGCATTAACCACGTAACCAATCTTGATCACAGCATCTATGGTGTTGTCAGGGGGAGCGCTCTCCCCCTGTTCACCAACGGCGGTGCCGCGATACGATTGCGGGCCGCCGTTGGTTGCTATTGCAGCAGGAGGTCAGATCATGGGGCCTGAGGAAGCGCATTCTTGCGCGAATACGGTCCGTCGCCCTACCCCCCACGCCACAGCACCTGTCCGCTCTCCCCTTTTGGCTCCTGTACCTGATGTATCTCTGAATAAAGAAACAAAGTTTTTACTGCAGCTACTGTTTGAGTGCTCCGTTCTTTCTATCTTGCAATCAAATTTACTGCCTTGTTACTCATACGTGAGCACCACCTTTATGGAAGACACATCAGGATCAGTACCGCATGCCAGCAGTGGGGAATTAGTTAAGAGGCTGCAGCAGTGCCAAGGGTTATTCTTTTCCTTACCATTTATTGGGTATGGCCATAATCGTACTGACCAACAGTATAAATATAACATCACTTTTAATACACAGTGTACACCATAAAAATTTTAAAAAACCAAAAAATTTCCAGTTTTTCACAATATATTGGAGTTTTTCACAAAAAATGCTGCACGTGTCAACAAAAATGCACCACTTATGTAAAGTACAATATGTCACGAAAAAACTCTCTTAGAATCAGCATTTAAAGGGCATTTACATGTCAAATATAAAAAAAAAAAAAAAAAAAAAGAAAGTCTGGTCATTGAGGTAGAAAATGGGTCCGTCCTTAAGGGGTATTCCAGGATTTTTTTTATTTGACTATGCTACGGGGGCTGAAAAGTTAGTGTAGTTCATAATATAGTGTCTGTACCTGCGTGTGACGGTGTTTTCAATTCTTATGTGATTTTCATTGCAATATTTATTTTTAACAGCATACAAAATAACTGTTGTCTCACCTGTCTGCTTCAATGGGTGGAGCGAACGCTTGGTGGGAAATCAATCTGCAACTAATTGTATTTTTGCAACAGCTGTAGGCACCCTGATTGAAAAACACAGGTCTTTTGAATGCATACAGCTCATTTATGTTTCAATGGGTGGGGTGGCTGATGTGTGGGAGGGAAGAAAATGGAATTATGGTATTTGTAGGCAAAGAAGGAAATTCAAACAGGAAATACCAGTTCACAAAATGCTAGCCACAACATAGCCATTTAGCCCCAAGACAAGCACAGATGCTTCTTAAGCATATCTGTTAGTGTTTTACAGGTTTGTACTAAAATTGCCTTAACCGTTACGGGGTTAATATACGTAGGTAAAAAAAAAGGTGTATATTTTGGGATAAAAAATACTGGCCTTTCCCTGCATCTGTTGCCTGTGTGTCTTAGTGCAGAGACAACATATAGTGACACAGATTTATGAAACTGTGTGTGAGAAAAAAAAATATTGTGATTTTCCCACAGCAAATAATCACAGCTCAGTTTTCACTTTACCAGAGCTCGTTAGTAGAGCTGTGATTGGCTGCTGTGAGTAAATCACTAATTTTTTTCTCTCACACAGATAAATCTGGGCCAGTAGGTGTGGGAGGACAAGCAGGGTTCTGTGACACGCACCTGGCTTACACAGCTGGATGATTTAGAACCTGCATAGAACCCTGCTTGTCCCGTCTACACCTGTATTCTGTCTCTGCACACAGGCAATAGCTGCAGGGACAGCATTTTTTCAACCAATAATATATGAATTTCTTAACCAGTGTATATAACAAATATACATATATTGTTATATCGTTTTTGCAAACAACAGGTACATTTTGAATTTAAATGAGTACTGCAGCAATAGAACACTTATCCCCTATGCGCTGGACCACTGGGACCTCCCCGCGATCTCTAAATTGTCAAACTATAAACACATCTCAAGAAAAATGGTGTGTGTTATGGGCACCCTGAGCTATTTAATTATAAGATTCTTCGTTAACACTTACACTTTTTCATTGGCCAAAAGTCAGACCTCTTATGAAGCATCGGAAGAACCTTTTCTGAAACTCTATTGGTACGACCCTGCACACAAAGCTTTCGGGCTCTTTTACTCTATGCAAGGAATTTTGCTTTCCTTTCAATACTGCTGTTTTTGGAATAAACCAACAAAACACAGTGTAGAGCCTAGTATAGGAGGGGAGCTAATAAAATAAGTCCCTACAGTACTCTAAGGCTATATGTATATGGACATATCTGTAATGCCAATGCAGGGAACACAAATACACCAACCTATATGACAAGAAAACTGTGGCAGACAACAACGTGAATGCAAATAATGTTTATTGTAAATTACAATAAAAACAGGATTGGCGTCTGACAAATATGGAACATCTCTCATTTGGAAAGCTGCTAGTATAAGATGAAATAAAGTGCCAACATAGCATATCAGGGTAATAATAAGATTCTACATAGAAGCATAACAACAATAAAGTGCTGTATCTAGGTTCAGCGCATAAAATATAAGCATAAAGTGCTATGGTAAAGTAAAAGCGCAGGATCACAGCAGCAAAATACCTACATGTCCAAACAAAGGAAGAAGGACGCAAGTCCGAAACGGGCTTCAAAGTTCAGCAGTAATTTTCCAATTTTTCACAAAATTTTCAAAATCAGAATTTTTCAGGGACCAGTTCAGTTTTGAAGTGGATTTGAGGGGCCTTCTTATTAGAAATACCCCACAAATAACACAATTATACAAACTGTACCCCTCAAAGTATTCAAAATGACATTCAGAAGGTTTGTTAACTCTTTAGGTGTTTCACAGGAATAGCAGCAATGTGAAGAAGAAAAGTCAAAATCTTCATTTTTTGCACTCATGTTCTTGTAGACCCAGTTTTTTAATTTTTACAAGCGGTAATAGGAGAAAAAGCCCCCCAAAATTTTTTACCCAATTTCTCTCGAGTGGGAAATACCTCATGTGTGTATGTGAAGTGCTCGGCGAGCACAGTAGAGGGCTCAGAAAGGAAGGAGCAACAATGGGATTTTGGAGAGTGAGTTTTTCTGAAAGGGTTTTTGAGGGGCATGTCATATTTAGGAAACCCCTATTCTGCCAGAACAGCAGGAAAAAAAAATGGCATAGTATTTTGGAAACTACACCCCTCAAGGCACATAACAAGGGGTCCACAGAGCCTTAACACCCCACAGGTGTTTGACAACTTTTCGTTCAAGTCGGATGTGTAAATGAAAAAAGTGCATTTTTTCCCCCCAAATTTACCATTTTTACAAAGGGTAATGGGAGAAAATGCCCCCCAAAATTTGTAACGCCATCTCTTCTGAGTATGGAAATACCCCAAGTTAGGGCATAAAATGCTCTGCGGGTGAATTACAATGCTCAGAAGAGAAGGAGTCACATTTGGCTTTTGGAAAGCAAATTTTGCTGAACTGGTTTTTGGAGGGCATGTCGCATTTAGGAAGCCCCTATGGTGCCAGAACAGCAGGAAAAAAAAACTAGACCCCTCAAGGAACGTAACAAGAGGTACAATGAGCCTTAACACCCCACAGGTGATTGACAAACCTTAGTTAAAATGGTTCGTGAAAATGAAAATTTAGATTTTTAACACTAAAATGCTGGTGTTACCCCAAACTTTTCATTTTCACAAGGAGTAATAGGAGAAAATGTCCCACAAAATTTGTAACCCCATCTCTCTCGAGTAAGGAAATACCCCATGTGTGGATGTAAAATGATCTGCGGGTGCACTAGAGGGCTCAGTAGGGAAGGAGCGACATTGGGCATTTGGAGAGTGAATTTTGCTGAAATGGTTTTTGGGGGCATGTCGCATTTAGGAATCCCCAATGATGCCAGAACAGTACAGTGGGGATCAAAGCTTTGGGCAGCCCAGGTAAAAATTTGTATTAATATGCATAAAGAAGCCAAGGAAAGATGGAAAAATCTCCAAAAGGCATCAAATTACAGATTAGACATTCTTATAATATGTTAAAAAAAAAGTTAGATTTTATTTCCATCATTTACACTTTCAAAATAACAGAAAACAAAAAAAATGGCGTCTGCAAAAGTTTGGGCACCCTGCAGAGTTAATATCTTGTACTGCCCCCTTTGGCAAGTATAACAGCTAGTAAACGCTTTTTGTAGCCAGCCAAGAGTCTTTCAATTCTTGTTTGAGGTATCTTTGCCCATTCTTCCTTACAAAAGTCTTCCAGTTCTTTGAGATTTCTGGGCTGTCTGTCACAAACTGCTCTTTTAAGGTCTATCCATAGATTTTCAATTATGTTGAGGTCAGGAGATTGTGATGGCCATGGCAAAACCTTCAGTTTACGCCTTTTGATGTAATCCCCGTGGATTTCGAGGTGTTTAGGATCATTATCCATTTGTAGAAGCCATCCTCTCTTTAACTTCAGCTTTTTCACAGATGGTATCAAGTTAGCATCCAAAATTTGCTGAAATTTTATTGAATCAATTTTTCTTTCTACTCGTGAGATGTTCCCTGTGCCACTGGCTGCAATACAACCCCAAAGCATGATTGATCCATTGATCCACCCCCGTGCTTAAAGGGTAGCTCCCACCATCCTATTTAATTTTTTTTTTGCTAGCCCATTACACCCCCCCCTACGGCACTAGCCCGTTCACTCCTCCCCCCCCCAACCCCCCGCCCCGCATACCCTGTTCCCTCATTACACTTGCAGTTACTGCAGAGTCCGGCAGCGGGCGTGCAGGGACAGCGGCGGCGGCGATGTGCGGGAGGAGTGGCCTCCCAGCCAGTGGCCGGGGAGCCAATGCGCTCGCTCCCGCCTGTCTGATTGACAGGCAGGGAGCGAGTGCAGCCTAACTGAAAAAGAACTGATTGCCACTCCAAAATCAGTCCTTTTTCAGTGGCCGTTTTTTAAATGTAAATTAAACCTTTTTAATGAAATTTTTTTTTTATAAAAGTATATTAGAGATATGTTGTAGTACATAAGTACTACAACATATCAAAAAATAAAGTTGGTGACAGTGCCCATTTAACAGTTGGACAGAGGTTCTTTTAATTAAATTCTGTTCCCCTTCTTCTCCAAACGTACCTTTGCTCATTCCAGCCAAAAAGTTCAAATTTAACCTCATCGGTCCACAGAACTTGTTTCCAAAATGCATCAGGCTTGTCTATATGTTCATTTGCAAAGTTCAAACGCTGATTTTTGTGGTGAGGATGTAGAAGAGGTTTTCTTCTGATGACTCTTCCATGAAGACCATATTTGTACAAGTATCTCTTTATAGTGGAATAGTGTACCACAACTCCGGTGTCTGCCAGATCTTTCTGGAGGGATTGTGCAGTCAAACGTGGGTTTTGAATAGTTTTTCTCACAATCCTGCGAGCTGTTCTGTCTGATATTTTTCTTGGTCTTCCAGATCTTGCTTTAACTTCCACTGTTCCTGATGACTGTCATTTCTTAATTACATTCCGAACAGAGGATATTGACATCTGAAAACATTTTTCTATCTTCTTATAGCCTTCTCCAGCTTTGTGAGTGTTAACTATTTTCAGTTTCAGATTTCTAGACCGCTGCTTAGAACCCATGGTGCTGATTGTTGGGGCAAGGTCAGATGAGTCTGGGCATTTAAAAACTAGGGATCAACTGATATCGATTTTTTATGGCCGATACCGATAATCTGTTAAGGCCGATAGCCGATAACTTATACCGATATTCCCATATAAATAATCAGCTATTTCTCTCCCCCAACCCCCTCCCCCACGAAGCCGCTGCAGATCATTGATATAAAGCGGGTGCTTTAAATCAATGAACTGCAGCGGCTTTTACGGTGCCAGAGACCGCCGCCACCATCCGCTTCTCTCCCCCTACCTGTATAATGCCCCCTTGTCCTGTGCCTCTCATATATAATGCCCAATGTCCTGTGCCCCTCACATATAATGCCCCCCTGAGGGGGTAGATCAGGGGACATTATATGTGAGGGGCACAGGAAATGGGGCATTATATATGAGGGGCACATGTCAGTGGGCATTATATGTGAGGAACACAGGAGATGGGGCATTATATGTGGGGGTCACAGGACAGGGGGTATAATATATGAAGGGCACATGACAGGTGGGGGCACATGACAGCCCCCCCGTCATGTGCCCATATAATGCCCCCCTGACTTATAATACCCCTGTCCTGTGCCCCTCACATATAATGCCCCTTGTCCTGTGCCCCTCACATATAATGCCCCTTGTCCTGTGCCCCTCACATATAATGCCCCCTGTCCTGCCCCCTCATTGGGCATTATATGTGAGGGCCACAGGACATGGGGCATTTTGTGAGGGGCACAGGACATTGTGCATTATATGTGAGGGGCACAGGACAGGGGGTATTATAAGTCAGGGGGACATTATATGGGCACATGACAGGGGGGCTGTCATGTGCCCCCACATATAATCCCCCCCCCCGTCATGTGCCCCACATATATAATACCCCGTCCTGTGACCCCCCCATACAATGCTCCATGTCCTATGTTCCTCACATATAATACCCACCTGATGTGTGCCCCTCGCTTATATTTGCCCCCGTCACTTATAATTTGCCCGTCCATCTATACAGCGCTCGAGCAGTGTTCACCTTTCTTACACGCTGCTACGTTCTTGTACTGTGAGTGAGAGCTGCAGGGACGTGATCTCCGGGCACCGGCGCGATGATGTGATCATCACGCCGGCCTGCCGTGGATGGCGTCCCTGCTGCTTTCACTCCCACTGCAAGAATGAAGCAGCGTGAGAAAGGTGAGGGAGTGGAGGAGAGGGACAGCTGACAGCTCCCGCTCCACCATGCTGTCAGCTGTCAGGTAATTGCCCCATTGGGTGTCGTATTTGCAAAGGGTTAATCCAAACAAGATGGCTCCGCACGGCAAAACAAGGCGTGCACAAGAATTGCGGGACTTCAGTCCCGGCCTAAAGTTCAGGGCCGGGACTGAAGTCCCGCGATTCGTGCTCACGCCTCGTTTTGCGCATTATCGGCAGGTTAGAAGCCGATAACGGCAAAAAACGTGAATATCGGCCGATAATAGCGGCAGTGCCGATAATCTGTTGATCCCTATTTAAAACCTTTGAGGTTGACATCACCTGGTCTTCCCAGATGATGATTGAGAACAATCCATGACACTGGCAGGTCTCAGCTTTGCAAAGTGGGCAGTGCATGCTATAAATTCTGCAGGGTGCCCAAACTTTTGCAGATGCCATATTTTGTTTTCTGTTATTTTGAAAGTGTAAATGATGGAAATAAAATCTAACTTTTGTTGACATATAAGAATGTGTAATCTGTAATTTGATGCCTTTTGGCGATTTTTCCGTCTTTCCTTGGCTTCTTTATGCACATTAATACAAATTTTTACCTGGGGTGCCCAAACTTTTGATCCCCACTGGAAAAAAAAAAAAACACCTGGCACACTGTTTTTGAAACTACACCCCTCACAGAATTTAATAAGGGGTGCAGTGAGCATTTCCACCCCACTGCCATTTGACAGATCTTTGGAACAGTGGGCTGTGCAAATGAAAAATTACATTTTTCATTTTTACGGACGACTGTTCAAAAAATCTGTCAGACACCTGTGGGGCGTAAATGCTCACTGCGCCCCTTGTTACATTCCGTGAGGGGAGTAGTTTCCAAAATGGGGTTACATGTGGAGGTAATCCACTGTTCTGGCACCACGGGGGCTTTGTAAACACACATTGCCTTCAATTCCAGCCTAATTCTCTCTCAAAAAGCCCAATGGCGCCCCTTCTCTTCTGAACATTGTAGTTAGCCCGCAGAGGACTTTACATCCACATATGGGGTATTTATATACTCAGAAGAAATAGACAGTCTGGGCATGCTAAGAGTTGTAGTTATGCAACAACTGGGGTAGAACAGTTTGGAGACCGCTAAGTAGACCGCTAAGTAGACAAAACTGTACATAAGATAAAACTTTTTGCATATCAATTATATATATATATACACACACACACACACACAGTACAGGTTGCGAGTACAACTGCAGAGAAATTGCATAGCCCAGATAAAGTAAAGCAATACTGCATATGCTATTTTTAGAGAAGACAGCTAAGTTAGCAGCAGATGGCACATCACATGTCTCTAACCTGGCAGAGTGGCATAGGGAAGTAAAAATGGGATAACTTTTCGTGACAGAGGAAATCTATATATAAGCAATCAAGCAGGTATTAGTTGCATAGAAATTATCAATTTGAACAGTGTCACTGAAGGCTACAGAGAAGCAACAAAAATGACAGAAAATAAAACTATGTAGAAATGCAACCACTGCTTTTTTTTGACAGACTGAATTTAGACTGCATCATAAGAAATTTTATATAACAGGCTACAAAAGGAGGCATCTTTGAAAATTCACAGCATCTGTTAGAAGTGAGCTAAAGGGTAAAAATAAGAATGTAAAGTTTTAGCTCTCTGCAGGGTGCACACCCACTAAACAAATGCTTTAGCAATGCATATCTTGCAAGTCAGGTGGAGCATATGGGGTAACCAGAAGCAAATATTGATTTTTGAAGTGAGTTTTGTATGAACTAAAATGCAGGAATAATCGCTTTGTGACCTGAAATGGTTTCCACAAAAAAGGGGGTAACTAGGAAAGGCAATAGAGCTATAGCTTGAAAGGAGTTTATATATACAGGGTGGGCCATTTATATGGATACACCTTAATAAAATGGGAATGGTTGGTGATATTAACTTCCTGTTTGTGGCACATTAGTATGTGTGAGGGGGGAAACTTTTCAAGATGGGTGGTGACCATGGCGGCCATTTTGAATACAACTTTTGTTTTTTCAATAGGAAGAGGGTCATGTGATACATCAAACTTATTGGAAATTTCACAAGAAAAACAATGATGTGCTTGGTTTTAATGTAACTTTATTCTTTCATGAGTTACTTACAAGTTTCTGACCACTTATAAAATGTGTTCAATGTGCTGCCCATTGTGTTGGATTGTCAATGCAACCGTCTTCTCCCACTCTTCACACACTGATAGCAACACCGCAGGAGAAATGCTAGCACAGGCTTCCAGTATCCGTAGTTTCAGGTGCTGCACATCTCGTATCTTCACTGCATAGACAATTGCCTTCAGATGACCCCAAAGATAAAAGTCTAAGGAGGTAAAATCAGGAGACCTTGGGGGCCATTCAACTGGCCCACAATGACCAATCCACTTTCCAGGAAACTGTTCATCTAGGAAGGCTCTGACACCCATAATGTGGTGGTGCACCATCTTGCTGGAAAAACTCAAGGAACGTGCCAGCTTCAGTGCATAAAGAGGGAAACACATCATCATGTAGCAATTTCAAATATCCAGTAGCCTTGAGGTTTCCATTTATGAAGAATGGCCCCACTATGTTTGTACCCCATATACCACACCACACCATCCATTTTTGTGTTCCAACAGTCTTGGAGGGATCTATCCAATGTGGGTTAGTGTCCGACCAATAGCGGTGGTTTTATTTGTTAACTTCACCATTCACATAAAAGTATTGCTCATCACTGAAAAAAATCTTCTGCGTAAACTGAGGGTCCTGTTCCAATTTTTGTTTTGCCCATTCTGCAAATTCAGTGCGCCAATCTGGGTCATCCTCAATGAGATGCTGCAGTAGCTGGAGTTTGTAAGGGTGTCATTTGTGAGTAGCTAATATCCGCCGAAGGGATGTTGGACTAATGCCACTCTCCAGTGACATGCGGCGAGTGCTATGCTGTGGGCTCTTGCTGAATGAAGCTAGGACAGCCACTGATGTTTCTACATAAGTGACAGATTTCATGTGTCCACATTTTGTCAAATCCAACACTGAACCAGTTTCAAGAAACTTAGCAAGCAGTTTGCTAACTGTAGCATGGGAGATGGGTGGTTTTGTAGGGTGTCTTGCATTGAAATCTGCTGCAATGACCCGGTTAATGCGTTCACCAGACATCAACAATTTCTATCTGCTCCTCACGTTGACATGTCAATGGCTGTACAGAAAGAGAAACTTGTAAATAACTCATGAAAGAATAAAGTTACGTTAAAACCAAGCACACCTTTGTTTTTCTTGTGAAATTCACAATAAGTTTGATGTGTCACATGACCCTCTTCCTATTGAAAAATCAAAAGTTGGATTCAAAATGGCCGCCATGGTCACCACCCATCTTGAAAAGTTTCCCCCCTCACATATACTTATGTGCCACAAACAGGAAGTTAATGTCACCAACCATTCCCATTTTTTTAAGGTGTATCCATATAAATGGCCCACCCTGTATATGCATACATACACATGGGGAAAAAAAAAGTATTTATTCAGCCACCAATTCTGCAAGTTCTCCCACTTAAAAAGATGAGAAGCCTGTAATTTTCATCATAGGTATACCTCAACTATGAGAGACATAATGAGAAAAGAAATCCATAAAATCACGTTGTCTGATTTTTAAAGAATTTATTTGCAAATTATGGTGGAATATAAGTATTTGGTCACCTACAAACAAGCAAGATTTGTGGCTCTCACAGACCTGTAACAACTTCTTTAAGAGTCTCATCTGATCTCCACTCGTTACCTGTATTAATGGAACCTGTTTGAACTTGTTATCAGCATGAAAGTCCCCTGTCCAAAACCTCAGTCAGTCACACTCCAAACTCCACTACAGCCAAGACTGAAAGAGCTATCGAAGGACACCAGAAACAAAATTGTAGACCTGCATCAGGCTGGGAAGACTGAATCTGCAATAGGCAAGCGGCTTGGTGTGAAGAAATCAACTGTGGGAGCAATTATTAGAAAATGGAAGACATACAAGATCACTGATAATCTCCCTCTCTCTGGGTCTCAACACAAGATCTCACCCCGTGGTGTCAAGATAATCACAAGAACGGTGAGCAAAAATCCAAGAACCACACGGGGGGGACCTAGTGAATGACCTGCAGAGAGTTGGGACCAAAGTAACAAAAACTGCCATCAGTAACACACTACGCCGCTAGGGACTCAAATCATGCAGTGCCAGACGTGTCCCCCTGCTTAAGCCAGTACATGTCCGAGCCTGTCTGAAGTTTGCTAGAGAGCATTTGAATGATTCAGAAGAGTATTGGGAGAATGTCATACGGTCAGATGAAACCATAGTAGAACTTTTTGGTAAAAGCTCAACTCGTCGTGTTTGGAGGAGAAAGAATGCTGAGTTGCATCCAAAGAACACCATACCTACTGTGAAGCATGGGGGGGGGGGGGGGAAACCTCATGCTTTGGGGCTGTTTTTCTGCTAAGGGACCAAGACAACTGATCCGTATAAAAGAAAGAATTAATGGGGCCATGTATCGTGAGATTTTTAGTGAAAACTTCCTTCCATCAGCAAGGGCATTGAAGATGAAACCTGTCTGGGTCTTTCAGCATGACAATGATCCCAAACACACCACCAGGACAATTCTTAAGAAGCATTTCAAGGTCCTGGAGTGGCCTAGCCAGTCTCCAGATCTCAACCCCATAGAAAATCTTTGGAGGCAGTTGAAAGTCTGTTTTGCCCAGCAACAGCCCCAAAACATCACTGCTCTAGAGGAGATCTGCATGGAGGAATGGGCAAAATACTAGCAACAGCGTGTGAAAACCTTGGGAAGACTTACAGAAGACATCTGACCTCTGTCATTGCCAACAAAGGGTATATAACAAAGTATTGAGATTAACTTTTGTTATTGACCAAATACTTATTTTCCGACATAATTTGCAAATAAATTCTTTAAAAATCAGACAACGTGATTTTATGGATTTCTTTTCTCATTATGTCTATAGATTTTTTTTTCTCATTAGGCCTCTCATAGTTGAGATATACCTATGATGAAAATTACAGGCCTCATCTTTTTAAGTGGGAGAACTTGCACAATTGGTGGCTGACTAAATATTTTTTTCCCCCACTGCTGTGGTTAAGTTCAGGTCCCATTGCTTGGTAATGGCCATGAGAGATGGCCGAAACGTCGCTTTTTTGGTGATTGAATAAAGCCACACTATTAGAACACACTTTGGAATGCTGCTGTGCATCTATTTGATATATACACACACATTATATACATACACACTGCTCAAAAAAATTTAAAGGAACAAAATCAACACAATGTAACTCCAAGTCAATCACACTTCTGTGAAATCACACTGTCCACTCAGCAAGCAACACTGATTGACAATCAATTTCACATGCTGTTGTGCAAATTGAACAGACAACAGGTGGAAATTAAAGGGAATTAGCAAGACACCCCCAATAAAGGAGTGGTTCTGCAGGTGGTGACCACAGACCACTTCTCAGTTCCTATACTTCCTGGCTGATGTTCTGGTCACTTTTGAATGCTGGCGGTGCTTTCACTCTAGTGGTAGCATGAGTCTACAACCCACACAAGTGGCTCAGGTAGTGCAGCTCATCCAGTATGGCACATCAATGTGAGCTGTGGCAAGAAGGTTTGCTGTGTCTGTCAGCGTAGTGTCCAGAGCATGGAGGCACTACCAGGTGACAGGCAGTACATCAGGAGACATGGAGGAGGCTGTAGGAGTGCAAAACCCAGCAGCAGGACCGCTACCTCCGCCTTTGTGCAAGGAGGAGCACTGCCAGAGGCCTGCAAAATTACCTCCAGCAGGCCACAAATGTGCATGTGTCCACTCAAACGTACTCCATGAGGTTGGTATGAGGGCCCGACTTCCACAGGTGAAGGTTGTGCTTACAGCCCAACACCGTGCAGGACGCTTGGCATTTGCCAGATAACACCAAGATTGGCAAATTTGCCACTGGCGCCCTGTTCTCTTCACAGATTAAAGCAGGTTCACACTGAGCACATGTGACAGACGTGACAGAGTGTAAAGACGCCATGGAGAACGTTCTGCTACCTGCAACATCCTGCAGCATGATCGGTTTGGCGGTGGGTCAGTAATGGTGTGGGGTGGCATTTCTTTGAGGGGCCGCACAGCCCTCCATGTTCTTGCCAGAGGAAGACTGACTGCCATTCGGTACCAAGATGAAATCCTCTGACCTTGTGAGACCATATGCTGAAGCTAGACCTCATGTGGCTTGAGTGTGTCAGCAGTTCCTGCAAGTGGAAGGCATTAATGCTATGGACTGGCCTGCCCGTTCCCCAGACGTGAATCTGATTGAGCACATCTGGGACATTATGTCTGTCTCCATCCAAAACGTTGCACCACAGACTGTCCAGGAGTTGGTGGATGCTTTAGTACAGGTCTGGGAGGACATCCCCTCAGGAGACCATCCGCCAACTCATCAGGAGCATGCCCAGGCATTGTAGGGAGGTCATACGGGCACGTGGAGGCCACAAACACTACTGAGCCTCATTTTGACTTGTTTTCAAAAGATGGATCAGCCTGTAGTGTGGTTTTCCACTTTGATTTTGAGTGTGACTCCATATCCAGACCTCCATAAATTTGATTTCCATTGATAATTGTGTGATTTTGTTGTCAGCACATTCAACTATGTAAAGACGAAAGTATTTCATACGATTAGTTCATTCATTCAGATCTAGGATGTGTTATCTTAGTGTTCCCTTTATTATTTTGATATATATATATATATATATATACACACACACACAGTACAAACCAAAAGTTTGGACACACCTAATTCAGAGTTTTCTTTATTTCCATGACTATGAAAATTGTAGATTCACACTGAAGGCATCAAAGCTATGAATTAACACATGTGAAATTATATACATAACAAAAAAGTGTGAAAATATGTCATATTCTAGGTTCTAGCCACCTTTTGCTTTGATTACTGCTTTGCACACTCTTGGCATTCTCTTGATGAGCTTCAAGAGTTAGTCACCTGAAATGGTCTTCCAACAGTCTTGAAGGAGTTCCCAGAGATGTTTAGCACTTGTTGGCCCTTTTTGCCTTCTCTCTGCGTTCCAGCTCACCCCAAACCATCTCGATTGGGTTCAGGTCCGGTGACTGTGGAGGTCAGGTCATCTGGCGCAGCACCCCATCACTCTCCTTCTTGGTCAAATAGCCCTTACACAGCCTGGAGGTGTGTTTGGGGTCATTGTCCTGTTGAAAAATAAATGATGGTCCAACTAAACTCAAACCGGATGGAATAGCATGCCGCTGCAAGATGCTGAGGTAGCCATGCTGGTTCAGTATGCCTTCAATTTTGAATAAGTCCACAACAGTGTCACCAGCAAAGCCCCCCTCCCCCCACACCATCACACCTTCTCCTCCACTCCAGCACACCTGTGAAGTGAAAACAATTTCAGGTGACTAGTTTCTGAATCTCATCAAGAGAATGCCAAGAGTGTGCAAAGCAGTAATCAAAGCAAAAGGTGGCTACTTTGAAGAACCTAGAATATGACATTTTCTGTTTCACACTTTTTTGTTATGTATATAATTCCAAATGTGTTATTTCATAGTATTGATGCCTTCAATGTGAATCTACAATTTTCAGTCATGAAAATAAAGAAAACTCTGAATTAGAAGGTGTGTCCAAACTTTTGGTCTGTACTATATAAACTCTACCATTACATTATTGAGAAGTGAATAAGTAAATTAGGTCTAGCACATTAGGCATAGAAAAATACATGCACAATAACATTTTTCTCATGTCACTGCTGTCAGAAAACGGTTGTAAACCTCACATACACATTAGCTTGTCATCCATGGTGCTATTAATGCATGTGAGCATCTCGAAAGTTTAGCTTACCAAGTTGACATATATTAAAATTGCTTAGAAGTAAAGTAAAAGGCAAATTAAGCTAGCCTGCGTTTAGTCACCGTTGGTGTTTCCCTATACACTGTGACTTCGGTGAGTAGGTTATCAATGTTTTAACGTGCAAGCTTATCAGCCTCACTGTCGGCGTTCGTAAAATGTGTACATCCACAATTAGCTGGCCTGTTCTGGCTACCTTGCAGTTCCGGAGCTTGTACTTGGTGGAGCGGCATCAACATCTTACGCAGCCCCGATCCCGATGGGATGGTGGTCAGCCATTTAGAGAGTCAGATTTGCAAAAACTGCTGCGTCCTTAAGGTCAAAATGGGCTGCGTCCTTAAGGATGTAAATCATAAGGAAGTGAATTTTGGTCATATGTCCCTAGGACTGGAGTCATCAAGATGCTTCAGGCAAGGTATTCTGCGCACCCGATCAACTTCCAATTCTTGAGAGGAAGCACGGGGGATAACAGCTTTTATGAGATCACAAACATACTCATGAATGTCCGCAGGATGGACAGATTCAGGCACTCCTCTCAGTTTCAGATTATTGCGGCCGCTCCTGTCTTTCAGGTCTGCAACCTTAGACTTGAGCGCCATAACTACTTCTTCAAGATCAGTGTGAGATTCAACAAGAGTGCCATGAAATACAGAGAAGTCTTTAAATTTGGTTTCTACATGGTTAACCCTCTCCTCTAGTTTTGCCACTATAGATTGTATAGGAGTAATTACATGGGCTATATCTTTAAGAAAGATCTGGCATAGTGCCAACAACATGGTCTTCATCACTGTGTCTGTTAAAGCTTAATCTGACACTAGGAGCGCACCCAAGATGTTACAGTGCTCAGTTATCACTCCTTCATTCCCATCTCTCTCCTTAGAGCAGGATGCTGTCTGTGACAGCAGAGGCGACTGCAAGGCTGGGCTTGAGGCAGGAGCCGTTGCTGGGAGAAGCGATCCAGTAGCAGAAGAGGCAGGTATACTCCCACCATCTTGCCAGTCATCCACGCTGCATGGGGTGCCATGCGGCAGCTTAGGAGACAGGCCACCACTGCGATCCGGAGTGGAGATGAGGTGCAGGGCTGGATCTGAGGAGGAATGTAAAGCTAAATTTAGCCTGCGTCTCCTGCTGGGATCCTCTCCTCTTGTGTGTAAGCATAGTTAGGAATGTATAAGGCACAGGTGGGTCCAAAAAAAAGATGCTGCTGAGTGGTTGTTTAAGTCGCTAGCTCGGGTGATGAGGACAGAGCTCACTCACTACCGTGTTTCTCCGAAAATAAGACCGGGTCTTATATTAATTTTAGTCACAAACTAGGGCTTATTTTCAGGGTAGGGCTCATTTATTTACGGTATGTACATTGAACAACATACATTAATCTGGTTGGGTGACAGAAGTGAGGTACTGCAGGGGTCAGCAGTGGGTCCACTTTTTTTCAATATGTTTACTAATAACCTTGTAGAGGAGATAGTAGAATTTAAATATAAGTGGATTACATTAAATTGGGAAATTGCGAAGGTAATAACCACATAGGAGGATATTATATTATATTACAGAGAATCTATGGAAGCTGGTGTCTTGAGCACAAACATGGTAAATGTAAAGTTTAATGTGGATAAATGTAAGGTATGCACTTGGGCCATCAAAATAACGTACAATTATGTGCTAAATGGGATCTTGACACAAGAAAGTGGCTTTTTCTGGCATGTTTTGGGAAATGGTTACAAAGAAATAATTTACCAGAATGCTATAATTCTAGAACAAGAGGTTGTTTGTAATGTGCACCCCCTCACCCCCCCCCCCCCCCCCAATGTATGGATTTTGTATAAGTGCCTGCAAATCTATGGAACTTCTGCCAAACCAGTAAACTGAATGTCTATAGTCATGCTGAAATCACAGGACTGAAGAATGGCACACAAATTTAAACATATATCCTACTGTCCAAACCATGACTGAAGGAGTCTAAATGTGAATTTTTTTTTTTTACTTAAATGGATAAAAAAGGAAATGAAAGGAACCTATTGACAGCCTTCTCCTAACAATGACTTATCTCTGCAATGTATGGTGTCTAGACATCTTTGGCTCCTTGGTTGTCTGGCACCCTCCTGCCAGCCAATTAACAGTACCATCCTGCAAATATATCCATTACTGTGCCTGCTTCTGCACCAGGTGCCCACACTTCTGTAACTACTGTGAAATAAAATGCCACTAAATACAATTCTCAAGAAATAATGGAATCAGAAATTTTGTTAACAGCTCCCCAAACAACAGTTCCAAACAGATATTGTCCAAGATGGTAAGTTTCCCAAGCAGCAATGTGCTTTTGTTTATGCCTCAAAAACTAACAGAACCCACTTAGTGCCCCTTTTGCACCTACAGCACAGAAGTAGTGTAATCCTTGTGACCCCAGTTGATAAAAAGGGTCCCTAAGTCCCAACATATTAGAAGTTACTTTTTAGCCCCCATGCAAAGTAATACTGCTCCCCAGGTAAACCACAACACTGTAAAAGTGCACATTTTACTACCACTAACCAGGTTCATATAATGCTCCATGTAACCCCCTTTCCCTCACAGGCAACTCCCCATTGTCTTTTCTTTCACATACACTGCTCTATGTTCCCCCTTTACCTAGGTGGCGTTTTTTCCTCCTTACCTTTAAAAAATCATAACTCTTTCAATTTTGCACCTAAAAATCCATATGATGGCTTATTTTTTGCACCACCAATTCTACTTTGTAATGACGTCAGTCATTTTACCCAAAAATCTACGGTCAAATGGGAAAAAAAAATCATTGTGAGACAAAATAGGAAAAAAAACAAAAAAAACATAATTTAGTAAATTTTGGGGGCTTCCGTTTCTACACAGTACATTTTTCGGTAAAAATGACACCTTCTCTTTATTCTGTAGATCCATACAATTAAAATGATACCCTACTTATGTAGGTTTGATTTTGTCATACTTCTGGAAAAAATCATAACTACAAGAAGGAAAATTTATAAATGGTCATCTTCTGACCCCTATAACTTTTTATTTTTCCACGTATGGGGCGGTATGACGGCTCATTTTTTCACCGTGATCTGAAGTTTTAAGCGGTACCCTTTTTGCATTGATAGAACTTATTGATCTAATACACACCAAAAATACACTATTTTGGACTTTGGAATTTTTTTTTTTACACAGTTTTTTTTATGGGAAAAGGGGGGTGATTCAAACTTTTATTAGGGAAGGGGTTAAATGATCTTTATTATCTTTTTATTTTCACTTTTTTTGCAATGTTATAGCTCCCATAGGGGGCTATAACACTGCACACACTGATCTTTGACATTGATCAATGGTTTCTCATAGGAAACCACTGATCAATGATGCTGCCGCTTGACTGCTCATACCTGGATCTCAGGCACTGAGCAGTCATTCGGCAATCGGACACCAGGAGGCAAGGTTAGGGACTCTCCTGCTGTGTCACAGCTGTTTGGGATGCCATGATTTCGCCGCGGACATCCCAAACAGCCCCCTGAGCTAACCGGCAATGATTTACTTTCACTTTAGACACGGCGTTAAACTTTGAACACTGCGTCTAAAGGGTTAACAGCTCGGGGCACCGCAATCAGTGCCGCACCCTATTAGCCACGGGTCTCGGCCATTGTTAGAGGCCGAGCCCGACCCGCTATGACGCAGGGCCACGCCGTGGCCCCGCGTTATAGAAAGGGAGCGGACTCATGACGTACCGATATGTCATGGGTCCTTAAGGGGTTATCCAGGAAAAAACTTTATATATATATATATATATATATATATATATATATATATATATATATATAAACTGGCTCCAGAAAGTTAAACAGATTTGTAAATTACTTCCATAAATTTTTTTTAATCCTTTCAGTACTTATGAGCTACTGAAGTTGAGTTTTTCTTCTTTTCTGTCTAAGTGCTCTCTGATGACACCTGTCTCGGGAACTGCCCAGAGTAGAAGCAAATCCTTATAGCAAACCTCTTCTACTCTGGGTAGTTCCCGAGACAAGCAGAGATGTCAGCAGAGAGCACTGTTGCCAGACAGTAAAGAACACTTTTCCTGGAATACCCCTTTAACCCAGACTGCGGCCCATGTGACCCCACCTTACACAGACTGTTCTCTATGAACCCACTCTCAAACAAACTACTCTCATTGTCCCATTTTTACTGTCCCTTTCTTTCCTAATACAAACTGTACCCCCCCCCCACACACACACAGTCTTCTTATTTTAACCCTTAACACACCTTTCATCTGTAGCAAAAAGCTTAATATTGATTGTTCAGCCTCCCCTTTCCTCCTATCATACAGATGAGTGCAGGGAGAGAGCAGAGAGGAAGGTGAAGCTCTGCTGCTCAGCGTTTGGAACAAACTGTTCCGAACGCTGGAGCCGGCGTCGGGAGCTTGCGACGTCCTAGCCCCCTCATGACGTCACGAGCCCCCGCCCCTCAATGCAAGTCTATGGGAGGGGGTGTGACATGAGGGGGTGGGGTTATGACGTCACAAGCTCCCAATGCCGGCTCCAAATTCTGAGCAGCGGAGTACCTCTTTAACTATGATCAAGAAGAACATTTTATGAACACACTGCCCAAACTCTAATGTAAGAGCTCCAAGAGTCCATCCCAGAGCAGTTTCCCTAAGTGTGGGGACCTTTTAAGCTGTGTGGCTGCAGGGATGTGCAGCTTAAAGAGAACACAAATATAGTAGAGAGTGTACTCATAAGAGAGAAAGGGCAACTATTATGACACTTCAAGAAGAGATATAGTTATATATGAAAAAATAGTTGATTTTTATACTTAAGAAATATAACTCAGGATCTTACAAATGCTGGCAACTCTAGGGATATATTTTTTCATTAGTATTGCAGTATTTGCAGCTTAGCCATCCGGCACCAACCAAAGTGATGCATATTCTGTTTTAGCAGGATATCCCAGGTAAAAGGGATAACAATATGAAGAGCAACAGCAGTAACTTGTGTGTTCTACAAGCAGTACTTTACCTGTAGTCTTGTGTTCATCTCCAAAAAGTAGAAGTTCTTCTTTGAATCGACAAGAAACTCTACTGTTCCTGCAGATGAATACTTTACAGCTTTGGCAAGTGACACAGCTTGTTCTCCCATAGCTCTTCGAGTTTCTGGATCAAGAAAAGTGCTGAAAAAAAATAAATTCAAATTTAATAAGTGGTAAGTTGCAAAGCTTGAAAGTGGCGGTAGAATAGGATAGCCTTCTATCTTTGGCAACATGCAGTCAGTAGTGGGGTTTTACACAACAAAATATATTGCAACAAAATATTGCCCCAATTATGATTTTTTTAAGTAATAGTCACTATTACCCCTCCCGCCTTTACCCACACACACATGTACCCCTGGATGCTTGTGCTGACTGGTGTGTGTGGGTAAAGGGGGGAGGGGCAATAGTGACTATTACTTCAAAAAATCTTAATTGGGGCAATATTTTGTTGCAACTATTAGGGGAAGAGGAATAACTACTCTATAGCTACTAATGGGAAAAAGGAGGAAGCCTGCTACTGATACTTGTACCACTAGTAGTGTGCATGGGAAGAATGGAGCGGTTATCACCTAATATGAATGGAAGACGATCTGATATATATATGTATATGTGTTACCTTTCATTGTAACGCAGCCTGTGGTGATAAGGATGAGAATGCTGAAAAGTTCTCTATAGAACAGAAAGTGTCAGTCTATTATTAGGTTTAGTGGAGAGACATAAGTAGATACAGATGGCAAAAAAAAAAAAAAAAGTACACCAATCTAACTGTATCAGAATCAAACTCAGCGCCTGATTTGCAGGTTAGACTGTTAACTATTGCTGTACAATACAATGGGTGTACAATAAATAGAAAATCAGGATCAAATTTTATGTGTGTGCAGTGCATAGGAGACATAATAGAGATGTTAGAATTCACCTACTAGCTTTGAGACAACTAATAAATAGAGATAAAGCCTGCGGGCCAAATATATGCTACTTCTCACGTATAAACCAGACAGCTTATCCTGAAAATTTATCTCAAATGAAAAGTACACTGTAACATAAAAACTTGATTTAAAGTGTGTGTGTGTGTGTGTGGGGGGGGTCACGTGTCGTGACGCCGACGAAGATGGCCGCACAGTGCTAGTGCTCTGCCACCACGAGGTCCTCTACCTGCTCCATTTGCCCTTACTGCTGTGTGCTATATGGGGAATTCCTCACGGAGGACCCCCGGGAGAACCCCCTCCCCCTGCTGCCCATCCGCCCCCTACCTCCGGCGGCATCAGGAGATTCCTGGGCCCGGCACTTGCTCCGGACTCTGCGGGCCTGCACTCCGACGGGAGCCCTGCTTACAGCCTCCGGCCCCGGCCGGGACCTCCGGAGCCTGCTCCTTCACCTGCCGCACGCGCCGCTCCACAGGCGCTCCTGGACCCCGGAGGCCTCCGCTTACCTGTGCAGCTGCTGTCCGATCCTACAGAGGGTGAGCATTACACGCTTCCTGTGCCCGCTGGTGGGGCTGCTGATTTCCCGTCTCCCCGTGGCCTCCTGCTGTGGTGGAGGCTGTAGTAGAGACTAGCACTGCAGGCACACATCTGTGCTCCCCTCACTCCTGCTCAAGCCCGCTTTCATTGTCTTCCAGCTCCTCTACAGTGCCCTCTACATAAAGGACTGCAGGTAACCCCTTTGTCCACTTGGGCTTCTATTGTAGGGGGGTTCACCATCTCATCCCCCCCCCCCCCTGTATTCAGACGTGCCTGCCCACTCTAGTGCTGGGGCACTGCCTTATCAGGGACCCTGCAGGCCACCCTGGACTGGGCTGCACCTTCTCCATCCTTGCACCTGGGGGATTCTGCTGTACAATCTGCCCCTAAGCCACCTCGGGCACCCCGCCTGCTTACTCCACCACTGGGATCTCCCATACCTGCCTCCCTGGCTGCGGTACCACCTCCTGCACATATGCCAGGTTCCCCTCTCAAATCCTGCGGGGGGGGGGGGGGGGGGGGGGATTACCAGCCTGGGTCAGTACGCCTGGAGTGGATCTGGAACCCTCGGGCGAGCCGGCTTCCATGCCAACTCCTTTTGTTTTTTCCCAGCTTTAATCACTTATCCCCTCCAAGGAGGATTTCCGTTCCATTGTTGCTGAAGTAAAAGAGGCCTGCCGGGGGGAAATAGCCTCCATGCGTAAGGACTTACAACATGTTTCTGACTGGGTTGATACGCTGGAAGAGACCCATGATTCTACCAGGGACTATGTTTCACAACTACAGTCCGCTGTGATATGCACAATCATCTAGAGGACCTGGACAACAGGGGCCGCCACCACAATATCCGTGTACAGGGTTTGCCTGAAGCCACCCGGTGAATCCCCTCCTATACGGATTAAGCTGGATAGGGCCCACCTTGCTCTTCGCCCTAGACCTGTCAATGGCCCTCCCAGGGATGTCGTCTGCTATGTCAATGACTTTCGTCTTAAGGAAACTATTATGGCAAAGGCGCGTGCTCAGAGGTCTTTTGATTTTGATGGGAACCCTGTCCAGCTATATCAGGATCTCTCTTGTCCTCCGGCACCATCAAATTCACTACCGCTGGAGCTTTCCTTTTGCCATGCAGGCCCGCAGGGATGGACGCTCTGCCGTGTTATGACCTATTCGGATATCCCAGCCTACTGTTCTGCCTTGGACATTCCAGTGCCCCAAGTGATGGACTGGGGACTCTCAACTCCCCCTCCGCCCCTTCCTCCTGTGTGGCAACCAGTCCGCCGCAAACGATCTGGAGGGAATAGGAAGTTGACTACCTCTGGCAGACCTGGCACTCTACCAGCTCCTCCTGTGCCCTGAACATGAGATTCTGGCTGGAGTTGGTATCCTGCTTGTGGATTCTGCAGCTTCTCGTTGAGCCTGTTTGACCTGACCCCCTTGTGGTTGTCATCCTTTCTGAGTTACTGGGGGGTTGAATATCTCCTGCATATTTACATTCCTTAAGTTATAGCGGTAATTTCTTTTTTTTTTTTTATGTTGCCTTTGGAATGACCTCGTGGAGTGTTTTTTTCTGTGCTGTTTTTTCTCTCATCATGGTGTTCTCTCATCTCCCCACTGAGGCCTTCCCAAATGCTGTGGTGTTCTTCGGGCACCTGAGTGTTCTAATATTGTTGTTATTTTTTGCCTCCTCTCTGACCTTTTGGTCAATTGTCCATTCCCTATTTTGTTGTTCTTATTGTTGTTCTGGATATGTGTATTATCCGTCTTGTTTTCCGTTAACTGTCCAGTCTTCCTGTTCACTCGTGTGCATCCCTTTTCTACTACCGCATATTCCCTTCTTTTTTAGGTCTCTGGAGAAGTTTCTGCCTTCCTCTCAACCTCATACTGCTGGCGGGTATTCGTGGCTTTGGGATTTCCTCTGCTGTGTGTGGGTAAGCTCACTCTTTTCTTTGGCTTTCGTGCTCTTCTGTACTCTTGACCATGGCTAAGTGTGTCTCGCTGAATGTTAAGGGTCTCAACTCCCCCCCTTAAACGGCACCTCCTGTAATGGGAGTTGGTCATGCAGAAGGCTGACACATGTTGACCACTCTGGCTCCTTTCAGTTCCTACATCCCCTCTATCCGCTTGCTTTCTCGGCCTCCTCGGGGAGGAAAGAGGCCGGGATAGCAATCCTCATATCAAGATCCTGTCCTCTCCAGGTGTCCTCCTCTTTCCTTGACCCTAATGGTCGTTTTGTGGTGGTGGAGGCTCTCTAGGTGGGAAGCCACTTATTTTGTGTAATGTTTATGCCCCTAATATGTCTCTAATATCCTTTTTGCGTTGGGTACTCTCGCGGCTCCACAGATACCCACCGTCGGCTTGGCTTCTCAGGGGTGATTTTAACCTTATTTTTTCCCATACAGAGGGATCGCCACTCTGTTTTGGGCAGTCCGGTACCCACTGCTCAGTTGCGCCTCGCTACCCTGCTCCGTCGGACGATGCGATCCTCGTCTCTATATGATTTGTTGCGGATTAATCATCCTACTGTTAGATCATTTTCGTTTTACTCTCACCTTCATAAACTACATATGCGAATTGACTGCTTTTTTGGAAATTTGCCCATGGTGCGCATGCTCTCCTCTGCTTCCCTAGACCCTCTCTTGGTCAGACCATGGCACACTGCTTCTGTCATTCTCTCCCTTCTCTTCCTTTCTCCAGCGCTGTCATTGGTGTCTCAATGATTTTCTGCTCAAGTCTCTGCCCTCCCGGGAATCGATTCATGCTTCTATCTCCGAGTACTTTTCCCTCAAACAGGGGTCTGTTTCTTCTCAGGCTGTCCTCTGGGAGGCTCACAAGTCGGTCATCCGGGGGCATTGTATTGCCCTGGGCTCCAGTCTTAAACGAGACAGTTTGGCTTGGTCATGGGAATTGCAGACACAGGTTCGCTCTCTGGAGGCTGATCTACTTGCTTCCCCCTCTCTTGAGGCGTCTGGTCGCGGCTCGAGCCCAGCTGGGTGAATTGGCTCTCCATAAAGTGGAGCGGCAGCTTCTCTATGCCAAGCAGCGGTTTTATGAAAAGAGCAATAAGGCTCAAATGCTCTTGGCTAGATGTCTGAGGGATCGGACCGCCCAGATGCCTTCGGCTCTGAAGGATCCTTCGGGTACTCTCCACTATCACCCGGATGCTATTTCTCGCCTTTTTACTGACCACTTCTCTAAACTCTATTCTCTCCCATCTCAGCTCCCTTCCGACCCTGGGGAGCGTGAAGCCCTCCTAGATTCCTTTCTTTTGGATTGCCATCTCCCTTCTGCCGATCGAGACGCTCTTAATGCACCAATCTCGCTGGAGGAAGTGATGGAAGTGCTCAAATCATTGCCTTCAGGGCGCTCCCCAGGGCTTGATGGGTTTACTTACTTGTATTACAAAACTTTCTCTGCTCTGCTTCTTCCTCATCTAGTCTCTCTCTTCAACTCTTTTCTAGGGGGGATCCCGCAATCTTTTTTGCATTTCCTGCTTACCCTGATTCCCAAACCGGGGAAGGATCCACATGATTGTTCTAGCTATAGGCCTATTGCCTTGCTTAATACGGATCTTAAGCTGTTTTCTAAAGTCCTGGCGGCCTGCCTTGGTTGCCTCCTGCCATCTCTTATCCATAAGGATCAAGTGGGTTTCATCCCCTGCAGGCTGGGGGGGGGGGGGTGACAACACGAGGAGGGTGGTCAATTTAATTGACTTGGTGTATTGGTGGTCTGAACATGCAATCGTTCTTAGTTTAGACACTGAAAAGGCATTTGATAGGTTGGGCTGGCCTTCCTTTTTGCCACACTTGCCACACTGGTGCCTTCCTTCCTGCACTGCGGGGCCTCTATTCCTCCCCCATGGCTTCTCTCAAGCTTCCTCATGTTTCTTCCCAACCTTTATCTATTTATAATGGTACTAGACAGGGATGTCCGCTTTGATCTTTGCTTTATGCATTGAACCTCTTGCTGCCATGATCCGGGGATGTGCGGACATATCGGGAGTTGCCCTCCACGATAGGGTATTCAAAATCTGCCTTTTCGCTGATGATGTCCTTCTCACTCTCACTAAACCTCTGCTCTCTTTGACTAACCTGTATAGGGTCCTATGCACTTATGGTGCGATCTCTGGATACAAGGTCAACCTCTCCAAAACTGAAGTCTTACCTTTGAATCTTCCTCCTCCTCTGTCTGCTCACCTACGGGTTTCCTATTCCTTTAGGTGGTCCCCTTCTGCTATTACCTATCTTGGTGTCCGTCTCACTTCAAGTTATTTTTCTCTCTACTCTACTAACTTTACTCCTCTATTTCAGCAGTTGCACGCACTCATGGACAATTGGCATACCCAATACATCTCTATTTTCGGTCGCATAGCGGCGGATAAGATTACCATCCTCCCCAAACTTCTCTATTTTTTGGCGTTAAAAGCTTTTCAATCTGCTATTTTCCGATTCATTTGGGATGGTAAGAGACACCGACTCCCGATGTCGGTTGTGCTAGCGAATAGGGCTGGGGGGGGGGGGGGGGGGGGCTCACTTACGCCACCTGGCTGGATGGACTTGACTATGAGGCTACAAGCCTTTTTGTCTATGTCGATTATGCGTGTATTTATAAAACTTGTAAAATCTCACAAAAAAATTACAGTTGAAAAAAAAAAAACTTGATTTAAAGGAATAAAAACTGTGAGCCTGTTCACCCACGTTAAACTGAATACAGTGAGTTATAGTGTGGGTGAACAGGAGTCCAATGAGGGGTCACTCACTAAAACATGTTCAGTAGGTCCTGAGATATGTCACGCCGAAGATCCTTTGCTAAATTCAGTGAATTGCACATTAGAGGCTGAGGCCTGCTGGCTCAATTTACGTATGCATGGTCTGTGACTCTGCATCCTAGTGATTTTATTAAGTGACCCCTTGTTGGACTCCTATTCACTCACACTATAATCCAGTGCATTGGGTTTAGTGTTGTTAGAACAGGCTAACAGTTTTCCTTTCAGAACAGATTTCACTTGCTGACCAATAAAGCCCACTACTTGACAAGATACCATTGTCACAAACAAAGAAAATAAATGTCATTTACTTCACCTGTTGATGTAATTATTATACAGCCGACTGTTTAAAATGTAATTATTATAATATAAATTATATTTATTATAATAATTTTAGATATTGTATACACACACACACACCAACTCTCATATGCTGACAAGAAATGTAGGCACTGACATTAGGAAAATTAAGCTAGTAAGGGATGCCTTATGATTTTTTTGGTCTAACATATGAATTTCAAAAAATCTAAGACACCAAGGATTTTCTGCTATAAAATGATTTATTTCCTCCAATAAAGCTGTAAATGCGCATTTCAATCAGGCTGGATTGTGTTGATTAGACATCACTGAATGCACAGCTTGAACATTTTATGAGGGGTTGTGGATTTTAAAGCCTGAATTACATCTAGCAGCTGTATTGCAGAACAATCATTACTCCTAATATGGATGAAAGGACAGCTACTCCCCTGCACTAGAGTCGTGTTTTCCCCTGTTTTCAGAAGATACACTAGTCAAAAAAACTAGAAAATATAATAGGTAAAATGAAAAAAGGCGTAGCTCGAATCCCAAAAGCAATTGGAAGTAGAAGAGGTATGTACTCACCCGGTGTATGTGGGAGGTCACAGGACAGTGATCCCCCACTAACACCTGGAGTCCTCTTGTCGCTTATACACTGAAACGATCTCCGTCATATAGACATCCCTTAGGGAGGGCGCAGGGTGGGCCGGAATCACAGTACCGTGGTCCGTGTATAGGAAAAAGACAAATAGAAAAACCAGCGCTCGGAGACAGTTCAAAAGATGATAATCAAACCAGGTTGTAGTGAATAATCACTGAGATAAACTTAATTCACTAGGGGAGATGTGTAGGTGGAGTTACCTTTCACATCATCCCCTTCCAGGAGAGTATGACAGAAATGCCGATAAGCCCGTGGATGAGTGGAATAGGGTTTATTGCGACGCGTTTCGGAGGACTTACAGAATCGCCTCCTTCCTCAGGCATACAACAAAAAGTTGTGTTGTATGCCTGAGGAAGGAGGCGATTCTGTAAGTCCTCCGAAATGCGTCGCAATAAACCCTATTCCACTCATCCACGGGCTTATCGGCCATTCTGTCATACTCTCCTGGAAGGGGATGATGTGAAAGGTAACTCCACCTACACATCTCCCCTAGTGAAGTAAGTTCATCTCCGTGATTATTCACTACAACATGGTTTGATTGTTATCTTTTGAACTGTCTTCGAACGCTGGTTTTTCTATTTGTCTTTTTTAGTCAAAAAAAACAAAAAGGGAACACTAAGATAACACATCCTAGATCTGAATGAATGAACTAATCGTATTAAATACTTTTGTCTTTACATAGTTGAATGTGCCGACAAGAAAATCACACAAAAATTATCAATGGAAATCAAATTTATCAACCCATGGTGGTCTGTATATGGAGTCACACTCAAAATCAAAGTGGAAAACCACACTACAGGCTGATCCAACTTTGAGGTAATGTCCTTATAAAAAGTCAAAATGAGGCTCAGTAGTGTGTGGGTGGTCTCCACGTGCCCGTATGACCTCCCTACAATGCCTGGGCATTCTCCTGATGAGGTGGCGGATGGTCTCCTGCAGGATGTCCTCCCAGACCTGGACTAAAGCATCTGCCAACTCCTGGACAGTCTGTGGTGCAATGTGGCTTTTGTGGATGGAGCGAGACATGATGTCCCAGATGTGTTCAATTGGATTCAGGTCTGGGGAACGGGCGGGCCAGTCCATAGCATCAATGCCTTCCTCTTGCAGGAACTGCTGACACACTCGAACCACATGAGGTCTAGCATTGTCTTACATTGGGAGGAACCCCGGGCCAAACGCACCAGCATATGGTCTCACAAGGAGTCTGAGGATCTCATCTTGGTACCTAATGGCAGTCAGGCTACCTCTGGCAAGCACATGGAGGGCTGTGCGGCCCCCCAAAGAAATGCCACCCCCACACAATTACGGACCCACTGCCAAACCGGTCATGCTGGAAGATGTTGCAGGCAGCTGAACATTCTCCACAGCGTCTTCAGACTCTGTCACTTCTGTCACATGTGCTCAGTGTGAACCTGCTTTCTATCTGTGAAGGGCACAGTGCACCAGTGGCGAATTAGCCAATGTTGGTGTTCTCTGGCAAATGCAAAACATCTTGCACGGTGTTGGGCTGTAAACACAACCCCCACCTGTGGACGTCGGGCCCTCATACCACCCTCATGAAGTCTGTTTCTGACCATTTGAGTGGACACATACACATTTGTGGCCTGCTGAAGGTCATTTTGCAGGGCTCTGGCAGGGTTCCTCCTCCTTGCACAAAGGCTGAGGTAGCGATCCTGCTGCTGGGTTGTTGCCCTCCTACGGCCTATTCCACGTCTCCTGGAAGCGCCTCCATGTTCTGGACACTACGCTGACAGACACAGCAAACCTTCTTGCCACAGCTCGCATTGATGTGCCATCCTGGACGAGCTGTACTACCTGAGCCACTTGTGTGGGTTGTAGACTCAGTCTCATGCTACCACTAGAGTGAAAGCACAGTCAGCATTCAAAAGTGACTAAAACATCAGCCAGGAAGAATAGGAACTGAGAAGTGGTCTGTGGTCCCAACTGCAGAAATACTCCTTTATTGGGGGTGTCTTGCTAATTGCCTATAATGTCCACCTGTTGTCTGTTCCATTTGCACAACAGCATGTGAAATTGATTGTCAATCAGTGTTGCTTCCTGAGTGGACAGTGTGATTTCACCGAAGTGTGATTGACTTGGTGTCACATTGTGTTGTTTAAGTGTTCCCTTTATTTTTTTGAGCAGCGTATACCTGCATTGCCTATCACACTCTCACTGCTCACCTCCTGCTGCAGCGGAAGAATGGAATAGAGGTATCACACTGTTAAACTTGATCTCTGCCATGTGGTTAGGCATTCTACTCTGAAATGACTGGATTATCTTTGCAATCAGACAGGTTAATTAACTGAAGTTTTCATATTCCTTTCTGCCTTCTACACCTCATATGCATTTTGTAGTGAACATTATTGCCCAACACCCAACTACTTATTCTCTGTTCTCCTCTACCTCCTTAATCATCTTTTCCTCCCAGACTAATTATGCAGCACTTAAATAAACCATGTGTCACTTGACTCATACACCTCACTATCTGACAGTATTTCAGCCACCCAGTAGCTGCCAAATGATGAAGAGTACACAGGGAATCACTTCTAAATGGAAACAGAGAAAAAATATAATACTTGTTCCAGGCATTTTGTAATTGTAAGCTATGTGCCTGTGATGCCAAGTTATGTTGTAAATGTACATTTATTACTTTTCTGTGGGGGGGACTAGGTCTCCAATGATTAATTGTGATTATCAACAATTTCCATCACAAATCATCAGTAGCTAAGGGGCTTGGCCTCTGTTAGGGGCATGCCCTTGTCATTAGGTGCTTGGCCTAGCAACCAATTGACGCTGCAGGCCTTTGAAGCATGCGGCCTACCAATACTAGACCGAGGCCTGTAGCGCAGACTGTCAGCCGGCGCCTGCTCCATCTGTGTCACTCACAAGAAGCCTTCACTCCTGACACCTGCCAGAAGCACCGTTCTCCATCCTCCCTGCAGTGTCCTGGTGGAAAGAGGACTGCCAAGATCTGTGAACTGCTTCTTCTCCCCTGCAGCGAGCATCCACCTCATAGGTTAACCCTTCAGGTGCTGCCACCCCCCCCCCCTTCCTCCCCACTGCTTATCCCTCGAGCTGGTGTCCTCTCTCTCTCTCTCTCACTCTTTCCCCCGTTAACCCTTCAGGTGCTGCACCTCTTTTTTCTCTTTTGTGATTCTCACTTCCTCCCATTCAACTTTCCTGTGATTTCCGGCTTGGCCAATGAGTGGCGGAGAGGCAGTATGACACACTGGGGACCAACATCACGTTGTGGCTCAGGAAGGAGGTCACAGCCGGGAAACGGAGCAGGACAACAGTGGTACTGCAGGAGTGCTGAAGGGGAGTACAGGCTTTTGAGGGTTTTTTTTATTTTTTATTTTACAGTAGAATGGGCATTCTTATATACAGTCATGTCCGTAAATGTTGGCACCCCTGAAATTTTTCAGGAAAATGAAGTATTTATCACAGAAAAGGATTGCAGTAACACATGTTTTGCTATACACATGTTTATTTCCTTTGTGTGTACTGGAACTAAACCAAAAAGGGAGGAAAAAAAGCTAATTGGACACAACGTCACACCAAACTCCCAAAATTGGCTGGATAAAATTATTGGCAGCCTATTTTCACCTTAAATTTTTATTTTTGTTTTCCCTCCTTGCCTTCTAAAATCCATAACTCTCTTATATTTCCATCTACAGACCCATATAAGGGCTTGTTTTTTGCAAGACCAATTGTACTTTGATAATGCAGCCTCTCATTTTACCTTAAAATGTACAGCAAACCCCCAAAAAATATTTTTTTAGGGAGGAAATGTAAATGAAAATCACAATTTTGCACATTTTGGAGGGTTTCGTTTTCACCCTGTACAATTTACGGTAAAAATGATGGGTTTTTTACTCCATGGGTCAATAAGATTAAAATGATACCCATGGCTGGATACTTTTATATTTTTGTACCACTTAAAAAAAAATCTAAAACTTTTTGTACAAAATCAGCAATCTAAAATCACTCTATTTTGACCACCTTTTAATTTTTCCGTATATAGGGCAGTATGAGGGCTCATTTTTTGTGCCGTCATCTGCAATTTTTATCGATACCACAATTGCATATATAAAACTTTTATATCATTTTTTATTGTAAAATACAATGTGACAAAAAACTATTTTTTTACTTTTAAATTTTTTTTTTACGTTTACACCATTCACTGTAAGGGATCATTAACATTATATTTTGATAGTTCGGACATTTATACACACGGCAATACCAAATAGGTTTATTAAAAAAAAATTACGCTTTTTGGGGGTGAAATGGGAAAAACGGACAATTTTTATTAGGGGAGGGGATTTTTCCCTTTTTTTACTTTTTATTTTTAAATTTTCCAACTTTTTATTTACACTTTTTATGTCCCCATAGGGCACTATCTATAGCAATCATTTGATTGCTAATACTGTTCAGTGCTATGCACAAGACATAGCAATGATCAGTATTATCTCCTGCTCTGGTCTGCTCGATCTCAGACCAGAGCAGGAGACGGACGAAGGCAGGTGAGGGGACCTCCGTCCCCCATTACAGATGATCGGATCGCCACGGCAGTGCTACGGGCGATCCGATCATATATTTTATCATGCGCATTGCCACAGATGCTGTCATCTGTACAGATTGCGGCATCTGAGGGGTTAATGGCGGACATCCTCGCGATCGCGGATGTCAGCCATTACCGGCGGGTCCCCGGCTGCTAATAGCAGCCGTAACCTGCCGTGTATGATGTGAGCACCGCTCCGATGCTCGCGGTCATACACAGGACATAAATGTGCGTCCTGATGCGCGAATTACCGCCAAACCAGGACGTACATTTACGTCCGTGGTCGTTAAGGGGTTAATTTGTGTGCACACCCTTTGGAAAAAATAACTGAAATCAGTTGCTTCCTATAACCATCAATAGGCTTCTTTCACCTCTCTTCCTTTGCAAACTGCTCCAGGTCTCTCTTATTGGAAGTGTGCCTTTTCCAAACAGCAATTTTAAGATCTCTCCACAGGTGTTCAATGGGATTTAGATCTGGACTCATTGCTGGCCACTTCAGAACTCTCCAGCGCTTTGTGGCCATCCATTTCTGGGTGCTTTTTAACGTAGGTTTGGGGTCATTGTCCTTCTGGAAGACCCAAGATCTCAGGCGCAACCCAGCTTTCTGACACTGGGCTGTACAAATCCATTGGCAATCCTCAATTTCATGATGCCTTGCACACATTCAAGGCACCCAGTGCCAGAGGCAGCAAAACAACCCCAAAACATCATTGAACCTCCACCATATTTCACTGTAGGTACTGTGTCCTACAGTGTGCTTTACCAAAAAGCTCTATCTTGGTCTCATCTGTCCACAAGACATTTTCCCAGAAGGATTTTTGGCTTACTCAAGTTCATTTTGGCAAAATTTAGTCTTGCTTTTTTATGTCTCTGTGTCAGAAGTGGATCTCCTGGGTCTCCTGCTATAGCGTTTCATTTGATTTAAATGTCGATGGATAGTTTGCGCTGACCCTGATGCTCCCTGAGCCTGCAGGACAGCTTGAATATCTATGGAACTTGTTTGGGGCTGCTTAGCTTCCATCCGGACTATCCTGCGTTGACACCTTTCATCAATTTTTCTCTTCCGTCCACGTCCAGGGAGCTTAGCTACAGTGTCATGGGTTGAAAACTTCTTGAAAATGATGCGCACTGTGGACAAAGGCAAATCTAGATCTCTGGAGATGGACTTGTAACCTTGAGATTGTTGATATTTTTCCACAATTTTGGTTCTCAAGTCCTCAGACAGTTCTCTTCTCTTTCTGTTGTCCATGATTAGTGTGGCACATACAGATACAGAATGTAAAGACTAAGTGAATTTCTTTCCATTTTATCTACTTTCAGGTGTAATTGTTATATTGCCCAAACCTGTTACTTGCCCCAGGTGAGTTTAAAGGAGCATCACATGCTTGAAAATATCTTATTTTTCAACAATTTTGAAAGAGTGCCAATAATTTTGTCCAGACCATTTTTTGAAGTTTGGTGTGAAATTATGGCCAATTTGCTTTTTTTCTCCTTTTTTGGTTTAGTTCCACTACACACAAAGGGAATAAACATGTGTATCACAAAACATGTGTTACTGCAAGCCTTTTCTGTGAGAAATACTTCATTTTCTAGGAAAATTTCAGGGGTGCCAACATTTATGGCCATGACTGTAATACTAAGAGGAAAAAAAAAAAAAAAAAGAATAAAAAAAAAAAATAACTGCCGCTGGATGCCCTTTTTAACATTTTCTTGGTCCTCTTATTTAAATTTTTATTAAATACAGTAAACGAACAAATAATCTGTTAACTAATAGATTATGACAATAATCGTTAGTTACAGCCCTAGGTGGAACATCCCGTTTTTGTATTTTCATGCTCCCAGAGGTTCTGCATTCTTCTGAACTAGAAATAACTGTCGTTTTGAGTCTTTCCCAGCTTCCTGTACAGATCGAGACAATGGCCCTCATTTACTATTGCAAACCAGACATGTTTTGTCGGGTTGTGCGCAAGTTTCGGGCGCATTGCGCCTGAAATTCTGTCTGCGCCAGAATATGTGCCTGAAATTCTGTCTGCGCCTGAATGTGCGCCTGAAATTGTGCCTGAATTGAAAAAACCCCAACTAACTCTCCATTTTGCTTAGAAAACCCGAAAAAGGGCCAGGCCTGTCGGGGAAAAGGGGGTGTGCTCCCATAAAAGCGGCGTGTTCCCGACATTTTCCCAAAATTCCAACATATTTACTAAAGTTTCCACAGAAAATGTGGTTGATTTGAGCTGAGGAAAACCCAACAGGTCAGAGCATGTGTAAAAAAAGCAAAGTGTAGGGAAAGTGGAAACTGTAGGGAAAGCTTAGTAAATACCGTGGAAAATTAATTGTAGGGAATTAAAACCCACAAAGAAACCTACACTCCACTCTTCGTAAATAAGGGCCAATGTGTCGCAGGTCAGATGATCACGGGGGCTTGGCTGCTTCCAGTCTTCCCTGAAAAGGCAGCACCCTGATGACATGTGCAGTTCATCTCTATATGCCATCATGTCATGTGATCTCAGTACAGTCTAAAGACAGCAGGGAGGCATTCAATGCCGGCATGGTGAGATGCAGAGATGGGTCGCACATGTTATCAGTGGGCTGGGTGCCAGGGAAGACATGCAGCAGCCAATGTCTCTGTGATCACCTAACTTGTAACACGTTGTCTTGGGCTGCACAGGAAGCCATGAAAGGCTTGAGACGACAGCAATTCCTAGTGCAGAACAATGCAAAAATCTCATGGGGCATGAAAATACAAAAAGTAGAGGATACACCACAGACAGGTAATACAAGTACACTTACAACATAAATAACTTTGCATCAGTGGCCCAAAGCTATCGCGGCTGCTCTGCGATGTCAGAGTGCACTCAGCAACACGCAGGACCCTTGTGTGACTGCTCGTAGTGGCAGATTGCCACTGCGAGCAGGCCAGAGACGAAGTGAGGTGGGGGAATGGGGGGTGGCAACAGCTGAAGGCATAAAATGGGTCTGTTCACTGGCGGATCCGCAGCGTAAAATATGCTGCGGATCCGTTACGCGTGACCCTACCTTAAAGCAACATTTGTCACGCTTTTTAGAACCTAATAATTAATGTTTTTTTGTGTTATTTTGTATCCATGTAAATGGAGTGTAATTAATATTTATGCATGTGATAATCCTTTTTTACATCTGAACATGTCTATTGATACAGAGCAGATACACGAAAAATAAGGCAATACAGACTAATCGGAAATAAACTACATAAAATCTTAGCTATGTTATAGAAAACAACTATGTAGATGTCAGCAATTGTTGTAAATGACCCAAAGTGCTGCTAACTATGCAAAAATAAATAAGATTGCCCACTGCTGATCTTGCTGTAAATTAGCATTCAACACATCCTGTGTATCAACTACAGATTTAAAAACTACTACTCTGACAGTAAGCATAAGGAAGAAGAAACATACAGGTCTAAATTAATCCCATGCCATTCGGTGGGCAAGGGCAGGCACCCCCTTCCTGTGAAGCCACACTCATTTGGCGAAAGAGACAAAAAGGTCAAGTCATTTTTCTGGATCTTGTGCCAAAATTATGCAGCAATTAGCTTTTTTCACTGTTCTGGGGATGATAGATTCCCCCTAAAACAAAAGTGGGTCCAAAACACAAAAACATTCATGTGCAAATGTTTCAATATGATTTTTCTGTATCTGTTCCGCTCCTGTTCTTGGCTAAAAATACTGACAAAAAAACTACACTACACGTGAACCCAGACAAAAAAGTAGACAGGTTAAGTATATCAGCTTCAACATGATTAACACCTTAACGACCCCCCGAGGTGTATACATATACATCACAGGGTCATTAAAGGATGTATGGCATGGGCTCCTGACATCCACGGAAGCCCCTAGTGGATTTCAGTAGGGGAGAAATTGAATGATTCCTCATACAAGTCCCATAAGGGGACTAATAAAGTGTAAAAAAATCTAATAAAAAAGGTTTTACACATATACATTAACCACTTTCATACTTAAAGATAAAATCACCCCACTATTCCCATTTTCCAAATAAAAAATACACTACTCAAAAAAATAAAGGGAACACTTAAACAACACAAGTTACTCTAAGTCAATCACACTTCTGTGAAATCACACTGTCCACTCAGGAAGCAACACATTGATTGACAATCAATTTCACATACTGTTGTGCAAATATAATAGACAACAGGTGGAAATCATAGGCAATTAGCAAGACACCCCCAATAAAGGAGTGGTTCTGCAGGTATTGACCGCAGACCACTTCTCAGTTCCTATGCTTCCTGGCTGATGTTTTGGTCACTCTAGTGGTAGCATGAGACGAGTCTACAACCCACACAAGTGCAGGGATGTGGAATTTCTATCACCCGACGCCCGGGACTAGCAGTTTTGGGCGCCGGGCAGGTGAATTTGTCCGGCCCTTAGCCCGGCTTCGGGCAAGCAGGGCCGGACCTGACAAGATCTGGCGATCTGCAGTTTGTATGGAGCGGGATCCCGACTCCTGCCCGCTCCATACGCTGCAGCCTGTGTCTTCGGAAGCAGAGCAGGGGAGATGAGAAGCTGTGTATTTGTCTTCTCTCCCCTGCTCTGCAGACGTTCGGGGGGGAGATGAGGTGGCGTGGCTTATTTCTCCCCATGCAGACCTGCGTCCTCTGCCTTCACTCCCCGCACGGGGAGATGCATGCTGCGCTCTGCAGTATGTATGGAGCGGTCTCGGGATTCCTGCCCGCTCCATACTCTGCAGCCCCCGGCTGTTCACAGTAGCCGGGGGCCGCCGCTAATAGCCAGCATGCGGCGATCGCAGCGGCTGGCTATTAACCCTTTAGATCGTCTAAAGGGACAGTTGAATGCTCCCTGGTGGGCTAGTGGGGTGGATCGCCCCCCCCCGCAGCGCGATCGCAGGGGGGGCGATCCACTATGGAGGTCATCCACTATGGAGGACTTACCTCTGCTTCCTCCTGTCCCGGCTCTGTCATTGATAGAGCCTGGCTGGACCAGGCTCTATCAATGGATCACAGAGCACACAGATTAATAGAGTTCAATAGAACTCTATTAATCTGCCTGAGGAATCTAATGATTCCTCCTATAAGTGTAATAAAGTGTAAAAAATAAATAAAATAAAATAAAATAAAAAAGTTTTAATAAAAGTTTGAAAGACACACATTAACCTAGTGGTCTTCAAACTGTGCCCCTCCAGATGTTACAAAACTACAATTCCCAGCATGCCAGGACAGCCGTTGGCTGTCCGGGCATGCTGGGAGTTGTAGTTTTGAAACATCTGGAGGGCCACAGTTTGAAGACCGCTGCATTAACCCCTTCCATGTTAAAAGTTCAAATCACCCCCTTTTCCTATATAAAAACATGTAAACATAATAAAAATAAACATATTTTGTATCGCTTCGTGCGTAATTGTACAACCTATGAAAATATAACATTATGTATCCCGTACGGTAAATGTAAAAAAAATACCAAACCACAGATTTGCAATTTTTATAATATCCCAGAAAAAAAAGTTAAAAAGCGATTAAAAAGTCAGATCAATACCAAAATGGTACCGATACAAAAAACAGATTATGGCGCAAAAAATGAGCCCTCATACAGCCTGGTATGTGGAAAAAAAATAAAGCTACAGGGGTTAAAAAATGGCAATTTAAAAAATTTGAAAAAGTCCAGAATTAGTAAAACATGACGTAAACGATACAAATCTGGTATTGCTGTAATCAGGTGCCTAAAGTATAAAACTAACATGTTATATGACCACAAGGTAAATGGCGCAGAAAAGAAAAATCACCAAATCTGCTAAATTATCTTTTACTATTTCAATTTCACTTCCCTTAATATATATCTATATACATATATATATATATATATATTTTTGGTTCGGAGAATATGTTATTGAAAAATTAAAAGGTGTCATTATAGTAGGTAGTTATGGCTATTATAGGGCGAGGAGGAAAAAACGAGAGTGTAAAAGCGAAAATTGGCCGGACAAGTGGATCGTCATGAGGGACAAGTAGATTTTGCTCCATTTTAGTCCCGTGGACAAGTAGTTTTTTATAAAATTTCCACACCCCTGAAGTGGCTCAGGTAGTACAGATGATCCAGGAAGGCACATAAATACGAGTTTGCTGTGTCTGTCAGCATAGTGTATAGAACACGGAGGCGCTACCAGGAGACAGGTCAGTACATCAGGAGACGTGGAGGAGGCAGTAGGAGGGAAACAACCCAGCAGCAGGAACACTATCTTTGCCTTTGTGCAAGGAGAAGCACTGCCAGAGCCCTGGAAAATGACCGCCAGCAGGCCACAAATGTTCATGTGTCCACTCAAATGGTCAGAAACAGACACCATTAGGGTGGTATGAGGGCCCGACATCCACAGATGGAGGTTGTGCTTACAGCCCAACACCGTGCAGGACGTTTGGCATTTGCCAGAGAACACCAACATTGGCAAATTCGCCACTGGTGCCTTGTGCTCTTCACAGATGAAAGCAGGCTCACACTGAGCACGTGACAGACGTGAGAGTCTGGAGATGCCGTGGAGAACGTTCTGCTGCCTACAAAATCCTCCAGCATGACCTGTTTGGCGGTGGGTCAGTAATAGTGTGAGGGTGGCATTTCATTAGGGGGCTGCACAGCCCTCCATGTGCTTGACAGAGGTAGCCTGACTGCCATTAGGTACCGAGATGAGTTCCTCAGACCCCTTGTGAGACCATATGCTGGTGCGGTTGGCCCGGGGTTCCTCGTAATGCAAGACAATGCTAGACCTCATGTGGCTGAAGTGTGTCAGCAGTTCCTGCAAGAGGAAGGCATTGATGCTATGGACTGGTCTGCCCGTTCCCCAGACCTGAATCTGATGGAGCACATCTGGGACATCATGTCTCGCTCCATCCACCAACGCCACATTGCACCACAGACTGTCCAGGAGTTGGCAGTTGCTTTAGTCCAGGTCTGGGAGGTCATCCCTCAGGAGACCATCCTCCACCTCATCAGGAGCATGCCCAGGCATTGTAGGGAGGTCATATGGGTATGTGGAGACCACACGCACTACTGAGGCTCATTTTGACTTGTTTTAAGGACATTACATCAAAGTGTGATCAGCCTGTAGTGTGGTTTTCCACTTTGATTTTGAGTGTGACTCCATATACAGACCTCCCTGGGTTGATAAATTTGATTTCCATTGATCATTTTTGTGTGATTTTGTTGTCAGCACATTCAACTATGTAAAGACGAAAGTATATCATACGATTAGTTCACTCATTCAGATCTAGGATATGTTATCTTAGTGTCCTGTTAACGTAATAGAAAAAAATTGGTACTGCTAAATGGGGAACTGTCTAGACTTAAAAAAATAACATTATTTAACCTGCATAGTGAATGGAGTAAACATACCAAAATACCAAACCCCAATATTCCTTTTCTTGATCACATCTCAGAAAAAATGGAGTAAAAAGCAATCAGAAAATGTAATCAATAACAAAATGGTACCAATAAAAATGAAAGATTACAAAAATAACCTTTCATAAAGCCCTGTAAATGGAAACAAAGTTTTAGGAGTCAGAAAATAGCAATTGAAAAAACAATTCTAACAAGCTTTTAAAACTAATAAAATAACGATGGAACCTATACAAACTGGATATTGTTGTAATCATGCCAGCCTAAATAATCAAGCTAGAGGGCGGCAGTATAAATATATGTGGGGATATTATAAATATATGTTGGGGTAGTATAAATCTATCTGGGATTGTAATCTATATGAAGACTGATTTGAATTTCTCAGTTTGTGGCAGGATGTCCAGCAATCTAGTTTAGCCAAGGAAAGACAAGACAGAGAGATCAGGTTTGATGTTTCATGGGTGTAGGAAAAAAAGGTTGCGGGGGTCAATACCCAAAGCATAGAGGCATTCAATCTGCACCCAATGGACATCTATATGCCTATCCCACCAAGGGCGGAGCAAAGAAACCAGAGTGGCTATATAGAATCTGCGTAGATCAGGAATTCCTAAACCACCCACTGTTTTGTGCTTGGTAGCCATGAAGTATGGCATTCTAGGTCTTGAACCTTTCCAAATATAAGTTAACACCAAAGTCCTAACGTTAGAAAAGATAGAGGTAATTTAATAGGCAGAGTAAATCAGTAAATATGCCTGCCCCAAACCCTAGTAAAGAATAGGGATCGACCGATATCGATTTTTTTTAGGGCCAATACGATAATCTGTGGAGGTTAGGGCCGATAGCTGATAACTTATACCGGAATATTGGTATAAGTTATCAGCTATTTATCCCGCGACACCGCTGCAGATCATTGATTTAAAGCTGGCGCTTTAAATCAATGAACTGCAGCGGCTTCTGCGGTGCCAGAGACCGCCGCCGCCACCCGCTTCTCTCCCCCTGCCTGTCCGGGGGTCCTCCTGAGTCCTATCACCGACAACACGCCCCCCACCGTGTCGCACCCCCCACCGCACCAGCCCCATTGCCTCCCCCATCCCCGGTTTTATAGTTACCCGTTCCCGAGGCCCGGGGTCAACTCTACATCTGGCTCCGGTGGCGTCCTCCTGAGCTGTCACTGTGCGCACTGACGGTGACGACGCGTCGCGTCACGTCACTTGTCATTGCGCACAGCGTAACGCAGGACGCAGCAGGAGCCAGAAGTAGCGTGGACCCCGGCCCCCGGGAACAGGTAATTATAAAACCGGGGATGGGGGAGGCATTGGGGCCGTGGCAGTGCGGTGGGAGTGCGACGCGGTGGGTCGGGGGCTGCTATCGCGGTGCAGTTGGGGCCGGGCATTATCGGATTATCGGCAAGGTAATTGCCGATACCGATAACGCCCAAAATCGTGAATATCGGCCGATAATATCGGCCAAACCGATAATCGGTCGATCCCTAGTAAAGAATATCAGAAAATGCTGTTGAAAACCGCTCAGGCAAGATGGATGTCCCCATAAATAAAAAATAAAATAAAATGATATACAAATCACAAAATAGAAGATTAGAAAAAAAATGTAAAATGTTTTAGTATTTAGCTCTAATCGGGAAAAACCATCTAGGAAACACATTTGGCTAATCATTCTGATTCAGAGATTGTTTTTTCATGACATATTCTACTTTAACATAGTGGTAAATTTTCTTAAAAAATTCCAACATTTCATGAAAAATCTGAAAATTTTGAATTTTTATAACTTTGAAGCTCTCTGCTTGTAAGGAAAATAGACATTCAAAATAAATTATACATTGAGTCACATATATAATCTGTTTACTTTAGGTTTGTATCATAGGGAAGACATGTTTTTAAGACATCAGAGGGCTTCAAAGTTCAGCAGCAATTTTCCAATTGAAAAAAAACAGAATTTTTCAGGGACCAGTTCAGTTTGGTAGTGGATTTGAAGGGCCTTTATATTAGAAATACCCCATAAATTACCCCACTACAAAAACTGAACCCCTCAAAGTATTCAAAAGGACATTCAGAAAGTTAGTTAACCCTTTAGGCATTTCACAGGAATAGCAGCAAAGTGAAGGAGAAAATTCAAAATATTTTAGACCCACTATTGTAGACCCAGTTTTTTAATTTTTACAAGGGGGTAAAAGGAGAAAAAGCCCCCCAAAATGTGTACATCCACATATGAGGTATTTCCTTACTTTACAGAAATTGGGTTAAAGTGCTCTGTGGGTGCATAGAGGGCTCAGAATGGAAGGAGCGACAATGGGATTTTGGAGAGTGAATTTTGCTGAAATGGTTTCTGGGGGGCATGTCGCATTTAGGAAGCCCCTATGGTGCCATAACAGCACAAAAAAAAAGGGGCATATTATTTTGGAATCTACACCCCTCAAGAAACATAACAAGGAGTACAGTGAGCCTTAACACCCCAAAGGTTTTTGACGACTTTTGGTTAAAATTGGATGTGTTAATGAATATTTTTTTCACTAAAATGCAGTTTTTGTCCCAATTTTACAATTTTTACAAGGGGTAATAGGAGAAAATGCCCCCAAAAACGTGTAACCCCATACCTTCTGACTATGGAAATACCCCACGTGTGGATGTCAAGTGCTCAGATGAGAAGGGAGTTACATGTGGCTTTTGGAAAGCAACTTTTGCTGAAATGGTTTTGGGGCGGCATGTGGCATTTAAGAAGCCCCTATGGTGCCAGAACATAACAAGCAGTACAGTAAGCCTTAACTAACATGTGTTTGATAAATGTTCATTACAGTGGGATGTGAAATGGAAACATTTGATTTTTTACACTAAAATGCTGGGGTTACCCAAATTTTTCATTTTTTCAAGTGGTAACAGGAAAAAATGTCCCCCACAATTTGTAAATACATTTTTTTGAAGATAGGAAATACCTCATATTTGGATGTAAACTGCTCTGCGGGTGCAGACAAGGTCTCAGAAGAGCAGGAGCACCATTCTGCTTTTGGAGAATTTTGCTAGAATAGAGTCAGGGGCCTTGAGAGTTTACAGAGCTACCATGGTGCCAGAACAGAAATGCCATTATTGTGGAAACTAAACCCCTCAAGGAACGTAACAAAGGGTACAGTGAGTATTTACACCTCACAGGTGTTCTGAACAGTGGTCCGTAATATGACAAAATAGTTTTTTTTTCACCAAAATGGTGTTACCCCAAATATTTTATTTGCACAAGTGCTAATAGGAGAAAATGCCCCCCAAATGTTGTAACCCCATTGCCTCCGAGTAAGGAAATACCCAATTTGTGGACGTAAAATGCTGTGCGGGCACTCAACAGGGCTCAAGAGCTATGCTTGCATTTGAGGCATATGGCATATCAGTAGCTGACGGTTACATACATTCAGGGACAATAAAAGAAAGGAACACTCATATGTGACCCTGTTACAGACAGTACACCCCCTTAGGAAGGTGTATAGGAGGACTGGACATTTGGAATGGACGGGTGTTCCCCCAAGAATGGATGAAGTGTACTATGGGGAAAATGAAAATTGCAATTTTACTAAAGATAGACCAATTTTGTTCCGAGAATGATGACCCAGAGCATAGCCAAAAGTAAAAAATATGCCCACCTCAAACCCTATGCTCTGAATCATCATTCACGGCTGTCCCTAACCTGTTGTCTCAAATGTGCACCCCGCTCAGGTGGAGAGAGCTGCGCATTTGAGGCAACATAAAATTAAAACCAATTATAGTGACTTAGTGACCCATGACACATTTTTGGAACAAATACCTCCAGAGTTCTTATCAGGTTTTTTTTTTTATTTTTTTTTATTTATGAAAGTTTTTTTTTGGGCAATTTAGTGGTTTATGGGGTTAAAACTTGGAATGTACTCTGGACTTGGTACAATGGGGTCAAATTATGGGAAATTAAAATGAAAAGGTAAAATTTTGTACTCCATGGATGTGTGATACTCCCTGAAGCAATCCTTATCGCAGAGGCCCGGATGATCAGAGCAAGTGCCACATTGAGTAGTGGTGTACTTCTGTATCCCCCTCTTGTGACACACATTGCATTTTTTCTGGGATCGCCCCTTCTTTCCAGTTTTGGGGACCTCACCTCGAAGCTGCTGGCCTGGGACGATCCTGGCACCGATATTTCCAGTTCCTTAGGAAATCCGGCCTGCTCTTTCCCGGTCGCCAAAGATCAGGGCTTTAAGACGACTTCATGGAACTAGAGGAACGTCCCTGTGTTGCCAGCGTACTGGGACAGTACAAAAGAGTTGGACATGGCAACCTGTACCATTTTTTTTTTTTCACCATGCCCAGGTTTTCCGCATGGCGTTGTATGGCTTGAGGACTTGATCAGAGAGATCAACTCCCTTTAACGATTGTAGTCCAGAATATAATTTGGCTTGAGGACAGTTGTTGTGGTACCTCGCACAGGGACCGATGAGCTGCCATTACTATGAATTGTGGTCAGCATAAGGACATTCCTCTTATCCTAATACCTGACCAGCAACAGGTTTTCATGGGTAAGGGCACAGGACTCACCCTCTGGCATAGGTGTCTGGATAAAATTTTGAGGGAGGCCTCTCTGGTTCTTCTACACGGTCCCACAAGCAGATGCGGATCTATTGGCGAGGGATGTGAACAGAGGGATACTGGTATAAAAGTTATCCATGTACACGTGATAATCCTTTGCCAGCCGAGGGTGCACAAGGTCCAACACGAGTTTCCCTGCTAACACCCAGAGTGGGAGGACATTCTGGGGGTTCAATATGGGAATCCTGTCCCTCGTATACGCTAAACTTGCAAGTGTACCCTGAGGTACGCTCGTAAAGTTTGTAGAGTTTCACGCCATACCTTACCTGCTTAGTGGGAATGTACTGGCAGAAGAGGAGTCTCCCTTAAAACTGATAAGATATTCATCTACAGAGAGCTCCCTTAGGGGTACGTAGGCCTCCCAAAATTTGGCCCCAAAGTGATCTATGACCGGCCTTACTTTGTAAAGCCAGTCATAGAGAGGATCACCTTGGGGAGTGGGAACATGCTGCATTATCAGCGTAATGCATGCACATCTGTATGGCCTCAAACCATCCCTGTGTCATAGCCATACTGTAGATTGGGGTCTGGTAGAGGACGTGCCAGCTCCAGTATTGCCTGACAGTTTTTTTTTTTTTTTTTTTTTTTTACTAGGCCCATATGCAACAAGAGGCCTTAAAATGTCCTCATTTCAGCTGCATAGACAGCGTGCCATCCATTGGGCCTAGCCAAGAAGCGAATCTGGGTGGTGGGCGATGAACTGTTGGGCGTACAAGTAAATCTGCTCCACCATTAGATTCCCAAAGTTGTCACTGAAATAATAACTAAAAAAGTCTATTTCAGTGTATCCGGCTGTGTCAATCTGAATTTCTGAGTCACCAACAAATTCAAGAATCTGTGGCTGATACACCTCTGGGGGGTCTCCAGACAGGTTCACCGGTAGAGAGCTCCGGTAAGATTGACTGGGGGGGTCAGACTCCTCTTACGAGCGGCATGGACACTCGTACTAGTATCGGGCACTGAGTCACTACCATCAGCGCTAGATGATGAGGAGGACGAGGAAGACTACAGGACCTTCCTCATCCTCACTGGCAATTTCGGTGTCAGAGGCCAGTAAGGCATATGCCTCCTCCACCGAATATGCCCGGCGGGCCATCACTTGTTTTTTCTACGATGTCGTGGGGGGAGAAAGGTTTTGGGGTCAAGGGGATGGATGTGTGTGTGTGGGGGGGGGGGGGGGGGGGAAAGGCGGAGGAAGTGCTTGTGTGTGTGCATGGATGCAAACTATATAACAGTGTGTGATTATATATAACAGTGTGTGATTATATGTCACACACCGTTAAATTAGAACAACAACAAAAAAAAAACAGCTGTGGCCAAATACAAAAAAAAAAAAAAAAAGTAAAAAAGTGGCAAATCGCAGCACCCTGAAGCCCTAATAGGGCCCGGGTCACTCTAAAAATGTGTAGCGGACCCTTGGGACTTATTAGGGGGTCAAGGGGAGGGGATTTTTTTAATTTATTCATTATTATTATTTTCTTTTTAATAACAACCACCTACCTGTCTCTCACTAAATCTCTCCCAGCACTAAGGGTGGCAGGAGGCCACATTCTCTGCCCTGAGAGGCACAGATCCGGTCAGATGGGGGGTCCCTTGGCACCTTCTCTCATCTCGGCCCGCTGACTGAGGTAGGTGGGCTGGCAGAGCTGAGAGATCGTCCGACCAATAGCAGCTCTCCTGGGGAGGTAATATCACCACCACCTCCCCCTAGCAACAAAAGGTGATTGGTGGTATAGTACACCACCGATCACCTTCTGATTCTGGGTTCATCAGGTCACACGTCACCCGTATGACCGGAATGGCCGCAAATCGTTGGAATTATTTCAGCAGGCATCCCGTTCCTTTCACCACCCAGTTACCAGCGGTGAACGGAAAAGTCCAGGCCGTACAGGTACAGGTTAAGACCCAGGACATACCTGTACGCCCTGTGTCCTGGACAGGTAAGAACAATTGTGCTAACACAGCAATGTTTCACCAGGAAGGTGACAGAGGAAAATACAGCACACATCAAGATGAAGCCTTAAACTCACCTAGGTGCTTCTTCTACTACTTTCTGGTTACGTCTTTGAATGGAGCATTCTCTTTCATTTAGCCACAGTGCATTGCCATGGTTATCTGCTAGCACCTAAAATAAAAGAATGGAGAACCGTTAAGAAATTTAGATATATCAAAGTATTGATGAAGTGTAGATAAATATATACTACACATATAAAAACTAGAATACTATCAACAGAAAAAGACCACATGGTCCATCTAGTCTGCTCTTATATTTTATTTTCATTTTTATTTCAGGGCAGAGCTAGGTTTACCCCAGGCGTGAATAAATACCCTTAGTGCTGATTTACCAACCACATCTGCTGGAGGAAGTAAATAAAATAATATTTTCTAATATTGGTTTCTGATTCTCCCCTCTTCTCCAAACTAACTAACTTTTCAGATTGTGCTCCTTTGTTCTCATATTTCAATTCTTACAAAAACCCTTCCCTCCTGAACCTTATCCAACTCTTTGAAACCTTTAAATATGGCAATCATGCCCCCCTTTTCCTTCTTTCCTCCAGAATAGATTTGGTTCTGCAAGTCTCTCTAGAAATGTTTCATGCCTAAAGGGTGAATGTTGCTTAACACATTTTGCACAAGTCAACAGTATTTACGAATCTGAACTTTATAATATATAGCAAAATGTTTTCTCCTTCTGCCCACTCAACTTGAATTCACTATAATAGCTATAATGTCCTCCATGCTGCTGAGTGTACTATTAAGAGGTGGAAGAGCAGGATCCCCCTCCTTAATGCGTGTGTTGTGTATGGGAGACATAGTAAATCCACTAGCTTAGAGACAAATGAAAATTAGAGATAAAGCCTGCAAAGATGATATCTGGTGAAAATGCTATATATAAAGCCTATAATGACCAGAAATAGGCCTGAAGGGGAGGGGAAGCGCAGAGGCAGGCGATGGCACTTTAACAGCTTGGCTCTGTCTCCTTGACACTTTGAATGAGAAATTAAAAGAGATTTTATAAGTATGGCAACCACCATCAGCTTCAAGAAAAGTACAGTTTGCTTTTAAAAACTAACAGCTATCGAATGGTGTCTACAGCAAATACAGCAGACAGATTCCCATTTCTGTAGCAGTCTTTGGACCACTTCTATATACCTAGTATATTTTTTGTAGGTTAGATGTCCAGAAACTAACACAGTTAGGGAGATTTATCAAAACTTGTGCAGAAGAAAATTTACCAGTTCCCCATAACAACCAACCAGATTGCTTCTTTTATTTTTCCGAGGCCTTTTTTACCCCTTAACGATACAGGGCGTACAGGTACTTAAAGGACCCAGGGAGCATCTGCACGCCCGTGGGAATTCCGGTCGCCGCCGCTCACCGGGCAGGGACCGGACAGCGATGCCTGCTGAAATCATTAAGCAGACACCCTGTGCAAACCTCTGGAGGGGTCCTGAGACCCCCATGTCGGCGATCAGCGATCAATTCAGACTGCCATGTCGGCGATCAATTCAGATGGGTGATCTGCGTCCATTACGGGTCTCCAGTGAACTGGAAAAGTAGGGGGATCAGGGGTGAAACCGCTGATCCCCCTGAAGGGATAGGAGTGAGGTGGCAGCAGTGCAACTCCCAGAATGCACAAATAGCAAAGGGCTGTCTCTCCATGCTGGGAGTTGTAGTTGCATACCTCCAGCTGTTGCATAACTACATCTCCCAGCATGCCCTTTGGTGATCAGTACATGCTGGGAGTTCTAGTTTTGCAACAGCTGGAGGCCCATTGGTTAGAAAATATGGAGATAGGTAACAGAACCTAACACAAGGTTTTCCAACTAGTGTACCTCCAGCAGTTGCAAAGGTACAACTCCAAGCATGCACGGTCTGTCAGTGCATGCTGGGAGTTGCAGTTTTGCAACAGCTGGAGGTTTGCCCCCCCCCCCTTATGAATGTACAGAGTACATTTACACGGGCGGGTTTACAGTGAGTTTCCTGCTTCAAGTTTGAGCTGCGGCAAATTTTCGCAGCGCAAACTCCTAGCGGGAAACTCACCGTAAACCCACCTGTGTGAATGTTCCCTAAAAACACTACACTACAGTAACACAAAATAAAAGGTAAAACCCAACATATACACCCCTTACGCCCCCCAATAAAAAAGAAAAATGTATCGTACGGCAGTGTTTCCAAAATGGAGTTTCCAGCTGTTGCAAAACAACAACTCCCAGCATTTCTGGACAGCCACTGACTGTTCAGGCATGCTGGGAGTTTAGCAATAGCTGGAGGCACTCTGTTTGGGAATCACTGGCATAGAATACCCCAAATGCGCATGGCGCTCTCTTACTTTGGGGCCCTGTCATATTTGAAGGAAACAGTTTAGGGCCACATATGGGGTATTTCTATACTCGGGAGCAATTGCGTTACAAATTTTGGGTGGCTTTTTCTCCTTTTACCCCTTATGAAAAGGAAAAGTTGGGGTCTACACCAACCTGTTACTTTTTTTTTACACTAACATGCTGGTGTTGCCATATACTTTTCATTTTCACAAGAGGTAAAAGGAAAAAAAAGACCCCCAAAATTTGTAACGCAATTTCTCCTGAGTACGGAAATACCCCATATGTTGGCGTAAAATGCCCTGTGGACGCACAACATGGCTCAGGAGTGAGAGCGCACTATGTACTTTTGAGGCCTAAATTGGTGGTTTGCACAGGTGTGGCTGATTTTACAGTAGTTCTGACAAACGCAAAAAATGTATACCCACGTGTGACCCCATTTTGCAAACTACACCCCTCACGAAATGTAATAAGGGGTTCAGTGAGCATTTACACCCAACAGGTGGCTGACAGATTTTAGGAACAGTTGTCTGTGAAAACAAAAATGTTTTCATTTGCACAGCCCACTGTTCCAAAGATCTGTCAAATGCCAGTGGGGTGTAAATGCTCACTGCACCCCTTATTAAATTCTGTGAGGGGTGTAGTTTCCAAAATGGGGTCACATGTGGGGGGGTCCACTGTTCTGGCACCATGGGGGGCTTTGTAAACGCACACGGCCCTCGACTTCCATTCCAAACAAATTTTCTGTCCAAAAGCTCAATGGCGCTCCTTCTCTCCTGAGCATTGTAGTGTGCCAGCAGAGCACTTGACGCCACACATGGGGTATTTCCATACTCAGAAGAAATGGGGTTGCAAATTTTGGGGGGCATTTTCCCCTGGTATCGACGAAATTTTACCACTATGTTAAAGTAGAATATGTCATGAAAAAACAATCTAGGAATCAAATTCCTAAGTAGAAGCATCCCAAAGTTATTAATGCTTAAAGCAACAGTGGTCAGATGTGCAAAAAATGCTCCCGTCCTTAAAGCATACCCGTCAGAACAAACAAAAACATTTTTTTAAAATATATCACTCAGTACCTAATCCTGACCATGTAGATAAAATTTTTGTGTGTCGAGCACCTTTATTTATTTTTTTAGTACACTTAATTTAGCTCACTAGTCTAAATTCCTCTCAAAGGGAAGAGGCGTGGCCTCACTGTGCAGGTCTCCACCCCCTCATTCATGCTGTCTGCTCACATCTACCCTAACATTAGCAAAACTACAACTCCCAGCTTGTCCTCACTGACAGTAGCGGGACACAAGATGACAGTGGGAGGATTTTTCCTACAGCTGTGAGCCATGCGCTCACAGCTGTCAAAGGAAGTGTGTTCATGACATAGGTGATTATGCATGGACACAGCAGGACTAGTATGTGTCCAAGCAGGCAGGGGGTCAGTTGTTTGACTGGCTTTTTCAATATGAAATACTGAAAATTTTCCAATGAAAGCAATTGCAAAACCTATTGGTTTTGCATGCTTTACAACATATCAAAAGTTTTTGTATCTCACAGTGCCCATTTAAGGTGAAAATGGGCTGGATCCTTAAGGGGGTTAAGGACCAATGCCATTTTCACCTTAAGGACAAGAGCATTTTTTGCACATCTGACAACTGTCTACTTTAACATAGTGGTAAATTCACGTCAATACTTGCCTCATTTCATTGAAATCAAATTTCATGAAAAATTTAGAATTTTTTTTTATCTTTGAAGCTCTCTGCTTGTAAGGAAAATAGACATTCCAAATAAATGATATATTGATTCACATATACAATATGTCTACTTTATGTTTGCATCATAAAGTTACTTTTTGAACACATCAAAGGGCTTCAAAGTTCAGCATCAATTTTCTATTTTTCACAAATTTTTCAAAATCAGTTTTGAAGTGGATTTGAAGGGCATTCATATTAGAAATACCCCATAATTGACCCTATGAAAAAAACTGCACCCCTCTAAGTATTCAAAATGGCATTCAGTGTGTTAACCCTTTAGATGATTCATAGGAATGGCAGCAAAGTGAAGGAGAAAATTCAAAATCTTAATTTTTTTACACTTGCATGTTCTTGTAGACCCAGTTTTTGAATTTTTACAAGGGGTAAAAAAAGAAAAATCCCCCCAAAATTTGTAACCCAATTTCTCTCGAGTAAGGATGTAAAGTGCTCTGTGGGTGCACTAGAGGGCTCAGAAGGGAAGGAGCAACAATGGGATTTTGGAGAGTGAGTTTTTCTGAAGTGATTTTTGGGGGGCATGTCACATTTAGAAAGCCCCTATGGTGCCAGAACAGCAAAACAAAGTTTTGGAAACTACACCCTTCAAGGAACGTAACAAATGGTACAGTGAGCCTTAACACCCTACAGGTGTTTGACGACTTTTCGTTAAAGTTGGATGTGTAAATGAAAACAAAAAAAAGGGTTTTCACTAAAATGCTGGTTTTCCCCAAATTTGATGTTTTTACAAGGGGTAATAGGAGAAAATGCCCCCCCAAAATGCCCCCCCAAAATGCCCCCATCTCTTCTGAGTATGGAAATACCCCATATGTGGATGTAAAGTGCTCTGCGTGCGAACTAAAACACTCAGAAAAGAAGGCGCGCCATTGAGCTTTTGGAGAGAGAATTTGGTTGGAATAGAAGTCGGGGACCATGTGCGTTTACAAAGCCCCCATGGTGCCAGAACAGTGGACCTCCCACACACACACACACACACACACACACACACACACACACTATTTTGGAAACTACACCCCACTGGCATTTGAAAGATCTTTGGAACAATGGGCTGTGCAAATGAAAAATTACATTTTTCATTTTCACAGACCACTGTTCCAGAAATCTGCCAGACACCTGTGGGGCGTAAATGATCACTGTACCCCTTATTACATTACATGAGGGGTGTAGTTTCCAAAATGGGGGTCACATGTGGGGGGGGGGGTCCACTGTTCTGGCATCATGGGGGCTTTGTAAAGACACGTGGCCTTCAATATCGGACACTTTCTCTTTCCAAACGCCCAATGGCGCTCTTCTGAGCTTGCTCGCAGAGCACTTTAAATCCAAATATGTGGTATTTCCATACTCAGAAGAAATGGGGCTACAAACCTTGGGGGGAGGGGGGTTTCCAATTTGCCTAGGGTAACACCAGCATTTTAGTGGGAAAATAAATGTTTTCTTCATTTTCAACGAAAATTCATCAAACACCTGTGGGGTGTTAAGGCTCACTATACCTCTTGTTACGCTCCGTGAGGGGTGTAGTTTCCCAAATGGGGTCACATGTGGGTATTTATTGTTTTATGTTTATGTCAGAACCACTGTAATATCAGCCAACCCTGTGCAAATCCCCAATTTAGACCTCAAATATACATGGTGCGCTCTCACTTTTGAGCCATGTTGTGCATCCGCAGAGCACTTTGCGTCCACATATGGGGTATTTCCGTACTCAGGAGAAATTGCATTACAAATTTTGGGGGTCTTTTTTTCCTTTTACCACTTGTGAAAATTAAAAGTATGGGGCAACACCAGCATGTTAGTGTAAAAATGTACCTTTTCAGTAGGAGTAAAAGGAGAAAAAGCCACCAAAATGTGTAATGTAATTTCACTCGAGTACGGAATTACCCCATATGTGGCCCTAAACTGTTTCTTTGAAATATGACAGGGTTCCGAAGTGAGAGAGCACCATGCGCATTTGAGGCCTAAATTGGGGATTTGCATCTGCCACCAAAATACCCTAACGGCAGTGTTTCTCAAACATGGTGTCACCAGCTGTTGCAAAATTCCCAGCATGCCTTGAAAGTCAGTGGCTGTCTGGCACTACTGGGAGTTGTTGTTTTTCAACAGCTGGAGGCTACGTATTGGAAACAGTGCCGTACAAGGAGTTTTTTATTTTTAATGTGTGTGTGTGGGGGGGGGGGGGGGGGTGTCTGTGTAAGGGTGTGTATATGCAGTGTTTTACTTTTTATTTTGTAGTGTAATGTTTTTAGGGTACATTCCCACGGGCGGGGGTTCACAGTGAGTTTCTCGCTGGGAGTTTAAGCAGTGGCGGAAAATTTGCCGCATCTCAAACTTGCAGCAGAAAACTCGCTGTAAATCCCCACCCGTGTAAATGTACCCTGTACAATCACATTTGGGCAAAACTTCAGCTGTTGCATAACTAAAACTCCCAGCATACACTGACAGACCATACATGCTGGGAGTTTTAGTTATGCAACAGCTGGAGGCACACTGGTTGCGAAACACAGAGTCTGTTACTTAGTGTTTCACAACCAGCATGCCTCCAGCTGTTGCAAAACTAGAACTCCCAGCATGTACGGTCTCTCAGTGCATGCTGGAAGTTGTATTTGTTGCAACAGCCGGAGGCACACTGGTTGTGAAACACTGAGTTAGGCACAAACTCTGTTTCACAACCAGTGTGCCTTCAGCTGTTACAAAACTGCAACTCTCAGCATGCATTGACAGCCAAAGGGCATGCTGAGAGTTGTAGTTTTCAACAGCTGGAGGCACACTGCTACAACTCCCACCATACCCTTCGGCTGTCCGTGCATGCTGGGAGTTGTAGTTATGCAACAGCTGGATGCACACTTTTTCATAGAAAAAATGTGCGTCCAGCTGTTGCATAACTACAACTCCCAGAATGCACAGACTACCAAAAGGCATGCTGGGAGTTGTAGTTGGAACTCCAGCTGTTGCAAAACTACAACTCCTGCTTTATCCTTCCGCCTGCACTGCCGGGACCGCTGCCACCGCTCCTGTCCGCAGCTCTTGAGGAGACCCCGCTGGGCCAGGCAAAGGTCGGTCGTTCTGAATGATCAATCACGTGATCGTGCAGTGGCACACGTGCCACCTCACTCCTGCTGGGTAAGGGTGAATGGGGCTGTCACCCTTTTTTTTTCTCCAGGTTACCGGAGACCTGATAGACCCGGAGTCGCCGCAAATCGCCTGTCTGAATTGACTCAGGACCCCCACAGGGGTTTGCACGGGGTGCCTGCTTAATGATTTCAGCAGGCATCTTGGTTTGTTCCCTGCCCAGCAAGTGGCGGGGACTGGAATTTCCCCAGGTTTACAGGTACACCCTTGGTCCTTAAGTACCAGGACGTCAGGGCGTACCCATACGCCCGTGGTCCTTAAGGGGATAAAATTTTTTAAAAAAAGCAATCCGATTGGTTGCTATGGGCAACTGTTACACTTTTCCTCATCACAGGTTTTGATAAATCTCCCCCAGTATTCCAGTTGTGTTCTCACTAGAACTCTACACAGTGGGATCACAATCTTTTTCGGTGATAAATCTAGTTATGCAGCCAAGCACTCAACTTGCTTTCCCTACTGGCAGCACTGTTGAATCATTCTGAAGCGGTCAGAAATCACTATTCTTAAATCATTCTCTTCTGAAGTCTTAAAAGGGGTATTCTTTACTTACCTGCTCAGGCACTGCAGAGCACACAGCGCTAATGACTGAGAACCCCCCCCATGTATTGTGTATTCTAAAGCATTTTACCTGGGCATTAAAACAAACAATACAGCAGGAGATGCTCTTTGTCTCTTGCTTCATGTACACTGCAGCACTCTGCTGACAATCAACATCTAACAGTATATTGTAAAGAAATTGTACATTTTTTTTATAATAAAGTTGGATTACAAAATTACATGTGTTCATTAAAGCAATGTTTTAGGTTCAACAAGTTACTGGCGGTCAATTGTCAACCTAACTGGCCTGTCGTTTCTACTACTTTTCTTGTGGATCAGGAACATCTATTAGGGCTCATTCACACAAGCGGATTTATTTGTGGGTTTCCCGCTGCGTGTTTGAAAGGGGACAGGCTTTCCTCGGCTGTCCGCAACAGATTTTTGGCTGGCTATTTTGCTGCAAATTTCCCTACCAGTTTAAGTCAATTGGAAGGAAATTCAGCAGCAGACTGTCTGCAGCAAAATAAGGACATGTGAACGCACCCCTAGAAAAGACTGGGAATACAGATCAGTCAGGCATTTAGCAATCACAGATTGGAGATCTTAACAACTCTGGGGTGGATACCATCTGGACCAATCATCTTATTTAAAGAGAAGCTCGCACCATCTGTATTTTTTTTCTGTCCCTACCTATTGCTAGTCTATCCCTAACCCCTTCCCTGTCTTTAAAAAAAAAAAAAAAAATTCTACCTTACAAATGGCTCATCTTCTGCTCGTATGTGTACCTCTGGTGGAAGCAGACTTCCCCAGCAGGCACGACGTCACTGACGCCTGCTGGGTGCCGACTTCCGCCCTCACCTCATCTATGCTGTGCTCCTGTCGGGATAGATCAGCTGCCAATAGCACGGCAGGCTGCTCCCGGGTCTCCTCCTCCCTGTTTAGCAGTGTAGTGTTATCCATGGAGGAGGAGTATAGGAGCATCGCCCACTTGCCATGCTCACTGCCAAAACCTGGGACCGAAGCAAAGTACGGGTAAGTGAAATAAGACCTCACTTACCTGTACAGGACATGTACAGTCCTGGAGCATCAGCGCAGCACTGAGATTCATTGCTGCTCTGCCTCCAGACTGTACATGCAGCCAATGAGGTAGCTGCGAGGCCAGGCCACCAATAAGCACAGACCCTGCGTTCACAGCGCTCGCTCCCGCCTGTCTGATTGACAGGCAGGGAGCGAGTGCAGGCTGACTGAATTAGGACCGATTGCCAGGGCGGCATCGGTCCTAATTCAGTCATGACGTCACGGCAGGGAGATCCCTAGTGGCCGGTTTTCAAATGTAAAATTCATAATTTTTTTTTTTTTAAATCAAAATAGTGAATCTATATTAGAGATATGTTGTAGTACATATCTACTACAACATAACATTAAAAAAAAAAAAAGTTGGTGACAGTGCCGCTGAAAATAATGGTGCTAAACCCTTACAAATAGATATTATGTATAACCAAACTAACTATGATTTTAGAAGCCCCTTTCTGAAAAAAACTGATCAAAAGTAATAATTTAAATTGGCAGAAACAGCCTTATCCATATAAATTTTTCCATTTCTACTATTGGAATTCCAGTTTTTCTTCCTCATTTTCTTTCCTCATATCTACAGGTTTTATCCTCCTCAAATAGGCACGGTTATAAAAAAACAAACATAAAACTTTTGATACATAATATGTCGTAGAGTTTCAGACCCGGATCGATTACAGGAACGTGCCTTAAAAAGTGCGTTCTCTCCTGGTTCTATGCCATCCAGGTCTCTAGCATAAAGCAGAGAGAGGAGGGTGGCTGTCTGCTTCTCTTCCTGCCATTATCATCAGTCACGGTCTGAACACTCAGGTCCAGACCAATAAAAACTTTTGACATATAGGGCGTGTCAAAAGTTTGTTTATTTTTTATTTACAGTTCAACAAATTTGGCCATTTCTTCCTCTTTTGAGGCTTTAATTATATTTATAATAGTAATTTTCCAATCATTTTTACACCCCACTGTTAGCTACACTTCCAGCGTCTGTATACCTCCTCAGTAGGCTTTTTTTGTTGGCTTTTTTTCTTTATGGGTCCAAAGCATGGAATTTACAAGTCAGCTTTTGCAAGTTGTGTTTTTTTTTTAGTAGCTGCTTAAAAATAAGCAGGACATCACATTCACATTTCTAAGATATTAGGTTAGAACAATTAATTGGGGGAAACATCTTCTAATCTGTGGTATTATAGTCTGTGTATAGTATACATATTAAAGTAGACAAACATAGGACTTGTATTAGGCTGGGTTCACACTACGTTTTGTCCCATACGGGAGCGCATACGGCAGGGGGGAGCTAAAAGCTCGCGCTCCCGTATGTTACCGTATGGGCTCCCGTATGTCATTCATTTCAATGAGCCGACCGGAGTGAAACGTTCGGTCCGGTCGGCTCATTTTTGCGCCGTATGCGCTTTTACAACCGGACCTAAAACCGTGGTTGACCACAGTTTTAGGTCCGGTTGTAAAAGCGCATACGGCGCAAAAATGAGCCGACCGGACCGAACGTTTCACTCCGGTCGGCTCATTGAAATGAATGACATACGGGAACGCATACGGTCACATACGGGAGCGCGAGGTTTTAGCTCCCCCCTGCCGTATGCGCTCCCGTATGGGACAAAACGTAGTGTGAACCCAGCCTTAGCTGCAGAAACTGTAGATGGGATATTTAGTACTTACTTGGATTTCTATATGACGGGGGTTGTCAATGAATTTTTCTATTAGCAAGCGATCATCTCCAAAACTTGATGCTGCTTCTTGAGATGAAAACCTAAACCCATCCCTAAAGTTGTGAAACAAAAACCATGCAGAAAAAATGTATGAGGAACACTGTAAATCATTATATATTCTTTTTACTATTACAAGCTTTAAATTAAGGTTTCTACAAATATAATCCAGATGGATTAACTACCCCATCACACCAAGCAACATTAGAAAATGTATAAAACTTATGAAAAAAAAACAAACACTGTTCGAACTTAGCAGTGTTAGGCTGGGTTCACACTCCGTTTTTCAACTACGGTTCCCGCAAAAAACGGATGGAACTGTATGGGAAAAAGTAAACCGTATGTGTTTTTAAACAGTATACTGTTTTTAAAAGTGCATACAGTTCCGTCAGTTTTTATAGGAAAAAAACACATGTTTTTTAAAATTGTCCATTTTTAATGGGAGGGGTCTTGGGTGGGGACTTTAGGATTCAAATGCGCATGTGCAAAGTAAAAACGTATACGTTTTTCCCGTATGGAACCGTATACATGTGTGTTTCCCATTGACGTCAATGTTAAAAAAAAAATTTATGCAGTTGCAGTACGGTTTTTAAACTGGAGTCAAAACCGTGGTTGACCACGATTTTGTCTCCGGTTAAAAAACCGTACTGTAACCGCATACGTTTTTTTAACATGGACGTCAATGGGAAACGCACATGTATACGGTTCCATACGGGAAAAACGTATACGTTTTTAAATTGCACATGCGCATTTGAATCCTAAAGTCCCCACCCAAGACCCTTCACATTAAAAATGGACAAAATTTTCAAAAATGTATGGTTTTTTTTCTATAAAAACGGACAGAACAGTAAGCACTTTTAAAAACAGTATACTGTTTAAAAACGCATACAGTTTACTTTTTCCCATACTGTTCCATCCGTTTTTTCCCATACGGTTTTTGAAAGAAAACGTATGCGGGAACCGTAGTTGAAAAACGTAGTGTGAACCCAGCCTTACATTAATCACTACTTGACTCCATGTTCTCCAAGGAAAAGGAACATCACTGCACACAGAACAAAATGGCAATTTGTGTGCCGCAGGGATTCAGATAGACACTGAAATGGTTGCAAATGTAACAAAAAAAATCTCAATTTGCTACTAATTTTTAAGCAAATGCTGCAGTCAATCAGTCTACAGTCTAGTCTAGTGTAAATGGTGTGGCCAGTCAGTTAATCTAATGTATATTATATTGTTCAGTCCTTCAGTCTATAATCTGCAAGGGTATGTTTACAATACTGAACTGAATGAGGAAAATGTCCATAATAAGACCATCTTTGGATCCAATATCTTTCTGATCTATGGTAAATGGAGCAGAAAGGATAAGAATCAGCACTTATCTCTGTGGCAAGTTGCCCAAAATCAAAGTCCCTTTGACTTATGGACTTTTACTACTGGATTCCAGCTGAAGATTGAACTTAACCTTCTGCTGAAACTTGAATCCTTATCAGAAAACCTATTGAAGTTAATGGTAGGGTGATGCAAGGTGGGAGCTCTGCAGAATTCCTAGTGGATTCTGCCTTAAACAAGCCCTAACAGTCGCGGATAGCTAGTCCAGTCTACTGTAAACATTGTTACTGATTACAGACATTTGATAAGCACAATTCATTTTCTGCATTCAAAGTGCAGTAAAAGGAACTGCATTATGTAATTTCTCAAAACGTATCAATATATCAGATGAATCTCTACTATTCACTCTTAAAACACTAAATTATGATACACTGGGCTAGAGTATTAGGTCACAGACTAGAGTGGCCAAGTTGCACAAAATAGACTTAAAAGGCAAGATTGATTGCCCTCTCTTGCACTGCAGCCTATTGCTGTAGCTCAGTGAGGAGGTGAAACCAGCATCAAGGACCCCTCTCTTCACATTTTATTATGATCGTTAGTACCTGAGAGAGTGGTCCCTTTTGGACCAATCTACAGTTGTCCCCTGAGGAACCCCACATTGTTATGGCTTGTATCCATCCAAATAATAAGGGGGAAACGCGTCGGGAAACTTGTGTGACAATACATTGGAATTATGTTTCATATTGCAGAAATTGATGTATTTGCCAGGACTAGCCAGGTGAGGGTCGGTCTATGGGCCTTTCATTCTTCACCTTGTTACGCCATGCTTTATTTCCCGATAGTGTCAGAAACTGGTCTAGTAATAAGTCCTTAAAGGCTGTTACACCCCCTCCCATAGACTAAGTAAAAAAAATGATGGGCACCGCTATTATATTCAATGTGGGTGCAAATGTGGTTGCCAAAACATAAGTAATACAAGGAAAAAGGAAAAGCTGGCAACCCAAGTAAATGCACACCAACACCTCTATATATGCAACTTAATACATTTTTATTTTTCTGGAAAAAAGGGGGGGGGGGGGGGGGAGTACAAACACCATTAAAACCACTTAAAAACATGCATAAGAATACATAGAGCATAGGAATGTATTTCTATCTCTACCCCCTGACTCACACTGAATAGCGAACTGGGTGAATACTATACCTATACTCTATGTATTCTTATGCATGTTTTTAAGTGGTTTTAATGGTGTTTGTACCCCCCCTTTTTCCATACAAAATAAAAATGTATTAAGTTGCACATATAGAGATGTTGGTGTGCATTTACTTGGGTTGCCAGCTTTTACTTTTCCCCTCCCATAGACTTGCATTGAGGGGGCGGGGCGTGATGTCACGAAGGGGCGGAGTTGTGATATCACAATAATCTGTCCCCGTGGTCGGGAGGCAAAAGACTGTGAACCTCCAGAGCTTCTGGCAGTACTTACAGGTGGGCGCTGCATGCTAGATTGTGGGGGTCCCCAGCAGCGATTAGACTTCTTATCCCCTATCCTCTGGATAGGGGATAAGATGTCTTGGGGGCAGAGTACCCCTTTAAAAGAACTATCATGCAGGATAATTTATCCCTTATCCAAAGGGTATTTCTGGCTCTCCCATAGACCTACATGGAGGGGGTGTGCTGGCCTCAGCTTTGTGCAGGGGCCGACATGCTCCGTTCTCGGGGACTGCCATGGTGCTGTGAAGGAGATCAACAAGGGGGTCCCAACGATCAGATACACCGCAATCAGACACTTATCTACTATCCAAAGGATAGGGGATAAGTTGTTCTGCGTGACAGTTTTCCCTTAATTTATTTTTTACTAAAATTTTAAGGTTATGGACACCTTTGAATTATTTTTTTTTGTTCTTGATTTGCATTTCTTATTATAGTACAAAAACACTTTCTCAATAGATTAAACATTTTGGTTTTGGTTTCTGTTGTTTAACCTGTTATGCCCTGTTATCAGAGAAGCCTCTGACCAGTTTGTCATCAGCCTTTATAATCTCTCGAACAAACTTTTAGGGCACATTCACACGTGCATATTTGTGCCGCAGATCTGCAGCAGCAGATTTTGCTACCCATTGAAGTCAGTGGGCAGCAACATTTGTAGCAGTAAATCTACAGCAGAAATACGCATGTGTGAATGTACCCTTAAGCTGTAATATGACCAAAGTACAGGTCCATTTTAATTTAGTCATAAATCAGCTGAGCTATACCTTTCAGAGAAGAAAAAAAGCTGATAACAAACCCCTCAGAAAATAGCAGAAAAGTAAAATATTTCTTTAAAAAAGAGAATTAAACTATTGAGAATTTTATTTTGTTATAAGACATTTTGTAATAAGAAAAAAAAAAAAACATTTTCATTTAAAAAGGTGTCCATAGCCTTTAAAGGCTTGTTTAATTTCATGGTCCAACTGTTTTCGTAACGTAACAATTGCATACCATACTAATAAGTTGATTCAACAGTTTCTCTTTTGACACATTGATCGAATTGTATTATCCTTATACATTTTTTATGTCATATGCAAAATTCAATAGAACTTGGAAGTTACATTGTTTCATTCTCCTAACAGGGTATATAAATGTCAAAGATGGGTCCACTGCTTTGGACCCTCTCTAAGAGTCAGGATATAGACCTGTTCTACAAAAAGAAACTTCCAATCTGGCATACTTAGGTTATGTCCACACATTGGCATGTATGCATGGAAAATCTTCATGCCGACATTCTGAAGACCGCGGGCGCCGGCATAACATGCCGGCGCTAAGACCACACGGAAATGCCCGTCTCATAGATGGCTATGCATCCCGTGTGGAATCTGCAGAAAGGATGGGCAGGTTAATTTTTCTTTCTGCAGACACAGAAACATCTGGCATGGAAATTCTGCCATGTGCTGTTGTGGAATCTATGTGTGGAATTCCAATGCGGAATTCTAATTCAAAATAAATTTTATTGAAAACACTTCAAAAACAGTACACAAAATTAATGTAAAAAGTAACCGAGGAACACGTTGGGGGCCAGGAGAGGCCCAAAGGGCATAACAACAGAATTATCATAATTAGACAGTACAGCCATTGTGCGGTGCATTCCACTTAGAGGAATGAAGAAAGCAGCGGAATCGCCAATGCGGAATTCTGCAAGGAATTAGAGACGTGTGAACATGTATTACATGGATGACAAACCATGGGTATGGTGTCCATGTAATGCTACATCTCCCCAACAGAAGTAATGGCTTTCCATAACAAATTCCAATGCTTGCCTTTGTTGCTGCAGGGTGGTCCTTCAGCTCCCATATAAAATGGTCTATCTATGGTGAGAATGATTTGCTGCAGATTTTCAGTACGCAAAATTTGCATGGCTAATCTGTAGCACATTACAATACCAGAAAAGTAAATGAAATAATCTGCACACAGTGGAAATTTTCTTCACAGAAATCAATAAACGGTGCAAATTTTTTAATCTGAAGCATGTCAATTTATGATGAAGTAGTTTTCTCAGATTTCCCTATTGAAATCGAATAAGAAAGGTAAAACTGGCAGCATATCTGCAACAAAATGTGTGTGGATATTGTGCAGTTTTCTGCAGCACCTGAGTCTATTGCGCTTTTACCGGTTATGTCCCACAAACTTTGTCTATTATAACAAAATGTACATTTGACAATTTGTATTCTATTAATTGTTACTTTTTTGTCCTGCCACTAAAAACTTTATCAATTACACAAAGCTGTGACTATTAAAGACTACTAACAAACTTTTGCTTGATCCTACATAATACTGTCCCCTCATTTTCCTCCTCTATGATGCTTTTTTTCCCCCAAAAATAGTGTGTATTAGTATAAAAGTAGACATGCATGCACACATTTTTTTCCCTACCTATTGAAGTGGAAGTATTATGGTATCAAGATGGGTTATCAAGCTTGGGTTCATTTCATTTGGAGAAAAGCTGTGTCAGGAGCGATTTGATCATAATGTACAAATATATGAACGGACAGTACAGAGATCTTTCTAGTGATCTTTTTATACCTAGGCCGATAAGCGATAACCATGACAAGGGGGCATCCTCTAAGTCTAACAAAAAGAAGGTTTCACCATCATCACAGACAGATTTTTTACTGTAAGAACATTGAGACTATGGAACTCTCTGCCACATGATGTTGTGATGTCTGGCTCAAACAAATGGGGGCATGGATGTTTCTGCAAAAAATATAGCATTACATGCTAGATTTATAAGGATAAAACTTCTTCTTTATTCTTATTGGAGCAGGGGGGAAAAATATGTCTTTCCTCTGGATCAACACAGTAGGGTTTTAGGTTGAACTTGATTGACTTTCTTTTTTAACCTTACAAACCATGTTAGTCTATCGGGGGGAGCCACAATTTCTTGGGAAAAAGGGTGAAAGAGACGTCATGTGGGTATGATGTTTTATATTTGCCTACTGACTCCCAGCTAACATCTGACCGCAGTGGTTTTGAACAAAAAAAAAAAAATAATAAAATAATAATTACATGTATGATTTTTAAGGGCATTTTCTTGTTACAAAAAAGCTAGAATGGGATTTATCATCCCTGTGTCTAGTGTATTTGTCATACAATCACAATTTCATTTTGCACAAACTTTTATTTTGCTACCAACCTGCCTGAAAAAATGCTGGCCTGAGCTTGGCCAAGAACGTACACCTGCAATCAGGAGTAAATTGTAGCAAAAATAAATGCCAGCTCCAAGCTGGTGTACATTTCAGTAACTGGGTATTATTAACCCCTTAAGGACCCGGGCTTTTTCCATTTTTTCATTTTCAATTTTTCCTCCTTAACTTTAAAAAATCATAACTCTTTAAAATTTTCACCTAAAATTCTATATGATGGCTTATTTTTTGCGTCACTAATTTTACTTTGTAATGACATTAGTAATTTTACCCAAAAATCTACGGTGAAACGGGAAAAAAAATCAATGTGCGACAAAATTGATGAAAAAACACTATTTTGTAAGTTTTAAGGGGCTTCCGTTTTTACGCAGTACATTTTTCGGCAAAAATGATACCATACCTTTATTCTGTAGGTCCATACGGTTAAAATGATACCCTACTTGTATAGGTTTGATTTTGTATCACTTCAGAAAAAAATCATGAATACATGCAGGAAAATGTATACGTTTAAAATGGTCATCTTCTGACCCCTATAACTTTTTTATTTTTCTGTGTTCAGGGCGCTATGAGGGCTCATTTTTTGTGCCGTGATCTGAAGTTTTTAGCGGTTCCATTTTTGTTCTGATCAAACTTTTTGATCACTTCTTATTCACTTTTTTGTGGTATAAAAAGTGATCAAAAATGCGCTATTTTGGACTTTTGAATTTTTTTGCGCGTATACCATTGAACGTGCGGTTTAAAAAGCGGCATATTTTTATAATTTGGACATTTCCGCACGTGGCAATACCACATATGTTTATTTTTATTTACACTGTTTTTTTTATTCTTGGAAATGTCGGGTGATTCAAACTTTTATTAGGGGAATGGATAATTGAAAGGGTTAATGATTTTTTTACACTTTTAATGCAATATTATAGCTCCTATAGGGGGCTATAACATTGCATTAACTGATCTTTAACACTGATTCATCTCCATAGGAATGGATCAATCAGTGCTTTCGGCGATTGAATGCTCAAGCCTGGATCTCAGGCTTGAAGCATTCAATCGGACTGCAGGAAGGAAGGTAAGAGACCTTCCTCCTGTGCTACAGCTGTTCGGGATGCCGCGATTATACCGCGGCGATCTCGAACAGCTCCCTGAGCTAACCGGCACTTTTTACTTTCACTTTTAGCCGCGTGGCTCAGCTTTGAGCGCACGGCTAAAGGGTTATTAGCGCGCGGCACCGCGATTAGTGCCGCGCGCTATTAGAGGCGCGTCCCGGCTTCACTTTGACGCCGGGCCCGCCGCGAAATGATGCGGGGGCACCGTGTGACCCCGCGTTATATCGCAGGACCGGGACCCAGGACGTACTCATACGTCCTGGGTCCTTAAGAGGTTAAAGACAATCATGATTAAATCCCATGTGTCTTTTTCCAGCCTAAGAAAAATGAAGACTTTGCCTAAAAGCTAGAGGACAATTTCCAATAAGGATCTTGACCTGCAACCCTCCAGAAAAATTAGGATGTCAGACTATTCTGTTCGAAAACCAAGATAAGATAAATGCTTATATCTCTGGATATATAGGTCCGAGACACATAAAAATGATATGCACATGATCAGGATTGGGTCCTGAGTAACTTTTTTTTCTTTTTTTTGCACTATGACAGGTACAATTTAATAGAAGAGCAGTGACAGAGTCAAACCACACTGAAAAAAAAATCAAGGTTTTAGATTTCAGGAAAACAAACTTTTATAAAAATGAGACTAGTGGTAAAGGAGTCCCTATCAGACGGACTGTTTCAATGGAGTCCAGGAGAAATTGGACTACTTAACCCCTTAAGGATGGAGGGTTTTTCAGTTTTTGCGTTTTCGTTTTTTCCTTATCACTTTCTAAAAATAATAACACTCAATTTTGCACCTAAAAATCCATATGATACACAGTAAATTTTTCGGTAAAAATGACACATTATCTTTATTCTGTAGGTCCATACAGTTTAAATGATACCCTACTTATATAGGTTTGATTTTGTATTACTTATGAAAAAAATATTAACTACATGCAGGAAAATTATACATTTAAAATTGTCCTATTCTGACAACTACAACTTTTTTGTTTCTCCATGAACGGGGCGGTATGAGGGCTCATTTTTTACGCCGTGATCTGAAGTTTTTATCAGTAAGATTTTTGTGTTTCGATCTGACTTTTTGATTGCTTTTTATTAATTTTTTTATGGTATAAAAAGTGACCAAAAATACGCTATTTTGGACTTAGGAATTTATTTGCGCATATGCCATTGACCGTGCAGTTTAATTAACGATAAATTTTTATAGTTCGGACATTTACGCATGCGGTGATACCACATATGTTATGTTTTTTTTTTTTATTGGGAAAAAGGGGGTGATTCAAACTTTTATTAGGGAAGGGGTTAAATGATCTTCATTCACTTTTTTTTCCCTTTTTTTTTGCAATGTTATAGACCCCATAGGGGACTATAACATGCAGTACATTGATTCAATACACTGATCACTGCCATTGCATTCAATGGCAGGGATCAATGTTATAGGCAGTTGATTGCTCAAGCCTGGATTTCAGGCTTGGATCAATCAATCGCCGTTCGGACACGAAAGAGGCAGGTAAGGGGCCGCGTCTAAAGAGTTAATGCCGGACATCAGCCCGATCAGCGATGTCCGGCATTAGCCACAGGTCCTGGTTGCTTATAGCAACTGGGACCCACCCGGTATGATGCACGCTCACCTGCTGAGTGCACTTCAAACCTCAGGAGACTCTTAGGGACGTTCATAAATGTCATAAATAAATATGCGTTAAGGGGTTAAAAGTTACATTATTGAAGGCAGTAGATAATTGTGTTAGGCTTGTTCGTAAAAGCAAAAAAAGGAAGAGACCATTTGTGGTACCCTGCAGAAGTGGCTAAAACCATAAAAAAACATGATAATGAAGATAGGGAAAAGTAAAAGATTAGGCAGAAAGAGGCCAAGCATGTTACAAAATCTTCTAAAGCACAGACAGAAACTAGCTCATTCAGTGAAAAAAGGAGATAAGACATTCTTCAGATCCATAAATGGAAAAAAAAAAGAAAGGAAATAAAAAAAAGAAATAACTAAATTAAAAACAGAGGAAGGAAGGTATGTAGAAGAGAATTAAGGACTAGCCAACTGCCTCAATCAACACCTCTGTTCAGTTTTTACAGAAGAAATTTAAGGACCTCAGCTAGAGAAGACTAAAGAATCTTTTGACGCATTTGCCTTTACAGAGTAAGAGGTTCTGAGTCAGCTATCTAAAGACAAATATGTCACAGGGGCCTGATGGGATAGACCCAAAGTTATTAGTAACATAGTAACATAGTTCATAAGGTTGAAAAAAGACCAGAGTCCATCACGTTCAACCTATATCCCTAATGAGTCTCTACTGCTTAACGATGTAGAGCTTAATGATGTACTAGCAAAACCATTAACAGATTTATTTAAAGGGGTTCTTTGGTGCTTACACATCTTTTCCCCTATCCAAAGGATAGGGGATAAGATGCCTGATCGTGGGAGTCCCGCCCAGGATCATGCACGTGGCACCCCGTTTGTAATCAGTCCCCGGAGCGTGTTCGTCACGCCTCCGCCCCCATGTGACGTCATGCTCCGCCCCTCAATGCAAGCCTATGGGAGGGGGCGTGACAGCTATCATGCCCCCTCCTGTAGGCTTGCATTGAGGGGCGGAGCGTGACATCACACGCCGCCGGCCCGGTGGTCACCTGTAATCAGACCCGGAGCGAACACGCTCAGGGGACTGATTACAAATGGGGTGTCGCGTGCATGATACGGGGGGTCCCCAGCGGCGGGACTCCCGCGATCAGGCATCTTATCCCCTATCCTTTGGATAGGGGGAAAAGATGTGTAAGCACCGGAGAACCCCTTTAACCAATCACTGGTAACAGGAGTTGTCCCAAAAGATTGGAAATTAGCAAATGTTGTCCCCATTTATAAGAAAGGGAGTAGAGAAGAATTAGGCAACTATAAGCCAGTAAGCCTGACATAGATAGTGGGGAAATTAATGGAAATCCTATCTAAAATCCCATGGATTGCAAGATGAAAAACAATATGGGTTTACTTAACCCCTTAAGGACCAAGGACGTACCGGTACGTCCTTGGTCCTGCTCTTCTGATATAACGCGGGGTTACACAGTAACCCCGCGTCATATCATGGCGGGCCCGGCGTCATAGTGAAGCCGGGACCCGCCTCTAATAGCGCGCAGCGCCGATCGCGGCACCGCGCGCTATTAACCCTTTAGCTGCGCGCTCAGAGCTGAGCCGCGCGGCTAAAAGTGAAAGTGAAAGTTCCCGACTAGCTCAGTCGAGCTGTTCGGGATAGCCGCGGCTAATCGCGGCATCCCGAACAGCTGACAGGACAGCGGGAGGGCCCCTTCCTGCCTCCTCGCTGTCCGATCGCCGAATGACTGCTCAGTGCCTGAGATCCAGGCATGAGCAGTCATGCGGCAGAATCGTTGATCACTGGTTTCTTATGAGAAACCAGTGATCAACATAGAAGATCAGTGTGTGCAGTGTTATAGGTCCCTATGGGACCTATAACACTGCAAAAAAAAAGTGAAAAAAAAAAAGTGAATAAAGATCATTTAACTCCTCCCCTATTAAAAGTTTGAATCACCCCCCTTTTCCAATAAAAAAAAAACACAGTGTAAATAAAAATAAAAATAAACATATGTGGTATCACCGCGTGCGGAAATGTCCGAATTATAAAAATATATCATTAATTAAACCGCTCGGTCAATGGCGTGCGCGCAAAAAAATTCTAAAGTCCAAAATAGTGCATTTTTGGTCACTTTTTATATCATTTAAAAATGAATAAAAAGTGATCAATAAGTCCTATCAATGCAAAAATGGTACGGTTAAAAACTTCAGATCACGGCGCAAAAAATGAGCCCTCATACCGCCCCATACACGGAAAAATAAAAAAGTTATAGGGGTCAGAAGATGACAATTTTAAACGTATTAATTTTCCTGCATGTAGTTATGATTTTTTCCAGAAGTCCGACAAAATCAAACCTATATACGGTAAGTAGGGTATCATTTTAATCGTATGGACCTACAGAATACATATCAGGTGTCATTTTTACTGAAAAATGTACTACGTAGAAACGGAAGCCCCCAAAAGTTACAAAACAGCGTTTTTTTTTCAATTTTGTCGCACAATGATTTTTTTTCCCGCTTCACCATAGATTTTTGGGCAAAATGACTGACGTCATTACAAAGTAGAATTGGTGGCGCAAAAAATAAGCCATCATATGGATTTTTAGGTGTAAATTTGAAAGAGTTATGATTTTTTAAAGGCAAGGAGCAAAAAACGAAAATGCAAAAACGGAAAAACCTCCGGTCCTTAAGGGGTTAAGGAAGATCATGTCAAACCAATCTTAATTGATTTTTTTTTTGATTGGGTGACTAAAATAATAGATGGCAGAGGTGCTGTAGACATCGCTTATCTAGATTTTAGTAAGGCTTTTGACACTGTCCCACATAGAAGACTTATCAATAAACTGCAGTCATTGAGCTTGGACTCCCATATGTTGAATGGATTAGGCAGTGGCTGAAGGACAGAAAACAGAGGTTGTAGTCAATGGAGTATATTCAGATCAAGGTCTTATCAGTGATATAATGAACGCTAGCATAACCCGCTTTTTGCTGATGACACAAAAATATGTAACAGGGTTGATGTTCCTGGAGGAATAAGCCAAATGGAAAGGATGTGGGTAAACTAGAGGAATGGTCAGAACTCTGGCAACTAAAGTTTACCGTGGATAAGTGCAAAATAATGCACCTGGGACATAAAAACCCAAGGACAGAGTATAGGCCATGTGATACGGTCCTAACCTCAGTATCTGAGGAAAGATTTAAAAGGTAGGTAAGAAACTTAAGAAGACTTAAAAGGTAGGAAAACAATGTAATAGAGCAGCAGGAAATACTAGCAGAATGCTTGGGTCTATAGGGAGAGGTATTAGTAGAAAGAGGGAAGTGCTCATGCCGCTGTACAGAGCAAATTGTGAGACCTCACTTGGAGTATTGTGCGCAGTACTGGAGGCTGTATCTCCAGAAGGATATAGATATTTTTTGGAGAGAGTTCAAAGAAGAGCTACTAAACTAGTATATGGATTGCAGTATAAAACTTTCCAGGAAATGTTAAAGGAACTTAACATGTTATAGCTTGGAATAATGATGAGACAGGGGATATGATAGAAATGTTTAAATACATAAAGAGACTCAGTACAGTAAAAGAGGAGAGCATTTTTAAAAGAGGAAAAACTACCACAAGAGCACAGTTTGAAACTAGAGGGGCAAAGATTTAAAAGTAATATGAGGGAGTAGTGGATGCATGGAATAGCCTTTCTGCAGAAGTGGTAACTGCAAGTACAGTGAAGGAGTTTAAGCATGCATGGGATAGGCATAAGGCTATTATTCATATAAGATAGGGCCAGGGACTATTGATAGTATTCAGAATAATGGGCAGACTAGATGGGCCAAATGGTTATATGCCCACACCTTCTATGTTTCTATGTAATAGCACCAAAAGGCTGAAAAGGCCTTCTAGTGAACAAAATCCTAGTGAACACTGGACCAAATGATGGTATCTGAAATAAAAATCATGCCTATTTCATTTCAACAGAATATGAGTAAAAGTCTCGAGTATATTGGAAAAAACAATCATAAAACCACATTCACATAACCTCCTTCCTTTCCCCTGAGTGTTCTACCAGTGCTTTTATCATGAACGTAAACCACCAGACTAGGCATTGACCGCACTGTTAGCAGTTTATGCACTGAAGCATGTGTCTATTGATAACCCACTAAGGGATTCCTTATTTTACAAAAAATCAATCTGTCTAATTAGGTAATCTTTCCATCAGGTTGAGATATTATTAATACACAAGGAAGTATTAGCAACAACTGGATACACATTGTAGTTCTATCCCCTAACTCGACACCTACCAGTTTTAAGAGATGTTCTTATTATATACCAAATCACTGATGATAAGCAGCTATAAAGTGCAGCATAACTTTAAACACATTTCTGGGTTAAGCATGGAAATCTGCAGTACAAATTACCTATGCTTTTGCCACTTAAAACCGATAAATGTTACCATCTTAGGCTGGGTTCACACCACGTTTTCTTAAATACGGTTCCCGTATACGGTTTGGAGGAGGGGGCGGGGCTTAATCGCGGCGCCCGCACTCAGCCGAATTCGGGAACCGTTTTCGGCCGTATGCGGTTTCCCGACGTTTTTGCCTGCGGTCGGGAAACCGCATACGGCCGAAAACGAAGCCGACCAGAGGCTGCGGTTCCCTTCCGGTCGGCTCATAGACTTGCATTAAATACGGTTCCCGAATACGGCTGAGTGCGGGCGCCGCGATTAAGCCCCGCCCCCTCCTCCAAACCGTATACGGGAACCGTATTTAAGAAAACGTGGTGTGAACCCAGCCTTAGACTATATGGTTTCATATAATATGTCAAACTAAATATTACAGCATACAACAGCCTGTATAAAAACTGATGCTTTTAAATGTTGGCACCAAGAAAATCCATTACATGGCTGCAACCAATGCATCTTTGTGTATGGTAAAAATTATAGACTATACAAAAACTACAGTATATAGCTACTTTGCAAGTAGTTAAAACAATACCTACAATTTAAAGAAAATTTGTATACTTTGAGCACAGGTTTCCAGATTTAACCAATTATCTACTTGACTTAAACAGTAGAACCCCTAGGAGAAATATATTCTAACAACACATGGTAGTGGTGGTGAAGTATTCAGCCACACAATCCTTTCAACAGCTTTATTTTAGCAGATATAGTGCCAACATACATTTGACAGTAAACATAACAAATATCAAAAGCTTGAACCTTTGCACCTGTGAAAAAAAACACAAAACAAAAACACTGAAAGAGAAGAAACCACTCAATTTTAAATTACAGCTAAAGTACAGTTGCAAGAAAAAGTATGTGAACCCTTTGGAATTATATGGATTTCTGCACAAATTGGTCATAAAATGTGATTTAATGATCATCTAAGTTACAACAATAGACAATCACAGACTGCTTAAACTAATAACACACACATAACTAAATCTTACCATGTTTTTGTTGAACACACCATGTAAACATTCACAGTGCAGGTGGAAAGTATGTGAACCATTGGATTTAATAACTGGTTGAACCTCCTTTGACAACAATAACTTCAACCAAACGTTTCCTGTAGTTGCAGATCAGACATGCACAACGGTCCTTGACCATTCCACTTTACAGAACAGTTTCAGTTCAGCAATATTCTTGGGATGTCTGGTGTGAATCACTTTCTTGAGGTCCTGCCACAGCATCTCAATCGGGATGAGGTTGGGACTCTGACTGGGCCAATCCAGAAGGCGTATTTTCTTCTGTTTAAACCATTCTGTTGTGGATTTACTTTTATGCTTTGGGTTGTTGTCCTGCTGCAACACTCATCTTCTGTTGGGCTTCAGTTGGTAGACAGATGGCCTTAAGTTCTCCTGCAAAATTTCTAAACTTAGGAATTAATTTTTCCTTCAATGATAGGAATTCGTCCAGGCCCTGATGCAGCAAAGCAACCCCAAACCATGATGCCCCCACCACCATACTTCACAGTTGGCATGAGGTTTTGATGTTGGTGGGCTGTGCCTCTTTTTCTCCACACACAGGCAGACATTTATCATTGTCTTTAGACAGTTTTTTGGGTGTAGAAAAAGTGCAGAAAAGGCCCAAAAAGGCACAAGCAGGGTTTTACGCCTTTTGGTTTACACATTTCTGCTGATTTTGAGTTGAAATCCACAGATTTTGGCAATACACATTATATGGAAGGGTTTTATGAACTGCACCTTTTTGTGAAAAGCTGCAAAAAAGGCGCAAAGCCACTGAAAAATCTCAAACTACACCAGCCCAGACTTAGCTTAGCTTTTTGGTGTATGTGAAGAGAAAAATTTCAGAAAATACCTACCTGCAAAAAATGTATCAAATGCTGTGACCTTTTAATAAACTTGGTGCTCCAACACATTACCAGCACACAAAAATAAGGTGTAGAAAAATGCTTTACTTACACATACAATGTTGGCCTTAGTGTTGTGTGTTTCTTCCAAACAACTCAACTTTGGTTTCATCTGTCCACAGAATATTTTGCCACAACTGCTGTGGAACATCCATGTGCTCTTGTGCAGCAATGTTTTTTTTGGACAGCAGTTGCTTCCTCTGTGGTATCTTCCACGAAATCCATTCTTGTTTAGTGTTTTACATTTCGTAGATTCGCTAACAGGGATGTTAGCATATACCAGAGACTTTTGTATGTCTCTGGCTGGAATTCCACTTGTTTTTTGGGGGGAAAACGCCAAGAAAAACGTCAATTCTGCCACATGGCTTTTTTTCGGCCAAAAAACGCTGCGGCCAGATGTTAGCTGTAAATCAATGAGAAATCGCTAAATTCTTATTCCACTTGGCGTTTTTAACTTTGGCTTTTTTTTTTTTTTATCCTTTTGGAGTTTTTTCACTCTTCTTTAGGCGTTTTTCAGATGGTTGGTAATCGCAGCATGTTGAGCCACTGGCAATTTTTTTTGTCAAAATTGTGGCGTTTTTCTCCCATAGAAGTCTATGGGAGTGAAAAAACGCCAAGAAAAACTATATGTGGGTTTTAACTTTGGCGTTTTTGTAGGCGGTTTTCATTCTTTATTGGACTTTAGCGTTCCAAAAAAGTGATGGAGATACCTTTTTTTTTAATAAAAATTTTGTAGGGTACCATTAAAAAAAAGATACAGTAGTGAAGGAAAAAATTGTATCTAACGAAATGTATCCTTTTTATAACAAAATTTGTATTACTTTTTAAACAGGGATCAATTTATGTGGGCGGGTCGGGGACCTAAAAATGTAGCCAGCAATAATAAAAATGTAGTGCGTGTGTTTTTCACTTTTTTCTTAACACTGTTTCATGATAGGAGTAGTAGTACCTGTACTAATTGACAGATCACCGTTGCGATCCTCCTGTATAATGTATAGATGCGGCGGCCGCTCTTCTATGGTCCCCTGCACTGACGTATATATACACCAATTCATATTTCCTACAGAGAGCTGGGATTGGCCAGATGGTTCCAGCCAATCACAGCTCTCTGAGGGATATACGAAAATGTGTATACATACGGTCGTGCAGGGTACCATAGAAGAGCGTCCGCATCTATATATTATACAGGAGGATCACAGTGGGTGTCAGTAGTGATACCCGCTGTGATCTTTCCTTAACTGCAGGCACTACTACTCCCAACATGGAATACACTCTGCTCCATGCTGGGAGCTGTAGTACCTGCACTAATAGACAGATTGCAGTGGGTGTCAGAAGTTACACTCGCTGCGATCTGTTTATTAATGCAGGTACTACAGCTCCAAGCATGGAGCAGAGTATGCTCCATGTTGGGAGTAATAGTACTTGCAGGTAAGAACAGATCACAGCGGGTATCACTACTGACATCCGCTGTGATCGTCCTGTCTATAGCAGAGATGGAGCGACTGTATAAAGCGCTGGCGTCTCTGCTCTGTACTCGGCCACTCACTCATTCATATTTTCCTCAGAGCTGTGATTGGCTGCAACCAAAGGGCCAATCACAGCTCTGGTTGGAAAATATGACTGATGTTCTATTCAGATCACTGACCGGAGTATAGTGCAGAGATGCGAGCGTTGTATAGAGCCGCATCTCTACTATATTATGGACGATCGCATCGGGTGTCAGACACCCAGGGCGATATGTCTATTATAACAGGTACTACTACTCCCATCATGGAACAGTGTGTTCCATGCTGGGAGTAGTAGTAGTAGTACCTAAAAAATAGAGAAAAAATTGAAACACATACACTATTAAAAAATAATACAAATTTTGTTATAAAATATAAAAATTTTGTTTAATAAAAAAAGTTTCCATCACGGCTGCATCCTTTTTTTTTGGTACCCAACAAATTTTGGGTACCAAAAAAAGAACTGCCAAGGTGCAATTTCCACACAAATGAAAAAGCGCAAGAACAAACGCCAGAAAAAAAAAACGTCAGACGCAGGAAACTGCACTGGAGTTTATTCAGGCGTTTTTTTAATCCCAAAAAACGCAGAACAAAAAACCAAGTGGAATCCTAGCCTTCAGCAGACATTCTAGGATTCTTCTTCACCTCCTTGAGCAGTCTGCGCTGTGCTCTTGCAGTCATCTTTACAGGATGGCCACTACTAGGGAGAGTAACAGCAGTGCTGAACTTTCTCCATTTATAGACAATTTGCCTTACAATTTGTCTTGATTAACAGCAAAGCTTTTGTAGATACTTTTATAACCCTTTCCAGCTTTATGAAAGTCAACCATTCTTAATCGTAGGTTTTCTGAGAGCTCTTTTGTGTGAGGCATCACTTACATCAGGCAATGCTTCTTGTGAAAAGCAAAGCCAGAACTTGTAGGTGTTTTTTTTTTTATAAGGCAGGGCAGCTGTAACCAACACCTCCAATCTCATCTCATTGATTGGACTCCAGTTGGATGACACCTCACTCCAATTAGCTCTTTGATGTCATTAGTTCAAATACATTTTCCACCTGCACTGTGAATGTTTACGTGGTGTGCAATAAAAAACATGGTAAGATTTAATTATTTTTGTGTTATTAGTGCAAGCAGACTGATATTGTCTATTGTTGTGACTTAGATGAAGATCACATTTTATGACCAATTTGTGCAGAAATCCATATAATTCCAAAGGGTTCACATACTTTCTTGCAACTGTATATATGTGACATCAAAACAACATCAAATACATATTACACCATAACCAGCAATTCTACAGAGACAGTTCAATCTTTATAATACATTTAGATACAGAGCCTTATCTGATGTTTTGTGCGGCACACACCTGTATGGATGAACATCTTGGATCTCATGTCACTTTAAAATCATTTTTTAACCCCTTAAGGACCCAGACAATTTTCAGTGTAGAACCTGGCCATTTTTTGGACATCTGACCACTGTCACTTTAACCCCTTAAGGACACATGACGTACTGGAACGTCATGTGTCCACTCCCGATCTATAACGCGGGGCCACGGCGTGGCCCCGCGTCATAGCGGTTCGGGCCCGGCCTCTAACAACGGCCGGGACCCGTGGCTAATAGCGCGCGGCATTGATCGCTGTGCCGCGCGCTATTAACCCTTTAGACGCGGCGTTCAAAGTTGAACGCCGCGTCTAAAGTGAAACCGAAAGCATGCCGGCTAGCTCAGTGGGCTGTTCGGGATAGCCGCGGTGAAATCGCGGCATCCCGAACAGCTGACAGGACAGCGGGAGGGCCCCTACCTGCCTCCTCGCTGTCCGATCGCCGAATGACAGCTCAGTGCCTGAGATCCAGGCATGAGCAGTCATGCGGCAGAATCATCGATCACTGGTTTCTTATGAGAAACCAGTGATCAATGTAAAAGATCAGTGTGTGCAGTGTTATAGGTCCCTATGGGACCTATAACACTGCAAAAAAAAAGTGCAAAAAAAAAGTGAATAAACATCATTTAACCCCTTCCCTATTAAAAGTTTGAATCACCCCCCTTTTCCCATAAAAGAAAAAACACAGTGTAAATAAAAATAAAAATAAACATAAATGGTATCGCCGCGTGCGGAAATGTCCGAATTATAAAAATATATCGTTAATTAAACCGCACGGTCAATGGCGTGCGCGCAAAAAAATTCCAAAGTCCAAAATAGTGCATTTTTGGTCACTTTTTATATCATGATCAATAAGTCCTATCAATGCAAAAATGGTACCGTTAAAAACTTCAGATCACGGCGCAAAAAATGAGCCCTCATACCGCCCCATACACGGAAAAATAAAAAAGTTATAGGGGTCAGAAGATGACAATTTTAAACGTATTAATTTTCCTGCATGTAGTTATGATTTTTTCCAGAAGTCCGACAAAATCAAACCTATATAAGTAGGGTATCATTTTAATCGTATGGACCTACAGAATACATACCAGGTGTCATTTTTACCGAAAAATGTACTACGTAGAAACGGAAGCCCCCAAAAGTTACAAAACAGCGTTTTTTTAAAAATTTTGTCGCACAATGATTTTTTTTCCCGCTTCACCATAGATTTTTGGGCAAAATGACTGACGTCATTACAAAGTAGAATTGGTGGCGCAAAAAATAAGCCATCATATGGATTTTTAGGTGTAAATTTGAAAGAGTTATGATTTTTTAAAGGCAAGGAGCAAAAAACGAAAATGCAAAAACGGAAAAACCTCCGGTCCTTAAGGGGTTAAGCATTACTAACTCTGGGATGCTTTAACCTTTAATTCCGTGATTGTTTTTTCGTGACATATTCTACTTCATGATAGTGGTGAATTTGCTTCGATACTTGCATCATTTCTTGATGAAAAATTCCAAAATTTGATGAAAAAATTGAAAATTTTGCCTTTTTCTAACTTTGAAGCTCTCTACTTGTAAGGAAAATAGACATACCAAATAAATTATATATTGATTCACATATACAATATGTCTATTTTTTGTTGGCATCATAAAGTTGCCATGCTTTTACTTCTGGAAGACATCAGAGGGCTTCAAAGTTCAGCAGCAATTTTCCAATTTTTCACAAAATCTGAATTTTTCAGGGAACAGTTCAGTTTTGAAGTGGATTTGAGGAGTCTTCATATTAGAAATATCCTACAAATGATCCATTATAAAAGCTGCACCCCTCAAAGTATTCAAAATGACACTCATTTAGTGTTTTAACCCTTTATGTGTTTCACAGAAATAGCAGCAACGTGAAGGAGAAAATTCAAAATCTTCATTTTTTTACACGCGCATGTTCATGTAGACCCAGTTTTTGCAAGGGGTAATAGGAGAAAATGTACCCAAAATTGGAAACCCAATTTCTCTCGAGTAAGGAAATACCTCATATGTGTATGTCAAGTGTTTGGCAGGCGTAGTAGATGGCTCAGAAGGGAAGGAGCAACAATGGGATTTTGGAGAGTGAATTTTGCTGAAATGGTTTTTGGGGGGCATGTAGCATTTAGGAAGTCCTTATGGTGCCAGAACAGCAGAAAAAACCCACATGGCAAACCATTTTGGAGACTACACCCCTCAAGGCACGTAACAACGGGTCCAGTGAGCCTTAACACCCCACAGGTGTTGGACGACTGTGTAAATGAAAAAAAAAAAATATGAACCTCAAAATTTGTAAACCCATTTCTTCTGAGTATGGAAATACCCCATGTGTGGACATCAAGTGCTCTGCTGGCGCACTACAATGCTCAGAAGAGGGGGAGCGAAATTGAGTGTTTGGAGAGTGAATTTGCATTTACAATGTGTGTTACATGTGCGTTTACAAAGCCCCCCCGTGGTGCCAGAACAGTGGACCCCCCACATGTGACCCCATTTTGGAAACTACACCCCTCACAGAATTTAATAAGGGGTGCAATGAGTATTTACACCCCACTGGCGTTTGACATATCTTTGGAACAGTGGGCTGTGCAAATTAAAAATTTCATTTTTCATTTTCACGGAGCACTGTTCCAAAAATCTGTCAGACACCTGTGGGGCGTAAATGCTCACTGCACCCTTTGTTACATTACGTGAGGGGTGTAGTTTCCAAAATGGGGTCACATGTGGGGGGGGTCCATTTTTCTGGCACTATGGGGGCTTTGTAAACAAACGTGGCCTTCAATTCCGGACAAATTTTCTCTTCAAAGGCCCAATGGCGCGCCTTCTCTTCTGAGCATTGTAGTGCACCCACAGAGCACTTTACATCCACATATGGGGTATGTTCTTACTCAGAAAAAATGGGGTTACAAATTTGGGGGGGGGGGGCTTTTTTTCCTATTTTCCCTTGTGAAAATGAAAAATTTAGGGTAACACCAGCATTAGAGTGAAAAAAAAATGTTTCTTCATTTTCTCATCCAAATTTAACGAAAATTCGTCAAACACCTGTGGGGTGTTAAGGCTCACTATACCCCTTGTTACATTCTGTGAGGGATGTAGTTTCCAAAATGGGGTCACATGTGGGTATTTATTTTTTTGCGTTTATGTCAGAACCGCTGTAAAATCAGCCACCCCTGTGCAAATTGCCAATTTAGGCCTCAAATGTACATAGAGCACTCTTACTCCTGAGCCTTGCTGTGCACCCGCAGAGCATTTTACGCCCACATATGGGGTATTTCCATACTCCGGAGAAATTGTATTACAAATTCTGGGGGTCTTTTTTTTTCCTTTTACCGCTTGTGAAAACAAAAAGTATGGGGCAACACCAGCATGTTAGTGTAAATTTTTTTTTTTTTTTACACTAATATGCTGGTGTAGCCCCCAACTTTTCCTTTTCATAAGGGGTAAAGGGAGAAAAAGCCCCCCCCCCCCAAATTTGTAGTGCAATTTCTCCTGAGTACGGAAATACCCCATATGTGGCACTTAACAGCTTCCTTGAAATACTACAGGGCTCTGAAGTGAGAGAGTGCCAGGCACATTTGAAGACTAAATTAGGGATTGCATAGGGATGGACATAGGGGTATTCTATTCCAGTGATTCCCAAACAGGGTGCCTCCAGCTGTTAAACTCCCAGCATGTCTGGACAGTCGGTGGCTGTCCGGAAATGCAGGGAGTTGTTGTTTTGCAACAGCTGGAGGCTCCATTTTGGAAACACTGCCATACGATGTTTTTCAATTTTATTGGGGGGGGGGGAACAGTGTAAGGGGGTGTATATGTAGTGTTTTACGCTTTATTATGTGGTAGTGTAGCGTTTTTAGTTACGGTGAGTTTCCCGCTAGGCGTTTGCGCTGCGGCGAAAACTTGAAGCAGGAAACTTACTGTAAACCTGCCTGTGTGAATGTACCCTGTGAACTGAGATGCAACCAACTGAAAATGACTGTGGGCATTTAGATTCATTATGTAGGCAGTACATCTCCTGTTTACATAGGAAGATGTACTGCTGATAAACTATTTCTAAAGCTGCATAAACAATACGATCAGCCAGCTGATCGTTGGCCCTTTGAGAAAAGTCAGTAGTTGAGAAGAACTTTCATTCAATTGATAATTGGCCAGTTTAAAAGGCCCTTAAGGGTATGTTCATGTGGCGGAATTTGTGCGGAATGTCTGCACAGACATCCCGCTGCCGTAGAGTTCCCGCCCCTCAATGCAAACCTATGGGAGGGGGGTAGGACGGTCGCCATGCCCCCTCCCATAGACTTGCATTGAGGGGGATACTCCGGCCCCTGTATTCTGAGTCATCAGACACTGAGCGATCTACGCTCCATGAGGCTGATGACAAGTGGGTGCTGAAGAGAGATTGTGGGGGTCCCCAGCGGCGGGACCCCCGCGATCAGACATCTTATCCCCCATCTTTGGATAAGGGATAAGATGTCTAGGGCCGGAGTACCCCTTTAAACCTCTCTCTGCAGCTCACTGGTTTCTATAATTGCACAGAATTTATCAAGTCCCGTATGCCTTTTTGATAAATTTTGAGCAACAGTGCAGACAATACACAAAGCAATACACCAACATTGATAAATGTCGCCCTATGGACTTATCCAAAACATTTTGAAATAAAACCAATAGGATTGGCCCATATGGATTATGGGCATTTCTAATAATTCCTGACAGCATACCAGTAAAATATACTAATAAGGAACACACAGGTCTTCAAAAACAATTCTGCCAATATATCTGCACACTAATGCCCTAAAAAAATCCAAACTGAGAAGATTCAGAATAAACATTTGTTACATACAGTACAAAGACAATAATAAAAGCTTAAAAGGACATAGAAAGGAATTAATTAGAAGAAGGCAGACTATTATAAACTATGGGTAACCTTGAAGTGATATTTTGGCACATATCTTTGAGACAAAGATGTAGAAATTGGTAGCATTAATCAAAGTTAGCAGTGTGGACAACAGCTCACCTGGTCTCTTCATCATTCCAAGCAATCCTCATGCCTTTGCCACCACCTCCTGCTGAGGCCTTGATCATGACGGGGTAGCCTAACAGCGGGGAGCAATTAAAGACAAGTTCAGCCTTTGATCTTTGGTCATATGAACATGTCAGTTTACCACTTGCCCCATGTTACAGTAAACAACATATATACTTTTTTACTAAACTGTGTCGTGTGAGATTCAACCCCAAGCACATGTTTTAATTTATGAATAATCTCATGCAAAAATTATGAATCTGTTACATTACTGTTATCATAAAAAAAAGAATCAAAAGTAATAATATATCTCAAAATCTATAGGTTTTGAACTTCCAAGCAGACATCTTATATAGTGCATTCAGAGTGTCATTAGACCCTTTCACTTTCTTTACATTTTTGTGTATTACGGTGTTGTGCGAACATAAAATAAAAAATCACCCCCCCCCCCCACCCCACCCTCCCAATAATTCTGCACTGAAAATTGCAATACTCCATAAGAAATGTGAAAATGAATTTGCCAACATTTCTAAAACTCTATTAACGAAAAATGAATGGACATAAATTGTTAAACCCTTTTCTATGACACTTAAACTATGGCTCTGGAGGCCTCACATTTTTCTTGATTTTCTTTGAGATGTTTCTGCACCATGAGTAGAGTCCATCTATGGTAAATTCAGGTGATAATGGACATTTAAAGTTCCCAAGAGCACATAGTGCTTTGGCTCTCCCTGTGCACAGAGCTGAGGTTGGCAATCACCTCTATGTATCATAATGGTAGAGCCAGAGATACACGCGTACAGCACACATGTATCCCTGGCTCTACCATTGAGATGCATGGAGGGGGCATGTTAACCTCCACTCTGTGCACTAAGAGAGCCTGAGCACCATGCAGGAGATTGCATTGGGGTCCCAGCAGTCGGGCCCACCATGATCAGACACTTATCCCCTATCTAGAGATGAGCGAACTTACAGTAAATTCGATTCGTCACAAACTTCTCGGCTCGGCGGTTGCTGACTTTTCCTGCATAAATTCGTTCAGTTTTCCGGTGCTCCGGTGGGCTGGAAAAGGTGGATACAGTCCTAGGAAAGTCTCCTAGGACTGTATCCACCTTTTCCAGCCCACGGGAGCACCTGAAAGCTGAACTAATTTATGCAGGAAAAGTCATCACCTGCCGAGCCGAGAAGTTTGTGAATCGAATTTACTGTAAGTTTGCTCATCTCTACCCCTATCATTTGGATAGGGGATACGTAGTAAAATACTGCTTTTAGCTTATCATTCTAATTCTGTGAATATTTTTTTCGGGACATATTCTTCGCTACTTGCATAATTTCATTAAAAAAAAAGCCAAATTTTCATAATTTTTTGGGGGGAAATTAGCATTTTTCTAAATCTAAATTTTTCAGGGACCAGTTCACTTTAAAGTGGATTTGGGGGGGGGTCTTTCTATTAGAAATTACCAAAATGCACATTGACCCTATTATAAAAACTACACCCCTCAAAGTATTCAAAAGGTCATTCAAAAAGATTGTTAACCCTTTAGGTTTTTCACAGGAATAGCAGCAAAGTGGAGGTTAAAAATGTCAAAATCTCCATGTTGTTGTAGCCACAAATCTTTCATTTTTACAAGGGGTAAAAGGAGAAAAAGCCCCACAAAATTTGTAACCCAATCTCTCCCAAGTATGGAAATATCCCATATGTGGATGGATGTAAAGTGCTCTGCAGGCGCACAACATGGCTCGGGGGGGGGGGGGGGGGGGGGTTGAAGAAACATTTAGACTTTGGAAAGAGAATTTAGCTGGAATCGTTTTTAGGGCGCAATGTCACATTTATATAGCCCCCTAGATTAGTGCACCTATATTCCTGTAGTGTTGTTGTATTAATTGATATGTTGTAAATCCACACCTATTCCTCTAGTGAGGGATGCCACTGTGGTACTTGTGGTCATTTGCAGGCATCCTCCATTGTATGCATTTGTATGCTGGGGATCGCCTATAGCAACAGACCATAAAGGCAGGATCTGCCCCCCCCAGCATAAATGCACATCTGCATTTGGGGTTGAGCACCTCCTGCCATCCTAGACCACGTCTAAGTAGTAGCCTTTTTGAAAATGTATACCAATGCGCCTTTATTATCATTTTAGGCCAGCAACATATCAGCTAACTTGGGTGGGGCTCATAGCCTGTCTCCCTCCTCCCATTGTATGTGTGCTCAGTCACACAGGAGGTAACCTGGGAGCAGTGTGCAAGTCGACATAATGCTGCTGTAATTGCCCATTGGCCCCTGGTTTTGCTTATCATGCACAGGTAGGTTAGTGTTCGGTCCCATGCCACTTGAGAAACCTTGGCGTTTGTGCGTGGGCTCAGGTATGTCCTTCATATAAGGATATACTGGCTAATGTCTCAATTTTACATCAGTTTTGAGGGTTAGTCAATGTCATTGTTTACATCAAATTTCCCTGTGTGTGGACATAAAGTGCTCTGCGGGCGCACAACATGGCCCAGAAGGGAAGAATCGCCATTTGGCTTTTGGAGAGAGAATTTAGCTGGAATAGTTCTTGGGGGCCAGGACAGTGGAAAACCCCCTCCTGTGACCACATTTTGGAAACTGCCCCCCAAAATTTGCAACCCAATTTCTCCCAAGTATGGAAATACCCAGTATAGGGAAAAAGTGCCTAGGAGTGCACGGCAGGGCTCAGGAGGGAATAGGGATGTAAGAAAAAAATCGATTCTCGCGATAATCGCGATTTTTTCATTTGCCGATACTGAATCGATTCAAAATATTTTTTAATCGATTCTTTTAGGGATGTGGAATTTTTATCTCCTGATGCCCGGAACAGCATGTCCTGGGCATCAGGAGATACAAGTTCCACATTTGTGGAGCCGGGCAGGCCGGATCTGACACGGTGGCGCTCTGGGTGTATGGAGCGGGCTCAGACTCGTGCCCGCTCCGTACTATGCGACCCCCGGCTGATTTCAGTAGCCGGGGGCCGCCGCTAATAGCCAGCATGCGGTGATCGCCGCGGCTGGCTATTAAAGGAGTACTCCGGTGCACACTTTTCTCATTTTATCCCGTCCGGGCTGCAAAATAAAAGAAAATGCACTTTATCTTACCTGCCAACGAGCCCCCGGAGCTCCGGTACAGGTGTTCGGTCCCCGGGCTGTATTCTTCTTACTTCCTGTTAGCCCGGCACATCACACGGAGCTTCAGCCTATCACTGGCCGCAGCGATGTCTCGCCTCTGCTGGTGATAGGCTGAAGCTCCGTGTGACATGCCGGGCTAACAGGAAGTAAGAAGAATACAGCCCGGGGACCGAACACCTGTACCGGAGCTCCGGGGGCTCGTTGGCAGGTAAGATAAAGTGCGTTTTCTTTTATTTTGCAGCCCGGACGGGATAAAATGAGAAAAGTGTGCACCGGACTACTAGATCGCCGCTGTCAAAGCTGACAGCGGCATCTATTGGGATCTATGAATGCTCCCAGGTGGGCGATGTATCGGGATATATCGTGATGTATCTTCACCTAGATGGTATCGCGATATATCGGGATATATCGAATCGCCACACTGGTATCGCGATTCGAATCGTATCGCCAAATTCTTGGCGATTCACACGCCTAGGAGGGAAGCACCACTCTTTGGCTTTTGGACTGAGAATTTAGCTGGAATAGATGTTGGCAGCCATGTCACATTTACAAAGCCCCCATGGTGTCCAGACAGTGGAAACCACCCACATGTGACACCATTTTGGAAACTGCATCCCTCATGGAATGTAAAAAGGGGTGCAGTGAGCATTAACACCCCACTGGCATTTGACACATTTTTGAAAAAGCGATCTATGAATATGCAAAATTAAAGTAAAATTTCTCGGACCACTGTTCCAAAAATCTGTCAGATACCTATGGGGTGTAAATGCTCACTGCACCCCTTGTTAAATTCTGAGGGGTGTATTTTCAAAAATGCTTATGTCAGAACCGCTGCAACAATCAGCCCCACCTGTGCAAATCAACAGTTTGGGGGGAGGGTGTCATAACAGACGCCATCCCGGACCGCTCACAGTGTCCAGAGACTAGGTATCACAGAAATGCAGTGCCATAAATGTACAGCGCTTTGTGATATGTGACGCTTGGCAGCGCCATACATTTTCGGCACTCGTCTATAAGGGGCTAATTTTTCATATACATAAGGGGTAAAAGGAGAAAAATCCCCACAAAATTAGTAACTCAATTTCTCCTTAGGTATGACTAAGGCTCTGTGACGAGCCGAAACGAGTCATCTATGTCTACTCTACAATCTTGTACCTTGGTGTATATGGAATAAAGTTCATTCTTTTAAAGGGAGCAGCGCTGGACATCCTTTCTTTGTTGTACATATCTACATTGGTTTAGTCTGCAGCAGTCCGGGCACTGCAGGACATAGGAGGGGAGCTGAATGTTTGTGCTAGGGCTTCACGATATATATCGCAAAAGCAATCGAATCGCGATTTTTGCGATATAGCGATACGGCCCCCCAGGAAAACTTGCGATTATCTGCATGGGCCAGCTCCCTTGTGCTGCTGCAGGCGGGGCTGGCCACAAAAGGTAAAAACAAATTTAAATACTAATATTCAGTGTTTCCCTATCAGGGTGCCTCCAGTTGTTGCAAAACTAAAACTCCCAGCATGCCCGGACCGGCAAAGGTTGTCCGGCCATGCTATGTGTAGTAGTTTCACAACAGCTGGAGGCACCCTGGTAGAAAAACACTGAGCTAAGTAAAAGGGCACAGAGAGGGAAAAAAAAAGAAAAGAAAAAAACTTCTGCTCACCTACTCCCGGTCCCTGTAGATGCAGTTTCCCTCCGTGCGGTCCGATGTCTCATCTCTTCTCCATACAAGCAGTAGGACCTTTCCCTTTTCAGCCAATCACTGGACGCTGCGGTGCCACGTGTCAAGCCAGTGATTGGCTGATGGGGAAAGGTCTTTTTCAGCAGCAAACACAATAGGTTGGTGAATTGAAAACCGCCCGGGAAACCTAGTGTATTGCTGCGGGGGAAGATTGTGACAGGGGGGACGATTGTGACGGGGGGGGGGGGGGGGGGGAGTGTGACAGGGGAGAAGATTGTGACAGGGGGGAAGAGATTGTGACAGGGGGGGAATCTGACGGGAAGATTGTGATGGGGGAAATGTGGCAGGGGGAGCAATGTGACATGGAAGGAAGATTGTGACAGGGGAGGAATGTGACAGGGGGAGGAACGTGCCTGGGGGGGGGGGGGGGTTGTGACAAGGGGGGGAATGTGACATAGGAGGCAGATGTGACCATGAAAGGAGAATGGGACGGGGGGGGGGGGGGGGGGGAGATAGAAATAAAATGGAGGAGATTTGAAATGGGCGTTGTGCATAAAATGTGTGGATAGTTGTAAAAGTGAGGAGATTGGACATGAAATGGCTGGATTTCACCATTTATTTATTATATTGCATCACATATCGATATCGCAATATTTAGGCCCATAATAGCATTTTCCCCATATCGTGCAGCCCTACTTTGTGCCACACTCAATTTCTCCAGAATACAGAAATACCCTATTGGCAGGCGTAATGTGCTGTGCAGGCACACAACAGGGCTCAGAAGGGAAGGAGGAACATTTGGCTTTTAGAGAGAATTTTTCTGGAAAGTTTGTAAGGGCTATGTTGCACTTACAAAGCCCCAATATTGCAAGGACAGTTGAAAACCCCCATGAGATACCATTTTAGAAACTACACTCTCAAGGAGTGTACTAAGGGGTGCAGTGAGCATTTACACCGCACAGGCATTTGACAGTTTTGGAACAGTAGGCTGTGAAAATGAAAAATTAAAATTTTAACACTAACATGCTGGTGAAACCCCGAATTTTACATTTTCACAAGGGGTAAAAGAAGAAAAAGCAGCATAAAATTTGTAACCCAATATCTCCCGAGTATGGAAATACCCCATATGTAGACATTAAAGGAGTACTCCGGGATAATAAAACTTATCCCCTATCCTAAGGATAGGGGATAAGTTTCAGATCGCAGGGGGTCCGACCGCGATCTCCCGTACGGGGCCCCGACAGTCAGCGGCCAGGGGCTGTGTCCGACTACCGCATGACGTGGCAGCCGACACGCCCCCTCAATACATCTCTATGGGAGAGCCGGAGCGCTGCAATCAGCAGCCTCCGCCTCTGCCATAGAAATGTATTGAGGGGCCGTGTCGGACGCTGCATCATGTGGTGGTCGCAATGAGCTATTTTGGCAAAGAGCCGAGAGCCCAGTACAAGAGATCACGGGGGGCCTCAGCGGTCGGACCCCCCGCGATCTGAAACTCATCTCCTATCCTTAGGATAGGGGATACGTTTTCTTATCCCGGACTACTCCTTTAACTTCTCTGCACGGCAGAGCTCAGAAGGGAAGAAGCACCATTTGGCTTTTGGAGAATTTGGCTGGAATAGTTTTTGGGGGCCATGTTGCATTTACAAAGCCCCCATGGTGCCAGGACAGTGAAAACACACCTCCTTTGATGCAATTTTGGGAACTACACCCCTCAAGGAATGTAATAAGAGATGCAGCGAGCATTTGGAAAAGAGGACCGTAAAAAGATAAAAATTTTTATTTTTTACACTAACATCTTGGTGTAGCCCCAAACTTTAAGTGTTTAAAAAATGAGAATAAGCACCCAAAATTTGTAACCCAATTTTTCCCTGAGCACAGAAATATCCCATACGTGGACATAAAATGCTCTGCGGGTGTATGAAAGAGCTCAGAAGTGAAGGCGCACCTTTGGGCTTTTGGAGAGTGCATTTGACTGGAATAGATGTTGGGGGCCATGCTTCATTTATAAAACCCCCACAGTGCCAGAGGAGTGGATTTTTGAAACTATACCCCTCAAGGAAAGTAACAAGGGGTGCAGTGCGCAATTACACCCCACAGGCGTTTGACAGATTTTTGGAACAATGGGCCTTAAATATGAAAAATTTTATTTTTTACTTTCACAGACCACTGTTCCAAACATCTGTCAGACACATGTTGGGTGTATATGCTCACTGCACCCCTTGTTACATTTCTTAAAGGGTAGTTTCCCAAAAATGGTCACATTTTTTATTTTATTTTTTTTTATCTCAGAACATCTGCATCTGTCAGCCATTCCAATGTAAATTATGAATTTAGGTCTGAAATGTACATGGTGCACTCTCACTTCTAAGCCATGTTGTACGCCCACAGAATGCTTTACATCCACATTGGGGTATTTCTGTATTCAAGATAAATTGTGTTAAAAATCTAGGAGGTCTTTTTCTCCTTGAACCTCTTGTGAAAATAAAAAATATGGGGCAACATCAGCATGTTGGTGTAAAAAATGTGATGCTAGCGATCAGGTAAGGTTCGTGAGTGGAAGAAAGACACAATAGAACTCATAGATTTATAAATATAAATATAATATAAATATATATTTATAAATATATAATTCATATTTCAGAGGCCTAGATAAAAATTAAAGACGCAATCTGATTGGTTGTTATGGGCAAATGGTAATCTTTTCATTTACACAGATTTTGATAAATCTTCCCCAGTATCTCTGCGCTTGAGTGACGGGAAAAGCCTCCTCTGCTTCTTACTGAAAGAGTTACTGTTAGAGACAACTTTTTTCCATTTAATACTTTCTTAAAAAATAGACATTTCCTAATATATTTAATTGAAAACTGTGACTGCTAAAGATGTGAAAAAATTGTTTAAAAAAAAAAATGGCCACTGGGGTCTCTGTCTCTTTAATTTTGTAAATGAACCCAGAAAATCCTTTTTGGTCCATCAAAAAAAGGACCAAAATATCTTCGGTGAAGGTGGAAGGAAGATGTGGTTATTGCCATTCTGTGCCTTAGAGTACAGAAAAGATCCAGACAGCTTGAAGTCTTTAAGAAGAGAAGCATTTACATGCAAAGTGACAAGCAATACAATGTGCTAAACTATTACTTATATGCAAAATGGTTTCTCTTTGGTCATTTTTTGTTTCCTTTTTTTCTTGTGTATTTGCACTATATAGGTTCCACATGGCTGCTTTAGTATTATAAAAAGCATGCACTTATGCAGCTTTTTTTCTGTACTTGCACCATATAGTTTCACATGGCTGCATTAGAGTTAAATAGAGCATGAATTTAGGTAGAAAGTTTTGTAAATGTAAAAATGTTTGTGCAGACCTCATGACAGGGAAGGGGGGGGGGTGAGGAAAGGAGCTTGTCATGGTTCTAGAGAAACACCCCCAGCTTCTCAGAGAAATTCACAAAGACTCATCACAGTAATACATAGATCAAAAGGTATTTTAAATATTAACACATGTATATTATACATACAGGTCTTTGGGCACATTAGTACACTGATGTAAGCATTTTTATTATTTTTTATTGCTTAACCTCTTCAGGACGCCGGGCGTATGCATACGCCCTGCATCCCGAGTCCTTAAGGAGGTGGGGCGTATGCATACGCTCGTGGGAATTCCGGTCCCCGCCGCTAGCCGGTTGGGGACTGGACTGGGATGCCTGCTGAAATCATTCCCGATCATCCTGAGGGCTAGAACTGATTCTGACCAATGGCAGAGCAGGACAGTGGGTTGCCATAGCAATCCCCCCCATTCTGCTCACCCCTGGATGTCAAGGGGAACATCGGGAGAAGATGGAGGCCGGTACCTGGAGGAGAAGATGCCTGGGAACCGCTGATCATCGCTGGAGACTGCAAAGATCCTGGCTCAGGTAGAGAAACGATGGTGGGGGGGGGGGGGGGGGGGGGGAATAAAAGTGAAAGTAAAGTGACCTTTACTGTGGCAACCACTAGGAAGGCCAAACTAAAACTCCCAGCATGCTGGGAGTTGCAGTTTTGCAACATCTGGAGGGTCACAGTTTGGAGACCACTGTTACAGTGGTGCCCAAACGGTAGCCCTCCAGATGTTGCCAAACTACAACTCTCAGCATGCCTAGACTGCCCAGGCATGCTGGGAGTTGTAGTTATGTAACATCTGTCCCTTCAGATTTCTCAATTTTCATGAAATTTTTGAAAATTGCTGCTCTACTTTTAAGCACTCTAATTTTTTCAAAAAGCAAAAATATGTCCATTTTATGATGCCTACATAAAGTGGACATATTGTGTTTGTGAATAAAATTTATTGGGAATATCCATTTCTCTTACAAGTAGAGAGCTTCAAAGCTAGAAAAATGCAAAATTTTCTAAATTTTCATGAAATTTGGGGATTTTTCACCAAAAAAGGATGCAAGTAACGCCAAAAATTTACCACCAAAATAAAGTAGAATATGTCACGAAAAAACAATCTCAGAATCAGAATATTCTGTAAAAGCGTTTGAGTTATTAATTCGTAAAAAAACGGTGGTCAGAATTGCAAAAAAGGGCTCAGTCCTTAAGGTGAAAAAGGGCTGCATCCTTAAGGGGTTAATAATGACCGTAACGCTTTATTATCCCTCCCAATCTTAAAAATAGGCTAAAATCCCACCATTCATTTGAGTGGTCAGAGGGTGAGATCTCATATTTGGGAATTATCCTGACTTCTCCCCTCTCCAACCCAGTTCCTGTTAACTGGCTGCTCTGCTTTGGCCACATCTCTGACTCAGTATATTGCAACTTATACTAAACTCCCGACTTTGTGGGTGGGATGGATTGCGGCTGTCAAAATGATACTATGGCCCAAGATTTTTATTATTTCTGCAATATACCCATTCCCATCCCAGAATATAGAATCTAATTGTTGCAGGTACTCATTTTGCAATACATTTGGAAACAGCCAAAAGCTTGAGTTTCTACATGACTGCTGTACTCCCAGTTGAGTGTGGAGGCCTGGGCTGCCCTGACCTGCTGTGGTTATACCATGCAGCACTCCTGGACAAGCTTCAAGCCTGGTGGATAGGGGACACTGCCAAATGCTGGGTTAGACTGGAATTCCTTTTTGGTGTCTAGTAGAGATGAGCAAACTTAGAGTAATTTGATTCGTCACAAACTTTTTGGCTCAGCAGTTGCTGACTTTAGCCTGCATAAATTAGTTCTGCTTTCAGGTGCTCCGGTGAGCTGGAAAAGGTGGATACAGTTCTAGGAGACTCTCTCAGTCAGCAACGCCGAGCCGAGAAGTTTGTGACGAATCGAATTACTGTAAGTTTGCTCATCTCTAGTGTCTAGTTAATCACTATATTTAGAACTGTGGGTCTCCCGCCTGTCCCCTAAAGCCACAGCACTTTCTTACCCTACAATCTCTGTCTCTGCAGGCATGGAATCTTTCACTAGTTAAAAACTCCCTCTTGCCGCTGTGCTAGGGTAGACTTCAATTGGGAGCTATGCAAATACAGATCTTTAACTCCAATTATGAATAGTGCATTTCTAGAGGCATTAACATGTCTGCAGATATGTCGAACAACCTGAAATTACTACAATTTAATCAATTAGTCCAAAAATATGGCCTACCCCAGTCAGACTTCTATAAGTGCTTACAGCTGACGCATTATTTTTCTTTATGTGCCCTTACTCATGTGTAAGATATATACCGTGGGGCCCAGAGGTGGCTCTTCTGCATCTAAGACTAGATGACATCCCTATGCCTGACATGACTATAACTGTGCATTTTCTTACTGTGGCTAAGACTGATGTGTAAATTGGAAGAGCATCACATTACCAGGCATCCAACACTTGATTAACGTTACATACCTTAATTACACAATTGAATGGTTCATTCCCTTGGCAATGCACAGCCTCTTTAATCCCTTAACAACAATGGACATATATTTACATCCATTGCCAGGTCCCGTTTAGTGAAGTGCGCTCAGCTCCTCATACTCTGTGGGTCTTGGTCAGCAACCAGGACGCGCGGCTAATACTGGACATCACAGATCAAAGTTGATCACAGTGTCTAAAACGGGAGAAAACACAACAGTTTGCTCAGCGGGCTGTTCAGGACCGCTGTGATTTCACAACGGCGGTCCCAAGCAGCCCACTGAGCTAACCAGCAAGTTTTCTCCCGTTTTAGATGCCGCAATCAACTTTGATCGCGGTGTGTAAAGTGTTAATACCGGACATCAGCCCAGGACCTCTGCAGTGAAATTGCGGCATCCCGAACAGCTGAGAGGATGGCACTAACATGCCTCCTTGATGTCTGATCTGTGCCTCGATGCTCCAGCCAAGCTCTGCAGGCTGGAGCAATCGAGCACAGAAAACACTGATTAATTCTATGTTATGGCATAGCACTTTTCAGTGTATGCAATCTAAGGATTTCATGTAATAGTCCCCTATGGGGACTTAAAAAAAAAAGTTAATGGATGGGATTTATCCCCTTCCATAATAAAAGTTTGAATTACCCCCCTTTTCCCATTTAAAAAAATAAAATAAATGTAAACAAAAATAAACATATGTGGAACCGTTGTGTGCGTAAATGTTTGAACTATAAAAATATAATGTTAATTAAACTGCATGGTCAATGGCCTACACAGAAAAAAATGACGGTACAAAGTCCAAAATTGCGTATTTTTGGTCACTGTGTATACCCTAAAAAAAATTTATAAAATGCGATCAAATTGTCAGGGACGTATGAGGGCTAATTTTTTTTGTTTTGATTGGACTTTTTGAAGTATACTAATTCTGCTGCATGTAGTTATAATTTTAAAACCTATAATAAAACAAAACTTAATAAAACTTATATAAATTAGGTATCCTTGTAACCGTATGGACCTACAGATTAAAGATATGATGTCATTTTTACCAAAAAAAAGCATTGCGTGGAATCAGAGGCCCCCAAAAGTTACAAAATGGTAGTTTCTTTTCAATTTTGCCCACAAATATATTTTTCTGGTTTCGCCATAGATTTTGTGGCGAAATGATTGATATCATTCCAAAGTACAATTGGTGGCGCAAAAAAGCAAGCCCTCAGATGGGTTTGAAGGTGCAAAATTGAAAGTGTTCCGATTCTTAGAAGGTGAGGTGGAAAATACGAAAGTGCAAAAATGAAAAATAACTGTGGTCCTTAAAGGGTTAAGTTCAATTTCACCTGGGCTAAATGGCATGAGTTTAACCCCTTAAGGACCAAGCCCATTTTCACCTTAAGGACCAGAGCGTTTTTTTGCACATCTGACCACTGTCACGTTAACCCCTTAAGAACGCAGGGTTTTTCCGTTTTTGCATTATTCATTTTTTCCTCATCACCTTCTAAAAATCATAACGCTTTCAATTTTGCACATAAAATTCCATATGATGGCTTATTTATTTCACCACCAATTCTACTTTGCAGTGACAGTCATTTCACCCAAAAATCCACGGCGAAACAGAAAAAAAATTCATTGTGCGACAAAATTGAAGAAAAAATTTCATTTTGTAATTTTGGGGGCTTCTGTTTCTACGCAGTTCATTTTTCGGTAAAAATAACACATTATCTTTATTCTGTAGGTCCATACGGTTAAAATGATACCCTACTTATATAGGTTGGATATTGTCGTACTTCGGAAAAAAAATCATAACTATATGCAGGAAAAATTTTAAAAATTCTCATCTTTATTTTTCCGCATAGGGGCCGGTATGAGGGCTCATTATTTGCGCCGTGTTCTGAAGTTTTTATTGGTATCATTGTATTGATTGGACTTTTTGAACACTTTTTATTCATTTTTTCATGATATAAAAAGGGACCAAAATACACAATTTTTTTGCGCGCACGCCATTGACTGTGAGATTTAATTAACAATATATTTTTATAGTTTGGACATTTCCGCACACGGCGATACCACATATATTTATTTTTATTTACACAGTTTTTTTTTTTTTTAATGGGAAAAGGGGGGTGATTCAAACTTTTATTAGGGAAGGGGTTAAAGGACAACTGCAGCAGCATTACACTTATCCCCTATTCACAGGATAGGGGATAAGTGTTTGATTGCGGGGGGTCCGACCGCTGGGACCCCCCCCCCCCCATCTCCCTAACGGGGCACCGCCATAAGCGCTCATGGTGAGCGCTAAGGCGCGTAGCGTCGATCTAGAGGTCGATGGTGACGCCCCGTCTCCTCCCCGTCCCCATACAGTTCTATGGGGGATGCGGGAGGCACGAATGCTGCCTCCCCGCCTCTCCCATAGAGTTGTATGGAGCAGGCGTGCCGGCCGCAACGTCATGCTGCGGCTGGCACGCCCCCTGCACAGTACAGCCGCAGCCCTGTACAGGAGATCGCCGGGGGCCCCAGTGTTCGGACCCCCCCCCGATCAAACACTTATCCCCTATCTTGAGGGTAGGGGGATGAGTGTTTGTAATGCTGCAGATGTCCTTTAAATGACCTTTGCTAACTTTTTTTTTACCTTTTTTTTTTTTTTTTGCAGTGTTAAAGCTCCCATAGGGACCTTGAACACTGCACACACTGATCTCCTATGCTGATCCCTGCAAAGTCATAGCTTGCACGGATCAGTGAGAGAGGGGCTTGATTGCTCAAGCCTGTAGCTCAGGCTTGGAGCAATCAATCGACGATCGGACGCCGCAGAGACAGGTAATTAATAACTCTGGAATGCTTTACTTTTTATTCAGAGTCAGAGAATGTTTTTTCGTGACATATTCTACTTTGTTTGTGGAAATTTTTTGTCAATACTTGCATAATTTCTTGGTGAAAAATTCCAAAATTTGATGAAAAAATTGAAAATTTAGCATTTTTCTTACTTTGAAGCTCTCTTCTTGAAAGGAAAATGGACATTCCAAATAAATTATACATTGATTCACATACATAATATGTCTACTTTATGTTTGCATCATAAAGTTTACACATTTTTACTTTTGGAAGAAATCAGAGGGCTTCAAAGTTCAGCAGCAGTTTTCCAATCTTTCACAAAATTTTCAATAACGGAATTTTTCAGGGACCAGTTAAGATTTGAAGTGGATTTGAAGTGCCTTCATATTAGAAATACCCCACAAATTACCCCACAATTACCCCTCAAAGTATTCAAAATGACATTCAGAAATTGTGTTAACCTTGTGTTTCACAGGAATAAGGAGTAAATTCAAAATCTTCATTTTTCTCGTATGTTCTTGTAGACCCAGTTTTTGAATTTTTACAAGGGGTAATAGTAGAAAAAGCCACCAAAAATTTGTAACCCAGTTTATCTCGAGTAAGGAAATACCTCATATGTGTATGTCAAGTGTACGGCGGGTGCAGTAGAGGGCTCAGAAGGGAAGGAGCAACAATGGGATTTTGGAGAGTGAATTTTGCTGAAATGGGTTTTTTTTTTGGGGGGGGGGGGGGCATGTCGCATTTAGGAAGTCCCTATGCTGCCAGAACAGCAGAAAAAAACCCACATGGCATACCATTTTGGAAATTACACCCCTCAAGGCACTTAGTGAGGGGTCCAGTGAGCCATATCACCCCACGGGTGTTTGACGACTTTTTGTTAAAGTCGGATGTGTAAATGAAAAAAAAAGTGCAGTTTTTTTCCTAAATTTACCATTTAATGGGAGAAAATGCCCCCCAAAATTTCTAACCCCATCTCTTCTGAGTATGGAAGTACCCCATGTTAGGATGTAAAATGCTCTGCAGGCAAACTACAATGCTCAGAAGAGAAGGAGTCACATATGGCTTTTGGAAAGCAAATTTTGCTGAAATGGTTTTAGGGGGGCATGTCACATTTAGGAAGCCCCTATGGTGCCAGAACAGAAAAAAAAAAAAAAAGAAGAAAACCACGGCATACTATTTTGGAAACTACACCCCTCAAAGAACGTAACAAGGGGTACAGTGAGCCTTAAAGGGGTACTCCTTCGCCAAGACATCTTATCCCCTATCCAAAGGATAGGAGATAAGATGCCTGATCGCGGGGGTCCCACTGCTGGGGAAAAACATGCTCCGGGGACTGATTCTAACTGGGTGATGCGTGCAATATCACTGGGGTCCCAAGCGGCGGGACCCCCGCGATCAGGCATCTTATCTTCTATCCTTTGGATAGGGGATAAGATGTCTTAGCGCCGGACTACCCCTTTAACACCTCACAGGTGTTTGACGACTTTTTGTTAAAGTTGGATGTATAAATGAAAAAAATATATATTTCACTAAAATGCTGGTTTTCCCCCAAATTTGACATTTTTACAAGGGGTAATAGGAGAAAATGACCCCCAAAATTTGCAACCCCATTTCTTCTGAGTATGGAAATACCCCATGTGTGGACGTCAAGTGCTCTGCTGGCGCACTACAATGCTCAGAAGAGAAGGACTGCCATTGAGCTTTTAGAAAGACAATTTATTTGGAATGGAAGTCAGGGGCCATGTGCGTTTACAAAGCCCCCCTTGGTGCCAGAACAGTGGAACCCCCCCCCCCCCCCACATGTGACCCCATTTTGGAAACTACACCCCTCTCAGAATTTAATAAGGGGTGCAGTGAGTATTTACACCCTACTGGGGTTTGACAGATGTCTGGAACAGTGGGCTGTGCAAATGAAAAATTTTATTTTTCATTTTCACAGAGCACTGTTCCAAAAATCTGTCAGACACCTGTGGGGCGTCAATGCTCACTGTCCCCCTTATTACATTACGTGAGGGGTGTAGTTTCCAAAATGGGGTCACATGTGGGGGGGGGTCCATTGTTCTGGCACTATGGGGGCTTTGTAAACACACATGGCCTTGCATTCTGTACAAATTTTCTCTCCAAAAGCCCAATGGCGCTCCTTCTCTTCTGAGCATTGTAGTGCACCCGCAGAGCACTTTACATCCACATATGGGGTATGTTCTTACTCAGAAGAAATGGGGTTACAAATTTGGGGGGCATTTTTCCTATTTTCCATTGTGAAAATGAAAAATTTAGGGTAACACCAGCATTTTAGTGAAAACATTTTTTTTCTTCATTTTCCCATCCAACTTTAATGAAAATTCATTAAACACCTGTGGGGTGTTAAGGCTCACTATACCCCTTGTTACCCCAAAATGGGGTCACATGTGGGTATTTATGTTTTTGCGTTTATGTCAGAACCGCTGTAAAATCAGCCACCCCTGTGCAAATCACCAATTTAGGCCTCAAATGTACATAGTGCGCTCTCACTCCTGAGCCTTGTTGTGCTCCCGCACAGCATTTTACACCCACATATGGGGCAAATTTTGGGGGTCTTTTTTCCCCCATTTACCACTTGTGAAAATAAAAAGTATGGGGCAACACCAGCATATTAGTGTATATATTGTTTTTTTTACACTAACAGGCTGGTGTAGCCCCCAACTTTTCCTTTTCATAAGGGGTAAAAGGAGAAAAAGCCCCCCAAAATTTGTAGTGCAATTTCACCCGAGTACGGAAATACCCCATATGTGGCCCTAAACATTTTCCCTGAAATAAGACAATTTGGGGACTAAATTAAGGATTGCATAGGGGTGGACATTCACACTGGCAGGTTACAGTGAGTTTCCCGCTAGGAGTTTGCGCTGAAGCGAAAAATTTGCCGCAGCCCAAACTCGAGGCAGGAAACTCACTGTAAACACGCCTGTAGTAATGTACATCCAGCTGTTTCAAAACTATAACTCCCAGCATGTACTGACAGACCGTGCATGCTGGGAGTTGTAGTTTTGCAACAGCTGGAGGCACACTGGTTGGAAAACCTTCAGTTATTTGCTGCTACCTAACTCAGTTTTTTCCAACCAGTGTGCCTCCAGCTGTTGCAAAACTACAACTCCCAGCATGTACTCATCGCCAAAGGGCATGCTGGGAGATGTAGTTATGCAACAGCTGGAGGTACGCAACTACAACTCCCGGCATGCCGAGACAGCTGTTTGCTGTTTGGACATGCTGGGATTTGCAGTTTTGCAACATCTGGAGGGCTACAGTTTAGAGACCACTGCACAGTGCTCTCCAAACTGTGGCCCTCCTGATGTTGCAAAACTACAAAAGCCAGCATGCCCAGACAGCAAACAGCTGTCTGGGCATGCTGGGAGTTGTAGTTCTGCAACATCTGGAGGGCTACAGTTAGAGACCACTGTATAGTGGTCTCAAACTGTAGCCCTCCAGATGTTACTACGCAACTCACCGGCTTCCGTAGGATCCCGCCGGTATCCCAGCTCTGCCTGGCCTATTATGGGTGGGCAGAACGGGGAAATCAATCTGCTATTGGTCGTCGCTTCTAGACGACCAATAGTAGGGATAGGAGGGGTGGCACCCCTTCCACCTCACTCCTATCCCTTCAGGGGGATCGTGGCTGTCTTTGACCACCTCGATCCCCCTTATTTTCCGGGTCACTGGAGACCCGTATGACCCGGAATAGCTGCAAATTGCCGATGTGAATTCACCAACGATTTGCAGCGATCTCTGACATAGGGGGGGTCTCAGCTGAGACCCCCTGGGCATTTGCACAGGGTGCCTGCTGATAGATATCAGCAGTCACCCAGGTCCAGTCCCCGCCAGGTGGGGGCCGAAATTCCCACGGGCGTACAGGTACGCCCCTGGTCCTTAAGTACCAGGGAGCAAGGGCGTACATGTACGCACTTCGTCCCCTAGAGGTTAAAAAGGAGATCTCTGGGATATAAAAATTCATCCCGCATCCTAAATGATCGTGAGGGGGGTCAGACCACTGGGACACCCTGCAGGTCTCAGCCCGATGCACTGGCTCACCTTCTGAAAGGGGAATGTCGACCACCACAAAAAGCAGTAGCCAACACGTCCCCTCAATGCATGTCTATGGGAAAGCCAGAGCACTGCACTCTGGAATCTCCAGTTCTCCCATTGAGCTGCACGGAGGGGGGAGTGTCGGCCACTGCTTTGTGTAGTGGTCGACACGCTCCATTTAGAAGGAGAGCAGGGGCACCGGGCAAGAGATCATTGGGGGTCCCAGCAGTGAGACCCTCCGTGATTGGACACTTTCAAAATTGGATACAGCAGTGTTTAGATCAGTAAGTAAGATGTTAAGTGAGGAATGCTGTAGTGTGCAAAAAAAACAGGAGCATTGTCTGAATGGAACAGCTTACCCATCTGGGAAGAAGCCAAGAGGCGGGAGATAATGTTCTAGAAAAATATAATCTGACTATAGGAATAACGTGGTTGTGAGTAAAGGGTGTAATCTTATTCATGTGGATGCTGGAGGCGCCACATGTCACAAAGTTGCAAAGAATGCATCATCTTTTGTAACCTGCTAAGCTGGCAGTATAAAATTGAGGAGTGGCATGTTGACAAGCCCAGCAGGGGCTGAAGAGGTATATAAAATGTTCAGTAACAATACCCACTGTTTATACATATAATACGAGATCCGAGACCTCTTCTCTGGGATGCTAAAGCCCTGAATATTCAGGATCGTTAGTTTTACGTTAGCCATAATCTAAAACAGATATTCAACATGGCTAAAAGTCTGACTAGATAATAGACTGGGAAATCAATAAAGCAATTGGTCTTGAAAAGAAAGAACAACAAAATAAAATCAAATAAAATCATAATAAAACCAGTGAAGTAAACAATCTTGCTAAGGGACTATTTACTGCAGTGGGTTCTCCTGTACAATAGGAGAGTCAAAAACATGCCTCACCTTGGGGGTGACCAGGAGGAGGAAAAACAGTAGAGTGTATTGGAGTGAAAGGTCTGCTACTTCTATATTACTCAAGAAAACCCCGGGGGAGGGGGGGGGGATAATAGAGTCGCAAATGACCAGGGCATAGGGGATAATAGAGTGAACAATACAACATAACCTAAGGGGGAGGAAGACAGAGGTAAAGTAATGTAAAATACCATCAAACCCAAAGGATCTGGGCCATAATTAAGGGAAAGATACCACTGAAAAGGATACCACAGTCTTATTACTCCGTGTCAAGATTAAATGGCCTTTGCTGCCTTTGTGGCAAGGAGGCCCCTTCAAGGTCACATACCGATGATCTCTGGATACACTGGGGTGCTGTTAAGGGTGCATAGACATCCCGTAGGAAGGCAGACCACTCCAGAGTGATCAGCGGCAGATTCGATGATGGTAGGAAGAAAGAGGTAAGTCCTCACAGAGTAGCCGTAAAATTTCCTAGAGGCACAAGAGCAAAGAGGAACCACCATTTATATGGCATCCGCTTCTCCTGTAGGACAGCTAACACCAGCTTCAAGGAGTACTGCTTGGCACACAATGCGACAGGAGAGATGCTGAAAGAATTTCAGCTTTACCTCATCATAATCAATATCTGTGCACAGTCTAGCTTTTCTTTGAGCGGCATAGATTGCATACAACATCTCTAGGACTGGTCAGATCATTGCTAGGAGCTTGTAAGGCCCTGTGTGCCTTAAATATGAGCAGTGAGGGTTGAAGAGAAGAGTTGATAAGAAGAGAGTCAAACACTTCAATCACTTGCCAAGAAGTCAGAATTGAGTTTAACTTCATGAAGCCTCCATATGCGAATATCATTGCATTTATTTCTATTTTTGAGGTCATTAGAATGATCCGCTCGGGATTTTTTTTAGTATCCTGGGACCTAACAGTTTTCTGCAAGCCACATACTAAATCAAGGACAGAGGTTTGAACATCTTTTCAGGGTTTTAACCCTATGCTGGAGCATAGACACATTTTAATGGGATGGAGGACTTGTCACTAAGCATGCTTGACAAAAATGACAACAAGGCTGACCTATTTCACTTAGTGAGCAACAGTGGCAATAATGCCAGCAATTCAGAGTGTCCTTTCAGGAGGGGAACAGTTTGATCTGGTGGCGGGAGAGGAGGAAGTAAGTGGGTCTCTGGAAAAAAAAAGAGTGAGAGGCGCCAGCGACCCCAGTGCTGGATGAGGAAAGGAGTTGCAAAGCTGAGGCAGACCCATCATCAAAAACAATTCCATTTCTTCTGTGACAAATGCAGTATGGCTGAATGGTGAAGATGGAGGTTTCTTGGCACCCTGTCTGTCATTGGATTATAAAATATCTGCAGCATTGTCTGTCAAAAGGAGCAAATTCCCCTTCAGAGAAGGTTTCACTCCATCTGAGTCCAGATGCCTGGGATGATTTCCTGAAGATGCAGAGGAAGCTTAAGAGGAAGAAGGGGGGGGGTCTTCCAACTGGTGTACTGCCTCAACAGGTTGGGGTACCTCCTGCCACTTCAACGGCAATGTTTTGCAGGGTGTGTCAGACTCCTGGGATTTCAGAGGCTGTAGGCTGTAGCAATGAGGAGAGGGCAGTTGATAGTGGAGCCACACTGCCTGGCTCTGTACTGTATCCACAAGCCCTCATATGTGGCTATTGCAGCTTCAGCAGCTACGTGGGACGCACTGCACCTGATTCCTATGGTGGCAGGGGCTGTACCACTGCTGGCTGTGACCGGAGAAAGAGCCAAGCAGCGGAAGATGGTGAAGCTCAGTGCTGCACTTTAGCAGCCATCACTTACCGACTATAAAGACTGCACAGCTCCTGACCTCGCTTCAAAGACCGGATGTTGCTCAGGACATACACATATGTAATGGTACATTAAGACCCAGCCAATCATGTCAGATATGTACGTCCAATGTCTGGGTGTTAAACTTAACTTTCATGTTGCTGTATCGTATTGATATTTGTCATGATTTGCCTGGTGCAACATAGCTAATTTCCCACTATAGAGCACACAATCATTGCTAATGCACCCAGATAGAAACATTGAATAAACTCGTGTTTATTTATTACCCATGTGGGATTATTTTTTTCCTTCTCAAATGCGCTTTTAATTTGCAAGTATAAAAAAATAATTATTCTGATTTATATTAACTCCTTAACGACAAAGGACGAATATTTACGTCCTCCACCATGAATGGCCGGGACCTGCGGCTAATAATCACTGATCGCGGTGATGCCCTGTATTAACCCTTCAGATGCGGCAATCAAAGCTGACCGCCGCGTCTGAAGCGAAAGTGAAAGTATTCAGAAATCAAGCGAGACACCTGGCACTGCCTCGGGATACACGGCTGTAAGTCTGCTGTTGTCAGAAGGCTGAGCGCTCACTACTAACAGCTGATTGTCGGCGGTGCTCACGCTAAGTAGGTCTGACAGACCTCCTGCTCTGGCACAGACATCCTCCCATATGTAGTCACTGTATTCAGCCTTCAATAAAGTTCACAGCATCAGACAGGTGAGTGATCCGCGTCCTACCTGCCGCCTCTGTGTCCGATCGGCGAATGACTGCTCCGTGCCTGAGATCCAGGCAGGAGCAGTCAAGCGCCGATAACACTGATCACAAGCGTGTTAATACACGCCAGTGATCTGTGTAAAAGATCAGTGTCATAGGTCCCTATGGGAGCTATAACATTGCAAAAAAAAAAAGGGTTAATAAAGATCATTTAACCCCTTCCCTAATAAAAGTTTGAATCACCCCCCTTTTCCCATAAAAAAAAATAAAAGTGTAAATAAAAATAAACATATGTGGTATTGCTGCGTGCGTAAATGTCCAAACTATAAAAATATACCGTTAAACTGCACGGTCAATGGCGTTTATGTAAAAAAAAAATTCCAAAGTCCAAAAAAGCATTTTTTGGTCACTTTTTATACCATTAAAAAATTTATAAAAAGTGATCAAAAAGTCAGATCAAAACAAAAATGGTACAGATAAAATCTTAAGATCACGGCGCAAAAAAGGAGCCCTCATTCCGCCCTGTACGTGGAAAAATAAAAAGTTATAGGGGTTCGAAGAGGACATTTTTAAATGTATACATTTTCCTGCATGTAGTTATGATTTTTTCCAGAAGTACGACAAAATCAAACCTATATAAGTAGAGTACCATTTTAACTGTATGGACCGACAGAATAATGATAAGGTGTCATTTTTACCAAAATATGGACTGCATAGAAACGGAAGCCCCCAAAAGTTAAAAAATTGCGTTTTTTCTTCGATTTGGTCACACAATGATTTTTTTTCCATTTTGCTGTGGATTTTTGGGTAAAATGACTAATGTCACTGCAAAGTAGAATTGGTGATGCAAAAAATAAGCCATAATATGCATTTTTAGGTGGAATATTGAAAGGGATATGATTTTTAAAAGGTAAGGAGGAAAAAAGGAAAATGCAAAAACTGAAAAACCCTGCATGCTTAAGGGGTTAAATTCCAACACGCCCCCTCAATACATCTCAATGGCAGAGCAGGAGATTGCCGAAGGCAGCGCTTCGGCTCTGCCATAGAGTTGTATTCAGGGGGCGTGTCGGCCGCCGCCTTGTACGGAGGTCGACACGCCCCCTTCCCGCGGGCTGTCGGGGCTCCGTACAGGAGATAGCAGGGGGCCCCAGCGGTCGGACCCCCCGCGATCTGCAACTTATCCCCTATCTTTAAGATAGGGGATAAGTTGTTCACCACTGAGTCACCACTGGACTACTCATTTAACATGTTCTCTACCACTAAATTTTTAACTCTAATTACCCCCTTTTTCCCAATCTACATACTCTTTCAATTTCAACATTTCTGGAAAATATCCATAACCCCACAATACTATATAATGCACACTCCCCTTAATCCCCAATAATCGTCTCGTCAATCTCCATACTTTCTTAAACATATTACAGGTGGAAAGTCTTCCCCAATTATTGTGCATGCATCTTCCACCTTCAATTAACTCCACTGTGCTACCTCCCTTACTACCCAATTTAGAGAAAAAAAACTTTTAAAACATCATCTTCCTTAATCATGTATTCAATTTGTGCCGCTATATAATACAATTGCATATTTGGTGTACCAAAGCCTCCACTGATGAAGGGAGGACTCAAAAATGTGTGTTTTATACGTGTCTGTTTCCCATCCCATAAAAAAACATTGATCTCACTCTGAATTTTATTGAAGTGATTTTCCCCTAGCCATATAGGTGCTGCTCTTACCACATACAAGACCATGGGAAAAATAATTTTTATAAGAATAATCCTTTCAGCCATTTTCATGAGCAGTTTTTTCCATATTTGGATTTTATTTCTTGCTCAATGTAACAATATTCAGCTGAACAAAATCTTCTATATTTCTGGATATTTTAATTCCTAAATAATCTAGGGCCTCATTTTCTTGCAGCACATGTATCTCTTCCTGAAAACCCTGTTGATCTGAAAGCCAGAATATTTACCAAAATCCTTAATCAACTCAATAATACTAAATAATTTTCTTTTAGGGTCTGTTACAAATAGTACCAAGTCATCCGCGCAAAGCAGTATTTTCTCCTCCTCTAGCCAAACTCTTTAGCTCAAATGATCGGGATATTATTATCAGTAAGGCACGAGAGAAGGGTCAGCTCTCTTGTGAGGGGGCGAAAGTCTCAATATACCCAGATTATGATAGGGCTACTCAAATAAAAAGGGCCTCCTTTAGGGATATAAAGAGGCGATTGGCTGCAGCTAAGATACAATTTTCACTAATATTTCCAGCTAAATTGCGTGTGATGTATAATGAAAAGGTTTATTTTTTTTACAGAGAGTATTTTGGCGGGGAATTGGTTAGACCAGGAGGGGATAAAATGATCATGTGTAGCAGGGATCTGTCGGGGTGGCGCCTGGATTAGATGGTTCCCCTTTATAAGTGTGGTCTGTCTGATTCAGATGCCACTCAGGTTGGGAAATTATATACATATAGGGAATTATTCTGTACAGTAGAGGGGAGGAGGGGTGGGAGGAGGAGGAGCTAAGTGACGAAGGATAGAGGCCGATGTTATGGGATAATTTAGAATTTGACCAATTCAAAAAAGGTTTGGGGAGCGATTTTTGGAGGGTGAAGGGGATTAAATATGTGACATAAATTTTCCAAAATGGAGATGAAAAAATCTGAAATATTACAGAGGGAGTTCGGTTTGAGAAATGAACACAAATTTTGGTATATACAATTGAGTGAAGCATATAGAAGCACTGAAAAAGAGGAAAAATGTGGTATTTGTACACAGTTTAATAAATTATATGAATATTGTTGGAGGTGGAAAGTTATATATATATATATATATATATATATATATATATATATATATACACATACACACACACATATACATATGATACTTCTAAAAACTGTACCTGTCACCTTTCAGGAAAACAAAAAGAGGAAAGAGGAAATGGGAGGTCATATTTGGCCCGATCGCAAGGGAAGCGAGGGTGGGCATACTGATTAATGCTAAAAAGTGTTCAATAGGGGCGTGGCCTGCATGTGGAGCTGAGCGGTCGCACTACTGCCGAGCTCCCGCCCACCCTGTACATTTCTCCTGTAAAAGACCCCCCTGACCCACAGTACCTTTGACCGGAGGGTGCTTTGGGACTCCTAGGACGCAGGTGCTGCCGGCGGTGAGAAGTGCGGATCCATCCCGGCGCAGTCGGTGAGGCGCACGCCTGCGAGCAGGACCGGGCTGCGGTGGTGCTTCTGGAGGTGGCCTCGGGACCGGAGTCTGCTGCTGTGCTCTGGTGGTGCCTAGAAACGGTGACAAGGTGCCCTGAGGTGTCCCGCGGCTCTGTGGGACTTGGAAGGCTCCTGGACTACAAGGCTGAGGCCGCCATTGCTGAGGTTAGTGGGCGGGGCCTCGCTCCAGGCCTGGTTGCTAGGCAACCCCTCTCTCTGGGCTCCTGAGATGGCTGGAGGCTGCTCCTGGGCTGTGGTGCTCTTCTGACTGCTGGTGGAGGAGACTTCCTGCTGGCTGGCCTCCGTTCTTGCTGCGGCAGTAAGTGACAACTGCTATACTCTGATATTAACTCCCTCTCTGCTGGACTGTGCTGCTATTCTGTGAGGGATCTGCTCTTCCTATTAACCCCTGAGGTGCTGGACTGTGCTGCTGTTACAGTTGGGGTTCTGCTGTCCAAGTTGGCTACCTTAGTGCTGGACTGTACTCCTGGACTGCGAGGGGCCTGTTAACCCCTGTGGTGCTGGACTGTGCTAGTGTCATTGTGAAGGCCCTGCAGCTTCAGTTACTTCCCTCTGTGCTGGACTGTGCTGGTCTTCATTCCCTCTGCCCTGGCTGGGGCTCCTGCTAGTGCACGGACTCTGCTAATATACTTAACCCCCTCTGTGCTGGACTGTGCTGCCGTTGCTGTGAGGGCTCTAGCGCTGCTGACTGGCCCCTTCCTGCTGCCGCATTTCTTGCTGTGGAACCTCTTGCTATCCAATATACCATTATGGGAGGCTCCAGGGGTAGATCCAAACGCAACAAGTGGGGCGTTGGGGTGTTTCTTCCTCCTGGGGATGACGATGCTTCTTCTGATGACGGTCTCTCTGAAGCTAGTGGTTGCTCCCGGAGGGAATCTGTGCCCCAGACCCCTCTATCTACTGAAGTGGCGGCCAATGCTGCTAAGGCGTTAAGTCAGTTTTCCAGATATGAACGGCCGTCGGGCAGTGCAGTGCCTTCGCCTCTTCCCTTTCCGGATAAGATAGCATATGATGGAGCTCTCTTGGACTTGCGCTTTACAGAGATTCTGTCCACTATTACTTTATGTCATACATCTATGATTTCCAATGTGGACGAGCTTTGTCAAGAATTAGTCATCCTGCGACATCAGAATCAAAAGCTGCGAGAACGCACAACGGAGGTGGAGAATAGGGTCTCTACGGTTGAGGATACCCTACGCCCTATTCCTCAACAAATTTCTGATATGCAGTGGCAGCTTCGTGGAGTGGTGGATAGAGCGGATGACTTTGAAAACTGACTACGGCGCAACAACGTTAGGCTGGTGGGCCTTCCCGAAAAGGCAGAGGGGTCGGATCCCATAGCGTTCTTGGAGTCCTGACTGCGAGAGTTGTTGCATGCAGACACTTTATCTCCCTTCTTCACTGTGGAAAGGGCCCATAGGGTCCCCGCTAGACCTCCGGTGTCGGGGGGGCCCCCATGACCATTTCTAGCGAAGATTTTCCACTTCAAGGATAGAGATGCGATCCTGAGAGCTGTGAGGATCAAAGGGGAGGTGCTCTTTGGCGATAGCAGGGTCTCCTTCTCCGTGGAATTGAGGAAACAGCGCACACAGTTTACCGAAGTCAGGGCTACACTCCGTTTCAAGGGGTATTGGTGTGACATGCTGTATCCGGCCCGGTTGCGGGTGGTGGATGGACGCACCACCAGATTCTTCACTTCCCCTGTGGAGGCGCTACAGTGGGTGGAGGCGTTGCCTAGAGCGGCTCAGCCACCAGACCGAATTATCGGATGGACTGCTTAACCTTCTTAGTTAGTTAAATAGCGGATAGGCTGTCAGTGTTAGCTGTCCGAGGTTCGAGTTTTCCCTTAGGGATTCCCTGGCTAGTGGGTCAGGGGTTAATGTTTTGCATTTTCTGGGTGGGCAGGAGGTGGCGGTTGGAAGTTGTACGTAGCTCCCGTACTCGCCCGATACGTATTTTGGTTCGGGGTATAGGTCTGCACAGGTTGAGTTAGTGTTAGACAGGGAATTGTTTTGGGAATTATTTGTTCTTGTTGGTTGGAAGGTTTGTCTGTGCTGTCTTCGTCTCAGTGAGTGTCTGTTTGTCGAGTGAGTGGGGTGTGTGTGGTCCTGGTGCTCGATCCTCCCTGATCTTGGTCGGGGGATGGTCTATCCTGGTTCTTTGTGCTCTTTATCCAGATGGGGACTCTAAAAGGTGGTTAGCTGGAATGTCAGGGGGTTGAATTCCAAGTTTAAAAGGGCCCTTTGTCTTGATGTTGTTAAGCGTCAGTCTCCTTACATTCTGTCTGCAGGAGACTCACATTACGGGTCAGAAGATCTTGGCACTTAAACGGGCCTGGATTGCGAGGGGTTATCATGCTACCTACTCCACTTATGATAGGGGGGTTTCTGTGCTTATTACTAAATCCCTGCCGTTGGTTGTCTCTCGGGTATCCTGTGATCAATTTGGGAGGCATGTCCTATGGGGTCTGTCTATTTTGTACTTGTTGCTGTGTATGTGCCCCCTCCCTTCCAAGTTTCAGTCCTGGAGCTTATTACTAATGAACTGCTTTCTTTTCCCTCCGACCCTGTTCTTTTTGTAGGCGATTTCAACCTGGTTCCTGATCCGGTCCTCGACCGCACCACGGCTGTTGACCAGGGCTCCTCTGTGTTCAATACTTGGTGACTGGCGTGGGGCTTGACGACCTCTGGAGATGGAAGTACCCTGCAGGGTCCTCATTCTCCTTTTACTCTGCGGCCCATAGGTCTTTTTCTCGCATTGACCTGGCTCTGGCATCCGAGGATCTTCTTCCGCTCGTAAGAGATGTGTCCTACACCTCTAGGGGGATCTCGGACCACTCTGCCCTGCTAGTTATTCTCCATTTAGGCCCTGCCCCCCCCTTCCCGTATTTGGCGCATGCATCCTGGCTGGTAACAGGCTGAGGTGGTAGTGGAGGCTTTGGGGGTAGCTCATACGGACTACTGGGAACACAATACTGACTATCCGGATGCCTTGGTTCAGTGGGATGACTACAAGACTACGATAAGGGGTTATTTTATTGTAGGGGTGGCGGGTCAGAGGAGAAGTAGGTCGGCCATGGAGAGAGCTCTCTTGCAGAAGGTGGGGGTTCTAGAGGCTGAGCATATTAGGAATCAGTTACCTGAGGCTGAAAGGGAGTGGGCAAAGGCTCAGCGTTCCTTGTTAGTCTTCCAGAAAGACAGGGTTCAACTGAAGTTAGCGGCTACGGAGGCTGCTATATTTGCCTTTGGTGATAAGAACGGTAAACTATTGACCTATTTGACTAGGGCCTCCCGCCCAACAGCCTCTATTCCTTGTGTTATGAGAAGTGGTGGGTGGTGGTTACGGCTCCATGTGAGATAAATGCAGTCTTCCAGGACTTTTATTCCTCCTTATATGCTGCCCACTCTGTGCCCTGTCAGGTGGAGATTCTCTCCTTCTTCCAGGGCCTGGCTCTTCCCTCGCTTACACGGGCTCAGGCGGAGGCATTAGATGCCCCCTTTATTTTGGAGGAGGTAGCTCAGGCTATTAAGGATCTTCCTGGGGGAAAGACTCCAGGGTTAGCTGGGCTGGTGGGGGATTGGTACAGGATGAATGAGGAGCGTCTGGCCCCTATTCTGTGTAAATTGTTCCACTCTATTGCCGATGCTGACTCCCTTCCTGATTCTAGAAATAATAAAGGGGATAAATCAATAAGAATCCCTAGGGAGGTGCATGTAATACTTAACTTTTAATTTTACAAAGTTAAAATCGTCACCAAATTATATTAGTGCTCAAATGACCCAAACAAATAAATAAATGTTCTGGTTGCGGTATGGATCTAACACCAGAAGCAATATCAAGCATACAGGGTGTCGCTCTCAACGCGTTTCTGCCACTAATGATATGGCGTCATCAGGAGAGACAAAAAGACAAAGCTTGAGACACCTTAGAGTTGTGGTACTAAAAGCACCCTATAAATGGATACACAAACCAATGTGACTAAGAGATCACGGCAAGGACTGTCTGTATCAGGCCACCTGCAAAGAAAGCACAACAGAAAGGTACCAATATCATTTATGTGCTCCAGGCATAATAAAGCGCATGAGCAATTCCTGCGGAGCATACACTCACTGTGCCATGGATATTTTCCAGAAAACCTAAAAAGGAAAGCACATAGAGAAAAGCCCCTATCAGTAACTGTCCAGCTGGTACCTGTAAAGAAGAACCACTTCTCCGCAGTATGCGGCTACTTACAGTTCCAGTCTGCCGGTATCCGTGATCCCAGGACGGCACGCTGTACCCGCAGTGGCGGGGAGCCTTGCGGTAAATGCAGGCTGCTAATGCGCTACCGTACCTGGGATCACGGCGTGTGACGTCTTATACGCTGGCCGAGCCGCGCGTCACTTCCGCCGCGCCCCTAATAGACGTCATAGGGGCCGGCGATTATCGTGCAGCGCGCGGTCAGGTGACGGCCGCAATGAAAACAAAAGGATCATGTGATTACGGCTATGGTAAATACTCTTATATCCTTATATCCTGGTATGTTCATAATGGCTAGATGTTTAAAGCAGGTATTGAGGGAACTAACGGAATAGTGGTTAAGTATATAACCTAAAACTATTTATATATATATATATATATATATATATATATATTTAAGAGGCGATATTTCGGAGGTGCCTAGTAAATATATATATATAGCAGGTGCATAGAAGAGCCAGACCATAAGAGTGTATACATACATAATGGGAAGTCTAGGTACCCTATGTTACTGGGTACTATTGCCATAATTCATTGATGACTCCCATAATTATATTAATACAAACTGGTCAGAGGGAATAAGATTAGCATATATATAGAGTTTTGACAAGGCCAAAACACAAAGGCCATGGGTATATATACCCTAGATGCTCGGAAGAGGTTAGACTCCGCAGACGAGGACTAAAATTAAACCTTATATTTTATATTAACTAAGGCTCAAATTAGTATAAGATAACATAGAGTATACAAGATATATACCATATATCATAAACTATATTATATAAACTGTAAACTATGAACTATAAACTAATGGGGTACCCCCCAGAAAGGGGACACTAGATAAGTTGCATGACAAGGGGATAGCGGGGGCCTAGGGAACCTACCTAACCCTGCGCTAGTTCTATAGCCCTAGTGCCTAGGCAGGGGAATCCGCCCTAATAAGGGCGGGCCTGCTCCCGAACCTCCTACTTGCCTAGTAGGTTCCTAGAAATTGGTGACACTGACTTTAGGCTTACTAAAGCCTCCACTAACTGCCTATAGTCACCAAGAATGGGGGGTACCCCCAGGTCAATCTACAAAAAACTAGCATAATTAACCTGTTCGTTCAGGCCAGACGGAGTACAGGTGTCTAGCTTGTAAATCCACCTGCACTCCCTTTGTAGGAGTACACGGTCCAGATCCCCTCCTCTAGGTGATGGCCAAACTTTTTCTATACCCATGAATTTTAAATTATCTGTTCGGCCCTGGTGAGAGTCATTGATGTGCCTTGCAAGGGGCTTATCCCTACGATGTCGGATGTCCCCCAGATGTTCAAGAATCCTGGTCTTGAATGCTCTCCTGGTCTTACCCACGTATTTTTTACCACATGGGCAGGTAGCTAGATAAATAACCGATATTGTAGAGCAGTTGATAAACTCTCTCAATCTGAACTGTTCTCCAGTGGATTCATTAACAAATAACTGAGACCTGCTGATGTTAATGCAGGCCTTACAGTGTCCACATGGAAAACACCCCGATTGTCTAGGTCTTTGTTCTAACCAGGTGTTTCCCAATGATCTCGGTGGTAGATGGCTTTGTGTAAGTATGTCACCTAAGTTGCGACCTCTCCTGAAAGTCAGTAGGGGTACCTCTGGGATTTTATCACGTATGTCAGGGTCCATTCTGAGTATATCCCAATGTCTATTAAGGATCTCACGCATTTTGGTGGACCCTTGATCAAATGTCGCTATTATGCTCGTAATCTCCCCTAACTGATCTTCCCTCGGTCGGGGTATCAGTAATGATTCCCTGGGTGTAGCAAGTGCATGTTGGTATGCTGCTGAGAGAACGTGTGAGGGATAGCCTCTATTTTTAAACCGTGTACGAAGTTTACCAGCCTCCTCCACGAAATCACACCTCTCCGAGCAATTCCTCCTGAGGCGGAGATATTGTCCACGCGGGATACCCCGTTTAAGGGGTCCCGGGTGGCAGCTCTCCCACCTCAGGAGGCTATTGGTGGCAGTGGCTTTTCTATGCACGGTGGTCCGCAAGGTACCACTATCTTGTTTATAAATCATAATGTCCAAGAAAGCTAGGCATTTCTCCTGTATCTCAAAGGTGAAGAAAAGCCCTAGCCCATTGTTATTTAGGGATTTGATAAAGTCCTGAAAGGCCTGGGCTGTACCCTGCCACATAATAAGGACATCATCTATGAATCTAGCCCATACCAGGGCGGATTCACTAAAATGTTCCCTTGTATCTGCAAATACTACGGTGGCCTCCCACCAGCCCAGGGTCAGGTTTGCGTATGTGGGGGCGCATGGGCTCCCCATCGCCGTTCCCCTGAGCTGGTGGAAGTAAGTACCGTTCCTGATTCTATTAGGGAGGCATTCATCGTGGTACTCCCTAAGCCTGGGAAGGATCCAGTGCTCCCTGGCTCCTATAGACCTATTTCCCTTCTGAATGTCGATATTAAACTTATGGCTAGAGTTCTGGCTACCCAATTGTATGGCATCATCAGTGCTATTATTCATCCTGACCAAACAGGGATTATGCCGGGCAGAGCTACAGATGTGAATGTGAAACGTTTGCAGCTTAACATGGCGGCAGTGGATAGGGGCTTTCCCTCGGGTGTGGTCGTGAGTCTGGATATATATATATATATATATATATATAAAGCCTTTGACTTAGTTTTGTAGCCCTATCTGTGCGAGGTGTTGGGGGCGTTTTGGTTTGGCCCCCCGATTTTGTGCCTGGGTTCGCCTGCTCTATGATAATCCTAAGGCTAGGATCCGTACTAACTTAGACATTTTGACCCCATTCTCTCTGGGTAGGGGGCGAGACAGGGGTGCCTGCTTTCTCCTTTCTTATTTGCGCTGGCGATTGAGCCGTTGGCGGCTGCTATTTGGAAGGACCCGAGTATTTGTGGCATACCCAGGGGGTCTATAGTTGAGAAGGTCTCCCTCTATGCTGATGATACTTTGGTGTATATGGCTGATGCGGAGGGCTCCCTGTTGTCCCTTATAGACTTGCTTGCCCGCTTTGGTGTAATCTCTGGTCTGCAGGTTAATTGGGCTAAGTCCTCCCTGATGGCTCTGTCCTCCGGGATCCCTTTGCCGCCCTCTCCCGGCTGGGGTGCAGGTGGTTCCTCGTTTTCGATATTTGGGAGTGGAGGTTACTCCGTCCCTGCTAGATTATATGACTCTTAACTTGGGGCCATTACTGCACTCCACTCTGGAGCGACTGCGCGCGTGGTCTTCCCTCCCCCTTTCCCTGGCAGGCAGAATTAATATCTTTAAAATGATTTATCTCCCTAAGATCCTGTATCTGTTTCACCTGTCCCCCGTTATTCCCACTAGGAAGTATTTCACCTCATTATGCAGTGCTCTGGGATCCTTCTATTGGCAGGGAGAGCCTCCCAGACTCGGTCGGGCCCTGCTCCAGGCCCCCAAGCGGGGGGGGGGGGGGGGGGGACGGGTGGATTAGCTGCCCCAGATATGTATAAGTATTTTCTTGCCTCTCAGTTGGTCTATGCAGCGGGGTGGATCGACCTGGATCTGTCGAACTCGGCAACAGCCCTGGCGGGGGCGCTGATGGGATCCTATGAAGCTCTGACTAATACGCTTTAAAGGTATCACCCTGGCTACTCCATTCCTACTCCTCTTTTAACTGTGGCTAAGGTTTGGTCCGTGGTGTCTGATAAATTTCCACTGCCACTGGTATCTCCTAGGGCACCCTTGTGGGGGAACATTCATCTGTCCCACCTGCATGGATTACAGGTTTTTGGGGTACTCATGGAGTTAAATTTGTGACCCACCTGTTCCGGGAGGACCAGGTTTTCCTGTCCTTTGAAGAGATGAGGGAGCGCTATGGCATCCCAGGGGCTGTTTATGTATTTTCAGCTGCGACATGCGGTTCAGGCGCAGTTTGGCTCCCTGACCTTTACCCCGGCCTTTTCGGACATGGAGCTTCTCTTGGGCACCAAGGATCTCTCTAAACCTCTCTCCCAGTCCTACGCCCTTCTCCAGTCATTGGGGCCCTGTTCCTTTACTTTGGCTTTTAATAAATGGGTGACTGATATACCGGATTTGTCGGAGAGTCAGTGGAAGGAAGTGGAGGGCTCTTACTATTCTACTGTTAGTAGCAGGGATTTGTTGATCCAATCTAGATATGTTCTGAGGTTGTACTATACTCCCGCTAAGCTTAAGCGTTTCGGCTTGTCTCCCTCTGACCTTTGTTTTCTATGTTCTACGGACACTGGTACCTTTCTGCATGCTGTGTGGGATTGTCCTGTTATTGCAGCCTTCTGGAGGGAGGTGATGGGTTTCCTGGGTGAGCATTTGGAATTTCCCTCTGTGTTTAGCCCTTCAGTGTGTCTTTTAGGGGTTCTTAACGACTTGATTTTCAGCGCTCATAGACTGTTGTTGTCCCGTTTTCTGCTGTTTTGTGCCCACAAAGTGGTAGTCATGACTTGGAAGGATGCGTCCACCCCTCCGCTTTCTCGTTGGATAGCCTTGGTGAACAATTATGTCCCATTATATCAGGCCCTTTATGTTAGTCGTAAAAACCCCAGGAAGTTCGATTTGGTGTGGACCCCCTGGTTGTTGGTAGCATAGTTGGCTGATAGGGGAGGTTGCGGCTTGATCGGTCTCCTGGCGGGAGGTACTGTTCTTTCTGTATGTGTTATTTCGCCGATGGCGATGTTTGTTAACCTTATATGCCAAAAATTAAATAAATACTTAAAAAAAAAAAAAAAAGTGTTCCATAAACCAAAGACATCAAATTATGCAATTGAGAATAATATATATCACTTATATTACTCTTCGGTAAGTTTAAAAAAGATAGGATGTTGTAAGAAGGCTGATTGCCCTAAGAGTGGTACAACGGAAGCAGACTTAATACATTTGTTATGGGCATGTCAAAAGGTGGAAGAATTTTGGTTGAAGGTATTCCAGACAACTGAATATAAACTAGGAAAGAAGAGAGACTGGCTGGGAACAGAGGTCATTTTAGGGGACCTGAGTAATATCAAAAAGGGACAAGATTTATTGAATCGTATTTTTATGTTAGCCAAGGTGGTTTTCTTGAGAGGGCTCTTCGGAAATAGCAGACCAAATGCAATAGAGTGGTACAGGTTGGTCAAAAAATCCAAAAGGTATGAGAAATGGCGGTATGGTAATTCTAAAAAAGGTTTAAATAAACATAGAAAGATCTGGGTAGAGTGGGTGGAGTAGAAGGGGGAATTGTTCATTAAGACGTTATTTTTGGTTTTTATTTTAATTACTTTAAAAAAATATAATTCCCTCCCCACCCCCTGTAATAAATTTGTCATAAAAAAAAAAAAAAAAAAAAATAATATATATATATATATATATATATATATATGCAAATGACTACAGGTGGTCTGATTAAACACCGGGTCTTGCCACAAGACTGTATAAAAAGGTTTTCCCCTTTGTCTTATTAAAAGAAAGAAAAAAAAGAAAAAGGCTCTCAGAGGCTAATTTTGAGTAGTGTATCCTTATTGAGAGATCACTGAATGCTATACATGCCTCTAAGATGCACTTTAGGACATTTTGCCCAGCAAATATACTGCAGGATGTCATTTATAATCTGTTTGCCTCCATGCCCAACCACATTTCATGAAGTATCCAGCGCAACAGGGTACAAGAGCCTCTTATCGTTGTACAATTTTCTCCAACAAACATATTCCTTGGTTCTAACATTTTAATGACTTATATTATCATTACATTCACGCACAAGGTTTCATTTAATTCAAACAACTACTTCATAGTGGGGTTTTTTTTGTCAATAAGTGTGTACACACATTTATTAGGGACATCCAGATACTGATATTGGCACAGATCCTCAACATTTGAATGAGTACTTGAAGTTGTGCAAATGTTCCCAATATCAATCCTGATTTCCTCCGTTCCTAGGGTAAGGAGTGGTGCAGGCCCTGCCGTGCAATGAAATGACAACATTTAATTGCACGGCGGGTCCTGCAACACTCCAGATAACAGTGCACGGAAGAAGGTCCTGCACCATTAAAGGGGTACTCCGGCGCTAAGACATCTTATCCCCTATCCAAAGGATAGGGGATAAGATGCCTGATCACGGGGGTCCTGCCGCTGGGGACCCCCGTGATCTTCCACGCCGAACCCCGTTGGAATCCGCTCCGGGTCTGATTACTGGCGATCACGGGGACGGAGCATAGTGATGTCACGGCTCCACCCCCGTGTGACGTCACGCTCCACCCCCTTAATGCAAGCCTATGGAGGGGACATGACAGAAGTCCCCGTGAAATTGTACACAAAAGTTAAAAACAAAATTAGAAAATATCGTATTTTTCACCTATTAACTCCACTACTCAGGTGCCAACGCTTCACTAGTTCCCTGCTCGTTTTTGCTTACATGGCAGTGAAGATGTTGCTAATCACTGTCCACAGTGGTAATGCTAATAGGTATGGCACAAGTACTACCTTCAATAATTGGTTAAAACATGCAAACAGTGTAGGCATGTAAATAAAGGACTGCAGGAGGCCAAAAAGTAGTATCAGGGAAGTCATTTGTGTTTTGATATTGTGTGACATTTTATTTTTCTTAGTTAAAAGTCAAATATTAACACAACAGTTTTTTATGTAATGAGAATTTACATGCAAAATTATTTATATATAAAATATGCTATTAATATATATAGACCAATATTTTTTTTTGAGATAGCACAAAAATGTTTACACAAACAGTGTTTTGTTCAGTGCAGGAAAAGTAAAGACCATTCACAATTTGCAAAGATAACACGTGGTGTTCGGAGAAAGAAAAAAAAAACGGAGCCATATTGTAAGTTCTTCAAAAGCCACAGGCAAATGAGATCTTAAACTATTAAAACATTATTTGTTCTATAGGGATTACCTATTACACATTTAATTTAGTCAAGCATGTTTGCTAAGAGGCATACAAATCCCACCATAGCTAATTTAAGAACTTACCAATTTCCCTTGCAATTCTGACAGCTTCATCTGCATCCTGTAAAAGCAGGAAATGAGACTCACGTTAATCCCATCAGCCACTGCTCTGTGTCCTAAGGGCAGTCATATATTGCACTACTGTCTCCTCCGATTCATTTTATGTTTGATTTTACAACCTTGTGACCTTGTTCATTCAGAGGAATGTAAAATTAATACCATAAGTGGAATGTAAATTCTACCTCATCCTTATTATACTAGTAGCAGAAAACTCAAAGAGCTATCCAATCAGCTGACAGGAAGCCCAGCTTCTACTGAAAGATGCCCTTTTCCAGTGGCTGAAATGAAGTGATTAAATTTCAGAGTTTGCAATCAATAATGGATCATAAATTAGGGCATTAAAACTTTGTCTCCTCTCCTATTTGCTTGTCATGTTTTCCACAAAGCTGTCAGCAGGGGGAGATGATTCTCCATTGTTTCCAATGCTGTTAGTTTAACCAGCTTCTTCTTAAAAGACATAGTGAAGTAAAAAAATTAAAGTATGCAATAAAGACAAAGGTTAGTCAGTGACACAATCTGTCATAAAAATAAGTATAATTTCAACCATTACAGCCAGTATGAATTAGGTAAATCTAATTATTATATTACAAATAAGATAGAAAGATAGATACAGATAAACAGAAAATTAATACATAAAGATTACATGTCTTTACAGATTTTTTTTATAAGATAAGAAGCTTGCTCGTGTTTTAAATGTACTTTATTATCCAAGGAGAAAGAAAAATGTACATAAAAGTAATAATTCTCATTCAAAGAAAAAGTTTCACTACCATGTTACAGACTCATGAAGAAAAAGTACCCTAGCAGGGGAAGTTGGCAAAAAATTTAATTTCCTTTCATTAACTAGTCTGCGCCACAATCGGTGCTTGTTAAGTTCAAAGCAGACTTAAGAGCAACCTTAGCTTTAAGTCCTTTTACTCCAAGCACTTACATCTGCTAATGAGATTTTTTCTGTGCACAAAATTACAATTGTTTTTGAGCCATAGATAAATTCCCTTGAAATAATGTATAGGTTTACTGTTTTATTACACCTTCTTTCTTTCAATGGGATGCTGGCTTAAAAGAATGAAATTCATGAAAAGGGGGTCATTTAAGAAGGTTAGTGGTTTGTACACATTGAGTAGCAAGGACCTTTGTTCCTGCCTGTGACAGTTATGCGAGAATACTTCCCCTTAATAGCCTTTCTGTCAGGAAGTGTTAAAACTTTCAAATTCAGACAATTAGAAGCTCTCCAGCATTATGCAGCAACGCTTGATGAAGAGTAGCGCACAAGTTGAGATTTTTCTGAATTCCTTTTTGCATGCAAATGTGATTGTTTTAGGACAACACAATAACCAGGCCAACTTATATTTAGAGATGAAAACAAGTTATAATAGAAAGTACAGACCAGAAAAAAAACAACACTGAAAAAAATAAATAACAAAAATGCTGTAATACGATGTCAGCTTCACCACTTCAATATAGGAACTATCCCTTGGTGTAAGCATAATATAAGGTCTGGGCTACAAATGACAAGTGCCTCATTTCCTAAGCACAACATAATTTCTCAACTGTTCTGCATGTTAAGCTCAAGAATCACCTTTAACAGTTGCTCCCTTGTCTTTGGATTTTGCCTTTGGCTGTCCATGCATGCAGGGAGCTGTAGTTTTGCAACAGCTGTAGGCACAATGTCTGGTTAACATTTCTTCACAAAAACGGGCTGCCGCCTATCTAATGCGGGGGAGCTGCCACCTATCTAATGCGGGGGCACTGCCGCCTATCTAATGCGGGGGCACTGCCGCCTATCTAATGCGGGGGCACTGCCGCCTATCTAATGCGGGGGCACTGCCGCCTATCTAATGCGGGGGCACTGCCGCCTATCTAATGCGGGGGCACTGCCGCCTATCTAATGCGGGGGCACTGCCGCCTATCTAATGCGGGGGCACTGCCGCCTACCTGGTGGACTATCTTCTATGTTCCTTCCCAACTAATATGGGGACTAACTACCAAGCTTATTGGGGGTCTAGCTACTATCTACAAGTCTGGCGGATTTACCTACAGGGTCAACCCTCTCCGGATGGGCCCTACCTATTACGGTTTAGGGCATTATAGGACTTGGAAAAATTAAGAGCCTGAAATGTTTTTTCCGACATGTTCTGCAGAGAGGAGTCATAGCTGGAAGAATTCATCATGACCGTCTGGGCCGGATGAAGAAAAAGGAAAGTGACTGATTCCAGTTAGAGAAGATGTCACCTGATGTAACTGTATGTAATCTCATTTATGGTCTATTGCAGTGTTTCCCAACCCAGTCCTCAAGGCACACCAACATTCCGGGTTTTTTCAGTTACTCCATTGGAATACAACAGGGAAAAATTTAATTCCTGGACTGTTGGTGTGCCTTGAGGACTGGGTTGGGAAACACTGGTCTATTGTGATAATGATTGGGGTTGTTTTTAGCCACCTGATATAACTATGCAATCACTTACATGGTCTGTAGTGGTAATGATGGGGGTTGCTGTCAGTCTGTCACCTGTATAGGACATCCTCCTAAACTTAGATGACAGACTGACAATGTTATTGCTGTTAGAGAGGTATTCCCATTCTGCATGTGTTGGCGTGATGGGGCATGGCTAGGGGTGAGGCCGAGGGCGTACTTTGTGGGCATGGCTTCTTTGCTCTCAGCAAAAGTTGGGAGGTATGGTGTACTCACTTGTGTGAGATCCTATATGCACATACGGTACTTAAATTATATGTATATACACACACACTATATTATATACACACACACAGACATATATATATATACATACATACATACACACACATACATATATACACCCTGTTCCAAATAATTATGCAAATTCTATTTAAGTGTCAAAAAGATTAAATATTTTGTTTTCACTATAACCTCATAACCCTTTCAATTTTGCACCTAAAAATCCATATGATTGGCTTATTTTTTGCGCCACCAATTATACTTTGCAGTGACATCAGTTATTTTACCCAAAAATCTACGGCAAAAGGGGAAAAAAATCATTGTGCGACGAGATTGAAGAAAAAACACCATTTTGTAACTTTTGGGAGCTTCCGTTTCTACGTGGTAAATTTTTCGGTAAAATTGACACGTTATCTTTATTCTGTAGGTCTAAACGATTAAAATTATACCCTACTTATATAGGTTTGATTTTGCCGTACTTCTGTAAAAATTCATAACTACATGCAGAAAAATGTATACTTTTAAAATTGTCATCTTCTGACCCCTATAACTTTTTTATTTTACCACTTATGGGGCGGTATCATTTTTTGCGCTGTGATCTGACATTTTTAGCGGTACAGTTTTTGTATTGATCGGACTTTTTGATCGCTTTTTGTTCATTTTTTTCATGATATAAAAAGTGACCAAAAATACGTTATTTTGGAAATTTTTTGCGAGTACGCCGTTGACCGTGCGGTTTAATTAATTATATATTTTTATAGTTCGGACATTTACGCACGCGGCGATACCAAATATGTTTATATTTCTTTTATCTACATTTTTTTATGGGAAAAGGAGAGGTGATTCAAACTTTTATTAGGGAAAAGGTTAAATGACATTTATAAACTTTTTTTTTCTACACTTTTTTTTTTTTTTGCAGTGTTATAGCTCCCATATGGTGATTTTAGTATGTACTTGGCAGGCAGTAATGGACATGCTTAAGAAGGATCTGCGCTTGTCTTGGGCTAAATGGCTATGTTGTGAGATTACCATAACACTGTGGCTAGCTTTTTGTTAACTTGTATTTCCTGTTTGACTTTTTTTTTTTTTAAATACAAATCCCACAATTCCATTTTCCTCCCTCCCACACATCAGCCACCCCACCCATTGAAACATAAATGAGCTGCATCCATCAAAAGATCTGTGGTTTTCAACCAGGGTGCCTACAGCTGTTACATTAGTTGCAGTCGATCTCTCTCCCACCAAGCGATCACTCCACCCACTGAGCAGACAGGCTCTCTCATCAGCTGACAAGTGAGTCAGGTCTCGGCCGCATTGCAAGCTGGGAAAAATCCGAGACAACAGCAATTTTGTATGCTGTTAAAAATAAAAAGTGGGGTGAAAATTACAGAAGAATTGTGAGAAAACCGTCACACACAGGTACATACACTATTTTATGAACTACACTAACTTTACAGCCCCTGTAGTATAGTCAAATAAAAAAAATCCTGGAATACCCCTTTAAGTAATGGATGGCATTGTGTCTCAGGGCTCTTTTGATCACTGAAAACAATCTCTGACACCTGTGATAATTAGATTGCCAGGTGAGCCCAATTTGAGGAAAAATTATTAAAAAGGTGGGCGTTCCACATTATTATGCAGAACACCATTTTCAAGCAATATGAGGAAGAAAAAGGGATCTCTCTGCTGCCGAAAAAAAAAAGTGAAATAGTTCAAGGCCTTGGATAAGATATAAAAACATTAGATATTTCACAAAAACTTAAGCGTGATCATCACACTATTAAGAGATTTGTGGCTGATTCAGAGCACAGGCTGGTTCGTGCAGATAAAGGCACACAGAGGAAGATTTCTGCCAGATCCATGCAACGGATCAAGAGATCAGCTACTAAATTACCATTACATAGCAGCAAACAGATATTTGAAGCTGTTGGTGCCTCTGGAGTCCACTGGACATCAAGGTGTAGAGTCCTCCAGAGTCTTGCAACTGTGCGTAAACCTTCTATTAGGCCAACACTAACCAATGGTCTCAAGCAGAAACTGCTGCACTGGGAAGAAAAATACATGAAGAATAATTTTCAAACAGTCCTGTTCACTGCAGCCGTGCAACCCTGGATGGTCCAGATGGATGGAGTAGTGGATGGTTGGTGGACGGCCACCCAGGTCCAACAAGGCTGCGACGTCAGCAAGGTGGTGGTGGAGTCATGTTTTGGGCCGGAATCATGGGAAGAGAGCTGGTCAGCCCGTTTAGGGTTCCCGAAGGTGTAAAGATTACCTCTGCAAAGTATGTGGAGTTTCTGACTGCCCACTTTGTACCCTGATACAGAAGGAAGAAATATACTTTCGGTAATAAAATCATCTTCATGCATGACTTTGCACCAACTCATGCTGCAAAGAATACCTCTGCATCAATGGCTGCAATGGGGATAAAAGGAGGGAAAGTCATGGTGTGGCCTCCATCCTTCCCTGACCTCAATCCTATTGAGAATCTTTGGAGCATCCTCAAGCAAAAGATCTATGAGGGTGGGAGGTAATTTACATTCAAACGGGCAGCTCTGGGAGGCTATTCTGACATCTTGTAAACAAATTCAAGCAGAAACTGTCCAAAAATTCACAAGTTCAATGGAAGCAAGACTTGTGAAGCTGCTATCAAATAAGGGGTCCTATGTTATAATGTAATGTGACTTGTTAAAATGTTTGCAAAGTTAAAATGTTTTGATTGAAATAGCTTTTCATTTGATTATTCAATTATGTAGGTAAATGAGAAAACTATAATTTGCATAATAATTTGGAACAGGGTGTACATATACACACTACATATATAAAAACACACACACACATTTTATAATATATATATATATATATATATATATATATATATATTTGGGTGTAAAAAAACAACAAAAAAAACACACAACTGCAGTATCCCTCACTGGCCACATCTACAATGTGCGGCAGCTAAGCCTGTATGTTGTCCTCTCCCTTAACCCCTTAAAGGAGTACTCCAGGATAAGAAAACATATCCCCTATCCTAAGGATAGGGGATGAGTTTCAGATCGCGGGGGGTCCGACCGCTGAGGCCCCCCATGATCTCCTGTACGGGGCTCTCGGCTCTTTGCCGAAATAGCTCATTTTGATCACCGCATGATGCGGCGTTCGACACGCCCCCTCAATACATTTCTATGGCAGAGGCGGAAGCTGCTGATTGCAGCGCTCTGGCTCTCCCATAGAGATGTATTGAGGGGGCGTGTCGGCTGCGTCATGCGGTGGTCAGACACAGTTCCTGGCCGCTGACTGTGGGGGGCCCCATACGGGAGATCGCAGGGGGCCCCAGCGGTCGGACCCCCTGCGATCTGAAACTTATCCCCTATACTTAGGATAGGGGATACGTTTTCTTATCCCGGAGTACTCCTTTAAGGACCAGGCCATTTTTCACTGTAGGACCTGAGCGTTTTTTGCACATCTGACCACTTTCACTATAAGCATTAATAACTCTCGGATGCTTTTACCTTTCATTCTGATTCCGAGATTGTTTTTTCGTGACATATTCTACTTTATGTTTGTGGTAAAATTTTGCCGATACTTGCATAATTTCTTAGTGAAAAATTCCAAAATTTTATGAAAAAATTGAAAATTTTGCATTTTTCTAACTTTGAAGCTCTCTGCTTGTAAGGAAAATAAACATTCCAAATAAATTATATATTGATTCACAAACACAATATGTCTACTTTATGTTTGCATCATCAAGTGGACATGTTTTTACTAATGGAAGACATCAGAGGGCTTCAAAGTTCAGCAGCAATTTTCCAATTTTTCTCAAAATTTTCAAAATCTGATTTTTTCATGGACCAGTTCAGGTTTGAAGTGGATTTCAGGGGCTTTCTTATTAGAAATACCCCATAAATGACCCCATTATAAAAACTGCACCCCTAAAAAGTATTCAAAATGGCAGTCAGTAAGTGTGTTAACCCTTTAGGTGTTTCACAGGAACAGCAGAAAAGTGAAGGAGAAAATTCAAAATCTTCATTTTTTACACTCATGTTCTTGTAGACCCAGTTTTTGAATTTTTACAAGGGGTAAAAGGAGAAAAATCCTCTCAAAATTTGTAACCCAATTTCTCTCGAGTAAGGAAATACCTCATATGTGTATGTCAAGTTTTCAGCGGGTGCAGTAGAGGGCTCAGAAGGGAAGGAGCGACAGTGGGATTTTGGAGAGTGAGTTTTTTCTGAAATGGTTTTTTCCCTACATGGCATACTATTTTGGAAACTACACCCCTCAAGGCACGTAACAAGGGGTCCAGTGAGCCTTAATACCCCAAAGGTGTTTGACGACTTTTCGTTAAATTCGGATGTGTAAATGAAAAAAACAAATTTTCACTGAAGTGCAGTTTTTGCAGTTTTTTTCCCAAATTTACCATTTTTATAAAGGGTAATGGGAGAAAATGACCCCCAAAATTTGAAACCCCATCTCTTCTGAGTATGGAAATACCCCATGTTAGGACGTAAAATCTTCTGCGGGCGAACTACAATGCTCAGAAGACTAGGAGTCACATTTGGCTTTTGGAAAGCAAATTTTGCTGAAATGGTTTTGGGGGGGCATGTCGCATTTAGGAAGCCCCTATGGTCCCAGAACAGCAAAAATACCCACATGGCATACTATTTTGGAAACTACACCCCTCAAAGAACGTAACAAGGGGTACAGTGAGCCTTAACAACTCACAGGTATTTGACGACTTTTTGTTTAAGTTGGATGTGTAAATGAAAAAAAAGGGATGATAGGAGAAAATTACCCCCAAAATTTGTAACCCCATTTATTCTGAGTATGGAAATACCCCATGTGTGGACATCAAGTGCTCTGCGGTCGAACTACAATGCTCGGAAGAGAAGGAGCGCCATTGAGCTTATGAAGAGTGAATTTGTTTGGAATGGAAGTCAGGGGCCATGTGCGTTTACAAAGCCCCTCGTGGTGCCAGAACAGTGGACCTCCCCACATGTGACCCCATTTTGGAAACTATACCCCTTACAGAATTTAATAACGGGTGCAGTGAGCATTTACACCCCATTGGCATTTGACAGATCTTTGGAACAGTGGGCTGAGCAAATGAAAAATTAAATTTTTCATTTTCACAGACCACTGTTCCAAAAATCTGTCAGACACCTGTGGGGCGTAAATGCTCACTGTACCCCTTATAACATTACATGAGGGGTGTAGTTTCCAAAATGGGGTCACATGTTGGAGAGTCCATTGTTCTGGCACTATGGGGGCTTTGTAAACACACGTGGCCTTCAATTCCGGACACATTTACTCTTCAAAATCCCAATGGCGCTCCTTCTCTTCTGAGCATTGTAGTGCGCCAGCAGAGCACTTTAAATGCACATAGGGGGTATATTCTAACTCAAAAGAAATGGGGTTACAAATTTTGGGGGGCTTTTTTTCCTATTTTCCCTTGTGAAAATGAAAAATTTGGGGAAACACCAGCATTTTAGTGAAAAAAATATATTTTTTTCATTTTCCCATCCAACTTTAACAAAAATTTGTCAAACACCTGTGGGGTGTTAAGGCTCACTATACCCCTTGTGACATTCCGTGAGGGGTGTAGTTTCCAAAATGGGGTCACATGTGGGTATTTATTTTTTTGCGTTTATGTCAGAACCGCTGTAAAATTAGCCACCCCTGTGCAAATCATCAATTTAGGCCTCAAATGTATATAGTGCGCTCTCACTCCTGAGCCTTGTTATGCGTCCGCAGAGCATTTTACTCCCACATATGGGGTATTTCCGTACTCAGGAGAAATTGTGTCACAAATTTTGGGGGTCTTTTTTTCCTTTTACCTGTTGTGAAAATAAAAAGTAAAGGGCAACACCAGCATGTTAGTGTAAAAAAAAAAAAAAAAAAAAAAAATTTTTACACTAACAGGCTAGTGTAGACCCCAACTTTTCCTTTTCATAAGGGCTAAAAGAGAAAAAGCCCCCCAAAATTTGTAGTGTAATTTCTCCCAAGTACGAAAATGCCCCATATGTGGCCCTAAACTGCTTCCTTGAAATACGACAGGGCTCTGAAGTGAGAGAGCGCCATGCGCATTTGAGGACTAAATTAAGGATTGCATAGGGGTTTTCTACGCCAGTGATTCCCCAACAGGGTGCCTCCAGCTGTTGTTAAACTCCCAGCATGCCTGGAGAGTCAGTGGCTGTCAAGAAATGCTGGGAGTTGTTGTTTTGCAACAGCTGGAGGCTCCGTTTTGGAAACACTGCCGTACAAGATGTTTTTAATTTTATTGGTGGGGGGACAGTGTAAGGGGGTGTATATGTAGTGTTTTACCCTTTATTTTGTGTCAGCATAGTGTAGTGTTTTTAGGGTACATTCACACTGGCGGAGGTTTACAGTGAGTTCCCTGCTAGGCGTTTGCTATGTGGCGAAAAATTTGCCGCAGCTCATACTTTAAGCAGAAAACTTACTGTAAACCTGCCGTGTGAATGTACCCTGTACATTCACATGGGGAAGGGGGGGGGGGGGGGCAATTCTCCAGCAGTTTCAAAACTACAACTCCCAGCATGTACTGACTGACCGTGCATGCTGGGAGTTGTAGTTTTGCAACAGCTTGAGGCACACTGGTTGGAAAACCTTCAGTTAGGTTCGTTCATCTAATTCGTTATTTTCCAACCAGGGTGCCTCCAGCTGTTGCAAAACTACCCCTCCCAGCATGTACTGATCGCCGAAGGGCATGCTGGTAGATGTAGTTATGCAACAGCTGGAGGGATCGCAACTACAACTCCCAGCATGCTGGGATCTTGCAACATCTGGAGAGCGACAGTATAGAGACCACTGCAAACTGTGGCCCTCCAGATGTTGCAAAACTACAAATCCCAGGCAACTTACCTGCTTCCGTCGGATCCAGGGAGCCTGCTGCACGACATTGCCGCCCGCCGATCTCTAACGACGATCGTCCCCCGCAGCCTCGCCCGCAGGGTAAGTGGACTCCGGCACTGTTCCCAGTCGTTTCCCTGTTCTGCCCCGCCTATTGTGGTTGGGCAGAACGGCGTCTAGACCACCAATAGCAGGGATAGGAGGGGTGGCACCCCTGCCACCTCACTCCTATGCCTTCAGGGGGATCGTGGGTGTCTTGGACAACCGCGATCCCCCTTATATTTAGGGTCACCATAGACCCGTAATCGCGCAAATCGCAAGTGTGAATTCATTTGCGATTTGCGCTGATCGCTGACATGGGGGAGGGGGTCTGATGACCCCCCTGGGCATTTGCGCGGGGTGACTGCTGATCGATATCAGCAGTCACCCCCGTCCCCGCCCGGCGCGAGGCAGGGACCGAAATTCCCACGGACGTACGCGTACATCCTTGGTCCTTAACTACCAGGATGCTTAGACGTACGCGTACGTCCATGGTCCTTAAGGTGTTAAGCATGTGATCTCTGTGCTCTACACAATGTAAAGGTAAGGGAGCAGATAAGGAAAGCAATGTATAACATGGTCTAAAAATCTGCATTGTGTTCACAGGAGTGGGCAGCAATTTTTTTTAAAAGGCAAAAGAATTTGACAGCCCCTACAGTTTGCTTATGCAATTCTACTACTGTAAACTGCCTTGTATATATATATTTTTTTTTTTACAGAGAGTAAATTACAAATCATATTTATTTTACCTGCTGCATCATATGGTAAAAAATCATTTTAATGACAGTGCCCATTTAATGTAATTTTTTCTCAGCAGCAAAATAATAGAACATTCCTAATGAAGACCATTCAGAAAGTTAGTAATGTCTGCCTTCAGGAAATGAAAAACAAAAAAAAACAAATCAGTGCAAAGGTGTTCACAAACTTTACAATGTTTGTTTTATTTTTTAAAGCCATAAGAAGAGTGAGAAGAATAGTTATACACTTGTTTTCAGTAACAACAAATGAGTACACAAAAATAATTCAAGGACATTCCTTTTATACCCTCAGTTATGGCAGATGCCCAAAAGATAATTACAGCAGTTTACACAGGATGTAATGCCACAAACCCTGACTTAGTTAGCAATAGTACAGCCATATTAAACAGGAATTATCATATACACACAATCCTAATTAGCAGCTCATTTCTTAGTAACGTGCAAAATTAATCAGGCATGGAAATTTAGACAAAGGCAAAATGAGCATTGCATGTTAAATGTTATCATGGCTAAAGCAAACAAATATGTACTTAACCCCTTAAGGACTGAGACTTTTTTTTTGCAATTCTGACCAATGTCACTTTATGCATTAATAACTCTGGGATGCTTTTACCGATTATTCTGATTCCAAGATCGTTTTTTCGTGACATAATTTTCGACGTTACTTGTATCCTTTCTTAGTGAAAAATCCCAAAATGTCATAAAAATTTAGCATTTTTCTAACTTTGAAACTCTCTGCTTGTAAGGAAAATGAATATTCCAAATATATTTTATATTGATTCACATATACAATATGTCTACTTTATATTTGCATCATAAAGTTGACATGGAGGGGCATTTACTAATCTTTTACTATGTAGTCTGGTTTTTACCCTGTTTTTTTCTACTTCATTTTTGACTATGTGCGACAAATTTACTAGATTGTTGCACGGCATTAATAAATTTGGCACACATAGGCAAAAGTGGGAAATTTACTTCATGTAGTAGAAAAAATAGTCTGTTCCTTTTTCCTGCTGTCCGAATAGGTTTGGCTGCTAGGTTTCCTTCTGGATCTTTTGTTTTTGAGTTTTTTTTTTAGCTTTTTCACCACATCTAAATAATTCAATAACTACAGTGGTCCCTCAAGTTACAATATTAATTGGTTCCAGGACAACCATTGTAAGCTGAAACCATTGTATGTTGAGACCATAACTCTATGGAAACGTGGTAATTGGTTATAAAGGCACCAAAATGTCATCCAAAATAGGAAAATGTGACAAAGAAAAATAAGTAGATAACTAATATAGATAAAGCAAATCCTTACATATAAAAGTAATAAAGATCTGCTGGGAGCTGTAAATTACTGTCTATGTCAGTGTTTCCCAAGCAGGGAGCCTCCAGCTGTTGCATAACTATAACTCCCAGCATGCCTGGACAGCCAAAGGCTGTCCGGGCATGCTGGGAGTTGTAGTTTTGCAAAAGATGGGGCCACCCTGCTTGGGAAACACTGGTCTATGTAGAGGACAGGAGCTTCTTCAGGGTTCCTGTACAGTACAGGCAATGTCCCAAACAAGTATTGGAGTCGCCCTCACCTGGTGTCCAAAAAGAGCAGCTAACCCTGATACAGGTAAAGTGTACAGAACATGTAATACCAGACACCAGTCAGTGCATACACTTCAGTAATACAGGGATTTTACCAGTGAATGCCCATTTTGATTGGTTGGTTCTTCCAGCCATTGACACGTTTCACAGATCTGGACTGTCTGTAGCATTGTATGTTGAGTCTGGTTTCAACTTACGATGGTCCAGAAAAGACCATTGTATGTTGAAACTATTGTATGTTGAGGCCATTGTAAGTTGAGGGATCACTGTAAATTGTAGTCATGGCTCAGAAGTGGTAAACGGCGTTTAGTGTGTGTGTGTGTGTGTGTGTGTGTGTGTGTTACGTTTTTTTAACACAGTTTTTTTCTCCCTAAATGTACTTACACTTTTTTTTTTTTTTGGTTACTTCTTCTACAGATCTGTGTATCCTGTGGACTCCTTCGGATTCGGTGGACTACTTCGACGACCAGCGTTTTTCTTTGCTTGATGTTAATAAAATGGTTAACGAGGGCTTGTGGGGGAGTGTTTTTTTGTAATAAATTTTTTTTTAAACCTGTTGTGTTTTTTTTATTTTACTTTTCTGGACAGGCTTAGTAGTGGAAGCTGTCTTATAGACTGAGTCCATTACTAAGCCGGGCTTAGCGTTAGCCACAAAAACAGCTAGTGCTAACCCCCAATTATTACCCCGGTACCCAACACCACAGGGGTGCCTGGAAGAGCCGGTACCAACAGGCCCGGAGCCTCAAAAATGGCGCTCCTGGGCCTAGGCGGTAACAGGCTGGCGTTATTTAGGTTGGGGAGGGCCAGTAACAATGGTCCTCGCCCACCCTGGTAACGTCAGGCTGTTACTGTTTGGTTGGTATTTGGCTGAGAATAAAAATAGGGGGGACCCTATGCGGTTTTTTAATATATTTAAATATTTAGTTAAAAAAAACGCATAGGGTCCCCCCTATTTTCATTCTCAGCCAAATACCAACCAAACAGTAACAGCCTGACGTTCCCAGGGTGGGCGAGGACCATTGTTACTGGCCCTCCCCAGCCTAAATAACGCCAGCCTGTTACCGCCTAGGCCCAGGAGCGCCATTTTTGACCCTCCAGGCCTGTTGGCACCGGCTCTTCCCGGCACCCCTGTGGTGTTGGGTACCGGGGTAATAAAAGGGGGTTAGCGCTAGCTGTTTTTGTGGCTAACGCTAAGCCCAGGTTAGTAATGGACTCTGTCTATAAGACAGCTTCCACTACTAAGCTTGTCTAGTAAAGTAAGAAAAAAACACAACAGGTTTTAAAAAAAATTTTATTACAAAAAACACTCCCCCACAAGCCCTCGTTAACCATTTTATTAAAATCAAACAAAGAAAAACGCTGGTCATCGAAGTAGTCCATCGAATCCGAAGGAGTCCACAGGATACACGGATCTGAAATGAGAAGAAAACATAAAAAATGGGTTAGTACATTTATTATCACCTGCTCACACATGTCCCGCCCCGCACGACAACAACTGCCAGCATGCCCTTACAGTAAGGACATGCTGGGAGTTGTAGTTGTGTGGTGCAGGAGATGTGTGGGCAAGTGACAAGCTTGTCCCCTGCCCCCAGCTGCAGGACTACAACTCCCAGCATGCCCTTACAGTAAGGTGGGGCGGAGGCCGGGCACAGTGTTTCCCAACCTGGGACTTGTAGTTTTGCAACATCTGGAAGCACCCTGGTTGGGAAACACTGATTTAGGCCAGTGTTTCCCAACCAGGGTGCCTCCAGATGTTGCAAAACTACAAGCCTCAGCATGCCTGGACAGTCAAAGGCTGTCTAGGCATGCTGGGAGTTGTAGTCTTGCAACATCTGGAGGCAACTTGGCTGGGAAACACTGGCCTAAAACAGTGTTTCCCAACCAGGGTGCCTCTAGATGTTGCAAGACTACAACTCCCAGCATGCGTAGACAGCCTTTGGCTGTCCAGGCATGCTGGGAGTTGTAGTCTTGCAACATCTGGAGGCACCCTGGTTGGGAAGCTTGGGCAACTTACCGGCTTCCGTAGGATCCAGCGCCGCGCGACGATCTCCGACAGCGATCGTCGCTGGAGCCTCGGAAGGGTAAGTGAACGTCTTCGCCGGTCCCCTTCAGCTGTTTAGTTTTGCAACAGCTGGAGGACTACAGTTTACAGACCACAAACCAGTGGTCTGCAAACTGTGGCCCTCCAGCTGTTGCAAAACTACAACTCTCAGCATGCCTGGACAGCCAATGGCTGTCCAGGCATGCTGGGAGTTGTAGTCTTGCAACATCTGGAGGCACCCTGGTTGGGAAACACCGTTTTAGGCCAGTGTTTCCCAACAAGGGTGCCTCCAGCGGTTGCAAAACTACAACTCTCAGCATGCCTGGACAGCCAAAGGGTGTCCAGGCATGCTGGGAGTTGTAGTCTTGCAACATTTGGAGGCACCCTGGTTGGGAAACACCGTTTTAGGCCAGTGTTTCCCAACAAGTGTGCCTCCAGCTGTTGCAAAACTACAACTCTCAGCATGCCTGGACAGCCAAAGGGTGTCCAGGCATGCTGGGAGTTGTAGTCTTGCAACATTTGGAGGCACCCTGGTTGGGAAGCTTGGGCAACTTACCGGCTTCTGTAGGATCCAGCGCTGCCCGACAGTGCCGCGCGACGATCTCCGTCAGCGATCGTCGCTGGAGCCTCGGAAGGGTAAGTGAACGTTTTCGCCGGTCCCCTTCAGCTGTTTCGTTTTGCAACAGCTGGGGGACTACAGTTTACAGACCACACACCAGTGGTCTGCAAACTGTGGCCCTCCAGCTGTTGCAAAACTACAACACCCAGCATGCCCCGACAGCCAAAGCCTTTGGCTCTCAGGGCAGGAGCCCGGGCTGAGATTACAGAGCAGCCGCCCGGGCTCCTCATACGGCCTCCCCGCTACACCCCCCCCGCCCTTGTCTCCCGCCCGGGCTCCTCATACGGCCTCCCCACTACCCCCCTTGTCTCCCGCACGGGCTCCTCATACGGCCTCCCCGCTACCCCCCTTGCCTCCCGCCCGGGCTCTTCATACGGCCTCCCCGCTACCCCCCCCCCTTGTCTCCCGCCCGCGCCGCTCAGCTCCCGCTGCTACAAGACTACAACTCCCAGCGTGTCCTCACTGTAAGGGCATGCTGGGACTTGTAGTCTTGCATCAGCAGACAGATGGAAGTTGTGTGGCGCTGGCAGGTGAGAGGGGTGGGATGTAAATCACTGTAGTGTCCCGGTAGCGCAGTGAGGGTAACGGGGAGAAAGTATGTCGGAGCCCGGGCGGCAGTAGCTTTTCCTGCTCCATGTTGGAGCTGGAGTAAATTTAGTCATTTTACGGCCATTGCGACAGTTTATTGCGCAACTGCGACTGTCTCAGTTAATAAATTCCTGACCACTGCAAGTAAAAACTGAAAACTTGCGTAAATTAAGCGTGAATTTTTTTTTTTTTTTTACTTTCTAGCTCTTGCTAGAGAAAGTCGCACAATTTATAGGGCAGGCGCAATTGTGACAATTTTGCGCCAAAATTAGTCAGAAAAAAATGACTAAACCCCTTAGTAAATGCCCCTCATGGTTTTTACTTTTGGAAGACAAAATTTTCAAAAATCTGAATTTTTCAGGAACCAGTTCAGTTTTGAAGTGGATTTGAGGGGTCTTCATATTAGAAATACCCCATAAATGACCCCAAAAACTGCCCCCCCCCCAAGTATTCAAAATGACATTCAGAAAGTGTGTTAACCCTTTAGGTGTTTCGCAGGAATAGCAGCAAGGTAAAGGGGAAAATTCAAAATCTTCATTTTTTACACTCGCATTTTCTTGTAGACGCAGTTTGTGAAATTTTACAAGGGGTAAAAGGAGAAAAAGCCTCCTGAAATTTGTAACCCAATTTCTCTTGAGAAAGGAAATACCTCATATGTGTTTGTCAAGTGCTCTGTGGGTGCACTAGAGGCCTCAGAAGGGAAGGAGCGACAATGGGATTTTGGAGAGTGAGTTTTTCTGAAATGGCTTTTTGGGGGGCATGTCCCATTTAGGAAGCCCCTATGGTGCCAGAAAAGAAAAAAAAACTAAAAAAAAAACAAAAAACACAACATGGCATACCATTTTGGAAACTACACCCCTCAAGGAACGTAACAAGGGGTCCGCTGAGCCTTAACACCCCACAGGTGTTTGACGACTTTTCGTTAAATTTGGATGTGTAAATGAATTTTTTTTTTCACAAAAAAGCTGATTTTCCCCAACATTTTACATTTTTTCAAGGGGCTATAGGAGAAAATGCCACCCAAAATTTGTAACCCCATCTCTTCTGAGTATGGTAATACCTCATGTGTGGACGTCAAGTTCTCTGCGGGAGCATTACAATGTTCAGAAGAGACAAAGTCACATTTGGCTTTTGGAAAGCAAATTTTGCTGAAATGGTTTTTAGGGGGCATGTCGCATTTAGGAAGCCAGAACAGCAAAAAAAAAAAAAAAAAAAAACACATTGCATACTATTTTGGAAACTACACCCCTTAAGGAATGTAAACAAGGGGTACAGAGAGCCTTAACACCCCCAAATTTCAAATTTCCGCTAAAAGTTGGAGGTGAAAATGAAAAATTAGATTATTTTCATTAAAATGCTGGTTTCACCCCAAATTTTTTATTTTCACAAGGGGTAATTTGAGAAAAAGCCTCCCAAATTGCCCATATATGGATGCAAAGTGCTCTGCTGGCAAACTACAATGCTCAGAAGAGAAGGAGTGCCATTGAGCTTTTGGAGAGTGAATTTGTTTGGAATGGAAGTCAGGAGCCATGTGCGTTTACAAAGCCCCCCGTGGTGCCAGAACAGTGGACCCCCCCAATATGTGACCCTATTTTGGAAACTACACCCCTCATAGAATTTAATAAGGGGTGCAGTGAACATTTACATCCCACTGTCGTTTGACAGATCTTTAGAACAGTGGGCTGAGCAAATGAAAAATTAAATTTTTCATTTTCACGGACCACTTTTCCAAACATCTGTCAGACATCTGTGGGGTGTAAATGCTCACTGTACCCCTTATTACAATACGTGAGGGGTGTAGTTTCCAAAATGGGGTCACATGTGGGGGGGGGTCCACTGTTCTGGCACTATGGGGGCTTTGTAAACACACATGACCTTCAATTTCGGACATATTCTCTTCAGAAGTCCAATGGCGCTCCTTCTCTTCTGAGCATTGTAGTGCTCCCGCAGAGCACTTTATATCCACATATGGGGTATGTTCTTACTCAGAGGAAATGGGGATACACATTTTGGAGGGCTTTTTTCCTATTCTTGCTTGTGAAAGTGAAAAATGTAGGGTAACACCAGCATTTTAGTGAAATTATTATTCTTTTTTTTTCATTTTCACATCCAACTTTAATGGAAATTTGTCAAACACCTGTGGGGTGTTAAGTAGGGATCGACTGATTATCGGTTTGGCCGATATTTTCGTCCGATAATCACGATTTTGGGCATTATCGGTATCAGCAATTACCTTGCCGATAATGCCCCGCCACCCGCACCGTCCAAACCGCGACGGTTAATTACCTGTTCCCGGGGCCCGAGGTCCACGCTACTTCTGGCTCCTGCTGCGTCCTGCATTACGCTGTGCGCAATGACGAGTGACATGATGCGACGTCACCGTCAGTGCGCACAGTGACGGCTCAGGAGGACGCCACCGGAGCCAGATGTAGAATGGACCCCGGGAACAGATAATTATAAAACCGGGGATGGGGGAGGCAATGGGGCCATGGCGGTGCAACGCGGTGTGGTGGGGCGCGGAGCGGTGGTGGCGGGAGCGGTGCGGCGGTGGGGGGGTCATCGGTGATAGGACTCAGGACCCCTGGACAAGCAGGGGGAGACAAGCGGGTGGCGGCGGCGGTCTATGACACCGCAAAAGCCACTGCAGTTCATTGATTTAAATCAATGATCTGCAGCGGTGTCGCGGGGGGATAGATAGCCGATAACTTATACCGGAATATCGGTATAAGTTATCGGCTATAGGCCCTAACCTCCACCGATTATCGGTATTGGCCCTAAAAAAACTATATCGGTCGATCCCTAGTGTTAAGGCTCACTTTACCCCTTGTTACATTCTGTGAGGGGTGTAGTTTCCAAAACGTGGTCACATCTGGGTTTTTATTGTTTTCCGTTTATGTCAGAACTGCTGTAAAATCAGCCACCCCTGTGCAAATCACCAATTTAGAGCTAAAATGTACATGGCACGCTCTCACTTCTGAGCCATGTTGTGCGCCCGCAGAGCACTTCACGCCCACATATGGGGTAGTTCCGTAGTCAGGAGAAATTGTGTTACAAATTTTGGGGGTCTTTTTTTCATTTTACAGCTTGTGAAAATTTAAAGTATGGGGAGACACCAGCATGTTCATGTAAAAAAAAAAAATGTTTTTACACTAACACGCTGGTGTAGACCCCAACTTTACCTTTTCTTGAGTAAAAGGAGAAAAGCCCCCCAAAATTTGTAACGCAATTTCTCCCAAGTATGGGGATACCCCATATGTGGCCCTAAACTGTTTCCTTTAAATACGACAAGGCTTCGAAGTGAGAGAGCACCATACGCATTTGAGGACTAAATTGGGGATTTGTATCCGCCACAAAAATACCCTACGGCAGTGTTTCCCAAACAGGGTGTCTCCAGCTGTTGCAAAACTCCCGACATGCCTTGACAGTCAGTGGCTGTCCGGCAATACTGTTTTTCAACAGCTGGAGGCTCATTTTTGGAAACACTGCCGTACAATACGTTTTTTCTTTTATTGGGGGGGCTGTGTAGGGGTATTATATATGTAGTGTTTTACCCTATATTATGCGTTAGTGTAGTGTTTTTAGGGTACATTCACACGGGTGGAGGTTTACATTGAGTTTCTCGCTGGGAGTTTGAGCTGCGGCGGAAAATTTGCCACATCTCAAACTTGCAGCAGAACTCTGTACCTTGCACCTCAAACTTGCAGAACCTCCAGCTGTTGCAAAACTTCAACTCCCAGCATGCACTGAAAGACCATACATGCTTGGAGTTGTAGTTATGCAACAGCTGGAGGCACATTGGTTGCGAAACACAGAGTTTGTTACTTAACTCAGTGTTTCGCAGCCAGTGTGCCTCCAGCTGTTGCAAAACTAGAACTCCCAGCACGTACAGTCTCTCAGTGCATGCTGGGAGTTGTATTTTTGCAACAGCTGGAGGCACACTGGTTGCAAAACACTGAGTTAGGTAACAAACTGTTTCACAACCGATGTGTCTACAGCTGTTGCAAAACTGCAACAATCAGAATGCATTGACAGTCGAAGGGCATGCTGGGAGTTGTAGTCTTGCAACAGCTGGAGGCAAACTTTTTCATAGAAAAAATATGCCTCCAGCCATTGCATAACTACAACCCCCAGCATGCACAGACTACCAAAGGGCATGCTGCGAACAGGCTTTGCCTTCTGCTGCTCCTGTCACCGCCACCGATCTAGAAGGGACCCCCGCCGGACCAGGGCAAGGTTCCTACCATCTTCGCCATCCCGATCGCCGCCCAGCAGGGTCGTGATTGGTCGGTCGTTCCCGTGCCACCTCCCTCCTGCTGGGTAAGGGTGAATGGGGCCGTCTCGGACAGCCCCATTCACCCTTTTTTTCCAGGTCACCAGAGACCTGATTGACCCAGAAAAGCAGCAAATCGTTGGTCTGAACGGGGATTGCACGGGGTGCCTGCTGATAGATATCAGTAGTCACCATGGCCCGGTCCCCACCCGGCAAGCGGCGGGGACCAGAATTCCCACGAGCGTACCCATACGCCCTCAGTCCTTAAAGGGGTACTCCGCCCCTAAACATCTTGTCCCCTATCCAAAGGATAGGGGATAAGATGGCAGATCGCCGGGGTCCCGCTGCTGGGGAGCCCCGGGGATCGCTGCTGCAGCCCCCCGCTATCATTACTGTGCAGAGCGGGATCGCTCTGCATGTAATGACAGGCAATACAGGGGCCAGAGCATTGTTATGTCACGGCTCCGCCCCTCGTGATGTCACAGCCCGCCCCCGTCAATACAAGTCTATGGGAAGGGGGCGTGGCGGTCGTCACGCCCCCTGCCATAGACTTGCATTAAGGGGACAGGCCGTGATGTCATGAGGGGCAGAACCATGACGTCACGCTGCTCCGGCCCCTGTATCGCCCGTCATTAAGCACAGAGCGAACTCGCTCTGTGCAGTAATGATGGCGGGGTGCCGCAGCGGCGATCCCCGGGGTCCCCAGCAGCGGGACCGTGGCGATCTAACATCTTATCATTTCAAAATATTCCTACAGTGATAACGGGAAAGATTTACACTGCATTAAGTTCTGATCCTTTCTCGCTTTACTAAGGGATGTGAAAATCCCATCGCCTGAGACATGCAATTCCGGGCGCCAGGCACGTAAATTTTTCATACATAAAGCCCTGCTTCGGGCAAGCATGGCCGAACTGAATTTCCACTTTGATTTTATGATGCCGGCGCTCAAGGTGTATGGAGTGGTTGTCTAGTGTGGTGGATCGTCACTCCACAGTGGGGGGAGGTGGCCGGAGGGCTCTCCTCTTCCTCAATGGCTTTCGTGGATCTGTTTTAGAACGAGCCTGCCCGGAGCAGGTTCAATCAAATGAGCACACTTCACACAGATCAATGCAGTTCAATAGAACTGCATTGATCTGTATAAGGAATCTAATGATTACTCCTAAAAGTGTAAAAAATTAAAAAAACTCTTCCATATTAAAAGTTCAAATCACCCCCCTTTTTCATATAAAAAATATGTAAACCTAAAAAATAAACGTATTTGGTATTGGCACGTGCGTATTTGTCCAGACATTCCATTTTTTATATCAACTGGCTCCAGAAAGTTAAACAGATTTGTAAATGACTTCTATTAAAAAATTTTCCAATAATTATCAGCTGCTGATGTTGAGCTGTTCTTTTCTGTCTGACAACAGTGCTTTCTGCTGACATCTCTGCTTGTCTCGGGAACTGCACAGCGTAGAAAAGGTTTGCTATGGTGATTTGCTTCTACTCTGGACAGTTCCCGAGACAGGTGTCATCAGAGAGCACTTAGAAAAAACAACTCAACTTCAGCAGTTCATAACTACTGAAAGGATTAAGATTTTTTTTAATAGAAGTAATATACAAATCTGTTTAACTTTCTGGAGCCAGTTGATCTCCTGATATCCTGCTATGACGTTGGCTCATGAGCTGACCCCGCGTCATACCCATGTCTAATGCTGGACATCACCAATGTAATAAACGGCGGAATTTTTTTTAAATTTGTGTGGTGAAATAAAAATAAAAAATAAAAAACTATTTTGTAACTCTTAGGGGCTACCGTTTCTACGCAGTGCACTTTTCAGAAAAAAAGATGCCCTATCTTTATTCTGTAGGTCCATACGGTTACAAGGATACCCAATTTATGTAGGTTTTATTTTATTTTACTACTTTATAAAAATGATAACTAAATGCACAAAAATTAGTATGTTTAAAATTGTCATCTTTTGACCCCAATAACTTTTTTTTATTTTTCCGCATACAGGGGTATAAGAGGGCTCGTTTTTTGCGACCTGGTCTGTAGTTTTTATCTGTACCATTTTTGTTGTGATGGGACTTTGATTGCTTTTTTTTGATTGCTTCATTTTTTTTATGGTGTATGAAGTGACCAAAAATGCACAATTTTGGAATTTGGTATTTTTTTTACGTGTATGCCATCGACCGTACGGTTTAACTACCCTTATATTTTAATAGTTCGGACATTTACGCACGTGGCGGTACCACATGATTATTTACATTTTTTATTTTATTATTTTATTTATAAAATGGAAAGGGGGAGGGGGGATTCAAACTTTTATTAGGAAGGGGTTGCAACATGCAATCTTTTGATTGCATATAATGATCAATTGTTATGTTATGCGCTCCGGCCGCACACGCTGGCCGTGAGTGCATGGTCCCATTACCTGCTGCTGCCGGCGGGGCTAGGACTCCAGTCCATCACTCACCTGGTGCTTCTCCTGCCCCCCTGCTCCGGCACGCGTATCCCCGTGCCTTAGGGCACGCGTGCGCTAGAGCTTTAAGATTGAAAGGGCCAGTGCGCTTATTAGTGTAATTCACCTGTGGCTCATTGATAAATTCCTCCACCGTCCTCACTTCCCTGCCAGATCTTTGTTGCCTTGAGCCTGAGATAAAGCATTCCTGTTATTGCCTTGCCGTGTATCTGATCCTTTGCTCCATGACCTGACCTTGCTCCTTTCCGCCTGCCTACCGAATATTTTCTACGTTCCTGAATACGCTACTGTGCCGCCTGCCCTGACCTTCTGCTATCCTGACTATGAGCTGTCTTATCCCTCCTGTGCCTTGCATCTCCTCAGCCGCCTAATGAATAAAAAGCGATCAAAAAGTCCAATCAATACAAAGATGGTACCGCTAAAAAACCCAGAAAATGACAATTTTAAACATATAAATTTTCCTGCATGTAGTTATGATTTTTTCTAGAAGTACAACAAAATCAAACCTATATAAGTAGGGTATCATTTTAATCGTATGGACCTACAGAATAAACAGAAGGTGTAATTTTTTCTGACAAAAATGTACTGCGTAGAAACTGAAGCCCCCAAGTGTTACAAAATTGTGTTTTTTTTTTTTCTTACATTTTTTCGCACAATGATTTTTTTTTCCATTTCGCCGTAGATTTTTGGGTGAAATGACTGATGTCATTACAAAGTAGAATGGGTGGCGCAAAAAATAAGCCATAATATGGATTTTTAGGTGTAATTGAAAGAGTTATGATTTTTATAAAGATAAGGAGGAAATAAAATGAAAGTGCAAAAACTGAAAAAACCTGGATCATGAAGGGGTTAAGTACCTGGACGCAAGGGCATACCTGTACGCCTTTCGTCCCCAAAAGGTTAAATGTCCAAATTAACAAAAAATAACGTTAGTTAAACTGCAGTAAATGGCGTATACATAAAAAATATACCAAATTCCAAAATGGTATATATTTTTGGTTAATTTGTATACCCTAAAAAAATTATAAAAAGTGATCAAAAATGTCCCATCAAAAAAAAAAATGGCACTGATAAAAACTACAGATCAAGGCGCAAAAAATTTGCCCTCACACATCTCCACATACAGAAAAATAAAGTGATAGGAGTCTGAAGAGGACAAATTTTGAATGTACTAATTTTCGTGCACAAAGTTATAATTTTTTTACAGAAGTAAAACAAAATCAAACCTATTTCAGTTGGTATCATCTTTTACCAAAAACTCAACTGCGTAAAAACAGAAGCCGCTAAAAATGACTAAATGGTGTTTTTTTTTTATTTTGTCCAACAAAAATTTTTTTTTTTTGTTTTGCAGCAGATTTTCTGGTGAAATGACTGATTTCATTACAAAGTAAAATTGGTAGCACATAAAACAAGCCCTTATATGGGTATGTAGGTGGAAAAGTAAAAGAGTTATGAATTTTGGAAGACGAGGAGGAAAAAACCCATAATTGGGGATTAAAATATACACTATATATTCTGTACGGTCAATTGTGTCATAGAATTGCTGTTTTTTTTATAACATCATATCCCAGAAAAAAAGTTAAAAGCATTCAAAAAGTCTGATCAATACCAAAATGGCACCGATACAACGAGCAGAATACAGCGCAAAAAAATAAGCCCTCATATAGCCCGGAAAATGAAATGTTATAGGTGGTTACTTTTTTTTATTTTTTTTTATTTGAAAGTTTAGAATTTTTTTTTACATTTGTTAAACATGATGGACACTAAACAAATTTGGTTTTGCTGCAATCAGGCCAACCTAAAATATCAAGATAACATGCGAGTTTAACCAGAAGGTGAACATAAGTTATGGAAAAATGAAAGGTGTGCCTACAAAGTACAATGGGTCCAAAAAAAAAAAAAAAACTCTGGATCTGTAGATGGAAAACTAAAGTGCAAAAACTTACTAAATAAAATAAAATACCTTATTTACATACTATTTTGGTTGAAATTCTTTTGTGTACCAGGATAAGTGGATTTTCATGAAGGACAAGTAGATTGTGTTCCGTTTTAGTCCCTTGGACAAGTCTTTTTTATTTTTTATTTTTTTTTGTTTGGGACTGCTTTTTTCAGAAGAGGTGTTTCCATGTAATCATGGAAAACTGATGCAGGCTTTTCTTAAAAAAACAGAACCCAAAACGTATAGAGAATATGCCCAATTCCCTATGGTTATTTTGTAGAAAAGACAACTGCGACAGATTGTATAAAATGACTAGCTGTTTTGAAGCGCAGTTAGCACAATAAAATGTTTAAGTGGTTGTAAATACAGCAGCACATATTTTGAGTCCACTCCTCACCTTGACCACCCCATCAAAGCCAGGGATAGTGTTGACCTTTGCATTCTTGGCTAATAGCTTGCTTTCAATCTTGTCTCCCATAGCATGAATTGCATGAGTGTCAGGTCCAATGAAGGTGACGCTTTCCGCTGCCTGCAGAGACAATGAAGGTTTTACTTTTACTAAAAAGAAAAAAAACAAAAGAAAAAAAACACAACAACATATTAAGTGCTTTATCTGTGGTTTCACACTTCAAGGGGACCTTTAAAAGAGAGCACCTAGAGACTCGGCAAACAAAATTGCTTAGAAACAGGCTAAACTGCCCATTCATTTAAAGGGGTATTCCAGGCAAAAACTTTTTTTTTATATATCAACTGGCTCCGGAAAGTTAAACAGATTTGTAAATTACTTCTATTAAAAAATCTTCCAATAATTATCAGCTGCTGATGTTGAGTTGTTCTTTTCTGTCTGACAACAGCAAGGGAGCATGAGGGGAAAGTGAGGAAATCCTCTTAAGCTTCGGGCCTGACTTGGAGCAAAGGAGGAGCTTCGTAACATCATCGATGCTGTTTCCTTGTAGTGGGACCAAGCAGAAATCAGCAACGGTGATATCACTAAGCTCTGCCCATGCTCCAAGTCATGCCTGGAGCTGAAGATACTGAAGAGGATTGCTGCAGAACGACAGGATGGAACGGGACAAGGTAAGTATTGTCATCAGTGTCACCTGCACTACTTGTCTGTATCGACAGGTCAGTGCAGGTGACACGGATTACAGATTTCCTTTACACTGCTGTTCCAATAAAAGCAGAGAGTGTAGTGCGAGGTAAACAAAAACATGTCAAGTCTGCAGTAAGAGCCGTGAAGTAATGAGTGAAATCTTTAACAAAAAGAATGTAGTATGCTCCAAACATCCAGGATCCCAGGGCAGAAGTGGCAAGGATAGCTACAAATGTGGGACCAAAGAGCTACCACCAGAGGTGTCCATGGAAGGGTCTATAACCATAATGAAATTACCCCCCCCCCCAGAATTCATGTGCCTCCAAAGAAGGAATCAACCTAAAGCAAGATATCACAGACCATGTCCCTGAACAGCATTAGGCAAGGACATTACCAACAGTACAGACTTATTTGGAATTTTACAAAGGTGTACCTTACCACTGGACTAACTAAAAGGTTCCAACAATGTATGTGAAAGAACAATGCACCGCAATTGAGAAACCCCTTGATTTTCTGTCTGGCATTGTAAAATACAGCCACTAGTGTAAGCCTGTTAAGGCTGAATTTGTGGGAGGGGCGGAAGAGTATATTACGCCCCCCTGCATACAGGTTAGGGCATGACCGGCGTTTGGTGAGGCCGGCTTCAGAGATCAATGGGCGTTAACATCACCTCGGCAGATGGCGGGAGATTTCAACTACCAACAAGGCAGTCTGGCTCTGCAAATCCCAAAGGGTAGCAGGTTCTGGGGGTGCATTCTTTTCACTGTGTCTTTCTGCCGCCTGTACTGGCCACTGGGGCAGCTCCCGGCGGTAGTAGTCACATCCGTGCGATGGGGGGGGGCACGTCAGCCACGGCGTCTCCCCCTCTGTCGACAAACCCGCGGGGGGGGGGGATGGGACAAAAACAAAATGTTATGTGTTCCTGGTGCTCGAGTTCGGCACATCGCGGCTCGGATTGACAGGTTGATGGGTGGGGCTGGAGAGAATCCATAAGTCATGGTACATATTGGCACCAATGACAAAGTAAGAGGTAGGTGGAGTGTCCTTAAAAATGATTTCAAGGACTTAGGCCACAAGCTTGAGGCAAAGACCTCCAAGGTAATATTTTCTGAAATATTACCTGTACCACGAGCCACACCAGAGAGGCAGCGGGAGATTAGGGAGGTAAACAAGTGGCTCAGAAGCTGGTGTAGGAAGGAGGGGTTTGGGTTCATGGAGAACTGGACCGACTTTGCTGTCGGTTACCGGCTCTACCGTAGGGACGGGCTGCACCTCAATAGTGAGGGTGCAGCTGTGCTTGGGGAGAAGATGGCTAGAAGTGTGGAGGAGTGTTTAAACTAGGGACTGGGGGGGGAGGGAACCTACAACATGGAGGGGGGAAGAAAGAGTAGATAGAGAGGGGGAACTTATCAATGTACCTGGGGGTGGAGCGGAGGAAGGGGTTGGAATAGTTAACCCCTTAAGGACGCAGGACGTAAATGTACGTCCTGGTGCGGTGGTACTTAACGCACCAGGACGTACATTTACGTCCTGTGCATAACCGCGGGCATCGGAGCGATGCCCGTGTCATCCGCGGCTGATCCCGGCTGCTGATAGCAGCCAGGGACCCGCCGGCAATGGCAGACGCCCGCGATCTCGCGGGCGTCCGCCATTAACCCCTCAGGTGCCGGGATCAATACAGATCCCAGCATCTGCGGCAGTACGCGATTTCAATGAATGATCGTATCGCCTGCAGTGCTGCTGCGGGGATCCGATCATTCAGAACGCCGCACGGAGCTCCCCTCACCTTCCTCTTTTCGGCTCCCTGCGTCTCCTGCTCTGGTCTGAGATCGAGCAGACCAAAGTAGAAGATAACCGATAACACTGATCTGTTCTATGTCCTATACATAGATCAGTATTAGCAATCATGGTATTGCTATGAATAGTCCCCTATGGGGACTATTCAAGTGTAAAAAAAAATGCAAAAAAAATGTAAAAGTAAAAGTTAAAAAAAAAAAGTGAAAAATCCCCTCCCCAATAAAAAAGTAAAACGTCCGTTTATTCCTATTTTACCCCCAAAAAGCGTAAATAAATTTAATAGACATATTTGGTATCGCCGCGTGCGTAAATGTCCAAACTATTAAAATAAAATGTTAATGATTCCGTACGGTGAACGGCGTGAACGCTTGCTCTTCTGAGTGTTGCTGTGTAAGAGGGGGCGTGAAAGAGGAGTTACAAAAACTGTGATTATCTGTTGTGCGGAGTGAATCTGTGGAGTGGGTGCGACTGCCTATAGCCCACATTCATATTTTGGGGGGAGGAGGAGTAGATTGGGCACAGGTGTATAAATCTTAGCTTGGGACTCTTATTGAGAGCTTGCTCTTCTGAGTGTTGCTGTGATTATCTGCTGTGCGGAGTGAATCTGTGGAGTGGGTGCGACTGCCTATAGCCCACATTCATATTTTGGGTAAGTTTTTCTCTTTTGCACATAGTGGGATAACTGTTAGAGTTTAAACACCCTTTTTATTTTTTTTTCTGTGTTCCACCTCTAGGGGGAGGAGGAGTAGATTGGGCACAGGTGTATAAATCTTAGCTTGGGACTCTTATTGAGAGCTTGCTCTTCTGAGTGTTGCTGTATAAGTGGGGGCATGAAAGAGGAGTTACAAAAACAGGAGTTTGAAAGCAGGAGGTTGAGATCGCTGTGAGTGTTAATTTCTGAACCCACAAGGTCTACAAAAAATTTTAAGTGTAATTTTGACTGTCAGTTTTTTCCTATACATTTGTGAAATCCCCATAACTAGATGGCCTCCATGTTGGAAAATGCAGTCCAATGTACATCCTGTTCAATGTATGCAATCCTTGAACAACAGTTTGAGGGTGCATATTGTTGTGCGAGATGTGTGCTAGTTGTCCATTTGGAAGCCCAGATCCTGCATCTAGAGGGGCGACTGGCAACAATGAGAAGCATTAACAACATGGAGAGGAGTCTCCTGCTCACTGAGCAGGCACTCTCGGGAGTAGAGGTGGGGGAGGACAGTGGGACGGAATTGCAGGACAGTCAGGCAGTTAGCTGGGTTACAGTTAGAAAGAGGGGTAGGGGAAAAAGTGTCAGGGAGGCTAGTCCTGAACTGGCACACCCCAACAAGTTTGCCCGCTTGGCAGATGAGGGGGATGCCATTACAGAGCTAGCAGAACTGCAGCAGGATACCGCCTCTGACCGCCAGGGGGGTGTCTGCTCCAGTAAGGAGGGAGGGAGGAGTACAGGGCAGGCCAGACAGGTACTAGTGGTGGGGGACTCAATTATTAGGGGGACAGACAGGGCAATCTGTCACAAAGTCCGGGATCGCCGAACAGTGTGTTGTCTGCCTGGCGCACGAGTTCGGCACATCGCGGATCAGGTTGACAGGTTGTTGGGCGGGGCTGGAGAGGACCCAGCAGTCATGGTACATATTGGCACCAATGACAAAGTAAGAGGTAGGTGGAGTGTCCTTAAAAATGATTTCAGGGACTTAGGCCGCAAGCTTAAGGCAAGGACCTCCAAGGTAGTATTTTCTGAAATACTACCAGTACCACGAGCCACACCAGAGAGGCAGCGGGAGATCAGGGAGGTAAACAAGTGGCTCAGAAGCTGGTGTAGGAAGGAAGGGTTTGGGTTCATGGAGAACTGAGCTGACTTCGCTGTCGGTTACCGGCTCTACCGTAGGGACGGGCTGCACCTCAATGGGGAGGGTGCAGCTTTGCTTGGGGAGAAGATGGCTAGAAGGGTGGAGGAGTGTTTAAACTAGGGACTTGGGGGGAGGGAACCTACAGCAAAGAGGGGGGAAGATAGTGTAGATAGAGAGGTGGGAATTATAAATGTACCTGGGGGTGGAGCGGAGGGAAGGGTTAGAATAGTTAATAGGAATAGGCTTCATAGGAAAATAAAACTTACACCCTTGAATCCCATTAACCCCAATAACATAAAGGATGGAAATGTAAAGTGTATGTTCACAAATGCCAGAAGCCTAGCAAATAAAATGGGGGAGCTTGAGGCCTTGATACTGGAGGAACATATTGATATAGTTGGGGTCACTGAGACATGGCTGGACTCCTCGCATGACTGGGCCGTTAATCTGCAGGGGTTTACATTGTTTCGCAAGGATAGAATGAACAGAAAAGGTGGTGGAGTCTGTCTGTATGTAAGAAGTGGTACGAAAGTCAGTGTGAACGATGCCATAGTGTGTGATGATTTTGAGGAGGTGGAATCACTGTGGGTAGAATTACAAAAGGAGGGAAATACTGAAAAAATAATATTTGGGGTAATCTACAGACCCCCTAATATCACTGAAGAGATAGAAGTTCGGCTTCATAAACAAATAGAGAGGGCCGCCCGGGCAGGTACAGTGGTAATAATGGGAGATTTTAACTATCCAGATATAGATTGGGGTCCGGGGTTGGCTAAAACTACAAAGGGGTGACAATTCCTAAATTTATTGCAGGATAATTTTATGGGCCAGTTTGTGGAGGACCCAACAAGAAGTGATGCCTTGTTGGATCTGATCATTTCCAACAACGCAGAGCTGATTGGTAATGTAACTGTGTGGGAAAACCTTGGTAATAGCGACCACAATATAGTTACTTTTGACTTAAAATGTAGAAAACAAAGACAGGCGGGGAAGGCAAAAACATATAACTTTAAAAAGGCAAACTTCCCTGGGCTGAGGGCTGCACTACAGGACATAGACTGGGGGGAGGTGTTGTCAAATACTGATACAGAAGGTAAATGGGACATCTTTAAATCAACTCTAAATAACTATACATCTAAATATATACCAAAGGGGAACAAATATAAACGATTAAAACTAAATCCTACATGGCTGACACATGATGTTAAAAGAGCAATAAACAACAAAAAAATAGCCTTCAAAAAATACAAATCTGATGGGTCAGCGATAACATTTAAACAATACAAAGAGCTTAATAAAATCTGTAAAAATGTAATAAAAACAGCAAAAATTCAAAACGAGAGACAGGTGGCCAAAGAAAGCAAAACTAATCCTAAATATTTTTTTAGATATATAAATGCAAAAAAAAAAACAAGGACAGAGCATGTAGGACCACTTAATAATGATAATGGGGAGGTTGTCACAGGCGATCAAGAGAAAGCGGAGCTACTGAATGGGTTCTTTAGTTCTGTATACACTATGGAAAAAGGAGCTGACATTGGCCAGGTCAGTGCTGGTAACACATCATGTAATGTACTGAACTGGCTTAATGTAGAGATGGTACAAGGTAAGTTAAGTAATATAAATGTAAGCAAATCCGCAGGGCCGGATGGACTACACCCAAGAGTTCTTAGAGAGGTAAGTTCAGTAATATCTGTACCCCTGTTCATGATATTTAGAGATTCTATGGTGTCTGGTATTGTGCCAAGGGACTGGCGCAAGGCGAATGTTGTGCCAATCTTCAAAAAGGGCTCTAGGTCTTCCCCAGGAAACTATAGACCGGTAAGTTTAACGTGCATTGTGGGTAAATTGTTTGAAGGACTTATAAGGGATTACATACAGGAATACATAGGGGATAATTGTATTATAAGTGATAGCCAGCATGGGTTTACTAAGGATAGAAGTTGTCAAACCAATCTAATTTGCTTTTATGAAGAGGTGAGTAGAAGCCTTGACAGAGGAATGGTTGTGAATATAGTGTTTCTGGATTTTGCTAAAGCGTTTGATACTGTCCTTCATAGACGTCTGACAGGTAAGTTAAGGTCTTTGGGTTTGGAAATTTTAATTTGTAACTGGATTGAACACTGGCTCATGGATCGTACCCAGAGAGTGGTGGTCAATGATTCGTACTCTGATTGGTCCCCGGTCATTAGTGGTGTACCCCAAGGTTCAGTACTGGGCCCGCTGTTTAATTTATTTATCAATGATAGAGGATGGCATTAACAGCTCTGTTTCTATCTTTGCAGATGACACCAAGCTTTGTAGCACAGTACAGTCTATAGAGGATGTGCATAAGTTACAAGATGACTTGGATAGACTAAGTGTCTGGGCATCCACTTGGCAAATGAGGTTCAATGTGGATAAATGTAAAGTTATGCATCTGGGTACTAATAACCTGCATGCATCGTATGTCTTAGGGGGGATTAAACTGTCAGTCACTGGTAGAGAAGGATCTGGGTGTACTTGTAGATCACAGACTACAGAATAGCATGCAATGTCAGGCTGCTGCTTCCAAAGCCGGCAGGATATTGTCATGTATCAAAAGAGGCATGGACTCAAGGTACAGGGACATAATACTCCCCCTTTATAAAGCATTGGTACGGCCTCACCTGGAATATGCTGTTCAGTTTTGGGCACCTGTCCATAAAAGGGACACTGCGGAGTTGGAAAGGGTGCAGAGACGCGCGACTAAACTAATATGGGGCATGGAACATCTTAGCTATGAGGAGCGATTAAAGGAGTTACAATTGTTTAGTCTTGAGAAGAGACGTTTAAGGGGGGATATGATAAACGTATATAAGTATATTAATGGCCCATACAAAAAATATGGAGAAAAACTGTTCCAGGTTAAACCCCCCCCAAAGGACGAGGGGGCACTCCCTCCGTCTGGAGAAGAAAAAGTTTAGTCTCAAGGGGCGACACGCCTTATTTACCGTGAGGACTGTGAATTTATGAAACGGTCTACCTCAGGAACTGGTCACAGCAGGAACAATTAACAGCTTTAAAACAGGATTAGATACATTCCTGGAACAAAATAACATTAATGCTTATGAAGAAATATAAAATCCCATCCCTTCCCCAATATCGCGCCACACCCTTACCCCTTAATTCCCTGGTTTAACTTGATGGACATATGTCTTTTTTCGACCATACTAACTATGTAACTATGTAAAAAAAAAAAAAACCAAAATTGCTACTTTTTTAATACATTTTATTAAAAAATGTATTAAAAGTTTTTTATAAGCAAATGTGGTATAAAAAAAAAAAGAACAGATCATAGCACAAAAAATGAGCCCTCATACCGCCGCTTATACGGAAAAATAAAAAAAGTTAAAGGTCAAAATAAAGGGATTATAAAACGTACTAATTTGGTTAAAAAGTTTGTGATTTTTTTTAAGCACAACAATAATAGAAAAGTATGTAATAATGGGTATCATTTTAATCGTATTGACCCTCAGAATAAAGAACACACGTCATTTTTACCGTAAATTGTACAGCGTGAAAACGAAACCTTCCAAAATTAGCAAAATTGCGTTTTTTTTCTTTTAAATTTCCCCACAAAAATAGTGTTTTTTGGTTGCGCCATACATTTTATGATATAATGAGTGATGTCATAACAAAGGACAACTGGTCGCGCCAAAAACAAGCCCTCATACTAGTCTGTGGATGAAAATATAAAAGTTATGATTTTTAGAAGGCGAGGAGGAAAAAATGAAAACGTAAAAATTAAATTGTCTGAGTCCTTAAGGCCAAAATGGGCTGAGTCCTTAAGGGGTTAATAGGGATAGGCGTCATATGAAGAAAAAACATACACCATTGAATTGCATGATGACTAATGCCAGAAGTCTGACCAATAAGACTGACGAACTGGAATGGTTGATGTCTGAAGAAAATTATGACATAGTGGGTATAATAGAGACTTGGTTGGATGATAGCTGTGACTGGGCGGTCAACATACAGGGTTATAGTCTATTCAGGAAGGATCGGACAAAATGGAAAGTCTGTGAAATAGAGTCTGAAGGCCGCACCAAGGGAGGATATATTGGAGATAAACGATAATGTGGAGTCATTATGGGTAGAAATATATGGAGATAAAAATAAAAAAATACTGATAGGGGTTTGCTATAAGCCACCAAACATACTGGAAGAGGCAGAAGATAAATTACTGAGGCAAATAAACAAGGTAGCAAATCAAAATGACGTGATAATGGGGGACTTTAACTATCCTGATATAAATTGGGAGACTGAGTCCTGTGTTTTATAATCTTTTTATTGAGTTTTCAAAACATAAACTTAACAGACATTTTACTGAGTCCTGTGAATCTCATAAAGGAAACAGGTTTCGGACTATAGCTAAAGACAATTATCTGTCCCAAATGGTGCAAGGCCCGACCAGAGGGGGCGCCCTTCCTGACTTAATATTAACCAACAGACCTGACTGAGTAACTAACGTGCAAGTAGAAGGATACCTAGGAAATAGTGATCATAATATAATACATTATAACTTCAATAAAGGAATCTCTCGAGGGGCCACAAAAACAATGAACTTTAGGAAGGCAAAGTTCGATTAACTCAGAGAAGCCCTTAACAATATAAAATGGGATAATGTCCTCAAAAACAAGAATACTGACACTAAATGGGAGACTTAAAAATATCTTAAATTCTCACTGTAAGATGTATATATCTTATGGGAATAAAAGGGTCAGAAATAAAAGAAAACCAATATGGATGAACAAAAATGTTAAGGGGGAAATAAATGACAAAAAATAAAGCATTTAAACTACTAAAGCAGGATGGCAGTGAAGAAGCATTAAAAAGCTATAGAGCAAAATGTAAAATATGTAAAAAAAAAAAAAAAAACAGATAAAAACCGCAAAAACAGAGACAGAAAGACTCATTGCCAAAGAGAGTAAAACAAACCCCCAAATTTTCTTTAACTATGTAAATAGCAAAAAGATCAAAAATGAAAGTGTGGGCCCTTTAAAAAATGATGAGGAAGAAATTTAAAACAGGGATCAGGAAAAAGCAAATATATTAAACAAATTCTTCTCCACTGTATTCACCAAGGAAAATGAAATGCCAGGTGAAATACAGTGTGATAAGGTAAACTCCCCAGTACAGGTCACCTGTCTAACCCAGGAAGAAGTACAGTGCCGCCTACAAAAAAAATCAAAATAGACAAGTCAACAGGTCCATATGGCATTCACCCCATGTTCTAAAGGAATTAAATAATGTGATAGACACTGACAGACCCCTATTTTTAATATTCAGGGACTCTATAGTAACAGGGACTGTTCCCCAGGACTGGCGCATGGCAAATTTGGTACCAATATTTAAAAAGGGATCAAAAGGTGACCCGGGAATTATAGGCCTGTTAGTTTAACCTCCGTTGTATGTAAATTGTTTGAGCTTTTTCTAAGGGATGCAATTCTGGAGTATCTTGATAAAAATAAATGTATGACCCCCATATCAGCATGGCTTTATGAGGGATTGGTCCTGTCCAACATACCTGATCAGCTTTTATGAGGAGGTGAGCTCCAGACTGGACCAGGGGGCAATCGCTGGATGTCGTATATCTGGATTTTTCCAAAGCATTTGATACAGTGCTACATAAAAGATTGGTGCATAAAATGAGAAGGATAGTGCTGGGGGAGAATGTGTGCAAAGGGGTAAGTAACTGGCTCAATGATAGGTGAACAGAGGGTGGTTATTAATGGTGCTTATTCTGATTGGGTGACTGATACTAGTGGGGTACCACAGGGGTCAGTCTTGGGTCCTGTTCTATTTAATATATTTATTAATTACCTTGTAGAGGGGTTGATAGTAAAGTAGCAATCTTTGCAGATGATACTAAACTCTGTAAAGCAGTAAACACAATAGAGGACAGTGCACTGTTACAAATGGATCTGGATAGGTTGGCGGTTTGGGCTGGGAAGTGGCAGATGAGGTTCAACACTGATAAATGTAAGGTAATGCACATGGGGAAGAAAAATCTGGGCTGGTATTATGTATTAAATGGGAGCACACTTGGGATGACTGATATGGAAAAGGATTTAGGAGTCTTAGTTAATAGTGAATGTATCTGTAGTGACCAGTGTCGGGCAGCTGCTGCAAAGGCAAATAGAATCATGGGGTGCATCAATAGGGGCGTAGATGCCTACGACAGGGAAATAATTCTACCGCTGTATAAATCACTAGTCAGACCACACTTGGAATACTGTGTACAGTACTGGGCACCAGTTCACAAAAAAGATATAGTGGAGCTGGAGAGGGTTCAAAGACGGGCAACCAGAGTAATACGGGGAATGGGAGAACTACAGTACCCAGAAAGATTAGCAGAATTGGGGTTATTTAGTTTAGAAAAAAGAAGGCTTATGGGAGACCTAATAACTATGTATAGATATATCAGGGGGCAGTACAGAGATCTCTCCCATGATCTATTTATACCCAGGACTGTATCTATAACAAGGGGGCATCCTCTACGTTTAGAGGAAAGAAGGTTTCTACACCAGCACAGACGGGGGGTTCTTTACTGTAAGAGCAGTGAGACTGTGGAATTCTCTTACAGAGTTCACCATGACCACCTCCTCAGGCAAAGAGCTAAAAGGGGTCTGGATGCATTTTTTGGAGAACAACAACATCGCTGGTTATGGATACTAGATTTATAGGGACAGAACGTTGACCCAGGGATTTATTCTGACTGCCATATTTGGAGTCGGGAAGGAATTTCTACCTCTAGTATGAGGATTTTTTGCCTTCCTCTGTATCAACTCAGTAGGGACTCATTAGGGTTATAGGTTGAACTTTATGGACTCTGGTCTTTTTTCAACCTTATGAACTGTGTTACTGTGTTATACCTTTTCTCTGTGAACTACTATATGGGAAAGCTATAGGAAGCTTTTCTAAGGCGCAACCTATTACAGGGGGCTTGCTGCCAGGCCGCCGCCTGCTGGGTCTCTGCCCAGGGATGGAGATTGTGCTGTCTGAATGGGAAGCAGGGCAGCCGCTAATGCACTCAGCTGACAAAGTCTGCATGTGTTCGGTATAAATTACTAGGAGGAAAGACTATACAGACTCCCCATATGGCCAGTAACATTATCAGGGGGCCATACTTCATACTGCACCATTTTTAGTTCCCTCAAGCATTAAAAACTGTTACTGCTGACTTCTGTTACACTGTGTCAACAGAGTTGCATTCATATACATTGTCACTTCTGTCGCCCATGACACTGTTAATAGTAATTGCATTACATACGTTTCCGTCACCGCTGACTTCCATTTCATTGTCACTATAAGTTACATTTTACATGTCGTTGCTGACTCTCTATATATAGAGGCACTTGTGTTGCATATAACCCTTCGTGCCAAAAATAGGAATATGAAAAAAAATTTGGTGCAGACCTCTAGATATATATATATATATATATATATATATATATATATATATATATATATATATATATATATGAGTATATAATGATGTTGTATATTTATGTATATTGTATTTATTTGAGGTTTAAAATAAATGTCCAAGCAGGGCCCGTGCTATGGACTAGAACACATGTAGAAGATAAAATAGATAAAATACAATAAATATATTATTGCACAATATGTAGAAATAAAAATAAAGTGTCTATGAAAGACAATCAAACAGCCACCTATTGCACAATGATACTGTTGCTGTATCCAGCTTTTAAACATTCTATTGGACAGCCTCTTATTGTACTTTGATACTGTTACTGTATCTAACTGGATGGCAAATAAAGTTCTATTGTAGTTAATACAATGAGGTTGATACAGTGATGCTTGTAGTGGATAGAGGATAGAACCGTATACAAAAAAGCGGAAATAATTATTAAAAAGAATTGGCATTTATTACACCAAGACAAAATTTTAAGCATTATTATATCATCAACCCCCCCTCCCTCCCATTATTTATACAAAGGCCCTTAATCTTAGTTTAAAGGTAGCCCCTACCATACAGAACAAACCGGCTCCCATACAAATAAATCATGGCTTCATCTAAAAGATTTTTATCGCTGCGACACGTGTTCAAACTGTAAAATAACCAACTTCCAAAAGAAATCTGAAGAAATTTGCTCCATAGCATACAACTTTAAATGGGAAATCATGGACAACATTTCCTGCAACACCAAAGGTGTAATATACATTATTCAATGTGGCTGCAATAAACAATATGTAGGTAGGACAAAACTGTCACTAAAAACTGTCACTAAATCTCCGAACATATCTATAACATCAAAAAAGGCAATACATAACACCCACTGTACTTACATTTTTTTAAAACACCATCACCAAGATCCATCAAATATAATATTCATAGGAATACAAAAAAATAAAAATAAAAGATTGGAGAGGGGGAAACTATATTGCCAAAATGCCTAGAGCGGAAGCAAGGGAAATCTATGAATTAGAAACCATGGAACCAAGGGGACTGAATTCTAACACTGAAGTTTTTGGGTTTCTGTGACAACTTCCTGGGGGGCTCCGTCTCTCGCCCCATCCAGTGCCAGGCTGTTTACCAGTGTCTGGGTGGTGCCAGGGACCTAGCCCACGGAACATCTTCGTCCCCTCTACACTGTTCACTGGAATTCCTGTATATGTTATATTTTCTAATTTTTTAATCATCATTTTTTATCTTTTCATTATAATTTTTAATTTCCATATGGCAATTTTTATATTGCAATTTAATTTTTATATCCCAATTAATGCTGTATTTTATCTCTAGTGCAATTAATACTTTAACAACCAATATCCTACATTTTTCTATCTGTAATTAGCATGTGTATGTACATATATATATGTATTCTCTCCCTATATTCCACATAGTCAAGCCGATCCTTTTTTATCCAATTTCATGCATATATCCATATTTATACACATACATTTTTATACATATATTTTTATATGTGACTAGGGTGACCCCTTCGTCAGTAGCTGTATATCGAATACCCCATGTTAGTTTTGAATTTATATAGTCCGTATACTTTGACATCAGTTTCAGCTTGTTACTCTTTGTTGCTCAGAGCAAGTGGATGGGGGCTGCTCTCAGAGTGAGCTGGCTGGCAGAGCAGAGCTGCAATGATTGCTGGGAGATGTAGGCAAAGGGGGAAAAAAAGGATGGCAAAGAATTCTAAGCAGCCAGAGAAGACAACAGGGGCCACAGGAGCCATGCATATCGGGCAGGATCATTAAACCCGTACAGGACCTAGAGCGTATGGATACGCCTTCTGTACCTGGGTCTTAAGGAAATTTCGGTCCCCGCCGCGCGCCGGGCGGGGACCGGGCCGGGGTGCCTGCTGATATCGATCAGCAGGCACCCCGTGCAAATGCCCAGGGGGCTCATCAGACCCCCCCCATGTCGGCGATCGGCGCAAATCACAAGTCAATTCACACTTGCGATTTGCGCCGATTCCGGTCCCACTTCTCCCATCTCTGCTATTGGTGGTCTAGACCCGACCACCAATAGCAGATTAGGGGCGGGGGGGGGGTTTACTTTCATTTTCCCCATTCTGCCCACCCACAATAGGCGGGGCAGGATGGGAAATGACGGGGACTGAACGCCGAAGATCCACTTACCCGTCGGTGGAAGCTGCGGGACCGGATCGGCGGCGGTGATCGGTGTGGGCGGCGTGTCGTGCAGCAGAAGAGGACGGCTCCCTGGATCCAACGGAAGCCGGTAAGTTGCCTAGCAACATCTAGAGGGCTACAGTCTGAGACTGTAGCCCTCCAGATGTTACAAAACTACAACTCCCAGCATGCCCACATAGATGTTTGCTGTCTGTGCATGCTGGAATTTGTAGTTTTGCAACATCTGGAGGTCCACAGTTTGGAGATCACAGTGCAGTGGTCTATATCTGTAGCCCTCCAGATGTTGCAAAACTGCAAATCCCAGCATGCTGAAACAGCTGTCTCTGCATGCTGGGAGTTGTAGTTGCAATCCCTCCAGCTGTTGCATAACTAGATCTCCCAGCATGCCCTTCGGCGATCAGTACATGCTGGGAGTTGTAGTTTTGCAACAGCTATAGGCACACTGGTTGGAAAATACTGAGTTAGGTAACAGAACCTAACTGAAGGTTTTCCAACCAGTGTGCCTCCAGCTGTTGCAAAACTACAACTCCCAGCATGCACGGTCAGTCAGTACATGCTGGGAGTTGTAGTTTTCAAACAGCTGGAGGTTTGCCCCCCCATGTGAACGTACAGGGTACATTCACACGGGCGGGTTTACAGTAAGTTTCCAGCGCAAATTTCTAGCGGGAAGCTCACTGTAACCCGCCAATGTGACTGTACCCTAAAAACACTACACTACACTACCACATAATAAAGGGTAAAACACTACATATACACCCCCTTACACTGTCCCCCCAATAAAAATGAAAAATGTATTGTACGGCAGTGTTTCCAAAACGGAGCCTCCAGCTGTTGCAAAACAACAACTCCCAGCATTTCCAGACAGCCACTGACTGTCCAGCCATGCTGGGAGTTTAGCAACAGCTGGAGACACCCTGTTTGGGAATCACTGGCGTAGATTACCCCTATGTCCACCCCTATGCAATCCCTAATTTAGTCCTCAAATGCGCATGGCGCTCTCTCACTTCAGAGCCCTGTCGTATTTCAAGGAAACAGTTTAGGGCCACATATGGGGTATCTCCGTAATCGGGAGAAATTGCACTACAAATTTTGGGGGGCTTTTTCTCCTTTTACCCCTTATGAAAAGGAAAAGTTGGGGGCTACACCAGCCTGTCATATAAAAAAAATTAAAATTTTACACTAACATGCTGGTGTTGTCCTTTACTTTTTATTTTCACAAGTGTTAAAAGGAAAAAAAGCCCCCCAAAATTTGTAACGCAATTTCTCCTGAGTACAGAAATACCCCATATGTGGGCGTAAAATGCTCTGCGGGCGCATAACAAGGCTCAAGAGTGAGAGCGCACTATGTACATTTGAGGCCTACATTGGTGAATTGCACAGGGGTGGCTGATTTTACAGCAGTTCTGACATAAACGCAAAAAAATAAATACCCACATGTGATCCCATTTTGGAAACTACACCCCTCACGGAAAGTAACAAGGGGTATAGTGAGCCCTAACACCCCACAGGTGTTTGACGAATTTGGATGGAAAAATGAAAAAAAAAATTCTCAAAAATGCTGGTGTTACCCAAAATTTTTCATTTACACAAGGAAACATAGGAAAAAAGCCCCTCAAAATTTGTAACCCCATTTTTTCTGAGTAAGAGCATACCCCATATGTGGATGTAAAGTGCTCGGCGGGCGAACTACAATGCTCAGAAGAGAAGGAGCACCATTGGGATTTTGAAGATAAAATTTGTCCAGAATTGAAGGCCATGTGTGTTTCCAAAGCCCCCATAGAGCCAGAACAATGGAACCCCCCACATATGACCCAATTTTGGAAACTACACCCCTCACGTAATGTAATAAGGGGTACAGTGAGCATTTACGCCTCACAGGTGTCTGACAGATTTTTGGAACAGTGGTCCGTGAAAATGAAAAATGTTATTTTTCATTTGCACAGCCCACTGTTCCAAAGATCTGTCAAACGCCAGTGAGGTGTAAATACTCACTGCACCCCTTATTAAATTCTGTGGGTGGTGTAGTTTCCAAAATGGGGTCACATGTGGGGGTCCACTTTGTAAACGCACATGGCCCCCCACTTCTATTCCAACCAAATTCTGTCTTCAAAAGCTCAATGGCGCTCCTTCTCTTCTGAGCATTGTAGTGCGCCAGCAGATCACTTCATGTCCACACATTGGGTATTTCCATACTCAGAAGAAATGGGGTTACAAATTTTGAGGGTCATTTTCTCCTATTACCCCTTGTAAAAATATAAAATGTGGGGGAAAACCAGCAATTTAGTGAAAACATTTTTTTTCTTCATTTACACATCCGACTTTAGCAAAAAGTCGTCAAACACCTGTGAGGTTTTAAGGCTCACTGTACCCCTTGATGTGTTCCTTGAGGGGTGTAGTTTCTAAAATAGTATGCCATGTGTTTTTTTTTGCTGTTCTGGCACCATAGTGGCTTCCTAAATGCGACATGCCCCACAAAAACCATTTCAGAAAAACTCACTCTCCAAAATCCCATTGTCGCTCCTTCCCTTCTGAGCCCTCTACTGCACCCGCCGTACACTTGACATACACATGAGGTATTTCCTTACTCGAGAGAAATTGGACTACACATTTTAGAAAGATTTCTCTCCTTTTACCCCTTGTAAAAATTCAAAAACTGGGTCTACAAGAACATGCCAGTGTAAAAAATGAAGATTTTGAATTTTCTCCTTCAATTTGCCGCTATTCCTGTGAAACACCTAAAGGGTTAACAAACCTTTTGAATGTCATTTTGAATACTTTGGGGGGGGGGGGGGTGCAGTTTTTATAATGGGGTCATTTTGGGGGTATTTCTAATAAGAAGGCCCTTCAAATCCACTTCAAAACGGAACTGGTCCCTGAAAAATTTTGATTTTGAAAATTTTGTGAAAAATTAGAAAATTGCTGCTGAACTTTGAAGCCCTCTGGTGTCTTCCAAAAGTAAAAACATGTCAACGTTATGATGCAATCATAAAGTAGACATGTTGTCTATGTGAATCAATATATAATTTATTTGGAATATTAATTTTCCTTATAAGCAGAGAGCTTCAAAGTTAAAAAAATGCTAAATTTTCAATTTTTTCATCAAATTTTGGAATTTTTCACCAAGAAACGATGCAAGTATCGACAAAATTTTACCACTAACGTAAAGAAGAATATGCCACAAAAAAAACAATCTTGGAATCAGAATGAAAGGTAAAAGCATTCCACAGTTATTCATGCTTAAAGTGACAGTGATCAGATGTGCAAAAAATCAAGGAAGTGCAATAGCTTTGGAGATAGCATATTACCTCACATGGTTTTAGAAACCTTGCCACTCAAAAGGACTTAGAACTCTTCCCGGCAAGGTCTATTTCAAACCTGTCTCCTCACAGGATGATAAAGAGAGCTAAAAAAAAAAAAAAATAGATCTTTGAGAGTTAGGATGAGGTCAACAGGCTTCGTAGTTTCAGGGAGCCCCGCGGAGCCTAACATTTCCCTAGCTACTATTTTCCACGTTATCATAAAACGATACAACTGGTGGTGATGGTGCTCCTGGGAGGAAATGGTAGACTGCACATCCTCCACAGTAGTTGCCAGGGAAGCAATATCAGAGCCAAATTAGTGTCTTCTTCCTGTAAATCCAATTTTAGAGAGTACAACCCCGACTATAATAGTTTTCTGAGCATTTCACAAAAGGCTCAATCTCATGTCTGGTGCGTAACATCTTCATATATTCTTTCCGGTCCCATTCATTAAAATGGGGCAACAGGAGCAGAAGAAAAGGTAGCCGTATCTGACCTCCTGCAACAAACTGAATGGAGGTGCCGTGGAATTTAATTTAGACGCAGAGGCCTGTGGATGAACCCCAACCTGTGAGGAAGACCTCTATACTCTCTGTGGCAGAGAATATTCAAAATATTGAAAAAAATAAAGTAGGTATCAAAATAAAACAAAAAACATCACTGAAAAAAACAAGTGGCATGTTTTTTTTATTTTATATAGTGGTTTCCCCACACTTCTGCTTAGAAGACATTTTACTAGCAAAAACTACAATTACATCTGTTGTGGATAAGATTTTTAAGGGTTTTCTGAAAGATGTCATTCTGGAATATTTTAGTGAAAATAACTTCCTAACAGCACCAACATGGGTTCATGGGTGATCGGTCCTGTCAGACTAATCAACTTCTATGAAAATGATAGCTATAGATTAAACCATCGTGAAGCTGTGGAGGTTATATATTTGGACTTTCTAAGGCATTTGATACTGTGCTACACAAAAGGTCAGTACATAAAATGGGGATGCTGGGAATTGGGGAGAATATATGCAACTGGCTCAGGGATAGGAAGAAGAGGGTGGGAATCAATAGAACTTACTTTGGTTGGGTGACAGTAACTAGTGGGGTACCACAGGGGTCAGCACTTGGTCCAATTTTTTTCAATATGTTTATTAAGCCCTACAGGACCCATGACGTACCGGTATGTCATGAGTCTGCTCCCGTTCTATAACGCGGGGCCACGGCGTTAGCGGGTCGGGCCCGGCCTCTAACAACGCCCGGGACCCGTGGTTAATAGCGAGTGGCACTGATTGTGGTGCCGCATGCTATTAACCCTTTAGACGCTGCATTAAAAGTAATCTAAAGTGAAAGTAAACTAATGCCGGTTAGCTCAGGGAGCTGTTCGGGATCTCCGAAATAAAATCGCGGCATCCCGAACAGCTTACAGGACAGCCGGAGGGTCCCTACCTGCCTCCATGCTGTCTGATCGCCGAATGACTGGTCAGTGCCTGAGATCCAGGCATGAGCAGTCAAGCAGCAGAATCATCGATCAGTGGTTTCCTATGAGAAACCACTGATCAACGTAAAAGATCAGTGTGTGCAGTGTTATAGCCCCTTTTGGGAGCTATAACACTGCAAAAAAAAGAAGATGATTTAACCCCTTCCCTAATAAAAGTTTGAATCACCGCCCTTTTCCCTTTAAAAAAAACATAACCGTGTAAATAAAAATAAACATATGTGGTATCACCGCGTGCAGAAATGTCCGAATTATAAAAATATATCATAACTTAAACCGCACAGTCAATTACGTACGTGCAAAAAAAAATTCCAAAGTCCAAAATAGTGCATTTTTGGTCACTTTTAATATCATGAAAAAATGAATAAAAAGCGATCAATAAGTCCTATCAATCCAAAGATGGTACCGCTAAAAACTTCACACCATTGTGCAAAAAATTTGCCCTCATATCGCCACATAAGCAGAAAAATTAAGTTATAGGGGTCAGAAGATGACAATTTTGAACGTATAAATTTTCCTGTATGTAGTTATGATTTTTTTCATGAAGTACAACAAAATCAAACCTATATAAGTAGGGTATTATTTTAATCGAATGGACCTACAGAATAAATATAAGGTGTCATTTTTACCGAAAAATTAACTGCGTAGAAACGGAAGCCCTCAAAATTTACAAAATTGTGTTTTTTTTTCTATTTGGTCTCACAATGATTTTTTTTCCCGTTTCGCAGTAAATTTTTGGGTAAAATGACTGATGTCATTACAAAGTAGAATTGGTGGCGCAAAAATTAAGCCATTATATGGATTTTTAGGTGCAAAATTGAACGAGTTATGATTTTTTAACCTCTTGGGGACGAAGGGCGTATGCATACCCCCTTGCGTCCTGGTACTTAAAGGGGTATTCCAGGCCAAAACTTTTTTTGATACATTAACTTGCTCCGGAAAGTTAAACAGATTTGCAAATTACTTCCATTAAAAAATCTTAATCCTTCCAATAGTTATTAGCTTCTGAAGTTGAGTTGTTGTTTTCTGTCTAACTGCTCTCCGATGACTCGCGTCCCAGGAGCTGTGCCGTTCCTATGGGGATATTCTCCCATCATGCACAGCTCCCGGGACGTGACATCATCATTGAGCAGTTAGACAGAAAATTTCAGAAGCTAATAACTATTGGAAGGATTAAGATTTTTTAATACAAGGAATTTACAAATCTATTTAACTTTCCAGAGCCAGTTGATATATATATATATATATATATATATAACAAAAAGGTTTTGCCTGGAATACCCCTTTAACCCCTTAATGGGGTACTCCGGTGAAAACCTTTTTTCTTTTAAATCAACTGGTGGCAGAAAGTTAAACATATTTGTAAATTACTTCTATTAAAAAATCTTAATCCTTCCAGTACTTATTAGCTACTGAATGCTACAGAGGAAATTCCTTTCTTTTTGGAACACTGATGACATCACGAGCACAGTGCTCTCTGCTGACATCTCTGTCCATTTTAGCAACCATGCATAGCAGATGTATGCTAAGGGCAGCATGGTGGCTCATGGTTAGCACTGCTGCCTTGCAGTGCTGGGGACTTGGGTTCAAATCCCACTAAGGAAAACAATAAATAAAGCATTATTATTATTATTATAATAACATCAGCAGAGAGAACTGTGCTCGTGAGGTCATCAGAGAGCATTCCAAAAAGAAAAGAATTTCCTCTGTAGTATTCAGCAGCTAATAAGTACAGGAAGGATTAAGATTTTTTAATAGAAGTAATTTACAAATATGTTCAACTTTCTGCCACCAGTTGATTTAAAAGAAAAAAAGGTTTTCACCGGAGTACCCCTTTAACCCCTTCATGACCCAGCCCATTTTCACCTTCATGACCTGGGCATTTTTTGAAAATCTGACCACTGTCACTTTAAACATTAATAACTTTGGAATGCTTTTACTTATCATTCTGGTTCCGAGATTGTTTTTTCGTGACATATTCTACTTTATTTTATCGGTAAAATTTCACTGATATTTGTATCCTTTCTTGGTAAAAAATCTAAAAATTTCATGAAAATTTTGAAAATTTTGCATTTTTCTAACTTTGAAAGTCTCTGCTTGAAAGGAAAATGGATATTCCAAATAAATTACATATTGATTCACATATACAATATGTCTACTTTGTGTTTGCATTAAAAAATTGACAAGTTTTTACTTTTGGAAGACATCAGAGGGCTTCAAAGTTCCGCAGCAATTTTCCAATTTTTCTCAAGATTTTCAAAATCGTAATTTTTCAGGGCCCAGTTCAGGTTGGAAGTGGATTTTAAGGATCTTCATATTAGAAATACCCCATAAATGACCCCATTATAAAAACTGCACCCCCCAAAGTATTCAAAATGACATTCAGTAAGTGTTTTAACCCTTTAGGTGTTTCACAGGAATAGCAGCAAAGTGAAGGAGAAAATTCTAAATCTTCATTTTTTACACTCGCATTTTCTTGTAGATCCAATTTTTTAATTTTTACAAGAGGTAAAAGGAGAGAAATCACCCTAAAATTTGTAACCCAATTTCTCTCGAGTAAGGAAATACCTCATATGCGTATGTAAAATGTTCGGTGGGCGCAGTAGAGGGCTCAGAAGGGAAGGAGCGACAATGGGATTTTGGAGAGTGAGTTTTTCTGAAAGGGTTTTTGGGGGGCATGTCCCATTTAGGAAGCCCCTATGGTGCCAGAACAGTGGACCCCCCCACATGTGACCCCATTTTGGAAACTATACCCCTCATGGAATGTAATAAGGGGTGCAGTGAGCATTTACACCCCACTGGCGTTTGACAGATATTTGAAACGGTGGACTGTGCAAATCAAAAATTTTATTTTTCATTTTCACAGACCACTGTTCCAAAAATCTGTCATACACCAGTGGGGTGTAAATGCTCACTGCACCCCTTATTACATTCCGTGAGGGGTGTAGTTTCCAAAATGGGGTCACATATGGATATTTATTGTTTTGCGTTTGTCAGAACTGCTGTAACAATCAGCCACCCCTGTGCCAATCGCCTCAAATGTACATGGTGCACTCTCCCTTCTGGGCCTTGTTGTGCGCCCCCAGAGCACTTTGTGCCCACATATGGGGTATCTCCGTACTCAGGAGAAATTGCATTACAAATTTAGAGGGTCTTTTTTCCCTTTTACCTCTTGTGAAAATGAAAAGTATAGGGCAACACCAGCATGTCAGTGTAAAAAATTTATTTTTTTACACTAACATGCTGGTGTAGACCCCAACTTCACCTTTTCATAAGGGGTTAAAGAAGAAAAAGCCCCCCAAAATGTGTAAGGCAATTTCTCCCGAGTACGGCGATACCCCATATGTGTCCCAAAACTGTTGCCCTGAAATACGACAGGGCTCCAAAGTGAGAGAGCGCCATGCGCATTTGAGGCCTGAATTAGGGATTTGCATAGGGGTGGACATAGGGGTATTCTACGCCAGTGATTCCCAAACAGGGTGCCTCCAGCTGTTGCAAAACTCCCAGCATGCCTGGACAGTCAATGGCTGTCCGGCAATACTGGGAGTTATTATTTTGCAACAGCTGGAGGCTCCGTTTTGGAAACAGTAGCGTACCAGACGTTTTTCATTTTTTGGGGGGAGGGGGGCTGTGTAGGGGTATGTGTATATGTAGTGTTTTTTACTTTTTATTTTAGGTTAGTGTTAGTGTAGTGTTTTTAGGGTACAGTCACATGGGCAGAGGTTCACAGCCAGTTTGCCGCTGGAAATTTGAGCTGCAGCGCAAAATTTGCGCCATCTCAAACTTGCAGCACTCACTGTAAACCTCCGCCGATGTGAGTGCACCCTGTACATTCACATTGGGGGGAGGGGGCAAACATCCAGCTGTTGCAAACTCCGAGCATGCCCTTTGGCTGTCCGTGCATGCTGGGAGTTGTAGTTTTGCAACAGCTGGAGGAACACTGGTTTGGAAACACTAAGTTAAGTAATAAACTTTCAAGTGTTTTGCAACCAAACTTAGTGTTTCCAAACCAGTGTGCCTCCAGCTGTTGCAAAACTACAACTCCCAGCATGCATGGTCTGTCAGTGCATGCTGGGAGTTATAGTTTTGCAACAATTGCAACAGCTGGAGGCACTGAGGTAGGAAACGGACAATGTTTCCCAACTAGTGTGCCTCCAAATGTTGCAAAACTACAACTCCCAGCATGCCCAGACTGCCAAGGCATGCTGGAAGTTGTAGTTCGGCAATATCTGAAGGATCAGATGTTGCCGAACTACAACTTCCAGCATGCTTGGGCAGTCTGGGCATGCTGGGAGTTGTAGTTTTGCAACATCTGGAGGTCCACAGTTTGGAGACCACTGTATAATGGTCTCCAATCTATGCTCTTCAAGATGTTAGAGAACTACAACTCCCAGCATGCCTGGACAGACTGAGCATGCTGAGATTTGTAGTTTTGCAACATCTGGAAGAGCACAGATTGGAGACCATTACACAGTGGTCTCCAAACTGTGGACCTCCAGATGTTGCAAAACTACAACTCCCAGCATGCCCAGAAAGCCAAAGGCTGTCTGGGCATGCTGGGAGTTGCAGTTTTGAAACTCTCAGAGGCAGCAGTGAGATCGCTTTACGGCGATCTCACTGCTGCCAATGAAGATGCTGCACTGCTGCCGGAAACTCACCTCCGGGACGCAGCGCAGCCGGGACCGCCTGGAGGACGTCGGGACCGCACGGAGGACGCCGGGACCGCTCGGGACACCGCATGGCCGGGTAAGTGACGCCGGGGGACGGGTCAGGGACACTTAGCAGAGCGGTGTGTGTCCCGATCCCCGTGATCGGGACTCACACACCGCGCTGCTAAGTATTTTCATAGCGAAACGCTGCTATCAGCTAGTCAGATTTGACCAGCTGATAGCAGCGATCGCTGGGGGGGGTGGGGGACGAAACCCCCCGTGGTCGCACGGTAAGATGGCTGGCTATCAGTGATAGCCACCATCTTTCCGGGCGCTGCGGGGTGCCGCGAGTAGCGGCAGTAATGTCCATGACGTACCTGTATGTCATGGGTCGGGAACACCTTGCCACCCATGACGTACAGGTATGTCATAGGTCGGGAAGGGGTTAAGGACACATGAAGTTCTCATACGTCTCCATTTCTGATTCCTTAAGGACAAATGACGTATGAGAACGTCATGTGCTTTCCCGGCCCCCCCGCAGCCATCTGGAGCGGAGCCGGTGCCCGATGCCTGCTGATGGTTCAGCAGGCATCGCGGCATATCGCCCAGGGGGTTCATGATGACCCCCCATGTCAAGGATGGCCGCAGATCGCTGTACAATTCAGCCCAGCGATCTGCGGCGGATTCCGGGTCAATCGTGTCTCCAGTGACCCGGAATTACTGGCTGATAGCCATAGCCTGCAGGGGTGAGGTGGCACTGGTGCCACCTCACGATCGCCCTGATTCGTCGGGCAGTTTACCGGCCGATCAATCAGGGCACCTGTTGCGGGTGTCCCTCCCGCAACCCGCTCCGCCCCTCTTCCGGAGGACGTGAGCGGGTGCGGGACGTGGACCCCGGCAGCTGGGGACCCCGATCCCCGGCGTCCCTGTTGGGATTGGGGCCCCAGGAGCGCCAGCGGCGAAGGAATGACCTGCAGCATGGATCAGCAGTTAGGTGAGTGACAGCCTCCTGCTGTTGCTTAGCAACAGCTCCCAGCATGCAAAAAGGGCATGCTGGGAACTGTAGTTATGCAAGAGCAGGAGGCAGACCACCACAACTCCCAGCATTCCCTTATGGGCATGCTGGGACTTATAGTTTTGCAACAGCTGGAGGCACATTTTTTCTATGGAAAAGTGTACCTTCAGCTGTTGTATAACTACAACTCCCAGCTTGCACAAACAGCTAAAGTGCATGCTGGGAGTTGTAGTTATGCAACCAGCAGATGCACCAATACAACTCCCAGCATGCCCGTTGGCTGTCGGTGACTGCTGAGAGTTGTAGTTTTGCAACAGCTGAAGGCACACTGGTTGTGAAACACAAAGTTTTTTTTTTTTTACTTAACTCAGTGCTTCATGACCGGTGTGCCTCCAGCTGTTGCAAACTACAACTCCCAGCATGCACCGGACATGCTGGGAGTTATAGTTTTGCAACAGCTGGAGGCAAACTGGTTGTGAAACACTGAGTTAAGTAGCAAACCAGAGTGTCTCCAGCTGTTCCATAACTACAATCCCCAGCATTCCCAGCCAAAGTAGAATGCCTTCAGCTGTTGCAAAACTACAACTCTCACCATGCACTGATAGACATGCTGGGAGTTGTAGTTTTGCAACAGCTGGATGTTCCCCCCCAATGTGAATGTACAGGGTACACTCACATGGGCGGAGGTTTACAGTAAGTATCCGGCTGCAAGTTTGAGCTGCGGCAAATTTTCTGCCGCAGCTCAAACTGCCAGCGAGAAACTACTGTGAACCCCTGCCCGTGCGACTGTACCCTAAAAACACTACACTACCACAAAAAAAATAAAAAACACTACATATACACATACCCCTACACAGCCCCCCTCCCCAATAAAAATGAAAAACGCCTGGTACGCCACTGTTTCCAAAACGGAGCCTCCAGCTGTTGCAAAACAGCCACTGACTGTCCAGACATGCTGGGAGTTTTACAACAGCTGGAGGCACCCTGTTTGGGAATCACTGGCGTAAAATACCCCTGTGTCCACCCCTATGCAAGTCCCTAATTTAGGCCTCAAATGCGCATGGCGCTCTCACTTTGGAGCCCAGTCGTATTTCAAGGCAATAGTTTAGGGTCACATATGGGGTATCGCCGTACCCGGGAGAAATTGTGTTACAAATTTTGGGGGGTATTTTCTGCTATTACCCTTTTTAAAAATGTAACATTTTTGGGAAACCAAGCATTTTAGGTAAAAAAAAATATATTTTTTTTACATATGCAAAAGTCGTGACACACCTGTGGGGTATTAAAGGGTACCTTTCATCAAATAAACTTTTGATATATTTTAGATTAATGAATGTTGAATAGCTTTCCAATAGCATGTTAATGAAAAATATGCTTCTTTATATTGCATTTTTCCCCGATCAGTCCTGTCAGCAGGCATTTCTGACTCATGCTGGAGTCCTAAACACTCAGAGCTGCCAGCCTGCTTTATTCACAGCCAAACAGGCTGTGAACAAAGCAGGCTGGCAGCTCTGAGTGTTCTCCTTTGTGAACAAGGCAGACTGGCAGCTCGTAGTGTTTAGTACTCCAGCATGAGTCTGAAATGCTTGCTGTCAGGACTGGTAGGGAGACCCCTAGTGGTCATTTCTTCAAAGTGGAAAATTAAATAGAAAGAAGCATATTTTTTAATAACATGCAATTGTGAAGTTATTCTGCATACATTAATCTATAATATATCAAAAGTTTTTTTGATGAGAGGTACCATTTAAGGTTCACTTTACCCCTTGTTACGTTCCTCGAGGGGTCTAGTTTCCAAAATGGTATGCCATGTGTTTTGTTTTTTTTGCGGTTCTGGCACCATAGGGGCTTCCTAAATGCGGCATGCCACCAGAGCAAAATTTTCTTTCAAAAAGCCAAATGTGACTCCTTCTCTTCTGAGACCTGTAGTGCGCCAGCAGAGCACTTTTCACCCCCATATGGCGTGTTTTCTGAATCAGGAGAAATTGGGCTTCAAATTTTGGGAGTTCTTTTCTGCTATTACCCTTTTTAAAATGTAAACTTTTTTGGGAAACCAAGCATTTTAGGTAAAAAATTTTTTTAATTTTTTTACATATGCAAAAGTCGTGTATCACCTGTGGGGTATTAAGGTTCACTTTACCCCTTGTTATGTTCCCCGAGGGGTCTAGTTTCCAAAATGGTATGCCATGTGTTTTTTTTTTTTGCTGTTCTGGCACCATAGGGGCTTCCTAAAGGTGACATGCCCCCCAAAAACCATTTGTCGCTCCTTCCCTTCTGAGCCCTATGAGGTATGACATATGAGGTATGTGCTTACTAGAGAGAAATTGTGTTTAAAAGAGCAGTGAAAATGTTCTCCTTTTTACCCTTGCAAAAATTCAATAATTGGGTCTAAAAGAACATGCGAGTGTAAAAAATGAAGATTGTGAATTTTCTCCTTCACTTTGCTGCTATACCTGTGAAACACCTAAAGGGTTAACACACTTACTGGATGTCATTTTGAATACTTTGGAGGGTGCAGTTTTTATAATGGGGTCTTTTATGGTGTATTTCTAATATGAAGACCCTCCAAATCCACTTCAAACCTGAACTGGTCCCTGAAAAATAGCGAGATTGAAAATTTTGTGAAAAATTTGAAAATTGCTGCTGAACTTTGAAGCCCTCTGGTGTCTTCCAAAAGTAAAAACTCATACATTTTATGATGCAAACATAAAGTAGACATATTGTATTTGTGAATAAAAATAAAATTTATTTGGAATATCCATTTTTCTTACAAGCAGAGAGCTTCAAAGTTAGAAAAATGCAAAATTTTAAATTTTTTCATCAAATGTTGGAATTTTTCACCAAGAAAGGATGCAATTTACCACAAAAAATTACCACTATGTTAAAGTAGAATATGTCACGAAAAAACAATCTCTGAATCAGAATATGTAAAAGCATTCCAGAGTTATTATTGTTTAAAGTGACAGTGGTCAGATGTTCAAAAAACGCTCTGGTCCTAAGGTGTAAAATGGCTGGTTCCTTAAGGGGTTAAAGGACGAAGGGCGCGGGGACCGGACAGGTGTGACTGATGATACCAATCAGCAGGCACCCCGAGCAAATGCCCAGGGGGGGTCATTAGATCCCGCCATGTCGGCAATCGGCGCAAATCGCAAGTGAATTCACACTTGCCATTTGCGCCGATTCCGGGTCATTAAGGGTCTATGGTGACCGGGAATATAAGGGGGATCATGGTTGTCTAAGACACCTACGATCCCCCTGAAGGGATAGGAGTGAGGTGGCAGGGGTGACACCCCTCCTATCCCTGCTATTGGTGGTCTAGACGCGACCACCAATAGCAGATCGGGGGCGGGGGTTAACTTTTGTTTTCCCCATCCTGCCCACCCACAATAGGCCGGCGCCGAAGATACACTTACCAATGCGTAGGCTGCGGGCGGCGATGAAGTGCGGCAGAAGAGGACGGCTCCCTGGATCCCACGTTAGTCTGTAAGTTGCCTAGCAACATCTGGAGGGCTACAGTCTGGGACCATTATACAGTGGTCTCTAACCTGTATCCCTCAAGATGTTGCAAAACTACAACTCCCAGCATGCCCAGACAGCTGTTTGGGCATGCTGGAATATGTAGTTTTGCAACAGCTGGAGGGCTACAGTTTGAGACCATTATACAGTGGTCTCTAAACTGTATCCCTCCAGATCTTGCAAAACTACAACTCCTAGCATGCCCAAACAGTTGTTTGCTGTCTGGGCATGCTGGGATTTGTAGTTTTGCAACATCTGGAGGGTCACAGTTTGGAGATCACTGTGCAGTGGTCTATAAACTGTAGCTTTCCAGATGTTGCAAAACTGCAAATCCCAGCATGCCCAAACAGCAAACCGCTATCTCAGCATGCTGGAAGTTGTAGTTAAGTATCTCTAGCTGTTGCATAACTACATCTAGTTTTGCAACAGCTGGAGGCACACTGGTTGGAAAATACTGAGTTAGGTAACAGAACCTAACTGAAGGTTTTCCAACCAGTGTGCCTCCAGCTGTTGCAAAAGTACAACTCCCAGCATGCACGGTCTGTCAGTACATGCTGGGAGTTGTAGTTAGCAACAGAAGGAGGCACAATGGTTGGAAAATACTGAGTTTGGTTGGAAAACTTTCAGTTAGGTTCTGTTACCTATGTGCCCCCAGCTGTAATGCAATTTCTCCTGAGTACGGAAATACCCCATATGTGGACGTAAAATGCTTTGCACACGCACAACAAGGCTCAGGATTGAGAGCGCACCATGTACAGTACATTTGAGGCCTAAATTGGTGATTAGCACAGGGGTGGCGGATTTTACAGCGGTTCTGACATAAACACAAAAAAATAAATACCCACATGTGACCCAATTTTGGAAACTACACCCCTCAAGAAACTTGACAAGGGGTATAGTGAGCCTTAACACCCCACAGGTGTTTGACGAATTTTCATTAAAATTTGATGGGAAAATGAAAAAAAAAATTCTATCACTAAAATGCTGGTGTTACCCTAAATTTTTCATGTTCACAAGGGAAAAGACAAAAAAAAAAGCCCCCCAAAATATGTAACCCCATTTCTTCTGAGTAAGAAAATACCCCATAAGTGGATGTAAAGTGCTCTGCGGGCAAACAACAATGCTCAGAAGAGAAGGAGCGCCATAGGGATTTTGAAGAGAAAATTTGTCCGGAATTGAAGGCCACGTGTGTTTACAAAGCCCCCATAGTGCCAGAACAATGGAGCCCCACATGTGACCCCATTTTGGAAACTACACCCCTCACATAATGTATTAAGGGGTGCAGTGAGCATTTATGCACCACAGGTGTCTGACAGATTTTTGGAACAGTGGTCCGTGAAAATGAAAAATTTTATTTTTCATTTGCACAGCCCACTGTTCCAAAGATCTGTCAAACGCCAGTGTGGTGTAAATACTCACTGCACCCCTTATTAAATTCTGTGAGGGGTGTAGTTTCCAAAATGGGGTCACATGTGGGGGGGGGGGTCCACTGTTCTGGCACCACGGGGGGCTTTGTAAACGCACATGGCCCCTGACTACCATTCCAAACAAATTCTCTTTCCAAAAGCTCAATGGCGCTCCTTTTCTGAGCATTGTAGTTCGCCCGCAGAGCATTTTATATCCTAAAATGGGGTATTTCCATACTCAGAAGAGATGGGGTTACACATTTTGGGGGGCATTTTCTCCCATTACCCTTTGTAAAAAAAAAATTATTTGGGGGAAAAAACTGTACTTAAGTGAAAAAAAATTTTTTGCTTCATTTACACATCCAATTTTTATTAAAAGTCGTCAAACACCTGAGGGGTGTTAAGGCTAACTGGACCCCTTGTTACGTGCCTTGAGGGGTATAGTTTCCAAAATGGTATGCTGTGTGGGGTTTTCTGCTGTTCTGGCACTATAGGGGCTTTCTAAATGTGACATGCCCCCCAAAAACCATTTCAGCACAATTCCCTTTCCAAAATCCCATTGTAGCTCCTTCCCTTCTGAGCCCACTACTGCGCCCGCCGAACACTTGACATACACATATGAGGTATTTCCTTACTCGAGAGAAATTGGTTTACAAATTTTGGGGGGCTTTTTCTCCTATTACTTGTAAAAATTCAAAAACTGAGTCTACAAGAACATGCGAGTGTAAGAAATGAAGATTTTGAATTTTCTCCTTCACTTTGCTGCTATTCCTGTGAAACACCTAAAGGGTTAACACACTTAGTGAATGTCATTTTGGATACTTTGAGTGGTGCAGTTTTTATAATTGGGTCATTTATGGGGTATTTCTAATATGAAGGCCCTTCAAATCCACTTCAAAACTGAACTGGTCGCTGAAAAATTCAGATTTTGGAAATTTTGTGAAAAATTGGAAAATTGCTGCTGAACTTTGAAGCCCTCTGATGTCTTCCAAAAGTAAAAACAAGCCAACTTTATGATGCAAATACAAAGTAGACATATTGTATATGTGAATCAATATATCATTTATTTGGAATATCTAAAATGCTAAATTTTTTAATTTTTCATCAAATGTTTGCATTTTTCACCAAGAAATGATGCAAGTATCGACGAAAATTTACCACTACCATAAACTAGAATATGTTGCGAAAAAATTCTCGGAATCAAATTTATTAATTTATTAATGAATTTATTTATTAAGGCTTAAAGTGACAGTGGTCAGATTTGCAAAAAATGCTCCTTAAACTGGGTAAGGATAATACTATATTACGGCTTGCGCACAGACATGGTAAATGAAGTTTAATGTAAATAAATGTAAGGTTACGCACCTAGGCCGTAAAAACAACATGTACAATTACATGCTAAATAATAAGACATTAGGTAAAACTTCTAAAAAAAGGGAGTGGTGGATATTTGTGGACAATAAGCTAAATTTCAGTGATCAGCGCCAAGGCTAATAAAGTCAAGGAATGCATCAAAAGAGGCACAGAGGCTTGTGACAGGAACATTGTTTTGCCTCTGTATACAGTAACCCCCCGACATGCGATGGCCCCGACATATGATCAAATCGACATACGATGGCCTCTCAGAGGCCGTCGATGTCAGCATCGACATACGATGCTTTTATATGTCGGGGCCATCGCATTAACTGCTATCCGACAGCGCAAAATGCTTAAGCTGCTGTCAGATAGCAGTTTAAGCATCCCGGACAGGTTCACTTACCTATCCCCGCTGCTCCGGGTCCACTTCGCGATCCTCCGGCGTCTTCTGTATCTTCTCCGACATCCAGGCCTCTCTTTCCGGCGTCGTTATTACGTCCTGCGCACGTAATAACGTCACCAGAAAGCGAGACCCAGACACCGGAGAACATGCAGAAGACGCCGGAGGATCGTGAAGTGGACCCGGAGAAGCGGGACAGCATCGGGAGCCCCTGGGACAGCAGCGGTGACGGTCCGGAGCGGCGGGGACAGCTACAACTTTCTCTAACAGTTGTCTTCAACCTGCGGACCTCCAGATGTTGCAAAACTACAACTCCCAGAATGCCCGGACAGCCAACAGCTGTCCGGGCATGCTGGGAGTTGTGTTTTTGCAACATCTGGAGGTCCGCAGGCTGAAGACCACTGGCTTAGTAGCTCACTCACGTGGCGGAGTCGTTAACCCCTCACCCCGCGGCAGCGTTAATGCTGCCACAGGGTGAGGGTTTAACGCTACCGCTGCCATGGCAGCTGCAGTGATAACCCCCTCTCCCCAAGACATAACAGCAAGGACCCCCAGGCCTGGGCAAAAGACCCCCGGGCCTGGGCACAAATCTCTCCCCACCCCAGGCCTGGGCACAAATCTCCCCCCACCCCAGGCCTGGGCACAAATCTCCCCCCACCCCAGGCCTGGGCACAAATCTACCCCCACCCCAGGCCTTGGCACAAATGCATACTATATTTATATGGATAGAATGTTGATTCTGGGATTTATTCCATATTTGGGAACAATTTTTCCTCTGTCATGGGGAAATTGGAATCAGTCACATGAGGGCTTTTTTTTTGTCTTCCTCTGTATCAACACACTAAGGTTTTAAGTTGTACTTGACAGACTTTTTTTTTTCCAACCTTGCAAACTATAAGTAATTAACAATTGGTGTAGGTTTACCTTGGAACAATTTTAATTATTGTGTAAATACAGGAGAAAATCAAAGAAAAATCAATAAAGTTATTTTATTGTTGATCAAATTGATAGGGAAAAAATTAAAAATAACCACCAGCATGGTGAATATTGTTCCCCATGCATAGGATGCGTTGTTTGAAAACGTAACACCTAATGGACTTTAACCCCTTAAGGACCAGGCCATTTTACACCTTAAGGACCAGAGCGTTTTTTGCAATTCTGACCACTGTCACTTTAAACATTAACAACTCTGGAATGCTTTTAGTTATTCTGATTCTGAGTTTGTTTTTTCGTGACATATTCTACTTTAACTTAGTGGTAAAATTTTATGGTAACTTGCATCCTTTCTTGGTGAAAAATCCCCAAATTTGATGAAAAAAAATGAAAATTTTGCATTTTTCTAACTTTGAAGCTCTCTGCTTGTAAGGAAAATGAATACTCAAAAAAAAATTTTTTTTTTGGTTCATATATACAATATGTCTACTTTATGTTTGCATCATAAAATTTATGAGTTTTTACTTTTGGAAGACACCAGAGGGCTTCAAAGTTCAGCAGCAATTTTGAAATTGTTCACAAAATTTTCAAACTCGCTATTTTTCATGGACCAGTTCAGGTTTGAAGTGGATTTGAAGGGTCTTCATATTAGAAATACCCCATAAAAGACCCCATTATAAAAACTACACCCCCCAAAGTATTCAAAATGACATTCAATAAGTGTATTAACCCTTTAGGTGTTTCACAGGAATAGCAGCAAAGTGAAGGAGAAAATTCACAATCTTCATTTTTTACACTCGCATGTTCTTGGAGACCCAATTTTTGAATTTTTGCAAGGGGTAAAAAGGAGAAAATTTTTACTTGTATTTGAAACCCAATTTCTCTTGAGTAAGCACATACCTCATATGTCTATGTTAATTGTTCGGCGGGCGCAGTAGAGGGCTCAGAAGGGAAGGAGCGACAAATGGTTTTTGGGGGGCATGTCACCTTTAGGAAGTCCCTATGGTGCAACGACAGCAAAAAAAAAAAAAACACATGGCATACCATTTTGGAAACTAGACCCCTCGGGGAACGTAACAAGGGGTAATGTGAACCTTAATACCAGACAGGTGATTCACGACTTTTTTTTTTACCTAAAATGCTTGGTTTCCCAAAAATTTTACATTTTTAAAAAGGGTAATAGCTGAAAATATCCCCCAAAATATGTAACACAATTTCTCCCGAGTACGGCGATACCCCATATGTGGCCCTAAACTGTTGCCTTGAAAGACGACAGGGCTCCAAAGTGAGAGCGCCATGCGCTTTTGAGGCCTAAATTAGGGACTTGCATAGGGGTGGACATAGGGGTATTCTAAGCCAGTGATCCCCAAACAGGGTGTCTCCAGCTATTGCAAAACTCCCAGCATGCCTGGACAGTCAACGGCTATCTGGCAATACTGTGAGTAGTTGTTTTGCAACAGATGGAGGCTCCGTTTTGGAAACAGTGGCGTACCAGACATTTTTCATTTTTATTGGGGAGGGGGGCTGTGTAGGGGTATGTGTATATGTAGTGTTTTTTATTTTTTTTGTGGTAGTGTAGTGTTTTTAGGGTACAGTCGCATGGGCGGGGGTTCACAGTAGTTTCTCGCTGGCAGTTTGAGCTGCGGCAGAAAATGTGCCGCAGCTCAAACTTGCAGCCGGATACTAACTGTAAACCTCCGCCCATGTGAGTGTACCCTGTACGTTCACACTGGGGAGGGGGGGGAACATCCAGCTGTTGCAAAACTACAACTCCAAGCATGTAGGGTCTATAAGTGCATGCTGGGAGTTGTAGTTTTGCAACAGCTGGAGGCTCCGTTTTGGAAACAGTGGCGTACCAAACGTTTTTCATTTTTATTGGGGAGGGGGGCTGTGTAGGGGTATGTGTATATGTAGTGTTTTTTACTTTTTATTTTATTTTTTGGTAGTGTAGTGTTTTTTGGGTACAGCCACACGGGCGGGGGGGGGGGGGGTTCACAGTAGTTTCTCGCTGGCAGTTTGAGCTGCGGCAGAAAATTTGCCGCAGCTCAAACTTGCAGCCGGATAATACTGTAATCCTCCGCCCATGTGAGTGTACCCTGTACGTTCACATTGGGGGGGGGGGGGGGGGTGGACATCCAGCTGTTGCAAAACTACAACTCCCAGCATGTACAGACAGCGGAAGGGCATGCTGGGTCTTGTAGTTATGCAACAGCTGGAGGCATACTACTTTGGCTGGGGATTGTAGTTATGCAACAGCTGGAGACACACTGGTTTGCTACTTAACTCAGTGTGCCTTCAGCTGTTGCAAAACTACAACTCTCAGCAGTCACCGACAGCCAATGGGCATGCTGGGAGTTGTAGTTATGCAACCAGCAGATGCACCACTACAACTTCCAGCATGCACTTTAGCTGATTGTGCAAGCTGGGAGTTGTAGTTATACAACTGCTGAAGGTACACTTTTCCATAGAAAAAATGTGCCTCCAGCTGTTGCAAAACTACAAGTCCCAGCATGCCCATAAGGGAATGCTGGGAGTTGTGGTGGTCTGCCGCCTCCTGTTGCATAACTACAGCTCCCAGCATGCCCTTTTTGCATGCTGGGAGCTGTTGCTAAGCAACAGCAGGAGGCTGTCACTCAGCTCCTACTGCTGCTGATCCACGCCGCGCAGGTCAGCCGCCTCTCCTGGGGCCCCGATCCCAACATTAACACCGGGGGACGGGGTCCCCAGCACCCGGGGTGCACGTCCCGCACCCGCTCACGTCCTCCGGAAGAGGGGTGGAGCGGGTTGCAGGAGTGACACCCGCAGCAGGCGCCCTGATTGGTCGGCCTGGAAACCGGCCGACGAATCATGGCGATCGTGAGGTGGCACCAGTGCCACCTCACCCCTGCTGGCTATGGCTGTTCGGGGCCATCTCTGACGGCCCCGATCAGCCAGTAATTCCGGGTCACTGGAGACCCGATTGACCCGGAATCGCTGCAGATCGCTGGACTGAATTGTCCAGCGATCTGCGGCCATCGCCGACATGGGGGGGCATAATGACCTCGGTCATTAAGGACTCGGAAACGGGGGCGTAGGAGTACGTCCATTGTCCTTAAGGGGTTAACAAGTATGTACAACAATGTAACCAAGGATCATGAATGACTTAAAGCCCTGTTACAACGGCTGATGATTATACAAACAACAGACCATTCTTACGTTTATTCCTGATCAATGGCCATGTAAACACATCAGGGATCTGTCAAATAAGAGCAAATGTTTATTTATCTGCAACCTACAGGTTGGCATAGAAATAATTTTGGGGCAGTACATCTTTTAGTGCAAATAGGCAAGTTGCTGCTAGGTCTATGAAAGGTGGGATTTGAAAGAATAATTATAAGAATGAGCATCTGTTTAAACCCCTCTTGATAAATGTATAGTGTAAAAATGAAGGCAACATTACAACATTTACTGCTGCTGGTATGGACAAGGTCATCTGCCCATGGAAAAGGATCCTTAGTTTCCCAGCCCTGACTTTCAAATTGCCTAAAAACAGGCTTAACTAGGATAAGATCACTGCAAACAATACCTGCAATGCTATTTGACCTTTTCCAATTACATATGGTTTACACAGAAACTTTCACCTACTAGCAGTAGCAACCTACAAAGATCCTTATCATTTAAGGAAAGAGTTACAAGCACAATAATCTGTTGTATAACACACTTCACTGCCCTTATCACTAAGCAACAATACTGACGAGTGGCAAAACTAAATAATAAACAGAGATCAAGACGTTGTCTTTTTTTCTCTGGCTTTACTAATGACAGTCAAAGGTTATCAGCCATTAACTAACAATATATTTGCCTATAAAGCATTAGGCTGAATAAGGCTCCTTTCACACTGCCGTCAGGATCCGTCACTAACGGGTCCATCGGGCTCTATAAATTAAATTTTTTCCGGCCAAAAACGTGCCCGTTACCAGAAAGGTCCCAAAGGGTCCTGATGGACCCCATTCACTATGATGGGGTCCGGATGAACCAGGTTTTTTTTTTTTTTTTTTTTAGCAGCGAGAGAAAAATTTGTGAGAGCACAAATTTTTCTCCCGTTATTCGCGTTCCTAAAATAACAGCCTTCACACTGCCAGAGACAAAATGGCAGTGTGAAAGAAGCCTAAATATGTTTTAGTTTCACTCTTGTTAAATAATATTTATACATTTTCAAATAAAAATCCTTCGATTGACCTATATGCAGGATTAAAGGGGTACTCCGGTGGATTATTATTATTATTATTATTTTTTATTAACTGGTGCCAGAAAGATTGTAAATTACTCCTATTAAAAAAATCTTTACCCTTCCTTTACTTTTTAGCTGCTGTATGCTACAGAGGAAATTCTCTTCTTTTTGATTTTTTGTTTTGTTTTGTCCACAGTGCTCTCTGCTGACACCTGATGTCGGTATCAGGAACTGTCCAGAGAAGGAGAAAATCCCCATAGCAAACCTATGCTGCTCTGGACAGTTCCTGATACAGACATCAGGTGTCAGCAGAGAGCACTGTAGACAAGACAAAAAAGAAATTCAAAAAAACAGAATTTCCTCGGTAGCATACAGCTCCTAAAAGTACAGGAAGGGTAAAGATTTTTTAATAGAAGTAATTTACAAATCTGTTTAACTTTCTGGCACCAGTTGACTTATAAAGACCTAAAAAAAAATTCCACCGGAGTACCTCTAACTTTTTACAACTATAAGTAATCGAGCACAGTAGAGTAAAAATACTTTTATTAATTTTTTTCTCCAGGATAAGAAAACCAGATAAATTTGCAAAAATAAAATAAAATTTACTGATCTGCTGTAACATTAGTCTGAAGATAGGAGTGGTGGAGTTTTTGGAAGAAATTATGTCTCTCTATTGCTGCATAAACTACACTGTTACAACTGTTGTACGTTGTAACTATTTTGTTGAATTTATATTTATTAAATTTGTATTCTTATTCTATTCATTATATCATCAAAATGAAAATAACAAGAGTTTTTCAATGGAGCATCCTACTACACTTTTCAGCACTTCAATTCCAAAAAGGGGTTTTAAACTGATAAGGGCTCAATCAGGCTACAGAATCTAAGCTCAGAGAGCTGGCATTAGGGCAGTTTGAAAATGTGCATTTCAGTGCGATTTCCACCAAAAGAATGAACATATTTCTTCTTTTAGAATTTCGAAAGCGGAACATCGACCGTGGACATTTCGTAGTGTGAATAGAGAAGCAGAATCCCACTGAAAATAGTAGAAGACTGCTGTACCATAATTCTGAGTGGAATTCCTGAGCAGAATTCCACTCCCAATGTCCGTAGTGTGAATGGGCCCTAACAGGATGAAAAACGTATCATCTAAACAAATGGCAACTAGACATATGGCATATATATATATATATATATACAGTATATATTTACAATCATTATAGAATGCATCTAAATGCATATATTTTTAAAATATCCCTCATTTTTTGTAAAACTTATTCCCACTCAAACATCCATGTACTAGAAAAGTAATGAAGAGTTGATTTTATAAATTTTAAAAATTGGTCAGAGTTGTCTGGCAAGGGTTTCAATAATGTAAAAAAGGGAAAATATATAGTCTTAACTGTTACTATCAACAACCCATATGTTCTTTAAATAATAAGCTAATTATCATATGGCTATGTGTAAATACATTCCTTTGGTTTCTGTCAATAACACTGAATGTTTTGATTTAATCTAACAAATATACCAGGATTAACGGATTGAAGAATGAGATGCTGTGAACCAATTAATTATGCATTCAGCAATGTATTCAGATTGTTAGTCGTAGCCGCCCAGTTATTCTGGAGATTTTAAAAGCGCACATTTTAATTTTTTACATTTTAAAAGATAAGTCAGCCTTTATAATATTAAGCAATAATTTTCAGGCAGTGGACCCGACAAATGAATTCCAGTATATGATAATACAGACAATATAATAATACAAAAGATACGAGTACGCAAGCATCATAATTCAATCCGCAGGTTAAAACAAATATTTTCATAACCATTGGTATAAGCAGGATGCATTATTTATTTAATTCAAGAGAGCAGTGTCTGCTAAACTAAACCTTACAGAGTTAAATGGTGAAAACACACACAGAGCATTCCCAAACAAGACTCTTAGATGCAGCTGCATTGAGGGAATTACTTTTTAATAGTTCTGAGATAAAGAGCAAAGCAAACAAATGAAAATGTATGCAATTTCCCTGGATGTTGCCCACGCTGCTCTTGTTTTACTTTATGGCACTAAAAGCTGCTTTGGATTTTAACATAAGAAAAGGAACCTGTAGAATTAATCCTTGTAACTTCTTGTGTTTTCCTGCATAACACCTCAAGGCTACACAAGCGACAAAATGCTTCATTTACATTCCTAAACATTACAATCTTCAAGCCTTTTCAACTGCAAATGTTATTGCATCTTGATGTCCAGAAGAGAATGAAGGTTAAATAGCCAGCTCAGGTTTATGTTAACTTGGTCCTTTAGTACTGGGACCAATATAAAGAGCAGAGAATGCTAAGCCCTCATGGTCCAACCTCCTCCGTCATTACATTCAATTAGGCTCTGGAAATGGATATAGCTGCTGATTACATGAAGATAAAAAGGTAGTAACTGGCATTTGTTAAGGAAGTGAGAAACCCTGACAATTAAAACCCCTGTCAGGGTTTTCTTCCATGGCTTTAGGGAACATTTACTGGATTTTTATAGAGCAAAACTATTACAGCAGAGCCCTGTCAACAACACATTCTCATCATACAGAAATGTATTCTTCATCTTACCACTAGTGAAGATTCTAAGTGTTTTTTAGAGTTAAAATAAAAACTAGTTTTTGTAAACAACTATTTTAAAATACTATAGCCTATAAATTATTTGAAATAATGTACAGCTGTGAATTAAATTCAAATAATTAAACTTTTATCAAGGAAACAGGACAAGGCTGTAGTGCCATGCACTGCTACCAATAGAGCAGCGATGCAAGGATGAACACAGGTAAACAGCAAAGAAACTGTGGTGCTCACCAAATTGTCTTCACCCTTCCTTACCTCAGCTCACATAAGAAAAAATATTGGCACCTGCTTCAACCTGCCACTCTGTTGTCACTGTCTGTGTTCCGTTACTGCAGACAGAGGTACAGAGACACAAAGGGGACATTTTAGACATACAGTAATAATAGGGTAATATTAGGGTATATGTAGGCAACATCCAGCAGCAATATAACTAAGTGTACAGCAATATAATCAAGTGTACACCCTAATGAGTAACAGACAAAATCAGGGAGGACATCTTACATCTGTCTCATGCTCTGTCATGACACAACCCATCCTGCTGTGTGCTACAACAGGTTGTGGTTGTAGTAAAGAGAAAGCCGCCTTCTTGAATTAAGTGTACATTACATTCTAGATATTATGAGAAGGAATGCAAATGGTATTTGGGGTTTAGATTTCGTTTTTCTAACTATATACTAATTCATTTTTATCTAACTTTTTTTGAAAATCCATTTAAAAAGTCAGCATAGTACAGAGACAGGTCCACATAAATAAAATATTTTGTTAATATTAGGGGATAACAGGTCTGTTATTGCTTTCATAAAGCCTGAACAATGAGTAGTCTGGGCAGTCCCTGGCAGCTTCTCTATACCCCACTAGCCTGATGTTTGGGTATAGGGAGAGATTACCAATCTGGGCCAGTGGGACATAAAGAAACCACCAGAGACTGTTTTTATAGTATAATTGTAATAAGCCATTAACCTCTTAACGACGCAGGACGTAAATGTACGTCCTGGTGAGGTGGTACTTCACGCACCAGGACATACATTTACGTCCTATACATAACCGTGAGCATCGGAGCGATGCTTAGGTCATGTGCGGCAGGTCCAGGCTGCTGATAGCAGCCAGGGACCCGCCGGTAATAGCCGACATCCACGATCGCGCGGATGTCCGCCATTAACCCCTCACTTGCCATGATCACGGCATCTGCAGCATTGCGGTCACTAAAATGGATGATGCCGCGGCGATCCGATCATAAAGAACGGCAGACGGAGGTCCCCTCACTTGCCTCCGCTGCCTTCAACGGCTCTTTTGCTCTGGTCTGCGATCGAGCAGACCAGAGCAGAAGATGACCGATAACACTGATCAGTGCTATGCCCTATGCATAGCACTGAACAGTATTAGCAATCGAATGATTGCTATAAATAGACCCCTATGGGGACTATTAAAGTGTAAAAAAAATAATAAATACCGCCGCTTATACGGAAAAATGAAATAAGTTATAGGTCTTCAAAATAGGAGGATTTTAAACGTACTAATTTGGTTAAAAAGGTTTGCGATTTTTTAAGCACAACAGTAATAGAAAAGTATGTTATCATGAGCATAATTTTAATCACATTGACCCAAAGAATAAAGAACACGTCATTTTTACTGTAAGTTGTACGGCGTGAAAACGAAACCTTCCAAAATTTGCAAAATTGCGGTTTTCTTTTTAATTTCCCCACACAAATAGTTTTTTTTTTTGGTTGTGCCATATATTTTATGGTAAAGTGAGTGATTGCATTACAACGGACAACTGGTCGCACAAAAAACAAGCCCGCATACTAGTCTGTGGATTAAAATATGAAATAGTTACGATTTTTTGAAGGTGAGGAGGAAAAAAGGAAAACAAATAAAATTGCCCAAATGGGCAATTAAGGGGTTAAAAAAATAAAAAAAAACACAACTTCAACTAGTCTCCCAGATATATTTTGGAACCCTCAAGCCTCTACAACTTGATATGGTGCAGACATAGTATCCAAACTAAAAGGAAGCCTCAAAATTCACAGACACAGAATTCATGTTTGAGGTCTGTGTGTGTCATGTAGTGCTTGATGCCCACATATGGGATATTTTTAAATACATCAGAATTAGGGGAATAAATATTGAGTTGCATTTCTCTGTCAACACCTGCTGTGTTACAGAAAATAATGGTTTAACCCTTTAAGGACTGGTTTTTTTTCCGTTTTTTGCACTTTCGTTTTTTCCTCCTTACCTTTTAAAAATCATAACCCTTTAATTTTGCACCTAAAATTCCATTTTATGGCTTATGTTTTGCACCACCAATTCTACTTTGCAGTGACAGTCATTTTACCAAAAAAATCCAGGGCGAAAAAAAAAATGTCACTGAGCAACAAAATTGGGGCTATAACACTGCACACACTGATCTTCTACACAGATCACTGCCATGCATTAACATTTCAGGCTTGGAGCAATCAATTGCCAATCGGACGCGTCGGAGGCAGGTAATTGACCATCCGCTCGCGTTCTAGCTGATCGGGTCCTCAAGATTTCACCGCGATGGTCCCGATCAGCCCAACTGAGCTGCCAGGAGTGTATTTTTTTTTTACTTTAGAAAATTGCTGCTGAACTTGGGAACCTTCAGTCATTAAAAAAAAATAGGAATATAAACTAGACAGGATGTGAATTAATAATTAATTTGGTGTGTTTATTTTTGAGGAATGCAGAATATGTGAAAGGGACAGCGGAATCCTAATTTAAATAGGCACTGTCAGATATAAAAACTTTTGATATGTTGTAAAGCATGAAAAACCAATAGGTTTTTCAATTTCTTTCATTAGAAAACGTTCAGTATTTCATACTAAAAAAGCCAGTCAAAGAACTGTACAACTGCACGAACCACCCCCCCCCCCCCCCCCCCAGCCCTCTTGCCTTCTGGAATGCATTCAGTCCTTCTGGGAACACTGCTTCGTCCTGGACGTTTTGGAGAGGGAGGGGCTGTACACACTGCAGACTCATGTGAAGAGAAGAGGAGGGGGAGGGGCAGAAAGACTGCTGCCGGGCTCTCACTGATGTCTGCTGTGTGAGAGAGGCAGAAAAATTGCATTGCAGACGAAAAATTAAGTGTCCCTGCATGTATGTGTGTGTGTGTGTGTGTGGATATATGTGTATATGTGTATATCAGTGTGTCTATCTAATGTGTGTGTGTAAGAATATATGAAGCCAGTGTGTGTAATAAAGGGGGACTACAATCATATGCCTCCAACTGTTGCAAAACTAAAACTCCCAGCATGCCTGCACAGCCAAATGATGTGTGGGCATGCTGGGACCTGTAGTTTTGCAACAGCTGGAGGCACCCTGGTTGGGAAGCACTGGACTGAGGTGAGGGAGCGGGAGGAGGGGGGGAGTGGTTATCACAGTGAGTACCTGCCCCCCTGTTTCTGGTGGACAAAATTAAGATATTTCAGAAATAAAGCTAATTCTAAGAGAAATGTAGGTCAAAGACACATAAAAAAGTACATGTACATGATCAGGATGAGATACTGAGCAACATAACAGTTTTGTTTTTTGAGTAATCTGACGTGAACGCTAAGTCAATGGCCGTGTGAACATAGTCTAAAGGGGTTAATAATATGGCAAGATATATTTGAAACCAGCTGACTATGTCACTGGTAGAATATAGCTTGAATTGGCAAATTATTTAGCCCAACCCGCAGTTAATTTGCAATAAATAAATTTATGTTTGAATATTAAAGATAACGGACAGAAAAAGGCACGGGTCTGTAGTACTGGGCTCTCTCCACATACATTTATGAACAAGTAGTAATTTTAGCTTGATCGCTTCATTAAAGTAGCAGATGGCTTATGAAAATCATGTCAACATGTAACGTCTTATGGTCCAATTTATAGTACATGTCCTTATAAAACATGGAAAGTCTGCAGTTGAAATCTGGAAGTAATAACTTTAATCAGAACAATGAAGTTACATTTAAAGCAAGATGTACACCCTGGTGAAATGCAAACCAGGTGTAGGACACACTCTTGAATTACAATAATACAGATTAACTGGTATCCTGCCTCCACATACCAGAGAAGGAAAGGAATGCCTACTAAATAGAGAAATATAACAAACCCATAAGAGATTTATCAAGCTGTTTTATAGTAAAATTGTCCATATGAACCAATCAGATCTCAGCTTTTATGCCTCATTTTTGCTCTGATTTACACGGTCACTTTACGAGAAGTGAGCAGTTGCTGCTGAGACTAGGTGATGTCGCTGCCCCGAGGAGCAGAGCAGTAGGACAGCAAAAGGCTACTTTGGTGAGAAACTGCTGTGTCAGCATCTGTGCTCAACTGCTCCTTTGGACAAGGGATGTACTGCTTTTGATATAGCAGTAGGTCCCCTGAGCGGAGGAGGAGTGGAGCACCAAAGCAGAGCAAGGTGGGGTCCTATAACTATATGGAGGCAGTTTGGTAGCCACCTACTACTCTAAGGGGGCAGTATGAGGCCTACAACTATATAGGGTCCCAGTCTAGGCCAGGAGATATCCTAAAGGTGGCCTAGGCTGGATAATAAAGAAAAGGAAAAGTGAATGACTCTGATCAGAGAAGATGTAATCTGTGAGTCAGCAATTTTTCATCTTGGCATTTTCGGGATTTTTTCCTCCTTGCCTTTTAAAATTCATAACTCTTCCAATTTTACATAAATTCCATTTATAGAGCTTGTTGTTTGCAGGACTAACTGTGGGTCGATACAATTAAAATGATATCCACGAATTTCCACGCCAGATTTTTCACACGTGGAAATTCTGATTCTGGTGGCGTCCACAGTAAAAATAGACAAGTCTATTCTTTCTATGGAGTCCGCAAGGAAATACATTGCTGTCTATAGGACCCCACATTTCCGAGCAGTCAGGCAAATGTGTGAAATGTCTGCATGAGTTTGCACATCATCTCCCTCCTCCAATCCTGCACAATGTAGCAGAGATGCAATATGTGTGTGTTCGCAGCAGATCCCCCCCAAAAAAATCCTTCAGTATCATATGTCTATGAGAGAATAAAATGTAACTTTTATTATGATATTTAAAACATAAGAAAAATAATTGTGAAAAATAATCAGTTAAGTACAAAAACAAAAGATTAAAACTACAGTCTTGATTGACCTCTTATTTTTGTTCCTGGTCTAGTTCAGTAGAAAAGCAAGTTGTTTTTGTACACAATACACTTTATTCATATACCAATGACCAATACAAGACACTTCATGTTGTCCACTGATAATGTCCTCAATACAACTTTTTGCATTCCATATACAGTGGGGCAAAAAAGTATTTATTCAGCCACCAATTGTGCAAGTTCTCCCACTTAAAAAGATGAGAGGCCTGTAATTTTCATCATAGGTAAACCTCAACTATGAGAGACATAATGAGAAAAAAAATCCATAAAATCACATTGTCTGATTTTTAAAGAATTTAATTGCCAACTATGGTGGAAAATAAGTGTTTGGTCAATAACAAAAGTTCATTGCCAACAAAGTGTATATAACAAAGTATTGAAATGACAGAGGTCAACTGTTATCTGTAAGTCTCACAAGGTTTTCACACACTGCTACTGGTATCTATTTTGGCCCATTCCTCCATGCAGATCTCCTCTAGAGCAGTGTTGTTTTTGGGCTGTCACTGGGTAACAGACTTTAAACTCCTTCCAAAGGTTTTCTATGGGGTTGAGATCTGGAGACTGGCTAGGCCACTCCAGGACCTTGAAATGCTTCTTACGAAGCCACTGATTCTGGATAATCCGAATGCTCTCTAAACTTCAGACTGGCCCGGACATGGACTGGCTTAAGCAGGGGGACACGTCTGGCACTGTATGATTTGAGTCCCTGGCGGCGTAATGTGTTACTGATAGTAGCTTTTGTTACTTTGGTCCCAGATCTCTGCAGGTCAATAATTGCTCCCACAGTTGATTTCTTCACACCAAGCTGCTTGCCTATGGCAGATTCAGTCTTCCCAGCCTGATGCAGGTCTACAATTTTGTTTCTGGTGTCCTTCAACATCTCTTTGGTCTTGGCCATAGTAGAATTTGGAGTGTGACTGTTTAAGGTTGTGGACAGGTGTCTTTTATACTGATAAGTTCAAACAGGTGCCATTAATACAAGTAGCGAGTGGAGGACAGAGGAGACACTTAGGCTAGGTTCACACTACGAAATTTCAACCTGCAATTCCACTTTGAAATTTCAGGCAGAAATTTTGCTTACTAAAATGTATAGTATAGTGAATGGGTTTCCGTTCACAAATTCACACTTTGGAATTTGTGAAGGGAAAATCCTCTTGAAAATGTACACCTATTGAAGACTGCAGTGTCCGCCTGGTCCTAGCGTCAACAGATTCAGATGGTGCTGGCCGCACTCTGAGTCTCCGGGAGGAAATTTTCTGTAGTGTGAACCTAGCCTTAAAGAAGTAGTTACGGGTCTGTGACAGCCAGACATCTTGCTTGCTTGTAGGTGACCAAATACTTATTTTCCACCCTTATTGGCAAATAAATCGGCAAATAAAATCAGACAATGTGATTTTATGGATTTTTTTTCTCATTATGTCTCTCATAGTTGAGGTATACCTACGATGAAAATTAAAGGCCTCTCATCTTTTTAAGTGGGAGAACCTGCACAATTGGTGGCTGACTAAATACTTTTTTGCATAAAATGGGTGTGCAGCTCACTTGGATTGATGGAAAATAATATATATACCAAAGGTTACTGGTGTTGCCTTCACCCAAAAAGACCAATATATTGAAAATGGAGATATAATTAATTATACATTAATTAAGTACCAATCCTCAAAAGGTGTATATATGATAGAAATAGAATGGTTCCAGTTATAATAATAGATAAGCAATTTATTCACATAAAAGAACTTATATTAATCCATGATTTTATTAAGTCTCCTAACATCCTAGTCCGGCCCATGCATCAGGCGAAGGAGCTTAATAATATATATATATATATATATATATATATATATATATATATATATATATATATTATACAAATGTTTGTGCCAACTGTATATGGTGTTGGTCCAATGATCACTCGCAAATATTAATGTAACAGCTGGAGTTCATTAATATAGAAAATGCGTTGGTAGCTTAATGGAAATTCAAAGTTCATTAATAGAAATTATACATTGGTAGCGCAGCGGAAGTTCAAAGATGCAATGTTATATCGAATGGTTCCATTATAATAATATAGTCAGATGTTGTAAATATACGACACGGGATTGTTGGTGCACGGCACCACTGATAGACCATACAGGTTGTAGAGATGTGTGAAGATAGGGCTGGCACGGAAGAGTCTGGCACAAAGTGTAGTGCCAGTCTGTAGAATAAGGTCTCTGTACTCTGCGGCTGGCACGGCATGGTGTCCAGCCTGGGCAGGAGGGGAGTTGATTGCCGTAGTAGGTAGAGTTGAGACAGCAGTGGTGCGGGAGTGGGAGCCGGGAGCCTGCACCACTGCTGTCTCAACTCTACCTACTACGGCAATTATTATTATAACTGGAATCCATTCTATTTCTATCATATATACACCTTTGAGGACTGATAATTTATAATTATACCTCCATTTTAAATACTTTTTTGCCCCACTGTAATGACTTCTGTGGGTTTATTCACACACCCCAGCGACAAGGTTTAGTCAATAGGACAACTATTTTTATCCTCCTCACAAGGGCATAAATGCGGATATTATGTACAGTGTTTGGTTATATACACGAGGTTAAGTGTTAATAAAAACTAATAACAGACCCACAGTTCTGTGGTGCACCATAGGTTGTGGCTCAACCGTGGCCGAAGCCACACACTTGCTCCCCTATCCGCGGTCTTGTGATCCTTATAGAGACCGCTGCTAAAATCTAAGCCTGTCAACCCCAGGAACTCTACTAGGGGTTCTCTGTTGTAATTATAGTAGCCTCCTCATGTGTCTTGGGGAGAAAATTTATTGTGTTGTCTTTAGCAACAGTTCTGCACCGGACAATTAGAAGTCAATTTGGTTAACAAGATTATAGGCTGTGTTCCCATATTGTGGTCTTATTGCAATGTTTCTGAAATCCCTGTAACAATGTGTGCTATTTTTCCACGACCAAAGCATTTTTTACTGCAATTTGCACAATCAATTTTTTGTAGCAATTTCAGAAACATTGTGGGACAAACATGGTGAAACCTCAAAATGTTAACACTGACACAACAGCAGCAGTAAACATTTAAATTGTTGTGTTATATAGCCCCAACCCGTTAGGCCTGGCACTAGACTAGTAGCAATTATATGATAAATCAAAAAATAAAAATAAATTAATTATGCAAGATTTTTAAAGTGTTAGGTTTAATAAGTAATTGATTCCAAGCTAAATGTGTGCACGTAGAATAGGAGAAACCTTGTTATTTATAATAAATATTTTTTTTTGTCTGGGTGAAAAAAACAAAACAAAAACTGAAAAAAAAAGAGGATGCTTCAGTTTATAAACAGCAATAACAATTATGAGGGGTAGCAAGCAAACTAACCTTAAAAAGGTAAAAAGTCCACAAATCCATTGCTAAATACAACAGTAAATATCATGGTTCAAACAACATTCATTAAACTTGAACAAGAAACTGGGCATACTTTCACTGAAAGTTCAATAGAAGTTACTGGAAGAACACGTAATGCATTTAAAAATAGTGTGTTAACAGAACACAATTTCTACATGTTGTTGGTATTTTTATTTATTGACCGGATCTCGCTCACCTCCACAAAGTAAGAAAATTAGTGGTGCTATTCTGTCTGCCCTGAAAAATAACCCCCCCCCCCTTCCCCTAAAAAAAAAAAAAGGCTGATAAATAAAAATAAAAAGATGTTTTGAAAATGCATCTTCCATTTGGCATGAGTTTACTTTCCTAAAAAGTAAGAAACAAAGAATAACCAACAATAGCATAAAGAAGTATTGTCTTAAAAAGAGCCATGATGCTTGGTAGCTAGGTGAGTAATAACAGTGCACAAGGTAATGTTAAACACAGAGTAACTGGACCTTCCAAGTAATGGAGGAAGTTTCCTACTGTTTCCCAGTTTGCGCCACAGCAGTGGACTGTTGTGTTCTAGAGATTAACAGCATTCATATATAGTTGCACAACAGGGGGAATGTCCACATTCAGTGTCTAGCAGCTTTATGAGGACGTTGGTTATTGCCTGCTCTGTGTAGCTACCATTCACCCAGCCATTCTTCCCATTCTTTCTTGTACAATAAAAAAAAAGAGGTGGTGTACGGGAAATACTCTTTACAGGACTGCTTAAAACACACTAAGAGATAAAGAAAGAGTAATTGCAAGGCTGTTTTTCTGCTCAAACAACTGGTTAAGTTCTCCAACAAATTGCTATGACTACAAGAGTCGCGGTATGAAATGTTAATGCCATTGCAATCAATTGTTTTATCCCTGTACAGGTGCAATATGAAGGTATATATTCATGGGTTTCAGAAATTGGCACTTTATTGAGCAATACAAGCTGCATGTATGGGTTGTGACACTGTATTTCAGTTAAAGATTTGAGCAAGGATATCCCCGCAATCTAAAAGGTTTGTTGATTAGGCAATTGTCATCAAATTTTTAGCAAAAATAGATTTTTTAATAGAAGTAATTTACAAATCTGCTTAACTTTCTGGCACCAGTTGATTTAAAAAAAAATAAAATAAAATAATGTTTCCCATGGAAGTACCCCTTTAACCCCTAAGGACCCATGACGTAACGGTACGTCCCGACACCCTGGGTCTTAAGGACCAAGGACGTACATTTAAGTCATGGGCAGTTCTGGTCCCCGCCGTGCGCCAGGCGGGGATCGGACCGGGATGCCTGCTGAAATCATTCAGCAGGCATCCGGTGCAAATGCCCAGGGGGGTCATTAGACCCCCCCATGTTGGCGATCGCCGCAAATCGCATGTGAATTCACACATGCGATTTGCGGCTATTCCGGTGAGGCGGGTCACGTGCGACCCGCTGACCCGGAGATACAAGGTGATCGGGGGTGTATAATACACCCCCTATCACCCACTATATCTATGGGGAGGTGGCGATTTCGCCCCCCCCCCCCCCCCCCCCCCCAGGATCGCTGCTATTGGCTGGACGAGCCAATAGCAACCGGCAGGGGAGGAGTTAACAGCATCCTCCTGCAGCTCCCGCGGCTGGCTGAGTTCAGTCAGCGGTCAGAGCTGCTGGAGGAAGTCGGGGACCCCCCCTCTGTCGAGATCGGAGCCCCCAGAGAAGAAGAGAAGCCCCCCATAGATCAGGGAAAGCATACAGCCCAGGGAAAGGTAGGGTAAATATTAAAAAATAAAGTTCAAAAAAGTAAAAAAAAACATTTCCCCCCCCCCTGACCCCCTAATAGGTCCCCAAGGGTCTTCTGCAGTTTTTCAGTGTGACCCGGGCCCTATTAGGGGTTCAGGGCGCTGCATTAGCCCCCCCCCCCCCCCCCCCCATTTTTTTTTTGGCTGCAGCATTTTTTCCCCCCCATATAGCGGTGTGTGATTTCTAATCACACACCGTTATATATAGTATACACCAAGCACACACACAGTACATAAACCCCCCCCCCCCACACACACATTCGCCGGGCATTTCCAGTAGCGGAGGCATACGCTTTTCTTGCCTCCGAATCTGTCAGTGAGGACGATGAAGATCCAACATTTCTGTGTTCTTTATCGTCCTCCTCATCATCTAGTACTGATGATGAGCCCCCTGCACGGCGGCGGAGACGCCGCCAGGCGAGGCCACGCACCCCCCATGATAGTGGCCCAGTGGCCGGCACTAGTGCGAGTGGTGATGCCGCTCGTACTAGTAGTCCGACCCCCCAGACAAGTTTACCGGAGCCCCCTTCCGGTGAACCTGTCTGGAGACCCCCAGAGGCTCATCAGCCACGGGTTCCGGAACTTGTTGGCGACTCCAGAATCCAGATCCAATTCTGAATTCACTGAAATTGACTATTTCAGTTATTTTTTCAGTGACAGTTTTGTCAATCACATGGTGGAGCAGACGAATCTGTACGCCAGGCAGTTCATCGCCCACCACAGTGATTCTTTTTTGGCCAGGTCCAATGAATGGTGTGCCATTGATGCAGCAGAAATGAGGACATTTTGGGGCCTCTTTCTCCATATGGGCCTGGTCAAAAAAAACAAGTGTCAGACAGACAGTACTGGAGCGGGGACATCCTCTACCAGACCCCGCTTTACAGTATGGTCATGACACGGAGGCGGTTCAAGGCCATTTGGAAATGCCTGCATTATGCAGATAATGCGGCATGTCCACCCCGAGGTGATCCCGCCTATGACCGGCTTCATAGGGGCCAAATTTTTGGAGGCCTATGCACCCCTCAGGGAGCTCTCGGTTGAGGAGTCTCTTATCAGTTTTAAGGGAAGACTCATCTTCTGCCAGTATATTCCCTCGAAGCGGGCGCGGTATGGCGTGAAGCTCTATAAACTTTGTGAGAGTACCCCCGGGTACACTCCCAAGTTTAGAGTGTATGAGGGACGAGATTCCCGTATTGAACCCCCAGATTGTTCTCCCACTCTGGGTGTTAGCGGGAAAATCGTTTGAGAGCTTGTGCACCCATTGCTGGATAAGGGTTACCACGTGTACGTGGACAACTTTTATACCAGCATCCCTCTCTTCACATCCCTTGCCGCCAGATCCACGTCCGCTTGTGGGACAGTGCGGAAAAACCAGAGAGGCCTCCCTCTAAATTTTGTTAAGACACCTATTCCCAAGGGTGAGTCCAGTGCCCTTGTCCATGAAAACCTGTTGCTGGTCAAGTATAAGGATAAGAGGGATGTCCTTATGCTGACCACTATTCATGGCAACGGCAGCTCACCTGTCCCTGTGCGAGGTACCACAACACCGGTCCTCAAGCCCGATTGTATTCTGGACTACAATCGGTATATGGGGGGAGTTGATCTTTCTGATCAAGTCCTCAAGCAATATAACGCTATGCAGAAAACACGGGTATGGTACAAGAAAGTTGCGGTCTACATGGTACAGGTTGCCATGTACAACTCTTTTGTACTGTCCCAGTACGCTGGCAACACAGGGACATTCCTCCAGTTCCAAGAAGAAGTCCTAAAGGTCCTGATCTTTGGCGACCGGGAAGGAGCAGGCCGGACTTCCCAAGGAACTGAAGTAATAGATGCCAGGATCGTCCCAGGCCAACACTTTCCAGGTGAGGTCACCCACACTGGAAAGAAGGGACGAGCCCACAAAAGATGCAGAGTGTGTTACAAGAGGGGGATTCGGAAGGACACCACCACTCAATGCGACACTTGCCCAGATAATCCGGGCCTCTGCATTAAGGATTGCTTCTGGGAGTAGCACACTTCCATGGAGTTCTAAATTTTCCCTCTTCATTTAAATTTTCCACAATTTGACCCAAATGTACCAAGTCCAGAGTACATTCCAAGTTTTAACCACATAAAACCACTAAATTGGCCAAAAAAATATTTAATCCCAAAAAAAAAAAAAAATGATATGACCTCTGGGGGTATTTTTTATTTAAAAAAAAGGGTCATGGGTCACTGAGTCACTATCATCGGGGACTTTTTATGTTGCCTCAAATGTGCAGCGCTCTCTCTCCACCTGAGCAGGGTGCGCATTTGAGGCAACAAGTTAGGGACGGACACACATATCACATTCCAGAATGATGATTCAGAGCATAGGGTTTGGGGCGGGCATATTTTTTTGTTTTGGCTATGCTCTGGGTCATCATTCTGGGAACATAATCTGTTTTATAATTTTATGTCCCACTGTACCCCATTTTAGTTACTTAGTGTACCCCAGTTATTTACCCCATGTAATGCCCCTTGAGGGGGGGTCCCAAAGTTCTGGCTCCATAGGAGAAAGTCAAAGCTCAAGGACCCTGACTGATCTCCGGCACCTCTGAGACTGGTGTGCACGCTGTTTACGCCCAGACTTGAGGTATGTCCTTACTCCCAAGAAATGTATTTACACATTTACAATGACATTTTCTCCTTTTACCACTTGTGAAAATGAAAAATTTGGGGTAACCCCAGCATGTGTAAAAAAAAAAATATCACATTTTTCATTCAATTTTTTTTTTACATATGCAAAAGTCGTGAAACCCCTGTGGGGTATTAAGGCTCACTTTATTCCTTGTTACGTTCCTCAAAGGGTCTAGTTTCCAAAATGTGATGCCATGTGTTTTTTTTTGTTTTTTTTGCTGTTCTGGCAGCATAGGGGCTCCCTAAATGCGACATGCCCCCCGAGCAAAATTTGCTCTCAAAAAGCCAAATATGACTCCTCCTATTCTGAGCATTGTAGTTCGCCCATAGTGCACTTCAGGTCAACTTATGGGGTATCTCCATACTCAGAAGAGATGGGGTTACAAATTTTGGGGGGTATTTTCTGCTATTAACCCTTGCAAAAATGTGAAATTTGTCCTAAATGCGACATGCCCCCCCCAAAACCATTTCAGAAAAACGTACTCTCCAAAATCCCCTTGTCGCTCCTTCCATTCTGAGCCCTCTACTGCGCCCGCCGAACACATTACATAGACATATGAGGTATGTGCTTACTCGAGAGAAATTGGGCTACAAATACAAGTATAAATTTTCTCCTTTTACCCCTTGTAAAAATTAAAAAATTGCGTCTACAAGAACATGCGAGTGTAAAAAATGAAGATTGTGCATTTTCTTCTTCACTTTGCTGCTATTCCTGTGAAACACCTAAACGGTTAAAACGCTGGCTGAATGTCATTTTGAATACTTTGGGGGGTGCAGTTTTTATAATGGGGTAATTTGTGGGGTATTTCTAAGACGAAGACCCTTCAAATCCACTTCAAACCTGAACTGGTCCCTGAAAAATAGTGAGTTTGAAAATTTTGTGGAAAATTGCTGCTGAACTTTGAAGCCCTCTGATGTCTTCCAAAAGTAAAAACACCCCAATTTTATGATGCAAACATAAAGTAGACATATTGGAAATGTGAATAATTTTTTTTTTTATTTGGAATATCCATTTTCCTTACAAGCAGAGAGCTTCAAAGTTAGAAAAATGCAAAATTTTCAATTTTTTCATCAAATTTTGGGATTTTTCACCAAGAAAGGATGCAAGTATCGACAAAAATTTACCACCATGTTCAAGTAGAATATGTCACGAAAAAACAATCTCGGAATCAGAATGATAACTAAAAGCATTACAGAGTTATTAATGTTTAAAGTGACAGTGGTCAGATGTTCAAAAAACGCTCTGGTCCTAAGGTGTAAAATGGCCTGGTCCTTAAGGGGTTAAGGACTCAGCCCATTTGGGCCTTAAAGACTCAGACAATTTTATTTGTAAATTTTCGTTTTTTCCTTCTCGCCATCAAAAAAATCATAACTCTTATATTTTTATCGACAGACTAGTATGAGGGCTTGTTTTTTGCGCGACCAGTTGACCGTTGTAATGCCATCACTCACTTTACCATAAAATGTATGGCGCAACCAAAAAAAATACTATTTGTGTGGGGAAATTAAAAAGAAAACCGCAATTTTGCTAATTTTGGATGGTTTTGTTTTCACGCCGTGCAATTTACGGTAAAAATGTGTTCTTTATTCTTTGGGTCAATACGATTGAAATGATACCCATGATAACATACTTTTCTATTACTGTTGCGCTTAAAAAATATATTTTTTTTAAAATCGCAAACTGTTTAACCAAATTAGTACATTTAAAATCCCCCTATTTTGAAGGCCTATAACTTTTTCATTTTTCCATATAAGCGGGAGTATGAGGGCTCATTTTTTGCGCCGTGATCTGTACTTTTTATTGATACCATATTTGCTCATATAAAACTTTTAATACATTTTTTATTAATTTTTTTGGGAATAAAATGTTATAAAAAAAACAGCTATTTTTTATGATCACGCCGTTCACCATACGGTATCATTAACATTTTATTTTAACAGTTGGGATATTTACGCACGCGGCGATACCAAATATGTATATCATTTACATTTATTTTTAATTTTTTTACACTTTTGGGGGGTGAAATAGGCAAAATGGGACAATTTATGTTTTTATTGGGGGGAGGGTTTTTCACTTATTTTAATTTTTTACTTTTTTTACATTTAAATAGTCCCCATAGGGGACAATTTAGAGCAATCATTCGATTGCTAATACGGTTCAGTGCTACGCATAGGACATAGCACTGATCAGTATTATTGGTCATCTCCTGCTCTGGTCTGCTTGATCGCAGACGAGAGCAGAAGACCCGTGGAAGGCAGCAGAGGCAGGTGAGGGAACCTCCGGCTGCCATGCTGGATGATTGGATCGCTGCGGGCGATCCAATCATCCATTTTAGTGACCGCAGCGCTGCAGATGCAGTGATCTGTATTGATTTTTTGCAACTGAGGGGTTAATGGCGGACATCCGGCAGGTCACTGGCTGCTATCCGATGCTCGCGGGTAATGTATAGGACGTAAATGGACGTTAAGTACCAGCTCACCAGGATGTACATTTATGTCCTGAATTGTTAAGGGGTTAAGACACTCACTTGGTCACAGCATTTTAAAAGTTCCTGTCATGATCTTGTAAAATTTTATCATCCTCCCAGTTTACTGCCCCCATCAAGAAAAAACACCCCCTACCTATAATTTGTTTATTTTCTACCTTGTTATAGCTCTGAATTTTCTGTTCAGTCTCAGGGTGGGTTCACACTACGGTTGCTGGATCCGGTTGGGAGGGGCGAAAACCGGTTGCTTCCGTATCCCAGCCGGATCCAGCCCAAACCCCATTCATTTCAATGAGCCGACCTGAGTCAAACGCTGACTCCGGTTGTCTCAATTTTGCCCCATATACGGTTTTCTGACCGGACCTTAAACCGTGGTATACCACAGTTTTTGGTCCAGTCAGAAAACCGAATTTCACAGGGAAAAATTAGACAACCAGAGCCAGCGTTTGATTCCGGTCGGCTCATTGAAACAACAACCACAGCACCAGTTATCACCTAATGATGCCAAAATTATATCAATTAAAAATTTTGAGACATTGGCTCATACAAGCTAGGCCATATATAAACTTGTTCAGCAATTTTAGAACTTATTAATTTGTTACAAAAGTTATAGAAATCTATGGGACAGCCTGGTTAAGGCTGATGTTGGCATTCAGTTCCCTATGTCAGTCTACCAATATACACTCAAATGGTACACTTCCTGCATCTTATCCCCTATCCAAAGGATAGGGGATAAGATGTCTGATCGCGGGGGTCCTGCCACTGGGGACCCCTAAAATCTCTGGGCCGGCAGCAGCACCCGGAACATGGAAGCTTGAAGTTTCTGTGTTCGTGACGTCACACAATGCCCCCTCCATTCATGTCTATGGGAGGGGGGGTGACTGCTAGTAAGTAGCAGTCAAGCCTCCTCCTATAGACATGAATGGAGAGGGCATGGCGGCTGTAGTCGCAAGTCATCCGGCACCCTAGGGGTCCAACCTTTGAATAGGGGATAAGATGTTTTTCAGCAGAGTACCCCCTTTAATTAAGAGCAATAAAATAAACATCCAGTCAGAGGAAGTTATAGTTTACTATAAGCTTCTTAACTTGCAATTCCACATTTAGATCACAATTTGCTGCCCTTGCAGTCTTTTGTGCATTAGAGAGATCTAACATACATAAGATCACATTTTAAAATAGTCCATCATCAGTTGTTCTAAGACCTAACTGCTAGGAAATAGGGATCCACCAAAAAGCAGCGAGACTATAAAGGCCCCTTGGCTTGCTCAGTAGGGAATCTGGACCCATGCAGCTCAAAGTGGATAAGACGCTCCTTTAGAAATCAGTGGCAGGATTTATTGGTCACCTGTAGAGGAAATACAAACTCCTGAAGCACTGTCATCTGTAAACTGAAGGGATCTTAGATTGCTAGAAAGGCACGTGGCGTGTGGTGCAGTAAGAGACTCTGCATCAAGGCGGGAGTAAATTGTATGAACTGCATTAGGACATCCTAGAATTTACTATGAGGCCTCAAATCATGGGACAATTTTTGCACTGCAAGCTTGGCCTGCGGGATCCATGGCCTGAGTGAATTGTAACAGGCAAACGATGTGGACCCACTGCGATACTAAAACAGTTTGGCTTTGGGCCAAGCTCAGGAGCAGAGTCTATACTTTTACCCCTTATCCTGCTTTACGATTCTGAAGCTAAGGTTCTGCGGCTAGAGGGTACCAGGCTGCTTACCAAGAGTGGTTGCGGCCAACCCAGAGGACCAGGCAAAATGGTTTAGTCAGCAGTCTGGGTTAGGCACTAGAGAACTGGTATGGTAAATAGGGGTCAGGAGTAGAATGAACAAGCAAGAGGGTCAAGGCAGTGAACAGGCAGGAGGGTTGAGGCAGTCAACAATCCAGGTTGGTCAGCGTACAGAAGAGATCAGGAAGAAATGCAATCTAAAAGAAAGGTACAGAATCCGTACAAAGAAATTAGGATGAGAGTCATAATACCTTCGCTGTGGACACTTTGAAACCACAAAATGATCAGGCACTGTAAATAAATAGGTGTTGCTGAGCTACGATTGGAAATAATCAGATTTAGGAATGGGTAAAATCCCATAAAGTGAGTACACTCTACCTGTATAAGCCAAACGAGGGAGTTCATTGAAAAAGCCAGCAGCAATGTGGCAGTGGACACTAAGCAGGACCTGGCTGTACGGTCAAGAGTTGGTCACTGGCAGAAGTCAACTGCCAGTGTTAAAATATTTATTCTTATATTGTATGTAGCAGCACCAGGGCTTCTACATACAATGCACAGCAGTAGCTTAGTAAAAAGCTTTAGTGTGAGAACCTGAAGAAAAGATCTGAATATTGGAGAACATCTGTCAGACATGCTCTCTACCCCTACTCCTTCCCCCTTCACTGTAGGGTGGCCAGTGAACCCCTCCTTGAACCCTCACTGCTGTCTGTGCTAAACTAAACTTCTGAAATTCACCCCCCCCTCAACCCATTAGGAGCTGCTCCTGTTTTTCCTTTACTGTATATTATATACTAGCCAATACTTTCTCTGCTGTTGTGATATAGCATGAGGTAGGCACCGTAGTTGAGAGCAGGTGACAGAATGAGGATATGAGAATATGCATATGTTTCTGCAGTAAGAATATCAGAAACCATTTTGTGTGACATTTATGCAACTATACCGAATATATAAAATATTTTTTTCTACAACACTAACAATTATCAGCAATAGAGTCGTTTGTCGTAGTTAAACATTAAGACCAGCCACTTATAAAGTATACAATAAATTAAATAGGCCTTTATCATTTCCTCTATTTTATTTATTTATCAGCTGCCATGAACTGTGGTAGACCACTTACAAAAACTCTTTATATACAGTATTTAAAAAAATATATACACACCACATTTAAAGCTGACAGTAGGGGGTAGATTGAAGTCTCATGCATTAAGACGCTAATAAATAAAAAAATGTTCAAGGCAATGAACCCTGTAGATAGAAGCTCACATTTGTGTAGAGCACATTTGTGTAGAGCTCAAATTTCGGCACAAAATTCTGCAAGACACATCAGTAAAACAGAGGTGTGACATTAGACATGTAGAACAATTAAATGATTGTCATCCACTTATTGAGTTTACTGTAGAGGCTCATCTCCAGCAAATCCATTATCTCGATGTGGAAGTGTATAAAAATGGGACAAAGCTTGAATCTACTTTATATAAAAAAAGAGGCTGATAGGAATAATATACTGTTGCGACAGAGTCAGCATGCCCCTCAGATGTTTAAAGGGATACCTAGCGGACAGTTCATAAGAGCTAGGAGAATATGCAGTAATATTGAAGACTATGTTAAAAACAAAGAAATGCTGATTAAAAAATTTGTTGAAAGAGGATATAATTAAAGTATCGTGAGAAGAGTGAGCGAAGAGGTACAGAAGATTCCAAGGGAAAGTCTGAGACAGAAGCAGAAAGAGAGGATAATATCACTTATGTCCACTTACAATTGCCATACTCAGTTGATTAGAAAGGAAGTGAATAAGTACTGGGGGCTATTGCGTGCTGATCCCAAGTATGGAAAAATATTTGGGAAGACACCAAGATTTATTTACAAAAAGGGCAAATCATTAGTTAATATTTTGGTACGTGCAGATATGAAAAAAAGAGAAAATCTAGACAGACTTTTCTTAAAACTAAAAAGAAAGGTTTCAGTGCCTGGATTGCCAGAATTGTAATAGTATTATTAGAACTGATCATGTATGTAACCCAATACGTAGTATAAAGATCCCCATTAAGGGCTGGTATAGTTGCAATTCTCAACAAGTCATTTACCTTTTGAAAAGTCTGTGCGGCCGGATTTATGTCGGCCAAACAATGAGAAGTGTGAAATGCCGGATTAGCGAACATCGCTGCACAATCCGGAATATGAGAGCTATAGCGAATCAGAATCAAACAGAGGTAACAAAAAAATATGGTGAAACAGGAGTGGCCAAACATTTTGCTGAATTTGGGCACAAAGCCAGCGAATTACGTTGGTTGCTAATAGAAGAAATTGAGGGGGCATCAGAAGAAATTGCAAAAAAGAAATTGATACAGAGAGAAGATTTCTGGATTGAAACATTGAATTCATTCACCCTAGATGGGCTCAATGAAACATGTAATTTTGCGGTATTCCTGTGAATGAGAACATCTATGTATATATTGTTGCTAAGAATATTCACCGAAAATGTATGTTTTAATTGCAAATCGATATTTACTGCGGTTTTAATATATAACCTCTCATTTCAGAATTCAATTCGCGGGAGATGTGAATTATTATGTATATGGTGGTGGGAGCACGATAGGGATACTTGAGAAAGGGGGTGTGTCCTCCGAAACGTCGGAAGTGTCCGTCGACTGCTAACCTGTCTACCCCTTTGTGAGAGGAAAGAGCTTCAGCAATAGGATGCCCAGGAAAGGGCGAAGATATTCCGGTTGCTAAGGACTGTCAAGCGCGTCTAGTGAGCACTATGGGTGATGTCTTATTTTGTATCTGTTAATGATTGCAATATTGGACATCTATAGATCTGTTTTTGTACTATGAAAAACGAATCACTAAAGAAAAGCATTAAGAAATCTATGGAATTGTCAAGTGTGATCATTATGATTTATGTGTGACATTACACAGCAAAATCTGCACAAGTCACACTTTCTTGTTACCTACATTATCAAGTTGATTTTATACATAAATAAAACACACACAGATTAAAACCACAGATATCTCAAGAGATAATAAATGTTATTCACTTTACCCAAGTCAATGGGAGGGATATATTAGGCAGTAACTGTGGGCCAGATTCATCTAGTTTTGCCCAGAACATAAAAGCTGAGCTGTGATTGGTTTTGCAACCAATCACAGCTCAGCCTTCATATGTTAAGGACAAAACCAGACAGTATTGGTTTCAGGAAGACTGGTAAATCTGGGCCACAGATCATAAATGGGTATTCCAGGAACCCAAAAATATCTGCTGTTTAATCTACAGAGCATAGATCTCTTTAACCCTTTGAGGACAAGACCAATCCCGCTGATGTCTGTCATTAACCCCAGGGATGCTGTGATCAATGCATCTATGCATAAAAATGACACTGCCCAAAAGTTGCTAAATTGCAGACCTTTTTAACCCCTTAAAGACCACGGACGTATATTTAGGTCAGTGGCCGGCTCCCGTTATGTGAAGCGTACACCGGAGCTAAGCACGCTTCGTACCTTCTGGGTCCCCATTGTTATCAGCAACCAGAACCCGCGGCTAATACGGGACATCGCCAATCGGGCTGATGTCTGGTATTAACCCTTTAGACGCCACAATCAAAGTTGGTTGCGGCATCTAAACCGGGAGAAAATACTGCCGGTTAGCTCAGCAGAGATGTTCGGGACTGCCCCGAACAGCTGAGAGGACAGCGGGAGGCGCCTTACCTTGCTCTTCGCTGTCTGATTGTCACTTAATTGCTCCAAGCATGAGATCCAGGCTGGAGCAATCGACCACAGATTACGCTGATCAATGCTATGCTATGACATAGCATTGTTCAGTGTATGCAATCAAAGGATTGCATGCAATAGTCCCCTATGGGGGTTGAAAAAAAGTGTGTAGTTTAACCCCTTCCTGAATAAAAGTTTGAATCACTCCGTTTTCCCATAAAAAAATGAAATATATGTAAACAAAAAGAAAAATAAACATATGTGGTATCACCACGTGCGTAAATGTTCGAACTATAAAAAATAATAATGTTATTTAAACCATACGTTCAATGGCGTACACGTAAATAAAAAATCAAAAGTCCAAAATTGCTTATTTTTGGTAACTTTTTGGTCACTTTATGCAAAAAATGCATTAAAAAGCTATCAAAAAGTCCCATCAAAATAATTATGGTACGGATAAAAATTTTAGATCACCATGCAAAAAATTAGCTCTCATACCACCCATGTATGAAAAAAATTTAAAGTCATAGGGATCAGAAGATGACCATTTTAAAACATACAAATTTTTTTTTAACCCCTTAAGGACCCAGGGCGAATGGGTACGCCTTGGCTCCCTGGCAGTTAAGGACCCAGGGCGTACCTGTAAGCCCATGGGAATTCATCAGCAGGCATCCCGTGCAAATGCCCAGGGGGTCCTGCCCACCAACCACCCCCCCCCCCCGCATGTCAGCGATCGCTGCAGATCGGCAGCGATTCCGGGCATACGCGTCACAGGAGCGCTGCTATTGGTTGGAGGGGAGAAGCCGCAGGGGAGGGGTTGATGTCCCCTTCACCATGTTCAGTCAGCGGGCAGAGCTGTGAGAAGGAGCCAGGGACCCCCCCCCCCCCCTGTGAAGTTCTGAGCCCCGCAGGGATGAAGAGAAGCTGTATAGTGCAGGGTGAGATTGCTAGTAAAGGGACAGGTAGGAGATAAAAATAAAAATAATGTCCCCCCCCCCCTTTTTTTTTTTGAGCTGCAGCGTTTTTTTCCCCCCCTATATTACCGTGTGTGATTTATAATCACACACCGTTATATATAAAGTTAAGCACACACACTACATACTTCCCCGGATTGACACGGCTGGATACACTGAAATTGCCTATTTTAGTAACTTTTTTCAGTGACTGTCCATCTAATGGTAGAGCAGACGAATCTGTACGCCCAGCAGCTCATCGCTCACCGCCCTGATTCATTTCTGGCAAGGTCCCATGAATGGTACGCCACTGATGCAGCCGAAATGAGGACATTTTGGGGCCTTGTGCTGCATATGGGCCTTGTCAAAAAAAAACTGTGTCAGACAGTACTGGAGCGGGGACGTCCTCTATCACACCCCGCTTTACAGTATGGTCATGACACGGAAGCGGTTTGAGGCCATTCGGAAATGCCTCCATTACACTGATAATGCGGCATGTGTCGTCCCCCCCCCCCCCCGAGGTGATCCCGCCTATGACTGGCTTTACAAAGTAAGGCCAGTCATATATCACTTAGGGGCCAAATTTTTGGAGGCCTACGTACCGCTCAGGGAGCTCTCAGTAGAGGAGTCTCTTATCAGTTTTAAGGGGAGACTCATCTTCCGCCAGTATATTCCCTCAAAGTGGGAGCGGTATGGCGTGAAATGCTACAAAATTTGTGAGAGTACCTCTTACATGTTTAGAATAAATGGGGGACAAAATTCCCATACTGAACCCCCAGAATGTCCCCCCACTCTGGGTGTTAGCGGGAAAATCGTTTGGGACCTTGTACACCCATTGCTGGATAAGGGTTACCACGTGTACATTGACAACTTTTATACCAGCTTCCTTCTATTCACATCCCTTGCCGCCAGATCCACATCCACTTATGGGACCGTGCGGAAGAACCAGAGTGGCCTCCCTTTAAATCTTATCCAGATACCTATGCCCAAGGGTGAGTCATGTGCCCTTACCCATGAAAACCTGTTGCTGGTCAGGTATAAGGATGAGAGATGTCCTTATGCTGACCACTATTCATGGTAACGGCAGCTCACCTGTCCCCATGCAAGGTACCACAACAACAGTCCTCAAGCCTGATTGTATTCTGGACTTCAATCAGTATATGGGGGGAGTTGATCTTTCTGATCCAGTCGTCAAGCTATACATGGCCATGAGGAAAACACGGGCATGGTACAAAAAAAAGTTGCGGTATACTTTGTACAGGTTGCATTGTACAACTCTTTTGTACTGTCCCAGAATGCTGGCAACACAGGGACATTCCTCCAGTTCCAAGAAGAAGTCCTAAGGGCCCTGATCTTTGGCGACCAGAAAAGAGCAGGCCGGACTTCCCAAGGAACTGAAGTTATAGGTGCCAGGATCATCCCAGGCCAACACTTTCCAGGTGAGGTCCCCCACACTGGAAAGAAGGGACGATCCCAGAAAAAATGCAGAGTGTGTCACAAGAGTGGGATACGGAAGGACACCACCACTCAATGTGACACTTGCACCGATCAACTGGGCCTCTGCATTAAAAACTGCTTCAGGGAGTATCACACTTCCATGCAGTACAACATTTTCCCTTTTCATTTTAATTTTCCATAATTTGACCCCAATGTACCAAGTCCAGAGTGCTTTCCAAGTTTTAACCCCATAAAATCACTAAAATTGCCCAAAAAAACTCTTATCTAAAAAAACATAAAAAATAAAAACTGATAAGACCACTACTGGGGTATTTCTTCCAAAACTGGATCATGGGTCACTGATTCACCATCATCGGGGCCTTTTTTTATGTTGCCTCAAATGCGCAGCGCTCTCTCTCCACCTGAGCGGGATGCGTATTTGAGGCAACAGGTTAGGGACGGCCACACACACATATAATTCCCAGAATGATGATTCAGAGCATAGGGTTTGGGGTGGGCATATTTTTTAGTTTTGGCTATGCTCTGGGCAATCATTCTGGGAACATAACCTGTTTTATGATTTTATGTCCCACTGTACCCCATTATAGTAATTTAACCCATGTAATGCTCCTTGAGGGGGGGTTCCCGCTGTTCTGACTCCATAGGTAGCTATGTAAAAGCTTAAGGCCCCTGACTGCGCTCCTGCTCTTCCGAGATCGGTGTGCACCCGCAGGGCTGTTTACGCCCAGATATGAGGTGTGTCCTTACTCCAAAGAAATGTACTTACAAATTTACAGTGACATTTTCTCCTGTTACTACTTGTGAAAATGAAAAATTTGGGGTAACCCCAGCATTTTAGTGTAAAAAAAAAAAAATGTTTTCCTTTTCACATTCCACTTTAATAAACATTTATCAAACACATGTGGGGTGTTAAAGCTTGTTACATGCCTTGAGGGGTGTAGTTTCCAAAATAGTATGCCATGTGAGTTTTTCCCCCCCCCCCTGTTCTGGCACCATAGGGGCTTCCTAAATGTGACATGCCCCCCCCCCCCCCCCTAAACCATTTCAGCAAAATTTGCTTTCCAAAAGCCAATTGTGACTCCTTCTCTTCTGAGCATTGTAGTGTGCCTGCAGTGCACTTAATGTCCACACAAGGGGTATTTCCATACTCAGAAGAGATGGAGTTATACATTTTGGGGGGTATTTTCTACTATAACCCCTTGTAAAAATTAACAATTTGGGAGAAAACTAGCATTATAGTGAAAAAAAAACATTTACACAGCCAACTTTAACGAAAAGTCGTGAAACACCTGTGGGGTGTTAAGCCTCACTGTACCCCTTGTTACGTTCCTTGAGGGGTACAGTTTCCAAAATAGTAGGCCACGTTTTTTCTTTCTTTTTTTCTGTTCTGGCACCATAGGGGCTTCTTAAATGTGGCATGCCCCAACAAAATTTCAGAAAAACTCACTCTCCAAAATCCCACTGTCGCTCCTTCCCTTCTGAGCCTTGTAGTTCACCTACAGAGCAATTGACATACACATGAGGTATTTCCTTATTCAAGAGAAATTGGGTTACAAATTTTAGAAAGATTTCTCTCCTTTTACCCCTTGCAAAAATTCAAAAACATTTATGGGGTATTTCTAATATGAAGGCCCTTCAAATCCACTTCAAAACTGAACTGGTGCATGAAAAGTTTTGATTTTTAAATTTTTGGGAAAAATTAGAAAATTGCTGCTGAACTTTGAAGCCCTCTGATGTCTTCCAAAAGTAAAAACATGTTAACTTTATGATGTGTGGTGTCCCGGTACAGAATCTGGTTCTGTACAGTCCATAAATTCCCTCAGGTAGAGTCCCTCAAGTCCACAGGGCTCTCTTGCAGGGTCCCCCTAAGTCATGATATGGTATTCTATTGTATATTGAGTATGTACAGTGAATGTAAACTGTATTTTAAGGTTATTAGGATATTTACCCTGTATAGGACCTTCCTAAGGTCATGTGATATGTCATGCGCTGTGTGATCACATGATATACCCAGAGTTCCATGGGCACAGGTAATTTAGTCTAGCCCCCTCGGATATATAAGGAGCTGTAATCTCCACATTCTCTCTCTTGTTCCTGCACTCTCTTATCTCCTGGACCCAAAAGCAAGCACAAGTCCTGTACAAGTCAAATCCAGAATATCTAAGCCAAAGCCTATAAACCAGCAGCCACATCAAATCTGTGAGTACAAGTAAGTCTCTACTGTCCCTACCAAAGTGATAAAAGTAGTACAGTGGCCTGCATCATCATTATAATAACTACAAGTCCAAGCAAGCCTGAGAGGTTTCCTGTGTCCAGCTCACTTCTGTGGAAGTTGGCTATTTGTAAAGACTTTTTTCTGCCTTCTTCATCAGTAAAGTTCAAGTTGCATCAAAACCCTGCTTTGGACTCTAATTCATCATATGCCATTTTTGGGCTGGTTGTCGGCGGTGCCCTACACCAAACAACCACATCCTGGTGTCACGAACATTAAGGGTTAACAACATCTTGCCCCAAGGGTTAACACCATCTAATCCCACCATTCACTGCAACACCCGTCGCCCTGCCACTAACCACGGTGGCACACCACAGATGCAAACATATTGTATATGTGAAAAAATATATAATTTATCTGGAATATCCATTTTCCTTATAAGCAGAGAGCTTCAAAGTAAAAAAAATAAATAAAAAAATGCTACATTTTCAATTTTACCACTAACAAAGTAGAATGTGTCACGAAAAAAAAATCTCTGAATCAGAATAAAAAGTAAAAGGCATTCCAGAGTTATTAATGCTTAACCCGTACAGGACCTAGGGCGTATGGATACGCCTTCTGTACCTGGGTCTTAAGGACCCAGGGAGTACAGGTACGCCCGTGTGAATTCCGGTCCCCGCCGCATGGAAGCTGGTAAGTTGCCTAGCAACTTCTAGAGGGCTACAGTCTGAGACCACTAAACAGGGGTCTCTACACTGTAGCCCTCCAGATGTTGCAAAACTACAACTCCCAGCATGCCCACACAGCTGTTCGGGCATGCTGGGATTTGCAGTTTTGCAACAGCTGGTGGTCCACAGTTTGGAGATCACTGTGCAGTGGTCTCTAACTGTAGCCCTCCAGATGTTGCAAAACTGCAAATCCCAGCATGCCCAAACAGCTGTCTCGGCATGCTGTGAGTTGTAGTTGCGTACCTACAGCTGTTGCATAACTACATCTCCCAGCATCAGTACATGCTCGGAGTTGTAGTTTTGCAACAGCTATAAGCACACTGGTTGGAAAATACTGAGTTAGGTAACAGAACCTAACTGAAGGTTTTCCAACCAGTGTGCCTCCACCTGTTGCAAAACTACAACTCCCAGCATGAACGGTCTGTCAGTACATGCTGGGAGGTTTGCCCCCCCCCCCCCCCCCAATGTGAATGTACAGGGTACATATTCACACGGGCAGGTTTACAGTGAGTTTCTTGCTTCAAGAATAAGCTGCGGCAAATTTTTCGCCGTGGCGCAAATTTCTAGCAGGAAGCTCACTGTAAACCTCTGCCAGTGCAAATGTACCCTAAAAACACTATACTACACTAACACAAAATAAAGGGTAAAACACTACATAAACACCCCCTTACACTGCCCCCCCCCCCCCTAATAAAAATGAAAAACTTATTGTACGGCAGTGTTTCCAAAACGGAGCATCCAGCTGTTGCAAAACAACAACTCCCAGCATATCCGGACAGCCACTGACTGTCCAGGCATGCTGGGAGTTTAACCAAAGCTGGAGGCACCCTGTTTGGGAGTCACTGGCGTAGAATACCCCGATGACCACCGCTATGCAATCCCTAATTTAGTCCTCAAATGTGCATGGCGCTCTCTCACTTCGGAGCCCTGTCGTATTTCAAGGAAACAGTTTAGTGCCACATATGGGGTATTTTCGTACTCAGGAGAAATTGCACTACAAATTTTGGGGGGCTTTTTCTCCTTTTACCCCTTATGAAAAGGAAAAGTTGGGGTCTACATCAGTCTGTTAGTGTAAAAAAAAATTTTTTACACTAACATGCTGGTGTTGCCCCATACTTTTTATTTTCACAAGTGTTAAAAGGAAAAAAAGACCCCCAAAATTTGTAACGCAATTTCATGAGTATGGAAATACCCCATATGTGGGCGTAAAATGCTCTGCGGGCGCACAACAAGGCTCAGGAGTGAGAGCGCACTATGTACATTTAAAGCCTAAATTAGTGATTTGCACAGGGGTGGCTGATTTTACAGCGGTTCTGACAAACGCAAAAAAAGAAATACCCACATGTGACCCGATTTTGGAAACTACACCCCTCACAGAACGTAACAAGGGGTATAGTGAGCCTTAACACCCCACAGGTGTTTAATGAAAATTCTTAAAATTTGGATGGAAAAATGAAAAAAAAAAAAAAACATGGCCTCGACTTCTATTCCCACCAAATTCTGTCTCCAAAAGCTCAATGGCGCTCCTCCTCTTCTGAGCATTGTAGTACACCAGCAAAACACTTGACATCCATACATTGGGTATTTCCATACTCAGAAGAAATGGGGTTACAAATTTTGGGGGTAATTTTCTCCTACTACCCCTTGTAAAAATTTAAAATTTGGGGAAAAAACTGCATTTTAGTGAATTATTATTTTTTTTTTTCATTTACACATCCAACTTTAATAAAAAGTCGTGAAACACCTGTGGGGTGTTATGGCTCACTGGACCCCTTGTTACGTGCCTTGAGGGGTGTAGTTTCCAAAATAGTATGTCATGTGTTTTTTGTTTATTTTTGTTTTTTGCTGTTCTGGCACCATAAGGGCTTCCTAAATGTGACATGCCCCCCAAAAACCATTTCAGAAAAACTCACTCTCCAAAATCCCACGGTCGCTCCTTCCCTTCTGAGCCTTCAAGTGCACCTGCCGAACACTTGACATACACATGAGGTATTTCCTTACTCGAGAGAAATTGGGTTATACATTTTAGGAAGATTTCTCTCCTTTTACCCCTGTAAAAATTCAAAAACGAGTCTACAAGAACATGCCAGTGTAAAAAATGAAGATTTTGAATTTTTTTCCTTCAATTTGCTGCTATTCCTGTGAAACACCTAAGGGGTTAACAAACCTTTTGAATGTCATTTTGAATACTTTCAGGGGTGAAGTTTTTATAATGGGATCATTTGTGGGGTATTTCTAATAAGAAGGCCCTTCAAATCCACTTCAAAACAGAACTGGTCCCTGAAAAATTTCGATTTTGAAAATTTTGTGAAAAATTGGAAAATTGCTGCTATACTTTGAAGCCCTCTGATGTCTTCCAAAAGTAAAAACATGTAAACTTTATGATGCAATCATAAAGTAGACATGTTGTATATGTGAATCAATATAATTTATTTGGAATATTCATTTTCCTTATAAGCAGAGAGCTTCAAAGTAAAAAAAAAAAATGCTAAATTTTCATTTTTTTCAGCAAATTTGGGAATTTTTTACCAAGAAATGATGCAAGTATCGACAAAATTTTACCACTAACAATGTAGAATGAATCAGAATGAAAGGTAAAAGCATCCCAGAGTTATTAATGCTTAACCCCTTAAGGACTGAGCGATTTCACGTTTTTTCATTTTCGTTTTTTCCTCCTTGCCTTTAAAAAAATCATTACCCTTTCAATTTTGCACCTAAAAATCTGTATTATGGCTTATTTTTTGCACCACCAATTCTACTTTACAGTGACAGTCATTTTACCAAAAGATCCACGGCGAAACGGAAAAAAAAATTCATTGTGCGACAAACTTGAAGAAAAAATGCCATTTTGTAAATTTTGGGGCTTCCGTTTCTACGCAGTACATTTTTCGGTAAAAATGACACCTTATCTTTATTCTGTAGGTCCATACGGTTAAAATGATACCCTGCTTGTATAGGTTTGATTTTGTATTACTTCAGAAAAAAAAATCATAAATACATGCAGGAAAATGTATACGTTTAAAAATGTCATTTTCTGAGCCCTGTATCTTTTTTATTTTTCTGTGTTTAGGGCGCTATCAGGGCTCATTTTTTGCGCATTGATCTGAAGTTTTTAGCAATACCATCCTTGTTCTGATCAGACTTTTTAATCACTTTTTTGTGATATAAAAAGTGATCAAAAATGCGCTATTCTGGACTTTGGCTTTTTTTGCGCTTACGCCATTGAACGTGCGGTGTTAAAAGCCGTATATTTTTATAATTCGGACATTTCCGCACGTGGTGATACCACATATGTTTATTTTTATTAACACTGTTTTATTTTGCTACTAGGAAATACCGGGTAATTTAAACTTTTAATTCAGAAGGGAATACCTGAAAGGGTTAACTTTTTTTTGCGAGCTCATAGCTCCTTTAGGGACCTATGAGCTTGCAATGGCTGATTGCATACACAGATTGTTGCCTTGCCATTGCATGGCAACAAGCTGTGTAATCGGAGGTTGATTGCTCCAGCCTGTAAGGGTGGGTTCACACTACGTTTTGTCCCATACGGGAGCGCATACGGCAGGGGGGAGCTAAAAGCTCGCGCTCCCGTATGTGACCGTATGCGCTCCCGTATGTCATTCATTTCAATGAGCCGACCGGAGTGAAACGTTCGGTCCGGTCGGCTCATTTTTGCGCCGTATGCGCTTTTACAACCGGACCTAAAACTGTGGTCAACCACGGTTTTAGGTCCGGTTGTAAAAGCGCATACGGCGCAAAAATGAGCCGACCGGACCGAACGTTTCACTCCGGTCGGCTCATTGAAATGAATGACATACGGGAGCGCATACGGTCACATACGGGAGCGCGAGGTTTTAGCTCCCCCCTGCCGTATGCGCTCCCGTATGGGACAAAACGTAGTGTGAACCCAGCCTAACTCAGGCATGGAGCAATCAATCAGAGCCGGGACGCCGACGGAAGAAGGTAGGGACCTCCTTCTCTCCGGGTAGCTGATCGGGGCAGTCCCGTGTAAAAATACAAGTAAAATAAAATAAAAAATCCACTCCCCCAATAATAATGTAAATTGTCAGTTTTTCCCCATTTTAATAAACATAATTGGTATCGCCGCACGCTCTCCACCGGCACCCAGGTAGGAGCTGTACTGTCCCTCACTAAAGCCAGGACGGACTGCTTTCTGCCAGCTCACTGGGCCTCCTCAACCTGTACACTAGAACCAGACATGGCCACAGTGGAGGAAGAGGACGATAGCTGTCACTACATCCCGGGGATGTTACAGGGCTTCTGAGGATAGTGTTTACTTCCTTCCCCACCGATTTACCTCGTCTCCCTGCATTAGCCCCGTAAAGCAAAAACCGAGACTTACTGCTGATACAGCCGACACTTGGGATGCGGATCCTGCTGGGGCTATTGGTGATCTGGGAGACGAGAGTGACGTGTTCGCCTCATATCAGGCCGCGGACAAAGCGGTATCGGAGACGCCGCTGAAGGAGATGCAACTTCTCCGCTCTTCCTTACATATGGACTTTGCCTCCCTGCTGAGACCAGTTAGTTCCTCTGTCAAAGCTCTGGAACGAAAGGTTGGGCATATTGAATCTAAGTTGGCGTCTTTTGCTGCGGCACATAACGGATTGGTGGATGCCCATAATGCTTTGGATGATAAAGTTGCTGCAGTCCAGGAGAAGCTAGTTGATTCTGAGGACCGCGATAGAAGAAATATAACATTTTGTGGCATTCCAGAAATTATCCCAATTTCACAGCTAGCCAAATATGTGCGGGAGCTGGAGGTGTTTGAATACAGCATTGATTGTGTGCACAGAGTGGCTAAGCCTAAGTCACTACCAGATCATGTGCCCAGGGATATCCTACCTAACCCGCTATACCTTCTACAAGACTAAAGAACTGCTACTGCAATTTTCCAGGAAATGTAAATCCTTACCTGCACCCTATGACTGGATACAGCTTTTCGTGCATTTACACTTCAGGAGAGGAGGAATCATCATCCTATCACCCAGGAACTGCGACATTTGGGGATTCCCTACAGGTGGGGTTTCCCCACAAAGATCTTACTACTCATCCACAACAAAATGCATGTTATTACCTCCGTTCCTGATGGTCTTGAATTTCTACAGGGTTGGGGTCCCCCAGTCCCCGGCCACCGCGGCCTATCTGACCATTCCTCAGAGCCTAGACCGCTTGCACGAGTCCACCCGTGAGTCAACTGTCTGATGTGGACTGTGTCGAGTTGGTTTACCCTGTGAGCTTGTTTGCTTCTGAGTGATCTGCTGCTGTTTATTTTTCCACATTCCCAAGAGAAAAGGTGTCATTTTTTAATATCTACTGTTTTGTTTTACATTATTGTGTTTTCATTTTTCTTTCTTTATCTGCATACCTTCGGGGTGCTGCTGAGGGTGTGGCAATTAGTCCATTTTGACACAGCAAACCCCCCGCCCCCCCCCCCTTTGTTCCCCCTGTTCCCGCTCTTCTTTCTGCTCCCTCTCTCTTCTTCTCTACACTCACTGTTGGATCCCAATAGACCATGGGCATTGATATTTTTATCTCTGAACGTGAATTGACTTAATAGTCCACCAGTGGCGAAATTTCATGTGGCGCAAGGCATTGAGGCGTCCTGTGGATGTTCTCTGTATCCAGGAAACACATCTGTCCTCTGCTAACCCTCCACTTTTACGCCACAGGAAATTCACAGTGGTTATCTCCTCATTGTTCCCTAAGAAGAAGAGAGGAGTTATGGTAGCGTTTAGTGATAGGATTGAACTATCCATCCAAACACAAATCATTGACCCCCAGAGGCGGTACATTAAAGTAGTGGGCCTCATCGACAATGTTGAATACACCATAGTGAATTTTTATGCTCCTAATACCGGATTTTGAAAAGGGTACTGAAGAAAGTGGAGACGGTTAGGAGGGGCTCCCTGGTGTTTTGTGGAGACTTTAATGCAGTAGTGTCACCTTTTCTACACTGCTCATCCCAGAACTCCCCACGTACCTTTTCTTTGGAGACTTTTTTGCCTGGCTATGACCTCTTTGATATATGGAGGCTACAACACGCATCTGAACATGACTACACACATTGCTCAGTGAGGTTTCATATCTTTTCGAGAATTGACATCATTTTGGTGGACAGGTCCCTGATCGAGAGAGTGTTGAGTTCTGACACTGGTCTTCGGACGTGGTCAGACCATGCTCCGGTCCGCATAACTGTGAAACATGTATTTTCAAAACAAAATGATTGTGTGGCATGCCAATACACACTTGATAGCAAATACCGCCCATGCGACCTTTATAGAGGGTGTTTTGTCTGAATACTTTGCCCTAAATGTGACTACTGATGTTAGCCACACGACTGTCTGGCTGGCCCACAAGGTGGTTGTGAGAGGGTCCTTTATTCATCTGGGAGCTACCCTAAAAAAGCACAGGTCCCTTGCACTCACTGAGTCTCTCAATAAAATTGCTGCCTTGGAGGCCATCCAGAAAACGACTTATTCAGATGACAATGAAAGCCATTTACGTGCTGAACGACTGCACATGAGACCCTTATTGCTCCACGACTATGATAAGATGCTTAGGAGGTCCAGGTTGTCCTTTTATCAACAAGAAAAGACAAAAACAATATAGGCTCACTTCTTGCTAGGAAGCTAAAACCAGCATTTTTTCGACAACGTATCTCCACTCTGCAACATCCTAAAACCTCCCAGAGGCAGAGGTCACCCCGTCAAATAGCGGAAGCCTTTAGGGAATACTATGAAGCCTTGTACAACCTAAATAGGGACCCCTCTGTCCCCAACCATCCCAGACTGATATTGATTCTTTCCTTACTTCTCTTAATCTCCCTAAACTTTCGCCCTCTGTCTTATCTGCTCTGAACTTACCCATTACTGCCCAGGAGATAGTTGATGTTGTCAAATCCTTGCCCAGTAAAAAGACCCCGGGACCAGATGGTCTCCCCAATAAACATTATAAGAAGTTCCTCCCTATATTACTGCCACACTTGTTACCAGTGTTTAACTCGGCGGTAGAGTCAGGCTCCTTCCCTGCTGACATGTTGGAGGCCTTTATAACCACAATTCCGAAACCCGGCAAGGCCCCTGATCTTACCTCTAATTACCGCCCAATATCACTTCTGAATGGTGACGTGAAGCTGTACGCTAAGATACTCGCGTCTCGTTTGCAACCCCACCTACTGGCACTATGGGTTTTACATTGGGTCAGCAGGCCCCAGACAATACAAGACGAGTCATTTCTTTACTACAACATTGTGAAAATGGGGGCGTCCCTGCTGTGTTCTTAACTTTAGATGCCGAAAAGGCGTTCAACAGGGTGAGCTGGCCATTTGCATTCTCAGCCCTGAGAGCCTTTGGCTTCGAGGGGCCTATCGTGACTGCCATTCAGGCCTTTTACTCCAATCCTGTGGCGAAGGTGTTCACCAATGGAGCACTCTCCAGCCGGTTCGCCTTGTCGAACAGGATCAGGCAGGGTTGTCCCCTATCACCACTGATCTTCCTTATCACCATAGAACTGCTGGCTCAGGCAATTCACCTGAGTGCGGATGTCCTGTGAATCTCGGTTGGTGGAAGGGAGACCTATATATCAGAGGCTATATGTCTTTTTCAGAAAAAAACAAAAAACAAACATGCACTCACTTATTACTTACATCATTGCGATACATTTTCTCTTATATCCCCCACCGATTTCTCCGGTGGACTCTATATACATCTGTCCATGCCTCCTTCCCTCACCTATGTATTGCTCGCATGCACTGCTCACCATCATCAACCACCCAAAGTCACCTCATTCCATGGTACAGCACAGAAGTCGCTTCATCACTTCTCCAAGCCATCTGCTCTCCCTCTTCATTCTTCTGCTTTTAGCTGCTGGGGACATTGCTCCTAACCCTGGCCCACCTTTCACGAATATTTGCTCTACACTACCTGCCTCTTGCGGAACCACTACACACTTTAACTGCGCTCTTCTAAACTCTCGATCTGTGTGCACCCAGATTCATGACTTATTTCTCACTTATTCTCTTAATCTGCTGGCTCTCACAGAAACATAGATACAACCTTCTGACACTGCTTCTCTCACTATCTCGCTTTATCTTATGGTGACCTTCACTTTTCCCATACCTCTAGATCTGACACCAGGCATGGTGGAGGAGTTGGGGTGCTTCTAGCCCCACAATGCACTTTTCAAGTCATCCCCCAATTACCTCACTCACATTTCCCTCTTTTGAGGTCCACACCTTGAGGTTCTTCAGCCCATTGTCTCTCAGAGTGGCGGTCATCTATCGTCCTCCTGGTTCTCCCCAAATGTTCCTGGATCATTTTGCCACCTGACTTCCTCACTTTCTTTCCTCAGAAACACCTACACTCATCATGGGTGATTTTAATATCCCCATCGATACCCCAATCTTCTCTTCTGCCTCTCGGCTTCTGTCTCTAACCTCCTCCTTTGCCTTTTTACAGCTTACTGACTCTTCCACACACAAGGATGGGAATACACTGGACTTGATCTTCTCTAGACTTTGCTCTGTCTCTAAATTCACTAATTCTCCTTTTGAGCTCTCTGACCACAACCTTCTCTCTTTCTCTATCAGTAACTCCTATCCTCTTCCGGACACTCCAACCTTGTACACTTACAGAAACCTGCGTGCCATAAACACTAGTCAATTTATAGACATTCTACAATCTTCACTATCACCAATCTCTTCTCTCTCCTGCCCTAATCCAGCAGCCAAACATTACCATGACACCCTAAAGTCTACCCTGGATCAAATGGCACCCTCTAAAACACGAACCTCCCGACACAGATGGCAGCAACCCTGGCACACGCTAACAACACGCTTTCTCAGGCGATGCTCTAGGTGTGCTGAACGTCTGTGGAGGAAAACTAAGGCTTCTTCAGACTATCTGCACTATAAATTCATGCTTAAATCCTATTACTCCGCTCTTCATCTAGCCAAACAAACATATTTTATCTCCCTCATCTCCTCTCTGTCTAACAAACCAAAAGCCTTTTTGACACGTTCAACTCTCTCCTTCGGCCTAAAGTACAGACCTCAATCACTGATCTCTGTGCTGAAGACCTGGCCAAATACTTCAAAACTAAAATTGATGACATTCGTGATGAAATCCTCTCCCAGTCCCCTAAAAGTTCTGATCCAATTCCCAGCCACGTCTCCTCTTCATCACTCTCAGTTTTTGAGCCTGTAATGGAGGATGAGGTTTCCAGGCTCCTCTCCTCCGCCCGCCCGCCCGCCCCACTACCTGCTCTAGTGACCGCATGCCTTCACACCTCATCCAGTCTCTCTCTCCTGCTATCAGCTGTCACCTAACTAAAATCTTTAACCTCTCCCTCTCTTCTGGGGTCTCCTCCTTCAAACACTATCATAACCCTACTATTGAAAAAAACATCTTTGGACCCGTCCTGTGCAGCCAACTATCGACCAGTCTCAAATCTCCGGTTTATCTCCAAACTCCTGGAACGCTTGGTCTACTCCCGCCTTATCCGCTATCTCTCCGAGAACTCTCTCCTTGACCCCTTACAGTCTGGTTTCCTCTCCCTTCACTCCACAGAAACGGCCCTAACCAAAGTCACTAACGATCTTCTGACGGCCAAATCAAATGGCAATTTCTCTTTACTGATTCTCTTGGACCTGTCTTCGGCTTTTGACACTGTGGATCACCAACTCCTCCTCAGTAGTCTCCGCTCCATCGGTCTCAAGGACTCTGCTCTCGGCTGGTTTTCCTCCCATCTCTCTGGCCGCTTCTTTAGCGTCTCGTTTTCTGGCTCTACTACTTCTCCTCTTCCCCTTGCTGTCGGGGTTCCCCAGGGATCGGTCCTGGGTCCTCTACTCTTTTCACTCTACACATCGCCCATTGGAAAAACAATCAGTAGATTTGGTTTCCAGTACCACCTCTACGCTGATGACACCCAACTCTATACCTCCTCCACCAACATCAGCCCTGCACTCCTACAGAATACTAGTGACTGTCTCTCTGCCGTCTCAGACATCGTATCCTCTTTATATCTGAAACTAAATCTTTCTAAAACAGAACTTCTTGTCTTTTCTCCATCAACTGATACTGTACCTAACCCTGACATTTCCATCTCGGTATGTGGTACTACCATAATTCCCGGGCAGCAGGCTCGCTGTCTTGGAGTTATACTTGACTCTGATCTGTCTTTCACTCCCCATATTCAGTCTCTTTCACGTTCTTGTCACCTGCATCTCAAAAACATTTAAAGAATCTGCCCGTTTCTCACTACTGAAACTGCTAAAGCTCTCATTATTGCTTTGATTCACTCCCGCCTCGACTACTGTAACTCTTTACTAATAGGCCTTCCTGTCTCCAAACTCTCTCCTCTCCAGTCCATCCTTAATGCCGCAGCCAGACTCATCTTCCTCTCCAGCCGCTACACCGACGCCTCCTCCCTGTGCCAGTCACTACACTGGTTACCAATTCAGTCCAGAATACAGTACAAAATCCTCAGTCTCACACACAAAGCTCTTCACAATGCTGCACCTCCCTACATCTCCTCTCTCATCTCTGTCTACCATCCTTCATGTTCTCTCCGATCTGCTAATGACCTCAAACTAACATCTTCTATAATCCGAACTTCTCACTCCCGTCTCCAAGACTTCACTTGTGCTGCACCGGTTCTCTGGAATGCTATCCCTCAATCCCTAAGACTCAACAACAACATCCATAGTTTCAAACGTGGCCTAAAAACACATCTCTTCAGAGAGGCTTATAACAGTCTCTAATTGGCCCCAACATATCCCCAACATATCCCCACACCTCTTGTTTGAATAGTTATTGTGTAATTTTAGGTCTGATACTTGTCTTTGTTTGTACCCCATAATTGTAAGCGCTGCGGAATCTGTAGGTGCTATATAAATAAAATAAACAAACAAGTTGGCTCTCTTCGCCGATGACGTGCTCCTTACCTTGATGAACCCCACCTCCTCCCTTCAGTCCCTTTTCTCCATTTTAGATTCCTTCAGAAGACTCACCTACTATAAACTAAATCTCAAGCCCTCCCAGTGGGAATCCCCTCATTAGAATCCCTCTGACCCAAATTCCCTCTGGATTGGTAGTGTCATTCTATCACCTATTTGGGGATACAACTTACTTACCCTTCCTCTTCTCTTTTTCCATCCAACTTCTTACCATTTCTGTCTACTCTCTCAACTTCCCTCTCTGCTTTTGGGAAACACATGCTTTCCTGGCTTGGATGCCTCGCGTCATTCAAAATGATGTTCTTGCCAAAATTGCCATATCTACTTTGGACCCTTTCTATAGATGTCACGCTCTCGATCTTTAAATCCGCTAATAAGATGATAGAGGACTTTATTTGGCAACACAAACGACCTAGAGTCATGTCCCATGGCAGGGGATTGGGGGACTGAGTAGGCCTGACCTGGAAGACTACTATAGGGCCTTCATTCTGGACCAGATGAGACACTGGTGGTCAGGGGACTCGCACAAACTATGGGTATCCCTTGAAAGGACCTATAGCACTGAATGTTCACTGCAGTCTAGGATTTTGGCGCCCCTGTGTAACAAGACGCTGGCTCCCACCTCTCTCTCTGCTATTGACACTACGGACAGGATTTGGAAGTCTAGCCTTAAGAGGTTTCCGAAACTCAGATGTCCGAAAGGGCATACCCCCCTGGAACATTTGCTTCTTTAAATCCCAGACTTAGATCTTTCCTCATGGAAAGCTGCTGTCATACTTATTATAGGCCCAAAAATAAATCACTATGTTTATTCTTAAGGACCAAGGATGTACGCGGCAGGGACTGGACCGGGGTGACTGCTGATATCGATCAGCAGGCACCCCATGTAAATGCCCAGGGGGGTCATCAGACCCCCCACATGTCTGCAATCGCCGCAAATCACCGGTGATTTGTGCAATTTCGGGTAATACGGGTCTCCGGAGACCCCGAAAATAAGGGGGATCGGGATTGTGCAAGACACCCACGATCCCCCTGAAGGGATAGGAGTGAGGTGGCAGGGGTGCCACCCCTCCTATCCCTGCTATTGGTCCTCAAGAAGAGACAACCAATAGCAGATCTGGGGGAGGGAGGGTTAGCTTTCGGTTTCCCCGTTCTGCCCACCCACAATAGGCTGGGCAGAACGTGGAAACCGAAGGGGACCGGCACCAAAGGCCCACTTACCCATCGGCAGCAGGTGGCGATCGGCGACAGAAGAGGACGGCGATGTGGCTCCCTGGATCCTACTGAAGTCGGTGAGTTGCCTAGCAACATCTGGAGGACTACAGTTTGACAACACTATACAGTGGTCTCTAAACTGTAGCCCTCCAGATGTTGCAAAACTGCAAATCCCAGCATGCCCAAACAGCTGTCTCGGAATGCTGGGAGTTGTAGTTTTGCAACAGCTGGAGATACACTGATAGAAAAATACTGAGTTAGGTGAAAGAACCTAACTGAAGGTTTTCCAACCAGTGTGCCTCCAGCTGTTGCAAAACGACAACTCCCAGCATGCACAGTCTGTCAGTACATGCTGGGAGTTGTAGTTTTGAAACAGCTGAAGGTTTGCCCCCCCCCCCCCCCCCCCATGTGAACGTACAGGGTACATTCACGCGGGCAGGTTTACAGTAAATTTCCTGTTTGAAGTTTAAGCTGCGGCAAATTTTTTGCTGCAGCGCAAACTCCTAGCGGGGAACTCACCGTAACCCGCCAGTGCGAATGTACCCTAAAAACACTACACTACACTACCACATAATAAAGGGTAAAACACAACATATAGACCCCCTCACACTGCCCCCCCCCCCAACAAATAAAAATGAAAAACTTATTGTATGGCAGTGTTTCCAAAACGGAGCCTCCAGCTGTTGCAAAACAATAACTCCCAGCATTTCCGGACAGCCACTGACTGTCCAGGCATGCTGGGAGTTTAGCAACAGCTGGAGGCACCCTGTTTGGGAATCATTGGCGTAGAATACCCCTATGCAATCCCTAATTTAGTCCTCAAATGTGCATGGAGCTCTCTCACTTCGGAGCCCTGTCGTATTTCAAGGAAACAGTTTAGAGCCACATATGGGGTATTTCCGTACTCGGGAGAAATTGCACTACAAATTTTGGGGGCTTTATCTCCTTTTATCCCTTATGAAAAGGAAAAGTTGGGGGCTACACCAGCTTGATAGTGTAAAAAATAAAAAAATTTACACTAACATGCTGGTGTTGCCCCATACCTTTTATTTTCACAAGAGTTAAAAGGAAAAAAAGACCCCCAAAATTTGTAACGCAATTTCTCCTGAGTACGGAAATACCCCATATGTGGGCATAAAATGCTTTGCGGGCGCACAACAAGGCTCAGGAGTGAGAGAGCACTATGTACATTTGAGGCATAAATGGGTGATTTGCACAGGTGTGGCTGATTTTACAGCGGTTCTGACAAATGCAAAAAAAGAAATACCCACATGTGACCCCATTTTGGAAACTACACCGCTCATGCAATGTAACAAGGGGTTTAGTGCGCCTTAACACCCCACAGGTGTTTAATGAAAATTCTTCAAAGTTAGATGGAAAAATGAAAAAAAAAAAAAATTATTCTAATTTTCACAAGGGAAAATAGGAAAAAATCCCCCAAAATTTGTAACCCCATTTCTTCTTAGTAAGAACATACCTCATCTGTGGATGTAAAGTGCTCTGTGGGTGAACTACAATGCTCAGAAGAGAAGGAGCGCCATTGGGCTTTGGAAGGGAAAATTTGTCCAGAATTGAAGGCCACGTGTTTACAAAGCCCCCATAGTGCCAAAACAATGGACCCCCCACATGTGACCCCATTTTGTAAACTACACCCCTCACGTAATGTAATAAGGGGTACAGTGAGCATTTACAACCCACATGTGTCTGACAGATTTTGGAATAGTGGTCCGTAAAAATGAAAAAAAATTTTTCATTTGCACAGCCCACTGTTCCAAAGATATGTCAAACGCCAGTGGGGTGTAAATACTCACTGCACCCCTTATTAAATTCTGTGAGGGGTGTAGTTTCCAAAATAGGGTCACATGTGGGGGGGGGCCCACTGTTCTGGCAGCACGGGGGACCCCTGACTTTCATTCCAAACTATTTTTTGTTTGGAATGAATGGCGCTCCTTCCCTTCTGAGCATTGTAGAGTGCCAACAGAGCACTTGACGTCGACACATGGGGTATTTCCATACTCAGAAGAGATGGGGTTACAAATTTTGGGAGGCATTTTAACCTATTATCCATTGTAAAAAATTTAAATTTGAGGGAAAACTAGCATTTTAGTGTAAACATTTTTTTTACACATCCAACTTTAACGAAAAGTCGTCAAACACCTGTGGGGTGTTAAGGCTCACTGGACCCCTTATTACGTGCCTTGAGGGGTGTAGTTTCCAAAATCGTATGCCATGTTTTTTTTTTGTTTGTTTTTTTTGCTGTTCTGGAACCATAGGGGCTTCCTATATGTGACATGCGCCCAAAAACCATTTCAGAACAACTCACTCTCCAAAATCCCACTGTCGCTCCTTCCCTTCTGAGCCCTCTACTTCGCCCGCTGAACACTTGACATATACGTGGTATTTTCTTACTCGAGAGAAATTGGGTTACACATTTTTGGAAGATTTCTCTTTTTATCCCTTGTAGAAATTCAATAACTGGGTCTACAAGAACATGCCAGTCCAAAAAATGAAGATTTTGAATTTTCTCCTTCAATTTGCTGCTATTCCTATGAAAGGGTTAACAAACCTTTTGAATGTCATTTTGAATACTTTGAGGGGTGCAGTTTTTATAATGAGGTCATTTATGGGGTATTTCTAATTTTTCACCAAGAGATTATGCAAGTATCGACAACATTTTTACCACTAACAAAGTAGAATATGTCACTAAAAAACAATCTGGGAATCAGAATGAAAGGTAAAAGCATCCCAGAGTTATTAATGTTTAAAGTGACAGTGGTCAGATGTGCAAAAAATGGCCGGGTCCTATGTTACTGCATAACTTCCAAACAGCTGGAGATATTTCGATAATATTTGGTCACATGTTACTTATACATCCACTTAAAATATAGGATAGTTAATTTAACTCTTAACTACCCCCATTTGTTAGGGTCAGGTTTTTTGTTTAAAATTTTCATGCAAATCAATGGGAAATGTATGTTCCCACATAACTTCCGTACGGCTGGAGATATTTCAATAATACCTAGTACACATTACTTATATGTCAAATAAAAAGATATAAAATTAACCCTTACCTACACCCTTATATAAAAGATGGGCTTTTGTTTCAAGTCCCATGCAAGTATATGGGACTTCCAACACCTTACTCCACAAGCTCCACTCTAACTATTGGAGAATGTGTCAATCTAACTTGCAAGCCACACCCCCATCTCACACACATCCACCCACATTTTAAGCCCCAGCCCTTTTATTATCTACCTCTTTTTGCATCAGTCTGGCTTGAAAATCACGCCCAGTCCCACAAAGCCACGTCCCCTTCTATTTTCAGTTTACAATATCTTCATCACAGGTAGGGACACAACGCCGGGACACAACGCCGGGACATGGACAAAATTATTGGCACCCTTTCAAAATTGTAAAAACATCAGATTGTTTCAAGCATGTGATGCTCCTTTAAACGCACATGGGGCAAGTAACAGGTGTGGACAATATAAAAAAATTACACCTGAAAGCAGATAAAAAGGAGAGAAGTTCGCTTAGTCTTTGCATTGTGTGTGTACGCCACACTAAGCATGGAAAACAGAAAGAGGAGAACTGTCTGAGGACTTGAGAACCAAAATTATGGAAAAAGATCAACAATCTCAAGGTTACTAGTCCATCTCTATAGATGTAGATATGCCTTTCTCCACAGTGCGCAACATGAAGTTTGCAACCAATGGAACTGTAGCTAATCTCCCTGGGTGTGGACAGAAGGAAAAAATTGATGAAAGGTGTCAACGCAGGATAGTCCGGATGGTGGATAAGCAACAACCAAAAAAGTTCCAAAGATATTCAAGCTGTCCTGCAGGCTCAGGGAGCATCAGTTTCAGCGCGAACTATCCGTTGACATTTAAATAAAATTAAACGCTATGGCAGGAGACCCAGGAGGACCCCCACTGCTGACAGAGACATAAAGCAAGACTACATTTTGCCAAAATGAACTTCAGTAAGCCAAAATCCTTCTGGGAAAAATGTCTTGTGGACAGATGAAACCAAGATAGAGCTTTTTTGTAAATCACATGATTCTACTGTATACCGAAAACAGAATGAGGCCTACAAAGAAAAGAACACCGTACCTACAGTGAAATACGGTGGAGATCCAATGATGTTTTGGTGTTGTGTTGCTGCCTCTGGCACTGGGCACCTTGAATGTGTGCAAGGCATCACGAAATCTGAGGATTACCAACGGATTTTGGGTCGCACTGTACAGCCCAGCGTCAGAAAGCTGGGTTTGCAGGACAATGACTCCAAACATACGTCAAAAAGCACTCAGAAATGGATGGCAGCAAAGCACTGGAGAGTTCTGACGTTGCCAGCAATGAGTCCAGATCTAAATCCCATTGAACTCCTGTGGAGAGATCTTAAAATTGTTGTTAGGAAAAGGCGCCCTTCCAATAAGAGAGACCTGGAGCAGTTTGCATAGGAAGAGTGGTCCAACATTCCGGCTGAGAGGTGTAAGAAGCTTATTGATGTTATAGGAAGCGAATGATTTCAGGTTTTTTTTCCAAAGCGTGTGCAACCAAATATTAAGTTAAGGGTACCAATAATTTTGTCCAGTCTTTTTTGGAGTTTGGTGTGACATTAATGTCCAATTTGCTTTTTTCCTCCCTTTTTTTGTTTAGTTCCAATACACACAAAGGAAATAAAACTGTGTATAGCAAAACATGTTATTGCAATCCTTTTCTGTGAGAAATACTTCATTTTCTTGAAAAATATCAGGGGTGCCCACATTTACGGCCATGATTGTAGATAATGAGCATATTTACAACAAAAATATAAAAAAAAAAAAACAAGTAAAAACCATTACAATTGTAAATAGCATTATAGTTTGCGAGAACAAAATATTAAACACAAATAATCTGTAATGATGCATACGCTGAGATTTATATATTTGAGAAGGACAAAGAGCAATGTGATAGCTTATGCATCAATGATTTATAATAAAGGAGACTACCTAATTGTATATGAAGATAATTAGAGTCCAAGACTTTCTCCCATAGCCATCAATTACAAAGGGCATAGTTTACAATATTACATATTTTATTCTTTATGGATAGAATTATATTATCCTCAACCAATTATAATCAGATCAAAGACATAACTGCAATGATGTGGCATCTAAAAACAGTATATAATTCAGTCATTGAACGTGGGGAACATTAAAATTGTGATCTAATTTTCTTTTTCATAAATGGCTTTTATTATTTTAATACAAATTTATCAGGACAGTAATTATTGCAACTGGTGGGACCTAGACTCTACTCCTTCCACCACCCTTTTTGTTACATGCAGGTGTGCATTTCAGATCAAGACCAACTATGCACTGCAAGCAGATTGAAAGGTTTCCTTAAAATTAAAAGGTAATTCTATTTCTAAATGTTGAAAACAATCCAATAGTGTACACTGTATTTCTGAAACATACAATTGAACTCACAATTGTGTTATTTTCAGATTTGCCCCAGATTTACTTATAACAAAAATCTGTGTGAACAAACAATGGATTAGGAGGGACATTTATCATAACCTTTAGAGTTTTTTTGCTTATTTTTGGCTGTAAGCAAAAAGCTACAAAAAAAAAAAGCTTCAAAGTCAATACCTTGCAGTTGTATTTATGTCGCACAAAAAGTCGCAACCCACTACAAAACACCGTAAATCACTAACAGCCCGGACCTAGCTTACAAAGCTGCCTTTGAAAGCACACAAAAACTTCTCAGCAGAAAGTTTGCAGATGAGAGGAGAGGAGGAATCATACAAAGTGGTGTTCTGAAGTGATTTATTGTTTTTTGCTTAGGTGTGTAAAATTTCACTTTAGAACACGACTTTGTACAACTCCTTCTGTGCAACTTTTTTGAGACTTTTTCCACAGGCAGTTTTGTAGGCAAGGTCTGAGCTGATGTAAGTTTGTGGTGGAATTGAGGGCTGTGCGACAAATCAGACTTTTTTGGAAAAAGTCACTTCATAAATTTTCATAAACCATTGCAAAGTGGGAAAGTGTGTCAATTTAGTATCAATCACTTTAGTAAAAAGTTGCACACTTTAGGGCAGATTTATCTAAACTTGTACAGAGGATGAGTGGTGCAGTTGCCCATCGCAAACAGATTGCTTCTTTAATTTTTCAAAGGCCTCTTTAAAAATGAAAGAAGCAATCTGAGTGGTTGCTATGGGCAATTGCACCACTCTCTACACAAGTTTTGATAAATATCCCCCACATTATGCATATGTGACAAATCTGCAACAAATTGTACACAAAAAAAACTGTGTAAAAAGCTTAATGTTCCCTTGAGGTCTTTCTGTAATTGAACTAAAAGTTGCTTTGACCTATGATACTGATCTTGAACATATATATTCTACAACTGTGACATTTATTTACTTCAGTAAAGTTATTTTTATTGACGAAAAAACCTGTTTGTGGTACAGAATTGTGCAAGGGAATCATTTACAACTGTAGAATTACTTTATAGGCTTTCACTGGAATTTATTTAGAGGAGGGTTGATTTTAACAGCACTTGTCACTTTTCAAGTATTTATTTCTGGTACCCATTCTTTGCAGAATGCTTTCTTATGTGTTACAAGTATTTTCCTATGTATTAGTATAGTAATATTAACATATTTTAATCCCTTAAGGCCCAAGCCCATTTTGACCTTAAGGACCAGAGCATTTTTTTTTTTGCACATCTGACCAGTGTCACTTTCAGGACATATGGGTACGTCCTGGGTCCCGGTCCTGCGATATAACGCATCATATCGCGGCAGGCCCGGCATCATAGTGAAGCCGGGACCCGCCTCTAATAGCGCGAGGCACTGATCACGGTGCGCGCGCTATTAACCCTTTAGCCGCGCGCTCAAAGCTGAGCCGCGCGGCTAAAAAAGGAAAGTAAAAGTGCCCGGCTAGCTCAGGGAGCTGTTCGGGATCGCCGCAGTATAATCACGGCATCCCGAACAGCTGTAGCACAGGTGGAGGTCTCCTAACCTTCTCCTGCGCCGTCCGATCGCCGATTGAATGCTTCAAGCCTGAGATCCAGGCTTGAGCATTCAATTGCCGAAAACACTGATTGATCCATTCCTATGGAGATGCATCAATCAGTGTAAAAGATCAGTTAATGCAATGTTATAGCCCCCTATAGGAGCTATAATATTGCATAAGTGTAAAAAAATCATTAACCCTTTCAATTATCCCTTCCCCTAATAAAAGTTTGAATCACCCGGCATTTCCAAGAATAAAAAAAACACTGTAAATAAAAATAAACATATGTAGTATTGCCACGTGTGGAAAAGTCTGAATTATAAAAATATACCGCTTTTTAAACCGCACGTTCAATGGCGAATGTGCAAAAAAATTCCAAAGTCCAAAATAGCGCATTTTTGATCACTTTTTATACCACAAAAAAGTGAATAAAAAGTGATCAAAAAGTCTGATCAGAACAAAAATGGTAGCACTAAAAACTTCAGATCACGGCATAAAAAATTAGCCTTCATAGCGCCCTGAACACAGAAAAATAAAAAAGTTATAGGGGTCAGAAGATGACCATTTTAAACGTATACATTTTCCTGCATGTATTCATGATTTTTTTCTGAAGTGATGCAAAATCAAACCTATACAAGTAGGGTATCATTTTAACCGTATGGACCTACAGAATAAAGATAAGGTGTAATTTTTGCCGAAAAGTGTACTGCGTAAAAACGGAAGCCCCCAAAACTTACAAAATAGTGTTTTTTCATCAATTTTGTCGCACATTGATTTTTTTTCCCGTTTCACCGTAAATTTTTGGGTAAAATGACTAATGTCATTACAAAGTAGAATTAGTGACGCAAAAAATAAGCCATCATATTGAATCTTAGGTGAAAATTTTTAAGAGTTATGATTTTTTTAAAGTTAAGGAGGAAAAATTGAAAATGAAAAAAAAGGAAAAAGCCCGGGTCCTTAAGGGGTTAACCCCTTAAAGGGGTACTCTGGTGAAAACCTTTTTTCTTTTAAATCAACTGGTGGCAGAAAGTTAAGCATATTTGTAAATTATCTAAAAAAAAAATGTGGGAGCTCAACGTAAAAAGAGAAAACCTATACTGAGGATACTGCGTTGCACATACCCATGTGCCAAGAAAGAGTACTAATAGTGTAAAAAGGGGAGGCAGTCCTGCTAGGCTAGGTCAGAGTAAAAGATATAAGGTCAAAAATTAGAAGAAAGAGAGAGAGAAAAAAGAAAACGTGTCTAAAATAGCATAAAATGATAACATTTATTTGGAAAAATGATGTGAGGTCTGCGGCAGGGCCCTTGTCGCAGAATGGTAACTAGATAAAATGGTAACAATGGTATAAAATGCTAAAAATATAAAATATACACAGTGGTATTGCACTTCACTAATTGGACAATGAGACAATGAAAGTGGGGCAATGGGACAGTGCAAACAGTATCTGTTTAGTTATATTGTAAAGTCATATTATAAGAGCCAGGATTAATCCAGATGAAAGTACATAGCAAAAAAGTTGATAATCCAATAAGGCAAATTTTCGGTAGCTCTGGAGTCTCCCAGATTGGGGCCCACTATAAACATTTTTAGGTGCAGAGATACAGGCAATGCCCCCTCTACCCCGACGGCACGGGGACTGAATGCAAGAGGGCAATCGCTATACAGTTCAGGCACTTAGTGCCTCTTACCGGCTACAGTGTGCACGGTCAGGTGAGTGCAGCTGTGCTTGCGATCCGGATACACGTCCCTCTGTCCCGGCGGCACGGGAGAAATGTAGAAGGGGTGATATGATCCGGTGCTGGGGGTCGGAGATGATGGCTGGGAAGCAGCGTGTGGCAGCGCTGTGAAGCCTAGCGGTCGTAGCAGCGTATGGCAATGCTGGAGGTATCCTCTCTACCCCGACAGCACAGGGAGCAGGTGAGAGAGTAGGTGAGGACCGGCAATGCGGTAACGATGGTCTCAGATGATGTGCAGGGTTGTCTTAACACCAGACGCGTTTTGGGAAACTGCGTCCCCTTTTTCAATGATGGAGGTTCAGGAAGACTGTATGCATCCCACTAAGGACAATAAAATCCCACTAAGGACAATAAAGCGTTATTATTATAATAACGTCAGCAGAGAGAACTGTGCTCATGATGTCCTCAGAGAGCATTCCAAAAAGAAAATAGTTTACTCTGTAGTATTCAGCAGCTAATAAGTACAGGAAGGATTAAGATTTTTTAATACAAGTAATTTACAAATATGTTTAACTTTCTGCCACCAGTTGATTTAAAAGAAAAAAGGTTTTCACTGGAGTACCCCTTTAAGGCCTGAGCCCTTTTTTATCTTAAGGACTGAGACCTTTTTGCAATTCTGACCACTGTCACTTTATGCATTAATAACTGTGGGATGCTTATACCGATTATTCTGATTCCGAGAATGTTTTTTCGCAACATATTCCACTTTTACATAGTGGTAAATTTTGGTCGTTACTTGCATCCTTTCTTGGTGAAAAATACTAAAATTTCATGAAAATTTTGCATTTTTCTAACTTTGAAACTCTCGGCTAGGAAGGAAAATGGATATTACAAATACATTTTATATAGATTCACAAATACAATAGGTCTACTTTATGTTGGCATCAGAAAGTTGACATGTTTTTACTTTTTGAAGACATTAGAGGGCTTCAAAATATAGCCACAATTTTCTAAATTTTCAAAATCAGAATTTTTCAGGGACCAGTTAAGTTTTGAAGTGGATTGGAGGTGGTTTTAATATTAGAAATACCCCACGAATGACCCCATTATAAAAACTGCACCACCCAAAGTATTCAAAATGACATTCAGGAAGTGTGTTAATCCTTTAGGTGTTTCATAAGAATAGCAGCAAAGTGAAGGAGAAAATTCAAAATCAAAATTCATGTTCTTGTAGACCCAGTTTTTGAAATTTTACAAGGGGTAAAAGGAGAAAAAGCCCCCCAAAACTTGTAACCCAATTTCTCTCCAGTAAGGGAATACCTCATAGGTGGATGTCAAGTGCTCTATGGGTGCACTACAAGGCTCAGAAGGGAAGGAGCGACAATGGGATTTTGAAGAGTACGTTTTTCTGAAATGGTTTTTGGGGGGCATGTCACATTTAGGAAGCCCCTATGGTGCCAGAACAGAAAGAACAACCCCAACATGGCATACTATTTCGGAAACTATTCCAATCAAGGAACGTAACAAGGGGTCCAGTGAGCCTTAACACCCCACAGGTGTTTGATGACTTTTCGTTAAATTTTGATGTGTAAAAAAAAAATTTTTTTTCACTAAACTGCTGCTTTTCCCAAAAATTTTACATTTTCAAGGGGTTATAGGAGAAAATGCCACCCAAAATATGTAACCCCATCTCTTCTGAGTATGGAAATAACCCCATGTGTGGACATCAAGTGCACTGCTGGTACACTACAATGCTCAGAAGAGAAGAAGTCACATTTGGCTTTTGGAAAGCAAATTTTGCTGAAATTGTTTTTGGGGGGCATGTCGCATTTAGGAAGCCCCTATGGTGGCAGAACAACAAAAAAAAAAAAAAAAAAACACATGGCATACTATTTTGGAAACTACACCCCTCAAGGAACTTAACAAGTGGTACAATGAGCTTTAACACCCCACAGGTGTTTGACAAATTACTGCTAAAGTTGAACAGGAAAATGAAAAATTTGATTTTTTCACAAGGGGTAATAGAAGAAATGGGGTTACACATTTTGGAGGCTTTTTCTCCAGAGTATGGAAATACCCCATATGTGGATGTAAAGTGCTCTACGGGCGAACTACAATAAACAGAAGAGAAGGAGCGACATTGAGCGTTTGGTGAGAGAATTTGGTTGGAATAGAAGTTGGGGGCCATGTGTGTTTACAAAGCCCCCCGTGGTGCCAGAACAGTGGACCCCCCCCCCATGACCCCATTTTGAAAACTACACCCCTTACAGAATTTAATAAGGGGTGCAGTGAACATTTACACCCCACTGGCGTTTGACAGATCTTTGGAACAGTGGGCTGTGCAAATGAAAAATAAAATTTTTCATTTTCACGGACCACTGTTCAAAAGATCTGTCAGACACCTGTGGGTGGGGTGTAAATGCTCACTGTACCCCTAATTACATTACGTGAGGGCTGTAGTTTCCAAAATGGGGTCACATGTGGCGGGGGGGGGGGGTCTACTGTTCTGGCACTATGTGGGCTTTGCAAACACACATGGCCTTCAATTTCGGACACATTCGCTCTCCAAAATCCCAATAGTGCTCCTTTTCTCCTGAGCACTGTAGTGCGCCAGCAGAGCAATTTACCGTACATCCACATATGGGGTATGTTCTTAATCAGAAGAAATGGGGTTAACATTTTTTTTATTATTCTCCCTTGTGAAAATGAAAAATTTAGGGTAACACCAGCATTTCAGTGTAGTTTCCAAAATGTGGTCACATCTGGGTATTTATTGTTTTGCGTTTATGTCAGAACCGCTGTAAAATCAGCCACCCCTGTGCAAATCCCCAATTTAGACCTCAAATGTACATAGTGCGCTCTCACTCCTGAGCCTTGTTATGCGTCCGCAGAACATTTTGCGCCCACATATGGGGTATTTCCATATTCAGGAGAAATTGTGTTACAAATTTTGGGGGCCTTTTTTTCCTTTAACCGCTTGTGAAAATTAAAAAGTATGGGGCAACACCAGCATGTTAGTGTAAAAAAAATAAAAAAAAATTACATTAACATGCTGGTGTAGACCCCAACTTTGCCTTTTCATAAGGGGTAAAAGGAGAAAAAGCCCCCCAAAATTTGTAACGCAATTTCTCCCGAGTACAGAGATACCCCATATGTGGCCCCAAACTGTTTTGCTTTGGGGCCCTGTCGTATTTCAAGGAGAGAGCACTATGCGCATTTGAGGACTAAATTGGGGGATTTGAATCCGCTACAAAAATACCCCAAGGCAGTGTCTCCCAAACAGGGTATCTCCAGCTGTTGCAAAACTCCCAGCATGCCTGTCAGTGGCTGTCTGGCAATACTAGGAGTTGTTTTTCAACAGCTGGAGGCTCTGTTTTGGAAACAGTGGCTTACAAGACTTTTTTATTGGGGGGGGGGGAAGAGTGTGTAGGGGTATGTGTATATGTAGTGTTTTACTTTTTATTTTTTTTATTTTGTGTAGGTGTAGTGTAGTGTAGTGTTTTTAGGGTACATTCACACGGTTGGGTTTACAGTAAGTTTGAGCTGGGAGTTTGAGCTGCGGCTGAAAGTTTGCCGCATATCAAACTTGTAGCAGAAAACTTGCTGTAAACCCACCCCTGTGAATGTACCCTGTACATTCACATTGGGGGGGGGACCTCCAGCTGTTGCAAAACTACAACTCCCAGCATGCACTGACAGACCATACATGCTGGGAGTTGTAGTTATGCAACAGCTGGAGGCACATTGGTTGCAAAACACTGAGTATTTGTTACTTAACTGTTTCGCAACCAATGTGCCTCCAGCTGTTGCAAAACTACAACTCCCAGCACGTACAGTCTCTCAGTGCATGCTGGGAGTTGTATTTTTGCAACAGCTGGAGGCACACTGGTTGCAAAACACTGAGTTAGGTAACAAACTGTTTTACAACCAATGTGTCTCCAGCTGTTGCAAAACTGCAACAATCAGCATGCATTGACAGTCGAAGGGCATGCTGGGAGTTGTAGTTTTGCAACAGCTGGAGGCACACTGCTACAACTCCCAGCATGCCCTTTCATAGTCTGTGCATGCTGGAAGTTGTAGTTATTCAACAGCTGAATGCACACTTTTTCATAGAAAAAATGTGCCTCCAGCTGTTGCATAACTACAACCGCCAGCATGCACAGGCTATCAAAGGACATGCTGGGAGTTGTAGTTGGAACTCCAGCTGTTGCAAAACTACAACTCCCAGCATGCCCTTTGGCTTTGCATGCTGCAGCCTGATCTACCCGTTTTTTTCCGGGTCACCAGAGACCCAATTGACCCGGAATAGCGGCAAATCGCAGTTCTGATTTGACTGGTGATTTGCCGCGATTGCCAACATGGGGGGGCCAACATGGGCGATATGCCGGGATGACTGCTGATAGATATCAGCAGTCATCCCGTTCCGATCATCGCGTCCAGAGACACGGTGATTCAGGAAAACTGAGCCGTAAATGTACGGCGCTATGCGCTAAGTACTTCTTAGTAGCGCCGTGCATTTACAGCGCTCGTCCTTAAGGGGTTAATGCAGAGGCCCGGGCAATCGGAGCAAGTGTCACATTGAGTGGTGATGTCCTTCCGAATCCCCCTCCTGTGGCGCACACTGCATTTTTTCTGGGATCGTCCCTTCTTTCCAGTGTGGGGGACCTAACCTGGAAAGTGTTGGCCGATCCGGAGGCCCAGAGTTCCAGAGATGCTCTGACCCGCTCCTTGGCAGCCACCAAAGATGAGGGCCTTTAGAACTACCTCTTGAAACTGCAGGAATGTGCCTATGTTGCCAGCATGCTGGAACAGTACAAAAGAGTTGTACATGGCAACCTGTACCACGTAGACTGCAACTTTTTTGTATCATGTCCGTGCTTTCCGCATGGCACCATATGGCTTCAGGACTTGCTCAGAAAGATCAAATCCCCCCCATATACTGATTGTAGTCCAGAATACAAATCAGGCTTGAGGACCGGTCCCGCGGTACCTCGCACAGGTACAGAGTTGATGCCGTTCCCATGAATTGTAGTGAGCATAAGGACATCCCTCTTATCCTTATACCTGACCAGCAACAGGTTCTCATGGGAAAAGGTACGGGACTCACCCCGTGGGAAAGGAGCATGTAGGGGATGGGGCGGAAGGACTCGGATTCTTCTGGACTGTCCCACAAGCGACCATGGATCTGGCGGTGAGGGATTTGAAGAGAGGGATACTAGTATAAAAGTTATCCACGTAAAGGTGATAACCTTTATCTAGCAATGGGTGCAAAAGGCCTCAAACGATTTTCCCGCTAACACCCAGAGTGGGAGAACATTCTGGGGGTTCAATAAGGGAATCTCGTCCCTCATACACCATAAACTTGCAAGTGTACCATGAGGTACTCTCGCAAAGTTTATACATCTTCACGCCATACAACGCTCGCTTTGTTGGGATGTATTGCCGGAAGCAGAGTCTCCCCTTAACCCCTTAAGGACCAAAGCCCATTTTGATCTTAAGGACCAGGCCAATTTTATTTAACTCTTTTATATTTCCATCTACAGACCCATATAAGGGCTTGTTTTTTTGCGTGACCAATTGTACTTTGTAACAAAACCTCTCATTTTACCATAAAATGTACGGCTAACTCCCCCCCAAAAATTTTTAGGGAGGAAATTTACATGAAAACCACAATTTTGCACATGTTGGAGGGTTTTGTTTTTACACTGTATCATTTACGGTAAAAATGACGTGTTATTTATACTGTGGGTCAATACGATTAAAATGATACCCATGGCTAGAAACTTTTATATTTTTGTACCACTTCAACTTTTTGTACAACATCAGTAATCTAAAATCGCCCTATTTTGACCACCTATAACTTTTTCATTTTTCCGTATATAGGGCAGTATGAGGGCTCATTTTTTTGTGCCATCATCTGTACTTTTTATCGATACCACATTTGCATATGTTAAACTTTTAGATCATTTTTTATTAATTTTTTTTGGAATAAAATGTGACAAAAAAGCTGCATTTTCTGATTTTTTTTTTTAACGTTTAAGCCGTTCACTGTACGGGATCATTAACATGATATTTTGATAGTTCGGACATTTATGCACGCGGTGATACCAAATATGTTTATTTTAAAAATGTTACGCTTTTGGGGGTAAAATGGGAAAACTGACACTTTTTATTGGGGGAGGGGACTTTTCTTTTTTTTTTTTACTTTTTATATTTTTCAACTTTTATTTATTTATTTTTAAACACTTTTTATCTCCCCATAGGGGAGTATCTATAGCAATCATTTGATTGCAAATACTGTTCAGTGCTATGCATAGGACATAGCACTGATCAGTATTATCAGCTATCTCCTGCTCTGGTCTGCTTGATCTCAGACCAAAGCAGGAGACACCGGGAGACGGACGGAGGCAGGTGAGGGTGCCATTACCTGCAGGTCCCCGGCTGCTGATAGCAGCCGGAACCTGCCGTGTATGACGCGAGCACCGCTCCCATGCTCGCGGTCATACACAGGACGTAAATGTATGTACTGGTGCGCAAAGTACCGCCAAACCAGGACGTACATTTACGTCCGTGGTCATTAAGGGGTTAAAGCTGATGAGAGACTCATCAATAGCGACCCCCCACCCAGGGACATAGGCCTCCCATAATTTGGCCCTGAAGTGATTGATGACCGGCCTGATTTTATACAGGCGGTCATACGCAGGATCAGTTCGGGGGGGGGGGGGAATTCCGCATTATCAGCATAATGCAAACATTTCCGAATGGCCTCGAACCGGGGACGTGTCATGGCCATACTGTAGAGCAGGGTCTACTAAAGGATGTCCCCTAGACCCATATGCAGCACGAGGCCCCAAAATGTCCTCATTTCGGCTGCATTGACTGGGTACCACTCATTGGGTGTAGCTAAAAATGAGCCCACGTTTGCAGTGACAACCTGTTGGGCGTACAGGTTCGTCTGGTCAACCATCAGATTGACAAAGTCGTCACTGAAAAAAAAAACTCAAACAGTCCATTTCAGTGAACTCGATGTCAATCTGGATTCCTTAGTTGCCACAAACTCAGGAATCATGGGCTCGTGGTCCACTGGCTGAGTCCAGACAAGTTCGCCAGTATGGGGTACCAGTAAACTTGGCTGGGGGGCTCGACTAGTATGAGCGCCAGGGGGACTCATACTAGCATGGGGTAAGGAGCAGAGGAGGTTTGTGGCCTTGCATGGCGGTGTCTCTCTTGGTGGCTCATCATCAGAAGATTATGAGGAGAAAGTGCCAGAGAGGACAAGGAAGACCCCACCTTCCTTATTTCCTCATCCTCTGTGGCACTTTCAGAGTCGGAGGCAAGTATGGTATATGCCTCCTCCGCTGAAAATGCCCTGCGGGCCATTTCCCTACTCTAATGGGGGTGAAGTGTATATATGTGGGGGGGAAACTTTATTGGTGTGTTTGAAGCGTGTGGTGTGATGCGATACTTCCTACCTTAACCCGCCCTAACCTAACTAACTAACCCGCCCTAAGAACAAAAATATGAAATAAAAACAAAAAAAACTGAAGAAACTTTAAGAATAAAAAACTTCTAGCACGAAAAAAAACTTTGGCACGGACCGCCTAAAGGTGCAAAAAAAAAAAAAAAAAAGCTTTAATCCCCCAAAAAGCGCCTTTTACACAAAAAAAACGCTGATCAGTACTTCGGGACTAATCAGCGGCGGGTGGGCTTTAGCCAACAGTGGCAGACTGCTCTTTTATAGCCCGCCACACATTTGGCAAATAAGTCAGGATAAGTCAGGCGTCCTTAAGGGGTTAAGCATTAATAATTCGGATGCTTTTACTTATGAATTTGATTCAGAAATTGTTTTTCGTGAAATATTTTACTTTATCATAGTGGTAAATTTTCGTCGATGCTCTCACCATTTCTTGGTGAAAAATTCCAAAATTTCATGAAAAATTGGAAAATGTTGCACTTTTCTAACTTTGAAGAGCGCATGCGCTTGAAACGCGTCAAGTTTCTCAGAACATGTGAAGTGCCACAGTCTTGTACCATTTTAGAGGATTTGTACAATAAAGTCTGCTGTTTTCCAAGTGCTGGATCACTTCGTTTTTTCTTCTGCCATTGGACACACACAGCCTGGGTGCAGATCCGAGCACAGGAGCAAGTGGGTGAGCTGGACTTTCTATATATTCTTGCTGTTTTCCTATTATCCCTTGTAAAAAAAAAATGAACAATTTGGGATAACACCAGCATTTTAGTGAAAAACAAAAAAATGTATTTTCAACAAAAATTCTTCAAACACCTGTGGGTAGTTAAGGCTCACTTTACCCTTTGTTACGTTCCTTATAGGGTGTAGTTTCCAAAATGGGGTCACATGGGTGTTTTTTTGTGTGTTTATGTCAGGACGGCTGTAACGATTAGCCACTCCTGTGCAAATCACCTCAAATGTACATGGCACTCTCACTCCTGAGCCTTGTTGCATAGCCACAGAGCATTTTATGTCCACATATGGGGCATTTCCGTACTCAGGAGAAATTGTGTTACAAATTTTGGGGTCTTTTTTTTTTCCTTTTACCTCTTGGGTCAACACCAGCAAGTTAGTGTAAACATTTTTTATTTTTTTTTCACAATAACATGCTGGCGTAGACCCCAATTTTACCTTTTCATAAGGAGATAAAGCCCCCCAAAATTTGTTAGGCAACTACTCCCGAGAACGGAAATATTCCTATATGTGGCACTAAACTGTTGCCTTGAAATATGTCAGGGCTCCTACTTGAGTGCCATGCGCATTTGAGGCCTAAATTAGGGATTTGCATAGGGGTGGACATTGGGAATCAATGGCATAGAATACCCCTATCAGGGTGCCTTCAGCTGTTACAAAACTCCCAGCATGCCTGGACAATCAATGGCTATCCGGCAATACTGGGAGTTGTTTTGCAATAGCTGGAGGCTCCGTTTTGGAAACAGTGCCGTACCAGATGTTTTTCATTTTTATTGGGAAACAGACAATGTTTCCCAACCAGTGCGCCTCCAGTTGTTGCAAAACTACAACTCCCAGCATGCCAAGACAGCCGATGTGCATGCTTGGAGTTGTAGTTTTGCAACAACTGGAAGAGAACAGTTTGGAGACCACTGTGTAGAGGTGTCCAAACTGTAGCCCTCCAGATGTTGCAAAACTTCAATTCCAAGCATGCCCAGACTGCCCAAGCATGCTGGGAATTGTAGTTCGGCAACATCTTAAGGGCCAGATGTTATAGAACTACAACCCCCAGCATGCCTGCACAGTCTGGGCATGCTGAGAGTTGTAGTTATGCAGCATCTGGAAGAGCACAGATTGGAGACCACTGCACAATGGTCTCTAAACTGTGGCCCTCCAGATGTTGCAAAACTACAACTCCCAGCATGCTGGGACCGTCAAAGGCTGTCTGGGCATGCTGGGAGTTGTAGTTTTGAAACTCCTAGAAGCAACAGTGAAGCAGAAGCAGTTGCCTCTTCCACTTGCCTGCTGCCACTGCCTTCTCTACTTGCCTACTGCCGGTCCCCGCTGCCTGCGCCGGTCCAGCGGTATGTCCCCCTGCAGCTCTCGAGGTCCTCTTCCCCCACTCTGCCCGGACTTCTAGGGGCGGGCAGAGCGGGGGATCTAAACTTTAACCCTCCAGTCAGCTGAGACACTGATTGGTCCACAGTGACAAATCAAAGTGATCGCTGACCAGGACCATTCACAGATTGTCCTAGGGGGTTTGCAGAAGTTGTCTCCTGCTGGTAACAGCAGGACTGCTGCCTGTTAACCCGTGCGATGCCGCGCATTGCCGGGTTAACTAAATGACTTACCGTATTTATCGGGGTATACCATGCACCGGCCTATAACACGCACCCTCATTTTACCAAGGATATTTGGGTAAAAAAAAGTTTTTTACCCAAATATCCTTGGTAAAATCAGGGTGCGCGTGTGTGTGTGCATGCATGTACCCCGATACACCCCCAGGAAAGGCAGGGGGAGAGGGGCCGTCGCTGTCCGCTTCTCTCCCCCTGCCTTTCCTGGGGTCTAGAGCCCTGCTGCGCTGCTGCCTGTTCTCTCCCCCTGACTATCAGTGCCGCTGCCCCGATAGCCAGGGGGAGAGAAGCGCGCCGGCAATGGGGCAGAGCCGCCGATAGCCAGGGGGAGAGAAGGGGCAGCGGCACCCATTGCCGGCGCCGCTGCCCCCCCCCCATCCCCGGTTGTATAATTACCTGTTGCCGGGGTCTGGTCCGCGCTGCTTCAGGCCTCCGGTGTGCGTCCCATGCGTCGTTGCTATGCACTGCACGGCGCGGCACAATGACTAGTGACGTCATTGCGTCTCGCAGCGCATAGCAACGACGCAGGGGACACACACCGGAGGCCTGAAGCAGCGCGGACCCGACCCCGGCAACAGGTAATTATACAACCGGGGATGGGGGAGGCAACGGGGCAGCGGCGCCGGCAATGGGTGCCGCTGCCCCTTCTCTGTCGGCGCCACTGCCCCATTGCCGGCACTGCTTCTCTCCCCCTGGCTATCGGCGCCGGCACCGATAGGCAGGGGGAGAGAACGGGCAGCGGCACCGATAGCCAGGGGGAGAGAAGGGCCGGCAGCAGGGCTCTAGACCCCAGGACAGGCAGGGGCAGAGAAGCCGGCAGCGGTGGCGGTCTCTGCACCTGCAAAGCCGCTGCAGTTCATTGATTTAAAGCGCCCGCTTTAGCCTAAAAAGTGCGTGTTATACGCCGATAAATACGGTATATAAACATTAGGATGCGCGAACAACCAGCATAACCTGACGTTTATATGTCATTCTGTGGGAAGAGTTTAAGATAGGGGTCGACAGATATCGATTTTTTTCGGTCCGACACCGATAATTTGTGGAGGTTAAAGGGGTACTCCGGCGCTTAGACATCTTATCCCCTATCCAAAGTATAGGGGATAAGATGTCTGATCGCGGGGGTCCCGCCGCTGGGGACCCCTGTGATCTTCCACGCAGCACCCCAGTTAAAATCAGTCCCCAGAGCATATTCGCTCCGGGTCTGATTACTGGCGACCACGGGGCAGGCGGCGGGGACTGATTTTAACTGGGGTGCTGCTATCCTTTGAATAGGGGATAAGATGTCTAAGCGCCGGAGTACCCCTTTAACCTCTTAAGGACCCTGGACGTACGGGTACGTCCTGGATCCCGGTCCAGCAACATAACGCGGGGTCACACGGTATAATCGCGGCATTCCGAACAGCTGTACTACAGGAGGAAGGTCTCTTACCTTCCTTCCTGCTGTCCGATCGCCAATTGAATGCTTCAAGCCTGAGATCCAGGCTTGAACATTCAATCGCCGAAAACACTGATTGATCCATTCCTATGGAGATGGATCAATCAGTGTAAAAGATCAGTACATGCAATGTTATAGCCCCCTATGGGAGCTATAATATTGCCTATGAAAAGTGTAAAAAAATCATTAACCCTTTCAATTATCCCTTCCCCTAAAAAAAAGGTTTTTTTTTTATTCTTGGAAATGTCGGGTGATTCACAGTGTAAATAAAAATAAAAACATACATATGAGGTATCGCCGCGTGCGGAAATGTCTGAATTATAAAAATATACCGCTTTTTAAACTGCACGTTCAATGGCGTACGCGCAAAAAAAATCCAAAGTCCAAAATAGCGCATTTTTGATCACTTTTTATACCACAAAAAAATTAATAAAAAGTGATCAAAAAGTCTGATCAGAACAAAAATGGTACCGCTAAAAACTTCAGCTTTAGCTCTCAAAGGACCCGGAATACAGAAAAATTAAAAAGTTATAGGGGTCAGAAGATGACCATTTTAAACGTATAAATTTTCCTGCATGTATTCATGATTTTTTCTGAATTGATACAAAATCAAACCTATACAAGTAGGGTATCATTTTAACCGTATGGACGTACAGAATGAAGATAAGGTATAATTTTGCCGAAAAATTTACTGCATAAAAACGGAAGCCCCGCAAAACCTACAAAATAGTGTTTTTTCATCAATTTTGTCGCACATTGATTTTTTTTTCCTGTTTCACCGTAGATTTCTGGGTAAAATGACTAAAGTCATTACAAATTAGAATTAGTGATGCAAAAAATAAGCCATCATATAGAATTTTAGGTGAAAATTTTAAAGAGTTATGATTTTTTAAAATTAAGGAGGAAAAATTGAAAATGAAAAAACAGAAAAAGCCTGGGTCTTTAAGGGGTTAAGGCAGATAGCCGATAACTTACACAAGAATATCAGCATAAGTTATCGGCTATTTATCCACCCGTTTCTCTCTCCCTGCTGGTCCTGTGGTCTTCCCGAGTCCTACCACTCCCCCCCGCCCCTTACCTATCCTCTGCCCAGAGACCGCCGCTGCCCGCTTCTCTCCCCCTGCCGGTCCTTAGTCCAACCACCGCCGCCCCATTGGCTCCCCCATTCCCGGTTTTATAATTACCTGTTCCCGGGGCCCGCGCTACTTCTGGCTCCAGCGGCGTCCTGAGCTGTCACTGTGCGCACTGACGGAGACGTCGCGTTGAGGATGCCGCAGGAGCCAGAAGTAGCGCGGACCCCGGGAACAGGTAATTATAAAACCGGGGATGGGGGAGGCAACAGGGCAGCGGTGGTCTCTGGCAGTACGGGGTACGGTACGCTGCGTGGGGGGGCACGGTGGGGGTTGCGCTGCGGTGCGGGCGGGGCATTATCGGCAAGGTAATTACCGATAACATCCAAAATCGTGAATATCGGCCGATAATCGGTCGATCCCTAGTTTAAGATACAATAATTTGACTAAATTATACCCAAGAGGATGGCAATCAATAGATGGATAGTGGTTGAAACAACTGTCTTGCACCACTAGGACAGTAGCAAGACAATGGGTATGCATCCACATGTATGTATGCATCCACATTGGATGAAATGCACCATTAAAAAGGTATGTATAAATGGGCTCTATGGGGGAGATTTATCAAAACCTGTGCAGAGGAAAAGTTGCCCTGTTGCCCATAGCAACCAATCAGATTTCTTTTTTCATTTATAACAAGGCCTTTGCAAAATGAAAGAAGCCATTTGATTGGTTGCTATGGGCAACTTTTCCTCTGCACAGGTATTGATAAATCTCCCCCTATATACTGAAATTAGATTTTTTTACTTCAGTATTTCTGAGATGATACCTGAGCAAGACTTACAATACCACATTACTAATAGTCTCTGTTGATAATGGCAAAAAAATTTTTAGAGCCAAAACTAAGCTGATCTTAGTCAAACAAAGCCAACATGCAACAAAGGGTTATTCTATTTAATCTTATTTCCATGAGTTATACTTTTATCAACATATCAGTATTTCTATTGTTATTCCAAAAACCTATGTATCTAGAGGTTTTTGGTATAACAAAAAGTTCACCTCCCACTCTTTTGCACTTTCATGCAGTAATTTAAAAGAAAGGATTCCTTTCCTAGAACAGGTACTGTAACTTCAGCTGAACACAACAGTGAATTCCAATAAAGGCTTTATGCACTACTGACTGAAGACATTTAGAGGAAATATAAAAATTAGTAAAAAGCTTGACAGGATGTTTGGCCTTCACTCTATTATACACACTTATATACACACACATATAAATATACCTCCACACACACACGTATATAAATATACATACATATCCCATTAGAAGTGAGGCCAACTCTGCGTGGTGGATAGGGGATACATTTTGATCAAAAAGTGTGCACATTTTTTTTATCTAGAGTGCTGCTGCCCCTTCTTTTTGTGTTTTTGTATTTGCCACAGCACCGCTATGATTGCTTTTTTTTATTTTTATTTTAATTTTTTTTTTAAACACACACAGTCACTCAAAGAAACAACTATTCAACAAGAACAATCACTCAACAATGAAATGTAAATTACTGACGTGCTAAAAAGCTGGACATGAAAGTGCTCATTAGCAGCGGCTAAGAGAAAATGTTCAGTGGATGATAACTATTTTCACTTAATTCCGTGTTCACTGAATGCTACAATTCACTTCCAATTACGGATCAAAGTCATAGCACGGTTACTGCAAGCATCTCATTTAAAACGACAGAACAGAAAATAATAAAATTAATAATGTAATTGAGTTTTTTTTTTCTGAAGTAAAAACAGAAGTAGGCCACGGTCAACTGTGTGATCTATGGAAAAGCAGGTCTGTGATGAAAAGTGCAATGAAAAGAGACACCCTCATCTCTCAAAATGTACCAGCAAATATTGTTGGCTTCACTGCTGGAAGTGGAGATTAATTATCTGCATAACTCAAATACAGAGATGTGCCGATGCAGGAAATTTGTACACTGAAAGGACTTTTTTTTTAATCAATGACACAGCTATTATGGTAAGTTCTACTGATTTCATGTTTATTGAGTATGTAATGTCTCAAACACAGAATTATTGCTATTTGGTAAAGTAGATTAATAGCCAATAACAAACTAAGTCAGCAAAGGGGGCTGCATGGATATATACACACCAGATGGCAGTCAGAAGAGAGAACTCCAGTGTCTGATTGTAGCATATGTGCAGCGGAACCTGCGCCGCTACGAGAGGACACACAGATACCAGGCCCACGCAGGGAGCTCACTCTTCTTTCTGCTGTCTGCACATCCACAGCATGAAATACCCTGTGTATGTGCTACATGTGACCCTACCCTACATCTCTTAAAAGTGAGCAAATATATAACTGCCTTTAAATTAAAAAAAAAAGATTAATTAAGGTGATGCTCGGCCAAGAACAAAATGCCCCAAATAGTTTCTGTAGGGTATTATATTGTCTATGACTTAGGCCCGGTAGGGCGGAAACATGCCAGATCAGTAGGAGGAACAACTCACTATGGTCTTGCACTATATTTGCTGAACCTCACTTTGATTTTGTATCATGATTTTATAAGAAGATGGAATAAAAGGTGATTTTTTTTTAATTTTAATTTTTAATTTTTTAAACTGCCAGTGTTGTGATTTTCCCTTTCTGCTTTTGGACTAAAGGTATTATATTACACATACCGGGAAGATGATTATTAATTTAAAAAATAAAAAATAAAAAAAAATAAAAGATTTTGCTGGAAAAACCTTACCACTCAATACATAAACAGAAGGAGGAAGAGCTACAACAAAGAAAACTCCCAGCATGCCCCAACATAGCCCAATGTCTACTCATTTTGGCTCAGTTGCAGAGCATTGGGCTCTGTCAGGGCATGCTGGGATTTACATGCCATAACACAGCCTATGGCTCTGCAGCTGATCCAAACCAAGACAACAACTTTCAGAATGTTGCACTATAACTTATACTTAACTACTAAATAGTGCAATATGTTGTGAGTTGTAGTTTTTTTGTAGTATATTGGAGGGGCTGTGATGCACGGTAATATCTATACTGGGTTGTTTGATAGAGGTGTTGCACTGGTGTCTTCCTTTTCCCTTTAGGCACAGTTCTAGCTCTGAGTGTGCTCGATTTGGCAGCCTAAGGGTGCGTTCACATGACGTAATTCAAGAGGAATTTACTTGAATAATTCCTCTTTAATTCTCCACTACAAATTAATGCACATCCCCTCTTCCCATTGACTTTAATGTTATTTCTGCTGGCCTGTTCACACTGCGGAAATTCTGCTAGCAGAATTCTGTCACTGAATTCCGTTCTGCTTGAAGAAAGAACATGCTCATTCTTCAAGCAGAATCCGCTAGCAGAAATCAATTGAAGTCAATGGTACAAAAAAAATCCGCCCAACATCGTTTTTGCACGGAATTCACATGCAATTCGCGGGCAATTTGCGCGGAAATGGCTGAAAAACCCTTCACTTCTTACTCCCCCATGTCCCCGCACAATTCCGTGAAAAAAAATTATTTTTTTCCGCCCGTAAATTTTTCAGCGTGAATTACTCTTCATTTACTCCGTGTGAACGCACCCTGAGGGTGATTTGTTGGTTAAGAAGCAGATGTGCAATATGGCGCACAAGAATGTCCAAAAGCAGTGCTGCTTCCTCATGAATGTCTTCTCGAATGTGGTGGACCTAAGTTATCAGTCGTATTCCCACCCCTCCACCCACCAAAGGTATCCCTAATGCAGCTGCCTTATGGTAATGACAGAGCTGTACCTGCGGGAATTCATTGAAAGTCGTCCCCCTTCTCCCCCCCCCATTAGTTTCTTCACACACTTTGCTTACAGCAAAATGCTGATAGCACAATTTTTTTCTAATAATTTTCACTTGCCAAAATTTCGGTGCATCCCTAATCAGGGCACTTACAATGTATAAAATAAATTCAAGCAGACTGTATATCAGCCCACAAAGTTGCTAAGAGTATGTATTAAGTAAGTGCTATATAAAATGGCTACATAAATTAAAATTTTTTGCTGATAAATTCTCGTACAGTAATCTAAAAGTCTCGTACAGTAATCTAAAGATTTTACTGAAGACCAGGTGTGTGAAAAGTTTAAAGCGTACCTATCAGATCACAGAAAAAAAATAAAAATTAAATTATATTTTTAAACAGTACACCTCATCCTGAGCATGTACATATAAGGGTGCATGCACACCACGTTTTCACTGTACACGTGCCGGATCAGGCTTGGGGAGGGGAAAACCGTGCTCTCCCGTACCCCAGCCGGCCCTGCGCTGAAATCCATTGACTTTAATGAGCCGACCGGAGTCACCATTTTACGCCGGTCAGCTCATTTTTGACCTGTATCCGGTTTTCTGACCGAACCAAAAAACTTCGTATACGTCGACCAAGGTTTTAGGTCCGGTGAAAAACCGCATACGGGGCAAAAATGAGCCGACCGGAGTCAGCGTTTCACTCCGGTCGGCTCAGTGAAATGAATTGGATACAGGCGGCATACGGCAGGGATACGGGAGCGCCCGGTTTTTGCTCCCCCCAGCAGTATACGGTCCCGTATGACTGATAAAGTGATGTGAACCCAGCCTAATACAAGCTTTCCATTTCTTCCAATACAAGCCTTAAATCAATACAACATCTACTTCTTCACTCTATCTGGATACAGGGAAAAAGCATCAAAGCAAAGCACTGCATTATCACACTGAACAACTCCCATGGTCATGATTGATTGCATTTGTATTTTATTTGTACACAGATGCAAACAACAAACTTGTTACCTGGAAAAGCCAAATAATATGACATAATAAATAAACACTGAAATTTTAATTAAGCCACACACATTGCAGTGGATATTTTTTACTGTCAAAAAATAAAACTAGAAGCTGTTTCCAATTATTTCACATGCACAATATATTTGCATGTGTTCATTCTTAAAAGGAAATCTGTCATCCGTTTCACCTGCAGGTTAGTTCAGGTAAAACAGATGACCGATTTTCTTTAAATAAAGTGCTCTAATAAAAACAAATACTAAACTCTATAAACGGATCAGGTAAGTATCGTTGTCATCAGTGTCACCTGTATCGACAGGTTAGTGCAAGTGAAACTGATAACCGATTTCTTTAGTCCGAAGTCCTCCAATAAAAACAAAAACTATACAGTATTTATTAACATCTTAAGGACGAAGCGATTAAACATTTTTGCACTTTCGTTATTAACTCCTCGCCTTCTAATGGTTATTCTTTCTATTTTCTGCGTACAGCCCCAATTTTCTGCCTACATCCATTAATTGTACTTTGTAATGACATTCATTTTACCACAAACTCTACAGTGAAACAAAGTCATTTGAGTGGTGAAATAAAAAAAATAAAATAAAAAAAATAAAAAACACACAACATTTTGCAACAAACCTTTGGGGCTTCTCATTTTCACGCAGTGCACTTTTCAGATTTTTTTTTTATTATTCTTCAGGTCAATAAAACAACAATACCAAAAATATGTTTTGTTTTAGTTTACTATTTATTAAAAGAAAAAAAAAAAAAAAAGAGAAAAAAAACTTTATAGCAAATAAGTATGCTTAAAATACTTCTCTTTTGACCCATATAATTGTTTATTTTTCCGAACATAAAACATACAGTACTAACGCCAAAGTAAGGTAAATCTAAAACATTAATTTTAACCACAAATCCAAGTAAAGTGCAATGTTTCAATCCTACAATGTAGCGAGAGAGCGAGAGGGACAGAGACACAGACCGACAGACAGAGACACACAAAGACAAAACAGCACAAAGGTACTGTTAGGCACTGCCACAGCTGGACTTCTGTTGCTGAAAATGTGCTATATAGTTGCTAGATGTATAGAAGTGGGGTGTTGCTCAGTCTATATAGTACATAATGTACAAATCCAAAAGCACAAAGGAATAAAGAGACGGCAACTCACCCAATCTTTGTGACTTCTTCTTTATTGATCAACGATATTCACATCAAGCAGGGGGGCGACATGCAGGGGGTAAAGAACTGAAGCTACAGCAGCCATTTTGCACTAGTTGTGCTTCATTGGGCCTTTCATTCGCTACTAGTCATAGGTAAGATTAAATAGGGGCGTGCTTCACCATCAACAATCACTATTAATTACACCTATTCACATGACTAAAAACAGACAGACAATCTTGAAGGCAAGTACGTCAGTCAAATGAATTCATGTCACATCTATCGTTAAATCCTAACTGACCTAATGCTTTAGTTCTTCCATTTGGATTCTTGTTGTAGGAGTTTTACACTTCTCAAAATTCCCAGTACTGTGTTCACCCCTTCTAATCCAACAAATCTTAAAACTTCTGTCTTTCCGTTGTGGACTACCACTACGTGCTTGATAAGACAGGGAGTACCTAATTCCTTGCAGATGGAATAGGAGTGCTCCCTAATACTGATAAAGACGGTCTGTCAATTGTTTATCAGGATTAGGGAGCACTTCTATTCTGTGCACAGGGGAAGAGGTGCTCCCTGTCTAATCAAGCACTTAGTGGAAGTCGACGGTGATTGGTGATGATGAAGCACGCCCATATTTCATCTTACCTATGACTAGTAGGGAATGAGAGGCCCAACTAGTGCAAAACGGCTGCTGTAGCCTCAGTTCTTTTGTACCCCCTGCATGTCCCCCCCCCCCCCCTGCTATGATGCGAATATCACTAATCAATAAAGAAGAAGTCACAAAGATTGGGTGAGTCGCCGTCTCTTTATTCCTTTGTGCTTTTAGACACAGAGAGACACACAGACAAAGAGACAGCCAAATAGTGTATGCAATCTTGCATACAATGAACAATGCTGTGCCACAGCACAGCACCGATTAGTGTTGTCAGTGCTCCATTATTCGAGGCTGCTTGCAATGTTGAAGCACCAAGCAGATGGGAAGGAAGCCATGGTGATTTCCGATCAGCTTGTGCCCCTTTCAGAGAGCCAGGTCCTGTTCAGGAGATCGCTGGGATCAGACAATTATCCCCTACCATGCTTTTAATAGATCTTGCTGTGCGCACTGGGCCACAGTGTTGCTGGAATAGAAAAAGAGCTGGACCCAAGAAGTGTCCCCAAAAATCAGGAAGCATAAAATTATCTTAAATGCTTTGGTATGCTAAAGCATAAAGACTTTCCTTTACAGGAACTAAAGGGTCTAGACCAACCCCGTAAAAACAACCCCATAGCGTTACACCTTCTTTACCAAACATGTGAGTTGGTACAGTGTTGTCAGACAGGTAAAGTCCCTCTGGACATCCGCCAAACCCGGACTCATCCATCAGACTCCCAAATAGAAAAGAAAGATTCCTCACTACACATAACAGGTTTTCACTGCTCCACAGTCCACAAAAAATGGGGGAGTGGCACCCTCTGTAGCCGTGCCACTCAAGTAGCATCATGCATTACATCATGAAGCAGTTTGGTTATAGAAAATCCTGGTGCAGCTTGTGTCGGTTTTAATGCCAGATTAAGGTTTGAAACCCTCCAGAGAAGTGCCACTGTAATGCACCATGTGCCTCAGCAGTCAGCAATCCAGCTCTGAAACTTTATTAGGCCTTAATAGGGACTTCTTGTTCTTGGGTACGTTTCCAAAGCATCAAAACCAGAGTGGCAAATCATAAAAAAAATTGGTAGGAATTTTGATGTGGAAATGCTGATGCAGAAAATCCTCAGTATATTTCCACTATGCAAGCATTCCCTTCCAGAATTTTTCATATTTAAAATACCATTTAGTCCGCCAAACCCGGACTCATCCATCAGACTCCCAAATAGAGAAGAAAGATTCCTCACTACATGGAACAGGCTTTCACTGCTCCACAGTCCACAAAAGAATTCACAGGAGTTTTTTTTTAAATGGATAGTGGATCCAGCATTTAACCCAGTCAGATGCTATATGCCCAGCAGAGGTGAGTGAAATAAGTGTTAGGGTCCCATTAAATATGAGGTCACCTCCGCGTGGTGGATGGGGGACACATTTTGATCAAAAAGTGCGCCAAGAGCCTCAATTTTTTTGACTACGAGTGCTGCTGCAATTAAATGAACTAGAGGAGGTTTGCAGCCCCAAACAACAAAGCTCCAGGGGTCGATGGACTCCCAGGAGAAGTATATAAAAAATATTCTAGAACTTCTAGAAGTATTCAATTTTTCATTGGAACAGGGACAATCGCCCCCCTCTATGAGGGAGGCTATTATAGTGGTCATCCCAAAAAAGGGAAAGGATCCTCAACTTCTTGAATCATACAGGCCTATATCATTGTTATGTAACGATGTAAAAATCTTAGCAAAAGTGCTGGCCAATAGATTGAATAAAATAATTTCTAAAATTATTCATCATGACCAAACAGGTTTTATTCCATCAAGATCTACCTCTAGTAATATCCGCCGTTTATTCTTGAGTTTACAGATTCCCTCGGACTCTCCCGGAGATAGGGCAATTTTTACCCTGGACGTCCAAAAGGCGTTTGATTCGGTGGAGTGGCCCCATCTCTGGGCGACTCTGAGGGGGTTTGGTTTTGGACCAAGATTTATCTCATGGGTACAATTATTGTACAATAAGCCAAGGGCATGCATAAAGGCTAACGGGGGCTTATCTCGGAATTTTTCTCTTGCCCGTGGTACAAGGCAAGGATGCCCCCTGTCACCTCTGCTTTTTGCCCTGGCAGTCGAACCCTTAGCGGAACATGTTAGGGTGGCGGAGGAGATAAGGGGATTCCAATATGGAACCTATGTTAATAAAATCTCATTATACGCAGACGATACCCTGCTATTTTTAAATGATACAGGACCATCCCTAAAGGCGGCTGTGAACTTGTTCGATAGGTTTGGGAAAACCTCGGGAGTATGTATTAATTGGGAGAAGTCCTTCTTGTTACTACTGGACCGCCCATATAAATAAAAATCTAAATATTAACAGTGTCAAACAGTTCAAGTACTTAGGGGTAGAAGTAACCAATAATATTCTAGAGTATGAATCTTTAAATTTGAACCCAATAGTAAAACCAATTTAAGAAAAAATGTAAGGCATGGACAAAACTGCTATTATCAGTAGTTGGGAGGGTAAACCTCATTAAATGATATATATGCCTCAACTTCTTTATCTGTTGTATAATTCTCCCAGATGGATCCCATTTAGTTTTTTTTAACAAAATAAATATCCAATTTAGAGAACTAATATGGCACGGTAGAAAGCCAAAAATAAAATTAGTTAATTTACAAAGACCTAAAATATTAGGAGGCCTAGCGTTACCAAACCCTTAGGTTTATTATCTCGCAGCTCAATCTCAACATGTTAGAGGGTGGACTGAATCTCAAAATAGATATGACATAAATACAGTTATATGTTCTCATTTACATGGCCCCCCTTTAATTGGCCTCTTAGAAAATCACAACTTTTTGGAGGAAGAAAAAAACCTGCCCAACTATGTACTTGATGTATAAGATTTGGGAAAAGGTCAAACAGATTCGTAAAGTCGACAATCCCCATAAGTATACGCTGATTTGGGATAACCAAGTATTCTCGGAATTTTAGAAATTACAGGGATTTCAAAATTGGAGAAAAGCAGGTGTAATGTGGATAAAGGATTTATATAGAGGTAGTACTTTTAAATCTTTTATGGAGATTAAAGATGAATTTCAATTACAAGAGTGCTACTTCTTTCAATATTTACAGCTGAGACATGTTGAGGCATCACAAAAAAAAAAAGATTATGATGTTAGAGATAAATACTGATCCTATATTAGATATAGTTTTTAAGCCTTCGAAACAGGCTGGGAATATTTCAAAGGTCTATCAATTATTGATGGAAACATTTCTCGAGAAATTCCAGGTACCGGCCTTTGAGAAATGGAGGTTAGAGATAGATGCAGATGAAGTACAATGGAAATTGATTTTGCGCGCAGTTTCGGAACAATCTTTGGGAGAGGGGGCTAGACTATCTCAGATTTATATATTGTATAGAACATATCAGACGCCTAGCTTCCTCTACAGGATTGGCTATAGAAATGACTCTAAATGTCCAAAATGTAGAATTGAGGAGGCGGATCTACACCATATGCTATGGCAATGTGAATATATTAAGAAATTTTGGGAGAATGTCGTGAAGTATATTGGGGAAATATTTAATATCAATATCCCCTGGGAACAAAGAATTTGTATATTAAGGCTTGTTGAAATACTAGATGTAGACAAAAATTTAAAAATTACGGTGGGGAGGTTGTTGTATATAGCTAGGAAACGAATAGCCCAGCAATGGAAAGATCCTAATCCTCTGACGCTAAATCAGTTTACAAAGAAGGCAGATTGTATAGCCCTAAGGGAAAAAGCAATTTATATAAAAAGGAACTGTGTCCAAAAATATGAAATATTATGGCAAAAATGGATTGATAGATAGTAATAAATTATTTTTTATTTAATCCTTTTTTTTTTTTTCTATCTGAGGTGCTACCAAAAGAGGGGGGGGGGGAGGGAGAAATGAGGTAGAGGGTATGAGCAGTTCAAAATAAAGAAATATATGTTATGTGTTAGGAATAAGTAGAGTAGCTGGGAAGGGGGGAAAATTTTCAAAATCTGTATTGGAATACTGTTTAATGTATATGAATTTGCTTAATAAAGAAAAAAATTGGAAAAAAAAGAGTGCTGCTGCAACCTTCGTTTTTTTGTTTACTTAGTATTTGCCTCAGCAGCGTGCACCCATGTATTAGGTAGTTGTGCTGGCTATGTTTCTTTTTGTTTTTGCACCACAGTCCAGTAGCATCATGCATTATTACATCATGAAGCAATTTGGTTATAGAAAATCCTGGTGCAGCTTTGGTGTGGGTTTTAATGCCAGATTAAGGTTTGAAACACTGGGCAGCCATCACATGGTAGTGTTAGATGCAATATTTGGACAGGACCTGGCTGACCACCGCCTTTGGTGTAGTTTCCATGGGGTCACATTCAATGGGGTCACATGTGGGGGGGGTCCACTGTTCTGGCACTTTGGGGGCTTTGTAAACACACATGGCCTTCAATTTTGGACACATTCTCTTGGCAAAAGCCCAATGGCGCTCCTTCTCTTCTGAGCATGGTAGTTCGCCCGTAGAGCACTTTACATCCACATATGGGGTATGTTCTTACTCAGAAGAAAAAATTCTCTTTTTCATTTTTACATCCAACTTTAATGAAAATTCGTCAAACACCTGTGGGGTGTTAAGGCTCACTATACGACTTGTTACATTCCGTCACATCTGTGTATTTATTGTTTTGCGTTTATGTCAGAACCGCTGTAAAATCAGCCACCCCTGTGCAAATCACCGATTTAGACCTCAAATGTACATGGCATGCTCTCACTCCTGAGCCATGTTGTGCACCCGCAGAGCACTTTACGGCCACACATGGGGTAGTTCTGTACTCAGGAGAAATTGCATTACAAATTTTGGGGGTCTTTTTTCCTTTCAACGCTTGTGAAAATAAAAAGTATGGGACAACACCAGCATGTTAGTGTAAATTTTTTTTTTTTACACTAACATGCTGGTGTAGACCCCAACTTTACCTTTTCATAAGGGGTAAAAGGAGAAAAAGCCCCCCAAAATTTGTAACAATTTCTCCCGAGTACGGAGATTCCCCATATTTGGCCCTAAACTGTTTCCTTGAAATACGACAGGGCTCTGAAGTGAGAAAGCACCATGCACATTTGAGGCCTAAATTGGGGATTTGAATCCACTACAAAAATACCCAACGGCAGTGTTTCCCAAACAAGGTGTCTCCAGCTGTTGCAAAACTCCCAGCATGCCTGGACAGTCAGTGGCTGTCCGGCAATACTGGGAGTTGTTGTCTTTCAACAGCTGGAGGCTCAGTTTTGGAAACAGTGCCATACAAGACTTTTTTTTTTTTCATTGGGGGGGTGGGGGGGGGGGGCTGTGTAGGGGGTATATGTATATGTAGTGTTTTACTTTTTATTTGGTGTAGGTCTAGTGTAGTGTTTTATGGGTACATTCACACGGGTGGGTTTACAATGAGTTTCTCCCTGGGAGTTTGAGCTGCGGCGGAAAATTAGGGAGTTTGAGCTGCGGCGGAAAATCTCAACCTTGCAGCAGAAAACTTGCTTTAAACCTGCCCGTGTGAATGTACCCTGTGCATTCACATGGGAGGGGCAAACCTCCAGCTATTGCAAAATTGCAACTACCAGCATGTACTGACAGACCGTGCATGCTTGGAGTTGTAGTCATGCAACAGCTTGAGGCACATTGGTTGCGAAACACAGAGTTTGTTACTTAACTCAGTGTTTCGCAACCAGTGTGCCTCCAGCTGTTGCAAAACTAGAACTCCCAGCATGTAATCTTTCAGTGCATGCTGGGAGTTGTATTTTTGCAACAGCTGGAGGCACACTGGTTGCAAAATACTGAGTTAGGTAACAAACACTGTTTCTCAACCAATGCGACTCCAGCTGTTGAAAAACTAAAACGCTTTGCATGCTGCGAGTTGTTGCTAAGCAACAGCAGGAGGTGAACAGGCCTCACCTTCTGCTGTATCCTGCCGCCGGGACCACCACCGCTGTATCCTGCTGCCGGGACCGATCCTGCTGCTCCTGTCGCTGCCACCGATCCTGAGGGGACCCCATGCCAGGCCCGATCGCCTCCATCTTCCCCATCCCGATCGCTGCCCAGCAGGGTCGTGATTGGTCGGTCGTGCCACCTCACTCCTGCTGGGTAAGGGTGAATGGGGCTGTCTCGGACAGCCCCATTCACCCTTTTTTTTTTCCGGGTCACCAGAGACCTGATTGACCCGGAATAGCCGCAAATCGCCAGTCTGAATTGACCGGCAATTTGTGGCTATCGCCGACCAGGGGTTTGCACGGGGTGCCTGCTGATAGATATCAGCAGGAATCCTGGTCCGGTCCCCACCCGGTGAGCGGCGGGCACCAGAAATGCTCATGGCGTACAGGTACGCCCTGCGTCCCCAAGAGGTAAAAAAATAAATAAAATAATAATGCAACCGGACAGTTTTTTTCAAACCATATACGGGTTGAAATTTGTACACACCTTTTGTCAGGTTTTGAGGAATCCGTTTTTCATCAACAACCTGATACGGGAACTGTATTGCAAAAACGTGGTGTGCATGCAGCCTTAGGCCACATTCACATCTGCATCAGCATTGGTTCGGTGCAGAATTCTGCAGTTTTTAAACACACTAAGCATGCTGGAACTTGTAGTTATGCAACTGCTGGAGGCACATTTAGTACATTTTTCTTTTTAACTGTCATTTTTATTAAGGAATTTTTCACGGATACAAATCCAAATAAAGGAGGAAAAAAAAAAACATACAAATGACAACACAGAGGGCCAAAACCCAATAACAGTGGGTATGGTATAAGTAAAATAACAGGCAAATGGGAGGGTCAAGGTAGGCCAATAAAACCATGTAAATCCCAGCAAAGGCCCCCGTTACGCATATTTAAGCCTTTAAATGGTTAGTATTTTGGTAAGTCTACGCACCAACCTATGTAGGAGGCACATTTTTGAAAAAGTGTGCCTCCAGCTGTTGCATAACTGCAACTCCCAGCATGCACGGAGAGCCAAAGGGCATGCTGGGAGTTGTAGTAGTGTGCCTCTAGCTGTTGCATAATTACAGCTCCCAGCATGCCCTTCGGCTGTCAATGCATGCTGAAAGTTGTAGTTTTGCAACAGCTGAAGGCACACTGGATGCGAAAAACAGAGTTTGTTACCTCAGTGTTTCGCATACTGGTTGCAGAACACAGTGTTGTTTGTTACATAACTCTTTCGCAACCAGTGTGCCTCCAGTTGTTGCATTCTACAACTCCCAGCATGCACTGACAGACCATACATGCTGGGAGCTGTAGTTTTGCAACAGCTGGAGGCACACTGGCTGCGAAAGAGTTAACAAACACTGTGTTCTGCAACCAGTATGCCTCCAGCTGTTGCAAAACTACAATTCTCAGCATGCACAGACAGCCAAAGGGCATGCTGGGAGTCGCAGTAGTGTGCCTCCATCTGTTGCATAACTACAACTCTCAGCATGCTTTTTGGCTATCAGTGCATGCTGAAAGTTGTAGTTTTGCAACAGCACACTGATTGGGAAACAGAGTTTACGAAACACAACAAGGCTCAGGAGAGAGAGCGCACCATGTACATTTGAGTTGATTTGCACGCAAAAAAAAAAAAAACACATGTGACCCCATTTTGGAAACTACATCCCTCACGGAATGTAACAAGGGGTATAGTGAGCCTCAACACCCCACAGATATTTGACGAATTTTTGTTAAAGTTGGACGTAAAAAAAATTTTTTTTACCTCAAATTTTTTATTTTCACAAGGGTTAATAGGAAAAAAGCCCCCAATAAATTGTAACACCATTTCTTCTGAGTAAGGGAATACCCCATATGTGAATGTAAAGTGCTCTGTGGGCAAACTACAGGGCTCAGAAGAGAAGGCATGCCATTGGGCTTTTGGAGAAAGAATTTGGATGGAATTGAAGGCCATGTGCGTTTACAAAGCCCCCGCGGTGCCAGAACAGTGGACCCCCCCGACATGTGACCCCATTTTGGAAACTACAACCCTCACGAAATGGGGTGTAGTGACCATTTACGCCCCACAGGTGTCTGACAGATTTTTGGAACAGTGATCAATGAAAATGAAAAATACAATTTTTCATTTGAACAGCCCAAAGTTCCACAGTTTCAAAGGCCTGTCAAAACGCCAGTGGGGTGTAACATGCTCACTGCACCCCTTATTACACTCCGCGAGGAGTGTAGTTTACATGTGGTGGGGGGTCCACTGTTCAGACACCACGGGGGCTTTGTAAAACGCACATGGCACCCGACTTCCATTTTAATCAAATTCTCTCCAAAAGCCCAATGGCACTCCTCTTCTGAGCCCTGTAGTGCGCCTGCAGAGCTTTGTACATCCACATATGGGGTATCTCTTTACTCAGAAGAAATAGTGTTACACATTTTGAGGGGCTTTTTTTCCTATTACTCCTTGTGAAAATAAAAAATAACAAATTGGGCTAACACCAGCATTTTAGTGAAAAACTAATTTTTCATTTTCACATTCAACCTTAGCAAAAAATTTGTCAAACACACATGAGGTGTTTAGGGTCAATGTACCCCTTGTTAAGTTCATTGAGGGGTGTAGTTTCCAAAATAGTATGCCATGTAGTTTTTTTGCTGTTCTGGCAACATAGGAGCTTCCTTAATGAGACTTGCATTAAGCCACCTAGCAATCAAGCTCTTCTAAGGTTTTCAGCCCTTATTGGGCCCTTGAAATGTAAATAGTAAATTATTGTGCTTTCTTCCAACGATTAGTTATTTACAGGTATCTAAGAAGACAACTAACATACAAAGTGTGAAACAAGTTTTCCAAGGAGAGACCCAGGCAACAAAACTTTTTCCAAATTTTCATGTAAATATTAGATGTAGTTTTCTTCCTACTCTTCATGAGGAGAGTATAAACAACCTTCTCAGAAAGATCTCTTTGTTCTAGGAGAAAATCAGAATCTAGGCTGTAAGCCACAGGTTGTGAAGGCCCAGGAAAAATATCGAACCCTGGGAGAAAAAGATCGTCCATTGTTGGCAGAGGGAGACTATCCGTCTATCGCTAGACTTTTTGAAAGAAAAAACCGACCCCATTTAGGCCAATAGATTACAGTCAGATTGCTTTCTTGAATCTTTGCAAGAGATCTTTCAATGAGAGGGATTGGAGAAAAAGCATAAGCTAGAGGAAATATCCATGGTTGAGCTAGCGCATCCACTGCCTCCGGATTGTCTCGAGTCCAGGGTGAAGATCGCTCTGTTTTTGCATTCTTCTGGGACGCAAACAGGTGTATACAAGACTCATATTTTTCCAGTAGAGACTGAAAAAAAGAGGGGATTGAGGGCTCCCATGGAAATAGCTCTGCTGTACATGAGCTCCCCAACCCCATGCACTTGCATTCGTGGTTATTATTCCCAAATCTGGGTACCATAAGAGCCCTTTCTTTATATTTTTCTCCCTCAACCACCTATTCAGAGACTTCAACACCCTGGGGGACAAACTGAATTGCTTTTCATGAGAAAACAGAGTCCTGTCCCAGACCAATAAAGTCTGAGCTTGCAAAGGTCTTGAATGGAATTGTGCCCACGGAACTGCTGTAATTGTTGAAGAGATTGTCCCCAAAACAGACATTGCTTCTCAGAGAGACTGACATCTTCTGAAAATTTTGATATTTGGGTCAGAATGGCTCTTGTCTTGTCTTTGGGTAGAAAGGTTGTTTTTTTTTTATTTTTTTTTTACGAATTCAGAACCATTCCAAGAAATACTTTCCTGTGGCTGGGAATCAGATCTGATTTCGCAAGGTTGATAATCCAACCCAGGTTTTCGTGACAAGCAATCACATGTTGCTGATGAAGATGAAGAAGATCTTGAGAGGTCGCTGCAATTAAAAGATTGACTAGATATGGAATTATTGAAATATTTCTTAACCTCAGGAAGGCAATCACCTCTACCATCAATTTTGTGAAAATCCTGGAGACAGACGATATCTCAAAGGGCAGAGCTACAAACTGGAAATGAAGAGTCTCCCCCACTGAATAAGTCCAATGTCCAATCAGCACATCTGTTGAAATCATCGGAATCGTTGTCTTGATCAATTCAGTCTTGCATTTTTTGCATATAATGAAATTGTTCAGGTATTTCAGGTTTATAATTGTACAAAACGAGCCATTTGGTTTCAGAACAAAAAACAGTGAAGAACAGTGACCCCGATTCCTTTCCGAGGCAGGTACTAGAGTAATGGCTCAAAGTTGAATAAAGTTCTGTACTCCCTCTCTCATTCTGTTGTGAAGAAGAAGGGAGGATTGTTTTGACATAAAATTTGAGGAGGGAGAGAGGAGAATTATATCTTGTATCCTGACTATCATGTTTAGGATCCAAGGGTTTTATGTAATCTCTTCACATTGTGGCAGAAAATGGGCCTCACGTCATTGTTTTTTGGGGGGGTTGGTTGGGATTAAAGGGTAACTCCGGTGGTTAAGATTTTGGCTATATTGCATCTTTTAATGTTCATGTTTTTTGCAACTGACATGTATCATATGTTTGTTGTAGCATGTGTCTTTTTTTCTTACGTGTTTGTGGGCCAGGAAGTTCTGTAGTTCTGTGTTGGATCTCTTGCTGTTGTCCACAGGTTAGGATTAGGCTGTGGACAAGATGTCATAGCTTTTTTTTTCCCTCTGTTCTTTCAGAAGTGCATAACAGAGATAAGCTACGCCCCTCATCTCCCCCTCCTGTAGGACGCAGGTGTGCATGAGAGCAAGAAGCTCCTACACAGCTCCTCATCTCCCCTCCCCCTGCTTTGTCTTCTGAGGATGATGAAAGAAGACAGAGAAGATAAGAATGTTATCTGAAGTGGAGGATAACAAGATGCACGGGCTGGGGATGTATAGACTGCAGGGGAATAAATCTCGGACTGGGGATGATTTCTGTGTGTGATGGGGGGGGGGGGCCGACTCCTGAATGACACATGCTGGGAGTTGTAGTCCCTGTTATGTGTGTGCATGCTAGTGTTTACAAACCAGTGTGCCTCCAGCTGTTGCTAAACTACAACTCCCAGCATGCCTGGAAAGACTTTGGGCATGCTGGGAGTTGTAGTTTTGCAACAGCTGGAGGCACACTGGTTGGGAAACACTAACCTAGCCTATTCAGCATACACATCATGTTACACCAGTGTTTCCAAACCAGTGTGCCTCCAGCTGTTGTAAAAACTACAACTCCCAGCATTCCCTGACAATCTTTGGGCATGCTGGGAGTTGTAGTCTTGCAACAGCTGGAGGCACACTGATTGGAAAACACTGGCCTAGCCTATTCAGTATATAACAAAGTGCATTGTTACCCAACCAGGGTGTCTTCAGCTGTATCAAAACTACAACTCCCAGCATGCCTGGACAGCTTTTGGCACCCTGGTTGGGAAACACTGGTGTATGCCCTGTAGAGGTGTGGTGAACTACAACCCCCAGGAGACTACAGAGGCAGCATGCTGGCGTTAAACCACAGACTGAAGACTCCTGAATGACACATGCTGGGAGTTGTAGCCCCTTTTGTGTGTGTATGCCAGTGTATCCCAACCAGGGCTGATTATATTAGTGTGCTGTGTATAAGGGGGCCGACCCGGGAAAATAGTAGGGTGGGTAAAGGGCGGAACAAACAAACAAAAAAAGGAGCCGCCCCAAACCAGCAAGGCATGTGACATACTGGGATTTTTAGTTTTCAGCACAACAAGAAACAGGAAATAGAAGCAAAGACAGGAAAACAAAGTGGGGGATAAAAAACAACAAAGAACGGAAATAGAGTTGCCTAAACAACAAGAATAGAAATGAAACAAAACAAATAGGGCAAGTCAAAAATGGAAAAACACGTTGACCACCGGAGTACCCCTTTAATCTTTAACTTTCCCCCTTTAGGATAGCTCCATCTGCTGGTTTTCCCTTTACCTCTGTAACTTGTCTCTTTATTCCCCTGGGAACGACTCTAGCAACACTTGTGGCAACAATGTTGGGACTTCTTTTTCTATTCTCAACCCCAAGTCTTCCCAAGAAGACAGTCCATTTACAGTCCATGGGTTTACGCAGTTGTGAAGAGTCTTCAAAAGGGAAGTGATGACACCCCCTTTGATGACAAGGGCATCAACCATTTGTGTGAGATTCCAAAAATTATGTGCAGGCAGTAAGGGGTAAACAGTTTTTAAAATCCTTAGAGATAAAAAAAAAAAAAAAAAAGAAAAGGGCCTTTAATAATGCATGAATGGAAACATCCTGAGAATGTTTTTTTTTTAAGTCTCAACCCCCCTCCAAACATCTTGTCTTTGATAGATTTAGGGAGATCATCTTTGATAGATTTAAGAGTTTCAGTATCAAACAGATGAGAAAAAATGTATTTTCGATTTTCTACTTTAGAGGGACCTGGAGAGACTTCACCTTCTTCAGTACCCTCCAAATCAGATCAGGATATCAAATCTTCCTCAATCAGAATCCAAAACAATTTTAGACCTCCTCGATGGTGGTTGATTAACAGAATAACTAGAGAGTGCCTATATAACGAACTAAACATAACATTTAAAGGGGTTATCCACCATAAGGTGATTTTAGTACATACCTGGAATACGGTATTGGACATGCTTAGGAAGGATCTGCGCTTGTCTTGGGGCAAAATGGCTATGTTGTGAGATTACCATAATACTGTGGCTAGCTTTTTGTGAATTGGTATTTCCTCCCTCCCACACATCAGCCACCCCAACCATTGAAACATAAATGAGCCGCAACCATTCAAAAGACCTGCGGTTTTTAATCAGGGTGCCTACAGCTGTTGCATTAGTTGCAGATTGATCTCTCTTCCACCAAGCGATCGCTCCACCCATTGACAGGCTCCCTGTCATCAGCTGAGTTGTGAGGTCAGGTCTCGGACACATTGCAACCTGGGAAAAATCTGAGACAACAGTCATTTTGTATGCTGTTAAAGGGGTACTCCCGTGGAAAACTTATTTATTTATTTATTTTTTAATCAACTGGTGCCAGAAAGTTAAACAGATTTGTAAATCCCTTCTATTAAAAAACCTTAATCCTTCCAGTACTTTTTAGGGGCTGTATACTAAAAGAGAAATCCAAAAAAGAAATGCATTTCCTCTGATGTCATGAACACAGTGCTCTCTGCTGACCTCTGCTGTCCATTTTAGGAACTGTCAAGAGCAGCATATGTTTGCTTTGCAGATTTTCTCCTGCTCTGGCCAGTTCCTAAAATGGACAGCAGAGGTCAGCAGAGAGCACTGTGGTCATGACATCAGAGAAATCCAAAAAAGAAATGCATTTCCTCTGTAGTATACAGCCCCTAAAAAGTACTGGAAGGATTAAGATTTTTTTTAATAGAAGTGATTTACAAATCTGTTTAACTTTCTGGCATCAGTTGATTTAAAAAATAAAAAATAAAAAAAAGTTTTCCACGGGAGTACCCCTTTAAAAATAAATATTTGAGGTGAAAATTTACATTAGATTTGTGAGAAAACAGTCACACACTGGTACAGACACTATATTATGAATTACACTAACTATACAGCCCCTGTAGCATAGTCAAATAAATAAAAAAAATCCTGGAATATCCCATTAAGCTAGTCGCCAGATGGGATATTGCTAAAGAGTCCTGGTCAGAAACCGGAGCATAGCAAGAGGCTTATAGTATGGGGCCTAAAACCCATAGAGTGATCATGATTCAAGAAGGCATGACCGGGACCCATATTAGAAACAGCTGGCAACATGGTATTTGTAGAAGGTACATTAACTGACAACTGGCTACTTGAAGCAGGATTTAAATTGAAAGCCGCCAAAGAGGTTTTAATTTCCTGATGTATGAGAATCATCAGGAATAGTGGGTTTTCCCTCTTGTACAACTTTATGCAGAGGTTGCAAAGTTGTTTCTTATAAGCCTCCGACAATTTAGGAAAGCACTTTACGCATTTTTTGACTTTTGGTTTAGACTACTGTGCCGGTTCCTTGTCTGCCTATAGGAAAAAAAAACTAAGAGGCCATTCAAGAGGAACTTCCGTACAGGATAGAACTCCAGAAGTTAGCACATTCTGCCGACATCCTCTGGACCAATTTTACTGACGCACACTGGCTCCCAGATCTAGGCTGAAGACAGCGGGAGCACACACAGCCACACAGAACCCAGCAACAGAAGAAACTACAGAGGTAAGAGAAGCATGCACGAGCAAGGGTACCTCTGCGGGCGGCGGGGACCAGAGAGATAACTTCCTGGTGTGGGGACATATAACCCCCAAGTGGGGCAGTACCCTAACACTACCCAGGGGGAAGAGGGGGAAACCCCCACAACCTAATGGCCAAAGTGGGAAAGGGAATTCCACCAGCACACGGTAAAATAAATAAAAAGTAAAAAATCCAGAGAGTCCAAAAATTTACAGACCCCAGAACTCTGTCCTGGACCTAGTAGGAACAGGAAAACAAACCTCTCTGTTCCTATTAGGTCCAATGGGACCATCTCTCCTGTGGCTGTCATGATGGATGATAAAAAATAGTGCAGCAGCCTCCCATTTCTTTCAATATTATTCTACTGTACCATTCACACTATAATAATATTTCATGGCAGATGTTCCACAACCAAAATTCCATATCCAAGGCTCCACCGAAAAAATGAACATGTTCATTCTTTCATCTGAATTCGCTTAGAAATGCATTACAGTTTATGGAGACGCACAATTTCGGTGCCCACTACAGATTGATTCTCTGCCCAGAAAATTTCTGGGCAGAGATTCTGTAGAGTAAATGAGCCTTTAGTCATGGCACAGAGTAGGATTAGAATCTCAAAATATATATAGCACACACACGTGTCACATGCAAGTAATGTAAAACAGATTCAAGCAGTTCACAAAGCATGGATAGATATTTGCAACATCAAAAACATTAACACGAAATTATAGAATAGCAATATACGAGTGACTATGTTTGATCAATATTTCCTTATAATCACATAAGGCCCAACCTACTCCAAACAAAATGGACACAGTACACATTTAATGGGTTTTTGGACTATATCAACCATAATAACCTTAATCTATTCTTTACTACTACTTTTTCTAAAATTAATATTTAGTTTTTAGATGTGGTTCTGACAGAGAGGAGAGTTCAACTCCAGATACATTATAGCTAATATTCCATAATTGGGGAGCAGTGTAGGCTGAGGTGCAACTGCTCTAACAATGAGACATTTCACAGAAAATCAAATATTTTTAAAGCAAATTTGTCAACAGTTTTGCAGTAGCAAAACAGGTGACAGCGCTAAATAGCCACCAGGAAGGGGAGAACAGCATTTGAATTTACCGGGCGCAACTGCCGATATGTCCTGGAGGTGGGCTCTTCTACCAGGCTCTGCAATGACTCTCACAAATGACTGACAGCTCTAGTGTCCAGTCAGTAAACAACTGTAGGTTGTTATTTTTGTGATTTTTTTTTATTTTTTATAATTCCTTATTTTCTAATTTATACAAAACACAACAATCCCTTAACAGAGGGAAATCAAATAACCTTGTAAAAAAAAAAAAAAAACATTAAAGAAAATCAATAATAATATAAACAGTAATATGAACCAATAGTTAGAATAAAGTAACCACTATCGATTGGTCCACCGGCTGGCAATTTACCAGGATTACCAACAGCAAAGGTTTTAAATAAGTACATAAAAAGGATGTAAAAAGAAAAAGGGGAAACAGAAGGGTTACACCATGTTGCTGTGATGACCCAGATTTGCAAGGTCATCAGCATGGAGAGCAAAATCCTGAAAGACCAGGCTATGTTTGCAGCCCTCGGCTGCCAGGGCATTGTAAGCTTCATCCCGAGTAACATGCTTCTGAGTGGCTTGGGATTAAGTCATCGTGCTGTACATTACCTTTATTTTGTCTCCTTTATACATATACGTTTATATTGAAAACTGTTTTGCTTTGCCAAGTAACCCATCCCTCACCAGGCGATACACACTGCCGTTAACTGTATGGCCCATGGAGGTAAGTGTTGATGCTATGAAACACCACTTAACTCCATACACGACATGGGCCAGGAGCTTTGCACAAGGCCCATGTAGTGAAGACCATGCAAGTTTGATAAGAGTTACAAGCCTATTGCTGTTCACTGGGTAGTAAATGTTCAGCAAATTTCACTTGCTTTGTGTGACCGTACCATTAAGCTTATATTGAAGTAAAGGGAGCTTTAATAAAAGTTGTACTGAAAAAACACAACAAAATCAGCACCAAAATCTATATAGAGAAGTCTGCACTAATTTTGATGTGGAACTTCCAGTGTGGTTTTAGTCTGAAAACATGCCCCTTTGCTTTCCTTTTCAGACACTGTTTTACTGTTGCACAAAAGAGTTTTTGGTGAAATATTTTGTAATGTCTGACACATTGGCTATTTTTATCCTTTCCTCATGATAGGCAGGAGTCTGACACTTTTCAACCCCGACCCCAATTAGGGGTTGTAGCACTCATGCAAGCATTGCAGCCTCTTCATTGTTTACAAGTTAAAAAGGTACAGTTTGCTTTTTAACCTTAACATCATCCAACAAGTTGTCTTCCACTTTTTAATGCCTTAAAGAGAACCTTTCAGCCGTTTGCTGTTACTGTGTTTTGACAGGTTGAACAGAAATGTCAAACCTTGTTAATAGCACCAGGCCTTCCTTCTGAGACTCACTGCAATTGTGAATAATTAGCCAGTGAAAATGGCTGCATTGCACTTCACTCCCCGGCCAGCCAAGAAATTTACATATTTCTCTGCATAGACTTCTATGCAAAGAAATCAATGGATCCCAGGGTGACCGACATGTGACATTTTTTTGTTTAACAACAGTAAAGGTTTGAATGTATCAAAAAAAATAGGTTTGATATGAAGTGTTAAGTAATAAGAAAATTTAAATTTTAGAAAATAGAGTCTGCAGGTCCAATAGTTTATGCCATTGGAAGAGCAGACACTTAAAGGGGTACTCTAGCATTTAGTAACTTCTCTTAACAGATAAGTGTCTGATCGAAGGGGGCGTTCAACCTCTGGGACTTCCCACAATCTTCAGATAGGGCCCCAGATTTCCCCACTGCATGAAGTGTGGGGTTGGATCCTGCTCCATGCGTTCTCTATAGAAGCACCTTTGATCAGACAATTAGCCCTTTTAATGGGGAGGGAAATCTTTTTCTTCTCTAGACCCTATAGGAGCCATATGTTAGAAGTGTCGCTTGCTTAATTTTTTGTTGTTTTTCCCCTAAAACCTCTATTTAGAAAGTAATACTGTAATAAAAAAGTGGATAAAAGGGAAAGTATCTATTTTTCCTGATTAGAGAGAGATACTGAAACATGTCATTTTCTCATTTGTTTGTATTTTTTGTTTGTAATTTTAATTAAGCCCTTAAGGACGCAGGGAGTACAGGACTCCGGGAGTATCTGTACGCCCCAAGTATTTCCAGTTCCCGCCACTCACCAGGCCCCCACATATCGGCAATCACCACAGATCGCCGGTCTGAATTGACTGAGGCAATTTCGAGTCATTCGGGTCACATGTGAAACTGAAAAGGAGGGTGATCAGTGGTGGCAGTGTTGCTACCCCCCCAGGACAGCTGCAATTGGCCGGATGGAATGACCGCACCACTCACCACAGGATGGGAGGGGGGAGGAGAGTAAGGAGCTCGTTACTCTGCTCATCATTTTCTCTATCTGGTGAGCAGGACGGAGCCTCCCGCTGCATCTCCCCCCTCAGAACAAAAAAAAAGTGCCCCTTGGCCCCTTTCTCTTAACTGTGTGGCCGACCCTCTTACGTATAAAAGAGCGGCCAGCCACTGTTAACCAATTTGCCAACCCATCGCTGATTAGTCCCCATAGTACTGATCAGTGTTTTTTTTGTGGTGCAAGCGCTTTTTTGGGGTTATAGCGGCTTTTTATATTTTTTTTTGCACCTATAGGCTGTCTGTGTAACAAGCAGCAGGCCTGTGCTGTCTGGACTGTATCTCTGAGTACGGCCCGCCAGACCGCTGTCAGTGATTTATCACTGATCAGCGGTTGCTTTTTTTTCTGGGTTTTATGTTTTTTTATTTTTGTTTTTTTTTTTGTGTGGGGTGTCTGTGTTTGTGCCACCAGCCACTGTTCTGGGTTGAGTGCCCCCCCACTGACTTCTGTACCCCCTGCCACCACCAAGCGCTAATCAGTGTGCACCCCACTGATTAGGTAAACGCTTATTTTTGGTGCAAGGCTTTTTGCGCTAGAAGTCCTTATATTTAAATAAAAATGCTTTTTTTAGTGTTTAATTTTATTTTAAATTTCTTCCTGTTAAGTAGTGGGCTAGGGGCATATGCCTTACTTGCCTTCGAAACAAAGCGCTTATGAGGGCGAGGAAGACCCCACATTTTTGTTATCTTCCTCGTCCACCTCATCTTCTGACACCTTGCGGGACCACAAACCTCCTCAGCTCCTGACCCTGTGCCCCATGCTAATGCGACTCCCCCTGGAGCTTGTACTAGTCAAACCCCCCCCAGCCAAGTTAACTGGTACCCCGTACCGGAGAACTTTTCTGGACTCAGCCAGCGGACCACCAGCCTGCGATTCCCGCGTTTGTTGGCGACTCAGGATAGACAGAACTATTTTCTGTTTGGAGATGAACTCTATGTCCAGAACAGGGGAACAGCTATGGGCTCCAACGTGGCGCCATGCTACGCAAATATCTACATGACGGATGTGTTGGTCATGCATGTCTACCCTTCGCCCCTGTTCAGATTTGTACAGACGTGGCTGCGTTATATTGACGACACGTTTGTCATCTGGACGGGGACGGAGGGGGAACTAATACAATTCTTAAATGAACTTAATGGCATTTTTCCCGAATTGAAATTTACCATGGTGCATTCACTTACATCCTTACAATTTTTGGACACCACCGTGTTTTTACGTAATGGTAAACTGACCACTGACCTTTATACAAAGGATACGGATAGGAACAATCTCTTGGCCTTTGACAGCTTTCACCCGAGGAGCATGGTCCAATCCCTCCCCTGGAGTCAGCTGTTGAGGGTCAAGAGAATTGTTTCACCCACAGAAGATGTGGAGGGGAGACTTAATGAGATATGTACAAAATTCAACCAGAGAGGTTATCCACAACAAATACTAAAACATAGATCTAGGTTGGAAAAGAAAACCAGAACGGAGTTATTACAAACCACATCCAGAAACACAGATGAAAGGATACCTTTTGTGTCTACTTTTACCACCCTCAGCAACAGGGTTGCTAAAATCATTAAGCAGAACTGGAGCATTGTACAACGTACAACAAATTTTACCTGCTCACCGGTTCTTGCATATCGTAGGGGACGAAATTATAAAGATATACTTGTGAAGATTTGGGGAGCTTGAAACCTAACACCGGGTCCGATAGGACATGGCTGGGCCACAGAAAAGGGAATTTTCCCTGCCTGGGGTGCAGCCATTGCAACAGCATTATCAAAGGGGATAGTTTCTCACATCCCCAAACAGGACAAATTTATAAAATACGTGAGAGATATACATGTAGATCATCTTTTGTTGTATATTTATTACAATGTCCATGCGGACTTTACTATGTGGGTGAAACCACGAACGAATGCCGCATACGTCTTAATGGGCACAAATCGTCCATTCGTACAGGAAAAATTGAGCATCCCATTCCCAAGCATTTTTTGGAAATGGGACACAATATCAGCCAGCTCCGCTTCAGGATTATTGATCATGTCCAGCCTCTGAGACGTAGAGGGGACAGGGAAAAAATATTGAAACAAAAAGAACTTCGTTGTATACACAAACTAAATACGCTATATCCAACTGGGCTAAATATTGATTATAATTTGAAACCTTATATGTAACTGACACATGGATTGGCGTTCAGATTACTGGTTGCTCCTCCCCTCTCCCTTTTTTCTTTCCTTTTTTATTTTCCCTTCCTTTTTGCTTCCTTTCTCTCTTCTCTTTTTTCTTCTCTCTTCTTTTTTATTGTTTCTTTTCACTTTTTTCTATATTTCATTGTTTTCCATTTTTCTAATTTTTTATGTTTCATTTATTATTCATTCCTTATTGTTTATTTTTATATTTTTAAAAAAAAATGTAATTTTAAATTTTTTATTTTAATCTTTTTAATTTTTATTTTATTTTTCCCTCTTTTTTCTATATTCTTTTTCCTAATTGACTTTTTTTCTTCCCCCCTTTTCTCTTTTTCCCCACCTTCTTTGGCCACTCTCCCTTCTTCCCCTTTCCCCCCCCCCCTCTTTTTTCTCCTTTTTCTTCTCTTCTTTTTGCTTTGCCTTTCTTCTCCTCTCTCACCTTTTCCTCCATGTATCATTTCTTCTTCCCTTTTTTTTTATTATTCTTCTTTTTTTATTTATTTATTTTTCATTTTTTATTTTTTACCTTTTTTATTCTCCATTTTTTATATTTTATTCTTTATCATTTATTTATTCATTTTCTATATTATTATTCTATATTTTTTATCTTTTACATTTTTTTCACATATTTTCTCTTTTTTTCTTTTTACCCCCCCTTTATTTTCCCTTTCTTTTTCCCCCCTTTTCTTTAACCCATACTGAGAGTACTTTCTTTATAGGAGGTGGTAGAAATATATTTATTACACTGACGTGGAACATTGATTTTAATCATGGTTTTATTTATCTTTTTAGATACACATCTATATATACCTCACCGAATCACATCGGGATATGTGCAAGACAGGGGACTCCGTTGAAGAACACCAGAAAACAAGAATTTTTACAACATAAATTAATATCTCTTTAGAAGACTGTTCACACCATTGCGGCAAGAGGATCCGCGGCTACGTCTTCTGGGTTCCGGCTATGATTGTGGCCGGCACCTGGATGACGTTGTTACATGCAGGAGATGAAGCCGCATACATAGCGAATCCCTTAGTATATGCCGCGGTGGTTAGTGGAGAGCGCAGCGCACTATCTGCTAGCGCAGGCGCACTCCCGGCTCTTTTTAAGCCAGTTAGTGACGATCGGGCTGGATGAGGCCGCGCAGCCGCAGTACCAATGTTTACAAACATTGGTGAAGTAGCGTGTGCCCCCAGCCGATCGCAACTACAGGACAGAGGTAAACGAATGAGATTATTATACTGGTGTCACGGAGCCCCCACTTGTATTTCTCCCGTCACAAATTTTGATATTAATGAAGGATCTTTATAAATGTATTTATTGTTATTTGACACTGGTCATTTTTACATGTCACTGATTCCAACCAATGAAATACAGGAGGTTGGTCCACACCTGATTAATTTATTCACTGCACTTGTGTTTCCACCAATCATGTTACTTTGTTACCTATTTAAACTGGATTTCTGTATATGTTTGTCATGCTTGAAAAAGGCTTGTCAGCCGAAACGTCGCATTGTTTCTCTTGATGCAATAAAGACCCTGTAGCTTGCACTTTACCTGGACCTGGTGTTGGGTGCTGTTTCCTTACGGAGGAAGTTCTATGTGGATCCAGTGTGGCACACTGGGGGTTACACTGCACCACACCTGAGCAATCCTGTGCTGGAGTTCCCATAGTGATTACTATATATATTATATATATATATATATATATATATATATATATATATATATATATATAGTGACAAAAAAGCAGCAATTTTTGACTTTCTTAACGTTCACCGTACGGGATCATTAACATATTTAAAATAGTTTGGACATTTATGCACGCGGCGATACCAAATTTTTTTCCTCAAACATGTTGTTATGGGGGTAAAATGGGAAAAAGGGGCATTTAACATTTTTATTGAGGGAGGGGACTATAGGGGACTATTTACAGCAAGAAATTGATTACGAATCCTGTTCAGTGCTATGCATAGGGTATAGCACTGATCATGATTACTGGTGATGATCTGCTCTAGTCTGCTGGAAGCCAGATCAGAGCAGAAGAAGCCGGGAAAGCAGCGGAGGCAGGTGAGGGGACCTCCGTCCACCATGTCAGCTGATCTGAACCCCGTGGCCGTGCCACAGGCGATCAGATTGGCATGAAATGTAGCCGCACTGCCATGATCTGTATTGATCACGGCATCTGAGGGGTTAATGGCAGACATCCGAGAGATCACAGATGTCGGCCATTAACGGCGAGTCCCTGACTGCTATCAGCAGCTGGGACCCGCCGCGCATGACCCGAGCATCACTTAGATGCTCGTGGTCATGTACAGGATGTAAATGTACATCATGGTTCGCGAAGTACCGCTACATCAGGACATACATTTACGTCCTTGTTCGTTAAGGGGTTAAATCATACGGTCAACCTAAAAACGCAATATAAATAATAGGTCATTTTCCGATGTCACATTCCCTTAAAATGACCACAAGTAGAAGGTATAGATTTATTTATATTATATATATATATATATATATATATATATATATATATAAAGGAAGATCAGGGCAGCACTCCAATAACGTGAAAAAAGATAAAATTTATTCCATCAAAACAATGTGCAAAACAGCAGCTTTTGCTCCTTTGCTTTATATATATTATATATACTATATTTTTTTTACCATAGCTACAAAGCAGAAATATCAAATGTGTTACTTTCTAACATAACCAATGAATAAAATATTTAAAAAAAAATAAAAAAAATACAGTTTTTATAACCACAACAAAAACACACACACACACACACACACACACACACACCTCTGACAGTTTAAGTAACTTTTAAATATTCAATGTTTCACAGACCTTTAGACAAAAGGCGCTTACATTTATATAGCACTCTACCTGAAAAACATTTTGCAATTACAATGTAATCACTAGAAAAATGTTATTCACCTAGAAATACACGCCCAAGGAAAACTAGAACGAGTAAGATACATATGATGACATTTTATTCCCTACACAACCCCAGACATTTTCCTTGACTCATTAAGTGTATAAAGAATAAGCAGATAATCACTTGCTCACCCAAGTGGGATTAAATGCAAACTGAGCCCACCATGTGTTAATTGAAGGCAAGGCTAAGCTTTGGGCTCATTATTACCCTCATAATATGGGACATTTACTTTACCACAACTCCTCCTTTCAAACCAGACATGCTGCACCTGCACTCACCATAAAAAAATCTGGTTGCCTGTCATTTTTTATGTTTATTACACTTTATCTATCATTTGGTAGTTATATTTGTATTACTGTTTGCAAAGACAAAAAGTGAGTTACAATTTGTAAATTTTTACACACTCTACACAACACTAATATAATATTAAACCCTGACAGATCACAATCAATTGTGATGAAATATTTGCTAAATGAAGGTCTGATCAAATTTCCCCAAAAATATGAATAAAAGGTGAATAAATTAACAATTTACCCAGTACAAGTATATACTACATGCCACAAGTATGTGGAGCCTAATCACATATATATCTGCTTGGCAAGCTCTTCACTCTAAGCTCATGGGCATTAATACAAAATTGATCTGCTTCCCTATTCTTAACAGCCTACAGGATGTAGGCATTCCACTAGGTTTTGGAACATGGTTGTGGGAATCGTCATCCATTTAGGCCCAAGAGTCTAAGTGCACTAAGCACTGATGTTCAGAAAAGAGGCCTTTTTATACATAGAGTTCTAGGGGTTAGTTCAAAGGGGCTAGTAAAGTTTTCAAAACCAAAATGCTTCCATAAAGGGGCAATGTCCTGCTGAACCATTTCCTAAATAAACACCATGGGGGACATTTATCATTGCATTTAGAGTTGTTTTGTTGTCTATATTTGGTGCAGTGAGTCTTTTTTTCCTCTTTGCCCCTTTTCAAATAGATATTTATGCAATGGTCACATATTTATTAACTGCAACTTCAATATATATACACACACACATATATACACACACACACACACACACATATATACAGTCAGGTCCATAAATATTGGGACATCAACACAATTCTAGCATTATTGGCTTTATACACCACCACAATGGATTTGAAATGAAACAAAGATGTGCTTTAACTGTAGATTGTCAGCTTTAATTTGAGGGTATTTACATCCAAATCAGGTGAACAGTGTAGGAATTACAACAGTTTGCATATGCGCCCCCCACTTGATAAGGGACCAAAAGTAATGGGACAGAATAATAATCATAAATCAAACTTTCACTTTTTAATACTTTGTTGCAAATCTTTTGCAGACAATTACAGCCTGAAGTCTGGAATGCATTGACATCACCAGACATTGCTGGGTTTCATCCCTGGTGATGCTCTTCCAGGCCTCTACTGCAACTGTCTTCAGTTCCTGCTTGTTCTTGGGGCATTTCCCCTTCAGTTTTGTCTTCACCAAGTGAAATGCATGCTCAATCCGATTCAGGTGAGGTGATTGTCTTGGCCATTGCATAACATTCACTTCTGTCCCTTAAAAAACTCTGGTTGCTTTTGCAGTATGAATATGAGCAGATATTGCCCAAAACACTTCAGAATTCATCCTGCTGTCACATCATCAATAAATACAAGAGAAGCAGTTCCATTGGCAGCCATACATGCCCACACCATGACACTACCACCACCATGCTTCACTGATGAGGTGGTATGCTTAGGATCATGAGCAGTTCCTTTCTTCTCCATACTCTTCTCTTCCCATCACTCTGGTGCAAGTTGATTTTGGTCTCATCTGTCCATAGGATGTTGTTCCAGAATTGAGAAGGCTTTTTAAGATGTCATTTGGCAAACTCTAATCTGGCCTTCCTGTTTTTGAGGCTCACCAATGGTTTACATCTTGTGGTGAACCCCCTGTATTCACTCTGGTGAAGTCTTGTCTTGATTGTTGACTTTGACACACATACACCTACCTCCTGGAGAGTGTTCTTGATTTGGCCAACTGTTGTGAAGGGTATTTTCTTCACCAGGGAAATAATTCTTCAATCATCCACCACAGTTGTTTTCCTTTGTCTTCCGGGTCTTTTGGTGTTGCTGAGCTCACCGATGCGTTCCTTCTTTTTAAGAATGTTCCAAACAGTTGTTTTGTCCACACCTAATGTTTTGTCTCTCTCTGATGGGTTTGTTTTGTTTTTTCCGCCTTATGATGGCTTGTTACACTGACAGTGACAGCTCTTTAAATCTCATCTTGAGAGTTGACAGCAACAGATTCCAAATGCAAATAGCACACTTGAAATTAACGCTGGTCAACTTATCTGATCATTGTAATTGGGATATTGAGGGAATAACTCACACCTGGCCATGGAACAGCTGAGAAGCCAATTTTCCCCTTACTTTTGGTCCCTTAACAAGTGGGAGGCACATATGCAAACTGTTGTAATTCCTACACCGTTCAACTGATTTGGATGTAAATACCCACAACTTAAAACTGACAATCTGAAGTTAAAGCACATCTTATTAATTTCATTACAAATTCATTGTGGCAGTGTATAGAGCCATAAATTTTAGAATTTTGTTGATGTCCCAATATTTATGGACCGGACATTATATACACATATATACACACACACACACACACACACACACACACACAGGGTGGGCCATTTATATGGATACACCTTAATAAAATGGGAATGGTTGGTGATATTAACTTCCTGTTTGTGGCACATAAGTATATGTGAGGTGGGAAACTTTTCAAGATGGGTGGTGACCATGGTGGCCATTTTGAAGTTGGCCATTTTGAATCCAACTTTTGTTATTTCAATAGGAAGAGGGTCATGTGACATCAAACTTAGTGGGAATTTCACAAGAAAAACAATGATGTGCTTGGTTTTAACATAACTTTATTCATTCATGAGTTATTTACAAGTTTCTGACCACTTATAAAATGTGTTCAATGTGCTGCCCATTGTGTTGGATTGTCAATGCAACCCTATTCTCCCACTCTTCACACACTGATAGCAACACCGCAGGAGAAATGCTAGCACAGGCTTCCAGTATCCGTAGTTTCAGGTGCTGCACATCTCTTATCTTCACAGCATAGACAATTACCTTCAGATGACCCCAAAGATAAAAGTCTAAGGGGCTCAGATCGGGAGACCTTGGGGGCCATTCAACTGGCCCACGACGACCAATCCACTTTCCAGGAAACTGTTCATCTAGGAATGCTCGGACCTGACACCCATAATGTGGTGGTGCACCATCTTGCTGGAAAAACTCAGGGAACGTGCCAGCTTCAGTGCATAAAGAGGGAAACACATCATCATGTAGCAATTTCGCATATTCAGTTGAATGGCCCCCAAGATCTCCCGATCTGCTGTAACGGGCTCCCTGACCCCAAAAAAGTTTATGAGTCATACAAACCAACCCTCTTCTTCACATTACTCTTTAGTTGCTCACACTCCAGGGAGAGGGATGGAGCTCACAAAAAACAAAACAGCTTACAAGGAGATGTTGAACTGCAGGGAAATTGAGACCACAGCAGAAATGGATAGTATGTGCATGTTTGCTAACACTATATTAGTAAATTACATAATTCCCCATATTGAAACATTGTATGTTTTTTCTGTTGTCATACAACCCCCTTTAGGGTAGGGTCACACACAGTATATCCGCAGCTTATTTCACATTGTGGATGCGCCACCGGCAGTCACAAGCACTAGCTCCCTGCCGAGGCTGGGTAGCTCCTTGTGTCTGCTCGTTTCGGCAGATTTCCCGCTGCAGACAGTGCCTGCTCATAGCAGATGCACAGCTGGAAAACCGCTGACGCAAGCGGAAATGCAGGGCTGCCAAGAGGCAGCAGGGAGCGGATTAGTTAAGTGTGATCATACCCTTAAAGGGGTACTCCTGCTGCACACATCTTATCCCCTATCCAAAGGTTACGGGATGTTAAATCACGGGGGTCCCACTGCTGGGGACCCCAGCGATCTACGGGCCAGCACCCCTGTCATTCGGGTCACTGAGTGAACTCCTCTCCGTGCCTGATGACTGTCGATGCAGGCCCCCACACCCCCTCCATTCAAGTCTATGGGAAGAGGTGTGACGGCTCAGTACTAGCCATCACACCCCCTCCCATAGACATGAATGAAGGGGTGTGGCGTAACATCACAAACGCGGAAGCTGCAGCTGCCAGCCCCGGAGATCACGGGGGTCCTTTGGAGAGGGGATAAGATGTGTGCAGCGGAGTACCCCTTTAAAGTGCAAAGGAAGCTGTGCTTTGACTCCTCTCTCCTTCACATAGGGATCACTTATTTTACCCCCTAGTGTCTCAGTTTACACAAGTGTAATAGGCTGTTAACCCTACAAAGCATATATTATTTTGGATATTTAACAATATGTAGTTCGCAGATCAAGAACTACTTAAGAAATCTTGTCAAAATCCATTAGTGCCCCAATCTGCCTCTTGAAACAAATATGTAATTGTGGATGCTGCATCACATATATATTAATGCAATTGTACATTGTGTCAAGCAACTTGCTAGTTATGAAAGGAACAGGAATAAAATATAACAGGAGAGAGTATTTAGCAGGCAGAAACAAGCAATCCTGAATCCTCACTCAGAAACCACCAAATATTAAAGAAAAAAAAAATTTAAATAAAAAAATTAAAGTAAAAGATATATCTTCACTAATATATTACATAAATCTTTACAGATCTGTACATATACCTAAGTTATAAAAATTTAATGAAATTAATAAATAAAAATAAATGCTGAATAAAAACCAAGTATTATAACACTTTCATGGCATTTTCACTTTTCATGTTATCAATAGAACAATATACAATAATGAGGGCGGGTTCGCTATAAATGGGCCTTAACCACAGTGCTTTTAACCAAGAAAATAATCAGACACCTTTCACTGCTGAATGCAGCCACTACATCATGCTATTCTGCTGCTTATCCTAAAGATTCATTAGACACAACAATCCAGCTCGACTTACCAGACGTCGGGCAAATTCTTTGTTTTCAGAAAGAAACCCATATCCTGGGTGGACCTGGAAAATAAAAACAGAGGGTGTTATCATAATAGGCACTCTGTCACTGCTTAGATTCAATTCTTAACCCCACCGCAGCTGAAAAGATTCTAAGCTAGCAGACTGCCGAAAATGGAAAAAAATAAATTAAAATGTATTAAAAATCTACAAAAACAAATAACGTTCCTAGGTATCATTCTAATTCAGAGAATCTGTCAGAAATACAGTTCTTTAAAAAGAAAAGTGCATCTTGGAGGGAAATAAACCTGTGTATAAATAATATATTGGATTACAACTTTCCCATTACTTTATATTAATTTATATTAATATTTAATAATTAATATTTTTTTTTATTGTGCATTAAAAAAGGTGTAGACTGTGAAAAATGATAACATTTATTTATCCCTATTAATTCGTTGTTATGCTCAGCAAAAGAAAAGGAATGAAAGGGACATGGAAAGGGTTAAAGCTAATTGGGATTTTCCCCCCCAGCATATTTGGGAATGAACTGAAGCTGCTCCCTGGTGTGATTTCTGAATCCAGCAGCCACCTGCAGGAACTGCCACCAGCCTTGCCAGATGCTTCAAAAGCCTTTGATTTCCAGTAGAGATTTCGGCCACATTTAACTCATGTGACATGAACCAAACAAGAATAGAATATTCAGTTCCTTTCTGTTATTTTTTTAATACAAATTCTGGCTATTCTGCCTTCTATATCTGAAACAGCTGCGGCAGATAGAGCTATTCAGACTCACAGCTTGGGCCCCAGTTTTCCTAATGGCTTCCATGATGGCATCCATGTTGAGGTAGCTTTTGCTAGTGGGAGCAGGGCCAACACAGACAGCTTCATCCGCCATTTTCACATGAACCTGAAGAGACAAAAATTCGGCATTGACAGATGCTCACAGCAAAAGTAATTATCATCAGCATACAAAGCAAGAGGAAAATTGGCAACTTATTTTTCGAAGAATAAGATATATTTACATTTCTTAGTTCACAAGCAAAAAAAATGTAATTGCAGACAAGTAAAATATTAAAAATTGTGACTAACATGACAAAATGTAAACAACAATAAGGCACCACAAATATCTTTATCATATATCACATACACAAACACTATCTTCTTTGTAATGGAATAATAAAAAGGATCAATGAGTCTCAAACGCCTTGAAGACACAGACAATTTCCATTTTTTGGGTTTTTATTTTTTACCTCCTAGTCTTGTAAGAACCAAAACAAAGCATTTTAAAAGGGGAGGCGGCGGGGGAGGGGGGGGGGGGGGGTAATAATTACGCTGCATTTCTCAAATTGGTACTATTACATCATTACCCAATTTCTATAGCTTCAGTAATGTCTTATTACTAAGTTTTGTTGTAGTTTCGAAAAAAAAAAATTTAACATTGATCCAAGTTTTTGATTATTTAATGAAAAATTTTTTTGCGGGATGTGACGATTTGTTTTTATCAACAATTCTGGCGTTTGTCAAGTCCAACTCCTAAGTGCACACACACCTTGATTAGGGGCGGAAGTTAGACTCAACTGTATCTAGAAAGAGTGGATGCAGTCAGTCACATGACTGCAGCCACCGGATAATGCAGCGGTGTTTGGATTCCAGTTCAAGAACTAATAAAATCATAGCGCTTTCAGTTTTCCATTACAGACCTATATGAGGGCTTGTTCTTTGTAATTACATCAATAATTTCACCACAAAATCTATGGCAAACCCCCCCCCAAAATTTTTTTTTTTAAATGCCATTTTGTAATTTTTGGTGGCTTCCGATTCTACGAAGTGCACTTTTCAGTAAAAATTACCTTATCTTTATTGTGTAGGTCCATATGATTTAAATGGTATGCAACTTTGATTTTGTTATACTTTGGTTAAAAAATGATAATGGATGCCGGGACCACACCGCTATGAAGTAGGCTCAGCTCCTGAGCCCGCGTCATAGAAGGAGAGCGAACACATGGCGTACAGGAATGCCCTGCATTCTTAAGGAGTTAAATTTGGTTAATATTTGTGCACTTGTTATAATTTAATTTTGGTTTTATTCTTAGCTTACTTACACTTATATTATTTATCCTAAGTGTGACCGATGTCCATCTGCGATTGCCACATGGGTTTTCCCTGAGTTATTTGGGTTATATGTTTTTATGGGTTAGGGGATTTGTCTGTGTCTAATGCGGATTACTGTATATAATAAATTTGAAATAAAGATCGTAATTATAACAATCTCTGTGTGATTTTATGGGTGACATATGTAGGTTTATAATAGTATATAATAATATAATTCTGGCATTTTTGCTTTTTTTTGTGGTCTAAATAATAATCCTTAACCCCTTATCGACCAAGCACGTAAATTTACGTCCTTGTGTTATGGTACTTAGCGCACCAGGACGTATATTTACGTCCTATACATGACCGCAAGCATCGGAGCAATGCCCGGATCATACGCGGTTGGTCCCGGCTGCTGATCGCACCCAGGGACCCGCCGGTAATGGCCAAAATTCGCCATCGCGCGGATATCTGCCATTAACCCGTCAGATGCCGTGATCTGTATTGTACATCTGCGGGAGTGCGGTCAGAAATATGGATGATCTGATCGCCCGAATCGCTGCTGCGGCGATCCGATCATCCAGAACGGCGCACGGAGGTCTTCTCACCTGCCTCCGCCGCCTTCCACGGACCTTCTGCTCTGGTCTGAGATCGAGCAGACCAGAGCAGAAGATGACGGATAACACTGATCAGTGCTATGCCCTATGCATAGCACTGAACAGTATTAGCAATCAAATGATTGCTATAAATAAATATTCATACACATATTTGGTATCGCGGTGTGTGTAAATGTCCAAAATATTAAAATATAATGTTATTGATCCCGTACGGTGGACGGCGTGAATGTAAAAAAAATTAATAAAATAAAAAAGCGCAAAGTTGCTGCGTTTTGTCACATTTTATTTACAAAAAAAAATTTTATAAAAAAATTTATAAAAAAAGTTTTATATTCACAAATGTGGTATCAATAAGAAGTACAGATCATGGTGCAAAAAAATGAGCCCTCATACCACCGCTTATACAGAAAAATGAAACAGTTATAGGTCGTCAAAATAGAAGGATTTTAAACATACTAATTTGGTTGAAAAATTTGCGATTTTTTTTAAGCACAACAATAATAGAAAAGTATGTAATCAAGGCTATCATTTTAATCGTATTGACCCACAGAATAAAGAACACATCTCATTTTTACCGTAAATTGTACGGCGTGAAAACGAAACCTTACAAAATTAGCAAAATTGCGGTTTTCTTTTTAATTTCCCCACACAAATCGTATTTTTTTGGTTGCGCCATACATTTTATAGTAAAATGAGTGATGTCATTACGCAGTACAACTGGTCGCGCAAAAAACAAGCCCTCATACTAGTCTGTTCATGAAAATATAAAAGTTACGATTTTTAGACGAGGAGGAAAAAACGAAAATGCAAAAATAAAATTGGCCTGGTCCTTGAGGTCAAAATGGGCTTTGGCCTTAAGGGGTTAAGGGGTACTGCGGTGGAAAACTTTTTTTTTTTTTTTAAATCAACTGGTGCCAGAAAGCTACACAGATCTGTAAATTACTTCTATTTAAAAAATTGTAATTCTTCCAGTACTTATCAGCTGGTGTATGTTCCAGAGAAAGTTCTTTTCTTTTTGAATTTCTTTTCTGTCTGACCACAGTGCTCTCTGCCGACACCTTTATCCATGTCAGGAACTTTCCAGAGCAATAGCAAAGCCCCATAGCAAACCTATCCTGCTATGGACAGAGGTTTAACATTCTGGCACCAGTTTATTTAAAAAACAAAAAAAATTCCACTGGAGTACCCCTTTAAATCAGGTTTCCTATTCTATCTTTGTGGACAGCACACATGCCACAATTATTACAGCAATATAAAAAGTGCACAATAAAACCATTCAAAATTATCTACACAGCTTGTATATAAAAATCATACCTTTAATACTATCATTTTACATTTTATATCAGGAATATGAAACATACACATTTACAATATGTCCATGTAACCTATACGAGTCTCTTTAGAACTTAGGGATGGCAGATCTGGCAAAACATTGTAATGTCCACATGGCACCAGTCCTTTGTTGAGCAATGCATCAGTGCTGGTCGGGAAGTTTCCCCAGGCAATTATTATTGATCTCCGGTATTAAATTGTAGACAAAGAAAATAAAATATTATATTATATATATATATATATATATATATATATATATACATACATACATATACACACACACACACACACACACGTTAAAAGGAAAGCATGAGGGAGACAAAAAGTACATGCTGTTTGCACAAACATTGCATGCTTGTTTTTTTCCCTTAACCCCTTAAGGACGCAGCCCATTTGGGCCTTAAGGACCAAGACAATTTAACTTTTGCATCTTCGCCTTCAAAAAATCATAGCTCTTTTATATTTCCATCCACAGACTAGTATGAGGGCTTGTTTTTTGTGCGACCAGTTGTCCTTTGTAATGCCATCACTCACTTTACCATAAAATGTATGGCACAACCAAAAAAATACGATTTGTGTGGTGAAATTAAGAAAACCGAAACTTTGCTAATTTTGGAAGATTTTGTTTTCACGCTGTACAATTTACGGTAAAAATGACGTGTTCTTTATTCTTTGGGTCAATACGATTAAAATGATACCCATGATAACATACTTTTCTATTACTGTTGCGCTTAAAAAAAAACGCGAACTTTTTAACCGAATTAGTATGTTTAAAATCCCCCTATTTTGAAGACCTATAACTTTTTCATTTTTCCGTATAAGCGACGGTATGAGGGCTCATTTTTTGCACCGTGATCTGTACTTTTTATTGATACCATATTTGCTTATATAAAACTTTTAATCCATTTTTATAAATTTTTTGGGGAATAAAATGTTATAAAAAAGCAGCTATTTTGGACTTTTTTTATTTTTACGTTCACGCCGTTCACCGTACGGGATCATTAACATTTTATTTTAATATTTCAGATATTTACGCATGCGGTGATACTAAATATGTATATAAAATATTTTTTTTTTACACTTTTTGGGGATAAATTGGGAAAATGGGACAATTTAAATTTTTATTGGGGGAGGGGGGTTTTCACTTTTTTTTCACTTTTATTTTTACACTTTAATAGTCCCCATAGGGGACTATTTATAGCAATCACTCGATGGCTAATCCTGTTCAGTGCTATGTATAGGACACAGCACTGATCAGCATTATCGGTCATCATCTGCTCTGGTCTGCGGGAAGGCAGATCAGAGCAGAAGATGCCGGGAAGGCAGCAGAGCCAGGTGAGGGGACCTCCGTCTGCCGTGCTGGATGATCGGATCGCCGTGGCAGCGCTGCGGGTGATCCGATCATCCATTTTAGTGACCACGATGCTGCAGATGCCGTGATCTGTACTGATCACGGCATCTGTACTGATCACGGCATCTGTACTGATCACGGCATCTGTACTGATCACGGCATCTGAGGGGTCCGCCATTACGGGCGGGTCCCTGGCTGCCGCGCATGATCCGGGTATCACTCCAATGCTCGCTGTTATGCTTAGGACGTAAATGTACGTCCTGGTGAGTTAAGTACCAGCTCACCAGGACGTACATTTACGGTGCTCGTCGTTAAGGGGTTAAAAAAATTGTCCCAAATAACACCAAACTATTTTCTTGCAAAAATATATGCAGTGCTGCATGGAAGTGGCACTTTTCTTTATGCATGAAAAGCAGAACCTCAGAACCATACATTGGGTGGGTTCACACCACGATTTTCTATACAGTTTTTTTTTTTTTTAAACTTATGCAACCGTACAGCAAACCGTGGCCATAGACTTTCCATTCAAAACCGTATGCACCATATTGCATACGGTTGTCTCCGTTTTTCACACCACAAGGTTTTTTACTTTTTTTTTGGACAGAAAACCTTGGTCTACCACGGTTTTTGTTCCAGGTGAAAAACCATATTGACCCGTATACTTTTTATTTATTTTTTTTATTTTTTATTTTTTCAAACATGGGAGTCAATGGGAACCGTACAGAACTGTATGCGAGTACGGTTCCATCCAGTTTTTACCATACGGTTTTTGACTTTGCACAGTGAAACTTTATTCATAATGGAGTGAAAAGTTCAAACGTATACGTTTTTTTTCCCTAAAAACGGATGCAACTGGACACCACTTTTCAAACCGTATACAGATAAAAAAACTTTGTACACACGTTTTGATACAGTTTAGTCAGGTTTTGAGGAATCTTTTTTTTTTTTTATCAAAAACCTGAAAAAAAACTGTATTGCAAAAACGTGGTGTGAACCTACCCATACTGGGGAATCATCTACTTTTTCTTGGCAAGACTTTCCACTCAATTCACAGGATTATGTGTGAATTCAATAGTAAATAGGTCGGGTTATGAGAACATGACCCTTTGTCAGCCACACCCCATTTCTGGTCAACCATGCCCTTTTTCAGTTTTGTAGGTTAATTTTGGTGCAATGTACTACGCCACATTTTACATTTTTTGTCCCTTATGCAATACATGGCTGCTGTCACTTTTCAGCAGGACTGCAGGACTGGCCAAATATAACTTGTATGGGTGTGTCCTAACTCTCCCAAATAGCAAATGTTGGGTGATAGAAGAATCAAGCTTGTTGGGTTCTTAAAGGGGTACTCCAGTGGAAAACTGGTGCCAGAAAGTTAAACTGATTTGTAAATTACTTCTGCTAAATAATCTTAATCCTTCCAGAACCTATTAGCTGCTGAATACTACAGAGGAAATTATTTTCTTTTTGGAACACATTGCTCTCTGCTGACATCATGAGCACAGTGCTCTCTGCTGACATCTCTGTCCATTTTAGGAACTGTCCAGAGTAGCATATGTTTGCTATGGGGATTTTCTCCTACTCTGGACAGTTCTTAAAAATGGACAGAGATGTCAGCAGAGAGAACTGCGCTCGTGATGTCAGCAGAAAGATCTGTGTTCCAAAAAGAAAAGAATTTCCTCTGTAGTATTCATCAGCTAATAAGTACTAGAAATATTAAGATTTTTTAGTTGAAGTAATGTACAAATCTGTAACTTTCTGGCACCCGATGATTTAAAAAAATAAAATAAAATAAAAAAGTTTTCCACCAGAGTACCCCTTTAAGATGACCACATACCTGGCAGTGGCTTAGTCTTTTATTGAGAACATATGCACTCTTGAGTTGATGTAGACCATGACTGTTTGCCAAACAAATGAATAAGATCTATAGCTGCCTCTAGTAAGTCTGTAGAACGTTAAGGCTTTCTAACACAGTTGTAAGAGTCAAAAGTGTTTAACATTGTGTTTGGCCTGAACAGAAAACTGGTGTAGATTTAGGAATACATTTGGGGTGTCTAGCTTTGAGCCGTCCTTTTTAAGACTGTTATAATTTTACACATTTATCATTTAGGTACAGGGCACATAAATCCATTTCCTTTTCAGACAGAAACTGAAAGCTGTATAGGGTATAATTTTGGCGCAATTTACACCTAGAATAGATTTTAAAACCTAGTGCTAAATCCCCTCCATTGTATATTTCACGTTCTAGTTTAACAGTATCTTTATCATTAAGATGTGATTGTTCCACTACTTCCACTTTACTTATACTTCCTTTTTGAAGGAGCTCAAAAAAACCAATACTGAAATGCAGAATAATGAAGCAGCAGGAGCTAGATAATATACTACATGATTAACTCATTGCCTGTCCACTTCCAATACAGGCGTGTGGTAACATGTCATAATCTGCATCATTTCTTCCATCCCCACAGCTAACAAACATTTGATTAGCCAGCAAATCCCAGGTGGATCTAAACAATTCCCCTGAGTGTCCGGCTACAGTACCACAGGCTCTCCAATTAAATCTAATGCTTCTGAAGAGCCACATTAATGTGGGCAAATTCCTGCAAGTCATTCTTTGCTATTCATTCCAATAACAGCTAGATCACCTTTAATTTTAAGAGCAAATAAGACAGATTAAAAAGAAAGAAATTCTAAACATTTCTTAATAAAAATGTTCCTCTTTTTTGTTCAATTTTATTCATGTTCTTTTTAGCCCTTCATAAAAAAGTTTTTTAAAAAAACATATGCTTTTATCAATAGTCACAACCTAAAAATACAACAGCCACCAACCACAACTCTACTACTGATCAGGTAGGGTCAATTTACTTTGCTTTGATGATATAGACAGGGTCACATTTAAGTATTTACTTCTCTTGGATTTTTTTCTCCATTTTCTACTGTTACAAATTGACATTTAAATAGACTTACCATTTGATCAAAGCGCATAGCACTTTGAAAGTGCAAAATAGCTCTAGAGATGGAAAGGTTTGTCCAATATTTTTAGCAAAAAAAACTCATGCCCAGTCAGATTGGATGGAAAAAGTCTAAGAGCAGCAATTTTCAAGTTTTGCCATGGATTCTCAATTGAATTCATGTCTGGGCTTTGACTAGGCCATTTTAGGACATTAACATGCTTTGATATAAACCATTCTATTGTAGCTCATTGTCTTGCTGAAACATGAACCTCCACCTCAGTTTTAAAGGACATGTCCAGTGCTCACTTTTCTTATTTTATCCGTTCCGGGCTGCAAAAAAAAAAAGAAAATAAGCTTTCTCTTACACCTGTATACGCTCCCCCGGTACAGGCGTTCGGTCCCCCGGCTGTATTCTTCTTACTTCCTGTTAGCCCGGCACGTCACACGGAGCTTCAGCCTATCACTGGACATCGCTGCGGCCGGTCATAGGTTGAAGCTCCGTGTGACGTGCCGGGCTAACAGGAAGAAAAATACAGCCCGGGGACCGAACACTGGTACTGAAGCACGGGGGAAGCCTAGGCAGGTAAGAGAAAATTTGTTTTCTTTTATTTTTCAGCCCGGAAAAGATAAAATAAGAAAAGTGAGCACCGGACATCTCCTTTAAGTCTTTTGTAGACTGCATCAGATTTTCTTATAAGACTGCCCTGTATTTGGCTCAATCTTTCGATTAATTCTACCTATTATGCCCGTACTTGCTAAAGAGAAGCATCCCCACAGCATGATACCACCACCACCAGGTTTTACTGTGAGGGTGGCCTGTTCAGAGTGATGGGCAATGTTAGGCTTTCAAGTCACATGGCGAGATTTATCAAAACCTGTTCAGAGGAAAAGTTGCCCAGTTGCCCATAGTAACCAATCAGATCCCTTATCTTTCTGAAAAGGCCTCTGCAAAATGAAAGAAGCAATCTGATTGGTTGCTATGGGCAATTAGTCAACTTTTCCTCCGGGCAGGTTTGTTAAATCTCCCCAATAGAGTTTTACTTTAATCTCATCTGACCCCAGCACCTTCTTGTGGCAAATGCCAAACAGAATTTCTTGTGGCTCACTTTCAACAATGGCTTTCTTTCATGAAAGGCTAGATATATGGAGTACATGATAGGTTGATATGTCTTTGTGTATTTTATTATTGATTTTAATGGTGCTCGGTAAGATGTTTAAAGCTTGCCATATTTATTTATGTATCTATTTTGTTTATTTATCTATTTATAACCAAACTCTGCTTTGTACTTCTCCTCAAGTTCATCTCTGGCCTATTTGGTTAGTTCCTTGGTCTTCATTTTTAACCCTTTAAGGACCAATACAAATAAACCTGTACGCCCCTGAAAGACCAGGCCTGTTTTTTTCAAATCGGGGATGTCTGTCTTTATTAGAGAATAACTCTGATAACGTTTTGCCAATCACGATAATTCTGACATTGTTTTTTGTCACAAGTTGTCCTTCATTACAAAAAATTAAGATTTTTTGCTATTTTAACACTAATGGGTTGCATATATTTATACTTACTGACCAAATAGTTTATGAAACTTATACTGACAGATGTCTACTTTTTTTACGTCTTTTTTTTGTTTTTAATTAACATTTTAAATTAGTTACAAGCCTAACAAACTTGAAATTTTGAAAATTTGAAAAGTACATCTTTTTTATGTGCTATGCAAGGTTGGCAGAAAGTAGAAGGTAGTAGAACATAGGAACCCCCTCCCCCCCCCCCCCCAATGACCCCATTTTAAAATCTAGACCCCTCAAGGTATTCGCTAGGGGGTACAGTGAGTATTTTAACACCATAGTTTTTTGGCAGGAATTATTACAAAGTCAGTGTTAAAAATTCGAAATTTGCAATTTTTCACAAATGCATCATTTGGGGGGAATATTTTTTGTACATCACTTCTGATATTGAAAGAAATGCACCCTATATTTTATTTAGCTGCTTGTCCCATGTTCGGAAATACCCCCGCTTAGGCCATATATGCTTCCTTGGCCGCGTGGTAGGACTCAGAAAGAGAGGAGCGCCATTTGGCTTTCAGGGCAGAACAGTACCTCCACCCCCACAAGTGACCCCATTTATATACCGCACCCCTACAAGTTATTGGCTGGACCAGGAACCTCTCTGATTGGTCGTTGGTCGGCTAGCAGTATAACGCGTCTGTCTGTGACAGTTAAGGCTCCTGATGGATATATCCGCCATGTTGTGGGAATAAGCACCCGCTCATGGCGAATATATCCATCACTGCTGCAGCTGGGTAGCTCAGTGTGTCCACTCATGACTGCCAGCGGGAAATCCGCCGCTATGAGTGGACACACAAAGCTACCCAGCCGCAGCAGGGAGCTCATTACCGTGACTGCTGCATAATGTGTAGGATCACATGGTGGACCTCCGCAGCATATTACATGCTGCGGATGTCCGCCAATGCGATCCTACACATTATGCATTTTTTTTACTAGAGTCATTTAATAAATGTATTAACATTTTTATTTTCTTTTTTTAACACTTGTATTACATTTTTATTTATTTTTACACTTTTTAATGCTTTGGAATACTTAGTATTCCAAAGCATTGCAGTTATATGCTGCTTGCCAGTTTTCACTAGCAGGTAGCATATCAGGACGTGCCTCTGGCACGTCCTTTCAGGCAATACCCAGGGCAGACCTGGGGGTCTTTGTAGGACCCCCGGCTGCCCAGGTATGCAGCAGCACCCCGCAATGCTCCGGGGTGCTGCAGGAGAGACAGAGGGTGACGCCTCCCTCTGTCAGAACTCCTTACAGCGCGTGGTCACTTCTGACCACGGCTGTAAGTGTTAAACTGTCGGGAGCGGCCACACACAGCACCCCGCAATCGCGATGCGGGGTGCTGCAGGGGTGACAGAGGGAGCTCCCTCCCTCTGTCATAACACTTACAGCCCGCGGTCACTTCCGACCGAGGCTGTAAGGGTTAAAACTGCCGGGACCGAAGTTTACTTCGGTCCTGGCAGTGCAGCAGGGTCCCGGCTGTGTGATACAGCAGAGTCCCTGCCGCGATCTCGAGGGTGCACTGGGCAGCACCCACGAGAATAATGGACGAGTATAGACGTCCAGGTGCCGGAACGCCCGCCAACCTGGACGTCTATACTCGTCCATGGTAGTTATCGGGTTAAATCATTTTTGGAAAACTTATTTTGTGTACAAGTCAGAGAATGCCAACATTGGAAATTACCCTAGCCATCATTTCTTGTTCCAATGAATGTGTCACCTATATTTATTTTCCTTATTAAAACTGCTACATAGTGACATTCTAAGTCACTATTTTACTCAAAATACAGATGCTCAACTATTCATATCCACACACTAAACTGCAGACTTATCTATTACCCATGCTACTCGGTGTGCTACGTACTTGGACGGATATCTATACCTGCATTCTCTATCAAATGATGTATATACTCATAAGAAAGATTAATCAGTATAATGCTTAAAATGAAGAGATATGTAGACAATACTTGTAATCTCGGTCTGTAAAAGGAAAAGGATCATAGTCTTCCTTTGCTGGGGAGGCTGTTGTGCAGGCAAATTTCGTAATGTATAGCAGTTAGAATATTAGTTCTTGTCGTACAGAATGATCCTTTAGCAGTACTCAGATAATGTTAATGTTCAAACTTATCTGTGATTAGTGATCTCCGTATAAACACCAATGCAAACATAGAGTGTGCACTGTGGCTTAGAGAAATACAAAAAAAACTAAAAATGTAGCCAGCACCTAAACCCAATACATGGGTGCATGCTGCTGTGGAAAGTACAAAACATGTAAAAATATGTCCTCATATCGGATGGGACCCCAACACTAACTCACCTCTGCTGGGCATACAGCCTCTGACTGGGTGACATGTTGGATCCACTATCAATCCAAACCACCTCCTGTGAAATAGGGGATGCACGGCTACAGAGGGAGGCACTCCCACCAAATTGCACAGCAAAAACAAAAAAACAAAAATGTAGCCATGCATCCCCTCCCCTATTTCACAGGAGGTGGTTTGGATTGATAGTGGATCCAACATGTCACCCAGTCAGAGGCTGTATGCCCAGCAGAGGTGAGTTAGTGTTCGGGTCCCATCCGATATTGTGAATAGCTATTCACCAATCAGCGGTGGGGATTATGAATTATGATTATGTATACAGTATTCCCCGCCAGCTTGTTAACTTGAGGGGCAGATCGCACCAGGACATTCTCCACCTGCTGCGATCCGAATTTGTTAACTGTAAAAGCCGGCGGCACATGCGGCTACACTGCGCTCCCCGCCGGCTCCTGTTTACATCGCTCATAATTCATAATCGCCGCCAGACAGGAGCTCTGATTGGTGAATAGATATTCACCAAAGTTCCCGTGGGCGGGGATTATGAAATGAGAGAATGAGGGCAGCGCAGTGTAGCCGCATGTGCCGCCGGCTTTTACGGTTAATGAATGCAGATCACAGCGTGTCTCTGGAGTATAACCCGATGCAATCTGCCCCTCAGCAGCTGGACTACAACTCCCATCATGGGCAGAGTCTGTCCGTAATGGGAGTGGTAGTCCTAACTGTCCCAAAATAGTCCTGCAGCCGGGGGAGATGTGTAATTGCCGTCTCTCAGCGCTGCGGTACTACAACTATTCCCATCATAGGACAGACCGTCCCATGATGGGAGTAGTTGTAGTTTAGCAGTGTTGAGGGATGGCTCCTGCAACCCCCGGCTGTCTCGGTAGAACAGTTTCCTACGTGTCCTTTTTGGTGGTGTATTTTTGCGTAAAATAAATAAATAAATAAATAAAAACGCACATGATAAGTTAGTATCCACTGTAGAATGCATTCCACAATACACCAAAAAAATAGAGTACTTGCTTTTTGCTCTATCAAAAAAAGACGCACAAAAAACATGCAATGAAAGTCAATTTGCAATTTTTTGCACAAAAAAATACACAAGAAAAAGGGGAAAACTCAATAAATCTCAGCGGAGACCACATGGCGCAATAGCAGGTAATGCAGTGTAGAATGGGACCCTTTAAAGGGGTACTCCCACCCTAGACATCTTATCCCCTATCCAAAGGATAGGGGATAAGATGTCTGATCACGGGGGTCCCGCCGCTGGGGACCCCCACAATATTGCATGCGGCACCCACCTGTTTCTTGTCTGGAAGCGCTGGAGGGTCTGGGTCGCAACCACGGGAACGGAAGTTTGTGACGTCACGCCCCGTCCCCTCAATGCAAGTCTATGGGAGGGGTCGTGACGGCCACCAAGCAAAGGGAACCAAACAGGCAGGTTCACAGTTCAATAGTTATGGGTTTATTTGAACATACAACAATAAGTTGGGCTTGCAGCATGCAGAAAAACAAAAACATAAATGTCCTATACATCAACATAAACTTCTGAAGTTCCCACCCAAAACATGGTAGATTCAGTTCCAAAAATCTGTCTTTTTGGTGCAGTGTATTAGCATCCAATATTCCACAAACACACTAGTTTTGCTCTAGAGCAATTCCTTCTCCTGCTTTCTGGCAATGATCACACACCTGTGTGTTCAGCTCTAATGCTAGGTTTCCCACCAGCAAAAATTCCAGAAAACTGCCACAGTTTTTTCCTGCATTTTTAGCAGAGTTTCTGGCGTTTTTGCTGTTGTGTGGAAACAGCCAATTTTCTATCCTTTGGCAGTTTTTTCACTGCCTTCAGGGTACCACTCCGTAGGTCAGATACAGATCCTCCGGCCCACGAAGTGTAAGGAGGTAAGGAGTGATGCATAGCATATCACTACTTACCTTCACCGGCCCTATAGTATACAGGGGTGCATCGTCCACACATGTATACTATACAGTTGCCTGAAATCGTGTCACTATACTCCCTGCTCCTATAGGCCCTTTGGTGGCTACACACTATATACAGTCATATATACAGTCATATATATATATATATATATATATATATATATATATATATATATATGTGTGTGTATATGGCTGTATACAGAAGCAGATGTCCACTTACCTCATCCTGCTGCTCTGGCCGGGTCCATGTAGCTCTGCCCCCTAGTGGTGACATTAGGAGCTACAGCCGGGGAGCCAGGGGTGGTAAATGGTAAGGCTCTGTTCACATTGTATGTTTGTATAATGTGAACAGACCCTTCTGGCAGTGTCTTCCCAAACAGGGAGACTCCAGCTGTTGTTAAACTAAAACTCCCAGCATGCATGTATTAACCCATTTTTCTTTTTTTCTTCTTCTTGTTTCAGATCAGTGTGTGCAGAGGATTCCATGGACTACGACAATGCCCTGCCCTTTTCTTATTTATTGTTATTATTATTACTACTAAAATGGCCAAAGAGGGCTTGTGTGGGGGGGGGGGGGCTGATGAGTGGTTTTGTGTTGTGTTTTTTTTAATATATTTTATTTTAACCCCGACGCGTTCGTGCCATGGGATGTGTGCATACGTCATAACGATCTCAATCACTGCCGTGGGCAGCGCAGGAAATTGGCGGCGGGATGCGGCTGTCAATCACAGCCAGGATCCCGCCGCAGATGCCAGAGCCGCAGTCCCAGCAGCATTAACCCCGTAGATGCCGTAATCAATCCTGATCACAGCATCTATGGTGTTGACAGGGGGAGCGCTCTCCCCCTGTTTACCAATGGCGGCGGCGAAATACGATTGCGGGTCGCCGTTGGTTGCTATGGCAGCAGGTGGTCAGATCATGACCTCCTGTATGCCTGCTACGGAAGCCTGAGTGATCCAGCCACAGGCTGGTAGCACAGGCTGTGCTGTGTGCAGCTGATCCGGTCATACTGTGCTACAGTACAAATGTATTGCAGGATAGTATAACCTGTAAAAAGTGTAAAAAATTAAATAAAAAGTTGTTCAATAAAAGTATGAAGTGTAAAGAAAAATCAATTAAAAAAATGCCCATTTCCCAATATTATCACCAAAAAAGATCAAAAAACACAAATCATATACATAATTGGTATTGCCACGTCCGTAATGACATGTACTATAAAACTATAATGTAAATTATCGCGCTCGTGAAAATGAATGGCAGAAAAAGAATTTTTCTCAGAAAAGAAAAAAGAACATAGAAAGCTATATAAAATGGGTATCGCCATAATCGTACTGAACCACAGAATAAATATAACATCCCTTTTACCGCACAGTGTACACCATAAAAATAAAAATTTTAAAAAAGCCACAAATTTTCCAATTTTTCACAAAAAATTATGCATGTGTCAACAAAATGCACCACTTATATAAAGTACAATAGGTCACGAAAAAACTCTCTCAGAATCGCTCCGCTCAGAAAAAGCATTCTAAAGTTATTACCATTTAAAGAGATACATGTCAAATAAAAATAAAATAAAAAAAATGAGCCTGGTCATTGAGGTAAAAAATTGATCCGTCCTAGACATCTTATCCCCTATCCAAAGGATAGGGGATAAGATGTCTGACCGCGGGGGTCCCGCCGCGCGGGACCCCCGCAATGTTGCATGCGGCATCCGGAAGCGCTGGAGGGTCTCGGTCGCGACCACGCGACCACTTGACGTAAGGACTCCGCCCCCGTATGGCGTCACGCCCCGTACCCTCAATGCAAGTCTATGGGAGGAGTCCTTCTGTTCCAGTGGTCGCGACAGAGACCCTCCAGCGCTTCCGGACAAGAAACAGGTGGGTGCCGCATGCAACATTGCGGGGGTCTCCAGCGGCGGGACCCCCGTGGTCAGACATCTTATCCCCTATCCTTTGGATAGAGGATGTCTAGGGTGGGAGTACCCCTTTAAGGGGTTAATTTTTCGGTTTAGTAGACTGAATCCTTTACTAAGCTGGGCTTTGTGTTAGTCCCAAAAACAGCTAGCGCTAACCCCCAATTACTACCCAGGTAACAACTGACACAGGGGTACTGGGAAGAACGGATAGCAACCTGCCTGGAGTTTCAAAATTGGCGCTCCTGGGCCTAGGCGGTAACAGGCTGGCATTATTTAGGGGGAAGGCTCGTAGCAATGGTCCTTGCCTACCCTGGTAATGTCAGCCTGTTGCTGCTTGGTTAATATCTGCTGAGAATGAAAATACAGGGAATCCTATGCGTTTTTTTTAATTTATTTTTTAAAACAAACATGTGTGGTTCACTTTATTTTTATTCTACCAACCAAGGCACAACAGCCTGACGATGCCAGGGTGGGTGAAGACAATTGTTACTGGCCCTCCCTAGCCTAAATGTCAGCTTGTTACTGCCTAGGCCCATGACTGCCATTTGACGCGTCAGGTCTGTTGGTATCTGCTCTTCCTGGTACCCATGTGTTGGTGGGTACCAGGTTAATAAATGGGGGTTCGTTAGCTGTTTTGGGGGCTAATGGTTTCAGTCTATAAGATAGCATCCACTACTAAGCCTGGAAAAAAAAAAAAAAAACATTGTAAAAGTAATTTTATAAAAAAAAAAAAACAACTCCCCACAATAGAAAAAAAACGCAGTTCATCGTCATGGTCCAACGAATCCACCATAACCTTTTGCAGTATGGTACAGGTGGATTACTACCAGAACGCTTGGCCTTGGGGAGAGAGTCACTAGTTTGACTTATTTTGTGTTTAATAATTTGCATCTTAGCAAACCCCATAACAACATTATGAATATATGGGAAGGTCTACCAAAAAAAAAAAAAAAAAAAAAAAAAAAAAAAAAAAAGGGAACAAATTAAACAATACATATATAATTATGGTACTACACAAGAAATAATTATGAATAAATCCCCTAGTAGAAATAAGATATTTTCTTCATATTTTGAAGCAGATCTGATCCCAAAAGAGACTAAGGCTAAATGAAAAAATAAATAAATAAATAAAACACAACAACTTAAGTGCAATTGGTCATAAGCAGAAAAGAATTGGAGAAAGATTTAGGGGGAGAGTTATCATCGTTGCTTTGGTAAGCAAGTTCTGTAGGCATTTTTTTTTGCTTTAGTTTTGCTTATGTATGGCATATTTATCATACTATAAAAAATAAAAAAAATTCTATATATGCCCGCGGATCTCCCTTGCCGCTAAACTACAACTCCCAGCATGCCCTTACAGTAAGGACATGCTGGGAGTTGTAGTCATGTGGTGCAGGAGATCTGTGGGCGAGTGACTGGCTTGTGACCTCCCTCCTCTTACAGTAAGGGCATGCTGGGAGTTGTAGTTGTGCAGCAGAGGGCAGGTGACAAGCTTGTCACCCGCCCCCTCCCCACACCTACAACTCCCAGCATGTCCTTACTGTAAGGACACGGAGGGAGTTGTAGTCGTGTAAGCCAGGGAAGCAGGCAGTAATGCGCTCCGCTCCCTGGCCGACAGTGATCAGAAAATCACTGTAATTTCATATTTCCCGCCAGGTCCCGTGACCTGTGAAATTTGAAATGACCGTAAACTCCACGGCGCTGTAGCAAAGGGAGCCCGGGCTGACATAACAGTGCAGCCGCCCAGGACTCCCGCAGCGTATACCCCCGCACTGAGTGACGGCAGGGACGGCTCCTGCACATCTCCCAGCCCGTCTGCAGGAGTCCCAGGCAGCTGCAGAGTGATGCCATCCCGGGCTCCTTTTAACACATAAGGGAGCCGCAGAGTTTTAGTCCCTACTGTATTATCAAGTTTCCCGCCGGGTCATGTGATTGGCTGCTCGGTCCCGGCCAATCACGGGACCCATCGGGGAGCATGAAATTACATTTTGGACTCCAAAAACTCTGCGGCGCCAAGGTATGTTAAAGGAGCCCGGGCTGGCATCATTTTGCAGCCGCCCGGGCTCCATCTGATTCTATCCTTCCCTTAATGATGGGGGCACTGATTTACATCTCCCCCCCCACCCCCCTTGTTTACTAACCGCCCGCGCCAGCAGCAGACAGCAGACAGATGGGAGATGTACGTGCGGGCGGGCAAGGTGGGGATGTTAATCAGTGTGATCCCTGATCAGGTAGTCAGAAAAGAAGAGACATAAGCAAGGTTCAAGCTGGTGTAGATTCCTGGAGCTTTTTAATCAGATGCACCTAGATCTGCGACAGTCGCAGTTGATAAATCAGGGTGCACTGGAAAGTGAAAAGTGAAAAAATGTCTACGTGAGCAAGATGTCAAGTTGAGCAGTGGGATGTAAATAAAGCAAAATTCGCACATAAGCAGAGTTGTGCCAAAGTTAAGGGAAAAAAAGCTCTTTAAACTTTGATAAATCTGGGCCCTAGAGATTTAAATGTTACGAATTAAAAAGTAGAATTTTGTTCTTACCGTAAATTCTCTTTCTCTGAGCTTCTATTGGGGAACACAGGACCATGGGTATATGCTGCTTGTCACTAGGAGGCTGACACTAGGCAAAAAACAAAAGAAGGCTGACTCCTCCCGGCAGGATATACCCGCCTACTGGCTCTGAGCAACTCAGTTTCAGCTTAGTGTCAGAGGAGGCTAGACGCAGCTATTTGGGAAAAAGTTCTCTCCTGCTCCAGAGGAGAGGCAACCCCCGAAAAAACTAAACATCTAACACAACACCCAGAAGAAGGGAAACCGACCAAAAGGGGGACACCCCTGCCCCAGAAGACAGAAACCCACTGGCCGCAAACAAGACAATGGGTGGGTGCTGTGTCCCCCAATAGAAGCTCCAAGAAAGAGAATTTACGGTAAGAACAAAATTCTACTTTTCTCGATCGCTTCATTGGGGGACACAGGACCATGGGACGTCCTAAAGCAGTCCCTGGGGAGGGCAAACCAACCCCAACAGAAGAAGGTTCAGGCGGAATCACGAACCGCTGCCTGCAAAACCTTGCGGCCCAGGTCTGCGTCGGAAGACGCAAAAGTATGAACCCTGCAAAACTTGGTAAAGGTATGCAGGGACGACCAGGTCGCGGCCTTGCACACCTGCAGGGCTGAGGCCCCATGACAGACCGCCCAGGAAGCCCCCACCGCTCGGGTGGAGTGAGCCGTCACGCGGAAAGGAGGCATCCGACCCTTGCATCGGTACGCCTCTGAAATGGCGGAACGAATCCACCGGGAAATTGTAGACTTCGAGGCCCTTGGGGAGCACAAACAGGGAGTCACTATGCCGAAAGGAAGAGGCGACCGCCAAAATAGGTCTGCACAGCTCGGACCAAGTCCAGCTTGTAAAGGCGGCGCTCCCTCGGATGGGAGGGAGACGGACAGAAGGAGGGCAACACTATGTCCTCGTTCAGGTGGAAGGCAGAAATCACCTTAGGCTGGAAGGAGGGTACCGGCCGAAGAACCACCTTGTCCTGGTGAAGGACCAGAAAGGGGGAACGGCAGGAGAGGGCGGCTAGCTCCGAAACCCGGCGCAGAGAAGTGACTACGACCAGAAAGGCCACCATCCAGGAGAGAAAACGGGGAGAAACCTGAGCCAGAGGCTCAAACGGAGTGTCCTGAAGAGCATCCAAAACAAGGTTAAGGTCCCAAGGCGCAGTGGGGGACCGAAGAGGAGGGAGCTCGTGGGCGACACCTTGCAAAAAGGTGCAAACATGAAGGTTAGATGCCAGAGTGTGTTGAAAGAGAACCGACAGGGCCGAAACCTGCCCCTTAAGGGAACTTAGGGCAAGGCGTGTCTCCAATCCGGACTGTAGGAAGGACAGGAGAGACGGCAGGGAGAAGGAGGAGGGAGAAAGTGAACGAGCCTCACACCAGCGGAAATATGCCCGCCAGGTGCGGTGGTAAATCCTGGAGGACGAGGGCTTACGGGCACGGAGCATAGTCCGGATAACGCGGGAGGAAAACCCCCGAGCCCTCAGGACCGCGGTCTCAACAGCCACGCCGACAAACGCAACGGAAGAGAATTGGGGTGGCAGAGGGGTCCCTGAGAGAGAAGATTAGGATGGTCCGGAAGACAAAAGGGAACGTCCGCCACGAGTCTGACCATGTCTGCGTACCACACGCAAGGGGCCAGTCTGGAGCCACCAGAATGGCCGAGACCCCCTCCGCCTTGAGCTTCCGGACGACCCGAGGAAGAAGCGGAACAGGCGGGACTCCATCCGGAAGTGCCTGAGGCGCACGTGTCGGTTCAGGAGTTTGAGGTCGAGGATCGGACGAACCGAGCAGTCCTTCTTGGGGACCACGAAGAGGTTCGAGTAGAACCCCGAGAAGCGGTCCTGAGGAGGGAACGGAACAATCACACCTTGGGAAAGAAGATTGCGGAGGGCCACCTGAAAGGCTGCCACCAGAGCTGGGGACCGAGGAGGGCGGGACCGGAGAAAATGATCCCGGGGCATAGAAGCTAACTCTATGCGATAACCGTGGGAAACTACCTCCTGAACCCAGGAATCCTGGACATGAGCTAGCCAAACGTCCGAAAAGAGGGACAGGCGACCTCCCACACGAGGAAAACACTCGGATGGGGGCGCACCCTCATGCCAAGGAGGGTTTACGGGTCCCCGAATTGGGAGGAGGGTGGTGAGAACGAGGTCCCGACTTCCAAGAGGGCCGAGACTTGAAGGACCCGAACGGCGTGGGCGATTTTGGAGCAGGAGAGAACTTTTTCCCAAATAGCTGCGTCTAGCCTCCTCTGACACTAAGCTGAAACTGAGTTGCTCAGAGCCAGTAGGCGGGTATATCCTGCCGGGAGGAGCCAGCCTTCTTTTGTTTTTCGCCTAGTGTCAGCCTCCTAGTGGCAAGCAGCATATACCCATGGTCCTGTGTCCCCCAATGAAGCGATCGAGAAAAGAAAATTTAGACATTTAACAAAAATAAGAAGTACATACCGTATAAGTAGAGTTTTTCAGCACATTTTTTATGCTGAAAAAGCCCCCCTCAGCTTATACTTGAGTAAGGACACGTCGGGCCGTCCATTTGCCCATCTGCACCCCTACTCACCTTCCCCTGTCATCTCACTGGGAGGCCCCCCTTCTCTGGTGGCACCGCTCCGGGCCAGCCGCAGCCCCAGGTAAAGACTCAGCCAGTGTAGAGACGCTGCCGGTATAAGAGGAGCAGACGTCCGTGCGCAGGTATGTCCCTGACGTCACGGTCGTGTCCCTTTCCCAGCTGCACTCCGCAAGAGGAAAATCTCGCCGCCGAGAACTGCGGGGGTAAAACAGAGGGGGGGGGGGGGCGGTGGTTGCTGTGCTATGTGTGTGAGATTTGTGGCTATGGAGGATGACCGGGGGGGGGGGGGGGGGGGGATTTGTTGATTCAGAGTGTGAATGATGACAGGGGTTGCTGCATTTCCCACACTAGGCTTCTACTCAAGTCAATAAGTTTTTCCAATTTTTTTGTGGTAAAATTAGGTGCCTCAGCTTATGTTCGGGTCTATTTATACTCAAGTATATACGATATTTAGAAAATTGGCCAGTATAACATGAGTATAAATTTACCAACCATCAATAATTTTGAACCTTATGTGGTAGAATTTTATTTTAGAATAGGGAACTTCTCAAAAATACAAAAGAAAATACAATGATTCGCAGTGTAAACGCAATTACCCATACAATCTTATACAAACAGAAAAAAATACAACCATACAAGAGACACAACCCAGAGTAATACCAAAAAAAATATCAGAGATTCATCACAATCTATATCAGGAGATGGAGTCTCAAGAATCATATCCGAATCATCACAGCAAATATCAAGAAAGGGGAACCATCAGAATCACCACAACCCAGATAAAACACAGATAATACGGCCATTGTAAATTTTAGTCAAACTGTTTTTACTGCTGGCCAAGAGAGATTACTGAATAAGGAGCTCAAGTTCCACCCCAGTTAACCATTGGACGAATTTGGGGTACATATACATAGAAAATGTAAAAACAAAACAAAAACTTATACGGTTACAGTATGGTTTTTAAACTTTAATCAAAACCGTGGTTGACCACGGTTGTCTCCGGTTTAAAAACCGTACGGCAACCGCATATGTTCTTTCTTTTAACATGGACGTCAATGGGAAACGCACATGTATACAGTTCTATACGGGAAACTGTATACGGTTTTTACTTTGCACATGCGCATTTGCATCCTAAAGTCCCCACCCAACACCCCTCCCATTAAAAATGGACAACATTTTCAAAACATTTTTTTTTTTTTTTTTTTTTTTATAAAAACGACAGAACCATATGCATTATAAAAAACAGTATACAGTTTAAAAACGCATACTGTTTACTTTTTCCCATACGGTTCAATACGTTTTTTTTTCTGTTTTTTTTTGCCGTACGGTTTTCTTTAGAAAAACTGATTGAACACAGTATGGCAAAAACGTGATCTAAATCCAGCCTTAAGCAGATTTGTAAATTACTTCTATTTAAAAATCTTAATCCTTCCAGTACTTATGAGCTGCTGTATGCTCCACAGAAAGTTCTTTTCTTTTTGAATTTCTTTCCAGTCTGACCACATTGCTCCCTGTTCATGTCAGGAACTGTCCAGAGCAGGATAAAATCCCCATAACAAACCTATCCTACTCTGCTGACACTGTCCAGGGTAGGCTAGGTTTGCTATGGGGATTTTCTCCTGCTCTGGACAGTTCCTGATATGAACAGAGGTGTCAGCAGAGAGCACTGTGGCCAGACAAAAGAAATTCAAAATGAAAAGAACTTCCTCTGGAGAATACAGCAGCAGATAAGTACCGGAAGGATTAAGATTTTAAATAGAAGTAATTTACAAATCTATTTAACTTTCTGGCAACAGTTGATTTAAAAAAAAAAATGTTTTCCACTGGAGCACCCCTTTAACCATTTTGACCTTAAGGACGGGGACAATTTTTGTGAGGTGAAATTAAAAAAGGCCATTTTGTAAATTTTTGGGGCTTCCGTTTCTACGCAGTGCACGTTTTGGTAAAAATGACACCTTATCTTTAGTCTGTAGGTCCATACAGTTACAAAGATACCCAATTTAAGTAGGTTTCATTTTGTTTTACTACTTAAAAAAATTTAAGGTCCCGACCTCCTATCCCGACCCGTAATATGTGTACCAGATATTGAAATATCTCCAGCCTTACGGAAGTTATGTGGGATCATACATTTCCCATTGATTTGCATGGGACTTTAAACAAAAACCCCGATCCTCACAAATGGGGGCAGTTATAGGATAGTTAATTTAACCCTTAACTGCCCCCATTTGCCAGGGGCGGGGTTTATGTTTAAAGTCCCATACAAGTCTATGGGAAATATATGTTACTGCATAACTTCCAAACGGCTGGAGATATTTCGATAATACTTGGTCACATGTTACTTATATGTCCACTTAAAATATAGGATACTTAATTTAACCCTTATTTTAAGTGCACATATAAGTAATAGGTGACCAAGTATTATCGAAATATCTCCAGCCGTTTGGAAGTTATGCAGTAACATATATTTCCCATAGATTTGTATGGGACTTTAAACATAAACCCCGCCCCTGGCAAATGGGGGTGAGTAAGGGTTAAATCACCTATCCTATGTTTGTTGTTGACATATGAGTAACATGTGTGCCAAGTTTCATGTTAATATCTTTAGCGGTTTGGACGTGATGCTGGAACATACTCACACATACATACGTTGAGAATATTATATATATATGATAGATATAAATAAAGTGACCAAAGATGCACAATTTTGGACTTTGGGTATTTTTTGGTATTTTTTTTTACGTGTACACCATTGACCGTACGGTTAAAATACCCATATTTTAATAGCTTGAACATTTACGCACGTGGCGGTACCACATATGATTTTTATTTTATTATTTAAAAAATTGGAAAGGGAGGGGTTCAAACTTTTATTAGGAAGGGGTTAATTAACTTTTATAAACTTTTTTTTGCCCCCATAGGGGGCTTTATCATGCAATCTTGAGTGCAACACTGATCAATGCTATGCCATAGCATAGCACTGATCAATGTAATCGGGGCTCTGCTGCTACAACCTGCTATGCAGGCTTGGAGCAGCAGATCACCAATTGGACCACGAGGAGGCAGGCAAGGACCCTCTTGCTGTCCTCTCAGCCTCAGCTGAATGGGACATCGCGGTTTCACCACGATGGTCCCGTTCAGCTTCGTAGAGCTGCCAGGACACTTACTTTCGGTTTAGACGCTGCAATCAACTTTGATTGCGGCATCTAAAGGGTTAAAGAGTAACTATCATGATTTAAACTCACCCTAATTCCCCCATCTGTCCCTGACTCTCACTGACACTATCCCTGTGTTTCTTTGCATTCAAAACCCCTCTTTCTACCCGATTTATTGTCTTCTTCGCTGCTTCTTCAGCCATCCTAGTGTGAGAGAGGAATAGAGGCTGAACACAGCAGCCGGCAGCTCTGAATCCTCTCCTCTTTGTTTACAACTGCATGTGCAGAGAGAAGAAAGACCAGAGCTCAGATAGTAAAATTAATGAGAGCATCCAGTAAGGCAAAGTCAGGAGAATGCTCTGCTGTGCTAAAAGCACAGTGCTGGCTGGTCTGTGTCCCGGCTGCAGTGTGAGATTTAGGACTCCAGCGGTCCGAAATCTATTTAAAAAAAAAAAAAAAAAGGGGGGGGGGGGGTGGTCTTGCGACCAAAACTGATAGGGAGACCCCTAGTGTTAATTTTTCGAAAGTAGAAAATTAAGTAGAAAAAAGCATATTTTTTAATAACATGCTATTGGAAAGTTATTCTGCATACATTAATCTATAATATATCAAAATATATATAATATATTTTTTTGATGAAAGGTTCCCTTTAATGCCAGGCATCGGCCCAATCGGCGGTGCCTGCCATTAACCGTGGGTCCTGGCTGCTTCAAACCAGGTTTGAAGCGTGCTCAGCTTGTGAGCGCACTTGAAACCCAGGGAAACCGAGGGCGTACCCATATGCCTTCCATCCCCTATAGGTTAAGGCTAGGTTTCCACTTTTTTGGGTTGTTTGCTTTTTTGCTTACAAAAACGACAAAAGAAAATAGTTATGCGTAACCAGCAATTAACCCATTTTTTTCAGTTTTTTTCTCATCTTCTTGTTTTAAATATGTGAATGTGGAGGGACTACTTCAGATTTTATTGGACTACATAGATGACCAGAGTTTTATTTATATTTTTTCAAATAAAATGGTAAACGAAGACTTGTGAGGGAGTTTTTTTTATTTTTCTTAGAATAAAATTAATATAGTTTATTACTAATAAGGAGCTTAGCGTTATCCCCAAAGACAGCTATTCCTAACCCCCAAATATTACACTGTTATTCACCGCCACAGAGGTACCGGAAAGAGTCGGTACCAAAAGGCCCAGAGAAAATGGCGCTTCTGAGCCAAGGCAGAAACAGGCTGACATTATTTAGGCTGGGGAGGCAAATATAAGCCTTCACCCACCCTGGCAATGTTAGACTGTTGCTGCTTGGTTGGTATCTGGCGAAGAATGAAAATATGGGGAACCCCAGACGATTAAGTTTTTTTTTCCAAGGTATAAAAGCAACCGTTTTTATTGCCGTTACCAGTGTGGGCAAGGACCATTGTTATTGGTGCTCCCCAGCCTAAATAACGCCGGCCTGTTACCATCTAAGCCCAGGAATGCTATTTTTTTTTATGCTCCTGGCTTGTTGGTATTGGCTTCTTGGTACCACTGTGAGATGGGTACTGGGAGTATTTGGGAGTCAGCGCTAGCTGTTTTTTGGTGCTAACACTATGCCCTGGCTTAGTAATTTACTCAGTGTAATAGACTTCAAAAGTAGCCCTCCATATGCATATATCGGAAACAAGAATAAAAAAAGATAAAAAAAAATGTAATAAAAAAAATGGGTTAGTGCATTTTTCATTAATTGCATCATGCAGCGTGTTCCGAAACAGTAAGATAACAGCTGTTGCTAAGCTACAACACTCTGCCTATAAGTATCTGTACACATTATACATTTTTTTTAAATGTATAATGTGAACAGACCCTTATAGGCAGCGTGTTCCCAAACATTGAGCCTAAAGCGTGTGCCAAAGTACAACCCTCAGCATCACAAGGCAGAATACTGTAAACTCACCTCATTCTTCCTAAAAGTACCAAAAAAAAAATATATCATATAAATATATATATATATATATATATATATATATATATATATATATATATATATATAATGTACATGTGTATATGACCGGGAGATGGTGATGTAAGGTGTAGGGGTTGATCAGAGGTGATGACATCACTCAGAGTGAGGGGCTTAAGTTGAAACACCAGGTCCAGCTACACCTCCTAAGACAGCAGAGGTTGATGCATTGCCTTAGAAAAGAGATGAGCCGCGGACCTAGAAACCACTTCACGCTAAAAATGTAAGAATTACACACCTTGACAGGGAAGAATAACGCTTAAGTGTACAAAATCCAGTGCAATTTGTGATAACACTATAACAGTTATATCTCTTGGGTTGATAGTGTAATTTAAATACAATTGTCTAAAGTCAGAATATCACTTCAACTTCTTTACTACCCTTGACTATTAAGAAAGCTCCAATAGGCTACAATAGAAGGTACATTTTATCTGCTGCACTTTTATCGTTGGTCAGGGTAATGTAAGGCTCCTTGTACAAACCTCATCTGAAGGAAAATGGTTGTTTGTTCATAGGTAAAAACTGTCAGCTAAAACAATAAAATGTAATATTTTATGCTCTAACAACTTATTTTTTAAAAGAAAGTAGAATTTTGAGCTAAAAACAAAATGTTGCACAAAGATGTCAAAACTAAAGAGAAAGATCTGTCAAAATATAACAGTGTGCAAAAACAAGCAAATTGTCAAGTGGTATGCAAACTTAGGCTGACACTAATGTACTCCATCTTAATTTACCTGATCATTAGCTTCAGGTTTGTTCAGTTGTAACGCCACAAACACTAATTGCTTTAACATCACAAAATCATATCTGTCCTCTTTATCTCCCCAGACAGCAGGGAGGAATTATCAGGGGGAAGCATGATAATGTCTTATAAGTGATGACTCACATCACCTTGTGTCAGTCAAGCAGGAGTTCTTATTAAAGATACTATTACTGAATCTCAGGGCCAAGAGTACACTACTCACCAGGAGCCATATATACAGAACAGCAGGTCATTGACAAGGCAGGGCAGCCTGGACTCACCAATAATAGAAAATATTTTACAGATAAATCTGTTGCCCAAGGGCAGATTTATAAACACAGAAGATTTGTGGCGAAGATTTCTGTGTATGTCCCAGTCATTTGAAAGGGACTTTCAAAACATGCACTTGCAGTCGATAAACCTGATTCAAATGAACGTAACAAAATTTCAGTTGCAGATTTCTGCAGCAAATCTGCAATGTGCGAACATATCCTTAGGTTAAGGAAATCTGTAATTTAATGCAAGGAGTCCTCGTGCACACACTCCCTGGCCTAGATTCACTTATACGGTTGTGATTTTAACCAAGAGGCCCCATTAGAGGTTTGGGGTTCATGCCAAAAGATTTATTATCTACCTTCTTGCAGCTCACTGTATATGAATGTTTTTTTTTTTCTCCTCATGTTTTCACATTGAGCCAGTCATGTCATCATGTGAAAACGGACAAGTTTGACAGCAAAGTGCAAACAACATGTACTAGACTCTGTAGTACAGGGGTTGGCAACCCCTGGGGTACATTTGAGTAGCACATGGGGGGGCTGCCGACATTCAATTGTAAAAGTGCTGCACAGTAGGGTGTAGAGTTGGGCGGTATAACCAAAAATGTGTATCAGTATTTTTGCAACTTATGGCGGTTCCACGGTATATAGCAGTATTTCTCCTCCCCCCCCCCCCCCCCAAAATCATGTGACCCGCGGGCGCTGTTCTGCTTCTCCCCCCCCCCCCCCCCATTAATTACCCCACGAATGTCACCCGCAAGCGCTGCGCTCCTTATCCTCCTGTTTGTTGCCAGCCGCCGGCACTGGTACTCTATACTGTACGCTGTATCCCTATGCCCGGGCTGCAAAAGATAAAATAAACTTTACCTCACCTCCCGTTGGTCCGGTACCAGCCTCACCTGCTCCCTGGGGACGGGAACGTCTGAGAGCCGTCAGCCTATCACTGGCCACAGCGATGTTCCGCCTCAGCCGGTGATATGCTGAGAGCACTGTCATGTAAGAAGCCGGCTTCTTACACGACAGTGCGCTCAACCTATCACTGGCCGAGGTGGAACATCGCTGCGGCCGCTGAAAGGCTGATGGCTCTCCAACGGGGGAAGGTGACTTAAAGTTTATTTTGTTTATCTTGTGCAGCCCGGGCATAGGGATACTGCGTACAGTATAGAGTTCCAGCGCGGGTGTGAGGTGGAATTTTGCCACCCAGAAAACTTCGGAGAGCTGAGAGGAGGAGCGGTCGCATGTTTGCATGGGTCGCAAAATTCCACCCCACACCGGGAGGACAAGGAGGGCAGTGCTTGCGTGTGACATATGATTAGTTCCCCAATGGGGACAGCGAAGCGCTGGGCTGATAATTGGGGGGGGGGGGGGGGAAAGAGAAGCAGAACAGCGCTCGCGGTTCACATATAATTAGTTCCCCAATGTGGGTACAGCGCAGCGGTGGGTTGACAATTCATTCCCGAGGGGGAGGGGGCCAACCGGTATTGCGGTATGGGAAAAATTCATATCGTGCAGGACAAAAATTTCGGTATTCAGTATGAACCGGTATACCGCCCAGCACTAGTAGGGTGATGCAGCCATAAGGGCTGGCATCTTCACTGTGAGCAAGCCGGTGTGAGGTGTTTTTTGCACTGCTGTCAAAGAAGCAATTTACGTAGAAGAAGACCACTATAATCCAGGCGCTGCTTTATCCAAAGATGCAAGGATGCAGGTAGGTATTATTTAACCAGATACTTTTATTTATATTACAGCATACAAGTTAGCAGAATCATAACGCGTTTTGGGGTCTATTGCCCCTTCCTGTCAAAGAGACATGCTGCGTGCAGGCACATCTCCTATGTTCTTTACCCTTAGCGCAGAGGAGAGAGAAGAAAACATCTCACCACTGCTATTGTGTCTCCTCTGGGCCTTTCCCAGTCTGTGATGCTGTGTTCATAAAGAGGCCTTGGTGCTGGATAGCTCCTCTGCATGCCTGCTTACTCGGGAGTCTGCTGCTGTCGCTAGAAAGTTGTTTGCCGTGCAGAGTGAGGGAGAGAGGCCATTAATCTTCTCCCTTGTCAGCACTGAGCCCACCTTTGTTTCTTATCTTTCTTTCTGTATGGAGGGGGGGTAGTTGTGGGGTGAATTCATCCCTTTCCTGGCAGCTCATTTCTTATCAGGAAGGTTTGATTCACCAAGATTAACCCTTCGCTTGACAGGAGTAGGCAGAGGGGAAACGTATAGTGCCATTTATATGGCAGGCAGTAAGGTTCAGTGTGAACATACATTAAATTATCCTGCACTGATCCTGAGTTATGTCCTGTATTATACTCCAGAGCTGTACTCACTATTCTGCTGGAAGAGTCACTGTGTACATACACTTAACTTTGCCATGCCATTTCAGTGTGCTCCGCTGAACGCTGCCTGCCAGAGCTGAAACGGACACAAGGATAGTGAGAGAGCCTGCAGAGAGAACAAATTTGGAGGTATGAAAGTGTTTCTGCCTCAACTATTCGGTAGAAGTGTAACTTTGTTGTAGACACCTCTGTTCTGCTGATGGAACCTATGTGTACAGCCCATCACTGCACGCATCACATTAAAGCTACAGGGACAACGTAATCTACAGATTATGTCGAGATTCTGGGGTCTGTATTATGGTGGGGTCTGATTCTGGGGTCTGCATTATGATGGGGTTTGATTCTGGGGTATGGGGGGAGGAGGAGTAGGAGAAGGATTCCACCCAAAAAAAAAATTACACCAAAAACTGGAAAAAGGAAGAATGAAAAGAACTAACAATATAACAGTTAGGGCTCATTCACACACGAGTTCCGTCGGCAATCTGGTCAGAATGTGCAAGCACTATTTTTTTTCTCCGCTAAAGTCCTGTAAAATTACTGGATCACATGCAAGTGAATGGGGTCTGTCGGGACTCAGCAGTAGCCTTTGCACCCGACCCGTTTCAGGGTCAATTTGGCTTGGAAAAATAAAATGATCAGACCCTTAACAGGTCGAATGCAAACTGCAAACAAAAAAACTAAAAGAAGCCTTAAATAAATTACAGGTGACCGTTATATACCCAGTTTATACTACTTACAAACAGTCAAGCAGGATCAAAAAAATCCCCAAAATCTTAAAACAAAAAAATAAGCCTGATTAAGAGTTCAGGATGCATGGCCACGCCCCTCTGTCCTGGTACTTAAGGATGCAGGGGTGTACCTGTACGCCCTGGTCTCATTACCAGTGTTTGAAGCGTACTCATCAGCAGCCAGATTCCAGGGTTAATGCTGGGCATCACCGATAAAAATTAATTGCGGCGTCTAAAAGGCTGGGTTAACGTTCTGTTAGCTCAGCGGAGCTGATCGGGACCATACCGGACAGAGAAGGCGACAAGAGGGCCCTTACTTGCCTCCTCGCCATCTCATCGGTGATTGGTGCTCTGAAGCTCCCAGCCAGCCATGGCAGGCTGGGGCAGCAGAGCACCTATAACACTGATCAATGCTACGCTATGGCATAGCATTGAATAGTGCATGCAATCAAAAGATTGCATGGTATCGCCCCCTATGGGGACAAAAGAAAAGAAAAAAAAAAGAATTAAATTTTATTTTTTTTTTAAGTTGAGGGTGGGGGGAGTAAAAAGGTTTATACATGTGAATAAGCCCCTCTCCTAATAAAAGCTTGAATCACCCTTCAATTCCCATTTTATAAATAAAATAATGTAATTAATAAATACAGTATGTGTAACATTGTAACATAATTCATAAGGTTGAAAAAAAGACCAGAGCCCATCAAGTTTAACCTATATCCCTAATGAGTCCCTATTGAGTTGATCCAGAGGAAGGCAAAAAAAAAACTCACTCTAGATAAAAATTCCTTCCGGACTCCAAATATGGCAGTAAGAATAAATCCCTATACATAACCAGCGATGTTGTTATTCTCCAAAAATGCATCCAGACCCCTTTTGAACTCTTTTACAGAGTTCACCATGACCACCTCCTCAGGCAGAGAATTCCACAGTCTCAATGCTCTTACAGTAAAGAACCCCCGGCTGTGCTGGTGTAGAAACCTTCTTTCCTCTAGACGTATAGGATGCCCCTTGTTATAGATACAGTCCTGGGTACAAATATATCAGGGGACCGTACAGTGATCTCTCCCATGATCTATTTCTACATAATTATTAAGTCTCCCCTAAGCTTTCTTTTTTCTTAACTAAATAACCCTAATTCTGATAATCTTTCTGGGTACTGTAGTCCTCCCATTCCCCGTATTACCCTGGTTGCCTGTCTTTGAACCCTCTCCAGCTCCACTATATCTTTTTGTACACTGATGCCCAGTACTGTACACAGTATTCTATGTGTGGTCTGACTAGTGATTTGTACAGCGCTAGAATTATTTCCTTGTCGTAAGCATCTATGCCCCTATTGATGCAACCCATGATTATTTGCCTTGGCAGCAGCTGCCCGACACTGGTCACTACTGATAAATTTACTGTTAACAAAGGGTACTTTCACACGCCGTTTGCACCCGTTCCGTTTATTTAAAAAAAAAAACTGATAGAAAACGGCTGATCAATCGGGTATCCGTTTTGAACAGTTTTTTAATCCTTTTTATTTTTTTTGTTTTTAATGAAAAATCAGCCACCTACAGACAGTATTACTACTATTCCCATCATGGAACAGACTTGTTTCCATGGTGGGAGTAGTAGTTCCTGGCTGCAGGAGTCTGCCGGTGGCTGGGGAGGCTACATTAGTGCTTGAACTACTACCCCCATCATGGAACAGACTCTGTTCCATGATGGGGGTAGTAGTACAGGGGAAGAGGGATTGATCACACTGGGTCTCACTTCTGAGACCCGATCCGATCAGAAGTTATTAAGCATGGGAGCAGGCGACATGGTCCACAACCCTGCAATGTACACAATGTATTTTACTTTCATTTTTAAATTCCCGCAGGGAGCTCTGAATGGCCCCTACTGAGGAGCCAATCAGGGATCCCAGTGGAATTTTTGAAATGGACAATGTATATTAAAAGCACTGTGGGGTGGAAAGATATATAGCGCTATATATCTAGCCCCCCCGCGCATTTATAAAGATATAACCCCCGCCAGCGCAAAAATATATACCCCGCAGTATATATATATGTGACCCCCCGCAGGCACATTTATAATTATATACCCCCCGCCGGCGCAATTATCAATATATACCCCCCACCAGCGCATTTATGTGATCCCTCGCCAGCGCATTTATGTGCCCCCGCTGGCGCATATGTCATTAATGCAGCGCTATCTGTGAACAGTATTTTACTTGCAGAGCATCGCACCAGCCGCCACCGGCGCGATGCTGCTGATAGAATACTATTCATAAATCGCGCTGCAGGGGCATATTATATAGAAGTGCTGTGGGGGCCAGATAATACTATATATCTGGCCATGCCCCTGCAGCACTATGTATGAAAAGTAGTCTATCAGCAGCATCGCGCCAGCGGCAGATGGTGCGCTGCTCTGCGAGTAAAATACTATTCATAGATAGCGCTGCATTAATGACATATGCGCCAGCAGGGGGTCACATATATACTGCGGGGTATATATTTTTGTGCTGGTGGGGGTTATATCTTTATAAATGCGCTGGGGGGCTACATACATAGCGCTATACATCTTTCCCCCCACGGCGCTTTTAATATACATTGTCCATTTTAAAAATCCCGCAGGGAGCCCTGATTGGCTCCTCAGTACGGGCCATTCAGAGCTCCCTGCGGGGAATTTAAAAATGAAAGTAAAATATATCGTGTACATCGAGCAGGGTTGCGGACCATGCCGCCTGCTCCCCTGCCTAATAACTTCCGATCGGATTGGGTCTCAGAAGTGAGACCCGGTGCGATCAATCCCTCAGCCCCTGTACTACTACCCCCATCATGGAACAGAGACTGATCCATGATAGGGATAGTAGTACAAACACTAATGTAGTCCCCCCCAGCCACCGGCAGACTCCCGCAGCTGGGGAATTACTAATCCTATCATGGAACAGACTTGTTTCCATGATGGGAGTAGTAGTAGTCCCACAACACTGTATGAGTCTGCTGATGTCACCTCTTCTGAGCATGCTCAGATGTAATTATGGATATTTTTAAACCCGGGTGCAAATGGATGACATTAAAAGGTTAATCCGTTTGCCATAGACTTCAATGTTAAAATTATGATGTCCGTGTTTTCTTCCGTTTTTTTCACGGAAGAAAAACTACTGCATGAGTCGTTTTTTTCTTCCATGAAAAACGGAAAGGAGTGCAGACGGGTGCAAACGGGTGCCCAGGGATGTAAACGGATTGTAAAAAAATCCCATTGACATGAATGGTTTTTTAAAAAACGTTTGTAATCCGTTTACAGTCTGCAAAAACGGAACTGAAACGGGGATAAAAGAACGGGGACAGACGGCCGTGTGAACAAGCCCTAAGACTCCCAAGTCCTTTTCCACATCAGTAGTCCCAAGTGTTCCCCCATTTAATACATAATCGCAGTCCGGATTTTTCTTCCTCATGTGCATTACCTTACATTTATCAGTGTTGAACCTCATCTGCCACTTCCCAGCCCAAACCTCCAACCTATCCAGATCCATTTGTAATACTACACTGTCCTCTACTGCGTTTACTGCTTTACAGAGTTTAGTATCATCTGCAAAGATTGCTACTTTACTATTCAACCCCTCTTCAAGGTCATTAATGAATATAATAAATTGGACAGGACCCAAGACGGACCCCTGTGGTACCCCTCTAGTAACAGCCACCCAATCAGAATAAGTACCATTAATAACCACCCTCTGTTTCCTATCATTGAGCCAGTTACTTACCCCCTTGCACACATTCTCCCCCAGTACAATCCTTCTCATTTTATGCACCAATCTTTTATGTGGCACCGTATCAAATGCTTTGAAAAAATCCAGATACACGACATCCAGCGATTCCCCCTGGTCCAGTCTGGAGCTCACCTCCTCATAAAAGCTGATCAGGTTAGTTGGACAGGACCAATCCCTCAAAGGCATGCTGATATGGAGTCATCAGGGGTGTGGAAATTTTATAAAAAACAACTTGTTCACGGGACTAAAATTGAGCAAAATCTACTTGTCCCTCATGACGATCCACTTGTCTGGGCCAATTTTCGCTTTTAAGCTCTAATTTTTCCTCCTCGCCCTATAATAGCTATAACTACCTACTATAAGGATACCTTTTAATTTTTCAATAACATTCTCTGAACCAAAAAAATGTAAAAAATTATATATATATATATATATATATATATATATATATATATATATATATATATATATTTAGGGAAGTGATATTGAAATAGTAAAAAGATAATTTTGCAGATTTGGTGGTTTTCTTTTCTTCGCCATTTACCTTGTGGTTGAGGTAACATGTTAGTTTTATACTTTAGGCCGCCTGATTACAGCAATACCAGATTTGTATCGTTTACGTCATGTTTTACTAATTCTGAACTTTTTCTAATTTTTTTAATTGCCATTTTTTAACCCCTGTAGCTTTATTTTTTTCCGCATACCAGGCTGTATGAGGGCTCATTTTTTGCGCCATAATCTTTTTTGTATCGGTACCATTTTGGTATTGATCTGACTTTTTAATCGCTTTTTAACTTTTTTTTCTGGGATATTATAAAAATTGCAAATCTGTGGTTTGGTATTTTTTTACATTTACCGTACGGGATACATAATGTTATATTTTAATAGATTGTACAATTACGCACGAAGCGATACCAAATATGTTTATTTTTATTATGTTTGCATGGAAAAGGGGGTGATTTGAACTTTTAACATGGAAGGGGTTAATGCAGCGGTCTTCAAACTGTGGCCCTCCAGATGTTGCAAAACTACAACTCCCAGCATGCCCGGACAGCAAACGGCTGTCCTGGCATGCTGGGAATTGTCGTTTTGTAACATCTGGAGGGGCACAGTTTGAAGACCACTGGGTTAATGTGTGTCTCTCAAACTTTTTTTTTTTACACTATTACACTTCTAGGAGGAATCATTAGATTCCTCAGACAGATGAATAGAGTTCTACTGAACTCTATTAATCTGTGTGCTCTGTGATCCATTGATAGAGCCTAGTCCAGTCAGGATCTATCAATGACAGCGCGGGACAGCAGGGAACAGAGGTAAGCCCTCCGGCTACCTCCATAGTGGATCGCCCCCCTGCAATTGCGCCACTAGCCCACCAGGAAGCATTCACATGTCCCTTTAGACACCGCTGTCAGCTTTGACAGCGGCGATCTAAAGGGTTAATAGCCAGCCGCATGCTGGCTATTAGCGGCGGCCCCCGGCTACTGAGAACAGCCGGGGGCTGCAGAGTATGGAGCGGGCAGGAATCCCGAGCCCGCTCCATACTCCCCTGTGAGCGCCGCAAGCATCTTCCTGTGCAGACGTGCCTCCTCCCCTCAGCTCTCCGAAGCTACAGCTGGGGAGTGAAGGCAGAGGACGCAGGTCTGCACGGGGAGCAAGAAGCTACGGCCCTCATCTCCCCCCGCACGTCTGCAGCCTGCATCGGAGGACACAGGCTGCAGAGTATGGAGCGGGCAGGAGTCGGGAGCCCGCTCCATACAGACTGCAGATCGCCGCCGCACTTCAGGTCTGGCCCTGCTTGCCCGAAGCCGGGCTAAGGGCCGGACAAATTCACCTGCCCGGCGCCCAAAACTGCTAGTCCCGGGCGTCGGGCGATAGGAATTCCACATCCCTGGTCATACATTTATTTTTATCAAGATACTCCAAAATAGCATCCCTTAGAAAACCCTCAAACAATTTACGTACAACAGAGGTTAAACTAACAGGTCTATAATTCCTGGGGTCACTTTATTACCCCTTTTTAAATATTGGCATCACATTTGCCATGCGTCAGTCCTGAGGAACAGCCCCTGAATATTAAAAATAGGGGTCTGTCTATTACATTACTTAATTCCTTTAGATTTGTCTATTATGATTTTTGTAGGTGGCACTGTACTTCTTCCTGGATTAGACAGGTGACCTGTACTGGGGAGTTTATCTTACCTCGCTGTATTTCACCTGGCATTTAATTTTCCTCGGTGGATACAGTGGAAAAGAATTTAATATATTTGTTTTTTCCTGATCCCCGTTTATAATTTCTTCCTCATCATTTTTTTAAAGGACCTACACTTTCATTTTTGACCTTTTTGCTATTTATATAGTTAAAGAACATTTTGGGGTTAGTTTTACTCTCTTTGGCAATGAGTATTTCTGTCTCTATTTTTGCGGATTTTATCAGTTTTTTGTATATCTTTTACATTTTTCTCTATAGCTTTTTAACCCCTTCACACATATGGATGTTTATGAACGTCCATATGCGCGTCCCGATATATAATGAGTGCATCATACACGGTGGGTCCCGGTTGCTATAAGCAACCAGGACTAACGCTAATGCCGGACATCGTCGCTTGGGCTGATGTCCGGCATTAACTCTTTTGACGCGGCGATCACAGTTTATCACAGTGTCTAAAAGTGAAAGTAAAAGCATCCCGGCTGCTCAGTCAGGCTGATTGGGACCATCGCGATAAAAATCGCGATGTCCCGATCAGCTAGGATGCAGCAGGAGGTCCCCTCACCTGCCTCCTGCGCGTCCGATCGTCGATTGATTGCTCCAAGCCTGAAATTCAGGCTTGAGCAATCAACCGCCGATAACACAGATCCCTGCCATTGAATGCAATGGCAGGGATCAGTGTATTGAATCAATGTACTTCATGTTCTAACCCCCTATGGGAGCTATAACATTGCAAAAAAAAAGTGTAAAAAAAAAAAAAAAAGTTATTAAAGATCATTTAACCCTTTCTCCCATAAAAAAAAACTGTAAATAAAAATAAACATATGTGGTATCACCGCGTGCGTAAATGTCAGAACTATAAAAAATATATAATTAATTAAACCGCACGATCAATGGCGTACGCGCAAAAAAATTCCAAAGGCCAAAATAGCGTATTTTTGGTCACTTTTTATACCATACAAAAAATGAATAAAAAGTGATCAAAAAGTCAGATCAAAACAAAAATGGTACCTCTAAAAAATTCAGATCACGGCGCAAAAAAATGAGCCGTCATAACACCACGTACGTGGAAAAAATAATAAAAAAGTTATAGGTTTCAGAAGAGGACAATTTTAAACGTACAGATTTTCCTGCATGTAGTTACGATTTTTTTCAGAAGTACGACAAAATCAAACCTATATACGTAGAGTATAATTTTAAGCGTATGGACCTACAGAATAAAGATAAGGTGTCATTTTTAGCGAAAAATTTACTGAGTAGAAGTGGAAGCCCCGAAAATTTACAAAATGGCGTTTTTTCTTCCATTTTGTCGCACAATGATTTTTTTTCCGTTTTGCTGTAGATTTTTGGGTAAAATGACTGAGACGTAGAATTGGTGGCGCAAAAAATAAGCCATCATAGGGATTTTTAGGTGCAAAATTGAAAGGGTTATGATTTTTAAAAGGTAAGGAAGAAAAAACTAAAGTGCAAAAACAGAAAAACGCTCTGTCCTTAAGGGGTTAAGGCTTCTTCTTTACTGCCGTCCTGTTTTAGTAGTTTAAATGCTTTATTTTTTACATTTATTGCCCCCTTAAAGTTTTCATTCATCCATATTGGTTTTCTTTTATTTCTGACCCTTTTATTCCCATAAGGTATATACATCTTACAGTGAGAATTTAAGATATTTTTAAAAGCCTCCCATTTAGTGTCAGTATTCTTGTTTTTGAGGACATTATCCCATTTTATATTGTTAAGGGCTTCTCCGAGTTGATCGGACTTTGCCTTCCTAAAGTTCATTGTTTTTGTGGCCCCTCGAGAGATTCCTTTATTGAAGAACAAGTTATGATGTAATATATTATGATCACTATTTCCTAGGTATCCTTCTACTTGCACATTAGTCACTCTATGAGGTCTGTTGGTTAATATTAAGTCTAGTAGGGCGCCCCCTCTGCCCGGGTCCTGCCCCATTTGGGACAGATAGTTGTCTTATAGTCAGAAACCCGTTTCCTTTATGAGATTTACAGGACTCGGTCTCCCAGTTTATATCAGGATAGTAAGTCCCCCATTATTATCACATCAATTTGATTTGCTGCCTTGTTTATTTGCCTTAGTAATTGATCTTCTGCCCCTTACATTATGTTTGGTGGCTTATAGAAAAACCACTATCAGAATAAATTTTTTTTAATCTCCATATATTTCTACCCATAGTGACTAAACAGGTCACTGTATATTCTGCCCCCCCCCCCCCCCCCCCACAGTGTGGCCTTCAGACTGGACTTTACATAAAGACAAACTCCTCCCCCTTTCAGTTTTGTCCGATCCTTCCTGAATAGACTATAACCCTGTATGTAGACCGCCCAGTCACAGCTATCGTCCAACCATGTCTCTTATATACCCACTATGTCAATCCTCCTCAGACATTTTCAACTCCAGTTCGTCAGTTTTATTGGTCAGACTTCTGGCATTAGTCAACATGCAATTCAATGGTGTTTTTTTTTCCTATGACGCCTATCCCTATTAAACTATTCTAACCCCTCCTTCCGCTCCACCTCCAGGTACATTAATAAGTCCCCCCTCTCTATCTACACTATCTTTCCCCTCTATGTTGTAGTGAGAACCATCGGACCACCTGCAGCGTAATCACATGGTCCGATGAGCCAAGATGGTGGCCGGAAGTCTACTCATCTGTCTCCTGCCCCTATGCTGCAGTCCTGATTTATGGTCTGCCTTCACAGAAGTAGATCACCGATAATTCTAATCAGTTGCTATAAAAAGTTCACTATGGGGACAAAAAATTTTAAGTTTAAAACACAAAAAAAATATAAATAAGCCTCTCCCATATTAGAAAAAAAATGGAATATATAATATAGACACCTCTATACATACACAACTTCAATTTTAGCGCTGTCTTGCTGCAAATGAAGATATATCTCTCTCTCAATATATAGATATACTAGGGATGTTCCGATACCGATACTAGTATCGGTATCCGGGCAGATACTAGCCATTTCCATGGTATCGGGGACTCGTTCAATGTCCCAGATACCAAATCTGATACCTGCTGCCGCTCCGCTGCCCCTCCTCCATGGCAAACCACGTAACGCTATAGAGGAAGCAGAGTGGCGTGTATGCTCCTCCATAGAGCATCATGGTGCGGACCGGAGAACGGGGCATCGGAGCGGCAGCACCCGTCAGGAGGACTGCCGCAGGTGAGCTGTCTACAAGGGTGGGGGCTGCTACTAATATCTAAAGGGGGGTCTGCCGTGTACAAGGGGGGCTGCGGTCTACAAGGGGGGGCTGCTACTAATGTCTAAAGGGGGGGCCCTGCTGTCTAAAAAGGGGGGGCTGTGGTCTACAGGTGGCTGCTGCTAATGTCTGCAAGGGGATGATACATAATATTAAGGGTAATCTTACAGCAGAGTCGCCTGCACTAACTTCAATGTATAGGTAGATAGGGTAGGGTAGGCGACCCAGTTTCTACCGCTGCTCACCATGTGGTCACCAGTCTCGCCGCCAATGCAAATTCTTTGTTCTGCCCAATAGAAAAGAGAGAAATCTTGGCTCATACTACAGCAGCTGCTTCCATTGCACACAACAAGTAACCCACATCAGCACGGTAAGCAGCGTCAGAAACCGGGTCACCCTGGGGGTCAGATTCCCTTTAAAATAAAAGTATGAGAACTAGAATTAAAGTATCGGTACTCGTAATCTATCGTAAATAAATGGTATTGGGACATCCATAATATATACACACACAGATTCCCCTGCTGCGATGTATTGGCGGGTTCCCGGTGTAACTGTCAGGAGTGGAGTGGTGCTTCGATCCTAACAGTAAACCCCTTCAGTGCTGCAGTCTGTGTGTAAAAAACAAATTGCCTTTGGTTTCCTGGTTTTGAAATAATCAGGCTCTACCGAAGGTAGAGTCTGATCTGCTATGCCTATCAGTGTAATTGAGAAGGACAATAAAAAAATCAGTTCTGACATTGTTTTCTATTTAGTTTTTACTAATACCAGTTCCTCAACCCTTTGAAGATGCAGGAATTTAACATTTTTTGCAAATTTTGTTTTTTTCCTCCTCACCTTTTACTAATCATAACTCTTAGAATTTTGAAACTACGGGCCCATATGAGGGCTTTTTTTTTTATTTTATTTTTTTTATTTTTTTGCGCCATCAATTGTACTCTACAATCATTTCACGATAAAAACTACAGCAAAAAAAATATTTGTGGGGCGAAACTAAAAAAGAAAACAACCACCATTTTGTAACTTTCAGGGGCTTCAGTTTCTACACAGTGCACTTTTCGGTATAGTTTTCTTTGTGGGTTTTTGTTTTGGACAGGTATTTTTCCATGGTATTAAATAGAGGTGCACCGAAATGGAAATTTCAGAACCGAAACGAAACCGAAATAAAAAAAAAAATAATGTCCGGCCGAAACCGATACCGAAACCGAAAATGACTTCTCCCCGTCTTCTGGTAAAATGCAGCGCTCCACTCATTAGATTCCCCCACATTAGATTGCCAGCTACCCTACATTAGGTCGGGAGTTCCCACACATTAATAGGCAGCTCCCCCACAATAGGTCAGCATTTCCCCCAGCACAATATTAGGCAGCTCCCCCCTACATTAGGTCAGCAGTTGCCCCACAATAGTAGGCAGTTCCCCCACAATAGTAGGCAGCTCCCCACAACAATATTAGGCAGCTCCCCACAACAATATTAGGCAGCTCCCCACAACAATATTAGGCAGCTCCCCCCACATTTGTAGGCAGCTCCCCCCCCCCAACAATATTAGGCAGCTCCCCCCCCACAATATTAGGCCGCTCCCCCCACAATATTAGGCAGCTCCCCCCCCCCCACATTTGTAGGCAGCTGCCCCCCCAACAATATTAGGCAGCTCCCCCCCAACAATATTAGGCAGCTCCCCCACAATAGTAGGCAGCTTCCCCCCACCCCACAGACATACAGCTTCCAGCCATATACAGTGTATGGCTGGAGGCTGTATGTCTGTACTGCTGCCCCCACAGTGTTCCGGTCACCGCTCCTCCGGCCAGGGGTCACATCTACTGCTATGGCCTATGGACCATAGCAGTAGGTGCCGGGACCGGGGGAGCGGTGACCGGAACACTGAACAAGATGACGCGGTCACTTACCAGGCCCTGGCCGGCGTGCGTTCTCTTGCGACGATCCTGCGGTCCTCCTGCGTCTCTATGGTTGTATGCACGGGACATCAGTGACGTCCCGTGCGTACGACCATAGAGGCGGAGAAGCGAAGGACCGAAGGAGGATTGCAGGAGGACGCCGGGGAATGGTGAGTGACCGGCGGACATCCTTATGTCCCGAAAAGATTTTTCGGGACACAGGGATGTCCGGGATAGGAATACTTCTTTTTATGTGCCAGGGCCGGCTCCCGTGTGTGGTTGCAGGCGGGGGCCGGCCAGAGCATATAAAAACTAATACTGCATACTAAAAACCAGGGGGCCTCCAGCTGTTGTGAAACTACAACTCCCAGCATGCCCGGACAGACTTTGCCGATCCGGGCATGCTGGGAGTTGTAGTTTCACAACAGCCGGAGGCCCCCTGGTTTTTAGTATACAGTATTATGTTTTATATGCGCTGGCCGGCCCCCGCCTGCAGCAACACACGTGAGCCGGCCCGGGCACATAAAAAGAAGTATTCTTATCCCGGAGAGCGCGCCCCCCCAGATGTTGTGGCCGCCCCCCCCCCCCCCCCCCCTGCACCCCCACAAGTGCCTCTGCCACTGGCAGTGTTTGCAATTTGTGCTGTGGGCGGGCAGGGGAGGTGGGTCATTATCGGCACATTTTTTGTTGTTTCGGCATTTCCCCCGAAACAGCTATTTTCGGCCGATATGTATCGGCCGCCGATATATCGGTGCATCCCTAGTATTAAAGGGGTTCTCCGGTGCTTACACATCTTATCCCCTAAAAACACGCTCCGGGGACTGATTACAAACGGGGTGCGGATAGGGGATAAGATGTGTAAGCACCGGAGAATCCTTTTAACAGTTTTTTCTTGAAGATGGTGATTTTCCCTACATTCTGCTATTTTTACACATGCTCTGAGAGGTCTGGTTTTCCAGAGCTCAAATCCACCACATTTTATGTTGAAACCTTGGTAAATTTGAATGTTTCTTCAAAAAAATTTAGTTTTTTTTAATTTAGACATGCCCCTTTTCCCTGATGGCCACACCCCTTTGTAGGGTTTTCTGAGTTACGAGGAGAGTTACTACTTTTTTTTGAATTTTTTTTTTAATCAGAAATTCTGGCGCGTGACAAAAAAAAACCTTCAAAATCTACTCGAAAAAGCCTTAGTAAATGTAGGTCCATACGATTACAACGATACCCAACTTCTATAAGTTATTTTGTTCTACTTTTAAAAAGTTATAGCTTTTTGTATTAAAATTAGTATGTTAAAATTGTCCTCTTCTGACTCCTATAACTTTTTATTTTGCTGTATGTAGGGATGTGCGATTGCTTTAATAGGACTATTTGATCAATTTAAAAAAAATAAAAAATGTCATGGTACACAAACTGACCAAAAATATGCAATTATGGACTTACTTATACGCCACTGATTGTGTGCAGTTTAACTAACATTATATTTTTATAGTTTGGACATCTACGCAAACAGAAATACCATAGATTTTTTTATTGTTTTATTTTTAAAACAATTTTTAAGTTCCCATAGGAGACTATTACTTCCAATCTTCATATTGCATACACTCTTCAATGCTGAGCCACAGAACAGCAATGATCCGCGTTATCGGCATTCTATTGCTCTAAGGATTCCTTGGGCGCCGATCAGACGGCGAGGAGGCAGGTAACGGACCACCCATAGTCCTCTCAGCTGGTAGGGACCGCACAATTTCTCCATGGGTGTCCCGATCAGCCCAAATGAGCTGCAGAGATTCGTTTTTTTACATTTGAACTCTGATCACAGAGGCTAAGGAGTTAATGCTGGGCATCACCCTGTTTGGCATTAACCACGGGTCCCAGCTGCTGTCGCCAAGACCATTCCGATATGACGGATGCCCAGCTTCTTAGCACAAGTCATAGAATGGGATTGGGCGCAGGGTGTAAACAAAATAAAAAAGTGATCAGCATGTTCCATATAGTCCCAAAACAGTACCAATAAAAGCATTAATTTATAATTCCTAAATAAAAGGAAGTTCCAAAATACACTAGGTGCTCCTTCATGTCTGAGGCCTGTGTGTGAGTAATGCAGCGCTCTAGGGCCACATACGGCCACAGTACTGGAGGAATAAATATGGAGTTTCATTTCTCTGTCAACACATGCTGTGTTATGGAATTAAATGAGCAAAATTGAATATCTGCAAAAAAATATTTACATTTTTAAAATGGACACTCATTAAACATGATTTTTAATATTTGATTCCTTATGCTAAATAAATATCTTTTTTAATTGGCTACCATAAAAATAAAAAAACAAAACACGTCATGGCAGGAGACCAAACTCAGTAAGTGCTTCTCTGCACTTAGCTTGATTGACAGTGGCAAAGAGCCTCACTGAAAGCAGCTGCACAGACTAAAAGCTGCACAAACTAAAATCTGAACAAAGCCTCACTGAAAGATGCACATACGGAAAGCTGCTGCACATAGCTTGAGGTCTATTAATCACAGCTCTACAACAATGTGAGGGTGGAAGGGGTCCCCCAGCAAGCTTCAGTGACATCTTGCCTGCTGGGAAACACCCACTTTCTTCTGCTGGGAGATTTCAATATGTGAGCAAGAAGAAAGGTGTGATACAGAGTTTTTTAAAGCTCTTAAAATTATTTCTAAGGGTGGGAGGGGTGTAAGGATTAGTTAGGGAACACAGCCTGAGTATGAGTTAGTTTAGAAAAGTTTATTTAGTGACAGGTACTCTAAATTTCGCTTGTACTTTGTCTATGAAACATCTAATGGGTTAAAATAAGCTTCCTAAATGTCATTTTGATTACTTCGAGGTGTAGTTTTTATAATTTGATTTTTATGGGGTTCTTACGTACAGGCCCCTAAAATCAACGTCAGAACTAAACTAGATAAAAATATCACATTTGTCAAATTGTCTCTAAAATTTAGAACATTGCTGCCAAACTTCTAAGCTCAGTGACGCCATGAAAAAAGTAAAAAGGACATTTTAGAAATAATGCCAACATAAATTAGACATCTTATATGTTATTCACATTTAAATGTGGCATGGCTATCTGTTTTATTAGTAGAGAATCTGGTATTCAGGAAAATGCTAACTTTTCCAAATTTGAGTAGTTTTTTCCAGTAGTCTCACAAAAATGCAGAATATATCGACCAAAATTTACCACTAACATTTACCCCTTAAGGACATAGGGCATACAAGTACGCCCTTTTGTCCTGATATTTAAATAGGCACTGTCATTTACAAAAACTTTTTATATGTTGTACATCTTGGCCAAGCAGTGGTCCCTCAAGTTAAAATATTAATTGGTTTTAGGACGACTATTATGTTGAGACCATAACTCTATGGAAACCTGGAAATTTGTTCTGAAGCCACCAAAAGGTCATCCAAAAATAGGAAAAAGTGAGTATTAAAGAAAAATAGGTAGATAGCTAACACAGATAAAGCAAGTCCTTACATATAAAAGACAGAGCTGCTGGAAGCTGTAGAGGACTGTAGAGGACTATGTAGAGGACAGTAGCTTCTTCAAGGTCCTGTACAGTACTTCCAATGTCCTAAAAAGGTAAAATAGAGCAACCCTTAACTAGTGTCTAAAGGAGCAGCTAAGGCTTCTTTCACACAACAAAATTACTCCGTTTTAAAGATCCGTACGAATTTCCGTCTGAAAATCTGCTAAAAACGGCAGTTACAAAATCCTATACGGCCATTAGAAAATCCCATTATAGTCTATGGGATTTTTCTAATAGCCATTTTAACCCGTTATAGCCAGTTATTAATAACGGCTGTTATTTTGTGACTGAAGATAGTAACGGGAGAAAAAGTGCATGCACTATTTCTCCCTTTATTAATAACGACCGTTATTTTGTGACGAAAAATAGTAACGGGAGAAATAGTGTATGCGCTATTTCGCCCGTTACTATCATCATTCACAAAATAACGTCCGTTCTTAATAACGGGCTATAACGGGATAAACCGGCTATTAGAAAAATCCCATAGACTATAATGTATAGGATTTTGTAACTGTCGTTCTACAGCTGATTTTCAGACGGAACTTCGTACAGATCTTTAAAACGGAGTAATTTTGTAGTGTGAAAGGGGCCTAACCGTGGCACAGTTAAAGAGTAGTACAGAACATGTAGTACCACCATGTACTGTAGGGAGGCACTTCCAGACATCTAGTCAGTGCATGCACTTTAGTAATATAGGTGTTTTACTAGTAAAATGTCCATTCTAATTGGTCAGTTCTTCCAGCCAATGACACGCTTCACAGATCTGGACTGTCCAAAGCATTGTATGTTGAGCCTCATTACAATGGTTCAGAAAAGATAATTGTATGCTGAGGCTATTGTAAGTTGAGGGATCACTGTAGTCATCAGAACATTTTATTTTATTTTTATAGAAATCATGGCTTTGTAGATGCTTGTGCTTTAGAATGGACAAAGCCATGATTTTTATAAGCCATGATTTCTATAAATAGGAAATAAAATTTTCTTATGAAGTATATTAGAAAGGCTAATGTTTTGCCAACATGTACAACATATAAAAGTTTTTGTACCTGACAGTGCCCATATAAGGACCAAGGGCATACCTATATGCCCTGAATCCTTAAGTGATTTTGAGGCAAGCGCAGGAACTGCGTTCAATTGAGATCAGCGAATGTCAGCTACCATCAGTTCCCAGAAACTCACTGCTAATGGCTGGCAGCGGCAATCCCACCACTGCCCCTAATTTAACCCCTTAATTTAACCCCAGCCCATTTTCACCTTAAGGACCCAGCAATTTTTTGAACATCTGACCATTAATAACTCTGGGATGCTTTTACTTTTCATTCTGATTCCGAGACTATTTTATCTTGACATATTCTACTTCATGTTAGTGGTAAATTTTTGTCGATACTTGCATCATTTCTTGGTGAAAAATTCAAAAATTTGGTGAAAATAGAAAATTTTGCATTTTTCTAACTTTAAAGCTCTCTTCTTGTAAGGAAAACAGACATTCCAAATAAATGATATATTGATTTACAAATACAATATGTCTACTTTATATTTCCATCATGAAGTTAACATGTTTTTACTTTTTGAAGACATCACAGGACTTCAAAGTTCAGCAGCAATTTTCCAATTTTTCCCAAAATCTTCTAAATCGGAATTTTTCAGGGACCAGTTCAGTTTTGAAGTGGATTTGAAGGGACTTCATATTAGAAATACCCCACAAATGACCCCATTATAAAAACTGCACCCCTCAAAGTATCCAAAATGACATTCAATAAGTGTGCTAACCCTTTCGGTGTTTCAAAGGAATAGCAGCAAAGTGAAGGAGAAAATTCAAAATCTTCATTTTTTACACTCGCATGTTCTTGTAGACCCAGTTTTTGAATTTTTACAAGCAGTAATAGGAGTAAAAGTCCCCCAAAATTTGTAACCCAATTTCTTTCGAGTAAGGAAATACCTCATATGTGTATGTCAAGTGTTCGGCGGACGCAGTAGAGGGCTCAGAAGGGAAGGAGCAACAATGGGATTTTGGAGAGTGAATTTTTCTGAAATGGTTTTTGAGGGGCATGTCACATTTACAAAGCCTCTATGGTGCCAGAACAGCAGAAAACCATATGGTGCCACATGTGGGTATTTATTTTTTTGCGTTTATGTCAGAACCGCTGTAAAAATCAGCCACCCCTGTGCAAATCACCAATTTAGACCTGAAATGTACATGGTGCGCTCTCACTCCTGAGCCTTGTTGTGCGCCCGCAGAGCATTTTACACCCACATATAGGTTATTTCCGTACTCAGGAGAAATTGTGTTACAAATTTTGGTGGTCTTTTTTTTTGCTTTTACCTCTTGTGAAAATAAAAAGTATGGGGCAACACCAGCATGTTAGTGTAAACATTTTTTACACTAACAGGCTGGTGTAGCCCCCAACTTTTCCCTTTCATAAAGGGTAAAAGGAGAAAGAAAAAAAAACAAAATTTGTAGTGCAATTTCTCCCGAGTACGGAAATACCCCATATGTGGCCCTAAACTGTTTCCTTGAATACGACAGGGCTCCAAAGTGAGAGAGCGACATATGCATTTAAGGACTACATTAGGGATTGCATAGGGGTGGACATAGGGGTATTCTACGCCAGTGATTCCCAAACAGAGTGCCTCCAGCTGTTGCTAAACTCCCAGCATGTCTGGACAGTCTGTGGCTGTCCGGAAATGCTGGGAGTTGTTGTTTTGCAACAGCTGGAGGCTCCGTTTCGGAAACCCTGCCGTAAAATACGTTTTTCATTTTTATTGGGGGGGGGGGGGGGGGAACAGTGTAAGGGGGTGTTTATGTAGTGTTTTACCGCCCTAGGTCCTAGGTCCTTAAGGGGTTAAAGGAAAACTGTAGTGGTCTATAACTTATACAGTGGTCCCTCAACATAAGATATTAATTGGTTCCAGGAAGACAATTGTACAGTATGTTGAAACCATCATATGTTGAGAACATTTATCTATGGAAAACTGGTAATTGGTTCTGGAACGACCATTGTATGTTGTGTGTAGATTCATAAGATTAAAAAGGATACCCAACTTATTTTTTAACTGAAGTAAAACAAAATCAAACATAACTGTTTGCACTAAAATTTGTATGTTTAAAATGGTAATCTTCTGACCCCCTATAACTTTTCTATTTTTCCATTTACAGGGCAATATGAGGGCTCACTTTTTGCGCCGTGGTCTGTAGTTTTTAATTGGTACCATTTTTGCTTTGGTGAGACTTTGTGATCACTTTTTATAAAGAATTTTGGGGGTATACAAAGTGACCAAAAATACACAATTTTCGACTTTGGTATATATCTTTTTTTATGTATACGCCATTGACCGGGCGGTTTACTTAACATTCTATACATGGAACATCTTTACGTGGAATTTGGGAAAAGGGGGTGATTTTAACAGGGAAGGGGTTATTTATTTTTTTTTTTTTTACATGTCATTAGTCCCATTAGGGGACTTTTAGGAGTATACATACACAGAACACAGATATGTGTGCTCATTTGGTTGAGCCTGCTCCAGCAAGGCTCAATCAAATGAAGAGCCACGGCAACAATCGAAGAAGAGGTAAGCCCTCTTGCTACATCCATAGTTAAACAAACCGCGTCTCCTCCCAACCCCCCCCACGATCTACCTTACAGGACCACCAGAGTCTTTTAAGGTCCATTTAATAAGCTTTAACAGAGGCAATCTAAAGGGTTAATAGCCGGCCATGGCAATTGCCGCATGTCTACTATTAAAGGGGTACTCCCCTGGAAAATATTTTTTAATTTTTCCATAAACTTGCGCCTGAAAGTTACACAGATTTGTTGATGACTTCAATTTAAAAATCTTAATCTTTCAGTACATATCAGCTGCTATCTGCTCCAAAGGAAGTTCTTTTCTTTTTGCATTTCCTTTTTTGTCTGACCACAGTGCTCTTTGCTGGCACCTATGTCCATTTTAGGAACTGTCTGGAGCAGGATAGGTTTGCTATGTGGATTTGCTCCTACTCTGGACAGTTCCTAAAATGAACAGAGGTGTCATAAGAGACCACTGGTCAGACAGAAAAAAAATTCAAAAACAAAAAGAACTTCCTGTGGTGCATACAGCAGCTTTACAAATAAGTAATTTACAGATCTGTTTAATTTTCTGGCACCAGTTGATATAAAAAAAAAAATAAATTATGATGTTTTCCAGTGGAGTACCCCTTTAACCCCGGCCCCCAACAACAGGAATTAGCAGGGGGCTGGCCGGTATGATGGTAACCGGTTAAACAGCTTTCCGGAACCTGCTGAAGCAGTCAGCGCTGCCGGATACTCTAGCGATGGCCCGACACACAGGCGAATTTATGTTGATGCTGCCTTCAACATACAATGGGCTCAGACACCATCGTATATTGAAAATATCGTAGGTCGGGGACATCATGACGGGAGACCACTGTATGACTGTTAGGGGGTAAGCTATAGATCGGGGGGGGGGGCAGCCGTCCGCATGAAGGGAGCGTTCTGTCCCTGCATGATGCGGCAGCTGACACAGCCCCACCATGTATCTCTATGGATCGTGTCATACTGGGGACTGTCACGCCCCCTTCCTGCGCATTATCGGGGCCACGTATAGGAGATGGGATCGAGGCCCCAGCGGTCGGACCCCAACCCCCTGCCGATCTATAACTTATCCCCTATACTTCAGATAGGGGAAAGTTATACACTACTACAGTTTCTTTACCCATTGTGATCAATGTCGAACGAGGAGTCTATAATTAAAGTAAAAATTGCCAGTAGCTCTGGGGAACTCACTGAACCCCAACAACATGATTGTTTTTGGTATAGCCGCGTGCATAAATGTCTAAACTATCAAAATATAATGTTTGTGACCCCGCATGGTATATGGTGAAAAAGAACAAATACCAAAAAAAAACAAAAAAACAAAACAAAAAAAAAAAAAAAGGATTATTTTTAACCAGTTAAGAATGCAGGGCATACGGGTATGCCCCCGTTCCAGAGTCCTTAACCCCTTAAGGACCGGGACCATTTTGGCCTAAAGGACCAGACCAGTATTCGTTTTTTTCCTCCTCGCCTTCTAAAAATCATAACTTTTATATTTCCATCCACAGACTCATATGAGGGCTTGTTTTTTTGCGTCACCAATTGTACTTTGTAATTACATCATTTATTTTACCATAAAATGTACGGCGCAACCAAACAATTATTATTTATGTGGGAAAATTGAAAAGAAAACCGCAATTTAGCAAATTTACGGTAAAAATACACTTTCCGGTAAAAATTTTACTTTTTTCTTTTATTCTGTGGGTCAAGACCATTAAAATGATACCCATGTTATATGCTTTTCTATAATTGTACCGCTTAAAAAAAAATCTCAAACCATTTTAACAAAATTAGTATGTTTGAAATTGCCCTATTTTTTTTTCACATTTTTTTCATATTTGGGGAGGTGAGGGCTCATTTTTTGCGCCATAATCTGTAGTTTTTATCAGTACCACTTTTGCTTAGGTTTGACTTTTTATTTTAAAAAAAGTCCTAAAAAAATTTTTGGAATAAAATATGACAATAAAAAGCAGTAATTTTGGACCTTTTTACGTTTACGCCGGGATAATGAATATATTTTAATTGTTCAGACTTACGAACGCGGCGATACCAAATATGTGTATTAATTTTTTTACGCTTTTTGGGGGGGGTAAAATGGGAAAACCGGACGTTATACTTTAAAAAATTTTTTTTTACACTTTAACCCCTTAAGGACATAGGGTGTATGCATACGTCCTGGCTTCCTGGTAGTTAAGGACCCAGGAAGTATCCATACGCCCGAGGGAATTTCGGTCCCCGCCGCGCGGGGATGTCTATCAGCAAGGACCCAGCGCAAATACCCCCCCCCCCCCCATGTCAGTGATCGACACAAATCGCAGATTTGCGCAGATTACGGGTCATTACGGGTCTATGGTGACGCGGAATATAAGAGGGATCGGGGGATCGCGGTTGTCCAAGACACCCACAATCCCCCTGAAGGGATAGGAGTGAGGTGGCATGGGTGCCACCCCTCCTATCCCTGCTATTGGTCGTCAAGGAGCCACGATCAATAGCAGATAGCAGATCGGGGGCGATGGGGTTAGCTTTCGGTTTCCCCGTTCTGCCCACCCACAATAGGTGGGGGGAGAACGGGGAAACCGAAGGGGACCGGCGGCAGAAGATCCACTTACCATCCGAAGGCTGCGGGCGACATTGATCGGCGGGCGGCGATGTCGTGTGGCTGGCTCACTGGATCCTACAGAAGCCAGTGAGTTGCCTAGCAACATTTGGAGGGCTACAGTTTGAGACCACTATACAGTGGTCTCTAAAATGTAGCCCTCCAGATGTTGCAAAACTGCAAATCTCAGAATGTCCAAACAGCAAACAGCTGTCTTGGCATGCTAGGAGTTGTAGTTGCGTACCTCCAGCTGTTGCATAACTACATCTCCCAGCATGCCCTTCGGGGATCAGTACATGCTGGGAGTTGTCCACTGACTGTCCAGGCATGCTGGGAGTTTAGCAACAGCTGGAGGCACCCTGTTTGGAAATCACTGGCGTAGAATACGCCTATGTCTACCCCTATGCAATCCCTAATGTAGTCCTCAAATGCGCATGGAAAAAAAAGCCCCCCAAAATTTGTAACCCCATTTCTTATGAGTAAGAAAATACCCCATATGTGGATGGAAAGTGCTCTGCGGGTGCAACACAATGCTGAGAAGAGAAGGAGCGCCTTTGGGATTTTTAAGAGAAAATTTGTCCGGAATTGAAGCCCCCATAGTGCCAGAACAATGGACCTCCCCCAACACACACACACGTGACCTCATTTTGGAAACTACACCCCTCACGTAATGTAATAAGGGGTGCAGAGAGCATTTACCCCGCACAGGTGTCTGACAGACTTTTGGAACAGTGGTCCATGAAAATGAAAAATTTAATTTGCACACAGCCCACTGTTCCAAAGATCTGTCAAACGCCAGTGGGGTGTAAATACTCACCGCACCCCTTATAAAATTCTTTGAGGGTTGTAGTTTCAGAAATGGGGTCACATGTGGGGGGGGGGGGGAGAACCACTGCTCTGGCACCACGGGGGGGCTTTGTAAACACACATGGCCCCTGACTTCCCCTGACTTCCAAACAAATTCTCTTTCCAAAAGCTCAGTGGCGCTTCTCTTCTGAGCATTGTGGTTCATACGCAGAGCACTTGACGTTCCCACATGGGGTATTTCCATACTCAGACGAAATGGGGTTACAGATTTTGGGGGTCATTTTCTCCTACTACCCCTTGTAAATATGTCAAATTTGGGGGGAGGGGACTGGATTTTAGAGGAAATTTTTTTTTCCTCATTTACACATCCAACTTTAACAAAAAGTCGTCAAACACCTGTGGGGTGCTAAGGCTTACTGTACCCCTTGTTATGTTCCTTAAGGGGTGTAGTTTGCAAAATAGTATGCCATGTGTTTTTTTTTCTGCTGTTCTGGCACCACAAGGGCTTTCTCAGAAGAAATGGGGTTCAAAATTGTGGGGGGGGGGGGGGGCATTTTCTCCCATTACCCTTTGTAAAAATGGTAAATTTGGGGGGAAAAACTGCACTTCAGTGAAAAAATTTTTTCTTCATTTACACATCCAACTTTAGCGAAAAGTCGTCAAACACCTGTGGGGTGTTAAGGCTCACTGGACCCCTTGTTACGTGCCTTGAGGGGTGTAGTTTCTAAAATGGTATGCCATGTGGGGGTTTTCTGCTGTTCTGGCAGCACCATAGGGGCTTTCTAAATGCGACATGCCCCCCAAAAACCATTTCAGAAAAATTCACTCCTTCCCTTCTGAGCCCTCTACTGCGCCCGCCAAACACTTGACATACACATATGAGGCATTTCCTTACTCAAGAGAAATTGGGTTACAAATTTTGGGGGACTTTTTCTCCTATTACTGCTTGTAAAAATTCAAAAACTGGGTCTACAAGAACATGCGAGAGTAAAAAATGAAGATTTTTAATTTTCGCCTTCACTTTGCTGCTATTCCTGTGAAACACCTAAAGGGTTAACACACTTACTGAATGTCATTTTGGATACTTTGAGGGGTGCAGTTTTTATAATGGGGTCATTTGTGAGGTATTTCTAATATAAAGTCCCTTCAAATCCACTTCAAACCTGAACTGGTCCCTGAAAAATTCCGATTTTGAAACTATTGTGAAAAATTGGATAATTGCTGCTGAACTTTGAAGCCCCGTGATGTCTTCAAAAAGTAAAAACATGTCAACTTCATGATGAAAATATAAAGTAGACATATTGTATTTTTGAATCAATTTATCATTTGTTTGGAATGTCTGTTCTCATTACAAGCAGAGAGCTTCAACGTTAGAAAAATGCTAAGTTTACAATTTTTTCATTACATTTTTCACCAAGAAATGATGTATCGACAATAATTTACCACTAACATGAAGTAGAATATGTCACGAAAAAACTCTCTGAATCAGAATGAAAAGTAAAAGCACCCCAGAGTTATTAAAGGGGTAGTCCAGTAGTGAAAAACGTATCCCCTATCCTAAGGATAGGGGATACGTTTGAGATCGCAGGGGGTCCGACCGCTGGGGTCCCCTGCGATCTCTCTGTACAGGGGCCAGGCTCTCTGGCCAGATAGCGGGTGTCGACCTCCGCACGAAGCGGCGGCCGACACGCCCCCTCAATACATCTCTATGGCAGAGCCAGAGATTGCCGAAGGCAGTGCTTCAGCTCTGCCATAGAGAGTTGTATTGAGGGGGCGTGTCGGCCGCCGCTTCGTGCGGAGGTCGACACGCCCCCTTCCCACGCGCTGTCAGGGCTCCGTACAGGAGATCGCAGGGGGCCCCAGCGGTCGGACCCCCCGCGATCTCAAACTTATGCCCTATCCTTAGGATAGGGGATAAGTTGTTCACCACTGGACTACTCCTTTAATGCTTAAAGTGACAGTGGTCAGATGTCCAAAAAATTGCCGGGTCCTTAAAGGTGAAAAGGGGCTGGGTCCTTAAGGGGTTAATAGTCCCCATAGGGGACTATGTATAGCAATCATTTGATTGCTAATACTGTTCAGTACTATGCACAGAGCATAGCACTGACCAGTGTTATCGGTGATCTTCTGCTCTGGTCTGCTCGATCTCAGACCAGAGCAGAAGACCCCGGGAGACAGCTGGAGCCAGGTGAGGGGAACTCCGGCTGCCATGCTGGCTGATCATATCCCCGCAGCAGCACTGAGGGCGATCCGATCCTCCATTCAAAGTACCGCACTGCCGCAGATGCCGTGATCTTTATTGATCAGGCATCTGAGGGGTTAATGGCGGACATCTGTGCGATCGGTCATGGCGGCACATAAATGTATGTCATGGTGCGTTAAGTACCACGGCACCATGACTTATATTTACATCCATTGTCGTTAAGGACTCAGGCGTACCTGTACATCGAGAGTCCCGTTACCAGGGTTTAAACCGTTCTCCCGAGCGGAGAACGCTTCAAACCCCATGGTTCCCAACTGCTATCAGCAGCCAGGACCCAGGGTTAATGCCGAGCACCGCTGATCGGGCCGATGCCCGGCATTAACCCTTTAGATGCCGCGATCAAAGTTGATCGCAGCACCTGAAGTGAAAGTATAACTATCCTGGCAGCTCAGCGGAGCTGATCGGGACTATCGCGACAGAATCACGATGTCCCGATCTGGACAACAGGAGGGTCCTCACGTGCCGCCTCCTCGTCTGATCGGCGATCTACTGCTCCAAGCCTGCTCAGCAGATGAAGCAGCAGAGCACCAATAACATTGATCAATGCTAAGCTATGGCATTGATCAGGGCATGCACTCAAAAGATTGCATGTTATAGCCCCTGTGGAGGCTTAAAAAAAAAAAAAAAAATAATAATAATTATATATATATATATTTTTTTTACTTTTATTGTTTTAATATCATCATCATCATCTAATAATAATAATAATAATAATAATAATAATCAACACATACACACATATATATATATATATATCTCCCAATAAATGTGAATAAGTCCCCCTGTCAAATCACCCCCCTTTTCCTATTTTTAAATAAAATAATGTAATAAAATAAAAAATCATATGTGGTACCACCTTAAATGGCCAAACTATTAAAAAATACGGTTAGCTAAACCACACGGTTGATTGCGTACACGTGGAAAAAATACCAAAATTGTGCATTGTTTGTCACTTCATATACCATAAAAATAATAAAAAGCGATCAAAAGTCCTATCAAAACAAAAATGGTACCAATGAAAACTACAAAAGTGAGCCTTCATACATCACTGTATGTGGAAAAATTAAAAAGTTAGAGGTCAGAAGAGGACAGTTTTCAGCAAACAAATTTTGTGCATATAGTTTCAAATTTTTTTTTTTTTTAAGTAGTCAAATAAAATAAAACCTATATAAATTGGGTATCCTTGTAATTGTATGGGCCTACAGAAAAAAGATAAGGTGTCATTTTTACAGAAAAGTGCACTGCATAAAACAGAAGCCCCCAGTAGTTCCAAAATGATATTTTCACAGTACATTTTATGCTAAGAAGAAAGACATTCAAAAGTAAAATGTGTGCTGCAAAAAACAAGCCTTCATTTGACTCTTTATAACAAATGCTGAAAATCATAAGGAAAAGAAATATGAGAACATTTTACATTGATTGTGCTTTCAAAGGGTTAATTGATTGTTGTTGCATCTCTTTAGTAAGAACCTTTTTAGCAGATGTTATACACTGCACAGAGATTAAGCTTGCAAAGGCTGAAACTAAACCATACAAAGAAACTCACCGCTGCTGAATCAACATCACTGTGTACGGCCACTGTTTTTATACCCAGTTTTCGGCATGTCTTGATTACCTGGTGGTACAAAAATAGATTTTGTTTAGCATATCAGCACAGATATGGCTCCAAACTGTAACAGACATATAAAATATTGATTACATGGTGGTCAATTGTTCTTGGACATAAAAGTATCAAATTGAGAACTACCCCATTTATGAAATATCTGCGCACTCTCTCTCAATCCTGGGATGTTGTTACAGCAAAAATGACCATTATATCTGAAAGAATAAATGGCTGTCCTGTAATATTGAACTGACAATCCACCACTTAAAAGGGTATTTTATCATTAACATTGGGATCAACCACATTTTGAGACCAGGACCCTAGTCTGTCAAGAGAATCTAGTCATTGTTAATGGGAACTGCTGAAGATTGAGTTCAACTGTTGTCCATGGGAGCTGCCAGAAAATAGCTTAGGAGATTTATCATTCTTTTCAAACCTATGGCTTTATATGACATTTTTTTTTAACTTACTTTTGCTTAGGTGCGACATATTTATCAAATAGTCACACAACCATGATAAATAAATCGCACGTAAGCAAAACTCGGGAAACCCGCTTACAAAATCATTTTTTAAAAGCAGAAAAGTTTTCCCTTATGTTAATAGCTGAAGTTCTTTATCTACCCTTTATTACCAGTAGCGTTGCTAGAGAGTGGGGGGGGGGGGGGGGTTTGTACCGCATCGGGTGACACCCTGACTGACCTGCCTGGCACTAAATAGCTGAACTCCAACTATCCCGCAACAACCCATCCACCCTCAGAAATTAATAAATATTAAAAACATACTATGCTGCACCATGAATATCCGTACTCTGGGAGGCTTTTTTGTTGAAATTTTGAGTCCTATATTGTGAAGTTGGTGGGCAGAGTCTTGCGTCGCTGCGCTGAGGCCGGAGTTTACGTCAGGAAGGAAGGCAGCGTAGCACCAACAGGCACAAACAGTAGTGAAGCCACACAAAAAAAATTAAAAACACGCTCTGTAACTTACCCACCCCAATATGTTTCTTTTTTTCCAAGGAAAAATTTTAGTGCCCCATATGGGTTATTTACATAATCTGTAAATATTCTTGCACACTTATTTGTTGCTTATTCTATTTTAAGCACAACATTCATTTTAAAATGTTGTGGGTACACCAGCATGTATGTGTCCTAAAATTAACAAGGTGTGCAGTGTGTATTTTCAACCTTAAAATTAATAGTTATTAGTTATATAATTAATTTTTTCTATAATTAACATTAATGTAGTAGCTTTGTTTCATGATGAAGAACAAGAACAGTTATTAAAGTGGGTGTTAATGTCCTTTTCTGCAGACGTATGCACTTTCTGTAAGCCAGGTTGGACCTGGAATACATATGCCACTTTTAAATGGAGATGCAACTTTTTTTCTTCATAAATAGCGACTATCGCATTTGATAAATACATGACCACTGCAAAGTAAAAAAAAATAAAATAAATTACTACGTGAGCAAATTTCAGAAGTGTGCTTTGGAATAAGCAAAAATCAAAAAGTCGCAGCATGTATGGAAAAGTCGCACGTGCGCAAGTGCAACTTTTTTGTTTACGCAAAAAAAATATATAAATCTACTACGGAACTTTAGCTGGGTATTCAGCCAACTCTTTCCTCCCAATACACTTTCTTACCTACAACCCCTCTCACTAGATTGGAAGGAGATAAAAGGTGGCTGAATTTCCAGCTAAAGAGTCCTTTACAAAAGGTTTACTAAAGTCTATTACAGAATGACACCAGACAGGACGTTGTGCTGAAAACAAAGCAAACAGTTTGCATCAAAAGCAGAAGTAAAGCATGAAAGATCACAGAAAGGTAGTAAATTACTTTAACAAATGATGATATATTGGTTCACCACACAGTTAAAAATAGATCTCATCTGACAACCACTTTAAAAAAAAATTATTCTGGCTACTTACCCCCTTAATTTCTTTTATCTAAATGGAAACATTTTTGACTCATTTGAGAAATTTCTACTAAAGAACAGTTTCAAGTGCTGACAATCTGCACAAAATAGGCTATATCTTAAAAAGAATGCACTTCCGAGATGGAATACAGAATATCATATGTGAAAGATTTTAATGCCATATGTAGTCGTCCATTGACTCATTTAACTAGCCTTTAAGAACGCCTGGGTGACGAAGGGTTACCACACCACGTCAAAATGTCATTGCTCACTTCATGCTGTAGAGTTGCTTATTGTGGGCCTGTAAATTCCTCCATACCTTGCAAGGTGGGTCACATAAGATCACTTTCTTTCGTTGTGATGTTGATTGTGGGAGATTTCAACACAGGTCCTGATGCCTCTGTGGATCGCACTGGAGGTACTCACTCTGTCAGGTCATCTTATGCCCTATTCCTATGTGGCAGTGGAAAAACCCAAACAAAGTCGGAAATTCTTAATACTAATTGTTCTTGCTTTTGCTTCTTCTGCCCCTGGTTGTGATTGTAGACTTCACTGTTACGGTCATCTCAGATCACCACTTTTACGTCCCTCACACTTGGTCTCGTGCTTCTCTTCCACCTCTGGCATATGCAGCGCAACTGGATTCAAGCCCCTAAGGATCGGAGTTTGCTTATCTCTGCTCATGGTAATTGTTGAAAATGCAATGAGGCTTTCCCTGAATCCCCTTATGTGGGATGCCTATAAGGCCATCACCAAATGAGCCTATGTAGCTGCGCAGCAGCGTGTGTCCTCAGACAGGGAGAAGTAGTTGTAATATGTCGTTCAGCATGCTGAGCAGGTGATCTGGACTGCAGTGAGATATTCCACTTGGCTAAGGAACAGACTAAAAGTGGTGCTGTCCAGAGAAGCTGCTATTTTTGAATTTGGTGACAAAAATGGGAAGTTTCTGTTTTTTTTTTTTTTCTCTCTCTAATTTTTCTCTCTAATGTCTGATCAGACAGGCTTTATGCATGGGAGATGTAAAACTCCGGTCACTACTGCTTCGGACAACCCTGGATTTTTCTTTGTTCACGGATACTTTTGAGTCGCTTGTCTAAGTAAAATGTTGGTGCTCATTTTGTAGGTGGATCCCCCAGAGCCAGAATCTGGGCGTGGTATTGAACACCTAGATGACGCAGGGCATAGGACTCGCCCCACTGTGATCAGGCCAAGATGGCTGCTGCCACCCATCAACTTGATTGGCCAGTCGATTCTGACCAACAAATCACTGCATTTTTGGGGCAATCTGGCCTCTGGTAAACGGGGTGATGAGGGCAATTGGTGCTACCTTAAGACAGCACCAATCACCTTTGAGCTCTTGTAGTGAGGTGGCAGTGGTGCACACTCCCCAACAGCTATGTCTGGCTGGTCCTGCCGATAAACCAGTCGCAGGTACCGGCAGCAGATTTAACATACAACACTCTTCTCTGTCTACCCATTCCGGGGAAAGACTGTGGGCAGAGCGTACTTCCGTGCTGTTCCGAGTGTTTATACGGCAATCCTGGGGCCAGTAGTGTGTCATTTTGGTCTACATTATTTAGGGGAAGTTTTAGGTCAGCCAGGCAGAGCTCAGGAGTAAGCCATTTTCTTTTCTTTTGTGCACTGCCCTCGTGTAGTATTCAGAGGGTCCACAGCACCATAAACTGTGTGACCCAGACTCGACTTTTGGGGCAGGACTAAATTTCTTGTGGGTGGGAGGGGGTGGCACATTTTTTAGGACTTTTTTGTCCGTGCCACATGCAGCTGTTTTGTGATGTGTGGTTGGACCATACCCTGTGTGCAGCCTGCCCACACCACTGATCAGCGATTTATCCTCATGGGCTGGCATCTGTGGTGATGCTCACTACTGACAAAGGGGACTAAAGAAACCCTTGAGACAAGTTAGGAGGGTCTAACCACCATATTAGTGAGATTCTTGCCCTTAATGTAAAGAGAAATTGGTGGTTCAGAGATGGCCGCTTTGAGCTTAAAATGGGTATTCCATGATTATAATTTCTTTATTTGACTGTGCTATAGGGCCTGTAGAGTTTGTGTAGTTTATAATAGTGTGTATAATAGTGTGTTTGGTGGCTGGTCTCGCAAGTTTTATGTGATCTTTGCCCTGGATGTTCATTTTTAGCAGCATACAAAGCGAGTGTTGTCTCAGGCCTTTCCTAGGTTGCAGTGTGGCGGAGATAATGCATCACTAGTCAAGTGTTGCTTCACTAGTCATGTCTGTGCTTCAATGGGTGGAGTAATGCAGAGTGGGAGGGATCATTCTCGAAAAGGGCTGCATGAAATTATAGTTTCAAGCACAGCACACATGGAATGGAGCCTAGAAATGCTGCAATGGGTGGGGTGGCTGATGTGTGAGGGCGGTAAGTCACCTTCCACCTAAAAGCAAGGAAGCATGGGGACTGTAGTTGGAGGGAGGTCATGGAAACAGGAAACAGCCAGTTCACACAAACCAGCCAGCAGCATGATGGGGACACAGGACACTGCCATTTACCACCAACACAAGCACAGATCTTTGGTAAGCATGTCCACTACTGGCTGACAGGTTATATATATATATATATATATATATATATATATATATATATATAGATAATATAATTATATATATTTTAGTGTAGTAGAAGTCATTTTTACAGCCAATTGTTCTTACATGTGTTGGGTCTAAATGCTCCCTTTACCCCTTGTTACATTCTTTGAAGGGTGTGGTTTCTAAAATGGGTTCACTTATGGGGCATTTTTAAGTTTTAGCACCTAAAAGCCTCTGCAAACATTAAATGATACAGGAAAAAATATCCAAATCAAAAAGGAAGGCCTCCAAATCCAATAGGTGATCCTGAGGACTATGATTGACTCAAATAGCACACCGGGATCACATATGGGATATATCTTTAAAAACTGCAGAAATGGGAAAAAAAATTTATGTTGCATTTTGGGTTAATAGCTGCTGTGGAAAAAACTGGAATATCTGCAAAAGGAAAATGGAAATTTGACTTTTCTCCTTCATTTTGCTGCTTTCTGACATAAAGGCACCATAAAGAGAACCAATCACCATATTTTACCCCATGTAACCATTAAAAACACTTCCTAGAGCAGTGGTTCCGAACCGGGGTTCGGTGACGCAGTCTCCGGTGTTTCGGTGGGGAGGCCCTCCGGGTGTTTTTGCCTATGGGACATCCCTGTGTTCCGAAAGATGCTTTCGGAACACAGGGATGCCTGTGTTAAGTCCCTGCGGCCCCGCTTTGACTTTAAAAACGCGGGGATCGCCGGGAACTAGTGCATGCAGGGACGTCATGTCCCATACGTACGCCCATGGCAACGGAGCGTGGAGAAGCAACAAGAAGGACGCCTGCTGGCAGTTGGTAAGTGCTTACCAGCGGCGCTTCAGCTTCGGTGTTCCGACCACCGATCCTCCGGTCCTGCTATGACCGGACCCGAGGAGCGGTGATCGGAACACTGAAGTGGGGCAGTACACAGGCATACAGCCTCCAGCCATACTGTATGGCTGGAGGCTGTATGTCTGTGGGGAATATACTGCACCAAATGTTGGGGGAACTATACTGCCAACGTAATGTGGGGGACTATATTGCACCTAATGTGGGGGAACATACTGCCGGCCTAATGTGGGGGGGACTATACTGCCAGCCTAATGTGGGGGAACATACTGTCGGCCTAATGTGGGGGACTATATTGCACCTAATGTGGGGGAACATACTGCCAGCTTAATGTTGGGGACTATATTGCACCTAATGTGGGGGGAACTATATTGTACCTAATGTTGGGGACTATATTGCACCTAATGTGGGGGGACTATATTGCACCTAATGTGGGGGAACATACTGCCGGGTCCTAATGTGGGGGACTATATTGCACCTAATGTGGGGGAACATACTTCCAGCTTAATGTGCGGGAACATACTGTAGGCCTAATTTGGGGGACTATATTGCACCTAATGTGGGGGAACATACTGCCAGCTTAATGTTGGGGAGTATATTGCACCTAATGTGGGGGGACTATATTGCACCTAATGTGGGGGAACATACTGCCGGGGCCTAATGTGGGGGACTATATTGCACCTAATGTGGGGGAACATACTGCCAGCTTAATGTGCGGGAACATACTGTCGGCCTAATTTGGGGGAACATACTGCCAGCTTAATTTTGGGGACTATTTTGCACCTAATGTGGGGGGACTATAGTGTACCTAATGTGGGGGAACATATTGCCGGCCTTTTGTGTGAAAATCATGTTTTCATGGTTTTGTTCTTAATGGTGTTGTTCATTTTGTGCACCTATGTATAAATATATACCTCCTATGTTTTGAATTAGAAAAAAATATATTTTATTTGTCCAGTTAAGAGGGGTTCGGTGAATGCGCATATGAAACTGGTGGGGTTCAGTACAAGGTTAAGAACCACTGTCCTAGAGCCTTAAACAATCCTTCCTACCATGTTTTTATAGGTGTTGCTGATGATTGTAATTTTCATAAGATCCAGTTATTAAACACCCTGCCCTGTATGCAAATGCGGCTCAAGTAGTCCCAAGTAGGGCTGTATACATGCCCCTCCTGTCCTAAACACACCTATGGGGGTGGGGGGGGGTGGAAGAGAGGATGACTGACAACCCGGGCACAGAGGAGTAATCTTCGGTTCTGCTTCAAGTCTCCCGCAGGCCTAGAATCATAGCCATCTCTGGTGTCTGTAGACTGCTGCCTCTGGATTGTTTAATAAAAAGTGTGACGGTCTGTATACTCATCGGAAACAAAGTAGAGCTGAGTAGGGATAGGGATCGGGTGCTGGTCCCTAATCTAACAAGATACAAAAGCTATCCCTAGCTAGCTAAGCAAAAGCCTAATTGTACCTCCCACAACTAAAGTGTGGTAAGGGGTGGAGGGTAAATAAAAAAAATACATAGAGAATATATATATATATATATATATACTTATTGGTACATGCAGATAGCTAAAACTCCTTTCTCAAAACACATTTCAACCCAAAAAAAGGTCATTGGTTTATCAGGGAACAAGGAGACTAACCCCAAAGAGTAACAAAAGAAAATACAAACACACAGATTTACATAAAAGATAGAGGACACAAGATGCACAATGGGAGGATAGCAATTGGAACACAAAACAGAAAGTTAAAGGGTACCTCTCATCAAATAAACTTTTGATTTATTTTATATTAATGAATGTTGAATAACTTTCCAATAGCATGTTAATGAAAAATATGCTTCTTTCTATTGTATTTTTCCCGATCAGTCCTGTCAGCAAGCATTTCTGACTCATGCTGGAGTCCTAAACACTCTGACTGTGAACAAAGCAGGCTGACAGCTCTAACAGGCTGTGAACAAAGCTGGCAGCTCTGAGTGTTCTCCTTTGTGAACAAAGCAGACTGGCAGCTCGTAGTGTTTAGGACTCCAGCATGAGTCTGCAATGCTTGCTGCCAGGACTGGTAGGGAGACCCCTAGTGGTCATTTCTTCAAAGTGGAAAATTAAATCGAAAGAAGCATATTTTTTAATAACATGCAGAATAACATGTAAAGTTATTCTGCATATATTAATCTATAATATATCAAAAGTTTTTTTGATGAGAGGTACCCTTTAATGTAGTAGGTAAGACATGTGTGGTTGATGGACACTAAGTTTTAGATGGCACAGAAGATTAATCAGGGTAACTGTTAGAGGGTGTACACAAATGGAATGATAAGGTTCACTGCAATAATGATATACACAATAACACCCCTTAAGCTATCAAACACTGTTGCCATCATAGGGTAATACGTCAGACACGGTTACAAAGTGATGGAGAGTGGAGCGGTGCCCTAAAGTCAAGAGCTAGCAGAGGTTGTAGGATGTTGTCAGATCCCATCGTGGCCGGGTTAAAATGGGCAAAGTTGCGGGCCCTGAAGCCGTATCAGTGGTGCCTCATTTCCGGACCCCTGGAGTGCATTTGCGTTCCAGCTTAATGGCCTTACATCACATCGATCCGCTGGAGTGCATTTGCGTTCCAACTGGGTCTAAATAGAATAAAGCGAAGCACAGCAACATTTCTGAATGTGAAACGCATTGGCAATCCTCAGTATAATAGAGTATAATATAGGGATAACGTGAAATGGTATTTAGTAGTCTAATAAATGGCTACAATGAGTCAAGTATGAGTCAACAATAAGGCCATGGTGATTTAAACATGGATAAGGCTGAAGAAATTGATTGATATAACCATATCATTAAATAACCATAATATGAACAATGACAATGAAAACCATGAAGAGAATGGATAACCACAACAATTAAAACATGTCCTATAAACAGGACAGATAATTGATATAAAAGCCCATATATGGCCCTATCAAATAGTGAGCAATTATAAAGCCAGAGAAGGAAGAAAGCATAGCAGTGACAATGTCCAAGGTGATACTGAAAACATGTCTTACTTGTTAGCCTTTCAGTTAAGAGAAAATGATGGAAAAAATAATAAAACACACACAAATGAAAAAAATTATATAATATATATATATATATATATATATATATATATATATACACATACATATATATATATACACACACACACATACATACCTGAAATGTTTCTAGAAAATAAAGTCTTTCTCACAGAAAAGGATTGAAGTAACACATGTTTTGCTATACATGTTTATTCCCTGTGTGTGTATTTGAACTAAACCAAAAAAAACTGAGGAAGCAAATTGGACATGTCACACCAAACTCCAAAAATGGTCTGGACAAAATTATTGGCACACTTTCAAAATTGTGGAAAAATAAAAAAAAATTTCAAACATGTGACGCTCCTTTAAACTCACCTGGGGCAAGTAACAGGTGTGGGCAATATAAAAATCACACCTGAAAGCAGATAAAAATGAGAAGTTCACTTAGGGGGAGATTTATCAAAACCTGTGCAGAGGAAAACTTGCCCAGTTGCCCATAGCAACCAATCAGATTGCTTCTTTCATTTTTCACAGGCCTTCATAAAAATGAAAGCAGCAAGCTGATTGGTTGCTATGGGCAACTTTTCCTCTGCACAGGTTTTGATGAATCTCCCCCTTAGTCTTTGTATTGTGTGTCTGTGTGTGCCACACTAAGCATGGACAACAGAAAGAGGATAAGAACTGTCTGAGGACTTAAAAATTGTGGAAAAATATCAACAATCTCAAGGTTACAAGTCCATCTCCACAGTACTCAACATTATCAAGAAGTTTGCAACCCATGGCACTGTAGCTAATCTCCCTGGGCATAGGCAGAAGAGAGAAATTGATGAAAGGTGTCAACGCAGGATAGTCCGGATGGTGGATAAGCAGCCCCAAACAAGTTTCAAAACATATTCATGCTGTCCTGCAGGCTCAGGGAGCATCAGTGTCAGCGCAACCTATCAGTCAACATTTAAATGAATTTAAACACTATGGCAGGAGACCCAGAAGGTCCCCACTGCTGACACAGATGCATAAAAAAGCAAGACTACATTTTGCCAAAATGAACTTGCGGAGTAAGCCAAAACCCTTCTGGTAAAATGTCTTGTGGACAGATGACACCAAGATAGAGCTTTTTGGTAAAGCACATCCTTCTACTGTTTACTGGAAACAGAATGAGGCATACAAAGAAAAGAACAGTACCTACAGTGAAATATGGTGCAGGTGCAATGATGTTTTGGGGTTGTGTTGCTGCTTCTGGAACTGGGCGCCTTGAATGTGTGCCAGGCATCATGAAATCTGAGGATTTCTAACGGATTTTGACCCCAAACATACGTCAAAAACACCCAGAAATAGATGGCAACAAAGCGCTGGAGAGTTCTGAAGTGGCCAGCAATGAGTCCAGATCTGAATCACATTGAACACCTGTGGAGAGAAAATTGTTGTTGGGAAAAATGCGCCCTTCCAATAAGAGACCTGGAGCAGTTTGCAAAGGAAGAGTGGTCCAACATTCCAGCTGAGAGGTATAAGAAGCTTTTTGATGGTTATAGGAAGCGACTGATTTCAGTTATTTTTTCCAAAGGGTGTGCAATAATTTTGTCCAGCCCTTTTTTTGGAGTTTGGTGTGACATTATGTTTCCACCCTTTTGGTTTAGTTCCAATATACAGGAAGGGAATAAACATGTGTATAGCAAAATGAGTTACCGAAATCTTTTTCTGTGTGAAATACTTCATTTTCTAGAAAAATTTCAGGGGTGCCAACATTTAAGGCCAAGACTGTACACACACACACACACACACACACATTATATATATTATATACATACATACATATACACCCACACACACAGGTCAAACGAAAGCAGCAAATGACAAAGTGTCATTAAGGCCACGGGGTGACAATGGTTGGAGGTGATAAATCCAATGTGCCTCCATTTGGAGGAGTTGATGTCAACATTGCCATCACGAATATTCTTTTTTTATTACTTCAATGGTAAGGAAAGTGACTGCCAGAGGGGTGTCAGCATGACAAGTGCATGTGATTTGAAAGAGGTTTATCCCTTTTGTTATTAATATCACCGATATGCTCAAAAATCCAACGCCTCAGTTCTCTATGGGTTTTACCCATGTTTCATAGTGATGATAATTATTAATGATAATTCTTATATTCTCGATTGTCACTGTACCCCTGAAGGATTTGGAAACCTTTATATATCTACACACCTTACAGGAGTCTGAAGGTACCTGTAATTTTATCCTAACCAAGTACTGGGGCTTCTGGGGGGTACAAGGTGACTATGCACCAGCCTGTCTCCCAGGTTCCTTCCCCTCCTAAAGATAATGATGGCTCCATCTTTCACAAAATTTCCCACCACAGGATCAGATTTAAGAACAGGCTATGATTTATGATTTGGCGAATATCCTCTGCAGCCACATCAAATGTTGCAATTATGCGAATCAGCAGTTTTGTGGATTGTGCTTTGTCCTAGGGTCTAAGCAGCTGTGATCTTTCTCTGTCTCCACAAAGGCATCCCCCTCAGGATCCAATAAGGGTAGCCTTTTAATTTAAATCTAGTTCTTAATTCCTGTGCTTTGATCTTAAAGGGGTACTCCGGTGAAAACCAACTGGTGGCAGAAAGTTAAACATATTTGTAAATTACTTCTATTAAAAAATCTTAATCCTTCCAGTACTTATTAGCTGTTGAATGTTACAGAGGAAATTCGTTTCTTTTTGGAACACTGATGACATCACGAACACAGTGCTCTCTGCTGACATCTCTGTCCATTTTAGCAACCATGCATAGCATATGTATGCTAAGGGCAGCATGGTGGCTCAGTGGTTAGCACTGCTGCCTTGCAGTGCTGGGGACTTGGGTTCAAATCCCACTAAGAACAACAATAAATAAAGCATTATTATTATTATAATAACATCAGCAGAGAGAACTGTGCTCGTGATGTCATCAGAGAGCATTCCAAAAAGAAAAGAATTTCCTCTGTAGTATTCAGCAGCTAATAAGTACAGGAAGGATTAAGATTTTTTAATAGAAGTAATTTACAAATATGTTTAACTTTCAGCCACCAGTTGATTTAAAAGAAAAAAAGTTTTCACCGGAGTACCCCTTTAAGTAAGGCTTGCGAGGAACAGTTCCTACAAGCTCTTAAGTATTGCCCTTTGGGGATCCCCTTTAATGGTTTAGGATGATGGTTATTTCATAACAGAAGATTATTGCCAGCAGAGGGTTTTCTGTACACCCTTGTGTTAATGCCCGCTCTCTCATTTCTCTCAAGTAGAACATCCAAGAATACCAAGTTATTTTTATTGATCTCATATGTGAATTTGAGACCAACAGGGTTGAGGTTAAGATCATGGAAGAAGTGGAGGATGATGGATTCAAAAAGAATCTGAGCACCATACTAAATTGCTATATCATCAATATAGCATCCCCAATATATGATGTGATCTTGATAGTGGGAATATTGGTCACCAAAAACTTTAGTCTCCTCCCACCAGCCCAAGAGCAAGTTGGCATAAGTGGGGGCCACAGGGCGTTGTCTTTGTGGAAGCAGGATAAAGGGAAAGATCACAGCTGCTTCGTCCTAAGGACAAGGCAGAATCCACAAAATCCTGACTCACATCATTGCAACATTTGATGAGGCTGCAGAGGATATTCGCCAAATTATTTACAGCTATTGGCTTATTCTTATATCTGTTCCCATGGTGGGAGATCTTGTGGAAGATAGAGCCATCATTACCTATAGGAGGGGAAGGAACCTGGAGGACAGGTTGGTGCATAGCCACCTTGTACCCCCCCCCCCCCCCCCCCCCTAGAAGCTCCAGTACTTTGTTAGATCATAAAATTACAGGTACCTTCAGATGTGGCTCCTGTAAGGCATGTAGATATATAAAGGTTTCCAAATCCTTCAGGGGTACCGTGACAATCGCGAATATAAGAACTATCACTACGCCAAGTGCAAAAACGACTTCTGTCATTTGACAACCTGCCCCTGCCCACTAGGATACGTCCGTAAAACCCATAGAGAATGGAGGTGTCGGATTCTTGAGCATATCAGTGATATTAATAACAAACAAGATAAACCCCTTTCAAATCACATGCACTTGTGTCATGCTGACATCCCTCTGGCAGTCACATTCCAAACCATTGAAGTATTTAAAAATAAAATAAATAAATATTCGGGGGTGGCAATGTTGACCAACAACTCCTCCAAATGGGGGCACGTTGTATTTATCGCATCCAAACACTGACACCCGAGCAGTTTTAATTTGACAATTTTTTTTTAGGGTTTATTTATCATAACTTCTCTTGTCTTACTTCCTAGCCTTTTCATTATTATGTCTCCAGTATCGCTTGTGACATTGTCACTTCTATGCTTTCTTTCTTCTCTGGTTTTTTAATTGCTCACTATTTGATTGGGCAATATCCTTTTATATCAGTTATCTGTCCTGTTTATAAGGCATGTTATCATTTATTGTGGTTTTCCATTCTCTTCATGGTATTAAAAATATGGTTAATCTCTCTTAATGTCTTCAGCCATTTTCATGCTCGAATCATCATGGCCTTAATGTGGGCTCATACTCTACTCATTATGGCCATTTATTACACTACTAAACGCTATTGTGGTTATTTTATACCTACCATTCCAAGTTGGCCCTATATTATACTGAGGATTGCCATTGCGTTTCACATTTAATAATTTTGTTATGCTCAGCTTTATTCTATTTAGAACCAGTTGGAACGAAAATGTGCTCCAGCAGATTGGACGTGAAGTAAGGCCAACGAGTCTTCCGGTTCTAAAATCTCATTCAGCTGAAACACAAATGCGCTCCAGGGGACCGGAAATGATGTCTGACATCCTCCATTAGCCGTGACCTTAGGGCATAGCTCCACTCTCCATCACCGTCAGCCACCGGTAAGCTTCTATCTATACTTGTCTGCCCTCATTACCTTAGATTAAGATTTATTCAGTACCTTATTGGATTACTATGGGGAACAATGATCAAAACCTGTGCAGGGGAAAGTTGTCCAGTTGCCCATAGCAACCAGATAGCGTCATTCCATTTTTCACAGTCCTTCCTAAAAATGTAAGAAGCAGGCTGATTGGTTGCTATGAGTAACTGGGCAAGTTTTCCTCTGCAAAGGTTTTGATTCATCTCCCCCAATATGTCTTCTAGTGACCATATCGGATTTGGTTGAACTATCTCTGATGGTCTAGTAAGCACTTTTTAAGTCAGGCGAGTGTGATTAGGGTATCTCTTATCTATGCAGATAGTGAATTGCTTTGGTGCACCGTTATTTATGGAAATTTCTAGATGAGGTATCCAGATTCATTCAATGGATGACATTGTGGAATTCGTACTTTTTGGGTAAGCCATTGTATCAATATTCTATTTGTGTTCTTATGGGTACACAGTGGTAATTTGTGGTTATTCTTTGCGGTCTTTTTCAGTATATCACAAAGTCATCTCTGGTCATTTGGGATTGTTATTGTGCATCATACACTGCTCAAGATTGTCATATCGTATCTATATCATCATATTTTTGTTCACTCCATGAATTTAACAGTTTTTGACATATAACCCTATGATGGCAACAGGAGTTTAAAGGGGTACTCTGCCCCTAGACATCTTATATAAGATTTCTGATCGCGGGGGTCCCACCGCTGGGGTCCCCTGTGATCTCGATTGCAGCACCCCTCTGTCATCACTGCACAGAGCAAACTCACTCTGTGCATATTGACTGGACTATACAGGGGCCGGAGCATAGCGACATGGATCCGCCCCCTCCTGATGTCATTGCTCCACCCAGTCAATACAAGTCTATGGGAAGCGGCATAATGTCACCACGCCCCCTCTCATAGACTTGCATTGAGGGGGGAGCGTGACGTCACGATGCTCCGGCCCCTGTGTAGCCAGTCACTATGCACAGAGAGTGTTTGCTCTTTGCAGTGATGACAGCGCGGTGCCACATCAGAGATCACGGGGGTCCCCTGCGGTGGGACCCCTGCAATCAGACATCTTATTCCCTATCCTTTGGATAGGTGATAAGATGTATAGGGGCAGAGTACCCCTTTAATAGTTTAAGGGGTGTGACTGTATATATCATGGTAAGGAGCTGGAGAAACAAAGATCCGGCACTTGCAGGACTAAGGCAGAGTCTAGGAGCAGGGAGTGGTGTCGATGCAGGTAAGGCACAGGTGTGGGTGTCGGCGGTGCAACATCAAATGGCAACATAAGGCTAAGTCTCCCCTATGTTTTTTGCACTGCGTTTTTAGGGATTAAAAAACGCCTGAAAAATCGCCAGTGACGTCATTATGCGTTTTTTTCCGCGTTTTTTTCAGTTTGTGTGGAAATTGCACCTTGGCGTTTTTTTTGGTACCCAAAATTTCTTGGGTACCAAAAAAAAAAAAAAAAAAAAAAAAAAAAAAAAGGATGCAGCAGTGATGTAATTTTTTTTATATTAAACGCAATGCATATATTTTATAACCCAATTTTTATTATTTTTTGATAAAGTGTGTGTTTCACTTTTTTTTTTTTTTTTTTTAAATACATTTTTAACATTTTTTATGTAGTACTACTACTCCCAGCATGGAACAGACGTTCCATGCTGGGAGTGATAGTACCTGTACTATAGACATATTGCCCCGGGTCTATACATCGCTCGCCTCTCTGCACTATACTCCGGCCACTGATGTCAACAGAAATTTATATTATCCACCCAGAGCTGTGATTGGCCAGCCCGGAGTATAGTGCAGAGCAGGGATGTGAGCGATGTATACAGTCGCTCCATCTCTGCTACAGACAGGACGATCACAGAGGGTGTCAGTAGTGACATCCACTGTGATGTGTCCTTAAGCAGGCACTACTACTCCCAACATGGAGTACACTCTGCTCCATGCTGGGAGCTGTAGTACCTGTATTAATAGACAGATCGCAGCAAGTGCAACTTCTGACACCCGCTGCGATCTGTCTATTAATGCAGGTACTACAGCTCCCAGCATGAGGCAGAGTGTGCTCCATGTTGGGAGTAGTATTACCTGCAGTTATGGAAAGATCACAGCGGGTATCACTTTAATGTATAGATGTAGCGGCCGCTCTCCTATGGTCCCCTGCACGGCCGAATATATACAAACACATTCCTATTTCTCACAGAGAGCTGTGATTGGCTGGAACCATCTGGCCAATCATAGCTCTGTGGGAAATATAAATAAGTGTAAATATATGTCAGGGCAGGGGACCATAGAAGAGAGGCCTGCCACATCTATATATTATACAGAAAGATCGCAGCGGGCGATCTGTCTATTAGTACAGGTAGTACAACTCCCATCATGGAACAGTCTGTTCCATGCTGGGAGTAGTAGTACTAAAAAAAAAAAATTAAAAAATAAAGCAAAAAAGTAAAACACACACACACACACACACACACAATACATTTTTATAATTGTCGGCTACATTTTTATTTCCCTGCACACCTAAATTGATCCCTGTTTAAAAAGTAATAGTTTTTTTCCCCATAATATACATTTCGTTATAATTTTTTCCTTCACTACTGTATATTTTCTAACAAAAAATTTTAATGGTACCCTACGAAATTTTATTAAAAACCGCTATCTACATCACTTTTTTTGATCGCTAAAGTCCAAAAAAGATTAAAAACCGCCTGCAAAAACGCCAAAGTTAAAATCCACATAGCGTTTTTCTTAGCGTTTTCTCACGCCGGTTTGAGGGAACTACAGAGTTTCTCAAAACGCCAGAGAGCGGGAAAAAAACGCAGAAAAAGTGAAAAAACGCCTAAAATGATTAATAAAAACGCCAAAGTGAAAAAACGCAAAGTGGAATTAGAAATTTGCGATTTCTCATTGACTTACAGCTAACATCTGGCCGCAGCGTTTTTTGACCAAAAAAACCGCCATGCGGCAGAATTGGCATTTTTCTTTGCGTTTTGCAAAAAAAAATAAAAAACAAGTGGAGGAACAAAGGAAGAGTCCAAGGAAAATTGCACTCATCATCCACAGGCTTTATTCATAAGAGTGTCAGCACAGCTAGTACGGGCAGGGGCACAACGTGACAAGTTGTTTCACGCTGGTTTGCGCTTCTTCTACTCTGGCTAGAAGCACAAACCAGCGCGAAAAAACTTGTCCCGCTGTACCCTGCCCGTACTAGCTGTGCCGATACTCTTATGAATAAAGCCTGTGGATGTCGAGTGCAATTTTCCTTGGACTCTTCCTTTGTTCCTTTACTGTATATATCATTATTGCAGTGAACCTTATTCAATTTGTGTACACCCTCTAACCATTACCCTAATTAAACTTTTGGGCCATCTAAAACTTATTTATGTCAGTCATCTACACGTCTAAAATACTACACTATTTTGTGTACAAAATGCTATCCTCCCATTGTGTATCTGTCATCATTTATGTAAATCTGTGTGTCTGTATTATCTTTTGTTACTCTTTTGGGTTAGTCTCCTTGTTCCCTGATTAACCCATGCTATTTTTTAAGTGAGACTTGTTGGAGAAAGGAGTTTTAGCTATTTGTATGTACCAATATCTTTGTCTATTTTAAAACAGCCAATATATCATGTATATTGGATTTACCCTCCACCCCCCTACCACACTTTAGTTGAGGGAGTAATAGTTAGGCTTTTGCTTAGGTAGGGATAGCCTTTGTATCTTGTTAGATTAGGGACCAGCACCTGTACCCTGTTCCCTGTTCCCTATCCCTACTAAGCCTCTAGTTTGTTTCTGATAGAGTATACAGACCGTCACATTTTGTTTTTGTAATACCTAATTTTATGAACTTCTCAGATAAACTTAAGTTTCAATTTACCTAGTATGCCTAATTAGTATTTTCTTCTTGTTATGATTTTGGTTAAGAGGTTACCAAGGGCAACAGTATCTGAGTTCTGAAAACTATCACTATCCAGTTTTTTTTTAAAACATTTAAGCCCTTTAAAAAGTGGTACTCCGGTAGAAAAGTTTTCCAGTACTTAGCTGCTGTATGCTCCAGAGGAAGTTGTATACTTATTTTCTGTCTGACGACCGTGCTCTCTGCTGACACCTCTGTCCATGCCAGGAACTGTCCAGAGTAGGAGCAAATCCCCATAGCAAACCTCTCCTTCTCTGGACAGTTCCTGATATGGACAGAGGTGTCAGCAGAAAGCAGTGTGGTCAGACAGAAAACAACAACTCTACATCCTCTGTTGTATACAGCACCTGATAAGCACTGGAAGGATTAATATTTTTTATAGAAGTAATTTAAAAATCTAACTTTCTAACACCAGTTTATCTGAAAAAAAAAAAAAATTGTTTTCCACCGGAGTACCCCTTTAAGGGCTACTATATGATGGGAACATAATGTAGACATATTCTGTATGTAAATCAACATGTAACTTATTTGGCATGACCAAAAAAAACACTGCAAGTATTTACGCCTACCATAAAGTAGAAGGCAAAATGACAACCTCAGAAGCCTTACAATAGGTAAGAGCATCCCAGAGTTATTAATGCATAAAGTGACACAGGTCAGATTTGAAAACTTTTGCTGTGTCCTTAAGGCCAAAAAAGGCTGCATCTTTAAAAGGGGTACTCCACAGAAAAAAAAATATATATATTTATAAATCAACTGGTTCCAGAAAGTTAAACAGATTTGTAAATTACTTCTATTTAAAAAGTCTTAATCCTTCCAGCACCTATTAGCTGCTATATGCTCCAAAGGAAGTCCTTTTCTTTTTGAATTTCCTTTCTGTCTGACCACAGTGCTCTCTGCTGCCACCTCTGTCCATAGCAGTATAAGTTTGCTATAGGGATTGGCTTGTTCCCTGGACAGTCCCTAAAATGGACAGAGGTGTCAGCAGAGAACACACACACACACACACACACACACACACACACACACACCAGTTTTCCAGTGTACCCATTTACTAGGGTTAAACGGTGGCAAAAAAAAAAGTTACAATACGCTCCCAGAAATTTCTTGGTGTTAACGCGTAACTGTCATTAACCCTTTAAGGACATAGGACATAAATATATGTCCTGATGCACTGGTACTTAACCCCTTAAGGACCAGGCCATTTTACACCTTAGGACCAGAGCGGTTTTTTTTTTGCACATCTGACCACTGTCACTTTAAACATTAATAACTCCGGAATGCTTTTACCTATCATTCTGATTCCGAGATTTTTTTTTCGTGACAGATTCTACTTTATGTTATTGGTAAAATTTTGTCAATACTTGCATCCTTTCTTGGTGAAAAATCCCAAAATTTGATGAAAAATTTGAAAATTTAGCATTTTACTAACTTTGAAGCTCTCTGCTTGTAAGGAAAGTGGATATTCCATATAAAAAAAATTTTGATTCACATATACAATATGTCTTCTTTATGTTTGCATCATAAAATTTACGTGTTTTTACTTTTGGAAGACACAAGAGGGCTTCAAAGTTCAGCAGCAATTTTCCAATTTTTCACAAAATTTCCAAACTCACAATTTTTCAGGGACCAGTTCAGGTTTGAAGTGGATTTGAAGGGTCTTCATCTTAGAAATACCCCACAAATGACCCAATTATAAAAACTGCACCCCCTAAAGTATTCATAATGACATTCAGTAAGCATTTTAAGCCTTTAGGTATTTCACAGGAATATCAGCAAAGTCAAGGAGAAAATTCACAATCTTCATTTTTTACACTCGCATGTCCTTGTAGACCCAATTTTTGAATTTTTACAAGGGGTAAAAGGAGAAAATTTATACTTATGTTTGTAGCCCAATTTCTCTCGAGTAAGCACATACCTCATATGTCTATGTAAATTGTTTGGCGGGCGCAGTAGAGGGCTCAGAAGCGAAGGAACGATAAGGGGATTTTGGAGAGTACGTTTTTCTGAAATGGTTTTTGGGGGGTATGTTGCCTTTAAGAAGCCCCTATGGTGCCAGAACAAAAAAAAACACATGCCATACCATTTTGGAAACTAGACCCCTTGAAGAACGTAACAAGGAATTAAGTGAACCTTAATACCCCACAGGTGTTTCACGACTTTTGCACATGTAACAAAAAAAAAAATAAAAAATTCTTCACTAAAATGTGTGTTTCCCCCCAAATTTCTAATTTTTGCACGGGTTAATAGCAGAAAATACCCCCCAAAATTTGTAACCCCATCTCTTCTGAGTATGGAGGTAACCCATAAGTTGACCTGAAGTGCTCTGCTGGCGCACTACAATGCTCAGAAGAGAAGGAGCGCCATTGAGCTTTTGGGAAAAAAATAGTTTGGAATGGAAGTCAGGGGCCATGTGCATTTACAAAGCCCCCCGTGGTGCCAAACAGTGGACCCCCCCCCCCCCCACATGTGACCCTATTTTGGAAACTACACCCCTCACAAAATTAAATTTTTCATTTGCACAGCCCACTGTTCCAAAGATCTGTCAGACACCTGTGGGGTGTAAATGCTCACTGTACCCCTTATTACATTACATGAGGGGTGTAGTTTCCAAAATGGGATCACATGCGGGTATTTATTTTTTTGCGTTTATGTCAGAACCGCTGTAAAAATAAGCCACCCCTGTGAAAATCACCAATTTAGGCCTCAAATGTACATAGTGCGCTCTCACTCCTGAGCCTTGTTGTGCACCCGCAGAGCATTTTACGCCTAGATATGGGGTATTTCCCTACTCAGGAGAAATTGCGTTACAAATTTTGGGGGTCTTTTTTTACCTTTTAACGCTTGTGAAAATAAAAAGTATAGGGCAACACCAGCATGTTAGTGTAAAATATTTTATTTTTTTACACTAACAAGCTGGTGTAGCCCCAACTTTTCCTTTTCATAAGGGGTAAAAGGAGAAAAAGCCCCCCAAAATTTGTAGTGCAATTTCTCTCGAGTACGGAGATACACCATATGTGGCCCTAAACTGTTTCCTTGAAATACGACAGGGCTCTAAAGTGAGAGAGCTCCATGCGCATTTGAGGACTAAATTAGGGATCGCATAGGGGTGGACATAGGGGTATTCTACGCCAGTGATTCCCAAACAGGGTGCCTCCAGCTGTTGCTAAATTCCCAGCATGCCTGGACAGTCAGTGGCTGTCCGGAAATGCTGGGAGGAGTTGTTTTGCAACAGCTGGAGGCTCCGATTTGGAAACACTGCCATACAATACGGTTTTAATTTTTATTGGGGGAGGGACAGTGTAAGGGGTGTATATGTTGTGTTTTACTCTTAATTATGTGTTCGTGTAGTGTTTTTAGGGTACATTCGCACTGACGTGTTACAGCGAGTTTCCCGCTAGGAGTTTGAGCTGCGGCGAAAAATTTGCCACAGCCCAAACTTGAAGCAGGAAACTTACTGTAAGCCTGCCCGTGTAAATGTTCCCTGTACGTTCACATGGGGGGGGCAAACCTCCAGCTGTTTCACAACTACAACTCCCAGCATGTACTGACAGACCATGCATGCTGGGAGTTGTACTTTTGCAACAGCTGGAGACACACTGGTTGGAAAACCTTCAGTTAGGTTCTGTTACCTAACTCAATATTTTCCAACCAGTGTGTCTCCAGCTGTTGCAAAACTACAACTCCCAGCATGTACTGATCGCCGAAGGGCATGCTGGGAGATGTAGTTGCGTACCTCCAGCTATTGCATAACTACAACTCCCAGCATGCTGAGACAGCCGATTGCTGTTTGGACATGCTGGGATTTGCAGTTTTGCTACATCTGGAGGGCTACAGTTTTAGAGAACACTGCAAAGTGATCTCCAAACTGTGGTCCTCCAGCTGTTGCAAAACTACAATTCCCAGCAAGCCCTGACAGCAAACAGTTGTTTGGGCATGCTAGGAGTTGTAGTTTTGCAAGATCAGTCTCAAACTGCAGCCCTCCAGCTGTTGAAAAAACTACATATTCCAGCATGCCCAAACAGCTGTCTGGGCATGCTGGGAGTTGTAGTTTTGGAAACTTTAGTTTGTAACTGGATTGAACATTGGCTCATGGATCGTACCCAGAGAGTGGTGGTCAAGGATTCATACTCTGATTGGTCCCCATTTATTAGTGGTGTACCCCAAGGTTCAGTACTGGGACCGCTGTTGTTTAATTTATTTATCAATGATATAGAGGATGGCATTAACAGCTCTGTTTCTATCTTTGCAGATGACACCAAGCTTTGTAGCACAGTACAGTCTATAGAGGATGTGCATAAGTTACAAGATGACTTGGATAGACTAAGTGTCTGGGCATCCACTTGGCAAATGAGGTTCAATGTGGATAAATGTAAAGTTATGCATCTGGGTACTAATAACCTGCATGCATCGTATGTCTTAGGGGGGATTAAACTGTCAGAGTCACTGGTAGAGAAGGATCTGGGTGTACTTGTAGATCACAGACTACAGAATAGCATGCAATGTCAGGCTGCTGCTTCCAAAGCCGGCAGGATATTGTCATGTATCAAAAGAGGCATGGACTCGAGGGACAGGGACATAATACTCCCCCTTTATAAAGCATTGGTACGGCCTCACCTGGAATATGCTGTTCAGTTTTGGTCGCCTGTTCATAAAAGGGACACTGTGGAGCTGGAAAGGGTGCAGAGACGCGCGACTAAACTAATATGGGGCATGGAACATCTTAGCTATGAGGAGCGATTAAAGGAGTTACAATTGTTTAGTCTTGAGAAGAGACGTTTAAGGGGGATATGATAAACGTATATAAGTATATAAATGGCCCATACAAAAAATATGGAGAAAAACTGTTCCAGGTTAAACCCCCCCAAAGGACGAGGGGGCACTCCCTCCGTCTGGAGAAGAAAAAGTTTAGTCTAAAGGGGCGACAAGCCTTCTTTACCGTGAGGACTGTGAATTTATGGAACGGTCTACCTCAGGAACTGGTCACAGGAACAATTAACAGCTTTAAAACAGGGTTAGATACATTCCTGGAACAAAATAACATTAATGCTTATGCAGAATTATAAAACTACATCCCTTCCCCTTATCCCCTTACAACCTTCCCTTCAATTCCCTGGTTGGACTTGATGGACGTATGTCTTTTTTCAACCATACTAACTATGTAACATCTGGAGGGCTACAGTTAGAGACCACTGTGTAATGGTCTCAAACTGTACCCTCCAGATGTTGCTAGGCAACTCACCAGCTTCCGTCGGATCCAGCCGCACGTCATCGCCGCCCGCCGATCTCCGTCGCCCGCTGCCTCCGCAACCACCCGGATTGGTAAGTGGATCTTAGGCGCCGGTCCCCGTCGTTTCCCCGTCCTGCCCCGCGTATTGTGGGAGGGCAGGACGGGGAAAACGCCCTGTAAACCCCCCCCGCCCCCGATCTGCTATTGGTGGTCGCGTCTAGACCACCAATAGCAGGGATAGGAGGGGTTGCACCTGTGCCACCTCACTCCTATCGCTTCAGGGGGATCCTGGGTGTCTTAGACACCCGCGATCCCCCTTACATTCTGGGTCACCGGGTCACTATAGACCCGTAATGACCCAGAATCGCGCAAATCGCAAGTGTGAATTCACTTGCGATTTGCCGCGATTGCCATCATGGGGGGGTCTGATGACCCCCCTGGGCATTTGCACGGGATGCCTGCTGAACGATTTCAGCAGGCATCTCGGTCCAATCCCCGCCCGGCGGGGACCGGAACTGCCCATGACGTAACTGTAAGTCATGGGTCCTTAAGACTCAGGGTGTCGGGACGTAACGTTACTTCATGGGTCCTGAACGGGTTAAGGACCAGAGCAATTCTGACCACTGTCACTTTATGCATTAATAACTCTGGAATGCTTTTACTTATTCTGATTCCGAGATTGTTTTTTTCATGACATATTCTACTTTAAAGGAGTACTCGGATATAAAAAAAAAAATGGCACTATAGCGAAGTGCTCTTGCATACCTTTCATTAGAGGTCCTGCTCGGCAAAATCGCTCCAGCCGATATCCTGCAATCCTTCCCGGTAATTTTGCTCACTTCCGGGTACTGTAAGCAAGGCCATGACGTCAGCAATGACGTTTTTCCAGCATGCTTACTCCTCTTCTTCCGCTCCCAACCCCTCCCTCACTCCTGTTCCCTACCCCACAAATTAGAATATGTAACACCCCAAGCTGCCTCCCCTTCTTGCGATCCCCACCCCCTGCCACTACGCCATCTCCTCCCACTCTGCCTCCGCCAATACTCCGCTGCAGTATTGGCGTAGGATGCTTTGTGAATATAACAGACAGTTACGGCGGCGTAACTATCTGTTATATTACTGGTTGAACAAAATCACATGTCCGGTCCTTCTATGCTGGAGAGTGCGCATGCGCGCAACTCGCCAGATGATAGGAGGAAGGTTAAATAGGCGTTTACTCAGCCCAGCGAATGCCGGCTGAGTAAACGTACAGCATTATGAATATGCAATTTGGGGCGTCACATAGGCGCACTGGATGGGGAGGGCTAACTGAGGGGAGGAAAGGAGAAATGATGACGTATCGTTTCAGAAATGGCCGCTGACACGCACATACTGTGGAACGAAAGTCATAATGCTGTGAGGGAGGCTGCACTTCCGGATACGCAGAAACACATGGATCCTTACACAGAAGGCAATGGAGGTAATTGGGAGTCTTATATAACTTTGTAAATCCTAGCTAATGGTGTAAAAAGATTTAGGTTAGAGTATTCCTTTAACATAGTGGTAAATTTTATGGTAACTTGCATCCTTTCTTGGTGAAAAATCCCCAAATTTGATGAAAAAAATAAAAATTTAGCATTTTCTAACTTTGAAGCTCTCTGTTGTAAGGAAAATGGATATTCCAAATGCATTTTTTTTTTGGTTCACATATACAATATGTCTACTTTATGTTTGCATCATAAAATTTATGAGTTTTTACTTTTGGAAGACACCAGAGGGCTTCAAAGTTCAGCAGCAATTTTTACATTTTTCACAAAATTTTCAAACTCACTATTTTTCAGTGACCAGTTCCGTTTTGAAGTGGATTTGAAGGGTCTTCATCTTAGAAATACCCCACAAATGACCCCATTATAAAAACTACACCCCCCAAAGTATTCAAAATGACATTCAGTCAGCGTTTTAACCCTTTAGGTGTTTCACAGGAATACCAGCAAAGTGAAGGAGGAAATTCAAAATCGTCATTTTTTACACTCGCATGTTCTTGTAGACACAATTTTAGAATTTTTATAAGGGGTAAAAAAGGAGAAAATTTTTACTTGTACAGTGATCCCTCAACTTACAATGGCCTCAACATACAATAGTTTCAACATACAATAGTCTTTTCTGGACCATCGTAAGTTGAAACCAGACTCAACATACAATTCTATGGACAGTCCAGATCTGCGAAACATGTCATTGGCTGGTAGAACTGACCAATCAAAATGGGCATTCACTGGTAAAACCCCTGTATTATTGAAGTGTATGCACTGACTGGTGTCTGATAGCGCTCCCTACAGTACAGGGAGGTATTACAGGACTCCATTACTTTTTAGGACACCGTGTGTACTATACAGGACCCCGAAGAAGCTCCTGTCCTCTGCATAGACCAGTGTTTCCTAAGCAGTGTGGCCCCAGCTGTTGCAAAACTACAACTCCCAGCATGCCCGGACAGCCTTTGGCTTGGGAAACACTGACATAGACAGGGATTACAGCTCCCAGCAGATCTTTCTTACTTTTATATGTAAGGATTTGCTTTATCTATATTATTCATCTACTTATTTTTCTTTAATCCTCACTTTCCTATTTTTGGATGACATTTTGGTGCCTTTAGAACCAGTTACCAGGTTTCCATAGAGTTCTGGTCTCAACATACAATGGTTTCAACATACAATGGTCGCCCCAGAACCAATTAATATTGTAACTTGAGGGACCACTGTATTTGAAACCCAATTTTTCTCAAGTAAGGACATACCTCATATGTCTATGTAAATTGTTCGGCGGGCGCAGTAGAGGGCTCAGAAGGAAAGGAGCGACAAATGGTTTTTGGGGCGCATGTCACCTTTAGGAAGCCCCTATGATGCCAGAACAGCAAAAAAAAACACATGGCATACCATTTTGGAAACTAGACCCCTCGGGGAACATAACAAGAGGTAAAGTGAACCTTAATACCCCACAGGTGATTCACGACATTTGCATATGTAAAAATAAAAATAAAAAATGTTTTACCTAAAATGCTTGGTTTTCCCAAAATTTAACATTTTTAAAAAGGGTAATAGCAGAAAATACACCCCAAAATTTGAAGCCCAATTTCTCCCGATTCAGAAAACTCCCCATATGGGGGTGAAAAGTGCTCTGCTGGCGCACTACAGGTATCAGAAGAGAAGGAGTCACATTTGGCTTTTTGAAAGCAAATTTTGCTCTGGGGGCATGCCGCATTTAGGAAGCCCTAAAAAAATAATTTTTTTTTACCTAAAATGCTTGGTTTCCCAAAAATTTTACATTTTTAATAAGGGTAATAGCAGAAAATACCCCCCAAAATTTGTAACACAATTTCTCCCGAGTACGGCGATACCCCATATGTGACTCTAAACTGTTGCCTTGAAATACAACCGGGCTCTAAAGTGAGAGCGCCATGCGCATTTGAGGCCTAAATTAGGGACTTGCATAGGGGTGGACATAGGGGTATTCTATGCTAGTGATCCCCAAACAGGGTGCCTGCAGCTGTTGTAAAACTCCCAGCATGCCTGGACAGTCAGTGGCTACCTGGCAATACTGGGAGTAGTAGTTTTGCAACAGCTGGAGGCTCCGTTTTGGAAACAGTGGCGTACCAGACGTTTGTCATTTTTATTGGGGAGTGGAGGGGGGCTGTGTAGGGTGATTTGTATATGTAGTGTTTTTTACTTTTTCTTTTATTGTGTGTTAGAGTAGTGTAGTGTTTTTAAGGTACAGTCGCACGGGCGGGGGCTCACAGTAGTTTCTCGCTGTCAGTTTGAGCTGCGGCAGAAAATTTGCCGCAGCTCAAACTTGCAGCCGGATACTTACTGTAAACCTCCACCCAGGGTACATTCACATTGGGGGGGGGGGAGAGAAAAATCCAGCTGTTGCAAAACTACAACTCCCAGCATGTACGGTCTATCAGTGCATGCTGGGAGTTGTACTTTTGCAACAGCTGGAGGCACACTGGTTGTGAAACACCGAGTTTGGTAACAAATTCAGTGTTTTGCAACTAGTGTGCCTTCAGCTGTTGCAAAAGCTACAACCCCCAGCATGTACAGACAGACAGTGGAAGGGCATGCTGGGACTTTGAGTTAAGTAGCAAACCAGTGTGTCTCCAGCTGTTGCATAACTACGTGTTTCACAACCAGTGTGCCTGCAGCTGTTGCAAAACCACAACTCTCAGCAGTTACCGACAGCCAACGGGCATGCTGGGAGTTGTAGTTATGCAACCAGCAGATGCACCACTACACCTCCCAGCATGCACTTTAGGTAATTGTGCAAGCTGGGAGTTGTAGTTAAACAACAGCTGAAGGTACACTTTTCCATAGAAAAAATGTGCCTCCAGCTGTGGCAAAACTATAAGTCCCAGCATGCCCATAAGGAAATGCTGGGAGTTGTGGTGGTCTGCCTCCTGCTGTTGCATAACTACAGCTCCCAGCATGCCCTTTTTGCATGCTGGGAGCTGTTGCCAAGCAACAGCAGGAGGCTGTCACTCACCCAACTGCTGATCCACGCTGCAGGTCAGTCCCTCGCCGCCGCCGCCACTCCTGGGGCCCCGATCCCAACAGAGACGCCGGGGGTCCTCTTCCCGCACCCGATCACGTCCTCCGGAAGAGGGGCTGATCGGGTTGCGGGAGTGACACCCGCAGCAGGTGCCCTGATTGGTCGGCCGGTAAACCGGCCACCAAATCAGGGCGATCGTGAGGTGGTAGCAGTGCCACATCACCCCTGTTGGCTATGGCTGTTCGGGGCCGTCAGAGACGGCCCCGATCAGCCAGTAATTCCGGGTCACTGGAGACCCGATTGACCCGGAATCCACCGCAGATCGCTGGGCTGAATTGTTCAGCGATCTGCGGCCATCGCCGACATGGCGATATGCCGCGATGCGGCCATCGCCCCTGGGCGATATGCCGCGATGCCTGCTGATCGATATGAGCAGGTATCGGGCACCGGCTCCGCTCCAGCTGGCTGCGGGGGCCGGGAATGGACAGGACGTACTCCTACGTCCTCGGTCCTTAAGGACTCGGAAACGGGGACGTAGGAGTACGTCCATTGTCCTTAAGGGGTTAATGTTCTGGAATGGCAAACCCAGTCCTTAGACTGAATACCTTTAAAAATCTGTAGTTTGATTTGAAGTGAGCTGTCTGTGCTCAGCTTACCCATACCTCCTAGAACCACAGCACATTATGAACATGGATGCAATCTGATAGATTTAGGAATCTGTCAGATGAAAATAGAAACACACAGAATAACTCCAGAACTGGGGTGTGGATCAACAAACAGAGGTTACTGATCTCAATATCATTTCACTAAGGAACATATACATACAATTACTTTTTTTTTTTTTTTTTCCCGCTTACAATCTACAGGTCCAAGACTATTTGACAGACTTTTATAAGTGGTGTGTTGACATTCCTGACGAGTCTCCTGATCAGTTAAAGGAAGTTGAATCATCCTACTTTTTCTCAGTGGTAAGTGCCAGGGATATCCTTATCAAATTCCAGTTTCTGGCTTGAGTGTAGCACAGCTGTATCCAGAGGAATCCAGATCCAGAGTAAAGACACTTAAGTCTTTCCTCTCATTCAGACCAAGCGGTCCAAGTGCTTCAGTCTTCAATATCAATTGTTTTTTGGTCTTACTGTAGTAAAATCACTTGAGACGGGAGGCGACAGACATAAATTGCTGCAACAAGAATCAGAATAGATATTGAAGACGGAAGCACTCGGACCGCTTGGTCTGAATGAGAGGAAAGACTTAATATATTTTTACAGTTACGTATTCAGAGGAAAGACTCTTAATAGAATTATAAAGGACCCAAAAATATATTGTGATGCCGGATAGTCTCCTCAATGGTAAATGGTGTGAAGCAAAAGAAGAAAAAAAGTGCAGGTATAAAATACTCACTACCCAGCTAGTGTGTTTTTAATATTTTTTTTTATATAGTGTAAGGGGTTAATAAAGTTGTTGTATATTTGGAAAGAAGTCATAGGTCTTGAGAAAGTGCTATTGTGAGCGAGAAATGGCCTGTTGGCCAGCCTGTATAATGACCTGACTGTGGAATAAAACGTTTGGACACTGTATATCCGTGAGTGCCATCACTTCTTGGTTATTCTTATTGGACACTGTTGATTCTTGTATTGAGCACCACGGGAAATTAGAGAAGCCGGGATTGAAGGTGTGGAGCTTCGGGGGTATGTTCACACTGCACTATAAGGCAGTGCCGCCTTGCAACTTTTCTTATGAACATTAACCTTTCTGTTATACTTCATAAGAAAATGTTATTTCCTTTTTCATAGAAATCACGGCTTATAAAATCATGGCTTTGTCCAAGCTAAAGCACAGGCATGGACCAAGTCCAGTTAGTGAGAATGGGCTAGCACTCCTCTGTGCTCTCTCTTGTCCAAGCAGCCCACTGTTGTTCTTGTAGTATTTGTTATGAAGCTCTGCTTGTGGAGCCCCTTTACCGACTTTTGTGTTATTATGTTTTTTTTTTATATATGTGGTTTTTCTCTTTTTTAATTTGAACAAAATATTTAAAAAAAAACTTGTGTTATACCAAGCTGAACAAATAAGGCTCTCAAACTCTGTTTCGGTAATGTAACTGAGCTTTAGTTCCAGATCACACCTATGCCCTTTACTGAGCTGAACTCAACCCCTGAAGGACCCATGATGAGAATCTAAGTTATGGTATCATCAAGGAGGTATGGAAATGTAATTGTAAGCTCTAAAGGGTTAATGGCAGACAACGGCGATCAGGCCGATTTATGTCATTAGCAGTGAGTTCATGCTGCTAATAGATGCCAATACTCAAAGACTTAGAAGCAAACACAGCTCCTGCATTCCCTTCAAAGTCCTGAAGTGGGTGAAAGTGGGCAAAAACATACGCCATGCATCCTCTAGGAGTCAAGACTAAAACGGTCCTGGCCCTAGTCATGAAGAGGTTAAAGGACTTAAGCAAGCAATATGTGAGAAAGATAAACAGCAGTTAAGCAATCTCTAAGTTTTAACTTGCATTTACTTTTTCTTCTCCTGACTGCACAGTCACTTTACACGTTAAGCCGTAAAGGAATTATTGTAACGGAGACACTTACCCTGCATGCAATTTCTCCTCTGTTTGCGATAAGAAGTTTTTCAAACATCTAAAAAGAAAAATAAATAAATATCAAGCCATCACTTTGCTATATTAAAAATAAATAGTTATTAAAATGTCATAGAACAAATTTTAATAATTGTGCTGAGTTCACACACTGCATTTGACAATCATTTTGGATGGTATTTTACCAGAACCAGGAGTAGAATCGACATGGAAAAACTATAAAGGATAGTTGCACCTTTTGTAAAGAAAAAAAACCTAAAGATATTTAAGTTTTCTGCTCCGCCGGTTCAATCTGATTATTAGTTCTCCCTGGGCTAGTTTGTAAAGTCTAGCTGCTGGCCATTTTTCCACATAAATGCACCAGGATAGATAAAATATTTGCTGCCATCAGTGAATAATATTTATAACAGAAATGTACTAGGACAGGCCCATTTTAGGTTATGTTCATACGTCCAGGAATGCGCAGTCTCATAGATGGCTAAGCATTCCGTGCAGAGTCTGTAGGAAAAAAAAATGGTCAGGTTCATTCTTTCTGCAGACACCGAAATCGGAATTTCCGTGCCAGAAACATCTGGTGCAGAAATTGCGCTGTGTGCACAGCGCAGTAGAATCCCACTGAATACAATGGGATTCTGTTGCTCCAAAACCTCTGGCATCTGAAATTCCAGACATGTGAACATGGCCTTAGCTCAGGGCTGGCTCTGCAACTCTAGAAAAATTAAAATAAACCTGCATCATGTCTCCAATAACTGATTTAATTTTTATCCTAATTACAGTTTAGAATCTGTATCCTACCAGGACATTAACCCATTCTTCACAATGGGCATGAGACTAACATCTGTTCTAGCCATTGATGGAAGTCAATAATATTAACTGTTTATGCTCTCACTAAATGGCTTTTTGCTTATACTGTCACAACAAAAAAAAGTTACTGTATTATGCATTTCATACATTGTATATCACATTCACTGCAATTTCTTATTTTGTGTAGATATATCTCCTGTAGATAGGTCCTTCTGCCCAGGATTGCTTCATGCTTTACTGTCTGGGGCTTTGGGCATTCCCTCCCTGCATAATGCTTGCTGCTGGATATTGTGTATGAGCTGAGAAAGAGACATGCCATCACCGACACACTTTTCCCTCCTGGCAGATTGCAAATAAGCACTCTCCCCCTTGCTGTCAGGTCACAGGTTTCCTCTCTGCACTAGGAGCCAAGAGGTTCACACTGATGCTTACATCTATTCATATACAGTCATGGTCTTAAATGTTGGCACCCCTGAAATTTTTCCAGAAAATGAAGTATTTCTCAAAGAAAAGGATTGCAGTAACACATGTTTTGCTATCCACATGTTTATACCCTCCTTTGGGGGAGATTTATCAAAACCTGTCAGGAGGAAAAGTTGCAGAGTTGCCCATAGCAACCAATCAGATCACTTCTTTCATTTTGCAGAGGCCTTTTCAAAAATGAAAGAAGTGATCTGATTGTGGAAAAATAAGATTGTTTCAAGCATGTGATGCTCCTTTAAACTCACCTGGAGCAAGTAACAGGTGAGGGCAATATAAAAATCACACCTGAAAGCAGATAAAAAGGAGATAATTTCACTTAATCTTTGCATTGTGTGTGCCACACTAAGCATGGACAACAGAAAGAGGATAAGAGAACTGTCTGAGGACTTGAGAACCAAAATGGTGGAAAAATATCAACAATCTCAAGGTTTCAAGTCCATCTCCATAGATCTAGATTGCACAACATCAAGAAGTTTGCAACCCATGGCATTGTAGCTAATCTCCCTGGGCGTGGACGTAAGGGAAAAATTGATGAAAGGTGTAAACGCAGGATAGTGCGGATGGTGGATAAGCAGCCCCAAACAAGTTCCAAAGATATTCAAGCTGTCCCGCAGGCTCATGTAGCATCAGTGTCAGCGCAAACTAGCCGTCGACATTTAAATGAAATGAAACACTATGGCAGGAGACCCAGGAGGACCCCACTGCTAACGCAGAGACATAAAAAAACAAGACTACATTTTGCCAACGTTAACTTGAATAAATAAGACTAAAATTATTAATCCAATGAGGCGCAGATATTTAGTATAAAATATAACTTTTACAGAAATATGATAATACCAAATACGTAAATGATAAAGCCACGTACATGTAATGGCCCACTAATTGATACATGAAGTACAAAATTAACTTGAGTAAGCCAAAAATCCTTCTTGGAAAACGTCTTGTGGACAGATGAGACCAAGAAGAACACAGTACCTACAGTGAAATATGGTGGAGATTCAATGATGTTTTGGGGTTGTTTTGCTGCCTCTGGCACTGGTTGCCTTGAATGTGTGCAAGGCATCATGAAATCTGAGTATTACTAACAGATTGTGTGTCACACTGTACAGCCCAGTGTCAGAAAGCTGGGCTTGCGTCAGATCTTGGGTCTTCCAGCAGGACAATGGTCCAAACATATGTCAAAAAACACCCAAAAATGGATGGCAACAAAGTGCTGGAGAGTTCTGAAGTGGCCAGCAATGAGTCCAGATCTTAATCCCATTGAACACCTGTGGAGAGATCTTAAAATTGCTGTTGCTGTTGCAAAGGAAGAGTGCTCAAACATTCTGGCTGAGAAGTGTAAAAGGTTTATTGATGATTATAGAAAGCGACTGATTTCAATTATTTTTTACAAAGGGTGTGCAGCAAGCTGTCACACCCCCTCCAATAGGCTTGCATTGAGGGGGCGGAGCGTGATGTCACACAGGGGCGGAGCCGTGACGTCACAATACTCCGACCCCGTGATTGGCAGTCATCAGACCCGGAGCGAACATGCTCCGGGGGCTGCTGGTAACTGGGGGCTGCATGAAAGATCACAGGGGTTGCCAGCGGTGGGACCCCCGCGTTCAGGCATCTTATCTAGGGCGGCAGCTAACGATTATTTTAAATCGGAAAAATGTCAAAATGCCCCCCCCCCCAAAAAAGGGGTTCAGCTGATTCTACTTAAATTATGTACAATGGGCATATTAAATGTCTAGCATGTGATGTGACCAAACAGCAGCAATTTTGGTATTTTTTCACGTTAACACCGGTTGCCGTCATTAATGATCCTGTACAGAAACCAGCGTAAATTTGATATTGCCGCATGGGTAACTGTCTGAACTATTAAAATAAAATGTTAAATGGGCACTGTCACCAACATTTTTTTTTTTTTGATATGTTGTAGTACTTATGTACTACAACATCTCTCTAATATAGTTAAATTTTTTATTTTTTAATTAAAGTGGTTTAATTTACATTTGAAAACCGGCCACTAGGGGTCTCTCTCCTATTGGCCGGCTGCAGGCTGGGCGTGACGTCACGCTTGAATTCGGACCGATGCCGGACGGGCATCGGTCCTAATTCATTCAGCCTGCGCTCGCAGATTGGCGGGAGTGAGCGCTGTGAAAGTCGGTGCTTGAGCGCATTGGCTCCCTAGCTTCCCGGCCCCGCCTCCCGACATACGCGCAGCGCTGCTCCTGCTACTACAACTACTGTTATCTTATAGGTAGGGAATTGTATAGGGACATCTTACGAAGAAGTTGTAAGGGATCGGGTAGCGCGGCAGTGGTTAAATGGAGGGGGATTTGCGCTGGACTGAGCGGGTTGCGCCCGTTACAAAGACTGTTTTAAGCACAGGGTGCCTCTAGTTGTTTTACCACTACAACTCCCAGCATGCCCTGACAGCCAATAGATGTCAGGGCAAGCTGGGAGTTGCAGTGGTAAAACAGCTGGAGGCACCCTGTTTAGATGAACTAAGGGCGGAAGTCAGCCCCCCCCAGCAGGCATCGGTGATGTCATGCCTGCTGGGGAAGTCTGCCTGGTAGTGAGCACACTACCAGGCAGACAGTTATTTCCAAGATGGTTAAAAAAAAAAAAAAAATGAAAGGCAGGGAGGTGGTTAGGGATAGATGAGCAATAGGCAGGGATGGGAAAAAAAATATAGGATGGTGGGAGCTACCCTTTAATGATTCACTAATATTTTAATAGTTAAGTTAGCCATACGGTAGTATCAAATATGTAAAAGAAAAGGTTATTTTACTTTTTTGTATAGCAATAGGAAATTGGAGAGCGGTTCATTTACTTTTTTTTTTATATATAGCACTCCTATACACATGGGGGTATGTGCAGACTGCAGAGCATTGCTTTTACAGACCCTAGGGTGCAATGCTATTCAGTCTGCACATACACTGCTATACACGTGGGGGGGGTATGTACATTCCTATACAGATGGGGGTATGTGCAGAGCATTGCACCCTTGTTCCCCCCTTTAGGCAGCAGGGCCCCTACTTTAGACAGCAGGGCAGTAGACTTAACCCCTCATCAGGCTCATCCCATGGCAGCGGCAGCGTTAACGGTTGGTTAACCCCTCACCCCGCGGCAGCATTAACCCCCCCTCTCCCCAGCCCACCCCAGGCCTGGGACTAAAAAACAGCCCACCCCAGGCCTGGGCCTAACTAAAAAAGCCCACCCCAGGCCTGGGCCTAACTAAAAAAGCCCACCCCAGGCCTGGGCCTAACTAAAAAAGCCCACCCCAGGCCTGGGCCTAACTAAAAAAGCCCACCCCAGGCCTGGGCCTAACTAAAAAAGCCCACCCCAGGCCTGGGCCTAACTAAAAAAGCCCACCCCAGGCCTGGGCCTAACTAAAAAAGCCCACCCCAGGCCTGGGCTTAAATTAAAAAGCCCACCCCTGGCCTGGGCCTAAATTAAAAAGCCCACCCCAGGCCTGGGCCTAAATATTGTTAAGTGAAAGTCCTTTTTTTCTTCAGATTGACAGTTGACTGCACGATCCTGTATATATAGCATTAAGGTAAGAAACCATATATGCAGTGTTATATTTGTTTTAAATGTTGCAATGGTTTTGCGGCTCCCAGTTTTTTTTTTTCCTTCGGAAACGGGTCCAAGTGGCTCTTTTTGTCTTAAAGGTTGCAGACCCCTGGTATCGGGGATAGAATGTTTTTGCCCGGAATACCCCTTTAACGACGCAGGGCGTAAATTTATGTCCTGTGAGCTGGTACTTAATTCACCAGGACGTACATTCACGTCCTATACATAACCGCGAGCATCGGAGCGATGCTCAGGTCATGCGCGACAGGTCCCAGCTGCTGATAGCAGCCAGGGACCCGCCGGTAATGGCAGACGTCCGCGATTGTGAATGATGTCCGCCATTAACCACTCATATGCCGTGATCAATACAGATCTCGGCATCTGCGGCAGTGCGATACTTTGAATGGATGATCGGATCGCACGCATCGCTGCCGCGGCGATCCGATCATCCGGCTGGAGGTCCCCTCACCTGCCTCCGCTGCCTTCCACGGGTCTTCTGTTCTGGTCTGCGATCGAGCAGACCAGAGCAGAAGATGACCAATAATACTGATCAGTGCTATGTCCTATGTATAGCACTGAACAGTATTAGCAATCGAATGATTGCTATAAATAGTCCCTATGGGGACTATTAAAGAGTAAAAATCAAAGTAAAAAAAAAAAAAAAAAACTCCCAATAAAAATGTAGATTGTCCCATTCTCTCTATTTCATCCCCAAAAAGTGTAAAAAAAAAAATGAATAGAAATTTATATACACATTTGGTATTGCCGCATGCGTAAATATCCCAACTATTAAAATAAAATGTTAATGATACTGTACGGTGAACAGCGTGAACATGAAAAAAAAAATCCAAAATAGCTGCTTTTTTTTAACCCCTTAAGGACCGGGGGTTATTCCGTTTTTGCATTTTCGTTTTTTGCTCCTTGCCTTTAAAAAAATCATAACTCTTTCAATTTTGCACCTAAAAATCCATATGATGGCTTATTTTTTGCGCCACCAATTCTACTTTGTAATAACGTCAGTCATTTTGCCAAAAAATCTACGGTGAAACAGAAAAAAAAAATCATTGTGCGACAAAATTGAAAAAAACGCCGTTTTGTAATTTTTGGGGGCTTCCGTTTCTACGCAGTACATTTTTCGGTAAAAATGACACCTTATCTTTATTCTGTAGGTCCATACGATTAAAATGATACCCTACTTATATAGGTTTGATTTTGTCGGACTTCTGGAAAAAATCATAACTACATGCAGGAAAATTAATACGTATAAAATTGTCATCTTCTGACTCCTATAACTTTTTTATTTTTCCGTGTATGGGGCGGTATGAGGGCTCATTTTTTGAGCCGTGATCTGAAGTTTTTAACTGTACCATTTTTGCATTGATAGGACTTATTGATCGCTTTTTATTCATTTTTAAATTATCTAAAAAGTGACCAAAAATGCACTATTTTGGACTTTAGAATTTTTTTGCGCGCACGCCATTGACCGAGCGGTTTAATTAATGATATATTTTTTTATAATTCGGACACTTCCGCACGCGGTGATACCATATATGTTTATTTTTATTTACACTGTGTTTTTTTTTTATTGGAAAAGGGGGGTGATTCAAACTTTTAATAGGGGAGGAGTTAAATGATCTTTATTCACTTTTTTTTTCAATTTTTTTTGCAGTGTTATAGGTCCCATACTGCACACACTGATCTCCTATGCTGATCACTGTTTTTTTCATAAGAAACCAGTGATCAACGATTCTGCCGCATGACTGCTCATGCCTGGATCTCAGGCACTGAGCAGTCATTCGGCGATCGGACAGCGAGGAGGCAGGTAGGGGCCCTCCCGCTGTCCTGTCAGCTGTTCGGGATGCCGCAACTGAGCTAGCCGGCAACTTTCACTTTTCACTTTTAGCCGCGCGGCTCAGCTCTGAGCGCGCGGCTAAAGGGTTAATAGCGATCGGCGCTGCGCACTATTAGAGGCGGGTCTCGGCTTCACTATGACGCCGGGCCCGCCGTGATATGACGCCCCCCCTGCATCTCCCTCTTCTATCCCCGCCCCCTGCATCTCCCTCTTCTCATTCATTGCAGCGCGCGAGCTGCAGGAGAGAGAGGAGACAGGCGGAAGAGAGCCACGGCCAGGCTTCAGATGACGTCGCGCCTGCCGGGGCCGCCCACTTCCTACCCTCGCCAGAGAGCTCAACTCTGAGCTCCTGCAGCAGTTTAACATAAGGTATTTTTATGGGGATTTGCAGAAATATAAAGACAGGGATATTAGTTAGTGTCAGGGACAGATGGGGAGGGGGAATAGGGAAATTTAATTTAGTGATAGCTAATCTTTAAGATATGGCTTATTTCAATACATCAGAAAACAAGTTTTTCTACAACTGCTTACTGGTGTCTAGTACTATTTATATCTTAACTTTAGAGCAAAAAACTAAATCTACCGTGAATAGATTTTAAATTACAACCAATGTTAAAGGGGTACTCTGGTGGAAAGCTTTTTTTTTTTTTTTTTTTAAATCAACTGGTGCCAGAAAGTTAAACAGATTTGTAAATTACTTCTATTAAAAATATTAATCCTTCCAGTACTTATTAGCTGCTGAATACTACAGAGGAAATTATTCTCTTTTTGGAACACCGTGCTCTCTGCTGACATTATGACCACAGTGCTCTCTGCTGGGAACTGTCCATAGCAGCATATGTTTGCTATGGGGATTTTCTCCTACTCTGGACACCTCCTAAAATGGACAGAGATGTCAGCAGAGAGCACTGTGCTTGTGATGTCAGCAGAGAGCTCTGTGTTCCAAAAAGAAAAGAATTATCTCTGTAGTATTCAGCAACTAATAAGTACTGGAAGGATTAAGATTTTTTTAACAGAAGTCATTTACAAACTGTTTAACTTTCTGGCACCAGTTTATTTAAAACAAAAAAGTTTTCCACCGGAGTACCCCTTTAATAAAAAGTTTTAAAAATCTACATTTGACAATCTAAATCACTGAAACACTTACTCTTGCTAAAATAAAAAAATATAGATTTTTAAAAAATTTTATAGGTTTCTGAAATTATTCTCCTAAAAGCAAAAAAAAACAGTCCCTCAAAATAACCATCTGGACATTCAAAGAGTATCCCCTTCTAAAAAGGTCTAAGTTCACTTGGGTGTTTATTTTTTATTTATTTATTTATTTATTTTTTTATAGGAAACTGCTTGGCTCATGTAAAGCACCCAAGCAATGTTGTCCCCCTTTGAAAGATATCTTTCAACCAGACTTCCTAATTTTGCAAATGTGTTAAAAAGTAAAATAATATATAAATATTAACTATCACAAAAGCATTCAATATTTTATTCATAAAAGTGTTGAACTATACAAAATGTTTTCAGGTTATAAAACAAGTTACTTTCACAAAAAACACAATGGCAAACAGTCCCTTGTTAGAAATCACTCGGCCTCTTGGCTGTCGGTTATTGTGTGAGGCAAACTCACACTTTTTCTTGAGTGATTTTGGAGTACTCGAGTATTTTGTGGTTTTTGTCGGAAAAACGCCAATTTTTGCATAAAACACGTCCATTTGAGTGAGAAAAAAAAAAGTGTTTTCTAAAGTAAGTTGTGTGACTAAAATTTGGTCGCATAAATAGTCGCACAGATGTTGTGACTAAAATGTAGGCGCAATAACCGAGAGAGAGAGTCGGATGGACTTTACTAAATGAGGGCCAATATGTCTACTTTATATTTGCATCATAAAGTTGATATGTTTTTACTTTTTGAAGACATTAGAGGGCTTCAAAGTTTAGCAACAATTTTCCTTTTTTCTTTTTACGAAAATTTCAAAAACAGAATATTTAGGGACCAGTTCAGTTTTGAAGTGAATTTGAGGGTCTTAATGTTCGAAATATCCCATAATGGACCCCATTATGAAAACTGCACCCCTCAAAGTATTCAAAATGACATTCAGAAAGTTTGTTTACAGGAATAGCAGCAAGGTGGAAGAGAAAATTTAAGATCTTCATTTTTTACACTAACATGTTCTTGTAGACCCGTTTTCTTTTTCATTTTTACACGGGGTAAAATGAGAAAAAGCCACCAAAATGTGTAACCTAATTTCTCTGAAGTAAGGAAATCTCTCATATGTGGAAGTGAAGTGCTCCGTGGTTGCACTAGAAGGCTCAGAAGGGAAGGAGAGACATTGGCCTTTTGGAGAGCGAATTTTACTGAAATGGTTTTTGGGGGTCATGTCGCACTTAGGAAGCCCCCTTGGTGCTAGAACAGAAAAAAAAAAAAAACACATGGCTCACTATAAGCCATAACACCCCACAGGTGATTGAAACTTTTTCACTAAAGTTAGACGTGAAAATTAAAAAAAATAGATTTATTTTTCCCACTAAAATGCTGGTGTTGCCCCAAATTTTTCATTTTTACAAGGGGTAATAGTAAAAAAGACCCCCAAAATTTGTAACCCCCTTTCTCTCGAGTAAGGAAATACCTCATGTGTGGATGTAAAGTGCTCTGCGGGTGCACTAGACAGGGCCAGACTGGCCTACTGGGATACCGGGAAATTTCCTGGTGGGCCGCTTTGAGATGTGGCTGAGCATTCTTTCCCTCCAGCGGCCGCCAGGGCCGGATCATCATTGGCGCTCATGGAGTGCCTGCTCCGGTCCAGTGTCCGCAAAGCCAAAGGCTTTCTGGGCATGCTGGGAGTTGTAGTTTTGATAACTTTTACAAGGCCGCAGTGAAGATCACTCACCAAGGATCTTCACTGCTGCCTGCCGTCTCCGTGCCACAACCGCTGGTCACATCCTGAGAACATCCCTCCCACCTCCTCATCTGACTACATACACCGCACTGCCCTGCCTAGATTATCTGACAGTGACAGTGTCCCTGAGGCCTCCTTTACTGAGAAAGATTGCTCATGACATAGCCAAACTGCCATCGGGTAAGAGCCCTGGACCAGATGGATATACGGCTAGGTTCTTCATGACTTACTCCACATTCTCAGTAAGGCCTTTAACTCCATCTCCCCTGAATCGGGTTTCCCTTCCGCCTCTCTTAGCACCTTTATTACAGTCATACTCAAAGAGGGTCATGACCCTAACCTTTGCGCCAGTTACCGCCCTATATCTCTCCTGAACACGGACACCAAACTGCTGGCAGACCGCTTGGCAACTGTCCTTGGACCTCTGATCCACCCCGATCAATCTGGCTTCCTTCGGTCCAGGGGGGCACGCGAAAACACTGTGCAAGTGTTCTCCATAGTCAGGGGTGTGGGACAAAAAAAAAAAAAAAAAAAACGCACCACAACAACTAAAACGGAGCAGAATCTACTTGTCCCTCATAATCCACTTTTCCTGGTACTAAATCATTTTAATGCAAATAGTATGTAAATAAGGAATTTAATTAATAAAAAAAACTTGATAGGCAGACCAGTATGTCACCCCATTAGGTGGATAGGGTCCCTGATAAGTAAGTCCGCCCCATTAATGGAATACTGCAGTGCGAAATAACTTATCTTGACCGCTGGCAAACCCCTCCCCCCTGATCTCTTCTAAGGGACCCCCCAGCAGGAATGGGGGCTTGTCCGCATGACGCAGCGGCCGACACCCCCCCCCCCCCCCATGTTTCCCATAGATACATGGAGGGGGCATTTCAGCAGCAGTGTCATGCATGGATGGAACATTCCCTTCATGCCGTCTGCTGGGGCCTCATACAAGAGATTTGGGGGGGGGGGGGGTTGGGGTTATTAGGTTACCCCCCCCGATGCTCCCTGTCATTATATTCCCCCCCTCTGATGCCCCCATGCGCCATTATATTTCCCCCTCTTCTGATGCCCCCTGCGCCATTATATTTCCCCCCTTCTGATGCCCCCTGCACCATTGTATTCCCCCCCTTCTGATGCCCCCTACGCCATTATATTCCACCCCCACTACGCCATTATATTCCCCCCTTCTGATGCCCCCCTGCGCCATTATATCCCCCCCTTTGATGCTCCCTGCACCATTATATTCCCCCCCCATGATCCCTGCGCCATTATATTCCTCCTCCCTCTCATGCCCCCTGCGCCATTATATTCCCCCTTCCTCTGATGCTCCCTGTGCCATTATATTCCCCCCGATACTCCCTGCGCCATTATATTCCCCCCCCCTCTGACGCTCATTGCGCCATTATATTCCCCCCCCTCTGATCCTCCCTGTGCCATTATATTTCCCCCTCTCTGATCCTCCCTGCGTCATTATATCCCCCCCTCTGATCCTCCCTGCGCCATTATATCCCCCCCCCTCTGATCCTCCCTGCGCCATTATATCCCCCCCCCTCTGATCCTCCCTGCGCCATTATATCCCCCCCCTCTGATCCTCCCTGCGCCATTATATCCCCCCCCCTCTGATCCTCCCTGCACCATTATATCCCCCCCCCCTCTGATCCTCCCTGCACCATTATATCCCCCCCCCCTCTGATCCTCCCTGCACCATTATATCCCCCCCCCTCTGATCCTCCCTGCACCATTATATCCCCCCCCTCTGATCCTCCCTGCACCATTATACCCCCCCCTCTGATCCTCCCTGCACCATTATATCCCCCCCCTCTGATCCTCCCTGCGCCATTATATTCCCCCCCCCTCTGATCCTCCCTGCGCCATTATATTCCCCCCCCCTCTGATCCTCCCTGCGCCATTATATTCCCCCCCGATCCTCCCTGCACCATTATATCCCCCCCCCTCTGATCCTCCCTGCGCCATTATATTCCCCCCCTCTGATCCTCCCTGCGCCATTATATTCCCCCCCCCTCTGATCCTCCCTGCGCCATTATATTCCCCCCCCCTGATCCTCCCTGCGCCATTATATTCCCCCCCCCCCTGATCCTCCCTGCGCCATTATATTCCCCCCCCTCCTCTTCTCTGATGCCCCCAGTGTCATATTTCAGCCCAACCCTCCTCTCCTGTACCACATTATTTACCAAACCTCACCTCCTCTCTGATCCCCTGCTACCTGTACTCCGCCTCCCATGTGCGCTTCGGCAGGCTCAGCAGTCACTGTTACTGGATCGCATGCTTGGTCCGGACGGAGGGGCGCGAGATGAGTGACGTCACCACACGTGCCTACGCCAGGGAGCTGTCGGCCTGCACGGCTCACTATAGGCTGCAGCCCACAGGCCAAAACAGATTGCCCCTTTATATGTGAATTCTTTAGGCATTTAGCCCTGCTTGCCCGAAGCAGGGCTAAATGCCTGAAGAATTCACCTGCCCGGTGCCCGAAACTGCATGTCCCGGGCGATACAATTTCCACATCCCTGCCCGATGCCAAACTCTGATGCCTCTCTAACTAGACACCGAGAAGGCATTCGATCAGGTGGACTGGGGGTTCATGGAGGCCTCCCTGGCACAGATAAGCCTAGGTTCATGTTGGGTTGAATCTCGGCCCTTTATCGAGACCCGCATGCTGAAGCGTTAATGACTCCTTGTCTGCCCCTATGGGGATACACAACGGCACGCTCCAGGGCTGCCCGCTCTCCCCCCCTCCTCTGTGTTCTTTGTATGGAACACTTACTGAATGCGCTCAGGATGAACCCTGCTATTAAGGGTTTCTCTCGGGGTAGATGTGCACCTCTGCTCTGCGTTCGCGGATGACCTCCTTTAAGTTTCCTCCCCCACAACTCCCTGCCAGCCATACTGCAAGACCTCTAACTTCAATCCCATTTCAGCAATCATAAGATTAACATGTCTAAGAGCGTGTGCCTGAACATAACCCTCCCTGCAGCTGATGCGCTACGCATACAGCGAGATCATCCCTTTCAGTGGGCCTCCGGATCTAAGTAAATGGGGGTGCGGGTCCCAGCTAACCCCCCTTGATAGTTATACCCTTACATTTACACACGTTTCCCAATCCATAGAGAGGGATTTTAAGAAGTGATCCTAGGGTATATTTACCTAGCTTGGTAGGGCCAAAATGTTTCAAATAAATGTTCTGCCTAGACTACTACTTTTAAGTACTACTTCCCTCACTCAAGTGGTCCCCGTTGTTATACCCCTCCTGTTCTTTAAGAGACTGGATAAGACGATTAGGTCCTTCGTTTGGGCGGGGGAGACCGTCGGGAATTGCCAAGACAATTTTAACCAGACGGAAACTGGCATGTGGGCTGGCAGTCCCGGTCTGCAGAGCCTATTATCTCGCTGCTACTCTGACCCGACTCTTGGACTACTTCCATGGTCGCGCCTCAAAGCAATAGATATAGAGGTCTCAGGGGTGTCGTTTGAAATTACTGCTCTCCCCTGGCTGCCCTGGGAGGCACTTCAAGCACATAGGCTAGATGCCCTACCTTGGGTGGCTGGGGAACTTGTTAAAACACTTAAACGCTACTTGACGAAGTCTAAGATCCTTTTGCCAGATGGACCACTCACGCCCATACTAGGCAATCCCCTCTTTCCGCCAGGCGTTGACTGTTCCTCATTCCTGGGTATATCAGAGCCGGCATCCTTGCCTCTTAAGGGCTTCCTAGATGGCACGGTGCCTGGACACCTCCGCACGCTGGCCAGGCATATGCAGTATCTCCAACTCCGTCACTTTGTGGAGACCACGAGCCATGATCTGCGTTTGGCTAGACCTCTACACCCTTATGAGGAGATGTGTGCTTCCCCCTCCACGCCTACCAGAGCCGTTTCCCAGATCTATGGTATTCTCTTAGATGAGGCGGCTCAGAATCCTCCAACATTTGTGGAGACCTGGGAGGTGGAACTAAGCTCTACTTTTGCTCCAACAGGTTGGTCCGTTGTTTCATAAGATATCAATTTCATGCAGGGCACAGGAGACCAATTATAAAATCCTCTCCAGGTGGTACCGAGTGCCAACCATGTTACAAAGAATGTACCTGACAGTCTCAGACCTGTGCTGGCCTTGCGGGTGTGGCCCGGGGTGCGATGTCTCATATTTGGTGGTCATGTCAGTCTCTCCTCCCTTTCTGGTCAGTAGTGGTTCACGTATAGTGACAGTCACTGGCATATCTTACCCCAATGATGCTAAGGTACTCCTGTTATCTATCCTACCGATGCCTTGAAGGACACCGTCCAGGATTCTGGCCCACTTCCTATTGATGGCTGCTAGGGCCGTGATACCCAGACGCTGGAAGGATACTCTCCGCCCGACTGGTATAAGGAGGTCCTCTTCATCTGCCATATGGAGGAATTGATGGCAGACTCCTCTGGCAGTAATGACAAATTTTCCACAGTCTGGGAACTATGGTTGGCCTTTGTTGAAACCCCGCTGTACAGGACAGATTAGAACTTTATTTACTAGGTGGGACCTCTTCTCCAACCTACTATTTTCTATACTGCTTGATCAGCTGTGATGATTGATGCTGGTGGATGGCTGCTGTCGTGATGAAGGTGACGGGAGGAGTTTATGTTTTGATACACCCCTACATGCCTTTCCTTGTGTGTGTCTCTCCATGCTGAGAGTTGTAGTTGCGAGCCTCCAGCTGTTGCATAACTATAACTCCCAGCATGCCCTTCGGCGATCAGTACATGCTAGGAGATGTAGTTTTGCAACAGATGGAGGCACGCTGGTTGTAAAATACTGAGTTAGGTAACAGAACCTAGCTCAAGGTTTTCCAAACAGTGTGCCCCCAGCTGTTTCAAAAGTACAACTCCCAGCATGCACAGTCTGTCAGTGCATTCTGGAGTTGTAGTTTTGCAACAGCTGGAGGTTTGCCCCTCTATCTGAATATACAGAGTACAATCACATGGGCAGGGGTTTACAGAGAGTTTCCTCGGGAAACTCTGTAAAACCATACCAGTGCGAATGTACCTTAAAAACACTACAGTGCACTGCAGCTACACTAAATAAAGGGTAAAATGCTACATATACACGTACCCTTACACTGTCTACACTACCCCCCCCCCACCCCCACCCCCAACACCACCACGACCAAAAATGAAAAAAGGCAGAGTTTCCAAAATGGAGCCTCCAGCTGTTGCAAAACGAAAACTCCCAGCATTTCCGGACAGCCACTGACTGTCCAGGCATGCTGGGAGTTTAGCAACAGCTGGAGGCACCCTATTTGGGAATCACTGGCACAGAATATTTTTATGGTAGCAGAGGCAATTGTGAGGCCCCATTCACGTGACAGAATTTCTTCTCATCTGCCCCAATTCAGCTTCTGCTTTTGAGGATTTTTGCTAAATTGGTGCGGAATCCAAGCAGAAATTCTGCATAAGTGTGAAGTGTGCACTCCCATAGAAGTGTATTAAGCTTTCATTTGAGGAGGAATTCCTCAAGCAGAATTCCACTTGAGAAAATTCTGCCGTGTGAAGAGCATAATGCTTGCATCCGGGTCCGCCCCTATGCAAATCCCTAGTTTGGGCCTCAAAAGCGCATGACGCTCTCTCACTTCGGAGACCTGTCGTATTTCAAGGAAACAGTTTAGGACCACATACGGGGCATTACTGTACTAGGGAGCAATTGCGTTGCAAATTAGGCGAAGCTGGGGTCTACACCAGCATGTTAGTTTATTGGGTGATATATATTATATATACATATATATATATATATATATATATATATATATATACACACACACATATACATATATATATATATATATATATATATACATATATACATATATATATATATATATATATATATATATATATATATATATATATATATACACATATATACATACATACACTAACATGCTGGAGTTGCCCTATACTTTTCATTCTCACAAGAGGTAAAAGGAAAAAAAAAAGGAAATTAAAAAAAAAAAACGACCACCAAAATTTGTAACAATTTCTCCTGAGTATGGAAATTCCCCATATGTGGACGTAAAATGCTCTGCGGGCGCACAAGGCGGCTCAGGAGTGAGCGCGCACTATGTACATGTGAGGCCTAAATTGGTGATTTACAAGGGAGTGGCTGATTTTACAGCAGTTTTTAAATAAATGTAAAGATATAAATACCCACATGTGACCCCCTTTTTGGAAACTACATCCCTCACAGAATGTAACAAGGGGTATAGGGAGCCTTAACATCCCACAGGTGTTTGACGAATTTTCGTTTAATTTGGATGGGGAAATGAAATATATATATATACATTTTTCTCACAAAAATTTTTCATTTTCACAAGGGAAAATAGAAGAAATGGGGTTACAAATTTTGGGAGGCTTTTTTCCTGAGTAAGAACATACCCCATAAGTGGATGTAAAGTGCTCTGCGAGCGCACTACAATTCTCAGAAGAGAATTGAAGGCCACGTGTGTTTACAAAGCCCCCATGGTGCCAAAACAATGGACCCCACACATGTGGCCACATTTTGGTAACTACACCCCTCATGGAATGTAATAAGGGGTGCAGTGATCATTTACCCACCCACCCCCACAGGTGTCTGAAATATTTTTGTAACAGTGGTCCGTGAAAATGAAACATTTTTCATTTGCACAGCCCACTGTTCCAAAGATCTGTCAAACGCCAGTGGGGTGTAAATGCTCATTGCACATCTTATTAAATTCTGTGAGGGGTGTAGTTTCAAACATGGTGTCACATGTGGGCCACTGTTCTGGCACCAAAGGGGCTTTGTAAACGGACATGGCCCCCGACTTCCATTAAAAAACAAACTCTCTCCAAAAGCTCAATGGAGCTCCTCTTCTGAGCATTGTAGTTCGTCCGCAGAGCACTTTACATCCCCATATGGGGTATTTCTATACTCTTAAAAATTTTGGGGTGCATTTTCTCCATTACCCCTTGTAAAAATGTAATATTTTGGGGGGGGGGGGGGAACAGCATTTTTAGTGAAAAAAAGGTAAATATATATATTAAAAAGTTTTTCATTTACACATCTGACTAACTAAAAGTCGTCAAACACCTGTGGGGTGTTAAGGCTCACAGTACCCCATGTTACGTTCCCTGAGGGGTGTAGTTTCCAAAATAGTATGCCATGTGGTTTTGTTTTTGCTGTTCTGGCACCATAGGGGCTTCCTAAGTGTGACATGGCCCCCCCCCCCCCAGTTCAGCAATATTCACTCTCCAAAATTCCACTGTCGCTGCTTCCCTTTTGAGCCCACTACCGCGCTGGCAGAACACTTTACATTCACATATGAGGTATTTCCTTACTCGAGAGAAATTTAGTTACAAACTTCGAGGGGGGGGGGGGGGAGGGGGGGGGGGGGGAGATTTCTCTCCTTTAACCCCTTGTAAAAAATCCAAAAAGAGGCTGTTCAAGAACATGCGAGTGTAAAAAAAATAAAAATAAAAAAAGATTTAGAATTTTCTCGTTCCCTTTGCTGCTATTGCTGTGAAACACCTACAGGGTTAGCAAACTTTCTGAATGTCAATTTGAGTGCTTTGAGGGGTGCACTTTCTACAATGTGGTATTTTCTCACAGATAGGCCGCTCAAATCCACTTCAAACTTAACTGGTCCCTGAAAAATTCAGATTTCGAATTTTTCGTGAAAATGTTGAAAAAAAATTGCTGCTATAATTTGAAGCCCTCTAAAGTCTTCAAAAAGTTAAAACATGTCAACCTCATGAAGCCAACATGAGGTAGACATATTGGGGGATATTTATCAAAACCTATCCAGCTGAAGAGTTGCCCATAGCAACCAATCCGATCGCTTCTTTCATTTTAAACAAGGCCTCTGCAAAATGAAAGTAGCGATCTGATTGGTTGCTATGGGCAACTTTTCCTTTGCACAGGTTTTGATAAATCTCCCCCATTGTATTTGTGAATCAATATGTTATTTGGAATGTCGATTTTCCTTACAAGCAGAGAGTTTCAAAGTTAGAAAATGCTAAATTTTCAAAATGTTTATGAAATTTTGGGATTTTTCACCAAGGATGCAAGTAACGACGAAAATTTACCACTATGTTAAAGTAGAATATGTCACGAAAAACCATCTCGGAATCAGAATAAGGGTACGTTCACACACGCGGATTTTTGCAGCGTATTTAGCTGCATATCCGCTGGTGAAGGCTCTATGCTGGCTTTACATGTGCCTGCTCGTAGCGGCAATACGTCGCTACCAACAGACAGTGCAGCGATGTGCGCAGCGTACTCGCACATCGCGGCCACTCTCCCTGCTCTGAGCTAGGCAGATAGCTCCCGCGATGTGCGAGTATACTGCGACTCGCACATCGCAGTGTTTCTGCTGGTAGCGGCGTATTGCCTCTATGAGCAGGCACATGTAAAGTCAGCATAGAGCGGGCCTTCACCAGCGGATTTGCAGCCCAAAATACACTGAAAATTTGCGCATGTGAACATACCCTAAAAAAGGTAAAAGCATCTCAGTTATTAATGCATAAACATTGACAGTGGTCAGAATTGCAAAAAAAAAAAAAAAAAGCGCGAGTCCTTAACCCCTTAAGTACCCAGCCAATTTTCACTGTAGGGCCCGGCCATTTTTTGCACATCTGACCACTGTCAATTTAAGCATTAATAACTCTGGGATGCTTTTATTTTTCATTCTAATTCAGAGACTTTTTTTGTGACATATTCTACTTTATGTTAGTGGTAAAATTTTGTCGATACATCATTTCTTGGTGAAAGATTCCAAAATGTGATGAAAAAAATAGAAAATTTTGCATTATTTTTAACTTTGAAGCTCTCTGCTTATTAAAGGAAAAATTGATATTCCAAATAAATTATATATTGATTCATATATACAATATGTCTACTTTATGTTGGCATCAAAGTTGACATGTTTTTACTTTTACTTTAAAAAAAAAAAAAAACAAGTTCAGAATAAATTTTCGAATTTTTCACAAGATTTAAAAAAAAAAAATCGAAATTTTTCAGGGACCAGTTCAGTTTTGAAGTGGATTTGAAGGGCCTTCTTATAAGGCTTCTTTCACACTACAAAATTACTCAGTTTTAAAGATCCGTTCGAACGTCCGTCTGAAAATCGGCTGTAAAACGGCAGTTACAAAATCCTATACGGCCATTAGAAAAATCCCATGGACTATAATGGGATTTTCTAATAGCCCTTTTAACCCGTTATTGTCCGTTATTAACAGTCGTTATTTTGTGACGGGCGATCGTAACGGGAGAATTAGTGCATGCACTATTTCTCTCGTTCATTCGCCAGTCACAAAATAACGGCCGATAATGGGATAAAACAGCTATTAAAAAATCCCATTATAGTCTATTTTCAGACAGAACTTCGAACGGATCTTTAAAAAAAAAAAAAAAAAAACAGTGATTTTGTAGTGTGAAAAAGTAGCAAAGTGAGGCTAGGTTTTCACTTTTTTTTTTTTTTTTTTACAAAAACGCCAATAAAAACGCCCATTCTGCCGCATGGCGTTTTTTTGTGAAGTCTATGGGAGTGAAAAAACGCCCAAAAAAAACCTGCCATGTGGGTTTTAAATTTGGCGTTTTTTTCAGGCGGTTTTTATTCTCTTTTGGACTTTAGCGATCCAAAAAAGTGTTGGAGATACCTTTTTTATTAAAATTTTGTAGGGTACCATTAAAAAATAATAAAAAAGATACAGTAGTGATGGAAAAAATTGTATTTAACGAAATATATCTTTTTTATAACAACATTTTTATAAATTTTTAAACCGGGATCAATTTATGTGCGCGGGTAGGGCACTAAAAATGTAGCCGACAATAATAAAAATGTAGTGTGTGTGTTTTTCACTTTTTTTTACATTTTTTAGGTAGTACTATTACTCCCAGCATGGAACGCGCTGTTCCATGATCGGAGTAGTAACCACCTGTACTAATTGAAAGATTGCTGGGATCCGTTGCGATCCTCCTGTATAATTTATAGATGCGGTGGCCGCTCTTCTATGGTCCCTGCACTGCCGTATATATACACATATTCATATTTACCGCAGAGCTGTGATTGGTCAGATAGTTCCAGCCAATCACAACTCTGTGGGAAATAGGAATATGTGTATATATATGGCAGTGCAGGGGACCACATCTATACATTATACAGGAGGATCGCAGCGGGTGTCAGGAGGAGTGACACCCACTGCGATCTGTCTATTAATACAGGTACTACAGCTCCCAACATGGAGCAGAGTGTGCTCCATGGTAGGAGTATTAGTACCTGCAGTAAGGGACAGATCCCAGCGGATGTCACTCCTCCTGACACCCGTTGCGATCAAAGTGACTGTCGGGATCAGCTGTTCTCAAGGCTACAGAGCCGGGAGAACAGCTGACGATGAGCCGTAGGTATACATCGTATATCTACTGCCCAGCAAGAACTTACAGTGAGCCTGCAATGTGTATAAAGTATACACATTGCTGGCTCACTTAACCCCTTGCTGAGCTGTGCGCTATGCAGCAGCCCAGCAAGGAAAGAGTTAACTTACACTGCTGGCCAGTGTAGGTTAACCCTTTGGGCGGTATACACTATATACAGCTATCCATAGATAGCTGTATATAGTGTATACAGAAGATGGAGAAGTCCCCTTACCTCCGTCCAGTCCCCGCTGGTCCGTGTAGCTCCACCCCCTAGTGATGATGTCATTAGGGGGTGGAGCTACATACGCAATCCAGGCTGGAAGGGTATAAGGCTCTGTTAACATTGTCCATATTGGATAATGGGAACAGACCCTTCTGCCAGTGTCTACCCAGACAGGGAGACTCCAGCTGTTGCTAAACTACAACTCCCAGCATGCTGTCTGGGCATGCTGGGAGTTGTAGTTTTGCACCAATTGGAGGCTCACTGTTTAGGTAGACATTGCATTATGGGCGCTCTCACCTGCAGAGAGCGCAAAAAATGTCCTAACCTATTTTTTTGTGTTTTTTTCTTTCTTCTCGTTTCAGATCCGTGTATGCAGAGGATTACGACAGATTCGATGGATTACCACAGATGAACAGGATTTTTTTATATTTTAATAAAATTGTTAACGAGGGCTGTGGGGGAGTGTTTTTTTAAAATAAAATAATTTTTCCAATGTGTTGCGTTTTCTTTTTTATTGAATATTCAGGCTTAGTTATGGAGGCTGTCTAATAGACAGAATCCATTATACTAAGTCAGGGCTTAGCACTAGCCCCAAAAACAGCTAGCGCTAACCCCCAATTATTACCCCGGTACCCAACGCCACAGGGGTACCGGGAAGAGCCGGTACCAACAGGCCCGGAGCGTCAAAAGTGGCGCTCCTGGGCCTAGGCGGTAACAGGCTGGTGTTATTTAGGCTGGGGAGGGCCAGTAACAATGGTCCTCGCCCACCCTGGTAACGTCAGACTGTTTCTGCTTGGTTGGTATCTAGCTGATACTGAAAATAGGGGGAACCCTATGCGTTGTTTTTTTTTTTTTTTTTTTTATTTATGGAAAAAAAAAAACGCATAGGGTTCCCTGTATATTCAGTATCAGCACGATACCAACAAAGCAGCAACAGCCTGACGTTACCAGGGTGGGCGAGGACCATTGTTACTGGCCCTCCCCAGCCTAAATAACGCCAGCCTGTTACCGCCTAGGCCAAGGAGCGCCATTTTTGACACTCCGGGCCTGTTGGTACCGGCTCTTCCCGGCACCCCTGTGGCGGTGGGTACCAGGGTAATAATTGGGGGTTAGCGCTAGCTGTTTTTGGGGCCAACACTAAGCCCCGGCTTAGTCAAGGATTCCGTCTATTAGACAGCCTCCATAACTAAGCCTGAATATACAATTAAAAAAAGACAAAAAACACATTGGAAAAAAATATTTTATTTCAAAAAACACTCCCCCACAGCCCTCGTTAACCATTTTATTAAAATTAAAAAAATAAAGCTCATCCGTCGTAATCCATCGAATCCTCTGCATACACGGATCTGAAACGAGAAGAAAAAAAAAAACAAAAAAAAATAGGTTAGGACATTTTTTGCACGCTCGGCAGGGGAGAGCACCCATAATGCAATGTCTACCTAAACAAGGAGCCTCCAATTGGTGCAAAACTACAACTCCCAACATGCCCAGACAGCCTTTGGCTGTCTGGGCATGCTGGGAGTTGTAATTTAGCAACAGCTGGAGTCTCCCTGTCTGGGTAGACACTGGCAGAAGGGTCTGTTCCCATTATCCAAAACGGACAATGTGAACAGCGCTTCAGACTAGCCTGAATATGTATGTAGCTCCGCCCCTAATGACGTAATCACTAGGGGCGGGGCTACACGGACCGGCGGTGACAGAAACGAGGGAGGTAAGTGGACCTCCTGTTCTGTATGCACTATATACAGCTATCTATAGATAGCTGTATATTCTGTATACCGCCCAAAGGGGCTATAGGAGCAGGGAGTCCTGTCAGTCTGGTGACAGGATTTCCGGCTCCTGTATAGTATATATGGGTACACTATGCCCCCTGTATACTACACAGCAGGGGGAGGCGAGTAGTGATCCTGTACATCACTCCTCATCTCCTTACACCCTGTGTACTGCGCGCTCAGCATCCGACCCCCAGAGTGGTACCCAGAAGGCAGTGACAAAACTGCAACAGGGGACAAATTTGGCTGTTTCCACACACCAGGGAAAACGCCAGAAAAACTGCCAAAACTCAGGAAAAACCTGTGGCAGTTTTTCTGGCGTTTTTGCTGGCGTTTTTTTTAGGTGTACAAAAAAAACTAGTGGAAACCTAGCCTGAAGGAGAAAATTCTAAATCTTAATTTTTTTACACTGGCATGTTCTTGTAGACCCAGTTTTTGAATTTTTACAAGGGGTAAAAGGAGAGAAATCTTCCTAAAATTTGTAACCCAATTTCTCTCGAGTAAGGAAATACCCCATATGTGTATGTGAAGTGCTCCGTGGGTGCACTAGGGGGCTCAGAAGGGAAAGAGCGACAGTGGGATTTCGGAGAGTGAGTTTTTCTGAAATGGTTTTTGGGGGGCATGTCACATTTAAGAAGCCCCTATGGGGCCAGTGGGAAAAAACAAAAACCTAAATGGCATATTATTTTGGAAACTACACCCCTCAAGGAACGTTACAAGGGGTACAGTGAGCCTTAACCCCTTAAGGACACATGACGTACTGGAACGTCATGTGTCCACTCCCGATCTATAACGCGGGGCCACGGCCGGGACCCGTGGCTAATAGCGCGCGGCATTGATCGCTGTGCCGCGCGCTATTAACCCTTTAGACGCGGCGTTCAAAGTTGAACGCCGCGTCTAAAGTGAAACCGAAAGCATGCCGGCTAGCTCAGTGGGCTGTTCGGGATAGCCGCGGTGAAATCGCGGCATCCCGAACAGCTGACAGGACAGCGGGAGGGCCCCTACCTGCCTCCTCGCTGTCCGATCGCCGAATGACTGCTCAGTGCCTGAGATCCAGGCATGAGCAGTCATGCGGCAGAATCGTTGATCACTGGTTTCTTATGAGAAACCAGTGATCAACATAGAAGATCAGTGTGTGCAGTGTTATAGGTCCCTATGGGACCTATAACACTGCAAAAAAAAAGTGCAAAAAAAAAGTGAATAAACATCATTTAACCCCTTCCCTATTAAAAGTTTGAATCACCCCCCTTTTCCCATAAAAGAAAAAACACAGTGTAAATAAAAATAAAAATAAACATAAATGGTATCACCGCGTGCGGAAATGTCCGAATTATAAAAATATATCGTTAATTAAACCGCACGGTCAATGGCGTGCGCGCAAAAAAATTCCAAAGTCCAAAATAGTGCATTTTTGGTCACTTTTTATATCATGAAAAAATGAATAAAAAGCGATCAATAAGTCCTATCAATGCAAAAATGGTACCGTTAAAAACCTCAGATCACGGCGCAAAAAATGAGCCCTCATACCGCCCCATACACGGAAAAATAAAAAAGTTATAGGGGTCAGAAGATGACAATTTTAAACGTATTAATTTTCCTGCATGTAGTTATGATTTTTTCCAGAAGTCCGACAAAATCAAACCTATATAAGTAGGGTATCATTTTAATCGTATGGACCTACAGAATACATATCAGGTGTCATTTTTACCGAAAAATGTACTACGTAGAAACGGAAGCCCCCAAAAGTTACAAAACAGCGTTTTTTTTTAAATTTTGTCGCACAATGATTTTTTTTCCCGCTTCACCATAGATTTTTGGGCAAAATGACTGACGTCATTACAAAGTAGAATTGGTGGCGCAAAAAATAAGCCATCATATGGATTTTTAGGTGCAAATTTGAAAGAGTTATGATTTTTTAAAGGCAAGGAGCAAAAAACGAAAATGCAAAAACGGAAAAACCTCCGGTCCTTAAGGGGTTAAACACCCACAGGTGTTTGACGACTTTTCTTTAAAGTTGGATCTGTAAATTATTTTTTTCTTCACTAAAATGCTAGTTTCCCCCTCTGTGGTGCCAGAACATCACATGTGACCCCATTTTGGAAACTACAACCCTCACAGAATTTAATAAGGGGTGCAGTGAGTATTTATACCCCATTGGCATTTGACAAATCTTTGGAACAGTGGGCTGTGCAAATTATGGGGCAACACCAGCATGTTAGTGTAAAAATTATAATTTTTTTTACACTAACAGGCTAGTGTAGCCGCCAACTTTTCCTTTTCATAAGGAGTAAAAGGAGAAAGAGCCCCCCAAAATATGTAGTGCAATTTCTTCCGAGGACGGAAATACCCCATATGTGGCACTAAACTGTTTCCTTGAAATAAGTCAGGGCTCCGAAGTGAGAGCGCGCCATGCGCATTTGAGGACTAAATTAGGGATTGCATAGGGGTGGACATAGGGGTATTGTATGCCAGTGATTCCCAAATAGGGTGCCTCCAGCTGTTGCTAAACTCCCAGCATGCCTGGACAGTCAGTGGCTGACCAGAAATGCTGGGAGTTTTTGTTTTGAAACAGCTGGAGGCTCAGTTTTTAGAAACACTGCCGTACGATAAGTTTTTCATACCCTTTATTATGTGTTCGTGTAGTGCTTTTATGGTACATTCGCACTGGCGGGTTTACGGTGAGTTTTGCCGCAGCTCAAACTGCAAGCAGGAAACTTGCTGTAAACCCGCCTGTGTGAACGTACCCTGTACATTTACATTGGGGGCAAACCTCCAGCTGTTGCAAAACTACAACTCCCAGCATGTACTGATTGCCGAAGGGGAGATGTAATTATGCAACAGCTGGAGGTACGCAACTACAACTCCCAGCATGCCGAGACAGCTGTTTGCTCTTTGGGCATGCTGGGATTTGCAGTTTTGCAACATCTGGAGGGCTACTGTCTAGAGACCACTGCACAGTGATCTCAAAACTGTTGCAAAACTACAAATCCCAGCATGCCCAAACAGAAAACAGCTGTCTGGGCATGCTGGGAGTTGTAGTTTTGCAACATCTGGATGGCTAAAGTTTAGAAACCACTGTAGAATTATAGCCCTCCAGATGTTGCTATGCAACTCACCGGCTTTCGTAACATCCTGTGAGCCGCATCCCCGCCCTCTTCTGCCGCCAATGGGTAAGTGGACTTCGGAGCCGGTCTTTGTCGGTTCTCCGTTCTGCCCGGCCTACTGTGGGTGGGCAGAATGGGGAAACCAAAAGTTGTTAACACCCCTCCCCCCCCCCCGATCTGCTATTGGTCGTCGCTTGTGGACGACAAATAGTAGGGATAGGAGGGGTGGTATCCCTGCCACCTCACTCCTATCCTTTCAGGGGGATCGTGGGTGTCTTGGACAACCCCGATCCCCCTTATTTTCTGGGTCACCGGTGACCTGGAATCGCCGCAATTCGCCGGTGTGAATTCGCCAACATGGGGGGCGGGTTGGGGGGGAAAAGATATCAGCAGTTACCCAGTTCCTGTCCCCGCCGGGCGTACAGGTACGCCCTGGGTCCTTAACTGGTTTAAGGGGTACTCCGGTGGAAAACTTATCAACTGGTAGCAGAAAGCTTAACAGATTTGTAAACTACTTCTATTAAAAAAATCTTTATCCTTCCAGTACTTTTTAGCAGCTGTATGCTACAGAGGAAATTCTATTCTCTTTGAATTTCTTTTTTGTCTTGTTCACAGTGCTCTCTGCTGACACCTGATGCCCATATCAGGAACTGTCCAGAGCAGGGAAAAATCCTCATAGCAAACCTAGGCTACTCCGGACAGTTCCAGGCACGGACAGAGGAGTCAGCAGAGAGCACTGTGAACAAGACAAAAAAAAGTTAAGTACTAGAAGGATAAAGATTTTTTAATAGAAGCAATTTACAAATGTTTAATTTTCTGTTTACAAATCTGTTACATTTTTAAGTCCTTAAGGGGTTAATAAAGTGTGTACTGGGGGCTGCCATATTGTAGTCTCTTTGTGGTGTGTCCCTTCATGATACTTACACAGTTGCTTTATGGCTGGCACAAGGGCATAGGAAAGTTAAGGACAGAGAGGGTCTCAAAAGCATTGACTGCTTACTGCCCATGTGCAAAGTACAGGCTGGTGAAATGAAAGGGGGAGCCAGAGCCATTTTCTTGAAGTCCCTGAGGAGCAGTGACTTCTCAATGGAGAGAGGTGGATGGGGGAGGGGCAGCACACAGTCACACACACACACACTACACAGTCCTTCCCTGGTCTCCTCCTCTCAGCTCACTCTACAGACATGGGACAGGAGAAGATAAGGTTTACAAAGTTTAGAGCTGCAGTCCCTTCCGTCCTCCTTCCCCCTTCTCACCTTAACCTTTAAGAAAAAAAAATAATAATAATTTGGTGACACATTCCCTTTAAATTGTAGAGGACAAATCGACACTGGCTATCGAGTTGGACGGAGAGAAATTGGTAAACTACCAGGCATTGAAGAGTGACAGCAGCAAGCAGCAAAAGGACACCCAGTTGCATTTCCAGGTGCCCACTAGTAACTGCACAATTTAACTAAAGAAGAGCTGATATTTTATACTTGAAAAGAAAATAAAGAGCCTGATTGCAAAAATAAATAAAAAAGGCATTAACATCAAGTGTAGAAAATTACTGACCTTTTCTTCAGGATTATATGCTGTTGAATATTGGAAATGTGAAGCCAAATAGCACCATCTTGCCCATGAAGCAGAATGCTGCAAAGTAAAAAATTTCCATTAGAATAAAAAAAAATTTTAAGTTTGTCATTTAAATATGCATATTGTCACAATATATTTTTGTGCTAATAAATGCAGTATGCCATTTATGTATTGAGTCTTCAATGACCACATAGCACTCACCTACTTAAGCCATTGTTAGTTACTGAACAGAATTAATGAAATTAAAAATCAAATCTAATCCGGACTTCTGGATATTTTGAAAATAAAACATTGAATACATTAAATAAGCTATTTTCCTTTTTTGCAACTTTTAAGATGTCATGGAACATCATTTCATTATTAATACAAGAACAATGAAGGTATACATGTCATCTGAAAATAACTATGAGAGCCTTGTGGGGGGGGGGGGGGTAGAGAGGGGGTGTCATGCGCCCTGTTACTCGGTACACCCGGCTCTCACGTCAGGCAAGGGGGTGGGCCAGGGGTGGAATATTGATAAAGCTGAGGAGCTGTGCAAGCAAATTACAACTCTCAGCGCCAAATGTGAATCTGTGATGTGAAGAGAACTTCACATCACCGGGCAGTACAGTGCCGGGCAGGTGAGCGGCCACTCATTTCTCCAGATTATAGAAGACGATCGCAACAGGTGTCAAGAGTGACACCCACTGCGATCTGTCTATTAGTGCTGGTACTACGGCTCTCAGCATGGAGCATAGTGTGCTCCATGTTGGAAGCAGAGTACCTGCAGCAAGGGACAGATCGAAGCAACACCTGTTGCAATCGCCCTTTATATACCTGAGATACGGAGAGGCTCTCTGCAGCGCTGCGCATCTCTGATCAGTACTCTGGCCAGTAATGTGAATAGAAATTCACATAACTGATTCATATATGCCGCTCGGAGCGATGATTGGCCGGCATCATCTGATGACGTGAATTGGCCGGCCAGGAGTTCATAGCTGAAATGCAGAGCGCTGAAGAGAGCCGCTTCACATCTCAGGAATATAAAAAGGACGATAGCAATGGGTGTCAGGATTGACACCTGGGGCGATCTGTCCTTAGTGAAGGTACTACACTACCCAGAACGGAACAGAAGTACCTAAATAATGTCGAAAATATACAGAACGAAGTTAAAAAGTAGTAAAAAATAAAACTGTTAAAATCCATTAATAAGGTTTCACAAAATTTAAAAAAAATTAATAAAAAATTATATATATTTACAATTACATGGCCACTTTATACATTTTTAATGTTGTCAGCCACATTTTTATTTGTCACTGCCCGCTTACATTAAATGGTCCCTGATTGAAAAATGTAACACTTGGGGACGGAGGGTTTTCCCGTTTTTTTGCACTTTCGTTTTTCCTCCTTACCTTTTAAAAATCCTAACCCTTTCAATTTTGCACCAGAAAATCCATATGGTGGCCTATTTTTGCGCCACCAATTCTACTTTGTAATGACTTCAGTCATTTTACCCAAAAATCTATGGCGAAAATGAAAAAAAAAAAAAATCATTGTGCGACAAAATTGAAGAACTTTTGTAACTTTTGTGGGCTTCCATTTCTACGCAGTACATTTTTTAAGTATAAAATAACACCTTATCTTTATTCTGTAGGTCCATGATTAAAATGATACCCTACTTATATAGGTTTTATTTTGTCGTACTTCTGGAAAAAATCATAACTACTTGCAGGAAAATGTATACGTTTAACCCCTTAAGGACTCAGCGTTTTTCCGTTTTTTGCATTTTCATTTTTTCCTCATCACCTTCAAAAAATAACGCTTTCAATTTTGAACATAAAATTCCATATGATGGCTTATTTTTTGCACCACCAATTCTACTTTGCAGTGACATTAGTCATTTTACCCAAAAATCACAGGCGAAACGGGAAAAAAAATCATTGTGCAACAAAATGGAAGAAAAAATTTCATTTTGGGGGCTTCAGTTTCTACGCAGTGCATTTTTCTGTAAAAATGACACCTTCTTTTTACTCTGTAGGTCCATACGGTTAACCAAATAGGGACCCAGGGCGTACAGGTACGCCTTCGGTCCCTGGTACTTAACCTATTAAGGACCAAGGGCGTACAGGTACGCCTTTGCTCCCTGGTACTTAAGGACCAAGGGCGTAGGGAATTTCAGTCCCTGACGCGCGCCGGGCGGGGACCGAACCGGGGTGACTGCTGATATCGATCAGCAGGTACCCCGCGCAAATGCCCAGGAGGGTCATAAGAAACCATTTTGACCCCATTTTGGAAAATACACCCCTCATGGAACGTAACAAGGGGTATAGTGAACTTTAACACCCCACAGGTGTTTCACGAATTTTCATTAACTTTGGATGGGGGAAAAAAAACAAACATTTCACTAAAATGCTGGTGTTACCCAAAATGTTTCATTTTCACAAGGGAAAATAGGGGGGGGGGGGGGGGGGGAAGACCCCCAAAATTTGTAACCCCATTTCTCTTGAGTATATAAATACCCCATATGTGGATGTAAAGTGCTCTGCGGGCAAACTACAATGCTCGGAAGAGAAGGAGCGCCATTGGGATTTTGAAGAGAAAATTTGTCCGGAATTGAAAGCCACGGAATTACAAAGCCCCCATAGTGCCAGAACAATGGACCCCCCCCCCCCCCCCACATGTGACCCAATTATTTAATAATTTAATTTTTCTTCATTTGCACAGCCCACTGTTCCAAAGATCTGTCAAATGCCAGTGGGGTGTAAATGCTCACAGCACCCCTTATTAAATTCTGTGAGGGGTGTCGTTTCCAAATGTGGTCACATGTGGGGGGGTCCACTGTTCTGGCACCACGGGGGGGCTTTGTAAATGCACTTTGCCCCCGACTTCCATTCCAAACAAATTATCTTTTAAAAAGCTTAATGGCGCTCCTTCTCTTCTGAGCATTGTAGTGCGCCAGCAGAGCCCTTGACGTCCACACATGGGGTATTTCCATACTCACAAGAAATGGGGTTACAAATTTTGGTGGTCATTTTCTCCCATTACCCCTTGTAAAAATGTAAAATTTGGGGAAAAAACTGCATTTTAGTGAAAAAAAATTTTTTTCTTCATTTACACATCCAACTTTCCCAAAAAGTCGTCAAACACCTGTGGGGTGTTAAGGCTCACTGAACCCCTTGTTATGTTCCTTGGGGGGGGGGGGGTGTAGTTTCCAAAATGGTATGCCATGTTGGGGGTTTTCCCTTTCAGCAAAATTCGCTCTCCAAAATCCCATTGTCGCTCCTTCCCTTCTGAGCCTACTGCCCCCCTAGAACACTTGACATACACATATGAGGCATTTCCTTACTCAAGAGAAATTTGGGTTACAAATTTTGGGGGGCTTTTTCTCCTATTACCCCTTGTAAAGATTCAAAAACTAGGTCTACAAGAACATGCAAGTGTAAAAAATGAAGATTTAGAATTTTCTCCTTCACTTTGCTGCTATTCCTGTGAAACACCTAAACGGTTAACAAACTTTCTGAATGTCATTTTGAATACTTTGAGGGGTGCAGTTTTTATAATAGGGTCATTTATGGGGTATTTTTTTAATAAGAAAGCCCTTCAAATCCACTTCAAAACTGAACTGGTCACTGAAAAATTCTGATTTAGAAAATTGTGTGAAAAATTGCTGCTTAACTTTGAAGCCCTCTGATGTCATCCAAAAATAAAAACCAGGGCTGTGGAGTCGGTAGATAAATGTTCCGACTCAGACTCTGGAGTTTTCTGTACTTCCAACTCCGACTCCCCTGTATTAATATGCGAATGTATTTTATACATTCCTTGAAGGAAAGAAAGGTAACATACCTGTCATTACCACAGGACTACTGGCTGGGAAGCCAACAGTCTACTGTATTGAACAGTTTGTGTGCTGATCTGCTGCTGAAGATAGGGCAGCGGGAGGATCAAGGAAAGGGCATTATAAAACATGATTTCCCTAGTAGAATCCCATAGTCATGTTTAAAGGGGTACTCCGTCCCTAGACATCTTATCCCCGGGGTCCCGCTGCTGACGACCCCCGGGATTGCCACTGCGGCACCGCGCTTTCATTACTACACAGAGCGAGTTCGGGGGACGGATACAGAGCGATACAGTGCACAGAGCAGCGTAATGTCATAGCACCGCCCCTCGTGACATCACGGCCCGCCCCTTAATGCAAGTCTATGGCAGGGGGCTGGCCGTGACATCACGAGGAGCAGAGCCATGACGTAACGGTGCTCCAACCCCTGTATCGCCCGTCATTACGCACAGAGCGAACTGTACCCCGGCGATCTGACATCTTATCCCCTATCCTTTGGATAGGGGATAAGATGTGTAGGCGCAGAGTACCCCTTTAAGCTAACAATCGAGTTTACAAGTTTTTATAGCCTTAGCTGAATGGCAGCAGTTTTTCCAATGGTTTACAGCTTCAGTCTTGAACTATTGACCCTCCATTCCCTTCACTTACACAAGTGTCTCTAGTCCTGCAAAAAACATATTTCCTTAACCCCTTATCAGTGAGAGGCTAGGTTACCCATGGGTTCCATGTAACAGCAGAACACAACACTATGGAAAGTATAAGTATTGCCGCTCCTAATTGTGCGTTGTGTGCCATATAGTAAAGCACATGAAAAGCATGCTTCTTCACGGTCACTTAACGTGTTCGTTTTGCGGTTACGTGAGGCACTGCATGCATTGGTCTTTATTCTTAAAGTAGAGAAGTCATTAATTATAACTTTTTGTAAATTGGGACATTTAAACTTACTTTTTTTTTTATTCCAATCTAAATTTAGTAGGAGTCAGAGTCTGAGTCGGTGCATTGTTTGCCGACTCCAGGTACCCAAAATTTCGTCCGACTCCACAGCCCTGGTAAAAAACATGTCAACTTTATGATGAAAATATAAAGTAGACATATTGTATATGCGAATCAAAATATAATTTATTTGGAATGTCTGTTTTCCTTACAAGCAGAGAGCTTCAAAGTTAGAAAAATGCAAAATTTTCTATTTTTTAATAAAATTTTGGAATTTTTCACAAAAAAATTATGCAAGTATCGACAACATTTTACCACGAACAGAAAGTAGAATATGTAACGAAAAAACAATCTCTGAATCAGAATGAAAAGTAAAAGCATCCCAGAGTTATTAATGCTTAAAGTGACAGTGGTCAGATGTGCAAAAAAGGGCCGGGTCCTTAAGATAAAAATGGGCTGGGTCCTTAAGGGGTTAAAATGATACCCTACTGATATGCTTTTTTTCAGAAGTACGACAAAATCAAACGTATAACTAAATGCTTGAAAATTTATACGTTAAAAATTCTCATCTTCTGACCCCTATAACTTTTTTTTTTCCCGCGCACGGGCCGGTATGAGGGCTCATTTTTTTTTGCGCCGTAATCTGAAGTTTTTATCGGTACCATTTTTTGTATTGATCGACATTTTGATCACTTTTTATTAATTTTTTCATGATGTAAAAAGTGACCAAAAATACGCTATTGTGAACTTTGGAATTTTTTAGCGCGTACGCAATTGACTGTGCGGTTTAATTAACGATATATTTTTATAGTTCGGACATTTCCGCATGTGGCGATACTACATATGTTTGTTTATTTACAGGTTTTTTTTATTATGGGAAAAGGGGGGTGATTCAAACTTTTATTAGGGAAGAGGTTAACTGACCTTTATTAACTTTATTTTTTTTCACTTTTTTTTGCAGTGTTATACACATACACACACACACGCCCCCAAAAATAGTGCTTCACTTTATAGCACTGCCATATGCACAAACAGCAGCAAGACAATTTGTAAATGTCAATTATTAGAGAAATGTGGCATGACTATCTTTCTATGTGGTAGAGTAAATTCAATAGTAAAAATTCAGGTGAGACACGCCTGTCCTCGCTCGACCACAGCCATCACGCCCCTTCCTATAAACACCCGAAACTGGCATTCTGAACATGAGAGATCGTGGAGGGATCCCAGCGGCTGTACCCCCCCCCCCCCCCATGATCAGACAATTTATTCCCTATCCTTTGGAGAGGGGATAAAACAGGTCTTAGAGTGTCCCTTTAAGGGTATTTTCACACTACGGGGTGTGAATGGAATCTCCGCTCGCAGAATTCAGCCTGGCAGCAGACGGCGGCGGTAGGACCGCGCGGCACTGTGCGGTCACCATTGACGGCTATGCAGTACTCGCGAACTTCCGCGCAAAGAATGAACATGTTCTTTCTTTGTGCGGAACCATTTCAAACAAATTCCGCAGTGTGAACAGGTCTCGGGGAGACCCACTCACACCGCGTAATTCCATGGGAATTCCGTAGTGTGAACATACCCTAAGGGGTTAAAAGCAGAGAATGTAAAATGTCGAAAAAATAGCCAATTTTTTTTTTTTTTTTGGGGGGGGGGGGCACTATTTTTGTGATACATGCTACCTCTTGATCTATTTTATTCCACATTTTTGCCCAAAATTTGCGATTCTTTTTTTTGTTTTTTTTTACTGAGTTCACTGTGCGTGGTAAACAGCATAGGTTTATAGAACAAGTCATGACGAACGTGGCATTACCTATTTATAGGTTTGGGTGTTTTTTTGAAGGGCGTGGGGGGGTGATAATACAGGGCTTTATTGGGAAAGATATTTTATTTTAATTTGTTTTATTTTAAATTTTTTTTTTGTTTTATTTTTTTATCTTTTTTAATTTTTTTTTTTTTTTTTTTTTACACTTTTTCAGTAAATAAAACTTTTTATTTTGTTATACTTTTAACGAGTTATACTATGCTGCAGTAGATCTGTACTGCCGCACATGATAAATGTCAGGATTACCCGACACTCAGCCTGTGCGATCTAGTCTATGGCTGGACCTCACAGGCTGACGTACTAGGCATCTGGCTGCCATGGCAACAAATTGATTCCCGCAATCGCATCGCAGTTGGTGAACAGGGGGAGTCCTCTCCCCCTGTCAATTTCATAGATGCTGTTATTAGGACTGGTCATAGCATCTATGGAGGTTAATGCTGCCCAAATGGGCACAATCCCGGTCTCAGCAGATGTGGCAGGACCCCAGCTGTGATTGACAGCTGGGTCCCACCGCCGATCTCCTGTAGCGCATCGCGCTGTGCAGGAGAGCGGTAGGACATATGCATAAGTCGAGTTGCGTGAACATGTCAGCAACTGGGACATATGCATACGTCCCAGGACGGCAAGGGATTAAAGACCACAAATGTGCAACCTTTAAAGAGAACTGAATACGATGAGGAAAGCTGAGGTCCACAAGTCTTTAACCCCTTCCCACTGAATACGGCAAATGACGCGATACCTAAAATATGGCCATCCATATGTTGGAAAACTACAACTCCCAGTATGCCCAGACAACCAAGGGGGGCAGTGAGCTTTTACATCCCACAGGTGCCTGATAGATTTTTGGAACAGTGGTCCGTGAAAATGAAAAATTTTAAATGTTTCATTTGCACAGCCCACTGTTCCAAAGATCTGTCAAACACCAGTGGGGTGTAAATGCTCACTGCACCCCTTGTTACATTCTGTGAGGGGTGTTGTTTTCAAAATTGGGGTCACATGTGTGTGTGGGGGGTCCACTGTTCTGGCACCATGGGGGGGTGGTTTGTAAATGCACATGGCCCCTGGCTTCAATCCCAGCAAAATTCTCTCTCCAAAAGCCCAATGGCGCTCCTTCTTTTCTATTAGCCCTTGTGAAAGTCAAAAATTTGGGGGTGACACCAGCATTTGTAAAAAAAAAAAAACATATATACATTTTTCACTTCAAACTTTAACGACAATTCGTCCAACACCTGTGGTGTGTTAAGGTTCACTGTACCCCTTGTTACGTTCCTTGAGGAGTGTAGTTTCCCAAAATATTGTGCCAAGTGGGAGTTTTTTTGCTGTTCTGCCACCATAGGGGCTTACACAGAAAAAATTGATATTGGTCTACCAGTATAATCAGGAAATTAAATTTGTAGACTTAAATTTAACTTTTAATAGGTACAACTAAAACTGTCCTCGAAAAACTGGACAGAAAACCACCACATGTGCAAAAAAATAATAATAATAGATTAAGCTCCAGGTAAATACAGCATAGTAGCTGCGTACAAATGATTGATATTAATTACCATAAAGTATCCGCCTGGCTAATTCTGACCCTTTCCCCATGGTTCGGGAGAGGTCTCAGGGTGGGACAACAGGAGGGGGTTGGCAGGGGAGCCTGTTACACACTATGCTACCCCTAGAAACCCTACCCCTAGGCGGGGTGGGCGTCCTAAGAACGACGGTCCCGCGCAGGAACCTAGTCCCTGTTGTACTATAGTCACCCTACAATAAACTCACTTACTTGCTAATGAAAAATGTACTGACTACCTGCGGGGTCAATACCCTACTACTGATCTATGATTATAATCAGTCAAGGCAGGTCAGTCAGAGCTGCAAGGAGAGTGATCCTTTACCTAAGTATCGGTCAGGGTGATTGACAATGTTGTAATCCCTTCCCCACACGGGTTATATACCCAGAAAAGTCACCTTTTGATTACAGATGACATCTACATACATGTAGCAGTAGGAGGATAGGGCACCATCAAAAAAAAACCAAAAAAAAACAAACATACAATAGAAAGTATATATCAAACTATTAGCTGGATGCTTATGGTTTTATGATCCAGAAGATGCATGGTTAACGTCTCGACGCGTTTCTTAATGTCCCGTTCATCAGGAGACCGATAGGGATACAGATAGAGGATGAGGAGCACGCCATCCATATGCACCCTGCAGCGATGTGCGAGGGTTCTGTGCGGCTACCGATTTGGCGCATAGCGCGCCCTTAAATATCCGGTGAGCCGTACGTCAGCACACCTAATGCGGTTCACAGTGGAACGCATAATCGCGTCACTTCCGGTTTAGGCCGGAAATGACGTATCGCACTATGTACGAGCTGTCAGAGAGAAGTATTCCTCACTATCCTAGGTAGGTTAAGACTTATACTACAACTCTCTAACCGGTCCTAGATCAAGGGGCCGGTCCAACAAAGCTTTACACATGACTCATCATAGTTCAGATGTTTTATGAATTAACTATAGTGATATGGATAGGTCCACATTGATTACTTACTATTCTCATAGTCATCTGTTAATGTTATGCCGCACAATATTTCAGGCGACATTATTGTATTAGTTAGGCTACAATTTAAAATAAAGCCACAATCTCGGTTTCTAAGGGAATCCTCCCTATATCCTAGATATTAGGTGTGCCTTCTTAATAGTGGTACCTATATACATGTGAATGTCAGCGGTTTCCGCTGGCAACAAGATACAAATAAATGTATTATTTTTTTTATTTTATTTTTTTAAACGGCACTATCTCGTGCCAAATGGGCAGGTTTCCATCATAGTTGAGGTCATTCTGAGAATTAATATTTACAGGGTATGCCGCTCAGGGGTATCAAGAGTTAGTGATTTTGTATTGGATCTATATGAAGCATCCAAACGATAATGCCTCATTCAAGCCATAGGGTGAAAAAGATCTTATTTTATAGATCCACCGGAGTTCCTTTTGCAGAAGTATTTTATCAAAGTCTCCTCCTCTTACTGGCGGGTGGACAACCGCAATTATGGTAAAGCAAAGAACATTGTCATCCCCTGCATGTTTGTCATGTATGTGACGCGCAATAGGGGTATTCCGATTGTGTCTTATATCTCCCATGTGTTCACCAATTCTTCTTCTAACCTCCCTAACAGTTTTCCCCACATAATCAAGGGGACAAGGGCATTGACAGAGGTAGATCAGACCCTTCGTTTTACAGTTAGTTAGCTCTATGGAGTAGAAGATTTCACCTGTAGATGAACTTTTCCATGTATTGGTGCATCTCATCTGTGGACAGAAGGAGCACGTACCACATGGAAAGTTGCCAACCGTTGTTTGTTGAAGCCAAGTCCCTCGTGATTTAGGTCGTGAGTAATGGCTGTGAACCAGCCTGTCTTTCAAACTCCTCCCTTTTCGGAATGTAATGAGGGGACGATCAGCAATAAATTCACTGATGTGAGGATCAGCCCGCAAAATATCCCAATGTTTTGATAGTATGTCATATACAGTAGATGACCTATCATCATATGTTGCGATGATTCGCGTCTTTCTGTCCTCCTGTCTAGACCTATTAGGGGTCAGTAGGTTGTCCCGCTGGAGCCTCCTATCGTGACCAAATGCCTTCTGTAGACAATCCTCTGGATACCCCCTTGTTTTAAATCTATCCTTGAGAATATGGGCTTGTTTGAAAAACTCTTCATTGGAAGAGCAATTACGTCTCACTCTAATGTACTGTCCTTTAGGAATTCCTCTTTTTAGAGATGTAGGATGGTAGCTCGACCAATGTAGAAGTGAATTAGTTGCTGTGGCTTTTCTATACAGTGTAGTGGAGAGGTTGCCTAGCTGGTTTTTAGTGACCAGTACATCCAAAAATGGAAGATTTTTTTCATTAATTTCTGAAGTAAAAAATAGACCAAATGTATTCTTATTCAGGAATTTCATGAAGGCCTCAAAATCCTCCTTAGTGCCTCCCCACACGACGAATACATCGTAGATGTATCTAAGCCAAAGATGTATTTTTGATGGCCATATTGTTTCGTCTTCCGGGGGAAACACAACAGTATCCTCCCACCAACCCAACATCAAATTCGCATATGTAGGGGCGCAGGGGCTCCCCATTGCGGTTCCTTTAATTTGATGATATATCCGGCAGTCGAATGTGAATACATTGTGGGTGAGGACAAACTGTAATAGCGTAGTGACAAATTCATTATGCACCGTGAACTGATTACCACGTGTTCTTAAAAAGTGCCGTATTGCTAGTATGCCCTTATCGTGTGGAATCGAGCTATACAATGATTCCACATCGATACTTGCTAGAAAGACCGACTCATCAACTGGGACCTCTGATATCCGTCTTAAGAAGTCCATTGTATCACGGATATAAGAGGGGAGTGACGTAACAAAGTCCGGCTAAATTCTATCTATATACAGACTGATGCCTTAAGTTAAGGAATTTATCCCTGACACAATTGGCCGACCCTTCAACGGATTGGTCCCTTTGTGGATTTTAGGCAATCCGTAGAAGGTGGCCATTGTGGGATTTTTTGGAAAAAGGTAGTCCAATTCCTGTGACCAGGGGCACCATAGGGGCTTCCCAAATGTGACATGCCCCCCAAAAACCATTACAGTAAAATTCTCTCTCTAAAATCCCAAAGTTGCTCCTTCCCTTCTGAGCCTTGTAGTGCACACACAGCACTTTACCTCCAGATACGGAGATTGAGTTTTCACTTCCACTTTGCTTCTATTTCTGTGAAACACCTAAAGGGTTAACACATTTTCTGAATGTCATTTTGAATACTTTGAGGTGTTCAGTTACTATAATGGGGTCATTTATGGGGATTTCTCACAGAAAGGCCCCTCAAATCCACTTCAAACTAAAAACATATACAAGAAAAATTAAGATTTTGAATTTTTTGTGAAAATGTGGAAAATGACTGCTATACTTTGAAGCCCTTTAATGGCATCATAAAGTCAACATGTTTATACTTTTTGAAGCCAACATAAAGAACACATTGTATTTGTGAATCAATAATTTGGTATGTCCATTTTCCTTACAAGCAGAGACTTTCAAAGTTAGAAAAATGCTAAAATGTTCAAATTTTCATGAAATCTTGGAATTTTTCACCACGAAAAGATGCATGTATCGACAAAAATTTACCACTATTTTAACCCCTTAAGGACTCAGCAAATTTTCATTTTTTGCATTTTCATTTTTTCCCCTTTCCCTTCAAAAAATCATAACGCTTTCAACTTTGCACCTACAGATCCATATAAGGGCTTGTTTTTTGCATCACCAATTGTACTTTGTAATGACACTTTATAAATATAACCTGCAGCGAAACCCAAGAAAAAAAAAAGCAATTTTTTGTAATTTTGGGGACTCCCGTTTCTACGCATTGCAATTTTCAGTAAATATTACACCTTATCTTTATTCAATAGGTCCATATGGTTACAATGATACCCAATTTATATAGGTTTTATTTTATTTAATACTTTAAAATTGCCATCTTCTCACCCCTATAATTTTTTTTAACATACCAATTTTAGATTGGTGATTTTTTTTCAGCATACATAAATTTTTTGTGCTGTCGTCTGTAGTTTTTAATCGGTGCCATTTGATCACTTTATTAATATTTTAATGGTATATGAAGTGACCAAAAATGCACAATTTTGGACTTTGGTATTTTTTTTACATGTACGCCATCGACCTTGTGGTTTAGCTAACCTTATATTTTAATAGTTCGGAGATTTACACACACTGTGGTACCACATATGACTATTTTTATTCTTCATTACATTTTATTTAAAAAAAAATGGGAAGAGGGGAGTGATTTAAACTTAATAGGGAAGGGGTTAATGAACTTTTATAATTTAATTTTTTTAGGCCCCACAGGGGGGCTAAAACATACAATCTTCTGATTGCATACACTGGTCAGTGTTATGCCATTGCAAAGCACTGAGCAGTGTAACCAGCAATCTGCTGCTCTAGCCTGCTGCTAGGCATGGAGCAGTAGATCACTGTAGATCCGAGCAGTAGATCACTGATCGGATGACGGAGAGGCAGGTGAGGACCTTCCCGTTGTCAGGTAAGCTGATCGGTACATCACATTAGCCGTGGGTCCTGGCTGCCCGTAGAAACCGGGTTTAACCTGTTCTCCGCCGTTGAGAATGGTTTAAACCCGTTAAACTGGACCGGGGCATAGATGTACGCCCTGAGTCTTAAAGGATCGGAGATGCAGGGCCTACGCATACGCCCTGCGTCCCCAAGAGTAGAATATATTTATAAAAATAAATAAATAAATAAAAAATATCTGGGAATCAAATTCATAAGTAAAAGCAACTCCGTTATTAATGCATAAAGTGAAGGTGGTCAGATTTACAAAAAAATAGCTGTGTCCTTAAGGTCAAAATGGGCTGTCCTTTAGGGGTCATATTTCCACTTTTCAAAAGCTTGTACCCTAGGTTTAGAGACAATGGGGAGATTAAAAAAAAAAAACCTGTGTAGAGGTAGAATTATGGCTAGTTTCACACAGCCGCTTGGCTCTGCCACAAATGGCAGTTTAGGCTTTTTTTTTTTTTTTTCCAAACAGCATTTAGTGTGACGGAGCCCAAAGGGAGGCATAACGGGCATAGAGGATCCCATTCACTTGAATGGGATTTTCTGACATCCGTTATTGTGGACGTACTGTATTGCCTGTAGTTATCTATGTGATTTTGCCAGCTCCTTCGGCCCCTGTTGTCTCCTAAATATTTTTTTTTCTTTGCTTGCAGTCCAGCAGTCAGTACGGTTCATTGTAATGGCTGCGAGCCAATTGCTCTTACTATCTGTGTGCATGCTGTGGTGTGGTCAGCAGCACACACTACATGATTTTTCTTTAAAACTATCTCCCCCACCCCCAGAAATAAATCATGCTATGCTCTGAATGGCATCAGTCCGTGATAAGATCTACAGCAGGAAAAGAGCAGCGTTATGTGCCGAGAAGACACTGGGCTGTTTCTCTGCCGCAAAATACTCACACAGGGAGAGGGAGGTGTGGCTGTGAAGCCAGAAATCACTTGGCGTTTGTCTTGCAGGAGGGTGGGGGCTAGTCTCATTGAGGGGTATGCAAAGATACAAGCAGGATCAGATTATGACGACATCTTTCACTTCCTGCATGTAAGTGACAGTTGAAAAAGGGAAACTGCTCTATATAGCTAATGAATGATATTTAGACAAATAGGTTGGTAAGAGGAAAATTATGGGCTATGGGTTTAGCTCCACGGAGTACCCCTTTAACACCTCTCTCTTAGTTTAGGTTAATAAAAGTCGGAATTCCGCTGCTGCAGAGTCCCGCTGATATCAACAGGATTCTGCTGCTCTGTGCACATGGCGTAATTTTCATGCCAGATGTTTCTGGCACTGAAATTCCATTTTCCGTGACCACACAAAGAATGCATGGCAGTCTATGAGACGACGCATTCCCGTTAGGGATTGACCGATATCTATACTCTGTGGCCTTTCAGGCCTATAGCCGATAACATACCGATATTCTGGTATAAATTATCGGTTATTTCTCCACCCACCCCCGGCCCGAAGAAGCAGCTGCAGATCATTGATTTAAAGCGTATGAGAAGGAAGGATTGTCCGGCACCAGGTATGCTCTAAAAGATCACTTTTATTCATGCCATAGCAAGGAAACAGACATCACAGGACTGTAGTAATCTGACGCGTTTCGCTCTCTTGAGCTTAAACATAGACTAAATTCAACAGTCAAACATGCAATTAAAATAGAGACTCAATGGTCACATGATAAAATACCTGACATACGTAACAATTGTAAAAACCCGGCATGGATATCATCTGTTAGTATTACAAAATGGACTGGATCCCTCTACTATTGCATTTTTTACTCTCTTTTTGTGTGATTACCCTATGAGTGTGGATGGACTCCAAACATTGTGTGCAAAGACAGGCAAGTGTACACGTACACCTATATATATGTGCATGCATATGAATACATACACTTAATAAATTATGATGTGCTGGTATAGTACATGCACAGGTCAATAATTGGATAGAATAATCAACCTCATTATCTATATTAATAATTGTAACTTAGAGACTTGCGTGCATGTGTCTACTAAAAGATGATAAACATGCTATAAATTAGTAGGTATACATGACTTAAAAATAATTCAGTGCACAATTTACTCAATCCAATCTTACATTTTTTATTACATATTAGTACCGTGACTATCAGTATCTGCACTCTAATAGGTATCAAAACACATTAGGCGGAATCACCCTCCTGACACTCGTACCAAAAGACTCTTTAATCTACAAAATAAGGGGCTACAACGCTAGGGCCACCCGAGGAGGCATAGAAGCACCAAAAAGTTAGACTACATTCCTATGTGCAAGTCATAATTAAATCTAAACGTTTATTCATTCCCCGCGGGTATCTGGTATCCAAGAGAAACATCCAGTATGTTTCTCTGTTAAGGAGGCGTTTTCTCACATCTCCCCCTCTGATGCCCAATTTAACCCTTTCTATACCAGACACCCGCAGGGAATCCAACTCCCCCGCATGCACGTCCCGAAAGTGGCGTGATAACCTAGAAATGCCAACTCCTTCACTCTTGCTATCAGAAATATGTCTCCAGATTCTTGTTTTAAGGGTATTGGTAGTGCACCCTACATATTGCATGTTACACTTGGTGCATGTGGCCACATAAACTAACATAGTGGTATTACAGTTAATGTATTCACGTAGTTGGTATGATTTTTTGGTTACACAAGACATTATTTCTTTGGAATGGTGCATGTATTTACATGTAATACATCGATTGTGACCACAACCCCAATTTCCTACAATATCAAGCCAGTTGCGATGTTTTGTTTTATCCTTTGTCTTATTTTCTACTTTTTTTGAGTTAAATAGACTTGGTGATAAAGAGGAGCCCAATGAAGGTGCTTTTCTTGAGACCGCCATTATGCCCTCTTTGACCACCTCCCTCAGAATTGGGTCTCCCTCTAAAACTGGTGTAATTTTTGATATTTTTAATCTGGGCAAATTGTGCACTATATGTGGTAACAAAAACTGTTCTTTTTTGTTTATTTTTGGCATTTTTTAGTCTTGTCTCTTTTCCCAGTGTATTTGATCAGTTGTTCTCTGTTAATACCTTCTACTCTTTCCTGAGACTTGTTAAGACAGTCCTCTGTATAGCCTCTTTTGACAAATCTGCTTTTTAACTCTCCTATCTCTTTTTCCCATTGTACAGGATCAGAGCAATTCCTCTTGGTCCTGCACATCTCCCTAAAGGGGATATTCTGGACCACATACTTTGGGTGGCAGGAGGAGGCCATGAGGACTGAATTTGTTGCCGTCTCCTTTCTGTAGGGGACGACAACAATCTTAGACTCTCTGCTGGATAGGGAGATATGACCATGACGATAAATTCCTTCAGACCCGGGGAGTAACTGCTATATTGATCCAAATGAGATGCCAGGGCAACAAGACCCGCGTCCCATGGGATGGATGGATATAATCCCACTACATCACAGGTGGCCCAAGACATATATTCACTCCATTCTTTCTGGTCAAGAATATTAATGATATGTTTGGTATCTTGTAAGAAAGTAGGCGTGACTTTTGCGAGGGGTTGCAAAAAGTGGTCCACCCACTCCCTAAGGCGCTCAGTGACCAATCCTATGCCTGCCACGATCGGTCTAAGGGGAGGTGGAAATACCCCTTTATGCACCTTGGGGAGTGAGTGAAACACAGGGACCTCTACATATAGATATTCTGTCAACTTGCTATTGAACACCCATAGCAACACCCTCTTCCAAAACTCTTTTTAGCTTAGTTTGAATTGTTTTTGTTGGATCGCTAGTTAGTTTCCTATAGGTGTCACCATCTGAAAGAAGTTCAATATTTAACTGTTTATACAGATCAGAATCAAGCACTATCACATTACCCCCTTTATCTGCATTACGTGTGACAATATAGTTGCTTTCACTCAATTGTTTTAGTGCCATCCTTTCTCCTTTATTCAAATTATCAGGTATGTGCTTTGACACTATTTTTTCATGCAAGTGCACAAGGTCCCTTTCCACCAACTCCTGGAATCTATCCAGGGCCTCAGATCGAGAGGCCACAGGATAGAACCCAGGGTTGGTGGAGTGAAACGGAACATCCAATGTATCATTAACAACATGATTCTCACATTGTAAACTGCGCCAATGTACCATATTCATCTGGTCTTTAAAGTCCATGCTCATACACAAGTCCACCTGTTGTAATGGTGAGGGTGCCACTTCCGAACTTGCTAACTGGTTATCATCTTCTATTGAAAAAAAGTGTCTCTGTAATGTTAATCCTCGTGCTTATCTATTGACATCCAGCAAGGTGTTAAATAAATTGAATGTGCAAGTTGGTACAAAGTTCAATCCCTTACTCAACAGGGTAATTTGAGGAGTAGTAAGGGTACACGCAGATAAATTTATAACTGTGGCCACCTGTGATGTAGTGGGATTATATCCATCCATCCATCCCATGGGACGCGGGTCTTGTTGCCCTGGCATCTCATTTGGATCAATATAGCAGTTACTCCCCAGGTCTGAAGGAATTTTTCGTCATGGTTACAGAATTTTTGTTACAACACAATTATTTTATGTTTGATGGCGATTTCTTCCTTCAGACCCGGGGGAGCGTCTATGGGTGCAAAGTACTCACCCTCCTTTGCAAATATTTTTATGTTTTATTGGGAGCAGCAATTTTTGTTTACACCCAGTAACCCTTTCTTTGAGAGCTGGATAGGGCGCTATATAGATGACTTATTGATTATTTGGGGGAGCACTGAATACCGTTTTTTTTTAGTTTGTTTCTTATATCAATAATAATCATTTAAATCTAAAATTTACAGCTCAGTACAGTAGCACCTCAGTAAATTTTTTGGATATCTCCCTATCCAGCAGAGAGTCTAAGATTGTTGTCGTCCCCTACAGAAAGGAGACGGCAACAAATTCAGTCCTCATGGCCTCCTCCTGCCACCCAAAGTATGTGGTCCAGAATATCCCCTTTAGGGAGATGTGCAGGACCAAGAGGAATTGCTCTGATCCTGTACAATGGGAAAAAGAGATAGGAGAGTTAAAAAGCAGATTTGTCAAAAGAGGATATACAGAGGACTGTCTTAACAAGGCTCAGGAAAGAGTAGAAGGTATTAACAGAGAACAACTGATCAAATACACTGGGAAAAGAGACAAGACAAAAAATGTAAAAAATGCCAAAAATAAACAAAAAAGAACAGTTTTTGTTACCACATATAGTGCACAATTTGCCCAGATTAAAAATATCAAAAAGTACACCAGTTTTAGAGGGAGACCCAATTCTGAGGGAGGTGGTCAAAGAGGGCATAATGGCGGTCTCAAGAAAAGCACCTTCATTGGGCTCCTCTTTATCACCAAGTCTATTTAACTCAAAAAAAGTAGAAAATAAGACAAAGGATAAAACAAAACATCGCAACTGGCTTGATATTGTAGGAAATTGGGGCTGTGGTCACAATCGATGTATTACATGTAAATACATGCACCATTCCAAAGAAATAATGTCTTGTGTAACCAAAAAATCATACCAACTACGTGAATACATTAACTGTAATACCACTATGTTAGTTTATGTGGCCACATGCACCAAGTGTAACATGCAATATGTAGGGTGCACTACCAATACCCTTAAAACAAGAATCAGGAGACATATTTCTGATAGCAAGAGTGAAGGAGTTGGCATTTCTAGGTTATCACGCCACTTTCGGGACGTGCACGCGGGGAAGTTGGATTCCCTGCGGGTCTATGGTATAGAAAGGGTTAAAATAGCAAAAGGGTTAAAATAGGCATCAGAGGGGGAGATGTGAGAAAACGCCTCCTTAACAGAGAAACATACTGGATGTTTCTCTTGGATACCAGATACCTGCGGGGAATGAATAAACGTTTAGATTTAATTATGACTTGCACATAGGAATTTAGTCTAACTTTTTGGTGCTTCTATGCCTCCTCGGGTGGCCCTAGCGTTGTAGCCCCTTATTTTGTAGATTAAAGAGTCTTTTGGTACGAGTGTCAGGAGGGTGATTCCGCCTAGTGTGTTTTGATACCTATTAGAGTGCAGATACTGATAGTCACGGTACTAATATGTAATAAAAAATGTAAGATTGGATTGAGTAAATTGTGCACTGAATTATTTTTAAGTCATGTATACCTACTAATTTATAGCATGTTTATCATCTTTTAGTAGACACATGCACGCAAGTCTCTAAGTTACAATTATTAATATAGATAATGAGGTTGATTATTCTATCCAATTATTGACCTGTGCATGTACTATACCAGCACATCATAATTTATTAAGTGTATGTATTCATATGCATGCACATATATATAGGTGTACGTGTACACTTGCCTGTCTTTGCACACAATGTTTGGAGTCCATCCACACTCATAGGGTAATCACACAAAAAGAGAGTAAAAAATGCAATAGTAGAGGGATCCAGTCCATTTTGTAATACTAACAGATGATATCCATGCCGGGTTTTTACAATTGTTACGTATGTCAGGTATTTTATCATGTGACCATTGAGTCTCTATTTTAATTGCATGTTTGACTGTTGAATTTAGTCTATGTTTAAGCTCAAGAGCGAAACGCGTCAGATTACTACAGTCCTGTGATGTCTGTTTCCTTGCTATGGCATGAATAAAAGTGATCTTTTAGAGCATACCTGGTGCCGGACAATCCTTCCTTCTCATACGCTGTTGAAGCCGGGGCGGGACCGGCAGGTCCGTGGAAGCACAGGTGTGTTGGGGTTCTGCCTCTGGAGGTGAGCGGACACCATTGCATTTGGACATTGATTTAAAGCGGGCGCTTTAAATCAATGAACTGAAGTGGCTTTTGCGGGTCCAGAGACCGCCGCTTCTCTCCCCCTGCCTGTCCTTAGTCCACCACCGCTGCCCCATTGCCTGCCCCATTGCCTCCCCCATCCCCAGTTTTATAATCACCTGTTCCCGAGGCCCAGGGTCCACGCTACTTCTGGCTCCAGCGGTATCCCGAGCTGTCACTGTGCGCACTGACGGTGACGTCGCATTGAGGACGTCACTAGTCATTGCGCAGCGCACAGCATAACGCAGGATGCCGCAGGAGCCACAAGTAGCGCGGACCCCGGGCTCAGGTAATTATAAAACCGGCGATTGGGGAGGCAATGGAGCAGCGGCGGTCTCTGGTCGGGGCGTGGGTAGGCGGTGCATTATCAGATTATCGGCAAGGTAATTGCCGATACCGTCCAAAATCGTGAATATCGGCCGATAATCGGTCGATCCCCAATTCCTGTGTGGTCCTAGCGCCGGCATATTATGAAGATGCCCCACAATGTCCGGAATGTCAGACATTCTGTCGTGTGACCATAGCTTTAGCCTTCACATGGCAGAATTTCCAAACGGAACTCCGTGGGAATATTCTGATGCAGAATAAGGTGATTTTTACACTGAAGAATTTCCGCACATCTGCACCAATTCCACATGTGCATTCATTTGGGTGGTTTCTGGCTTGTGCGGAATTGGTGTTGATTCCATGAGGAAATTCTGTAGTATGAATGGGAGTGTGGAGTCTCATTGAAGTCTCATTTGATGTGCAATCCGCACAGAATTCTGTATGCGGAAATTCTGCCGTGTGAATATAGCCTAAATAAGGGCCAATCTGTCGCAACATTTCCCCACAATTAAATAAACCTGGTGGGGTATCAAATTATATTTTGATGGAATTACACTGTGTGTGTGTGTATATATTTTGACTTTTATTTTGTCGATGGGGAAAAATAGTCAACACATATGCTTCAGCTAAATGTTGACACCTTTTGCTGTTTGAAATGTGGTTCAAGGCACACTTCAAAATTTTAAGCAACACTCACCAAGAATATACTTTTGACGCTGCACACACTGTGCACTTGACAGGCAGGGCTCGCCTGCTTGCAGTGGCCCTGTGTAGCGCTGCTGCCCACACGCCCTACCTGTCAATCAACTGCAGGACGTAGGAAGAAGAGGCGGTGCTGCCCGGAGCAGAGCAGACCCCAGGCTCCGCCTCACCGACTGTCGGTCTGACTCTCGAGAGGTTTATAAAGCTTGACTGTGTAAGCATAAACTAGCCTAAGGTGCCACTAAAGGTATGCCTTGAATACGCTTGTGAAGCCCTAATGCTCAGTGTGCAGCTTCACAGGCATATTCTTGGTGACAGTTTTGCATTTAATGTAAATTTCAGTGCGATTTGTGAGCAAGCCTAACAATTAATCTCTTGCATACCTTACACTACAACAAGTCATATCAGGCATGTGGGTCTATTTACAGAAAGCCTATAACAGTCCACAGAATGGCACGTCTCTAAGGGAGGTGGAGCATGTCACCTTTCACTCACTGAAAATTATGTCAAGGTAAGGAAAAACCATCATTGTATTACTCTTCCTATTATTTGACCTGTACAGTTACTTCTTTTACCTACAAAGGCTACTCTCAGCCTTCAAAAACTCAGTCTGCTTAGGAAGGAAGGAAAGATTTATTGCCAACTGACTTGGATTACATATTTTGATGAATTGCTGGAAGCGTACACTCTTTGATAAAGAAGAAGGATTGGTTTACTTCAAAAATAGGTTCTTCTACAAAAGGAAATTAATACTCTGGAGGGAAGAGGTTGTAATGAAACAGACAACATAACATTCACAATCCTGAAAATCTGAAACAGGTTTTAGGAGGGGAAAAAAAAATAAATAAAATAAAAAAAATAAAAAACATAAAAAGGGATCTGTAAATGTTGTAATTTTGACCCACAAAAGCTATGCCCTCTTTCCGACAAGCCAAAACCTGTTGTCAAGCTGTCTAAAAAGAATGTAAAAACACGGACATTGTGCACATCTTGTAAGCCATTTTTTGGCATAAAACTGTTGGAATTCTGGCCCATTTGCAGTGACAAATGTCAGTCCTGGTGCCCTTGCTTCAGCAGCCAGCACCTCACCACTAATGGCTGACATCTGCAATTACGCTAACGTCATTAACCCCTAAAGGACAACGGGCGTAAATGTACGTCCTGATGCACTGGCCGACCCCTGCAGTGCGCGCGCACAGCGTTAACCCTTTCCCTGATAAAAGTTTGAATCACCCCCTTTTCCTATTTAAAATAAAAAAAATGTAAACCAAAAAAAAAAAAAAAAAAAAATTATATATATATATATATATATATATATATATATATATATATATATATATATAATTTTTTTTTTTTTTTTTTTTTATATTAGGGATCGACCGATATCGGTTTTTTAGGGCCGATACCGATAATCGGTGCAGGTTAGGGCCGATAGCCGATAACTTATACAGATATTCCGGTATAAGTTATCGGCCATTTAACCCCCTGCGACACCGCTGCAGATCATTGGATAGGGGATAAGATGTCTCAGGGCTGGAGTACCCCTTTAAGGACCAAAACATTTTTTGCACATCTGACCACTTTATGCATTAATAACTCTGGGATGCTTTTCCTAGTCATTCTGATTCCAAGATTGTTGTTTTGTGACATTCTACTTTACGTTAGTGGTAAATTTTCGTCGATACTTTCATAATTTCTTGGTGAAAAAAATCCAAAATTTCATGAAGTTTTTTTTTATTTTGCATTTTTCTAACTTTGAAGCTCTCTGCCTGTAAGGAAAAATAGACATTACAAATTCATTTTATATTGATTCACACATACAATATGTCTACTTTATGTTTGCATCATAAAGTTGACATGTTTATTACTTTTGGAAGACAGAGGGCTTCAAAGTTCAGCATAAATTTTCTAAATTTTTCACAAAATTTTCTAAATCGGAATTTTTCAGGGACCAGTTCAGTTTTGAAGTGCCTTCATATTAGAAATAGCCCATAAATGACCCCATGATAAAAACTGCATCCCCTCATAGTATTCAAAATGACATTCAGAAAGTGTGTTAACCATTTAGGTGTTTCACAGAATTAGCAGCAATGTGAAGGAGAAAATTCGACACACACTCGCATGTTCTTGTAGACCCAGTTTTTTCATTTGTACAAAGGGTAAAATGGAGAAAAAGACCACCCCCCCCCCCCCCCTCCAAAATTTGGAACACAACTTCTCTCAAGTAAGGAAATACCTCATATGTGGATGTAAAATGCTCTGCGGGCAAGCTACAATGTTCGGAAGAGGAGCCAGATTTGGCTTTTGGAAAGAACTTTGCTGAAATCGTTTTTGGGGGGCTTGTCACATTTAGGAAGCCCCTATGCTGCCAGAACAGCAAAATAAAAAACCCACATGGCATACTATTTTGGAAACTACACCCCCCAAGGAACGCAACAAGCAGCACCTTAAGCCTTAACACCCCACAGGTGTTTGATAAATGTTCATTAAAGTAGGATGTGAAAAGGAAAAATATGAGATTTTCTCACTAAAATCCTGGGGTTACCCCAAATTTTTCATTTTTCACAAGTGGTAACAGGAGAAAATATCCCCCACAATTTGTAATTACAATTCTTTGGAGTAAGGACATACCTCATATTTTGGATGTAAACTGCTCTCTGGGTGCACACAAGGTCTCTGAAGAGCTGGAGAATTTAGCTAGAATCAGAGTCAGGGGCCTTGAGAGTTTACAGAACTACCATGGTGCCAGAACAGCAGGACCCCTCTCAAATGCCATTATTTTGGAAACTTAACCCCTCAAGGAACGTAACAAGGGGTACAGTGAGTATTTAAGTCTCACAGGTGTTTTGAAAAATGGGCCGTAAAATGACAATAGTCTGTTTTTTTCACAAAAATGCAGGCGTTATCCCAAATTTTTCATTTGCACAAACGGTAATAGGAGAAAATGCCCCCAAAATGTTGTAACCCCATTGATTGAGTATGGAAATACTCCATATGTGGATGTAAAATGCTGTACGGGCACATAACAGGGCTCAAGAGTCATAGAGCTAGGTTTGCATTTGAGGCCTATGGCATATCAGTAGCTGACAGTTACATATATTCTTCAGCAGAAAATAAAAATAAAAACACCCGGAACTTCCGGTTCCGGCGCCATGCTGTAGAGACGTGTGCCAGATGAGTTCCTCATCCGCTCGCATTATCCGGCGAACTTTACCCGCACTAGCTGATCCCCAGCCTCCCCCGGAATACCTGGACGGAGGTGGGTCGCTGTATGGACCGGTATCTCCTACGCACAGGTTGCAAATCCAGCAAGAGGAACACAGGCCGCATCTCAAGTCGCCAAAGCAGAGTGGCCAAGAGGGCGGATTCAATGGCATCCAGCAGGGCTGCCTCCCCAGACCCACCTGATCGACCCGAAACCCTGCATTTTGTTTTTTCTGAGGTACCGTCTCTGGACTATGCTAAACTGGCGGTGGAGGTAGCGAAAATAGTCCAGCGGGTACAAGAGGCGGTGGTGGCCGTGAGAAGGACACCGTGCAACAACTACAGCAAACAACCGCTGCCTATGGCTCCCACCTTTCTGAGGCCGAAACCAGAATGAGCTCCCTAGAAGACCGGGCGGAAGGCTGAGACTCGAAGGTGACGTCCCTGGAATCGGAATGCCGTCGACTATGGGACAAGGCCGAGGACCTAGAGAACAGGTCCCGGCGCAGCAACCTTAGGATTGTGGGCTTAACGGAGTCTGTCCCGGGTAAGGACCTGCATCGCATCTGTGAGTAGTTGCTGCCCAAGGCTTTGGGCCTTCCCCATTCTTGCAAAGTTGAGCGGGTGCATAGACTGGGCCCTGACATGCGCTTGGCGGAGGATAAATCGGCACCTCTGGGACTGGAGCATCGCAACAGGCTGCGCCAAGTCATCGTTAAATACTTGGACTTTACTGACAAGGTAGCTCTCTTCAGAGCCTTCCGTCAGAGACTGGAGGATCTCCTCTTTGATGGCTATAGACGGCTACTGTTCGGTGACTTCTCTGCAGAGGTAACACGCAGACAAAAATTGTTCTCCCCCCGTGCACTATGTTCCATAAGAAGGGGATTAAATTTGCACTGATTTATCCAGCTGTATTGCACATATTCTATGAGGACGAATCCGTCGCTACCTACCGGTCTCACGAAAGAGCGTCTGTCGAATTGCGGGACTTTCTGCAGAGCCTCCTCCGAGGATGTCGCCGAGGGAATTGGAGCTCGATCCTGGTCGTTCATCTAGCCCTTCAGGTGGATTTAGTTTCGTCTGGACCCCTGCTCCTTTCCTTAAGGGATACCGTACATCGCACTCCACCAGGGGAGGTTGGCCCTTGATATGTGCGACGCGACTGCGATCTGACACTTCCCTCCTGGTCTCTTCTTCTCTGAACTCTGTTCCTGTGGATATTGTGACACCTGTGCCCCCTGTGGTGTCGTGCTCGACTGGCTCCTGATGTCCCTGAGGTTTTTATTTTGGGGGGTTTGGGATGGATGTCTGAGTGGTAGCAGGGGTAGTCTCAGGGGGGCGTTAATGGGTGGGGAGAGGCGAGGGTTTTGTGTTTATTGTTGGGGGGAGGGGGGAAAAAAGGAAATAAAAAAAAAACGGACACTTCCTTGATCTGTTCATCAGATGACCTATTGTTTATAATCTTACTGTTTGTATATTAGCATGGCCCTCAGGGACCTCCAATAGCGACTACTGGGGTTTCCCGGATAGGGGGGGGGGGGGGGGAGACCATCTTGTAAATGGCTTAGCTGAATTATCTTTGCTGCACAATTTGTCAGGGTGAGAGGGGGGGGGGGAGGAGCCTCCTTTGTCTGGTGTACGTCCTTAGCTTGGGAAGATCGAAGTATATTAGGCTGCTAGAACCCTGATGGTGGTTGGGATTTCATGGGTTCTGCTTCACTTTACTTCGTGGGGTGGGGTGCTGCTCTGGGGGAGGGGGGGGTTGGTTTTTGTTAGGGTTTTTGTCTAGTAATAACTCTGTATTGTCATGATTCGGCTTACAGGTTGTGGATCCTCTGTGTCAGCGAGGGATTGGCGTGGACCGTGCTGGTGGACCGGTTCTAAGAGGCTACTGGTGTTCACCAGAGCCCGCCGCAAAGCGGGATGGTCTTGCTGCGGCAGTAGCAACCAGGTCGTATCCACTTGCAACGGCTCAACCTCGCTGACTGCTGAGAAGGCGTGGGACAGAAGGACTAGGCAGAGGCAAGGTCAGACGTAGCAGAAGGTCGGGGCAGGCGGCAAGGTTCGTAGTCAAGATGGATAGCAGGAGTTCAGGTAACACAGGCTTTGGACAACACTAAACGCTTTCACTGGCACAAGGCAACAAGATCCGGCAAGGGAGTGCAGGGGAAGTGATGTGATATAGCCAGGGAGCAGGTGGAAGCCAATTAAGCTAATTGGGCCAGGCACCAATCATTGGTGCACTGGCCCTTTAAGCCTCAGAGAGCTGGCGCGCGCGCGCCCTAGAGAGCGGAGCCGCGCGCGCCAGCACATGACAGCAGGGGACCGGGACGGGTAAGTGACTTGGGATGCGATTCGCGAGCGGGTGCGTCCCGCTGTGCGAATCGCATCCCCGACGGCCATGTCAGTGCAGCGCTCCCGGTCAGCGGGACTGACCGGGGCGCTGCAGGGAGAGAGATGCCGTGAGCGCTCCGGGGAGGAGCAGGGACCCAGAGCGCTCGGCGTAACATGTATACTGGTCTGCCGTATCTCATGCTCCGCTAACACCTTTTTTATTATTGCTTTATAAAAGGTTGTGTCCTGGAACATTAAGGGGCTGCAGTCCCCTGGCAAACATAGCATGATTCTGCGCCATCTTAAAGGTTCATCTCCAGATGTGGCTCTGTTACAGGAGACACACCTGGAGGAGGCGGATTTTTTCCGCATGCGAAAGTGGTGTGTTAGAAGAGTCGAGGGCTCTCCGGCTGTCCACCATAGGCGGGGGTGTTGATATTGTCCCATAAATCATTTACCCATGAGTTGCTACAGGTCCATAAAGATGAGGAAGGGAGGCTTTGTAAAGTTCACATTTCTACTGCATCTGGGGAGTTCACTATCTTTAATTCTTATGGCCCAAATGGTGATGATGGTTCTTATTTCGAGGTTTTGGCCCAGAGGGTGGTGGGGTGTCCAGGGGGCCATATCCTGGTGGGCGGGGATTTTAATGCAGTCATGTGTTCAGCTGAGGATAGACAGAGCATGCATTGAGCTTAGGGATAATTTCAGGCGCACCCAATTTGAAGCTACTCTGTTTAGTTATGGAGGGAAGCCGGGTCGCCTCCTCCCTAGGTTCGCTAAGGGTATCGCCCCTCCCTCCCATCTCTTTATCTTGAAGGATAGCTCGGGCACGTTACAAAAGGGACCCCAGGAGGATTAATGATCTTCTTCAATCCTATTTCCAATCCCTATATGCCGAAGATTCTGTACCGACTTTCTCTTCCAAGGATTGGGTGGCAGAGGCTAACAACCTCCCCCCTCTAACGGGTGATGAAAAAGATACTCTCAATGTCCCAATAACTGGAGAGGAGGCGCCGGGGCCGGATGGGCTTTCGCCAAGGTTGATCTCCCCCCTGCAGGTGGGTTTTGTTAAGGCAGTGGCAAATATTTGCCGTGCGATAGCAGTGCAGGATGAGATCTATTCACCCATCCCCTGCCATAGTAGATTGACGCTGAAAAAGTTTTCGACAATGTGCGTTGGGGATGGCTGTGGAAGGTGCTTTGTTCTATGAGGTTTACGGGTCCCTTCCTAACTTTTCTTCAGGCACTATATACTGCCCCCATGGCCCGCATCTCTACTTCGGGCTTCTTGTCTGCCCCGTTCAATCCCCAAAAAGGCACACGACAGGGGTGCCCCCTGTCGCCACTGCTTTTTAACCTGGCTATTGAACCTCTATTCAGGGTGTTGTCCACCGCAGGCAGTGTTGTGGGTGTGTCAGTGGGTGGGGGCTCCATCACTTATGCTCTGTTCGCAGACTATTTTTTTTTTTAGCTGATCCGAGAGATCAACTCCCCCCTCCCCCCATATACTGATTGTAGCCCAGAATACAATCAGTCTTGAGGACCGTTGTTGTGGTACCTCACAAAGGGACTGGTGAGCTGCCATTACCATGAATTGTGGAAAGCATAAGGACATCCCTCTTACACATGAAAACTTGTTGATGGTCAGGTATAAGGATAAGGGTAGGGGACTCCCCCGTGGGCATGTGTGTCAGGAGAAAATTAAGAGGGAGGCCTCTCTGGTTCTTCCGCAGGGTCCCACAAGCGAACGTGGAACTGGCGGCGAGGGATGTGAACAGAGGGACGCTGGTATAAAAGTTGTCCACGTAACCGTGGTAACCCTTATCCAGCAAGCTACCTTAGGAATACATAGGCCTCCCAAAATTTGGTCCCAAAGTGATCTATGACCGGCCTCACTTTGTAAAGCCAGTCATAGGCAGGATCACGGATCACTTCGTGAGGGGACATGCCGCATTATCAGTGTAATGAAGCATTTCCATCTGGCCTTGACCCGTCCCTGTGTCATGCCCATAATTTAGAGTGGAGTCTGTTAGAGGAAGTCCCCTCTCCAGTACTGCCTGATACTGGGTTTTTTGACAAGGCCCATATGCAGCACGAGGCGCCAAAAAGTCCTCATTCGGCTGCATCAATGGCGTGCCATCTATTGGGCCTAGCCAAAAACTAATCTGGGTAGTGGGTGAGGAACTGATGGGCGTACAAGTTCGTTTGCTCTACCATTAGATTCACCAAGTCGTCACTGAAATAAAGTTGCCAACAAACTCAGGAATCGGTGGCTGATATCCCTCTGGGGGGGGGGGGTCTCCAGACAGGTTCACCGGAATGGAGCTGCGGTACACTTGTCTGGGTGGGGGGGCTCTACTCTTACTCCTAGTACGAGCGGCATGGACGATCGTACTAGTGTCGGCCACTGGGTCACCATCATGGGGGGCACGAATGCTGCCAGTGTAAGGGGCTAATCATCAGAACTAGATGATGAGAAAGACGAGGAAGAACACAGGAGAGTAGGATCTTCCTCGTCCTCACTGGCAGATTCGCTGTAGGAGACAAGTAAGGCATATGCCTCCTACACCGAATATGCCCAGCCGCCATCACTTGTTTTTTCTACAGTGGCGGGGGGGAGGGGCAGCGGGAGAAGTGTGTGTGCGCAAACTTCTATAAAAAGGTGTGCGATAAGTCACACCCTTTTTTTTTTTCTTTTTTTTTTTTTAAAGTGGCAAATCACAGCGCCCTGAAACACAGTCTTCAATAAAAATTCTTTTAAAAAGTCTTGTATGGCAGTGTTTTCAAAACAGAGCCTCCAGCTTTTGAAAAACAACAACTCCCAGTATTGCTGGACAGCCACAAACTGTCAAGGCGTGCTGGGGAGTTATGCAACAGCTGGAGACACCCTGTGTGGGAAACACTACCGTAAGGTATTTTGGTGGTGGACGCAAATCCCCAAATTAGGCCTCAAAAGCTCATGCCGCTTTCTCGCTTTGGAGCCCACTCATATTTCAAGGCAACAGTTTAGTGCAACATATGGGCTATTTGTGTTACAAATTTTGGGGGGCTTTTTCTCCTTTTACCCCTTATGAAAAGATAAAAGTGGGGGTCTACACCAGCATGTTAGTGTTAAAATATAAAAATGTTTACACTAACATGCTGGTGTTGTCCCATACTTTTTCACAAGTGGTAAAAAGGAAAAAAAAAGTTTGTAACAATTTCTCCTGAGTACGGAAATACCCCATATGTGGATGTAAAGTGCTTTGCGGGCGCACAACATGGCTCAAAAGTGAGAGCACGCCATGTACATACCCACATGTGACCCCATTTTGGAAACTACACCCCTCACGGAAATGCTGGAGTTAACAAGTGAAAATTTGGGGGGGCATTTTCTCCTATTACCCCTTGTAAAAATGTAAAATTTCCTTGAGGGCTGTAGTTTCCAAAATAGTAATTTAGCTGTTCTGGCACTATAGGGGCTTCCTAAATGTGACATGCCCCCCAAAAACCATTTCAGAAAGTCTCACTCTCCAAAATCCCATTGTCGGTCCTTCCCTTCTGAGCCCTCTACTGCGCCCGCAGAATACTTTACATACACATATAAAAGGTATTTCCTTACTCGAGACAAATTGGGTTACAAATTTTGGAGGGATTTCTCTCCTTTTGCCCCTTGTAAAAACTCAAAAACTGGGTCTACAAGAACATGAGTAAAAAAAACAAAAATTTTTTTTAAATAAGATTTTGAATTTTCTCCTTCACTTGTCTGCTATTCCTGTGAAACACCTAAAGGGTTAACACACTTTGTGAATGTCATTTTGAATACTTTGAGGGGTGCAGTTTATCATGGGATCATTTATGGGGTATTTCTAACATGAAGGCCCCTCAAATCCACTTCAAAACTGAACTGGTCCCTGAAAAATTCAGATTTTGAAAATGTTGTGAAAAATTGGAAAATTGCTGCTGAACTTTGAAGCCCTCTGTCTGCATCATAAAGTTGACATGTTTTTTTTTACTTTTGGAAAACATAACGTAGACATATTGTATATGTGAATATAGAATTTATTTGGTATGTCTATTTTCCTTACAAGCAGAGAGCTTCAATGTTAAAATGCAAAATGTTCAAATTTTTCATGAAATTTTGGAATTTGGAAGGATAGGGGATAAGATGTCAGATCGCCGGGGTCCCGGCTGCTGCACCCACCTGTACGGCTTCCAGCTCACACCGGCAACGCTGGAGGCTTCGGATGCCGACCACAATGGCGGACGAGCGTGACGTTACAACTCCGCCACGTGTGACGTCATGCCCCGCCCCCTTAATGCAAGTCTATGGGAGGGGGCGTGATGGACCTCCCATAGACTTGCATTGAGGGGGCGGGGCGTGACGTCACACGGGGCCGAGTCGTGACGTCACGCTGGGCCGCCTCTGTGATCGGGATCCGAAGCCTCCAGCATTGCCGGTGTGAGGTGGAGGCCGTACAGGTGGGTGCAGCAGCCAAGATCACGGGGGTCCCCAGCAGCGGGACCCCGGCGATCTGACATCTTATCCCCTATCCTTTGGATAGGGGATAAGATGCCTAGGGGTGCGGAGTACCCCTTTAACCTGAATGCCCTGCGCCCGCACCCCTGCTATGACGTGAGTTCACGAGCTGACCTTGCGTCAGTGTTGTGGTCTCAGCGGTCATCAGCCACTGGGACCTGTGTCTAATGCCGGACATCACCGATCGCGGTGATGCCCGGCATTAACCCCTTAGACACTGATCAAAGTTCATAGTGGGGTCTAAAATGAAAAAAATCCAGCAGAGCTGACTGGGACCACCACAGTAGAACCACAGTGTCCCGATTAGCTGAGCGGATGGCGGGAAGGCCCTTAGCTGCCTCCTTGCCATCCGATCGGTGCTCCGATGCTCCAGGAGCCCTCAGCAGCCTGAAGCAATTGAGCACCAATAACACTGATCAATAATATGTTATTGCATAGCATTATACAGTGAATGCAATCCAAGGATTGCATGCCATATTCCCCTATGGGGACTATAAAATGGTGTTCAAAAATAAAAAAGTTTATGTGAATTAACCCTTCCCTAATAAAAGTTTGAATAATCCTCTCCCCCCCTCATTTATAAAAAAAAAAAAAAATTTATACGTAAACAAAATGAAAAAAGTTGTACTGCGATGTGCGTAAATGTTCAAACTATAAAAATATAATGTTAATTAAACCGCACAGTCAATGGCGTATACGTAAAAAAAAAATACCAAAGTCCAAAATTGTGTAATTTGGCATCAGTATAAAAAGCAATCAAAGAGTCCCATCAAAACAAATATGGTACCAATAAAAACTACAGAACATTGCGCAAAAAATGAGCACTCAAACATCCCGTAGACGGAAAAAAAGACGTTCTAGGGGTCAAAGGAGGATAATTTTAAATGTACTAATTTTCATGCACAAAGTTATAGTTTTGGAACAGAAGTAAAAACAAAAGAAAACCTATATAAATTGGGTATCATTTTAATTGTATGAATCTAAACAAGATAAGGTGTCACTTAACGAAAAGTGCGTGGAAATGGTAGCCAAAAATTACAAAATGGCAGTTTTTTTTTCAAAACTTTTTCGGGGGTTTTGTAGTAGATTTTGTGGTGAAATAACTGATGTCATTGCAAAGTACAATTGGTGGCGCATAAAACAAGCCCTCATATGGGACTGTTGGTGGAAAACTGAAAGAGTTATGATTTGTAGAAGGTGAGGAGGAAAAATCAAAGTGCAAAAATGGAAAAACCTTGAGTCCAAAAGGGGTACTCAGACCCTGGGCATGTTATCCCCTATCCAAAGGATAGGATATAAGATGTATGATCATTGGGTTCGGGCGGCCGTGATGTCACACCATGCCCCCTCCATTCATGTTTATGGAAGGGGGCGCGATTGCTGTGGTCACTCGTCACGCCCCATCCTACAGAAATGAATGGAGGACGTAAATATCCGAACTATAAAAATATAATGTCAATTAAAACACAGACAATGTACCAAAGTCTAGAATTGCATATTTTTGGTCACTTTGTATACTAAAGGGTTAATGCCAGGCATCTGCCCGATCGGAGGTGCCTGACATTAACCATGGGTCCTGGCTGCCCGTAGCCACAGATCCTTACAGGGGTTAACCAAGGTTTTTTTTTTTTATTATGCATCAACTGGCTCCAGAAAGTAAAACAGATTTGTAAATTACTTCTTTTAAAAAAATCTTAAGTTGAGTTGTTCGTTTCTGTCTAAGTGCTCTCTGATGACACTTGTCTCGGGAACCGCCCAGTTTAGAAGCAAATCCCCATAGCAAGCCTCTTCTACTCTGTGCAGTTCCCAAGACAAGCAGAGATGTCTGCAGAGAGCACTGTTGCCAGACAAAACAACAACTCAACTTCAGCAGCTGATAATTATTGAAAGGATTAGGATTTTTTAATAGAAGTAATTTACAAATCTATAAAGGGAGAAAAGGGGTACCAAATGCCTCTAGACTAATACCATAAATGGTACATGATGATATAAATTACAGAAAAAATAAAGTCGGACTGTGCTTCACTTTAAATGTACAAAATTTAATATAAAATAATTACAAATGAGATATAAATAATAATATAAATCAAATACATAAATATCTCCTTCCACAGGGCCCTTGTGGGGAGGTAATGGTATTATAATAAAATGGATATTTTAAAATCCGCATGTATAGTATATTCTTCCGCTACTCCAATTTTGTGCAAACCGACATAATTCACTTTTTATAAAGTGCACTCCGTAATCGTAAAGTGTGAAACAGTTCATAAAATGGTATAGTTACCAACTCCCATAGATGATGTGATTTTTGGCTGGACGTCCGAGAGATATAGATGGCAAGTGCTGTGGAGGCTATATTTATGTATAGGAGATATTTATGTATTTGGAAGGAGATATTTATGTATTTGATTTATATTATTTATATCTCATTTGTAATTATTTTATATTAAATTTTGTGAAGCACAGTCCGAATATTTTTTCTGTAATTTATATCATCATGTACCATTTATGGTATTAGTCTAGAGGCATTTGGTACCCGTTTTCTCCCTTTATATATTATTTTATATTGGTATTTTTTTGGCGTAAATACTTTCCATATAGCCTCGACTAATTTATTTTGTGTGCTGCACATACCCCAATTTTTTTCTATTCTTGATACAATAATTTACAAATCTGTTTAACTTTCTGGAGCCAGTTGAAAAAAAAAAATAAAGTTTTTTTTCCTGGAATACCCCCTTTAACCCCTTAAAGGAGTACTCTAGTGCAGAGTATTCCTGCTCAGTCCTGCCCGGGCTGCAAAATTAATGAAAATGAACCATGACTCACCTCCCTGGGTTCCCGCGGAGCGCCACTACAGCTGATCGGTCCTCCGATCCATCCTCTTCATACTTCCGGGTGTAACGAAGCGTCACATGGCCCTCAGCCTATCGCCGGCCGAGGCAGAACATCGCGGCGGACGGCGATAGGCTGAGGGCCATGTGACGCTTCGTTACACCCAGAATTATGAAGAGGATGGACCGGAGGACCGATCAGCTGTAGTGGCGCTCCGCGGGAACCCAGGAAGGTGAGTGATGGTTCATTTTCATTTATTTTGCAAGTTTTTGCATTTTCGTTTTTTGCTCCTTGCCTTTAAAAAATCATAACTCTTTCAATGTTGCACCTAAAAATCCACATGATGGCTTATTTTTTGCGCCACCAATTCTACTTTGTAATGACGTCAGTCATTTTGCCCAAAAATCTACGGCAAAACGGGAAAAAAAATAATCATTGCGAGACAAAATTGGAAAAAAAAAACGCTGTTTTGTAAATTTTGGGGGCTTCCGTTTCTAAGTCGTAAATTTTTCGGTAAAAATGACACCTTATCTGTATTCTGTAGGTCCATACGGTGAAAACGATACCCTACTTATATAGGTTTGATTTTGTCGTACTTCTGGAAAAAATCATAACTACATACAGGAAAATGTATACGTTTAAAACTGTCATTTTCTGACCCCTATAACTTTTTTATTTTTCCGTGTATGGGGCGGTATGAGGGCTCATTTTTTTGCGCCGTGATCTGAATTTTTAGCGGTACCATTTTTGCATTAATCGGACTTATTGATCGCTTTTTATTCATTTTTTTCAGGATATAAAAAGTGACGAAAAATGCACTATTTTGGACTTTGGAATTTTTTTGCGCGTACGCCATTGACCGTGCGGTTTAACCCCTTAAGGACCAGGCCATTTTACACCTTAAGAACCAGAGCTTTTTTTGCAATTCTGACCACTGTCACTTTAAGCATTAATAACTCTGGAATGCTTTTAGTTATCATTCTGATTCAGAGATTGTTTTTTCGTGACATATTCTACTTTAACTTAGTGGTAAAATTTTATGGTAACTTGCAACCTTTCTTGGTGAAAAATCCCAAAATTTGATGAAAAAAAAATGAAAATTTAGCATTTTTCTAACTTTGAAGCTCTCTGCTTATAAGGAAAATGGATATTCAAAATAATTTTTTTTTTTTTGGATTCACATATACAATATGTCTACTTTATGTTTGCATCATAAAATTTATGAGTTTTTACTTTTGGAAGACACCAGAGGGCTTCAAAGTTCAGCAGCAATTTTGAAATTTTTCACAAAATTCTCAAACTCGCTATTTTTCATGGACCAGTTCAGGTTTGAAGTGGATTTGAAGGGTCTTCATATTAGAAATACCCCATTATAAAAACTGCACCCCTCAAAGTATTCAAAATGACATTCAGTAAGTGTTTTAACCCTTGTATTTCACAGGAATAGCAGCAAAGTGAAGGAGAAAATTCAAAATCTTCATTTTTTACACTCGCATGTTCTTGTAGACCCAATTTTTGCAAGGGGTAAAAAGGAGAAAATTTTTACTTGTATTTGAAACCCAATTTCTCTCGAGTAAGCACATACCTCATATGTCTATGGTAATTGTTCGGCAGGCGCAGTAGAGGGCTCAGAAGGGAAGGAGCGACAAATGGTTTTTTGGGGGGCATGTCACCTTTAGGAAGCCCCTAAAATGCTTGGTTTCCCTAAATTTTTACATTTTTAAAAAGGGTAATAGCAGAAAATGCCCCCCAAAATTTGAAGCCCAATTTCTCCCGATTTAGAAAACAACCCATGTGGGGGTGAAAAGTGCTCTGCTGGCGCACTACAGGTCTCAGAGGAGGAATCACATTTGGCTTTTTGAAAGCAAATTTTGCTTTGGGGGCATGCCGCATTTAGGAAGCCCCTATGGTGCCAGGACAGTAAAAAAAAAAAAAAAAAAAAAAAAAAAAAAAAACACATGGCATACCATTTTGGAAACTAGACCCCTCGGGGAACGTAACAAGGGGTAATGTGAACCTTAATACCCCACAGGTGATTCACGACTTTTGCATATGTTAAAAAAAAAAAAAAAAATTCTTACCTAACATGCTTAGTTTCCCAAAAATTTTACATCCAGTGTGCCTCCAGCTGTTGCAAAACTACAACTCCCAGTATGTACGGTCTATCAGTGCATGCTGGGAGTTGTAGTTTTGCAACAGCTGGAGGCACACTGGTTGTGAAACACCGAGTTTGGTAACAAACTCAGTGTTTTGCAACCAGTGTGCCTTCAGCTGTTGCAAAAGCTACAACCCCCAGCATGTACAGACAGCGGAAGGGCATGCTGGGTCTGGGTCCTTTAGTTATGCAACAGCCGGAGGCATACTACTTTGCCTGGGATGCTGGGGATTGTAGTTATGCAACAGCTGGAGACACTGGTTTGCTACTTAACTCAGTGTGCCTTCAGCTGTTGCAAAACTACAACTCTCAGCAATCACCAACAGCCAACAGGCATGCTGGGAGTTGTAGTTATACAACCAGCAGATGCACCACTACAACTCCCAGCATGCACTTTAGCTGTTTGTGCAAGCTGGGAGTTGTAGTTATACAACAGCTGAAGGTACACTTTTCCATAGAAAAAATGTGCCTCCAGCTGTTGCAAAACTATAAGTCCCAGCATGCCCATAAGGGAATGCTGGGAGTTGTGGTGGTCTGCCTCCTGCTGTTGCATAACTACAGCTCCCAGCATGCCCTTTTTGCATGCTGGGAGCTGTTGCTAAGCAACAGCAGGAGGCTGTCACTCACCTCCTGCTGCTGCCCCACGCCGCATCAGGCCAGTCCCTCGCCGCTGCCGTCGCCGCTCCTGGGGCCCCGATCCCAACATTAACGCCGGGGATCGGGGTACCCAGTACCTGGGGTGCACGTCCCGCACCCGCTCACGTCCTCCGGAAGAGGGGCGGAGCGGGTTGCGGGAGTGACACCCGCAGCAGGCGCCACCTCACCCCTGCTGGCCATGGCTGTTCGGGGCCGTCTGACGGCCCCGATCAACCAGTAATTCCGGGTCACCGGGTCACTGTAGACCCGATTTACCCGGAATCGCAGCAGATCGCTGGACTGAATTGTCGCCGACATGGGGGGGGCATAATGACCCCTAGGGCGATATGCCACGATGCCTGCTGAACGATTTCAGCAGGCATCGGGCACCGGCTCCCCTCCGGCTAGCGGCGGGGGGCCGGGAATGGACAGGACGTACTCCTTAAGGACTCGGAAACAGGGGCGTAGGAGTACGTCCATTGTCCTTAAGGGGTTAATTAATGATATATTTCTATAATTCGGACGTTTTAGAGGGCTTCAAAGTAGAGCAGCAATTTTCAAAGTTTTCATGAAAATTGCAAAATCTGAAGGGAAAGATGTTACAGAACTACAACTCCCAGCATGCCTGGGCAGTCTAGGAATGCTGAGAGTTGTAGTTTGGCAACATCTGGAGGGCTACTGTTTGGGCACCACTGTAACAGTGGTCTCCAAACTGTGACCCTCCAGATGTTGCAAAACCACAACTCCCAGCATGCCCAGACTGCCATTGGCTGTCTGGGCATGCTGGGAGTTGCAGTTTGGACTTCCTAGTGGTTGCCACAGTAAAGATCGCTTTACTGCAACTTTCCTTCCCCCCCCCCCCCACCGTCGCTTCCCTACCTGCGCCGTGATCTCAGCTGTCTCCATCAACGATCGGCGGTCCCCACGCATCTTCTCCTCCAGGTACCGGTCTTAATCTTCTTTAAAAAGGTGAGGAGGAAAAAACGAAAGTGCAAAAACCGAAAAACCCTGCGTCCTTAAAGGAGTACTCTAGTGCAGAGTATTCCTGCTCCGTCCTGCCCAGGCTGCAAAATAAATGAAAATAAACCATCACTCACCTTCCTGGGTTCCCGCGGAGCATCACTACAGCTGATCGGTCCTCCGGTCCATCCTCTTCATACTTCCGGGTGTAACGAAGTGTCACATGGCGCTCAGCCTATCGCCGGCCGAGGCTGAACATCGCGCCATGTGACGCTTCGTTACACCCGGAAGTATGAAGGAGATGCATCAGAGGACCGATCAGCTGTAGTGACGCTCCGCGGGAACCCAGGAAGGTGAGTGATGGTTTATTTTCATTTATTTTGCAGACCGGGCAGGACGGAGCAGGAATACTCTGCACTAGAGTACTCCTTTAAGGGGTTAAGTACCAGGATGCAAGGCCGTACCTGTACGCCCTTTATCCTGGACAGGTTAAGTCCCAGGCATCAAGGGCGTTACTCCAGAGGTCATTTAGTGGTCTTTCACACTGTGGAATTTCTGCCAGAACAGGCCAGGGATATGACATGTGTCACCTCCATGAACAGGTCATTTCTTTCTGCGGGAATCTGGAATTTGAATTTCTGCGACAGTGGAAATTCTCACGTGTGCATGATGAAGCAGAATCCCATTGAAAACAACAAAAGGCTGCTGCAATGGAATTTCCATGCAAAAATTTTTAAGCACGAATCAACTTGGAAACTCAGCCATAACTTCCCGACTGAATGACATACTACATTCAACTTCTAGCTCCCCACCACAGGCTGTCTGACTTCATACAATGCTGCCTTTTAACCCCTTATGGACCCGGGCTTTTTCCCCATTTTCAATTTTTCCTCCTTAACTTAAAAAAATCATAACTCTAAAATTTTCACCTAAAATTTTATATGATGGCTTATTTTTTGCATCACTAATTCTACTTTGTAATGATATTAGTCATTTTACCCAAAAAATTTACGGTGAAACGGAAAAAAATAAATAAATCAATGTGCGACAAAATTGATGAAAAAAAAAAACACTATTTTGTAAGTTTTGGGGGCTTCCGTTTATACGCAGTACATTTTTCAGCAAAAATGACACCTTATCTTTATTCTGTAGGTCCATGCGGTTAAAATAATACCCTACTTATATAGGTTTGATTTTGTATCACTTCAGAAAAAAAATCATGACTACATGCAGGAAAATTTATACGTTTAAAATGGTCATCTTCTGACCCCTATAACTTTTTTATTTCTCTGTGTTCAGGGAGCTATGAGGGCTCATTTTTTGCGCCGTGATCTGAAGTTTTTAGCGGTACCATTTTTCTTCTGATCAGACTTTTTGATCACTTTTTATTCTTTTTTGTGGTCTAAAAAGTGATAAAAAATGCGCTATTTTGGACTTCGGAATTTTTTTGCGTGTACGCTATTGAACGTGCGGTTTAAAAAGCGGTATATTTTTATAATTCGGACATTTTCGCACTCGGCGATAGCACATATGTTTACTTTTATTTACACTTTTTTTTATTCTTGGAAATGCCGGGTGATTCAAACTTTTATCAGGGGAAGGGATAATTGAAAGGGTTAATGATTTTTTTTATTTTTATTTTATTTTTTTTTTACACTTTTCTTATGCAATATTATAGCTATAACATTGCATTAACTGATCTTTTACACTGATTGATCCATTCCTATGGAGATGCATCAGTGTTTTCGGCGATTGAATGCTCAAGCCTGGATCTCAAGCATGAAGCATTCATTCGGCGATCGGACAGCGCAGGAGAAGGTAAGAAGACCTCCTCCTGTGCTACAGCTGTTCGGGATGCTGCGATTATACCACAGCGATCCTGAACAGCTCCCTGAGCTAGCCGGGCACTTTCACTTTAGTTTTTAGCCACGCGGCTCAGCTTTGAGCGCGCGGCTAAAGGGTTAATAGTGCGCGGCACCGCGATCAGTGCCACGCGCTATTAGCGGCGGGTCGCGGCTTCACTATGACGGCAGCCCTGCCGCGATATGATGCGGGGTCGCCGTGAGACCCCGCGTTATATCGCAGGACCGGGACTCATGACGTACGCGTACGTCTTGGGTCCTTAAGGGGTTAAATTATACACATAAATTGGGAAGGGATGTAATGCAGCATAGTATAACCTGTAAAAAGTGAAAAATATAAAAATGAAAGTTCTCAAATTAATAAAGTGTGAAAAAAAATATATAAATAAAATAAAAACACACCCTACATACATAATAGGTATTGTCCTGTTCATGACGTGTACAATAGAACGATAATGTTATTTATCCCACACAGTGAACGTTGTAAAGAAAAGCAACAACAACAAAAAAGTGCAAAATTTGCAAACTAAACAAAATAGAACGAAAAAATGTTTATGGACTTAGACCCATCTAATATAGGAGTTTAACCCCTTAACGACAATGGACGTAAATGTACATCATGGTGAAGTGGTACTTAACGCACCATAACGTACATTTACGCGCCACCATGATCAGCGGTGCTCGCGTCATGCGCAGCAGGTCCCGGCTGCTATCAGCAGCCAGTGACCCGCCGGTAATGGCGGACATCCGCGATCGCGCGGATGTCCGCCATTAACCCCTCAGATGCCGTGATCAATACAGATTGCGGTACTTTGAATGGATGATCGAATCGCCGAGCACACACACACACACACACACACACACACTTAAAGGCATATTTTAAAGTTTAAAATGCATTGCATATGTGGTAGCCCTTGGGGGGATATAATACAGTGGGGGTGTGGCTTCGGTATTTGAGGGGTTAATTTAACCCCTGTCACTCGTGACGCCAGGATGAGGGTTAATACGCTGAGGTAAATCTTCGGCCTATCACCACCCTTCCCAGAAACAATTGGTGCGTGCTTAAATGAATGAAGGTCCACAATAGGGATGAACTTGAACTTGCATAAACTTTACTGAAGTACTTGCGGTACATCCAATTAACAGCAACAGTCTTAGTAATACAGTCTCTATACAGCTCAGCAATGATTGACAGATGCTGCGGACCATTGACTTATCCAAGGATTAATAGAATTAGGATTTGTGCAGAGATCTGTCTGGATTAAGGGGTCTGTTTAGGTACGGTGATCTTGCGAAGTTAACAGGGATTGTGATAAATCACAGTTTTGTATGAATGGCGGTTGCCACAAGGTATGGGCCTAGTCACTGCGGAGGATAGCTGCGCAGATCCGTCATCAGCAGCACAGGAACAAGAGAGCGATTAATGGCCGCCGCTCCCCAGGGGCAGGGCCGTTTTGGATTGGTCCGTGTCAGCTGTCACTCACCGTTACAAGGCATGGTGGATGAACACATCACTGGGACCTCCTAAGGTCCTAAAGCAAAACCATAGAGTCCTCCACCCGACCCGCAGGTCCTGTCACGCCACAAACAGGTAGACAATTCAATATATACACTTTTTATACTTCTAACTGTATAAATATCAGATAGAACTACTATACATTTAGTGGCTAAGTGAGAGGTGACAAGGGGAAGACTAGAAAAGAAGGACCCCGACCTCCTAGGGACGCTGACTATGGGGACCTTTACATAGGTAACGTATAAACTACGGTACAGGAACACCACACATTCTAAAGATCCTTGTGTAGAACTGTAAAACAATGAAAAAAATAAAATAGTTTAAGCTCTCCCCACCATTTTTTGGTTAACCACACCCATTTTCTTGTAATAAAAAACGCTCCGAGTGTTTTCAAAAGTGTAGGTTGTGCGGTGTAAAATTTGGGCCGCAGAATTAGTCGCACGGATGGTGCGACAAAAATGTAGGCGCATAGAGAAAAAAAAGTCGGTTGGACTTCAGTAAATCAGGGCCACTGTGTCATGTGTGTGTGTGTGTGCGTGCGTGCGCACACACACACACACACAGGTGACAAGTAGGGGTGGCCCCTCTGAACAGGTAAGGGAGTCACTCAGGGGCTTTTACTTCATTGCCTTTAACTCCTACGCGCTGACATGTATTAGGAATAGATCATGGGAAACTATATAGGTGCTATGTGTGAAGGCCCCATTACATGGGCTACCAGTTACAGCTTCACTTTGGCACCAGGTAACAATATAGCAGGTAGGTCATAGAGGCTGTCAGCTGAGTGACCTCCCTCCCAGTGGGCGCCAAAGGCTGAGCCCACCACACAAACATGTGTCCATACACATCAATAACAAGGCTCTTCCGGCTCCTTACCTGTCCCTTTTTCAGCACTTTTTGCACGTCTATAAGGACTCTGAGCGCCGCCATCCTTGTCAGTGAAGTGCACGCTTGTCCTTTCCCCTCAGTGATGTAGGCGGGGCTTCAGCGCAAGCAGCCAATCAAAGGTCTACAAAAAGACGGCGCCAGCTGCTCCTCCCCGCGCATGCGTTCGTCCGCACGCTCGTCAAGGCTGTGACTGGAGCGGCCACCGTCCTCCTGGATGACCCGCAGATCACCTCAAACTACACATTGGAGTGCCTTTGGAGGGTGTGACGTAAGAGTCCCGCGCTAACCAGCGGTCACATGACCGCACAGCGATCCCTTCTCATCTACTGCAGGAGAAGAGAGAACTGGCTGGGAGCTGAGAGGTGTAACACGGCGGGGAATGTTGTGCAGAAGACATGGTGGGGGAGTTCATGTGCGGAATGAGAGCTGCCTATAGGAGAGTGATGGGCTCGTTCACATTGTCTGTCCCCATTCATTCATATCCGTTCAAGCCTTTTACAAACGGCTGTAAATGAATCTCATTGATGTCAATGGGATTTTTTTTTTACAGTCCTTTGCAAGCCATCGGCACTCGTTTGGTACCTAAGGGTGGGTGCGTTCATACGGTCTTCTGTCCCCGTTCTTTTTCCCGTTTAGGTTCCGTTGTTGCTGCTTGTAAACGGATCACAAATGGTTGGAAACTAATCCCATTGATGTCAATGGGATTTTTATACAATCCTTTCACATCTGTTTGCATCTGTCTGCACTCATTTCGTTTTGTTTTTTTTTACGGGAGAAAAGATGGTGCATGCAGTATTTTTTTCTCCAGTCAAAAAAACGGATACAGTAAATTTAAGGCTGCCTTCACATCACCATTTCTCCATCTGTGGTCAACCCCGATTTCAGACCCAATCAAAAATCGTGTGAAATCCGATGCGGATCAAATCGGATGTTTGTAATGTATCCGATTTTTTTTAATGGAGGTCAATGGATCCGACTTTATATACGATTTCATACGATTTTAAGTTATAAAAATCGTGTACTCAGGTCGGCTGGAGAAATCGTGATTTGAATGCAGCCTAACCTTGAAGTCTAGGAAAACGGATGAGCCTTTAACTTCTTAACGACGCAGAACATAAATGTACATCCTGGTGAGGTGGTAGTTAACGCACCAGGACGTACATTTATGTCCTATACATAACCACAAGCATTGATGCTCGGGTCATGTGTGGCGATCGAGCGGATGTCTGCCATTAACCCCCTCAGATGCCCTGATCAATACAGATCACAGCATCTGCAGTGCTGCAGTCACTAAAATGGATGATCGGATTGCCCACAGCGCTGCCACGGCGATCCGATCATCCAGAACGGCAGACTGAGGTCCGCTCACCTGCCTCTACTGCCTTCCACAGATCTTCTGCTCTGGTCTGAGATGGAGCAGACCAGAGCAGAAGATGGCCGATAACATTGATCAGCGCTATGCCCTATGCATAGCACTGAACAGTATTAGCAATCGAATGATTTCTATAAATAGTCCTCTATGGGGTCTATTAAAGTGTAATATATTTTAAAAAAAATGTGAAAAATCCCCTCCCCCAATAAAAATGTAAATTGTCAGTTTTTCCCCATTTAACCCCCAAAAAGTGTATAACATTTTCTTTATAAACATATTTGGTATCGCCACGTGCGTAAATATTTGCACTATTAAAATATAATGTTATTTATCCCATACGGTGAACGTGAACATACAAAAAAAAGTCCAAAATTGCTGCTTTTTTTATTCCAAATAAAACTGATAAAAAAAATGTATTAAAAGTTTTATATATGCAAATGTGGTATAAAAAAAACTACAGATCACGGCGCAAAAAATTAGCCCTCATACCGCCACTTACACGGAAAATTAAAAAGTTATATGTCAGCAAAATAGAGGGATTTTAAACGCACTCATTAAAAAGTTTTTTTAAGCTGTATAATAAAAGAAAAGCATGTAATCATGGGTATCATTTTAATCATATTGACCCAAAGAATAATGAAAACAGGTCTATTTTACCGAAAAGTATACAGCATGAAAACGAAACCTTCCAAAATTAGCAAAATTGCATTTTTTTTAAATCAATTTCCCCACACAAATATAATTTTTGGGTTGCGACATAAATTTTATGGTAAAATGAGTTATGTCATTACAAAGGACAACTAGTTGCGCAAAAAACAAGCCCTCATACTAGTCTGTGGATGAAAATATAAGAGAGTTATGATCTTTAGAAGGAAAAAACAAAAAACGTAAAAATAAAATTGTCTGAGTCCTTAAAGGAAAACTGTCACATTTTCTCCCGCACTATCCACAGGTACTGATGGATAGTGCGGGAGACACTGATTCCAATGAGCCCTACCTTGCCCAGATCCGCCCGCCCATTCGCGCTCAATTGTAGTTTTATTCTATGTGTAAATCTTGCTGTAACTGGCGCAGGCCGGGCTTCTGCAGCTAACTGGCACTGACGTCAGCACCGCTTATGAATATTCATCCCCCCTCCCTCCAGTTAGGAGCGGCGAAGACAGGGAGAACTGTAGGGAGTGGGGATGAATATTCATAAGCAGCGCTGACATCAGTGCCAGTTAAGCTGCAGAAGCCCCGCCCATGCCAGTTACAGCAAGATTTCCACATAGCATAAAACTACTATTGCGGGCGAACGGCCGGGCAGATCCGGGCAAGGTAGGGCTCATTGGAATCAGCGTCTCCCGAACTATCCCTCAGTATCTGTGCAGCAACAGGAGAATACAGCAGCACACTGCCAGCACAAAGATATAGATGAAACATGAGTATATAGATAAAACATGAGTATATAGATAGAACATGAAAAGCTATACAGCTGTAATGCAATAAATGAAGATATGAAACTATGAAATTATGAGGTACTTAGCTTGCAAATTTGGCGCCAAATAGCGTGGACCGTCCCACCACGGTAAGGTGACCTCATTCTGGGACGGACCCTACACTGTGAATATGCCTCTGTGTGAACAGTACAGCTGGCATGCAAGGTCTGAAACATCGAAGGCACCTTATATACACCTAATAGAGGTGGGTGGGGTGCAGGAGCCAACATGGAGGTAGCCACTCCCCCGTATGTGTAATACAACCTAAGAATAAATTGGCCCGCACTATTGATCCAAACTATTGTAAAAACCTGGCTTGCAGGTGCAAGCTGCTGGGCTAAATATACAGCAACAGGAGAATACAGCAGCACACTGCCAGCACAAAGATATAGATGAAACATGAGTATATAGATAAAACATGAGTATATAGCTAGAACATGAAAAGCTATACAGCTGTAATGCAATAAATGAAGATATGAAATTATGAGGTACTTAGCTTGCAAATTTGGCACCAAATAGCGTGGATAGTGCGGGAGAAAACGTGACAGTTTTCCTTTAAGGCCCAAATGGGCTGGGTTAATGTCATCCGTTTGCATCCGTTTTTTCCTTTTGGTTTATTAACGGAACAATAACGGATCCCATTTTTATTTTTGACGGGAGAAAACGGGATGGGTCTAGACAGCCTAAATGGGGAGAAAAAAAATGGGGACAGACGGCCGTGTGAACGCACCCTAATCCGTTATTTTTAAGGGCAAAAAGATGTTGCATACAATAGTTTTTTTTCCTGTCAAGAATAACAAAATAGAAACAGATTTTGTAAATTTTACTGAAGTCTATAGCAAACGAATGAGCTTTTAATGTCATCCTGCTTTTAATATCTGTTTTTGAATAGTTATCACTTCTGAGCATGCTCAGAAGAGGTGAAAGCAGCGGACTCCTGCAGTGCTGCGGGACGACTACTCCCATCATGGAATAGACTTGTTTCCATGATGGGAGTAGTAGCTCCCCCGGCTGTGGGAGGCTGAGGAGACTACTGTAATCCTTGTACTACTACCCCCATCGTGGAACATAGTCTGTTCAATGTTGGAGGTAGTAATACAGGGGATGAGGGATTGATCGCTCTCCATGATGGGGGTAGTAGTACAAGCACTACAGTAGTTGCCCCCTGACTCCCGTGCAGGGGAACTACTACTCCCATCATGGAAAGGAATCTGTTCCATTTTGGGAGTAGTTGTAGTCCAGACTGTGGGAGTATGTAGGCGGCTGACATTTCATACTGAAAAAATGATGAAAAGCTGATGCAAAAGGATACCACTAAAGGGCATCAGTTTGTATCCGTTAGTATTCTGTCCGTTTAGGAAGCATTGACAGGAGAAAATGGGGACAGGGGACAATGGCTGTATGAACCTAGCCTAAGATTGCCTGTACACATTGACGTTGAACCAACCAAAACTATGGAACAATGTAGAGTTTATCCCCTTCCCTCCCTCTGTGCGTATGGGTATGTCCTGGGAAGGGGGGGCCAGCAGAGTGGGATTGTGACATCATCCCGCTCCGTACCTCGCGAACCCCAGATGGAATCAACAGCAAGGGGCCGCAGCAATAGCCTGCAGTGGCGATCACCGCTGCAAGGCTATTAACCCTTTAGATCACACAGGACCTAAAGCCAGCAACTGAATGATGCCGACTGGTTGCTATGGGTGAACGGGACCACCACGGTGCAATCGCACTTTCCCGATCACCTTAACTGTCTGCCGGAGAGTCCCTACCTTCCTCTGTGCCAACGGATCTTCGCTCTATGGCTCTAGCCTGCTTTGGCAGGCTAAAGCAACAGACTGCAGATAACACTGGTCAATGCTGTGTAATAACACAGCATTAATCAGTGTTAGGAATCAAAAGGTTCCATGTTATAGACCCTATGGGGACAAAAAAGCAGCCACCCCACCCATTGAAACATAAATGAGCTGCATCCATTCAAAAGACCTGTGGTTTTCAATCTGGGTGCCTACAGCTGTTGCATTAGTTGCAGATTGCTCTCTCTCCCAACAAGCGATCGCTCCACCCATTGAAGCAGACAGGCTCCCTGTCATCAGCTGACTAGTGATGTCAGGTCTCTGCCATATTGCAACCTGGGAAAAATGTGAGAAAACAGTAATTTTGTATGCTGTTAAAAATAAATATTGGGGTGAAAATCACGAAAGAATTGTGAGGAAAAACGTCACACACAGGTACAGACACTATATTATGAACTAAACTAACTTACAGCCCCTGTAGCATAGTCAAATAAAAATTCCTGGAAATGTAAGCCTACTAATTCTATTACAAATAGTTATATTTTTTTTCACTAGCAAAATAAAAGAAAACCTATATAAATTGGGTATCATTGGAATCATATGGACCTACAGAATAAAGATAATGGCCCAGATTTATCAAACTGAAAGCTGTGATTGGCTGCTGTGGAAAAATCATTCCACTTTTTATCTCACAGATAAATCTGGGCCAATGTGTCATTTTTACCGAAAAGTGCACTACGTAACAACGCAAACCCCCTAAAAGTGGTGCAATGGCCTTTTTTTTTTTTTCCAATTTTGCACCACAAATATTTTTTTCTGGCTTCACCATACATTTTGTGGTAAAATGTGTGATGTAATTGAGTCCCGAAAACAACAAGCCCTATAGATGACAAATTGGAAGAGTTATGGATTTTAACCCCTTAACGACGCCAGACGTAAATGTACGTCCTGGTGAGCTGGTACTTAACGCACCAGGACGTACGTTTACGTCCTGTGCATAACCGCGAGCATCGGAGCGATGCCCGGATCATGCGCGTGCGGTTTCCATTAACCCCTCAGATGCCATGATCAATACAGATCACTAAAATGGATGATCGGACCGCCCGCAGCGCTGCCGCGGTGATCCGATCATCCGGCATGGCAGCCGGAGGTCCCCTCACCTGCCTCCGCTGCCTTACACGGGTCTTCTGCTCTGGTCTGCGATCGACCAGAGCAGAAGATGACCAATTACACTGATCAGTGCTATGTCCTATGCATAGCACTGAACAGCATTAGCAATCGAATGATTGCTATAAATAGTCCCCATGGGGACTATTAAAAGTGTAAAAAAATTAAAAAAATTAAAAAAAATTGTAAATTTTCCCTATTTATTTCACCCCCAAAAAGTGTAAAAAAATTAATTAATAAATATATATTTATTATATACATATTTGGTATCGCTGCATGCGTAAATATCCGAATTATTAAAATAAAATTTTAATGATACCGTACGGTGAACGGCCTGAACGTAAAAAAAAAATAAAAAATCCCAGATAGCTGTTTATTATAACAATTTATTCACAAAAAAATTATTAAAAATGTATTAAAAGTTTTATATAGGCAAATATGGTATCAATAAAAAGTACAGATCACGGCGCAAAAAATGAGCCCTCATAACGCCGCTTATACGGAAAAATGAAAAAGTTATAGGTCTTCAAAATAGGGGGATTTAACATTTACTAATTTGGTTAAAAATCTTGCTTTTTACTGCAACAGTAATAGAAAAGTATATTATCATGGGTATCATTTTAATCGTATTAACCCAAAGAATAAAGAAAACATTTGATTTATACCGTAAATTGTATGGTGTGAAAACGAAACCTTCCAAAATTTGCAAAATTGCGGTTTTCTTTTTAATTTCCTCACACATAGTATTTTTTGGGTTGCGCCATACATTTTATGGTAAAGTGAGTGATGGCATTACAATGGACAACTGGTCGCGCAAAAAACAAGCCCTCATAGTAGTCTGTGGAGGAAAATATAAAAGTCCTTAACCCCTTAAGGACCAAGCCCATTTTGGCCTTAAGGACCAGAGCGTTTTTTGCACATCTGACCACTGTCACTTTAAACATTAATAACTTTGGAATGCTTTTAGTTATCATTCTGATTCCGAGATTGTTTTTTCGTGACATATTCTACTTTAACATAGTGGTAAATTTTTGTGGTAACTTGCATCCTTTCTTGGTGAAAAATCCCCAAATTTGATGGAAAATTTGAAAGTGTTGCATTTTTCTAACTTTGAAGCTTTCTGCTTGTAAGGAAAATGTATATTATAAATAAAAAATTATTTGATTCACATATACGATATCAATTTTATGATGCAAACATAAAGTAGACATGAGTTTTTACTTTTGGAAGACATCAGAGGGCTTCAAAGTTCAGCAGCAATTTTCCACAAAATTTTCAAACTCGATATTTTTCAGGGACCAGTTCAGTTTTGATGTGGATTTGAAGGGTCTTCATTTAGAAATACCCCATAAATGACCCCATTATAAAAACTACACCCCCCAAAGTATTCAAAATGACATTCAGTCAGTGTTTTAACCCTTTAGGTGTTTCACAGGAATAGCAGCAAAGTGAAGGAGAAAATTCATAATCTTCATTTTTTACACTCGCATGTTATTGTAGACCCAATTTTTTAATTTTTGCAAATGGTAAAAGGAGAAAATTTTTACTTATGTTTGTAGCCCAATTTCTCTCGAGTAAGCACATACCTCTTATGTCTATGTAAAGTGTTCGGCGGGCGCAGTAGAGGGCTCAGAAGGGAAGGAGCGACAAGGGGATTTTGGAGAGAAAATTTTTCTGAAATGGTTTATGGGGGGCATGTCACCTTTAGGAAGCCCCTAGGGTGTCAAAACAGCAAAAAAAAAACACATGGCATACTATTTTGGAAACTAGACCCCTCGGGGAACGTAACAAGGGGTTAAGTGAACCTTTATACCCCACAGGTGTTTCACGACTTTTGCATATGTAAAAAAAAAATGTATATATTTTTTTTACCTAAAATGCTTGTCTTCCCAAAAATTTAACATTTTTAAAAAGGGTAAAAGCAGAAAATAGCCCCCAAAATTTGTAACACAATTTCTCCCGAGTACGCCGATACCCCATATGTGACCCTAAACTGTTGCCTTGAAATACGACAGGGCTCCAAAGTGAGGGCCCCATGCCCATTTGAGGCCTAAATTAGGGACTTGCATAGGGGTGGACATAGGGGTATTCTACGCCAGTGATTCCCAAACAGGGTGCCTCCAGCTGTTGTAAAACTCCCAGCATGACTGGACAGTCAGTGGCTGTCTGGTAATACTGGGAGTAGTTGTTTTGCAACAGCTGGAGGCTCCGTTTTGGAAACAGTGGCGTACCAGACGTTTTTCATTTTTATTGGGGAGGGGGGCATGTGTATATGTAGTGTTTTTTACTTTTTATTTTATTTTGTGTTAGCATAGTGTAGTGTTTTTAGGGTACAGTCACACGGGCAGGGGTTCACAGTAGTTTCTCGCTGGCAGTTTGAGCTGCGGCATGAAATTTGCCGCAGCTCAAACTTGCAGCCAGATACTTACTGTAAACCTCCGCCCATGTTAGTGTACCCTGTACATTCACATTGGGGGGGAACATCCAGCTGTTGCAAAACTACAACTTCCAGCATGCGCTGACAGACTGTACATGCTGAGAGTTTTAGTTTTGCAACAGCTGTAGGCACACTGGTTATGTATCACTGAGTTTGTGACCTAACTCAGTGTTTCACAATCAGTGTGCCTCCAGCTGTTGCAAGACTACAACTCCCAGCATGTACGGTGCATGCTGGGAGTTGTAGTTTGCAACAGCTGGAGGCACACCGGTCGTGAAACACGGAGTTAGGTAAAAAAAACTCTGAGTTTCACAACCAGTGTGCCTTCAGCTGTTTCAAAACTACAACTCTCAGCAGTCACCGACAGCCAACGGGCATGCTGGGAGTTGTAGTTATGCAGATGCACCACTACAACTCCCAGCATGCACTCTAGCTGTTTGTGCAAGCTGGGAGTTGTAGTTATACAACAGCTGAAGGTACACTTTTCCATAGAAAAAAATGTGCCTCCAGCTGTTGCAAAACTATAAGTCCCAGCATACCCATAAGGGAATGCTGGGAGTTGTGGTGGTCTGCCTCCTGCTGATGCATAACTACAGCTCCCAGCATGCCCTTTTTGCATGCTGGGAGCTGTTGCTAAGCAACAGCAGGAGGCTGTCACTCGGCTCCAACTGCTGATCCACGCCGCCGCTCCTGGGGCCCCGATCTCAACAGGGACGCGGGGGATCGGGGTCCCAAGCTGCCGGGGTCCTCTACCCACACCCGATCACGTCGTCCGGAAGAGGGGCGAAACGGGTTGCGGGAGTGACACCCGCAGCAGGTGCCCTGATTGGTCGGCCACCAGTGCCACCTCACCCCTGCTGGCTATGGCTCTTCGGGGCCGTCAGAGAACAGCCTGTAATTCCGGGTCACTGGAGACCCGATTGACCCGGAATCCGCCGCAGATCGCTGGGCTGAATTGTCCAGCGATCTGCGGCCATTGCCGACATGGGGGGACATAATGACCCCCCCCTGGGCGATATGCCGCGATTAGAGATGAGCGAACTTACAGTAAATTCGATTCGTCATGAACTTCTCGGCTCGGCAGTTGATGACTTATCCTGCGTAAATTAGTTCAGCCTTCAGGTGCTCCAGTGAGCTGGAAAAGGTGGATACAGTCCTAGGAAAGAGTCTCCTAGGACTGTATCCACCTTTTCCAGCCCATCGGAGCACCTGAAAGCTGAACTAATTTATGCAGGATAAGTCATCAACTGCCGAGCCGAGAAGTTTGTGACAAATCGAATTTACTGTAAGTTCGCTCATCTCTAGCCGCGATGCCTGCTGAACGATTTCAGCAGGCATCCGGCTCCAGTCCCCAACCGGCTAGCGGTGGGGACCGGATTTCCCACGGGCGTATGGATACGCCCTGTGTCCTTAAGAACTCGGAATGCAGGGCGTATCCGCCCTGTGTCCTGAAGAGGTTAAGGACCGGGGGTTTTTCCGTTTTTGCATTTTCGTTTTTTGCTCCTTGCCTTTAAAAACTCTTTCAATTTTGTACCTAAAAATCCATATGATTGCTTATTTTTTGCGCCACCAATTCTACTTTGTAATGACGTCAGTCATTTTGCCCAAAAATCTACGGTGAAACTGAAAAAAAAAATCACTGTGAGACAAAATTGAAGAAAAAAATGCAGTTTTGTAACATTTGGGAGCTTCCGTTTCTATGTAGTACATTTTTCGGTAAAAATTACACCTGATCTTTATTCTGTAGGTCCATACGATTGAAATGATACCCTACTTATATAGGTTTGATTTTGTCGTACTTCTGGAAAAAATCATAACTTCATGCAGGAAAATTAATACGTTTAAAATTGTCATCTTCTGACCCCTATAACTTTTATTTTTCCGCGTATGGGGCGGTATGAGGGCTCATTTTTTGCACCGTGATCTGAAGTTTTTAACGGTACCATTTGATAGGACTTATTGATCGCTTTTTATTCATTTTTTCATGATATAAAAAGTGACCAAAAATGTACTATTTTGGACTTTGGAACTTTTTTGCGCGTACGCCATTGACCGTGCTGTTTAATTAACTATATATTTTTATAATTCGGACATTTCCACACACGGCGATACCATATATGTTTATTTTTATTTACACTTTTTTCACTTTTTTTTTTGCAGTGTTATAGGTCCCATAGGGACCTATAACACTGCACACACTGATCTTTTACATTGATCACTGGTTTCTCATAGGAAACCAGTGATCGATGATTCTGCCGCTTGACTGCTCCTGCCTGGATCTCAGGCACTGAGCAGTCATTTGGCGATCGGACAGCGAGGAGGCAGGTAGGGACCCTCCTGCTGTCCTGTATGATTCTGCCGCTTGACTGCTCCTGCCTGGATCTCAGGCACTGAGCAGTCATTTGGCGATCGGACAGCGAGGAGGCAGGTAGGGACCCTCCTGCTGTCCTGTAAGCTGTTCGGGATGCCGGGATTTCGCCGCGGCTATCCCGAACAGCCCACTGAGCTAACCGGCATGGTTTCACTTTAGATGCGGCGTTCAACTTTGAACACCGCGTCTAAAGGGTTAATAGCACGCGGCACCACGATGCAGTGCGCTATAAGCCACGGGTCCCGGTCGTTGTTAGAGGCCGGGCCCGACCCGCTATGATGCTATGGACGTTATAGATCGGGAGCGGACACATGACGTTCCAGTATGTCATGTGTCCTTAAGGGGTTAAGGCCCAAATGGGCTTAACCCCTTAACGACGCAGGACGTAAATGTACGTCCGCGTGAGGTGGTAATTAACGCACCAGGACGTACATTTACGTCCTAAGCATAACCACGAGGATCGGAGCGATGCCCGGATCATGCGCGGCAGGTCCCGGCTGCTGATCGCAGCCAGGGACCCGCCCGTAATGGCGGACATCCGCCATTTACCCCTCAGATGCCGTGATCAATACAGATCACGGCGTCTGCAGCATCGCGGTCATTAAAATGGATGATCTGATCGCCCGCAGTGCTGCCGCGGCGATTCGATCATCCAGCACGGCAGACGGAGGTCCCCTTACCTGCCTCCACTGCCTTCCCGGCGTCTTCTGCTCTGATCTGCCTTCCTGCAGACCAGAAGATGACCGATAACCCTGATCAGTGCTATGTCCTATACATAGCACTGAACAGTATTAGCAATTGAATGATTGCTATAAATAGTCCCCTATGGGGACTATTAAAGTGTAAAAATAAAAGTAAAAAAGTGAAAAAAAAACTCCCCCCAATAAAAACGTAAATTGTCCCATTTTCCCTATTTCACCCCCAAAAAGTGTTAAAAAAAAATATTTTATATACATATTTGGTATCGCCACGTGCATAAATATCTGAACTATTAAAATAAAATGTTAATGATACCGTACGGTGAACGGCGTGAATGTAAAAAAAAAAAATCCCAAAAAGCTGCTTTTTATTCCCCCAAAAATATAAAAATTGGATTAAAAGTTTTATATAAGAAAATATGGTATCAATAAAAAGTACAGATCACGGCGCAAAAAATGAGCCCTCATACCCCCGCTTATACGGAAAAATGAAAAAGTTATAGGTCTTCAAAATAGGGGGATTTTAAACGCACTAATCTGGTTAAAAAGTTTGCGATTTTTATTTTTTTATATTTGAAGGATTTATTAAGGTATTTTTGTTATGAAACAAAGAACATACAAATAGACATAGTAAACTGTAAACAGTAAGAGCTCACAAAACAGGCTCTTGGGACAGAGAAAATAAACCACATCTCCTCGCAGGGAGATCCATAATAGGAATGGGCATAACAATCAGGCAAAGGGTCAGATGTTCCATTTCGTAAGTCCGTGGAACATTGTAGTTTATAGCACACCAGTATATTCAAATAGTCCACTAACAACAATAAGAACAGAATATTGGCGTTGCTCATAATAGTCCACAACATGCAGTCCAGCGAGAGCCTTAGGATCCAGGCAATGATTTACAATACGTGGAAAAAGTTGCGCCTTTCAATGTGTATGTTCAATACTGGATAGCGCAAGGGTTATCTGGTCATATGTAGGGGAATTAGGTGGGTGTGAGGGGAAAAAGGGAGAGGACAGGGGATAGAAGAGGAGAAAGTATAGCGTAGAGGTTTGAAGAAAAAGAACAAGTTCAAAGACATCCTAGAAAGATCAAGGCGAATCAATCCTGAAAGAGACATAGTGAGGACTGTGAGTCCAGCTAGCCCAGTTACGTAAAAAAATCAGGTCCCTGTTATTAGTTAGGGCATAAGTATGTTCATAGTTGCATGTATTGTTAGTGCAGGATAATATTTCCGACAGCTTTTGTATCTTCGCAGATCGCCAGTGTCTCGCTATGTGTATCTTAGTTGACATGAGTAAGTGTGCGATTATGTATCTACTCTCCGGGGCAAATAAATCTAAACCAATCAGTAGTAGTGCCAAAGCTGGTGTCAAAGGCGTTTCAGTTTTAAGTATTCTCGAGAGGAAAAGTTCAATCCCCTTCCAGAGAGTGCATAGATGTGGACAACTCCAGAGGATATGCAACAACGTACCAGTTTGACCACATCCCCTCCAGCATACAACTGGACAAGAGGCATCTATTTTATTCAGCCTATATGGGGTAAAATACCATCTATGAGTAGTTTTGAGAAAGGCCTCCTGATGCGTGGCACATTTTAAAAAACATTTAATGTGTTGAAAAGTTGAACGCCACTGATCTAACGAGATGGTCATATTGAGGTCCTTTTCCCATTTTACCATGAAGGGGAGGGGCACTATGGTAGATTTGTCACCCAGGAGGTCATAGAAAAAGAGATACCTCGCATTGCCGTGGATGAGGCAGTCAAAATGCCCAACAGACGGGCAGGGATCTTAAAGGAGTTAAGCCAACCGGTGGCGAGCAGACTACGCATCTGGAGACCTTTGTAAAAGTCTCTGCTGGGTGTGGTGAATCGCTCTCTGATGAACTGAAAATGTAAGGTGCCCGAATCATCCAAGATATCTTTGATCATGCAAACCCCCGCCACCTTCCAGTTTGTAAGGTCTAGCCCTGGGATACAGAAGGACAGGTGGTCCAACGGAATGTGCCTGGGCGGGCAAATGATAAAATTAGAAAATTCTCTAAGGCTAGATCTCCAGATCCTGTCGGAGACATAAATTGCTGTTAAACGAGTTTTAACTAACGGAGCTTTGGCTAAACCAGCGAGTAATCTAGCTTTAAGTGAGCATTCGGCACTGTAGGACTTTTCCAGGCCTACCCACAGTTTGTTTACGTTCCCCGACCACCAGTGTTTCAACTGATCCAGAATACATGCCTTGTAATAGCTTTCAACACATGGTTGCCCAAGCCCCCCCCCCCCCACCCACTAGTCTACTGTGTACCATAACTCTCCTAGGGACTCTAGGGCGTTTCCCCTGCCAAATGAACTCGTCAATCATGCGGTTCACAGTTTGGAAGTAGGAAGTGGGTATTGCTATTGGTAATGTGCGGAACAAGTATAGCAGTTTGGGCAATAATAGCATTTTAAAAGCTGCTAGGCGCCCGGTCCAGGAGAGAATCTGCTTGTTATAAGTTGCGAAGGAGGAAGAGAGTAGGGATCCACCGATATCGTTTTTTTAGGGCCGATACCGATAATCGGTGGAGGTTAGGGCCGATAGCCGATAACTTATACCGATACTTCGGTATAAGTTATCGGCTATTTATCCCCCCTCGACACCGCTGCAGCGGGCGCTTTAAATCAATGCACTGCAGTGGCTTTTGCGGTGCCATAGACCGCTGCCGCCACCACCCGCTTCTCTACCCTACCTGTCAGGGTGGTCCGGGCCATCCATCCTTCCTTCCTGCAGTGTCCGGCGGCATTTCGGGTGGAGGGTGCACCGGTCCAGGCTGTCCTTCTTCTCCGGCGGTCATCTTCTCCACTCCGGGCAGGCTCCGGTCTAGTACGCTGCATAGACAACGCTGCGCAGTGACTCCCGTGCGCAGCGACGCACCTGACGTAGCGGCGTCTATGCAGCGTACTAGGCCGGAGCCTGCCCGTAGTGGAGAAGAGGACCCCTGGAGAAGGACAGACCGGACCGGTTCACCCTCCACCCGGAATGGCGCCGGACACTACAGGAAGGATGGATGGATGGCCCGGACCACCCCCATTACAAGTAAGTTTTTTTTTTTTTTTTTTATTGACTCGGAGGATGAGGGAGGGGCCCGACCAGTATATCGGTATGGGCAAAAATCCATACCGGTATACCACCCAGCACTACGGTGAGGGTGCGACGCGGTGGGTCGGGGGCGCGGTTGGGCGGTCGCGGTGCGTCGGGGGGGGTGTGTTCGGTGCGGGGGGCATTATCGACTTATCGGCAAGGTAATTGCCGATACCGATAATGCCCAAAATTGTGATTATCGGCCGATAATATCGGCCATATCGGTAATCGGTCGATCCCTAGAAGAGAGAGTTGGTGGTAGAAAGTGGTAGAAGGTTAGTTCGGAAAAGAGAAGAAGTAGGAGAGGTTAGCTGAATGCCAAGGTAGGAGATGTTATGATGTTGCCAGTCAAGAGGGAATTTAGGTTTTAAAGATTCTAATAACGTCGATGGCACTTGGATAGGTAGCGCTTGCGATTTCGTAACATTTAACTTATAGTAAGATATGTCACTGAAGGATTGTAGAATCTGAAAGAGGGCAGTCAAGGAGGTGTCGGGATTCGTCAGGGAGAGTAATACCTCATCTGCAAAGAGAGCAAGTTTCTGGTCTGTCCCCCCGATAGTGATACTCGAAATCTCTTGGCACGACCTAATCATCTGGACTAGTGGCTCTATGGTCATTAAAAATATCAGCGGGGACAGGGGGCAACCCTGGCGCGTGCCATTCGACAGGGTGAACCGGCTTGAGAGCGCCCCGGTGGTGAAAATACTTGCCACCGGGTTAGAGTAAAGAGCTTGTATTGATGTAAGGATGGAACCTCAAAAGCCCTCAAGGCAGCAAAATCGTATTGCCAGTTCACCCTGTGGAAAGCTTTTTCCGCATCTAACGTTATAAAGACAGATGGTATGTTGTGGTTCTCACAGTTTTGTAAGAGGGACAAAACTCTCCTAGTGTTATCTGGGGCCTGTCTACCTACGGTAAACCCCACCTGTTCTCTTCCCAACAAGCAATGGGTGTAATCACGCTCAGTTGCGAATTGTAGACGCCAGATATCATATAGGTCATACTGAAGCATTGTGTTATGCAGGCAGAAGGCACAACTAGTGTTTGTGGAGGATTGATCCACTAATGGAGAAACAACGGTGTTAAAATCTCCACAGAGAATCAAAGCCCCCCTACGTAGTGATTGAATCTTATGCAACACCAAGAAGTGGCTTTGACGGCTATGTGGTGCATAAACATTAAGGATTGTGTATTCCACATTCTCTAGAGAGCATATAACAATAATAAATCTACTCTGGGGATCGATATGCTGAGCTATAACCGTTACAGCTATTTTTTTACTAAAAGCAATGAGGACACCTCTTCTTTTTTTGAAAAAAGATTATTAATTTGAATTTCCTATGTCGCAAAGCAGGGGGATTGACAGAAGACACGTGCGTCTCTTGTATGCAGAGGACGTCTGCTTCCGATTTTAGTGCTTCACGCCACATGAAACTCCGTTTATGTGGACTATTGAGCCAGTTGACATTTAGAGACAGCAATTTCAACCCCATAGTGGGAGAGGCGGAGGACAGAGGAAAAAAGAAAGGGGGGGGGGGGGAAGGCAGCGAGCAGAGAAGAAAGGGGAGAGGTGTGCCCACCTAGAGATCACAGTAGCTACTGGGAGCGGTGGAAGCACACCACTGGAAATGTGGACTTCAGTATCATGGTTGTGACTATAGTGCGGTAGGAACCAATTACTAGCACTAAAAATAATAAACAATACAATAAGTTGTGAACACGTATAGGAAAAAGGAAAATAAATGAACCTATACAAACATAGAATGAGCAGTGTGAATCAGTGTAAACACCTGTTGTGGGGTACGTGTAAAGGAATCGTGTTTAAGCAAATGAGCAAGACACCCGGAGTATCAAACAAAACAAACCAGCAAGAGCTTGCCAGTGGTCAGAAGGAGAAGGGATACACGGATTGGGAGCACCGCCATCATCCTGGGTCCATGCTGCGGGCTGGGGATCTACGAGAGTCTGAGATGGGAAATCCCCACTGGAGCAATGCTGCAAAACCCGACTCTAGACAGTTGAAGATGTGCATCTTGTTTTGACGCAGAACCAAAAGCTTCGTGGGGAACCCCCAGTGATATAGAACTTCAAATCTGCGCACTTCTTGTGTGAGCGGATGGAGATTCCTCCTCACTTGCAGGGTAGCTGCTGACAAGTCCCCAAAAAGCTGAATGTCTTCATACGGTGCGGGTAGAGTCTTACGTTTCCTAGAATATTGTAGAAGTAAATCCTTAGTCTTGTAAAAAGTAAACCGTGCAAGAACATCCCTGGGGAGGTCCTCTGGCAAGGACTTCAGCTTAGCTACACGGTGAGCTCTGTCAATGCTGTACTCTTAACTATTCAGGTCAGGTAAAAAGTGGCAAGTTAACTCATGAACATATTTGGCCAGTTGGGAATTGGGCATATCCTCAGGAATGCCACGAAATTTTTAATGTTATTACGTCTATTCCGATCCTCATAATCTACCAACTTTTCTTGTACAGCCACCAACTTGTCATGTATGGAGGAAAAATCATTATGCAGGGAAGAGCGGAACAGCAGCATCTCCTTAAGAGCATTTTCAGAGACTGCCTTATCTGAAGCTTTGTAGGCAGCAAACATATCAGTCTCCTCACCCGGAGCATTACTGACGCTGGCCGGAGCAGCAGACCAGTCATCATCCCTGGCAGAGGTAAGTCTAGGCTTTTGCTTCACTGGACTAACCTGGGGTGATGAGGCGAGGTGCTGTGGAGAGCCGCCGTCCACTCCCGGAGCTCCCAAAGAGTCGCTTGAGTCCAGGGGCAGCGTATCATCTTCTCCATCTGGCGCGGCCATATTGGGACCGCCGTGCGAAGCAGAGGTTGTCCACTGTGCAGGTAGCAGGCATGAGGGGTTAGCTCTGGACTCTGGTAAGGAGGCTCTCATACCCGTGGATGCTCTGGCATGCTGTTTCTGCGGTAGCGGTAGGCAGGACTGCTGTGGTGAGAAAGCAGCCGTCCGAGGCGAGGAGGAGGCAGCGCCATCTTTGCTTTCCCGCACCGTCCCCTTCTCCGGGCCAAAAAACTTGTTTAACGGCTTCCCAGTGTCCGGCATGTTGTGCCCTCTTCTGCCTGAGGTCGCCATAATGACCGGAGGCCAAATTAAGTCGCTGAAAGCGTCGCTAGCAGGCAGGAAGCACTAGATTTCGGGTGTCAGCTGCGGAGCTCAGAGTCTAAGCAGCCATTAGATTCAGCGGCCAGGCCACGCTCCAAGTTTGCGATAAATTTTTTATTTTTTTTTAGCGCAACAGTAATAGAAAAGTGTGTTATCATGATTATCATTTTAATGATATTGACCCAAAGAATAAAGAACACGTCATTTTTACCATAAATTGGACGGCGTGAAAACGAAACCTTCCAAAATTAGCAAAATTGCGGTTTTCTTTTTAATTTCACCACACAAATAGTATTTTTTTTTGGTTGCGCCATACATTTTATGGTAAAGTGAGTGAAGGCATTACAATGGACAACTGGTCGTGCAAAAAACAAGCCCTCATACTAGTCTGTGGATGAAAATATAAGAGCTATGATTTTTTGAAGGCGAGGAGGAAAAAACAAAAAACTTAAAAGTAAAATTGTCTGCGTCCTTAAGGCCCAAATGGGCTGAGTCCTTAAGGGGTTAAAAGACCCGCAAAAAAAAAAAAAATGGCTGCGCCATTAAGGGGTTAACAATGAACATGTAACCGAATAATAACCAATTATCACCGTCGGGAAACAATCCTGTCATGTGTTTACAGCTGGTGAGTGTTTAAACAGTTAACCCCTTTCCCGTTTTTGCACTTTAGTTTTTTGGGGGCTTGCGATTCTATGCAGTGCACTGTTGAGTAAAAATGACACCATATATTTATTCTGTAGGTCCATACGGTTACAATGATATGCAATTTATATAGGTTTTTCTTTATTTTACTGCTTAAAAAAAATAACTACATGCACCAAAATTATGTTTAAAATTGTCTTTTCTGACCCCTATAACTCTTTTATTTTTCCATATACAGGGCAGTATGAGGGCTCATTTTTTGTGCCGTGATCTGAAGTTTTTATCGGTACCATGGTGGTTTTCATCTGACTTTTTTTGATCACTTTTTATAAAAACATTTTTTAGTGTATACGCAATTTTGGAATTAGATTTTTTATTTTTTTTAATGTGTACGCCATTGACCGTGGGGCTTAATTAACATATTTTTATAGTTCGGACATTTGCGCACACAGAGATACCACATATGTTTGTTTTTGTTTCATTATTTTTTTTTTATGGGAAAAGGGGGGTCAAATCACTAAGGCACTTTCCGCTGCCCTCTTAGCTGTTGGGGGCGCCGCTGCGGTCCCGCACTGCTCCACTGAGCTAACCGGCAGTGATTTCTCCTGGTTTAGATGCCGGGACCAACATTGATCGCGGCATCTAAAGGATTAACCCCTTAAGGACCTAGGGCATATGGATACGCCCTGGCTTTCTGGTACTTAAAGGAGAACTCCAGAATATAAAAATTGTCCCCCATACTGCCGGCAGTAAAAAAAATTAAGATGTACATACCTTCCGCTGCTCCCCCGGGGCCTCCAGTAACCGGCTCCGGTCTCCGCGATCCTCTTCCAGGTTGCCGGTGGTCGGAGAGTCATACTGCGCTCAGCCAATCACAAGCCGCAGTGAAGTCCCGGCGGACGGTGATGTCGTGCGGCAGAAGAGGACGGTTCCCTGGATCCAACGGAAGCCAGTAAGTTGCCTAGCAACATCTGGAGGGCTACAGTCTGAGACCACAATAGAGTGGTCTCTACACTGTAGCCCTCCAGAGGTTGCAAAACTACAACTCCCAGCATGCCCAGACAGCTGTTTGGGCATGCTGGAATATGTAGTTTTGCAACAGCTGGAGGGCTACAGTTTGAGACCACTATACAGCTGTTTGCTGTCTGGGCATGCTGGGATTTGTAGCTTTTCAACAACTGGAGGGTCACAGTTTGGAGATCACTGTGCACTGGTGTTAAACTGTAGCTCTCCAGATGTTGCAAAACTGCAAATCTCAGCATGCCCAAACAGCTGTCTCTGCATGCTGGGAGTTGTAGTTGCGTACCTCCAGCTGTTGCATAACTACATCTCCCAGCATGCCCTTCGGTGATCAGTACATGCTGGGAGTTGTAGTTTTGCAACAGCTGGAGGCACACTGGTTGGAAAATGCTGAGTTAGGTAACAAAACCTAACTGAAGGTTTTCAAATCAGTGTGCCTCCAGCTGTTGCAAATGTACAACTCCCAGCATGCACGGCCTGTCAGTTGTAGCTTTGAAACAGCAGGAGGTTTTGAAGGCCACGTGTGTTTACAAAGCCCCCATGGTGCCAGAACAATGAACCACCACCCCCCCCCCCCACATGTGACCCCATTTTGGAAACTACACCCCTCATGTAATGTAATAAGGGGTACAGTGAGCATTTACGCCCCACAGGTGTCTGACAGGTTTTTGGAACAGTGGTCCGTGAATATTAAAAATTTTATTTTTCATTTGCACAGCCCACTGTTCCAAAGATCTGTCAAACGCCAGTGGGGTGTAAATACTCACTGTACCCCTTATTAAATTCTGTGAGGGGTGTACTTTCCAAAATGGGGTCACATGTGGGGGGGTCCACTGTTCTGGCACCATGGGGGGCTTTGTAAACGCACATGACCTCTGACTACCATTCCAAACAAATTCTCTTTCCAAAAGCTCAATGGCGCTCCTCCTCTTCTGAGCATTGTAGTTCGCCAGCAGAGCACTTGGCGTCCATACATGGGGTATTTCCATACTCAGAAGAAATATGGTTACAAATTTTGGGGGTCATTTTCTCCTATTACCCCTTGTAAAAATGTAAAATTTATGGGAAAAACAGCATTTTAGTAAAAAAAAATGTCTTCATTTACACATCCAACTTTAACAAAAAGTCATCAATTACCTGTGGGTAGTTAAGGCTCACTGTACCCCTTGTTACGTTCCTTAAGGGGTGTAGTTTCTAAAATAGTATGCCATGTGGGTATTTTTGGCTGTTCTGGCACCACAGGGGCTTCCTAAATGCGACATGCCCCCCAAAAACCATTTCTTTTGAAATTTGCTTTCAAAAAGCCAAATGTGACTCCTTCTCTTCTGAGAATTGTAGTTCGCCCGCAGAGCATTTTACGTCCTAACATGGGGTATTTCCATACTCAGAAGAGATGGGGTTACAAATTTTGGGGGTAATTTTCTCCCATTACCCTTTGTAAAAATGGTAAATTTGGGGGGAAAAAAACACTTTAGTGAAAAAACATATTTTTTTCATTTACACATCCGATTTTAACGAAAAGTCGTCAAACATCTGTGGGGTGTTAAGGCTAACTGGACCCCTTGTTACGTGCCTTGAGGGATGTAGTTTCCAAAATGGTATGCCATGTGGGGTTTTCTTCTGTTCTGGCACCATAGGGGCTTTCTAAATGTGACATGCCCCCCAAAAACCATTTCAGCAAAATTCACTCTCCAAAAGTGACGAACACTTGACATACACATATGAGGTATTTCCTTACTTGAGAGAAATTGAGAAATTTTGGGGGGCTTTTTCTCCTGTTACCACTTGTAAAAATTCAAAAACTGTGTCTACAAGAACATGCGAGTGTAAAAAATGAAGATTTTGAATTTTCTCCTTCACTTTGCTGCTATTCCTGTGAAACACCTAAAGGGTTAACACACTTACTGAAAGTCATTTTGGATACTTTGATGGGTGCAGTTTTTATAATTGGGTCATTTGTGGGGTATTTCTAATATGAAGGCCCTTCAAATGCACTTCAAAACTGAACTGGTCATTAAAAAATTCTGATTTGGAAAATTGCTGCTGCACTTTGAAGCTCTCTGATGTCTTCCAAAAGTAAAAACATGTCAACTTTATGATGCAAACATAAAGTAGACATATTGTAAATGTGAATCAATATATAATTTATTTGGAATATCCATTTTCCTTATAAGTAGAGAGCTTCAAAGTAAAAATAATGAAACATTTTCAATTTTTTCATAACATTTTTGAATTTTTTACCAAGAAATGATCAAGTATCGACGAAAATTTACCACTAACATAAAGTAGAAAATGTCACGAAAAAACTATCTCGGAATCCGAATGAAAGGTAAAAGCATCCCAGAGTTATTAATGCTTAACCCCTTAAAGTCTCAGGGTTTTTCCGTTTTTGCACTTTCGTTTTTTCCTCCTTACCTTTTAAAAATCATAACCCTTTCAATTTTCCACCTAAAAATCCATATTATGGCTTATTTTTTGCATCGCCAATTCTACTTTGCAGTGACATTAGTCATTTTACCCAAAAATGCATGGCGAAACGGAAAAAAAAATAATTGTGCGACAAAATCGGAAAAAAAAACGCCATTTTGTAACTTTTGGGGGCTTCCTTTTCTACGCAGTGCATATTTCAGTAAAAATTACACCTTATCATTATTCTGTAGGTCCATACGGTTAAAATGATACCCTACTTATATAGGTTTGATTTTGTCGCACTTCTGGAAAAAATCATAACTACATGCAGGAAAATTTATACGTTTAAAAATGTCATCTTCTGACCTCTATAACTTTTTTTTATTTTTCCACGTACAGGGCGGTATGAGGACTCATTTTTTGCGCCGTGATCTGAAGTTTTTATCGGTATGATTTGTTTTGATCGGACTTTTTGCTCACTTTTTATTCATTTTTTAATGGTATAAAAAGTGACCAAAATACGCTTTTTTGGACTTTGGAATTTTTTTGGGGCGTACGCCATTGAACGTACGGTTTAATTAATGATATATTTTTATAGTTGGGACATTTACGCACGCGGCGATACCACATATGTTTATTTTTTTTTTACACTGTTTTATTTTTTTTATGGGAAAAGGGGGGTGATTCAAACTTTTATTAGGGAAGTGGTTAAATGACCTTTATTAACACTTTTTTTTACATTTTTTTTGCAGTGTTATAGGTCCCATAAGGACCTATAACACTGCACACACTGATCTTTTACACAGATCACAGGCGTGTATTAACACGCCTGTGATCAGTGTTATCGGCGCTTGACTGCTCCTGCCTGGATCTCAGGCACGGAGCAGTCATTCGCCGATCGGACACCGAGGAGGCAGGTAAGGGCCCTCCCGGTGTCCGGTCAGCTGTTCGGGACGCCGCGATTTCACCGGGTCACTTTCACTTTCACTTTAGAAGCGGCGGTCAGCTTTGACCGCCGCTTCTAAAGGGTTAATACTGCACATCGCCGCGATGTGTGGTATTAGCCGCGGTTCCCGGCCGTTGATGAGCGCCGGGACCGACGCGATATGATGCGGGATCGCAACGCGATCCTGCTTCATATCGCGGGAGCCGGCGCAGGACGTAAATATACGTCCTGCGTCGTTAAGGGGTTAAAGTGACAGTGGTCAGAAGTGCAAAAAATGGCCGGGTCCTTAAGGTATAAATGGGCTGGGTCCTTAAGGGGTTAATACCGGACAAAAGCCCGATCAGCGATGTCTGGTATTAGCCATGGGTCCTGGTTGCTGACCGGGACCCAGCAGATACGAAGCGCGCTCAGCTTCTGAGCACGCTTCACATATGGTAGTCGTCTCGGATGTAAATAGATGTCCGTGGTCGTTAAGGAGTTAAAGAACGGACATCGAAGTGATCTGCCATTTATGGTGGGGACCTTACACCCAAGCCTGCCCCAGGAAACTATAGACCGGTAAGTTTAACGTGCATTGTGGGTAAATTGTTTGAAGGACTTATAAGGGATTACATACAGGAATACATAGGGGATAATTGTATTATAAGTGATAGCCAGCATGGGTTTACTAAGGATAGAAGTTGTCAAACCAATCTAATTTGCTTTTATGAAGAGGTGAGTAGAAGCCTTGACAGAGGAATGGCTGTGGATATAGTGTTTCTGGATTTTGCTAAAGCATTTGATACTGTCCCTCATAGACGTCTGACAGGTAAGTTAAGGTCTTTTGGGGTTGGAAACTTTAGTTTGTAACTGGATTGAACACTGGCTCATGGATTGTACCCAGAGAGTGGTGGTCAATGATTCGTACTCTGATTGGTCCCCCTTTATTAGTGGTGTACCCCAAGGTTCAGTACTGGGCCCGTTGTTGTTTAATTTTATAGAGGATGGCATTAACAGCTCTGTTTCTATCTTTGCAGATGACATCAAGCTTTGTAGCACGGTACAGTCTATAGAGGATGTATATAGGTTACAAGATGACTTGGATAGACTAAGTGTCTGGGCATCCACTTGGCAAATGAGGTTCAATGTGGATAAATGTAAAGTTATGCATCTGGGTACTAATAACCTGCATGTGTCGTATGTCTTAGGGGGGATTAAACTGGCAGAGTAACTGGTAGAGAAGGATCTGGGTGTACTTGTAGATCAGACTACAGAATAGCATGCAATGACAGGCTGCTGCTTCCAAGGCCGGCAGGATATTGTCATGTATAAAAAGAGGCATGGACTTGAGGGACAGGGACATAATACTCCCCCTTTATAAAGCATTGGTACGGCCTCACCTGGAATATGCTGTTCAGTTTTGGGCACCAGTCCATAAAAGGGACACTGTGGAGCTTGAGAAGGTGCAGAGACGCGCGACTAAACTAATATGGGGCATGGAACATCTTAGCTATGAGGAGCGATTAAAGGAGTTACAATTGTTTAGTCTTGAGAAGAGACGTTTAAGGGGGGATATGATAAACGTATATAAGTATATTAACCCCTTAAGGACGGAGCCCATTTTCACCTCTAGGACGAAGCCCTTTTTTGCAAATCTGATCACTGTCACTTTAAACATTAAGAACTCTGGAATGCTTTTAGTTATTCTGATTCTGAGATGGTTTTTTCGTGACATATTCTACTTTAACATAGTGGTAAATTTTTGTGGAAACTTGCATCCTTTCTTGGTGAAAAATCCCCAAATTTGATGAAAAAATGTAAAATTTTGCATTTTTCTAACTTTGAAGCTCTCTGCTTGTAAGGTAAATGGATATTCCAAATAATTTTTTTTTTGGGATTCACATATATAATATGTCTACTTTATGATTGCATCATAAAATTGACGAGTTTTTACTTTTGGAAGACACCAGAGGGCTTCAAAGTTCAGCAGCAATTTTCACATTTTTCACAAAATTTTCAAACTCGCAATTTTTCAGGGACCAGTTCAGGTTTGAAGTGGATTTGAAGGGTCTTCATATTAGAAATACCCCATAAATGACCCCATTATAAGAACTGCACCCCCCAAAGTATTCAAAATGACATTCAGTAAATGTTTTAACCCTTTAGGTGTTTCACAGGAAAAGCAGCAAAGTGAAGGAGAAAATTCAAAATCTTCATTTTTTACACTCGCATGTTCTTGTAGACCCAATTTTTGAATTTTTACAAGGGGTAAAAGGAGAAAATGTATACTTATATTTGTAGCCCAATTTCTCTTGAGTAAGCACATACCTCATATGTCCATGTAAAGTGATCGGCGGGCACAGTAGAGGGCTCAGAAGCGAAGGAGCGACAAGGGGATTTTAGAGAGTACGTCTTTCTGATATGGTTTTTGGGGGGCATGTCGCATTTAGGAAGCCCCTATGGTGCCAGAACAGCAAAAAAAAAAAAAAAAAAAACACATGGCATACCATTTTGGAAACTAGACCCCTTGAGGAACATAACAAGGAATAAAGTGAGCCTTAATACCCCACAGGTGTTTCACGACTTTTGCATATGTAAAAAAAAAAAAATTCACAAAAATTTTGTTTTTCCCCCAAATTTCACATTTTTTTAAGGGTTAATAGCAGAAAAGACCCCCCAAAATTTGTAACCCCATCTCTTCTGAGTATGGAGGTACCCCATAAGTGGACCTGAAGTGCACTGCGGGCGAACTACAATGCTCAGAAGAGAAGGCGTCATATTTGGCTTTTTGAGAGCAAATTTTGCTCGGGGGGCATGTCGCATTTAGGAAGCCCCTATGGTGCGAAGAACAGCAAAATAACCCCCACATGGCATACCATTTTGGAAACTAGACCCCTCACAGAATGTAATGAGGGGTACAGTGAGCATTTACGCCGCCCCCCCATTGGTGTCTGACAGATCTTTGGAACAGTGGGCTGTGCAAAATTTTTCATTTTCACGGACCACTGTTCTAAAGATCCGTCAGACACCTGTGGGGTGTAAATTCTCGCTGCACCCCTTATTACATTCCGTGAGGGGTGTAGTTTCCAAAATGGGGTCACATGTGGGAGTTTATTTTATTTTTTTTGCGTTTGTCAGAACCACTGTAACAATCAGCCACCCCTGTGCAAATCACCTCAAATGTACATGGCGCACTCTCCCTTCTGGGCCTTGTTGTGCGCCCCCAGAGCACTTTGCGCCCACATATGGGGTATCTCCGTACTCGGGAGAAATTGCATTACAAATTTTGGGGGCGTTTATCCCTTTTACCTCTTGTGAAAATGAAAAGTATAGGGCAACACCAGCATGTTAGTGTAAAAATTATTTTTTTACACTAACATGCTGGTGTAGACCCCAACTGTTCCTTTTCATAAGGGGTAAAAGGAGAAAAGGCCCCCCAAAATTTGTTAGGCAATTCCTCCCGAGTACGGCGATACCCCATATGTGGCCCTAAACTGTTGCCTTGAAATACGACAGGGCTCCAAAGTGAGAGCGCCATGCGCATTTGAGGCCTGAATTAGGGATTTGCATAGGGGTGGACATAGGGGTATTCTATGCCAGTGATTCCCAAACAGGGTGCCTCCAGCTGTTGCTAAACTCCCAGCATGCTTGGACAGTCAATTGCTGTCCAGAAATGCTGGGAGTTTTTGTTTTGCAACAGCTGGAGGCTCCATCTTAGAAACACTGCCATACAATACGTTTTTCATTTTTATTGGGGAAGGGGGTTGGTGGGGGGGGCAGTGTACGTGTGTATATGTAGTGTTTTACTCTTTATTTTATGTTAGTGTAGTGTTTTTAGGTTACATTCACACTGGCGGCGGATTACACAGAGTCTCCCGCTAGGAGTTTGAGCTGCGGCGAAAAATTTCCCGCAGCTCAAATTTGTAGCGGGGAACTCACTGTAATCTGCCGCCAGTGTGAATGTAGCCTGTACATTCACACAGGAGGGGGGTCAAAACTACAACTCCCAGCATGCACTGACAGACCATGCATGCTGGGAGTTGTAGTTTTGCAACAGCTAGAGGCGCACTGGCTGGAAAACCTTGAGTTAGGTTCTATGACCTAACTCAGTATTTTCTAACCAGTGTGCCTCCAGCTGTTGCAAAACTACAACTCCCAGCATGTACTGATTGCGGAAGGGCATGCTGGGAGATGTAGTTATGCAATGGCTGGAGGCACGCAAGTACAACTCCCAGCATGCCAAGACAGCCTTATGCTGTTCCTGAATGCTGGGAGTTGTAGTTTTGCAAGATTTAGAGGGGTTCAGGTTGTAAATCACTGTCCAGTGGTCTCAAAACTGTGGCCCTCCAGATGTTGCAAAACTACAACTCGCAGCATGCCCAGACAGCAAACTGCTGTCTGGGCATGCTGAGAGTTGTAGTTTTGCAACATCTGGAGGGCTACAGTTTGAGACCACTTAGTGATCTACAACCTGAACCCCTCTAAATATTGCAAAACTACAAGTCCCAGCATGCCCACACAGCAAACAGCTGTCTGGGCATGCTGGGAGTTGTAGTTTTGCAACATCTGGAGGGCCACGGTTTAGAGACCACTGTAAACTGTGGCCCTCCGGATGTTGCTAGGCAACAACTCACCTAGCAGGACCTGGAAGTATTGCTGCCGCCGCCGCACGTGGGGGAGGATCGCGAACGGGGATCCGGGATCCAGGTAGGGACCTTCGGCGCCGACCTTCCCTGGACGGTTCCCCCGTTTTGCCCGGACACCGACAGGTGGGCAAAGCGGGGGAACCGAACTTTAACCCCCCCTCCCCCGGTCTGCTATCGGTCGGTCGCTTGGCCGACCAATAGCAGGGATAGGAGGGGTGGCACCCCTGCCACCAAACTCCTATCCCTTTAAGGGGATAGAGGGTGTCTCGGACACCCCCGATCGCTCTTATTTTCCGGGTCACCAGTGACCCGTATGACCCGGAATCGCGCAGATCGCAGGTCTGAATTGACCTGCGATTTGCGTGCATCGCGGTCATGGGGGGGTCTCAGGACCCCCCTCAGCGATGTGCCGGGATGCCTGCTGTTAACAGCAGTCATCCCGGTCCGATCACCGCTACCGGTGACGCGGCGCACCCGGAACCCCGCGACGTACATGTACGTCGCCGCGCGCCAAGTGACACTTCTCGGCGCCGTACATGTACGTCGCTCGTCGTGAAGGGGTTAATGGCTCATACAAAAAATATGGAGAAAAACTGTTCCAGGTTAAACCCCCCCCCCCCCCCCAAAAGGACGAGGGGGCACTCCCTCCTTCTGGAGAAGAAAAAGTTTAGTCTCAAGGGGCGACACGCCTTCTTTACCATGAGAACTGTGAACTTATGGAACAGTCTACCTCAGGAACTGGTCACAGCAGAAAAAATTAACAGCTTTAAAACAGGATTAGATACATTCCTGGAACAAAATAACATTAATGCTTATGAAGAAATATAAAATCCCATCCCTTCCCCAATATCATGCCACACCCCTACCCTTCAATTCCCTGGTTGGACTTGATGGACGTATGTCTTTTTTCAACCGTACTAGCTATGTACCAAGCCTAGTTAAAAAAAAATCTTGAATGTGTGACTGGATTAACCAACTGGCCAATTTTCGATTTTGCACTTTAGTTTTTTCCTCCTCCCCTTCTAAAAATCATAACTCTTTCTATTATGCACCTACAGACCCATATAAGGGCTTGTTATTTGTCACCAATTGTACCTTGTATTGACATTACTTATTTTATAACGTAATCTGCTGCAAAACTAAAAATAACTTATTTGAAACTTATTGAAATAAAAAAAGCCATTTTGTAACTTTTGGGGGCTTCCATTTCTACGCAGTGCACTTTTCGGTAAAAATGACACTTTATCTTTTTTTTTTGCAGAATTGGTATGCATAAAATAGTTCTATAACTTTATTTTTACATATACGGGCATGTATTAGGGCTTAATTATTGGGTTGTGACCTGTAGTTTTTATCTGTACTTTTTATCTGGGAGTCTGATGAGCTAGCTGGGATGTAATATTTAATTCTTAAGATGCCGTAATCTGCATTGAGCATGCCGTATAATGGGTTAATGACAAGGAGCGGCGATCCAGCCTGATAGTAGCTCACATTCACTGCACTTTTAAGTGTATTAAGTCCCAGACATCAAGTGCGTAAATTTATACCTTGGGGGTATGTTTTGTAAACCTATATAAAGAAGGGCTAGTTGGGGATTCCACGAAATGGAACATTTAAATATAGAAATCAACATATTTTTGCACTCTAACCAGAATATTTGGATGTTTGGGCAGTTCGGAGATGTTATATTTCCTTTTTATGTTTATTTTTTTTTTCTGTATTTCTTTTGGTTTGGTTAAACAACTGCCTATCTTATATGTGAGATCGAGTCGACAATCAACAAATGTTTACTGTGTTTGTTTTCATAAGATAAGTTGAGCTGCCTCTGTCCTTTATACATGTTTGTTTTTTAATTATGGTAAAATTCAATAAACTATTTAAAGTAAATTTAGGCCTAGGGTCCTTAACAGGTTAAAAACATTTTCTTTTAAATAAACTGGTGCCAGAAAGTTAAACAGATTTGTAAATTACTTCTATTTAAAAATGTTAATCCTTTCAGTACTTATGAGCTGCTGTATGCTCCACAGGAAGTTTTTCTTTTAAATGTTTTCTGTCTGATCACAGTGCTCTCTGCTGACACCTCTGTCTGTCTCAGGAACTGTCAAGAGCAGGAGCAAAGTCCCATAGCAAACCTATCCTGCTCTTGACAGTTCCTGAGACAGACAGAGGTGTCAGCAGAGAGCACTGTGGTCAGACAGAAAATAATTTTAAAAAGAACTTCTTGTGGAACATACAGCAGCTGATAAGTACTGGAAGGATTAGGATTTTTAAATAGAAGTAACTTACAAATCTGTTTAACTTTCTGGCAATCAGTTGATTAAAAAAAAAAAAATTCACCGGAGTACCCCTTTTAAGCCAACATCGCCATTCACACTTTCTGGTGCCGCCGAATGCTTCAGCAGGACCACGCAAAAATTTACAGCTCCATAGACTGCAGTTGGTGGAATTTTGATACAGTGAATTCACAGTATAAACAGAGCAGCAATATCCCATTGAAAACAAAGGGGCTCTGCTGGAAGCAGAATTCCACAGGCGGAATGTCTACAGTGTGACCGAGAATTTGGGGTATATTCACACACTTCAGAAACACTGAATATATTTTTAATTGATCTGCGGTGTGGGAACATGTGATTAGGGCATGATCACACTTTGTTTATATGCTGCAGATTGTATACTGTGTAAAGTAAATAAAGAGATGACCACTGCATAAAATCTACATGTTACACAGTATACACAAATTTGTGAAACTGTCCAATTCACCTGAGGTATTCCCATTTCAATAAATAGAACTATTTCTAAGTTGAAGAAAATTTGGCAAAAAATCTGCAATACATGCGTGCACCAGGGTTTTGTACTTCTAGGCGCAGGGAGGTGAATTTTATCTCCTACTTAGCCCTGCTTTTGGCATGCAGAGCTGGATCGGCAGCCAGTGGCGTAGCTTTTGGTTTAGCGAACCTGACACACACACCAGGAGGGGGGGAAAGCTGCCATACCAATTTGGCTGTGCCACTTGTCCCTGGTGGACACCCAGTCCAACTGCCAAAACAATTTGAACACTGAGGTACAGAGCAAGGGGGACCAAGCAGGCAACCAGGCACCACTACACCATCATTGCTAGCCAGGTCAGCACCTAGTGAGGCAGAGAGACTTACTCATAGCCATGCCTGTACTGCCCTACAGGACATGCTAGGATTTCAAGTCTCCAGGCTGCAGGTAGTGTAATTCAGTGGGGAGGGGAGTGCGAGCACTGGACTGCAGGCAAAGGGAGCAACACAGAGCCTGATTGCTATTAATGAGTGGAGAAGGGGGCACTAACATTGGGTCAGAAGTGGTACGCATCCGGCTTGCTTACGGCACGTCTGAAAGAAGGTGAAACAGGTCTACATAAGGGGGTACAGGAGAAGAGGGCTCACAATAACACCCTATCGAACCAGCTGAGACACTGGAGAGAGTGAATGCTAAGGATAGGGGATAAGTTTCAGATTGCGGGGGGTCCGACTGCCGGGGCCCCCCGCAATCTCCTGTACGGGGACCTGACAGCCCGCAGGAAGGGCGTGTTGACCACTGCACGAAGTGGCGGCTGACACCCCCTCAATGTCAGAGCCAGAGCGCTGCTTTAGGCAATCTCCAGCTCTGCCATAGAGTTGTATTGAGGGGGCGTGTCGGCCACCACTTTGTGCGGTGGTCAACACGCGCTATCTGGCCAGCAAGCCAGGGCCCCAGCGGTCGGACCCCCTGCGATATGAAACTTATCACCTATCTTTAGGATAGGGGATAAGTCTTTCACCACTGGACCCCTTTGAGCGCACAGGAAATCTTCTTTTTGCATTTTCATTGTTTCCTCCTCGCATTCAAAAAATCTTTTATATTTCCATCCACAGACCTATATTAGGGCTTAATTTTTTGACTGACCAATTGTACTTTGCAGTTACACCTTTTATTCTACCATAAAAATGTATGGCAAAACGTAAAAAATATATATTATTTGTGTGGGGAAAGTGTATATAATAAATACTTCAATTTTGCATATTTTGGAGGGTTTTGCTTTTTTGCTGTACACTTTACGGTAAAAATGACATATTTTCTTTTATCTTTGGGTCAATATGATTTAAATGATGCTCATGATTACATACTTTTCTATTACTGTACTGCTTTTAAAAGAACAAACTTTCTCTCGTCGTCTCCACAACAGCACCCTGAGATTGCCTCTGCCTGATTGGACAGGGGAAAAGAGGTTAAAAGACCCTCCCCTTCCTCTCCCCTTCAGTTTTTTCCTGTCCCGATCCGGGCAGGCAACCTGAGAGGTGCGGGAGACGATCCCGCATGACAGTTTTTTCTTTTTTATTTTATTTCTACCTACTGCTGCGGTGTCCAGGCAGGCTGATGCAGAGTGGGGCGATAGGGAGCGGATCAGGGTGCTAGCTTCTCTTCTGCTCCCGTGCTGTCTTCAACGTTGCATGGGGCCTTCATTTTGGTCTCGGCGAACGATCCCTGCTGAGCTGTGCGCTGCCTGCCGGCGTCTGACCTCACTTCCGGCATTGTGGGGTCAGTTCCAGCTGGGGTCCAGTCACAACGGCGTCTGATGTCCCTTCTGGCGGGGACAGCGTCACATGCTTCGGCTTGCCCTGTAGGAATTAGGGGTGGGCAATTCAAATTGCAGGATCGTTTCCGGAGCACAGACAGGGTCCTCTATCAACCTGTTAAGGACCAAGGGCATACCTGTACATCCTGGGTCCTTTCCCTTTCTGTAACGCAGGTCGGGCCTGTCCTCTAACAACCAGGCCGGGACCCGTGGCTAATAGCGCGTGGCACTGATCATGGTGCCGCACACTATTAACCCTTTAGACGTGGCATTCAAATTTGATCGCCGCGTCTAAAGTGAAACTAAACTAACCCCAGCTAGCTCAGGGGGCTGTTCGGTACCATTATGGTGATATTGCGGCATCCCGAACAGCTGTAGTACACGAGGAGGGTACCCTTACTTGCCTTCTGGTGTCCTTTTGCCGAATGACTGCTCAGTACCTGAGATCCAGGCATGAGCAGTCAAGCAGCAGAATAATCGATCAATGGTTTCTTATGAGAAACCATTGATCAATGTAAAAGATCAGTGTGTGCAGTGTTATAGCCTCCTATGGGAGCTATAACATTGCAAAAAAAAAGTGGAAAAAAGTTAATAAAGATAATTTAACCCCTAAAAAGTTTGAATCACCCCCCTTTTCCCTTAAAAAAAAAACTGTAAACAAAAATAAACATGTGGTATCGCTGCATGTGGAAATGTCCGATTTATATAATGAGACCGCTAATTAAACCACACGGTTAATGACGTACACGCAAAAATATTCCAAAGTCCAAAGTAGCGTATTTTTGGTCACTTTTTATATAATGAAAAAATGAATAAAAAGAGATAAAAAAAAGTCTGTTCAATACAAAAATGTTACCACTAAAAACTACAGATCACGGCGCAAAAAATTAGCCCTCATACCGCCCCGTACGTGAAAAAATAAAAAGGTTATAGGGGTCAGAAAACGACAAAATCAAACCTATATAAGTGTGAAGGCTAGCGAATGTTAGCCTGTATTTGTGAGAGGGGGCGGGGTTAACACTATAAGAACCCGCGGCGTCACTAGCACGATACGCCACGGGTTCTTCACGTCATATATGATCAGCTGACTGTCGGGTCAGCTGACCGGAAGTTCGCTCGGAGTTGGTGTGGGTAAGTGGCTGGGACTGGCTGAGGCGTGCAGCAGTGCCCTCCTCGCTCCGGAGGTAAGCCGCAGCTTCGGGGGGACCTCAGTCAGTCCAGCCCTGGTCATTATACAGTTTTGGGGGCACGTTTAATAGCGGTGTGGTTGCGTGGGGCCACTACACGGGCGTGGCTCGAGGCCGCGGCGATGCGGCACTATGTGTGTAGATGCCGCGGGTTCTTCACGTGACCACTGATCAGCTGACCGGCAAGTCAGCTGACCGGATCTCCTATCGTACGTTGAGCTGTGTCGGGTAGGTGGCTGGGGCTGATGGAGGTTAGCAGGTATGCTAGCTCTGGAGGTAAGCCGGAGCTTGGGGAAACCTATTCAGCCCAGCCCTGGTAGTTATTTTCAATGTTGCATATTATAAGCTCATTCCACAGTGGCCGCCCCATGCGGCTATGGCGACCACAAAGGCGCATGTGTCAAGGCACCGCAAGAATAGCGGCTCAGTTGGTACTGGGGCAAACTGTGGGGTAAGTGGAATTCTGTTTGGGAGGTGAGGTCCTGGGCAGCAGTGGTACGCATCCGGCTTGCTTACGGCACGTCTGAAAGGTTGACACTGGGACTTAAGCACACTCCAGGGGCAGGACTCGTTCAGGCCCCTGTCTCATGTCCATGTCAGGGCAGGAGTGTGTTTGGTCATAAATGTCACTCCCTCGTAGCCTGTTACGGTGACTTCACAGGGTTAACATGGGAAGTTGCTATGGTAATTCAGGGTATTCACATTTGGTTCCTCCGGTAGCATAAAAAAAAAAAAATATGTATGTGTGTATATATATATATATGTATATAAAATAAATAAAAAATTTCTGTCATGGTGCGGTCTTCGCTTTTTGGTCATGTAGGTGCGTTAGGTTAATCTTAAATCACAGTGGGTGTTGCTGTGCACACAATCACAGCCTTTGTACTGTGCACACGGTTGTAACCTTTGTACTGTACACACGGTCGTAGCCTTTGTACTGTACACACAGTCGTAGCATTTGTACTGTACACACGGTTGTAGCATTTATACTGTACACACTGTCGTAGCCTTTGCACTGTACACACGGTTGTAGCCTTTGTACTGTACACACGGTTGTAGAATTTATACTGTACACACGGTCATAGCATTCATACTGTACACACGCTCGTAGCAGTTATACGGTACACACGCTCATAGCATATAATGGTTACATAGTTGTTCTGTGCTCACGCTCCTATAAATTGGTGCTATGCTGACAGTCATATAGTTATGCTATGCACACATTCCTATAAGTTATTTTACACATACAGTCATATAGTTGTTCAATGCACAAGTTCCTATAAATTATTCTACGCATACATTCATGTAGATGTTTCTATGCACACGCGCCTATAACATAGTCTACAATTATATAGCGGTTCGGTGCAAACTTTTCTAGAATTATTCTACACATACAATCATATAGTTGTTCTGTGCACACGTTCCCATAATTCATTCTATGCTTACAATTATAGTTGTTCCGTGCACATGTTCCTATAATATATTCTACACATACAGTCATATAGTTGTTCAATGCACTCGCTCCTATAGTCATTCTACACATGCAATCATATAGTTGTTCAGTGCAACACTCCTATAATCATTCCACGCATACGGTCATTTAGTTGTTGGGTGCACCCGCTCCTACAATTTGTCACGCTTCTATAAATTCTTCCATGCATACGGTCACATTCTACATATTTTCTCTCTATTTATGGGGTTTCGACTCGGCCCTCCTCTTATAGGACAGGCGTGTCATGTGTTTATTGTTGCACGTGCATATGTAGCCATTGTGCAGTGGCATTGTTGCTGCATGGCATGCTGGTGGTATTGCACATGTAGCCATAATATTCATCCTGTGCATCTGCTCGTAACAATTATGCTATATACATACGGGCATAGCATTTATGCTGTGCAGTCGCTGTACGGTACGTACGCTCGTAGGATTGTATTGTACATACGCTCATAGCATTAATACTGTGTGTGTGCTCGTAGCGTACATTCTGTATATGCACTGGTAGCATTTATGCTGAGCATGCACTGGTGATATTTAGCATGCTCTTGGTGTTATGCTGTTCGTAGCATTATGCTGCACATGCTAGTCCAGCATGGAGAGTGTTATGTGAATGAGTACTTGGTCATATAATTTAATTCATGCATGCATATAGTTTGTACTGTGGATACGTTTATCAAGTTTGTCTTGGGCGGACGCTTATATAGTTCCTTCTAGGCATACGAACGTACACTTGTTCTGCGCATGCAAGCATATAGTCGTCCTGAGTATAGGTTCATCAAGTTTGTTGGTATAGTAGATCATAGTTCACATACTCATGCGCATGGGTTTGTAGTTTTTGTCCATACGTGCATATAGTTTACTCTGGGCATTCGCTCATATAGTTTGTTTCTTCGCATTATCTCACATAGTCTGTTTTAAGGTGTATCCACATTTAGTTTGTTCTGTGCAGACATTCACATATTTCATTGTGCATACTCACATATAGTTCACATACTCAGAGTATTTCAGTGCATGCATTCATATGGTTTGTTCTGTATATATGTTCATTCTCGTGGTTTGATGCAGACGCTCAGTAGTTAGACGCCATAGTTTAGTGCATACTCTAATAACTTTTTTGAGCATTCGCGCATATACTTTGTTCTCTGCATATAGTTCGTTCATGCGCACGTGCATGGTTCACTCCTTTTTCACGCTCATAGTTGATCAGTACATATGCCAGATAGTTCGTCCTTTGCATACGCGCATCTAATTTGTTCCGGGCTGACTCTTACATAGTTATTAGGTGCATTCGCTCATATAGTTTTACACATACGAGCATAATTTGGTCTCTGCACGTTCATAGTTCGTTTGCGCATACAGTTTATTCTGTGTTTTCGGTAATAGAGGTGTCCTGTGCTTTCATAGTTTGTTCTCGGCATATGCACACTTAGTTAGTCCTAGACACGAGCTCATAATTGGTCCTGAATACACGCTCCTATTGTTGTCAGGTGCACATGCTCATATAGTCCTGTGCTTACACTCACTTAGTTGTTCCCTGAATAAGCTCAGACAATTGGTTCCATGTTTGCAGTCATAAGTTGATCAGGTTATACACAATTTGTTCCATGCGTATGTTAGTCAGTCTGTCCTGGACATACGTGCGTGTAGTTTGTTTGTGCTTTTAATTGTTCAGGGGCATATACTCGTCTAAGTTGTATGCTTACTCTCACTGAGTCTGTTCTGCAGTTACGCTTATATTTTGGTTCTATGCATATGGTGTTTGGTTTTGTTTTGACCATACGCGCTTAGTTTGTGCTGTGCGCTTGCTCATATAGTTGTCCTGGCACACGCACATATAAGTTGTTCAGGTCACACACTCGTTTAGTTTATTCAGGCTACACTATCATATACTTATTCAGGCCACTCTGTCATTTAGTGTGTTCTGTGCATACGCCCATATAGTTTGCGCTGTACATAGTCACATAGTTTGTTCATAGTGTGTACATTTATATTGTGTGTTTGGCTATTCGTTCAGATTGTGGGATCGGGGCATTCAGTCTTAGTTTCTCCGGGGTATAAGTGTTGATGATCTCCTCTGGCCACACGTTCTGACAGCTTGGGTTTGCTAAAAGTAGTGTTTCATAGATGTGGGGTAGACAGCGTTTATAGGTATTCATGTATAGTATTACGCATCAGAGCATCATGCAATCATACAGTTTGTACTGGGTAGGTTTTCATATAGTTTGTTCAGTGCATACGCTCGCTCATGAAGCTTCACGTTCATATAGTTTGTGCGGTACAGGCGCTCGTATAGTTTACAATCATGGTGTCTGTTTTGGATATGTGGTCTTAGTGTTCTTGATGTACACATGGTCTGGTTGGTTATGCCGGGCTCACGTTCATATTGTCATATTCAGCATATGTGTCAGGGAGTTATGCTAGGCATATGCTTATAGCCATCATACTCGGTAATTGTTGAGATGTTCATTCGGTACATTCATTACTTTGGTTGAGGCTTTCAATTTAGGATTGACCAGTTACGTCTACAGGTCGGTCCAGATACAACCTGACACGGCTTCAGGTTGGCGACAATGTGATTACATGCGTTGCGTTTAGTTAGCTGTTGGGTTAGGCTACAGATGTATACTTTTATTTCCCTAAATAGGTCACTTCGGGGTCACGTCCACAGGTCTGTTTAGTCATTACCCGACACGACTTCCGGTTAACGACTATGTCATTATATGTTTGCGCATGTTTATTTTGCATTTGGGACATGTATACAGGGAAATAGCTTGATTTCTGTTGAGGTTTCGTCTGTCTCGGCTTCAGGTTCTCGATGATATTGGTTGAGTTTCACGATCTTGCCGGTTGCATAAGTGGTTTCATTGCCTGTCACGTCCACAGGTCGGTTTAGTTACCTTACACGGCTTTAGGTTGACGACTAGGTGGTCATCTTGGTTTTCATGTTTAGCACTTGGGATTGTGCATACGGGCTTGGTTGGTTCTGTTTAGATATCATTTTCATTCCTACTTGCATTGGTTGGGTTTTGGCACTATTTGCTGCATTTAGCTCATACTATCAAGGTATATCTGTCAGGCCTCCAGTATCAGGTCGCATTATCTCACCTGACAAGGAGTTTTGTAGCATGCCAGCAGTGCTGCTCTATAAGCATTTATAAAATGGAGGTTAGAATGCCCTCTAGCCGTCAAGCCTTGACAGCTGGCCTGGTTAGACGGTCAGCAGACACCTCATAATTTGTGATATGGATGTCAGGTCAGCTTACCGTTAAAGGCTGCTCTATTCTCAGGTGATTATGGCTTCTAGGGCCGGGGGAATTCACATACAGGTGCTAGGTCGAAATTACATCAGATTGTGGGGACACAGATAATCATGCGTCCAAATCGTATAGCTGCAAACGTCATTACCCGGTCAGGTTGTTTTGTATGGTATTTTCCTATCTCCCACCTAGTGGCGCCCAGTTCGAGTGTTGCAAGCTTTCCTTTCGCACGTCTAGGAGCTAGTGGGGGTCAGCCACTGTTATTGTTAGTGGGATGGCATTCACTACTACGTCATTAGTCCATCATACTTATTCGCATTAAATCCTTAGGTAGTGGATTGTTTAATAAACCGTTTTGTTTTAAATGTTGGAGTTTTGCCCTCTATTTTATTTTGGTATACCTACACGCGACAGTATATGGCACAACTCAGACTGTCTGTTAGCTACTTTATTATGTGGTTAGGTTTTAGGTAGGTACGCTACGCATTTGAGACCCCGACCACAAGTAGGGTTTAATTTTAATCATACAGACTTACAGAATAAAGATAAGGTGTCATTTTTACCAAAAAATGTACTGCGTAGAAACAGAAGCCCCCAAAAGTTATAAAATTGTGTTTTTTCTTCAATTTTGTCGCACAATTATTATTTTTTTTTTCCATTTCATTGTAGATTTTTGGGTAAAATGACTGATCCAATTGCAAAGTAGAATTGGTGGTGCAAAAAATAAGCCATCATATGGATTTTTACTTGCAAAATTGAGAGTTAAGGTAAGGAGGAAAAAAATGAAGGTGCAAAAATGGAAAAACCCCAGGTCCTTAAGGGGTTAAAGGATCCTTAGTCTAGTGTCCTGTGCTTCATTCAGCTCGCTGTATGGAGCTTCCAGAGCCTAGGATGTCTACTCCAGCGAAAGTCCCAGAAGGTGAGATGCACCAGAATCCGGGAGAACTATGGTCTTTACTGAGGCATATCTATGGTAGTTTTTCGGATCATTTCCTCCCTTTTTTATTTCAGGGTGAAAAGGATGTTACTGTCCCTAAACTAAATTGTGTAATAAGGACTGGGTTGTTATTTAAAAAAAGCCAATATGTAAAAAAATGCTTGGCTAACTTAGTTAGGAAGGAAACCCCTGACCTTATGAGGGAGATTAAGGAGCTTATCCATATTGAGATTCAAGCTGTTGCTTCCACTACAGCTGTAGTTATGGCCCCTAAAAAAAAATCTATGGTGATTACTTTTTCTGATTCAGAAGAAAGTACCGCTCCTCAGGATATTGAAGGACAAGTAGCTGAATGTCCTGTGGTAGAGGAGGACCTTTGCTTCAGAAAATTAATGAACTTTTTGGAATTATGGGAGATAAAATGATGCTTTCCTGTCCACAGCAACATTCATAAAATCATTAAGGATGAGTGGTCCAAACCACAGAATGGGTCCTTTATTCCTAAAGGGATTAAAATATGTTATGCTTTTAATGATCAGGATTCTGTAGATTGGGAATCTCTAAAGTAGACATTCCTATTGCTAAAGTGACTAAACGCACTTCTTTACCCTTTGAAGATGCAGCCCAGTTTAAAGAACCTATGGACAGAAAAGCTGAAAGTCTTCTTAAAAAGACTTGGGAAGCTGCTACAACCCTTCTATGCCTTAGTGTTGCTTCTACTTGTGTTGCTAGAACCCTTGGTGTGTGGCTAGATCAACTACACCTGCATCTTTAAGGCGATACACCTCGTGAACAGATTCTTGAATCTCTTCCCCTCCTCAAGATGGCCTCAAATTTTTTTATCGGATGCTTCTGCCGAGTCTGTTAGACTATCTGCACGTACAGCAGTGTTATCTAACTCCTCAAGACATGTCATATGGTTGAAGTCCTTGTCTGTGGATCTAGCACCCTGTTCTTGATTTAAAATAAAATAAAAAAGAAACTCAATGGAAAATTCAGAACTATAATAAATCTGAAACCCCTGAATAAATTTGTAAAGTACAGAAAATCCGAGATGGAAACGGGGAAATCAGCAGTAGCTCTAATAAAGGAAAATTCATTAATGGCGAATTTTACCATCTTCCAATTCACAGGAAATCTCAGCAGTTCCTGAGGTTTGCAGTTTCCCGGGGGGGCGGAATTCGTCACTACCAGTTTGTCTCTCTGCCCTTCGGACTCGCCTCTTCAATCCCCCCCCCCCTGCAGCTTTACAAAATTTATGTCAGAGGTGGTGTCCCTTCTGAGGAAGGGGTCTATTCTTATCGTTCCATGCCTGGAATATATTCTGGTAGTGGCGGATTCTGTCCCTCTGTTACAAGATCACATTCACAGGACCATTCAGATTCTTCAGAGCCTGGGCTGGATACTCAATTTGGAAAAATCGAATATCTCTCCCAGTCCAGTGAAACAATTTCGAGGAGTTCTCTTAAACTCAAACCTTCAACAATCTTTTCTCCCACCAGCAAAGAAGTGGAAGATTCAACAGTTAGTGACAGTTTTGTGCAAGGAGGTTTTGCTCAATCCCTTATGCAATGTCCATGCTGGGTCAGTGAGGTGGGCCCAGTTTCACTCAAGACCGCTACAAAAATGGCTTCTATCAGTATGGGACAAATGCCAATTTTCTCTGAAGAAAAAAGTACTTATTCCCTTAAAAGGTAAAAAATCCTTCTAGCTTGGTGGCGCTCCCAGGAAAACCTGAGTCAGGGGGTTCATTGGTTCCAGGAGGATCCCCTAATCATTACCACAGATGCCAGCACATGGGATTGGGGAGCCCACACAGTGGATCATGCAGTTCAGGTCAGAAATTCTCAAACTTAAAGGGGTACTCCCGTGTGACATCACGCTCCGCCCCCCTCAATGCAAGCCTATGGGAGGGGGCGTGACAGCTATCACGCCCCCGCCATAGGCTTGCATTGAGGGGCGGAGCGTGACGTCACACAGGGGCGTAGGCGTGACGTCACACGCCGCCGGCCCTGTGGTCGCCGGTAATCAGATCCGGAGCGAACACGCTCCGGGGACTGATTATAAACGGGGTGTGGTGTGCAAGATCACGGGGGTCCCCAGTGGCGGGACCCCCGCGATCAGGCATCTTATCCCCTATCCTTTGGATAGGGGATAAGATGTCTAAGCGCCGGAGTACCCCTTTAAAGGAGCTTCTAGCCATATGGTCAGAAGTAAAAAGACAAAAAATGAGAGACAGGGGGCGCTCCCTTTGTAACAGGTACAAGTTCGGTAAGAATCCTCCACCACACCTAGGTGATATTACTCACCCGTTGGTGCAAATCTCTGTGGAGGATTGGTGGGTAGAGGTATTAGGAAGCTGCTGCACTCACACCGGGACTGGACTCTTAGCAGGAAGAGCCAGTGTTTATGACACGAATATCTCAAAAAGAGGCAAAAACGGTCTTATGAGGCGTTGCTTAGGAGATCACAAAACGGAGAGACTTGAGCCAACACAGGACAAGTGATTTTTATTTGCAAAAAGGACAACGCGTTTCGGCACAAAGTGCCTTCCTCAGGTCCAGACGTACAACAGCTAAAAAAAAACAATAATAGTATAGGGGAGGGGTTAGTATGATGTCAGAAAACAGTATATAGTACTTATGTATTGTGTGACGATTAAATGTCCAAGAAACATTCAATTATGTGTGGTTGGTATTGTAAGGGATTAAAAAGACGACACACGAAGTGTCATGTAAAATCTACATGGGTGAAACTGGGTCTCGGACGCATGGAATTATTGTCGAAAATACATTCTTAATATTGCTAAAAACCATATATATCAAGAAAAACATATCATGCTAAGATCTTATGGGGAGATGACGGTGGGTATATGGCGGCAGTATTACAATACATGAGACCTTACAAAAATGGGTAAAATATTGAGGTAAAATACAGTTAATATGATATATACTGTAGTAAAGCATGGACAATTTCAGAAGTGAAAAGGCAAAAAATTGCGCAACACTTGTGTGAACCTTATGTGAAAAAATTACTAAAGTACTAAATATTGTTTATTCGGCTATGACCATTTAGTTGGTGCTGCCATTTATGGTTACCTTTTCAGTATCTAGAAAAGTCAGAGAGGGGGGGACTTACCACTCTTCCAATGTTGATGGGTGCTGTAAATAGGAAGGTAGATAGTGTGTGATATAATGCAGGCATAACCCAAGTTGGTGGTACAGGGTAGAGGGCATGATAAGAAGAGGTGGTGTGGAGCATACCTGGTAAGGATTCCTGTGTGTTGCGACGCTGGCGTGATCTGACGGCATGAGCTGTTACTGCGCGCTTTAAATACTGTATGGGGGATGGGATGGGCATAGGATAGGTGAGGGAGGGGTGGGAATGGGTCTTGCGGTGGTGTGTATCTCGAAAAAGGTTGTGTACACATAACGATTAAAGTTCAATGCACTCATTTTGACCATCTGGATGTAGACAACGCATTTTGAAGATCCAAAAGGCTTCTCTCCTGTTCAGGGTAAGGGATCGGTTTACTGCATAATGTGGGATTTGTTCTATCGGGGTAATCTTGATAGAAGAGAAATCCTTATTGTGTTCTTCTGTAACATGCCGCGATATGCTCTGTTTCAAAAGTCCTCTTGTGCAATTGTATCGGTGTCCATTGAGGCATTTCCCCAGGGTCTGGGTAGTTCTTCCTATATATTGTATGCCACAGATGCATTCGATAAGGTAAATCACGTAACTGGAGCTGCAAGTCAGGTGGGTTTTGATGGGGAAAGTAGCAGACGTGGTCCTGGAGGTGAAGGTTGAAGTGTTGTAAGTTATGTTGTTGCAGCATAAGCATCCTTTTTGTCTTCATTTATATGAGCCTGGTGAGAAGGATGCAAGGGTTTTTTGATGAGGAGTTTCTGAGGTGATTTTTTTTTCCTTTTTCAGGCGGCTGGGCGCTAGAAGATTCCTTAGCGTTTTTGCTCTCCGGAATGTGAAACCAAGGGTTGGGGTAATTCTTTTTTTTTTTTCAAGATTGGGTCCTGCAGAAGGATATGCCAACTTTTTTTGAAAATTTCACGGATTTTGCCATGGGTTCAGTTATATGAAGTTGGTGGCAAAATTGGTAGTTTTGTTGGTTTCGGTCTTTCCTTTTTGGTTGCTGTTGGTGTCAGGTAGGGCCGGTATTAATGAATTTTGGCTGCTAGATAAATTGCGATTGTAAGTATCTTTGAGAAAGGTACTGGGATGTTTCTTCTGTTTTAACCGTTATTGTAATATTTTTGATTGTGTTTTTTAGTCTTCCACCCATGTGCAATTTCTTCTTATCCTTCAGTATTGGCTGAAGGGTATGTTCCTAAGCCAGTTTTTATAGTGGGCACTTTTAAAATCTAAAAAACTGTTTGTGTCAACTTCTTTAAAATGAGTGGTGGTGATTATTCTGGTTCCCTGGTGGCATACTTGGAGGTCCAAAAATACGGTGGGCTTCTGACTGGAGATCGGGCTGAATTCTAGGCCCCATTGGTTGGTGTTCAAGTGTTTGACGAAAAGTTCTGCACGTGCAGGCTTATTATTATATGCTACAGTATACTGATGCAAAGAAGAAAGTGATGTCCAGCGCTGCTCCCGTGTAAAATAAATTCCTTTTATTGATTCATATACACCGTAGGTACAAAAGACAGGGTAGTCACAGGTGATGCGTTTCAGCCTGTCAAAGGGCCTTAATAATACAAAAAATGAGCAAAATGAATAATTTTATAGGGTTTAGGGGAAGTCACCTTCCCCAAAATGGGCGAGGTCTCCTCCCCTTCATCCCAGCTGTAGCCGTGCTAGGACATAAAAGAAACTTTTTAACTGTTCATGCACCGCTGCAATCTATGATTCATTTATTTCCACAAAAACACATGTAAAATAAATATGCATATCAATTTTTGCATACATAGGCAAGTGGTTCGTGGGTATGATCAGCTTTCAGCTCAAAAAACTATAAAACAGCTAGAATAATCATTACCTTCTCCCAGGAACACACATTGCCGCATTTATTACCGCAAAATGATGTGCATACATTATTAAAACCTAAAACAAGCATGTGACGACTGGTACAATAAATCACTTTCTTCTTTGCATTTTCTTTAGTACGGTCCGTACTAGTCCGTGCACTATGGGACACGGAGGTGTGTTGAATATTTCTGCACAGCTTCTACAGTATACTGATGCGCACAATCATGCGCCCGCAGCATTTTTATCCATATTAAAGTCCCCCTATGCGCACTAACACACGTGCGGTGTCCCTATTCACAACGTTATCCACATATCAGCGCGATCCTGGTGCGCATATCCATGCGACACCTGGCACCGCGCTGAACTATTCCACTGTTGGCAGCATGATCCCTGTGCGCCTGCATGTGCTTTCGGGCACACAGGGACGTGTGCTCTCATACTCTCTGACAGCTGGTCCTCTCTGACAGCTGGCGTCTGAGGTTGCTTAGCAACCCAGCGCTAGACGGAAGTGACATGCTGGCTCCCATACAGTATTTAAAGCGCGCAGTAACAGCATATGCCGTCAAACCACGCCAGCGCCGCAACACACAGGAATCCTTACCAGGTATGCTCCACACCACCTCTTCTTATCATGCCCTCTGCCCTGTACCACCAACTTGGGTTATGCCTGCATTATATCACACACTATCTACCTTGCAGTTTACAGCATCTCTTGCACCCATCAGCATTGGAAGAGTGGTAAGTCCCCCCCCCCTCTCTGACTTTTCTAGATACTGAACTACGTAACCATAACTAGCAGCACCATCTAAATGTTCATAGCCGAATAAACAATATTTAGTACTATCCCCTCCCCTATACTATTATTGTTTTTAGCTGTTGTACGTTTGGACCTGAGGAAGGCACTTTATGTGCCGAAACGTGTTGTCCTTTTTGCAAATAAAAATCACTTGTCCTGTGCTGGCTTGAGTCTCTCCGTTTTGTGATCTCCTAAGCAGCGCCTCATAAGACCGTTTTTGGCTCTTTTTGAGATATTTGTGTCTAGCCATATGGATGTCTCTCTAACACCTAGAACCATCTTGCAGAGGCAAACATTCTTCTTCACTCCGACAATACCACAGCAGTATCCTTTATTCGCCATCAGAGAGGCCCCAGGCACAGTAATCTACAGTCCATAGCAAAGAACATTTTTTCTTGGGCAGAAAACAGAATCTTATCCATAACAGCTGTACACCTCAGAGGAGTCTGGAATATACTGGCCGACTTTCTCAGCAGGCAGACCCTAGATCCCAGGGAATGGTGTCTAGCAGACTGGGCTTTCAGGATGATAACAGAGAAATGGGGTGTCCCTCAAATCGACTTATTTTCTACCAGGGAAAACAGAAAAAAAAAATTTCCCCTCAATCCAAGAGACAATCCAGCAGTGACAAGTGCCTTAGCTCAGACATGAAACTTGAGTCTAGTATATGCCTTCCCTCCTATTCTAGTGATTCCCAGGGTCTTACAGAAGCTAAGTCGAGAGAAGTGCACCCTAATCTTAGTTGCTCCATTCTGGCCCAAATGAGGATGGTTTGCTCTCCTACAGTCCATGATCCTGGACAAACCAATTATGTTCCCTGCTCACCACGACCTGCTCTCTCAGGGACCAGTTCTACACAGACAGGTTCAGAAGCTCAGTCTATCAGCATGGATTCTGAAAAGTTCCTGCTAGAGAAGAAGGGATTCTCAGATAGTGATCAATACCCTCTTGGCAAGTTGTAAGCTTTCTACCTCTAAAATGTACACTAAGGTGTGGAAAAAATAGGCCTCTTGGTGTGGGTTATCTTTTTCCTTTTGATTCTCCTGTATCACTAAAATTGACTTTCTCCAAGATGAGTTTGATCTGGGTCTCTCTCCTAACACTCTTAGAGTACAAGGTCTCAGCCCTAGGTACCCTCTATCAGACTAAACTAGGAGAAGATATCTGGATATCCAGATTCATTAAAGCTACGGACAGATTAAGACCCAGAATAAAAAATTATTTCCCTCCTTGGAATTTAAATACAATCCTCTATTTCCTTTAACTTCCTTACCATCAAGACAGTGTTCCTAGTAGCCATCACTTCAGCCCGTAGAGTTGGTGAAATTCAGGCTCTTTTCATTCAACAACCTTATTTCAGAGTATTAGATTATATTATTTTTCAACTAGACCCAAACTTTATTCCAAAAGTTTCTCCTTCCTTCCACAGGTCTCAAGATATTGTTATCCCGTCTTCTTGTGCCCATCTTATCTCCTCTTATTTCATCCTTATCTTATCTTATTTCAGAAAATGTTTACCTGCACAAAATTTATCAAATGCTCTGTGAACATTTAATACATTTGGTGCTCCTACACATTATCAGCACAAAAAAAAGGGTGTAAAAAAATGTTTCACTTACACCTACAATGATAAATGTGGGTCAACGTCTTTAGCTCTCACAGACGTTTGCTACTTCGCTTTTTATTTTGTGCTCGTAAGGTGATGGTGATGACCCCTTGGCTTTTGTTAGATGTGTCGGCGGACCCTCCGGTTAGTGTAACCCAGTAGGCTTTCCTGTGATCTGTAGGATGGGATGGGTGGGATGGGTGTTTGAGTGTGTGATTGTGTTTGTCTGTCTTGGGTATGTTTGTCTTGATTATTCATCCACCTCGTTGGTGGTGATGTACAGTTTTAATGCAAAACTTAAATACTTAAATTTTCATGTCCAACTTTTTTTTTAAACTTTTTTTTTTTACTAAAATGCTGGTGTTACCCCATATTTTTCATTTTCACAAGGGGTAATTGGAGAAAAAGCCTCCCAAAATTTGTAACCCTCATTTCTATATGGAAATACCACATATGTGGATGTAAAAGTGCTCTGCGGGCGAACTACAATGCTCAGAAGAGAAGGAACGCCATTGAGCTTTTGGTGAGAGAATTTGGTTGGAATAGAAGTGGGAGGCCATATGCGTTTACAAAGCCCCCTGTGGTGCCAGAACAGTGGACCCACCCTACATGTGACCCCCTTTTGGAAACTACACCCCTCACAGAATTTAATAAGGGGTGCAGTGAGCATTTACACCCCACTGGTGTTTGACAGATCTTTGGAACAGTGGGCTGTGCAAATTAAAAATTTAATTTTTCATTTTTACGAACCACTGTTCCAAAAAATCTGTCAGACACCCGTGGGGTGTAATTGCTCACTGTACCCCTTATTACATACCTTGAGGGGTGTAGTTTCCAAAATGGGGTCACTGTTCTGGCACCACAGGAGGCTTTGTAAATACACATGGCCTTCAATTTCGGACACATTCTCTCTCCTAAAGCCCAATGGCACTCCTTCTTTTCTGAGCATTGTAGTGCGCCCGCAGAGCACTTTACATCCACATATGGGGTATGTTCTTACTCAGAAGAAATGGGGCAACAAATTTCTATTCTCCCTTGTGAAAATGAAAAATGTAAGGTAACACCAGTATTTTAGTGAAAAAAATGTGGGGTGTTAAGGCTCACTTTACCCCTTGATAAATTCCTTGAGGGTGTAGTTTCCAAAATGGGGTTACATCTGGGTATTTATTGTTTTGCGTTTGTCAGAACCGCTGTAAAATCAGCCACCCCTGTACAAATCACCAATTTAGACCTCAACTGAACATGACATGCTCTCACTTCTGAGCCATGTTGTGCGCCCGCAGAGCACTTTACGCCCACATATGGGGTAGTTCTGTACTCAGGAGAAATTGTGTTACAAATTTTGGTGGTCTTTTTTTCCTTTTACCGCTTGTGAAAATTAAAAGTATGGGGCAACACCAGCATGTTAGTGTTAAAATTATTTTTTTACACTAACATGCTGGTGTAGACCCCAACTTTACCTTTTCATAAGGGGTAAAAGGAGAAAAAGCCCCCCAAAATTTGTACGGAACTAAACTGTTTCCTTGGAATACGACAGGGCTCCAAAGCGAGAGAGCATTTGAGGCCTAAATTGGGAATTTGAATCCCCCAAAAAAATACCCTACGGCAGTGTTTCCCAAACTTAGTGTCTCCAGCTGTTGCAAAACTCCCAGCATGCCTGGACAGTCCGTGGCTGTCCATCAATACAGGGAGTTGTTGTTTTTCAACAGCTGGAGGCTCAGTTTTGAAAACAGTGCCGTACAAGACGTTTTTTATGGGGGGGGGGGACTGTATAGGGGTATGTGTATATGTAGTGTTTTACTTTTTATTTTGTGTAGTGTATTGTTTTTAGGGTACATTCACAGGGCGGGTTTACAGCGAGTTTCTCACTGGGAGTTTGAGCTGCGGCAAATTTTCACACGGGTTGGGAAACACAGAGTTAGGAAACAGACAATGTTTCCCAACCATTGTGCCTCAAGTTGTTGCAAAACTACAACTACCAGCATGCCCAGACAGCCGAAGGGCATGTTGGGAGTTGTAGTTATGCAACATCGGCAGAAGAACAGTTTGGTGACCACTGTGTAGTGGTGTCCAAACTGTAGCCCTCCAGATGTTGCAAAACATCAACTCCAAGCATGCCAAGACATCCCATGCATGCTGGGAGTTGTAGTTTGGCAACATCTGAAGGGCCAGATGTTGCCAAATTACAACTGGACAGTCTCAGCATGCTTGGAGTTGAAGTTTTGAAACATCTGGAGGGCTACAGTTTGGACACCACTGTATAGTGGTCTCCAAACAGTGTCCTTCCAGATGTTTCAAAACTATAACTCCTAGCCGGACGGGGATCGGAACGGGATGCCAGCTGAAATCATTCAGCAGGCATCCCATGCAAATGACTGGGGGGGGCGGGGTCCTGAGATCAGCGATTCGCGGCTATACCGGGCTGATCGGGTCTCTGATGACCCAATAGCCCGGAAAATGGGGATCATCAGAGCTGTCAGAGACAGCCCCAATTATCCTAAAGGATGGGAGCGAGGTGGCAGGGGTGCCACTTCCTATCCCCTGCGATTGGCCGATCCGGCGAATCGCAGGGCAGGGGCGGGGTTGAAAGTTAATTTCCCCCGCTCTGCCCACCCCTGGATGCAGGGACAGAGCGGGGGAAGATGGCGGCAATGTGCGGGGGGGCCTGTGGACGCGGCGGGGACTGGCGGCACCAGTTAGCATCATCAAAGCGGGGACCAGGACCAGGGACCAGCGGCTGACAGGAGGCGCAGGCAAGTGGAGGCAGCGGCGGCGGTTTCTTAGATACTGCAGTGAAGATTTCCGTAAAGTGATCTTCACTGCTGTATCTAGGAGTTTCAAAGCCTGGGCATGCTTGGAGTTGAAGTCTTGCAACATCTGCAGGGCTACAGTTTGGAGACCACTACACAGTATTGGCGTGCTGGGCGGCTGTCTGGGCATGCTGGGAGTTGTAGTATTGCAACAACTGGAAGCACACTGGTTGGGAAACATTGTCTGTTTCCTAACTCAGTGTTTCCCAACCTGTGTGCCTCCTGCTGTTGCAAAACTATAACTCCCAGCATTCACTGGCAGACCATGAATGCTGGGAGTTGTAGTTTTGCAACAGCTGGAGACACATGGGTTGGGAAACACTGGGGGATATTTATCAAACGATTTAGACTGTTTTTTCCTGTCTAAATTTGTCGCACAGAAAGTCGGTCTTTTTTGTGACTTTTGCTCTAGAGTATTTTTAGAATATGATGCATTCTAGTCTATTTTAGATGGAAATGCATTGGAAAATGCATTGGTGCTGAATTTATCAAAAGCGACTTTTCAGCGACAAGTCGCATCGGCTGAAAGTACGCCGAAATGTCAGACCATGCTGGAGCAGGTTTAACCCCTTAAGGACCCAGCCATTTTACACCTCAGGACCCGGCCTTTTTTTGCACATCTGACCACTGTCACTTTAAACATTAATAACTCTGGGATGCTTTTAGTTATCATTCTGAGATTGTTTTTTCGTGACATATTCTACTTTAACATAGTGGTAAAATTTTGTGGAAACTTGCATCCTTTCTTGGTGAAAAATCACCAAATTTTATGAAAAATTTGAAAATGTTGCATTTTTCTAACTTTGAAGCTCTCTGCTTGTAAGGAAAATGGATATTCCGAATAATTTTTTTTTTTATTCACATATACAATATGTCTACTTTATATTTGCATCATAAAATTGGCGTGTTTTTACTTTTGGAAGACACCAGAGGGCTTCAAAGTTCAGCAGCAATTTTCCAATTTTTCACAAAATTTCCAAACTCACAATTTTTCATGGACCAGTTCAGGTTTGAAGTGGATTTGAAGGGTCTTCATTTTAGAAATACCCCACAAATGACCCCATTATAAAAACTGCATCCCCCAAAGTATTGAAAATGACATTCAGTCCGCGTTTTAACCCTTTAGGTGTTTCACAGGAATAACAGCAAAGTGAAGGAGAAAATTCACAATCTCCATTTTTTGCCACTCGCATGTTCTTGTAGACCCAATTTTTGAATTTTTACAAGGGGAAAAAAGAGAAAATGTATACTTATATTTGTAGCCCAATTTCTCTCGAGTAAGCACATACCTCATATGTCTATGTAAAGTGTTCGGCGGGCGCAGTAGAGGGCTCAGAAGCGAAGGAGCGACAAGGGGATTTTGGAGAGTACGTTTTTTTTGAAATGGTTTTTGGGGGGCATGTTGCATTTAGGAAGCCCCTATGGTGCCAGAACAGCAAAAATCCCCCACATGGCATACCATTTTGGAAACTAGACCCCTTGAGGTACGTAACAAGGAATAAAGTGAGCCTTAATACCCCACAGGTGTTTCACGACTTTTGCATATGTAAAAAAATAAAAATAAAATTTCACTAAAATGTGTGTTTCCCCCCAAATTTCACATTTTTGCAAGAGTTAATAGCAGAAAATACCCCCCAAACATTGTAACCCCATCTCTTCTGAGTATGAAGGTACCCCATAAGTTGACCTGAGGTGTACTATGGGTGAACTACAATGCTCAGAAGAGAAGGAGTCATATTTGGCTTTTTGAGAGCAAATTTTGCTCGGGGGCATGTCGCATTTAGGAAGCCCCTATGGTGCCAGGACAGCAAAAAAAAACACATGGCATACCATTTTGGAAACTAGACCCCTCGGGGAACGTAACAAGAAATAAAGTGAGCCTTATTACCCCACAGGTGTTTCACGACTTTTGCATACGTAAAAAAAAAATTAAAAAAAAATCACTAAAAGGTGTGTTTCCCCCCCAAATTTCACATTTTTGCAAGGGTTAATAGAAAATACCCCCCAAAATTTGTAACCACATCTCTTCTGAGTATGGAGGTACCCCAAAAGTTGACCTGAAGTGCACTACGGGCGAACTACAATGCTCAGAAGAGAAGGAGTCATATTTGGCTTTTTGAGAGCAAATTTTGCTCGGGGGGCATGTCGCATTTAGGAAGCCCCAATGGTGCCAGAACAGCAAAATAACCCCCACATGGCATACCATTTTGGAAACTATACCCCTTGAGGAACGTAAGAAGGCGTAAAGTGAGCATTTACCCCCCACTGGTGTCTGTCATATCTTTGGAACAGTGGGCTGTACAACATTTTTAATTTGCACAGCCCACTCTTCCAAAGATCTGTCAGACACCAGTGGGGTGTAAATTCTCACTGCACCCCTCATTACATTCCGTGAGGGGTGTAGTTTCCGAAATGGGGTCACATGTGGGTTTTTTTTTTTTTGCGTTTGTCAAAACCGCTGTAACAATCAGCCACCCCTGTGCAAATCGCCTCAAATGTACATGGCGCACTCTCCCTTCTGGGCCTTGTTGTGCGCCCCCAGAGCAGTTTGTGCCCACATATGGGGTATCTCCGTACTCGGGAGAAATTGCGTTACAAATTTTGGGGGGCTTTTTTCCCCTTTACCTCTTGTCAAAATGAAAAGTATAGGGCAACACCAGCATGTTAGTGTAAAAAGTTTATTTTTTTTACACTAACATGCTGGTGTAGACCCCAACTTCACCTTTTCATAAGGGGTGAAAGGAGAAAAAGCCCCCCAAGATTTGTTAGGCAATTTCTCCCGAGTACGGCGATACCCCATATGTGACCCTAAACTGTTGCCTTGAAATACGACAGGGCTCCAAAGTGAGAGCGCCATGCGCATTTGAGGCCTGAATTAGGGATTTGCATAGGGGTGGACATAGGGGTATTCTACGCCAGTGATTCCCAAACAGGGTGCCTCCAGCTGTTGCAAAACTCCCAGCATGCCTGGACAGTCAACGGCTGTCCGGCAATACTGGGAGTTGTTGTTTTGCAACAGCTGGAGGCTCCATTTTGGAAAGAGTGGCGTACCAGACGTTTTTCATTTTTATTGGGGAGGGAGGGGGGCTGTGTAGGGGTATGTGTATATGTAGTGTTTTTTATTTTTTATTTTATTTTGTGGTAGTGTAGTGTAGTGTAGTGTTTTTAGGGTACAGTCGCACGGGCGGGGGGGTTACAGCGAGTTTGAGCTGCCGCGCAAAATTTGCTGCATTGCAAACTTGCAGCCCGATACTCACTGTAAGCCGCCTGCCCATGTGAGTGTACCCTGTACATTCACAGGGGGGGGACCTCCAGCTGTTGCAAAACTACTACTCCCAGCATGCCTGAGAATGTTTCGGAGTCGTGGTTTTGCAACAGCTGGAGGCACACGGGTTGGGAAACACTGAGTTAGGAAACAATGTTTCCCAACCAGTGTGCCTCCAGCTGTTGCAAAACCACAACTCCCAAACATTCTCAGGCATGCTGGGAGTAGTAGTTCGGCAACATCTTTAGAGCCAGATGTTGCCGAACTACAACTCCCAGCATGCTTGGAGTTGTAGTTTTGCAACATCTGGAGGACTAGTTTGCAGACCACTAATACAGTGGTTCCCAATCTGTGCCCTTCCAGATGTTGCAAAACTACAACTCCCAGTATGCCAAAACTGTCCAGGCATGCTGGGAGTTGTAGTTCTGCAACATCTGAAGGGCCAGATGTTACAGAACTACAACTCCCAGCATGCCTGGACAGTAAGGGCATGCTGAGGATGTGTAGTTTTGCAACATCTGGAAGGGCACAGTGGTCCAAAAACTGTGGACCTCCAGATGTTGCAAAACTGCAACTCCCAGCATGCCCAGACGCCAAGGGCTGTCTGGGCATGCTGGGACTTGTAGTTTACAGGGTCCTATTACAGCAATGCATGTCGCTTTACGGCGACGTGCATTGCTGTAAAGGGCCCGACCGCGGCTGAAGATCTACTCACCTGTCGCCGCCGCCGCCATCTTCACCGCCGGGATCCGGGTCTTCAGGGACGAGGTAAGTACCGGGGCCGGGCCCCAGCACTCCCCCGTCCCCCGCCGCGTCCTCCGGTCTTCCTCCCGTCCTGTCCCGACTTTCAGGGGCCGGGCAGGACGGGAGGAAGTAACCGCCCCCCCTCCTGCGATTGGTCGGTTCACTAACCGACAGATCGCAGGGGATCGGAGGAGGTGGCAGGCTTGCCACCTCGCTCCGATACTTCAGCATGGTCCTGGCTGTCTGTGACAGCCGGGATCATGCGAAATTACCGGGCGGTCGGGTCCCAGAGACCCGATCAGCCCGGTATCGCCGCAGATCGCAAGGGCGATTTCCCATGCGATTTGCGGCGATCGCCGACATGGGGGGCCTACATGGCCCCCCTCGGCGTTTGCCCTGGATGCCTGCTGAAGGATTTCAGCAGGCATCCAGTTCCGATCTCTGCCCGGCGAGCGGCAGAGACCGGAAAACGCCAGGACGTACGGGGACGTCCTGGGTCCTTAAGGCCCAGGGTGCGGGGACGTCCCCGTACGTCCTGGGTCCTTAAGAGGTTAAATACAGTCTAAAGCATAGATCCCAAAGTCTTTGTGCAGAATTTATCAAGAGCCGTGCGCCTTTTGCTAAATTAGGTGCACAACAGACTAGCCAAATACTCTCTAGTTTGGTCTATATTGATGCGGGACAAAGACAACTTTGATAAATATCCCCCACTGAGTTAGGAAACAGACAGTGGTGCGGAAACACTGCAGTAGTCTGTTACCTAACTCAGTATTTCCCAGTCCCAACCAGTGTGCCTCTAGCTGTTGCATAACTACAACACCCAGCATGCACGCTCTGTCAGTGGGAGTTGTAGTTCCCCCCCCCCCCCCCCATCCCCACGTGAATGTACAGGGTTTACAGCAAATTGCCCGCTTAAAGTTTGAAATGCGGCAAATTTTCCGCTGCAGCAGGAAACTCATTGTAAACCTCCGCCTGTGTTAATGTACCCTAAAAACAATACACTACACTAACCCTAAATAAAGAGTAAAACACTACATATACACACTAAACCCTTACACTTAGTGTTGCAAAATAACAACTCCCAGTATTGCTGGACAGCCATTGACTGTCCAGGCATGTTGGGAGTTTTGCAACAGCTGGAGAGGGACCCTGTTTGGGGAAAACTGACGTACAGTATTTTTGGTGGAGGAGGTAAGTGTAACGCTTGTATCCGGGTCCGTTCCTTTGAAAATCCCTAATTTAGGCCTCAAATGCGCCTCACTTAAGAGCCCTGCCGTACTTCAAGGCAACAGTTTAGGGCCACACATGGGGTATCTCTGTATTCAGGAGAAATTACGCTACAAATGTTTGGTGGCTTTATCTCCTTTTACCCCTTATGAAAAAGGTAAAGTTGGAGTCTACACCAGCATGTTAGTGTAAAAAAAAATACATTTTTTTACTCTAACATGCTGGTGTTGCCCCATACTTTTCATTTTCATAAGAGGTAAAAGGAAATAAAGAAACAAAATTTGTAATACAATTTCTCCCAAGTACGGAAATACCCCATGTGTGGACGTAAAATGCTCTGCGGGCACACAACAAGGCTCAGAAGTGAGAGCGCACCATGTACATTTGAGGCCTAAACTGGTTATTTGAACAGGGGTGGCTGCTGGTTACAGCAGTTCTGACATAAACGCTAAATAAATAAATGCCCTCATGTGACCCCATTTTGGAAACTACACCCCTCACGGAACGTAATAAGGGGTATAGTGAGCCTTAACACCCCACAGGTGACCGACAGATTTTTGAAACAGTTGTCCGTGAAAATGAAGAATGTAATTTTTCATTTGCACAGCCCACTGTTACAAAGATCTGTCAAACGCCAGTGTTGTGTAAATGCTCACTGCACCCCTTGTTACGTTCCTTGAGGGGTATAGTTTCCCAAATAGTATGCCGTGTGGGGTGTTTTTCACTGTTCTGGCACCATGGGGGCTTCCTAAATGTGACATGCCCCCCAAAAACCATTTCACCAAATTTCACTTTCCAAAAGCCAAATGTCGCTCCTTCCCTTCTGAGCCCTCTAGTGCACCTGCAGAGCATTTTACGTTCACATATGAGGCATTTCCTTACTCGAGAAAAATGTGGTTTCAAATTTTGGGGGACATTTTTACCTATTACTCCTTGTGAAAATGAAAAATTTGGGGTAACATTAGCATTTTAGAAAAAAAAATCATTTTTACGTCCAAATTCAACGCAAAGTCGTCAAACACCTGTGGGGTGTTAAGGCTCACTGTACCCCTTGTTATGTTCCTTGAGGGGTGTAGTTTCCCAAATAGTATATCATGTGGGGTGTTTTTCGCTGTTCTGGCACCATGGGGCCTTCCTAAATGAGACATGCCCCCCAAAAATCTTTTCAGCAAAATTCGCTTTCCAAAAGCCCAATGTTGCTCCTTCCCTTTTGAGCCCTCTAGGGCACCCGCAGATCACTTTACATCCACATATGATATATTTCCTTACTCAAGAGAAATGGTGTTTAAAATTTTGGGGGACATTTTCACCTATTGCCCCTTTTCATTTTCACGTCCAACTTTATTGAAAATTTGTCAAACACCTGTGGGGTGTTAAGGCTCACTGTACCACTTGTTATATTCCATGAGGGGTGTAGTTTCCCAAATAGTATACGCTGTTCTGGCACCATAGGGGCTTCCTAAATGCGACATGCCACCCAAAAACCATTTCAGCTAAATTTGCTCTCCAAAATCCCATTGTTGCTCCTTCTCCTCTAATGTACCCACAAAGCACTTTACATCCACATATGAGGTATTTCCTTACTCAAGAGAAAATTGGTTTACATATTTTGGGGGGGGCCATATTTTCGCCTCCACTTTGCTGCTATTCCTGTGAAACACCTAAAGGGTTAACAAACTTTCTGAATGTCATTTTGAATACGTTGAGGGGTGCAGTTTTCATAATAGGGTCCATTATGGGGTATTTGTAACATAAAGACCCTCAAATTCACTTAAAAACTGAACTGGTCCCTGAAAAATTCAGATTTTGAAATTTACTTGAAAAATTGGAAAATTGCTGCTGAACTTTGAAGCCCTCTGATGTCTTCAAAAAGTAAAACATGTAAACTTTATGATGCAAACATAAAGTAGACATATTGTATATGTGAATCAATATTTAAATTATTTGGTATGTCTATTTTCCTTACAAGCAGAGAGCTTCAAAGTTATAAAAATGCAGAATTTTCATACATTTAGAATTTTTCACCAAGAAATTATATATCGACGAAAATTTACCACTAAGGCTGGGTTCACATCACGTTTTTCCCCATATGGTTTTAGGTCCGGTAGAAAAGGGCATGCAGGGAAAAATTAGCTGACCGGTTCACTCCGGTCAGCTCGTTGAAATGAATTACATACGGAAGTGCAAGTTTTTAGCTCCCCTCAGCCGTATGTTCTGCTGTATGGGGAAAAACATGATGTGAACCCAGCCTAACATAAAGTAGAATATGTCACGAAAAAACAATCTCTGAATCAAATTCATAAGTACAAGCATCCCAGAGTTATTAATGCTTAAAGTGACAGTGGTCAGAATTGTAAAAAATGCTCTAGTCCTTAGGGTCAAAATGGGCTTGGTCCCCAAGAGGTTAAAGGGGTACTCTGGTGGAAAACTTTTAATTTAATTTAAAAAAAAATCAACTTATTAATTATCAACTATCAATTTAAACAGATTTGTAAATTCCTTTGATTAAAAATTCTTAATCCTTCCAGTACTTATTAGCAGCTGTATACAACAGAAGAAATTATTTTCTTTTTTTTATTTCTTTACTGTTACTACCACATTGCTCTCTGCTGACACCTCTGTTCATGTCAGGAACTGTCCAGAGCAGGAGAAAATCCCCATAGCAAACATAAACAGACGAAATTATTTTCTTTTTGGATTTATTTTCTGTCACGACCACAGTGCTCTCTGCTGACACGGACAGAGTTGTCAGCAGAGAGCACTGTGGTCGTGACAGAAAATAAATCCAAAAAGAAAATAATTTCGTCTGTAGTATACAGCCGCTAATAAGTGCTGGAAGGATTAAGAATTTTCAATAGAACTAATTTACAAATATGTTTAACTTTCTGGCACCAGTTATTTAACTATAAAGTAACAAAGCCTAGCATGAATTTCAGTATGAAGGTCTATTCATACGTACTGTAACCTATGCAAATTAGTTGCTCTGAATTTGAAGCTGTGTTCAGTCATTCAGTTTACATTGAAATCTGCAGCTTTAAATCCTGTGCATCAAATATGCACAGGATAATGTGTGTGAATACACATTAAGGCAATGTTTCCCAACCAGGGTGCCCCCAGCTGTTGCAAAACTACAACTCCTAGGATGCCTGGACAGCCGTTTGTGGTCCGGGCATGCTGGGAGTTGTAGTTTTGCAACAGCTGGAGGCACACTGGTTGTGAACGTACCCTTAGGGCAATGTTTTTCACAGGCATATTTCTTTTCAAACTCTCACCGTATTTCCCGCTGCGAGTTTGAAAAGGGGCAGGTACCCCATGTGCTATCTGCAGCAGATTTTCAGCTGTGGAATCTCCACTGTTGAAAATCCACCACAGACCCTGTTTACTTCAGTGATGTCTGCGGCAGATTTTCTGCTGCGTATAGCCTGTTGAGACCCCACCCCTTTTTAAACTGCGATTTTGAAAAGAAATACACCTGTGTGAATGTACCCTCGGTATGTTCACACATGCATATTTTCTGCTGCAGATCTGCTGTAGCAGATTTTGCTACCCATTGAAGTCAATGGGCAGCAAATCTGCAGCAGATCAGAGGCAAAAATATGCATGTGTGAATGTACCCTAAGATGGTGGGGCACACATGCCTTATTTCAGGTATAGGCAACCTTCGGCACTGCACATGTCTTTGAACACATCTCCCATGATGCTTTTGCAGCATTTTGGAATCATGGGAGATGTAGTCCAAAACATTTGCAGTGCTGAAGGTTGCCTATGCCTGCCTTATTTGCTGCTGCGTATTTTCCTATCCATTGAAGTCAATGGGTAGAAATATCCGCTTCAGAAAATAAGCAGCAAAATACAGCAACTTTGACCTTACCCTTAATGGGAAAGTACAGTTATCCAGCCTATCTATTTAGTTAAGGATAATTGTGTGCCTTCCCTGTCAATTTGTAATTGGAAGGGAAAAAAGAACGTGGCTATAAAAACAAGCTAGTTCACTAGAGTTAAATAGATAAATACCTAGAAATAATTTTACAGCCTCAATTAGTGTTCAGTGCCAAACTGCTTTAAGCATGTACTTCTCATTATACTAATACATTCTCTCTATTTGTAATATAAAATAATTTAGATTTTATGCTTATTGGTAGATTTGAACTGTGTTTGGTGGCCTCAAGGTCACAAATGCTGATCTGATTAGAAGATATATAATAGTATGATCTTAATATACATCAAGAGCATATCAAGAACAATTGACTAGCAAACCATAAATGCTCTCTATTTGAAATATAAAAGTAATTGAGATTGTATGCCTATTGGTAGATCTGAGCAGTGTATTGTGGCCTCAAGGTCACAAAATGCAGATCTGATCAAGAGCTTTAATAGCATAACTAATAGCATTTTTTACAATTGTCTTATTATTGTACATACAGCTGTTGGTTGTCCTTTCAGTTCATCTTTAGCAGCTTTATTTTACTTTTCCGACTCCCAATTAAATGGGTTGGCACGCATAGAATATTAATTTCTGAATTTTGAAAATTTTTGGGATTTAAACTTATTTTAAAATAAAGAAAAAAATAATAATTATAATGCTCCTTTCACCAAATATTGCAAAAACAATTTCTGTATAGTGCTACTTGCTTTTTCTTTCCCATTCCTTCACTGTGTTCATCTCAGTAAATGTGCCAAGGTGAACACACATGCTTAGTCTTGCTTCTCTTAGGCTAGAGTTACATATATGCGGCATCCGGCTCTGACGAAACTGGCCGAAAATTGCCACAACTAATGCCAGAAGTGCATCACTTGGCATTAGTTGTGCATCATCTGGCATCCATTGTTTGTGATCCCGGTCCGGCGAGTACAATCATCCGGCATCCAAACTGAGATGCCAGATGATTGTGAACTGTCCCATTCATTTTCCCTCCAGTGCATCTTCTGCAGCATCGGAGGTATAAAAAACTGATGACGCATACATGTAAAGGAGGCCTTATCTACCAGATATGTGAAGAATCCCTGGATACAGTGACCCTTATGTCTCTGAAGCTGTAGTGTCTTCTCTGCCTGACACAACCCATTTTGGCCTTAAAGGGGTAGTCCAGTGGTGAAAAACTTATCCCCTATCCTAAGGATAGGGGATAAGTTTGATATTGTGGGGGGTCCGACCGCTGGGGCCCCCTGCGATCTCTCTGTACGGGGGCCAGGCTCTCCGGCCAGATAGCGGGTGTCAACCACCGCACGAAGCGTCGGCCAACATGCCCCCTCAATACATCGCTATGGCAGAGCCGGAGATTGCCGAAGGCGTATACGCCATGTGGGAACGCACCCTGACTATTTATAGCAATCACTTAATTGCTAATACTGTTCAGTTCTCTGCATAGGGCATAGCACTGATCAGTGTTATCGGTCATCTTCTCTGATCTGCTCGATCTCAGATCAGAGCAGAAGACCCCAGGAGACGTCCGGAGGCAGGTGAGGGGATCTCCGGTCACCATTACCGATGATCGGATCCCCGCTAGCCGGTCGGGGCCCGGACCAGGATGCCTGCTGAAATCATTCAGCAGGCATCCCGAAATATCGCCCAGGGGGGTCCTGAGACAACCCCTATGTCGGCGATCGCCAGAAATCGCTGGTCAATTCAGACCATCGATTTTTGTCGATTCCGGTTCCGCCGCTCGCTGGGCGGGGACCGGACCGGGATGCCTGCTGAAATCATTCAGAGCTGGTGTGCAGGATGGAGCCCCGTGCCTCCATCTCCCCCCCTCACAGTGTAAAAAGTACCCCTTTGCCCCCTTTCTGTGGTCCCTTTTTTCACAGAAAGCAGTAAGGGTAAGCTTTTAGATTAGGTAAGGACAGTTAGGAGTAAAAAAAAAATGAAAAAAATAAATATATATTTTTTGCAGTGTACTGTCCGTAGCACCTTTAGCTGCGTGACCCTGGCCCTACTCGGTCTGCCAGCATTTTTTTGGGGGGAGCAGACCTTTTATTTTTTATTTTTTTTGCGTAACGTGTGGCCGGACCCTCTTAGCTATAAAAGAGCGGTCCGCCACCGTTAGCTAAAGCCCACCTGCCGCTATTCAGTCTCGTAGTACTAATCAGCGTTTTTTTTTTTGAGGTGCAGGAACTTTTTCGGGTTATAGCGTCTTTTTTATTTTAATTTTTTGCACCAGTAGCAGGCCTGTGCTGTGTGGACGGACCGTACCTCTGTCTGCGGTCTGCCCCACCGCTGTCAGTGATTTATCACTGATCAGCGTTTTTTTTTTGGTTCAGGCGGGTGCATTTTTTCGGGGTTAAGCGTTTTATTATTTTATTTTTGGGTATTTTGTGTGGGGGTCTGTGTACGTGCCACCAGCCACTGTTCTGGGCTTAGTGGCCGGACTCCCCATTGACTTCTGCGCTCCCTGCCGCCACCAAGCGCTAATCAGTGCTCATGCCACTGATTAGGTACACGCTTTTTTTTTTTTGCGCTAGAAGTCGTTGTTTTTTTCCCCTTTTTATTTTATATTTTTTCTGTTCGAGTGGGTTTAGTTAGTTAGGTTAGGGCGGGTTAGGGAGGTATTATCGCACCACACCACACGCAGCAAATACACGAATAAAGTTTTTCCCCCCCACATATTTACACTTCACCCCCCATTAGAGTAGGGAAATGGCCCGTGAGGCATTTTCAGCAGAGGAGGCATATGCCATACTTGCCTCCGACACTGAATACGCCCTAGAGGATGAGGAAAACCCCACATTCCTTATTTCCTCATCCTCCTCATCATCTAGTTCTGATGATGAGCCACCAAGGCGGCAGAGATGCCGCCAAGAGTGTCCACAAACCACCTCTGCTCCTGACCGTGCCCCATGCTAGTATGGGTCCCCCTGGCGCTCATACTAGTCAAGCCCCCCAGCCAAGTTCACTGGTGCCCCATACCGGAGAATTTGTCTGTACTCAGCCAGCGGACCTCGAGCCCGTGATTCCTGAGTTTGTTGACGACTCAGGAATCAAGATTGACATTGTCAGGTTCACTGAAATGGACTATTTCAGTTTTTTTTTTTTCAGTGACGACTTTGTCAATCTGATGGTTGAGTAGATGAACCTGTACACCCAACAGTTCGTCGCCGCAAACCCGGGCTCATTCTTGGCTAGGCCCGGTGGCTGGTTTCCAGTCGATGCAGACGAAATGAGGACATTTTGGGGCCTCGTGCTGCATATGGGCCTGATCAAGAAACCCAGTGTCCGGCAATATTGGAGTGGGGACGTCCTTTACCAAACCCCGCTCTACATTATGGCCATGACACGTCCCAGGTTCAAGGCCATTCGGAAATGTTTGCATTAAGCTGATAATGCGGCATGTCCCCCCCCGAACTGATTACGCGTATGACCGCCTGTATAAAATCAGGCCAGCCATCAATCACTTCGGGGCCAAATTTTGGGAGGCCTATGTCCCTGGAAAGGAGGTCACTATTGAGGAGTCTCTCATCAGCTTTAAGGGGAGACTCGGCTTCCGGCAATACATCCCTACCAAGCGAGCGCAGTATGGCGTGAAGATGGATAAACTTTGCGAGAGTACCTCGGGGTACACTTGCAAGTTTATGGTGTATGAGGGGCGTGATTTCTGTATTGAACCCCCAGAATGTCCCCCCACTCTGGGTGTTAGCGGGAAAATAGTTTGGGGCCTTTTGCACCCATTGCTAGATAAAGGTTACCACCTTTACGTGGATAACTTTTATACTAGTATCCCTGTCTTCACATCCCTCGCCGCCAGATCCACGCTCGCTTGTGGGACAGTCCGGAAGAATCAAAGAGGCCTTCCGCCCTATCCTCTGCAGACTCCTATCCCCTGGGGTGAGTCCCGTGCCTTTTCCCATGAAAACCTGTTGCTGGTCAGGTATAAGGATGGGATGTCCTTATGCTCATCACAATTCATGGGAATGGCAGCACCCTTGTCCCTGTGCAAGGTACAATGGGACCGGTCCTCAAGCCCGATTGTATTCTGGACTAGAATCGGTATATGGGGGAAGTTGATCTTTCTGATCAAGTCCTCAAGCCATATAATGCTATGCAGAAAACAAAGGTATGATACAAAAAAGTTGCGGTCTACATGGTACAGGTTGCCATGTACAATTCTTTTGTACTGTCCCAGTACGCTGGCAACACAGGAACATACCTGCAGTTTCAAGAGGAAGTTCTAAAGGCCCTCATCTTTGGTGAACGCCAAAAAGCGGGTCAGAGCACCTCTGGAACTGTGGGCTCCTGGATCGTCCCGGCCCAACACTTTCCAGGTGAGGTCCCCCACACTGGAAAGAAGGGACGATCCCAGAAAAAATGCAGAGTGTGTCGAAAGAGGGGGATTTGTAGGGACACCACCACCCGATTATCCAGGCCTCTGCATTAAGGATTGCTTCAGGGAGTATCACACTTACATGGAGTACTACATTTTTAATCCTTTCACCTGATTTTCATTCCCCAGAATTCGACTCCAATGTACCAGTCCAGAGTACATTGCCTTCCAAATTTTGAAACCAACCCCCCCCCCCCCCCAAAAAAAAAAAATGGGCCATGGGACACAGAGTCAACAGCATTGGGGGTTTGCAGTTGCCTCAAATCCGCAGCGCTCTCTCCTCACTTGAGCGGGGTGCGCATTTGAGGTAACAGGTTAGGGACGGCCACACACATCACATTCCCAGAATGATGATTCAGAGCATAGGTTTTGGGCGGGCATCATTTTTACTTTTGGCTATACTCTGGGTCATCATTCTGGAAATTGGCATATCAGTATTAAAATTGCAATTCCCCCCCCCCCCATAGTACAATTCATCCATTCCTAGAAAATAAATTTAGGGAACACCCGTCTGTTCCAAATCTCCACTTCACCCCTATACACCTTCTCTAGGGGGTGTACTGTTTGTAATTAGCACACATGTGGGTGTTCCTTTCATGTATTTTCGGCTGAATGTATGTAACTGTAACAAACATCGGCCTCAAATGTGAAGAGTTCTCGGTTATGAGCTCTGTTGTTTTTCCAGGCGACAATTCAGAGTCACATGTTAGTTGTTCCCAGAAAGATGAAGGAGCGCATAGGTTGAAAATTGCAATTTTCAAAAGCTACCCCTCATCCATTCCTGGAAAATAAATTTAGGAAACACCCATGCGTTCAAAATGTCCTCTTTAGCCCTATACCCATTCCTCAGGGTAGGTACTTTCTGTAATGGTGTCACATGTGGGTTTTTCATTGTTGTATTTTCATCTGAATGTATGTAACCGTCAGCTACTGATATGCCATCGGCCACAAATGCAATCAGACCTCTATGACTTCTGAGCCTTGTTGTGTGCCTACCAACAAGTTACCCCATATGTGGATGTGTTTCCATAGTCAGGAGAAAAAGCCCTCCAAAATTTGTAACCCAATTTCTCCAATTACCCCTTGTGAACATGTTAAAAATTGAGTAACCCAAGCATTTTAGTGCTTGGGTTACCTTCCTTGAGGGGTGTAGTTTCAAAATTGTGGTCACTTGCTGGGGATTTTTTATTATTTAGATTTTACATCAGAACCTCAACCATTGCAGTGCAAAGCACCACTTTTGGCCTCAGATCTCATTGGTGCTGTCTCACTCCTAAGCCCTGTTTTGCACCCCCATAGTGCTTTACTGCCATATATGGGGTATATCCTTATTCTGGAGAAATTGGGCTACAAATTTTGTGGAGCTTTTTTTCTCTTACTACTTGTGAAACTAAAAAAAAAAAAAAGGTTAATACCAGCAATTTAGTATTAAAAATCAAATTTTTCACTTTTACGGCCCACTGTTCAAAAAACCTGTGAGGTGTAAGTACTCACTATAACCCTTGTTACATTCCTGGAGGGGTCTAGATTCCAAAATGGTATCACATGTGGGGGGTTTCTGCTGTTCTGGCATCATGGGAGGTTTGAAAATGTACATGACCCCGATTTCAATTTCAGCAAAATTCGTGTCACATGTGGGGGGTTTCTGCTGTTTCGGCACCATGGGAGGTTTGTAATTGCACATGGCCCCCGACTTCAATTTCAGCAAAATTCTCTCTTCAAAAGACCAATGGCGCTCCTTCTGTTCTGAGACCTGTAGTGCGCCAGCAGAGCACTTAACATCCACATATGGGGCATTTTCTTAATCGGGAGAAATTGGGCTTCAAATGTTGTGGTCCATTTTCTCCAATTTCCCCTTGTGAAAAAGAAAAAATTTTTAGTGTTAAAAATCAAATTTTCCATTTTCACTTCCAACTTCAACGCAAAGTCATCAAACACCTGTGAGGTGTTAAGGCTCACTATACCCCTTGTGAAGTTCCTTGAGGGGTGTAGTTTCCAAAATAGTATGCCATGTGTATTTTTTTTTTTTTTGCTGTTCTGGCACCATGGGGGCTTCCTAAATGCAACATGGCCCTCAAAAACCATGACAGCAGTTGCTCTTTCCCTCTTGAGCCATGTTGTGAGCCCGCAGAGCACTTCATGTCAACATATGAGGTATTTCCATACTCAAGAGAAATTGGGCTACAAATTTTTTTTTTCACCTAATACCACTTTTAAAAATGAAAAGAATGGGGTTACAATAACATGTTAGTGTAAAAGAAGCAGATTTAGATTTTTCTCCTCCACTTTGCTGCTATTCTTGTGAAACACCTAAATGGTTAACAAACTTTCTGAATGTCATTTTGAATGCTTTGAGGGGTGTAGTTTCTATAATGGGGTCATTTATGGGGTTTTTCTCACAGAAATCCAAATCCAATTCAAACTTAACTGGTCCCTGAAAAATTCAGATTTTGAAATTTTCATGAAAATTGCTGCTATACTTTGAAGCCCTCTAATGTCTTCAAAAAGTAAAAACATGTATACTTAATGATGCCAACATAAAGTAGACATATTGTATTTGTGAATCAATATAAAATTTATTTGGAATATCTAGCTTCCTTACAAGCAGAGAGTTTGAAAGTTAGAAAAATTCAATATTTTCATGAAATTTGGGGATTTTTCACCAAGAAAGGATGCAAGTAATGACAAAAATTTACCACTATGTTAAAGTAGAATATGTCATGAAAAAACAATCTCGGAATCAGCATAATCTGTAAAAGCATCCCAGAGTTATTAATGCATAAAGTGACAGTGGTCAGAATTGCAAAAAAGGGCTGAGTCCTTAAAGAGGTACTCCGCCCCTAGACATCTTAGGGGATAAGATGTCAGATCGTCGCGGTCCCACTGCTGGGGACCCCCGAGATCGCCGCTGTGGCACTGCACTATCATTACTGCACAGAGCAAGTTCGCTCTGTGAGTAATGACGGGCGATGCAGGGGACGGAGCAGCGTGATGTCATGGCTCCTCCCCTCGTGACATCATGGCCCGCCCCCTTAATGCAAGTCTATGGCAGGGGCGTGATGACAATCGCTCTGTGCAGTAATGACAGCGTGGTGGCCCAGCAGCGGGACCGCGGCAATCTGACATCTTATCCCCTATCCTTTGAATAAGATCCTAGGGGATAAGATGTCTAGGGGCGGAGTACCCCTTTAAGGTGAAAAGGGGCTGGGTCCTTAAGAGGTTAAGATGATTCCCATGTTTACATGCTTTTCTATTATTGTACTGCTTTTAACCCCTTCCTCCTCAACTTCTAAAAATCATAACTCTTTTTCTTTATATTTTCATCCACATACTAGTATGAGGGCTTGTTTTTTGCCCGTTCAGTTGTCCTTTGTATTGACATTACTCCCTTTACCATAAAAATGTATGGCAAAATTATAAAAAATACTATTTGTGTGGCGAAATTGAAAAGAAAATCGCAATTTTGCTAATTTTGGAAAGTTTAGTTTTTGCGCTGTACAATGTATGGTAAAAATTACATGTTTTCTTTATTCTGTGGGTCAATACAATTAAAATGATAACCATGATTACATACTTTTCTATTATTGTACCGCTTAAAAAAAAACCTCAAACCTTTCAACCAAACTAGTGCATTTAAAATCCCTCTATTTTGATGACCTATAACTTTTTCATTTTTCTGTATAAGCGGCAGTATGAGGGCAAATTTTGTGTGCCATGATCTGTACTTTTTTTTATACTCAATTTGCATATGTGAAACTTTTAATTAATTACATTTTTTTTTTTCGAATATTATGTGATTAACCTCTTCAGGACACAGGGTGTATGGATACGCCCTGCATTCCGAGTCCTTAAGGACACAGGGCATATCCATACGCCCGTGGGAAATCCGGTCCCCACCGCTAGCCGGTTGGGGACCGGAGCCGGATGCCTGCTGAAATTGTTCAGCACACTAACCCCGTACTACCCGTAATAGGGAGCTTCCATTGAGTATACTCAGAATTGTTCTTTCTGTTATTGATACACATGATTCTTACCCTATCCTGTGTGTATGACACAGACACGTGCCTTCATGTGTATGCATATTATTTGTACTTTTTGTACCTTTCTTATTGGAAAACCTTCAATAAACTTCTACTGTTTAAAGAAATTGTTCAGCAGGCATCGCGGCATATCACCCAGGGGGTCATTATGTCCCCCCATGTCGGTGATGGCCGCAGATCGCTGGACAATTCAGCCCAGCGATCTGTGGCGGATTCCGGGTCATTCGGGTCTCCAGTGACCCGGATTTACTGGTCTCTGACGGCCCCGAACAGCCATAGCCAGCAGGGGTGAGGTGGCACTGGTTCCATCTCACAATCGCCCCGATTCGTCGGCCGATTTACCGGCCGACCAATCAGGGCACCTGCTGTGGGTGTCAATCCCGTAACCCGCTCCGCCCCTCATCCGGAGGACGTGAGCGGGTGCGGGACGTGGACCCCAGCAGCTGGGGACCCAGATCCCCGGCATCAATGTTGGGACCGGGGCCCCAGGAGCGACGGCGGCGAGGGACTGACAAGTATGTGGCGGCTTGCAGCAGTAGGAGGTGAGTGAGAGCCTCCTGCTGTTGCTTAGCAACAGCTCCCAGCATGCAAAAAGGGAATGCTGGGAGCTGTAGTTATGCAACAGCAGGAGGCAGACCACCACAACTCCCAGCATTCCCTTATGGGCATGCTGGGACTTATAGTTTTGCAACAGCTGGAGGCACATTTTTTCTATGGAAAAGTGTACCTTCAGCTGTTGTATAACTACAACTCCCAGCTTGCACAAACAGATAAAGTGCATGCTGGGAGTTGTAGTGGTGCATCTGCTGGTTGTATAACTACAACTCCCAGCAAGCCCGTTGGCTGTGACTGCTGAGAGTTGTAGTTTTGAAACAGCTGAAGGCACACTGGTTGTAGAACTCAGAGTTGTTTTTTTTACCTAACTCAGTGTTTCAACCGGTGTGCCTCCAGCTGTTGCAAACTACAACTCCCAGCATGCACCGTACATGCTGGGAGTTGTAGTTTTGCAACAACTGGAGGCACACTGGTTGTGAAACACTGAGTTAGGTCACAAACTCAGTGATACACAACCAGTGTGCCTACAGCTGTTGCAAAACTAAAACTCTCAGCATGTACAGTCTGTCAGCGCATGCTGGGAGTTGTAGTTTTGCAACAGCTGGATGTCCGCCATCCCCCCTCCCCCCAATATGAATGTACAGGGTACACTCACATGGGCGGAGGTTTACAGTAAGTATCCGGCTGCACGTTTGAGCTTCGGCAAATTTTCTGCGGCAGCTCAAACTGCCAGCGAGAAACTACTGTGAACCCCTGCCCGTGTGACTGTACCCTAAAAACACTACACTAACACAAAATAAAATAAAAAGTAAAAAACACTACATATATACATACCCCTACACAGCCCCCCTCCCCTCCTCAATAAAAATGAAAAACGTCTGGTACGCCACTGTTTCCAAAACGGAGCCTCCAGCTGTTGCAAAACAACTACTCCCAGTATAACCAGACAGCCAGGCATGCTGGGAGTTTTATAACAGCTGGAGGCACCCTGTTTGGGAATCACTGGCGTAGAATACCCCTATGTCCACCCCTATGCAAGTCCCTAATTTAGGCCTCAAATGGGCATGGCGCTCTCACATTGGAGCCCTGTCGTATTTCAAGGCAACAGTTTGGGGTCACATATCGGGTATCGCCGTACTCGGGAGAAATTGTGTTACAAATTTTGGGGGGTATTTTCTGCTTTTACCCTTTTTAAAAATGTAAAATTTTTGGGAACACAAGCATTTTAGGTAAAAATTTTTTTTTTTTTTTTTTTACATATGCAAAAGTCGTGAAACACCTGTGGGGTATAAAAGGTTCACTTAACCCCTTGTTACGTTCCCCGAGGGGTCTAGTTTCCAAAATGGTATGCCATGTGGGTTTTTTTTTTTTTTTTTGCTGTCCTGGCACCATAGGGCTTCCTAAATGCGGCATGCCCCCAGAGCACAATTTGCTTCCAAAAAGCCAAATGTGACTACTCCTCTTCCGAGACCTGTGGTGCGCCAGCAGAGCACTTTTTCACCCCTATATGGGGTGTTTTCTGAATCGGGAGAAATTGGGCTTAAAATTTTGGGGGGTATTTTCTGCTATTACCCTTTTTAAAAATGTAAAATTTTTGGGAAAACAAGCATTTTAGGCCTCAAATGGGCATGGCGCTCTCACATTGGAGCCCTGTCGTATTTCAAGGCAACAGTTTAGGGTCACATATGGGGTATCGCCGTACTCGGGAGAAATTGTGTTACAAATTTTGGGGGGTATTTTCTGCTTTTACCCTTTTTAAAAATGTAAAATTTTTGGGAACACAAGCATTTTAGGTAAAAAAATATTTTTTTTACATATGCAAAAGTCATGAAACACCTGTGGGGTATTAAAGGGGTACTCCGCCCCTGGCATCTTATCCCCTATCCAAAGGATAGGGGATAAGATGTTAGATCGCCGCGGTCCCGCTGCTGGGGACCCCGGGGATCGCCGCTGCGACACCCCGCCATCATTACTGCACAGAGCGAGTTCGCTCTGTACGTAATGACGGGCGATACAGGGGCCGGAGCAGCGTGATGTCATGGTTCCGCCCCTCATGACATCGCGGCCCGTCCCCTTAATGCAAGTCTATGGGAGGGGGCATGATGACCGCCACGCCCCCTCCCATAGACTTGTATTGACGGGGGCGGGCAGTGACGTCACGAGGGGCGGAGCCGTGATGTAACGATGCCCCGGCCACCGTATTGCCCGTCACTACGTGCAGAGCGATCTCGCTCTGCACAGTAATGATAGCGGGGTGCCGCAGCAGCGATCCCCGGGGTCCCCAGCAGCGGGACCACGGCGATCTAACATCTTATCCCCTATCCTTTGGATAGGGGATAAGATGTCTAAGGGCTCACTTTATCCCATGTCACATTCCCCGAGGGGTCTAGTTTCCAAAATGGTATGCCATGTGTTTTATTTTATTTTTTTTTCTGTTTTGACACCCTAGGGGCTTCCTAAAGGTGACATGCGCCCCAAAAACCATTTCAGAAAAATGTTCTCTCCAAAATCCTCTTGTCGCTCCTTCCCTTCTGGCCCTCTACTGCGCCCGCCGAACACTTTACATAGACATAAGAGGTATGTGCTTACTCGAGAGAAATTGGGTTATAAAAACAAGTAAAAATGTTCTCCTTTTACCACTTGCAAAAATTTTAAAATTGGGTCTACAAGAACATGTGAGTGTAAAAAATGAAGATTTTGAATTTTCTCCTTCACTTTGCTGCTATTCCTGTGAAACACCTAAAGGGTTAAAACACTGACTGAATGTCGTTTTTAGAGATGAGCGAACTTACAGTAAATTCGATTCGTCACAAACTTCTCGGCTCGGCAGTTGATGACTTATCCTGCATAAATTAGTTCAGCTTTCAGGTGCTCCGGTGGGCTGGAAAAGATGGATACAGTCCTAGAAGACTCTTTCCTAGGAATGTATCCACCTTTTCCAGCCCACCGGAGCACCTGAAGGCTGAACTAATTTACGCAGGATAAGTCATCAACTGCCGAGCCGAGAAGTTTGTGACGAATCGAATTTACTGTAAGTTCGCTCATCTCTAGTCATTTTAAATACTTTGGGTGGTGTAGTTTTTAGAATGGGGTCATTTGTGGGGTATTTCTAATATGAAGACCCTTCAAATCCACTTCAAAACTGAACTGGTCCCTGAAAAATATCGAGTTTGAAAATTTTGTGAAAAATTGGAAAATTGCTGCTGAACTTTGAAGCCCTCTGATATCTTCCAAAAGAAAAAACTCATCAATTTTATGATGCAAACATAAAGTAGACATATTGTATATGTGAATTAAAAAAAAATTATTTGTAATATACATTTTCCTTACAAGCAGAAAGCTTCAAAGTTAAAAAAATGCTAAATTTTCAAATTTTTCATCACATTTTGGGATTTTTCACCAAGAAAGGATGCAAGTTACCACAAAAATGTACTACTATGTTAAAGTAGAATATGTCACGAAAAAACAATCTCGGAATCAGAATGATAACTAAAAGCATTCCAGAGTTATTAATGTTTAAAGTGACAGTGGTCAGATGTGCAAAAAACGCTCTGGTCCTTAACCCCTTAAGGATCGGGGGTTTTTCCGCTTTTGCATTTTCGTTTTTTGCTCCTTGCCTTTAAAAAATCATAACTCTTTCAATTTTGCACCTAAAAATCCATATGATTGCTTATTTTTTGCGCCACCAATTCTACTTTGTAATGACGTCAGTCATTTTGCCCAAAAATCTACGGTGAAACGGGGAAAAAAATCATTGTGCGACAAAATTGAAAAAAAACCTGCAGTTTTGTAAATTTTGGGGGCTTCCGTTTCTACGTAGTAAATTTTTCGGTAAAAATGACACCTTATCTTTATTCTGTAGGTCCATACGATTAAAATGATACCCTACTTATATAGGTTTGATTTTGTCGTACTTCTGGAGAAAATCATAACTACATGCAGGAAAATTAATATGTTTAAAATTGTCATCTTCTGACCCCTATAACTTTTTTATTTTTCCGTGTATGGGGCGGTATGATCTGAAGTTTTTAACGGTACTATTTTTGCATTGATCGCTTTTTATTCATTTTTAAATTATATAAAAAAGTGACCAAAAATGCACTATTTTGGACTTTGGAGTTTTTTTGCGCGCACGCCATTGACTGAGCGGTTTAATTAATTATATATTTTTATCATTCGGACATTTCCGCACGCGGTGATACCATATATGTTTATTTTTATTTACACTGTGGTTTTTTTTATGGGAAAAGGGGGGTGATTCAAACTTTTAATAGGGGAGGGAGCAGGACCAAGGACGTACAGGTACGTCATTGGTCCTTAAGGGGTTAAAGGGGAACTCCGCCCCTAGACCTCTTATCCCCTATCCAAAGGATAGGGGATAAGATGTCAGATCGCCGTGGTCCCGCTGCTGGGGAGCCCTGGGATCCCCGCTGCGGCACCGCGCTCTCATTACAGCACAGAGCGAGTTCGCTCTGCACGTAATGACGGGCAGTACAGGGGCAGGAGCATTGTTACGTCACGGCCCCGTCCCTTTCAATACAAATCTATGGGAGGGGGCGTGGCGGTCGTCATGCCCCCTCCCATAGACTTGCATTAAGGGGACGGGCCGTTATGTCACGAGGGGCGGAGCCATGACGTCACCCTGCTCCATCCCCCGTATCACCCGTCATTACGAACAGAGCGAACTCAGGGCTCCCCAGCAGCGGGACCGCGGCAATCTGACATCTTATCCCCTATCCTTTGGATAGGGGATAAGATGTCTAGGGGCGGAGTACCCCTTTAAGGCGAAAATGGGCTTGGTCCTTAACCCCTTAAGGACCGAGCCCTTTTTCACCTTAAGGACCAGAGCATTTTTTGAACATCTGACCACTGTCACTTTAAACATTAATAACTCTGGAATGCTTTTAGTTATCATTCTGATTCTGAGATTGTTTTTTTTCGTGACATATTCTACTTTAACTTAGTGGTAAAATTTTATGGTAACTTGCATCCTTTCTTGGTGAAAAATCCCCAAATTTGATGAAAAAAATGAAAATTTTGCATTTTTCTAACTTTGAATCTCTCTGCTTGTAAGGAATATGGATATTCAAAATAAAAAATTTTTGGGTTCACATATACAATATGTCTACTTTATGTCTGCATCATAAAATTTATAAGTTTTTACTTTTGGAAGACACCAGAGGGCTTCAAAGTTCAGCAGCAATTTTGACATTTTTCACAAAATTTTTAAACTCACTATTTTTCAGGGACCAGTTCAGTTTTGAAGTGGATTTGAAGAGTCTTCATATTTGAAATACCCCATAAAAGACCCCATTATAAAAACTGCACCCCCAAAGTATTCAAAATTACATTCAGTAAGTGTATTAACCCTTTAGGTGTTTCACAGGAATAGCAGCAAAGTGAAGGAGAAAATTCAAAATCTTCATTTTTTACACTCGCATGTTCTTGTAGACCCAATTTTTGAATTTTTGCAAGGGGTAAAAAAGGAGAAAATTTTTACTTGTATTTGAAACCCAATTTCTCTCGAGTAAGCACATACCTCATATGTCTATGTTAATTGTTCAGTGGGCGCAGTAGAGGGCTCAGAAGGAAAGGAGCGACAAATGGTTTTTGGGGGGCATGTCACCTTTAGGAAGCCCCTATGGTGCCAGGACAGCAAAAAAAAAACACATGGCATACCATTTTGGAAACTAGACCCCTCAGGGAACGTAACAAGGGGTAAAGTGAACCTTAATACCCTACAGGTGTTTTTAAAAAGGGTAATAGCAGAAAATACCCCCCAAAATTTGAAGCCCAATTTCTCCCGATTCAGAAAACCCCCCATATGGGGGTGAAAAGTGCTCTGCTGGCGCACTACAGGTCTCAGAAGAGAAGGAGTCACATTTGGCTTTTTGAAAGCAAATTTTGCTCTGGGGGCATGCCGCATTTAGGAAGCCCCTATGGTGCCAGAACAGCAAAAAAAAAAACACATGGCCTACCATTTTGGAAACTAGACCCCTCGGGGAACGTAACAAGGGGTTAAGTGAACCTTTATACCCCACAGGTGTTTCATGACTTTTGTATATGTAAAAAAATATATATTTTTTTTACCTAAAATGCTTGTTTTCCCAAAAATTTTACATTTTTAAAAAGGGTAATAGCAGAAAACACCCACCAAAATTTCTAACACAATTTCTCCAGAGTACGGCGATACCCCATATGTGGCCCTAAACTGTTGCCTTGAAATACGACAGGGCTCCAAAGTGAGAGCGCCATGCGCATTTGAGGCCTAAATTAGGGACTTGCATAGGGCTGGAAATAGGGGTATTCTACGCCAGTGATTCCCAAACAGGGTGCCTCCAGCTGTTGTAAAACTCCCAGCATGCCTAGACAGTCAGTGGCTATCTGGAAATACTGGGAGTAGTTGTTTTGCAACAGCTGGAGGCTCCGTTCTGGAAACAGTGGCGTACCAGACGTTTTTCATTTTTATTGGGGAGGGGAGGGGGGCTGTGTAGGGGTATGTGTATATGTAGTGTTTTTTACTTTTTATTTTGTGTTAGTGTAGTGTTTTTAGGGTACAGTCACATGGGCGGGGGTTCACAGTAGTTTCTTCCCGGACAGCATGAGCTGCGGCAGAAAATTTGCCGCAGCTCAAACTTGCAGTCGGATACTTACTGTAAACCTTCGCCCATGTGAGTGTACCCTGTACGTTCACATGGAGGGGGGGGGGACGGGACATCCAGCTGTTGCAAAACGACAACTCCCAGCATGTACGGTCTATCAGTGCATGCTGGGAGTTGTAGTTTTGCAACCGCTGGAGGCTCCATTTTGGAAACAGTGGCGTACCAGACGTTTTTCATTTTTATTGGGGAGGGGGGCTGTGTAGGGGTATGTGCATATGTAGTGTTTTTTACTTTTTATTTTATTTTGTGTTAGTGTAGTGTAGTGTTTTTAGGGTACAGTCACACGGGCGGGGGTTCACAGTAGCCTCTCGCTGGCAGTTTGAGCTGCGGCAGAAAATTTGCCGCAGCTCAAACTTGCAGCCGGATACTTACTGTAATCCTCCGCCCATGTGAGTGTACCCTGTACGTTCACATTGGGGGGGGGGGGGGAGAAACATCCAGCTGTTGCAAAACTACAACTCCCAGCATGTACGGTCTATCAGTGCATGCTGGGAGTTGTAGTTTTGCAACAGCTGGAGACACACAGGTTGTGAAACACCGAGTTTGGTAACAAACTCAGTGTTTTGCAACCAGTGTGCCTTCAGCTGTTGCAAAAGCTACAACCCCCAGCATGTATGGACAGCGGAAGGGCATGCTGGGTCTTGTAGTTATGCAACAGCCGGAGGCATACTACTTTGGCTGGGGATGCTGGGGATTGTAGTTATGCAACAGCTGGAGACACACTGATTTGCTACTTAACTCAGTGTGCCTTCAGCTGTTGCAAAACTACAACTCTCAGCAGTCACCGACAGCCAACGGGCATGCTGGGAGTTGTAGTTATGCAACCAGCAGATGCACCACTACAACTCCCAGCATGCACTTTTGCTGATTGTGCAAGCTGGGAGTTGTAGTTATACAACAGCTGAAGGTACACTTTTCCATAGAAAAATGTGCCTCCAGCTGTTGCAAAACTATAAGTCCCAGCATGCCCATAAGGGCATGCTGGGAGTTGTGGTGGTCTGCCTCCTGCTGTTGCATAACTACAGCTCCCAGCATGCCCTTTTTGCATGCTGGGAGCTGTTGCTAAGCAACAGCAGGAGGCTGTCACTCACCTCCTGCTGCTGCTCCACGATGTCGCCGCACAGGTCAGTCCCTCGCCGCCACCGTCGCTCCTGGGGCCCCGATCCCAACAGAGATGCCGGGGATCGGGGTCCTCAGCTCCCGGGGTCTTCTTCCCGCACCTGCTCACGTCCTCCGGAAGAGGGGCGGAGCGGGTTGCGGGAGTGACACCCGCAGCAGGCGCCCTAATTGGTCGGCCGGGAAACCGGCCGACGAATCAGGGCGATCGTGAGGTGGCACCAGTGCCACATCACCCCTGCTGGCAATGGCTGTTCGGGGCCGTCTCTGACGGCCCCGATCAGCCAGTAATTCCGGGTCATCGGGTCACTGGAGACCCGATTGACCCGGAATCCGCCGCAGATCGCTGGACTGAATTGTCCAGCGATCTGCGGCAATCGCCGACATGGGGGGACATAATGACCCCCCTGGGCGATATGCCGGGATGCCTGCTGAACGATTTCAGCAGGCATCCAGGCCCCGGCTCCCCTCCGGCTAGCGGCGGGGGCCGGAAATGCTCGGAGCGTATCCATACGCCCTTGGTCCTTAAGGACTTGGAAACGGGGGCGTATGGATACGCCCTATGTCCTTAAGGGGTTAAAAAAAAGCATACATTTTTTACCTTTTGTTTTTTTTCCATTTACGCTGTTCACCGTATGGGATCATTAACATATGTTTATTAATTTATTTTATACTTTCTGGGGGTAAAATGGGAAAAAGTGAGGATTTACATTTTTATTGGGGGAGGGAATTTTTCAAATTTTTGTAAAACTTTTTTTCTTTACATTATTTTTTATTTTATTTTTCACTTTAACCCCTTAGCGCATATGGACGTTTATGAACGTCCATATGTGCATCCCCATATATAATGCGTGCTCACGAGGTGAGCGCATCATAACCGGTTGGTCCCGGGACCCACGCTAATGCCGGACATCCCCGATCGGGCTGATGTCCGGCATTAACTCTTTAGACACGGCGATCAAAGTTGATTGCCGCGTCTAAAAGTGAAAGTAAAAGCATCCCGTCTGCTCAGTCCGGCTAATCGTGACCATCGCGATAAATTTAAAGTCCAAAATTGTGTATTTTTGGTCACTTTTTATACCATAAAATTTTTTATAAAAAGCCATCAAAAAGTCCGATCAAAACAAAAATGGTACCATTAATAACTTCAGATCACGCCTCAAAAAATGAGCCCTCATATCGCCCCGTAGGGGAAAAAATAAAAAAGTTATAGGGGTCAGAAGGTGAGAATTTTTAACATATACATTTTTCTGCATGTAGTTATGATTTTTTTCAGAAGTACGACAAAATCAAACATATATAAGTAGGATATCATTTTAACCGTATGGACGCACAGAATAAAGATAAGGTGTAATTTTTACCGAAAACTGCGTAGAAACGGAAGCCCCCAAAAGTTACAAAATGGCATTTCTTCTTCCATTTCGTCACACAATGATTTTTTTTCCGTTTCGCTGTAGATTTTTGGGTAAAATGACTGATGTCATTACAAAATAGAATTGGTGGTGCAAAAAATAAGCCATCATATGGATTTTTAGGTGCAAATTTGAAAGGGTTATGATAAAATTGTATCAATTTTTTTTAGCTATTTTAACACTAATAATTTGCATATATTTATACTTACTGAGCAAATAGTTTATGAAACTTATAATTTCAGATGTCTACTTTACTTTATTTTGACAGCATTTATAAAAATGTTTTAAATTAACATTTTCAATTAATTAAACTGATAAGAACAGATACTACACTTGATCTTAGCCAAAAGTCAGAGAAGCTATATTTTCAATTAATTAGAAGCCTAACAATTTTACTTGAAATGTTATAATTTTTTGTGTGCCAGAAGGAGAGGAGCGCCATTTGGCTTTTACGTCCTCATTTTAGGCCAAATGGATTATAGGCCACACTTCCTGGCTGCGAAGGGTTTTAGCTTCCAAAACATACAGAACCCCCACAAGTGACCCCATTTTGGAAACTACACCCCCTAAAGTATTCATCTAAAGTATTCCCCCCCCCCCCCCCCAAATGCATCATTTGTGGGACAAATTTTGTGTATATTGCATCTAGAAAGGAGGAAATGCACCTTATATATATTTTTTGAGCTGCTCCTCCCGTGTTTGAAAATACCCCCACTTACGCCATATCTGGTTCCTTGGCCGCAAGGCAGGACCCAGAAGGAGAAGAGCGCCATTTGGCTTTCAGGGCATCATTTAAGGCCAAAAGGATTATAGCCAGCAACCCCCACAAGTGACCCTATTTTGTAAACTATACCCCCTAAAGTATTTGCATAGACCAAAAGTGAGTACTTTGAGTCCTTTTTGTGTGACTGTAATGGTTACAGAATGAGTATAAAAAAAAAAAAAAAAAAAAAATTGGTTATTTATTTTTTACACAAATGCATCATTTGCGTCTGAAAATGAGGAAATGCACCCCACCCCATATTTTATTACGCTGTTCATCCTGGGTACGGCAATACCACCGCTTAGGCCATATTTGATTGCTTTGCTATATGGTGGGATCAAGAATTAAGGGAACCCCATTTGGATTTCAGGACATTATAAAAATTATAGGCCCCACTCCATGCAAGGATTGAAGCCGGCAGAACCATACCGCACCCCCAAAAGTAACCCCTTTTTAAAGACAACGCCCCCTAAGGTATTCACTTGGATTAGTAGTGCGTTCATTGAGGCCTTTTTGTTCTAATGGTATTAGTCAGTGTAAAATATTTAAAATTGCTTTTTTTTTTTCACATATGCATAATTTGTGGGATAATAAAAAAAAATAATAATTGCCTCTGAAATGAATGAAATGCACCCCAAATTTTAATACGCTGCTTGTGTCATGTTAGGCTGCTTTCACACTGTAAAATAGAATACAAGTTCAGGGATATCCAGCTCCTTTATACAGCCCGCAGCGTCTCGGACCAAGGCAGACCAAGTTCACATGCAATAGAAGAAAAAGAAAGATGGTCCAGCGCTGTCAAGTCAATGAATTTATGAGGAGTTTATTAAATAAAAACCATGCAGGTACAGGTAAGTGACGTGTTTCGACCGCTAGTGTGCAGCCTTAGTCATACAAGAGTTTGGACACACTGGCAGGGTTTAACCCCTTAAGGACGCAGGGTTTTTCAGTTTTTGCATTTTCGTTTTTTCCTCCTTACCTTTTAAAAATCATAACACTTTCAATTTCCACCTAAAAATCCATATTATGGCTTAATTTTGCGTCACCATTTCTACTTTGCAGTGACATTAGTCTTTTACCCAAAAACCGACGGCAAAACGGAAAAAAAAACATTGTGTGACAAAATCGAAGAAAAAAAATGCCATTTTGTAACTTTTGGGGGCTTCAGTTTCTACGCAGTTCATATTTCGGTAAAAATGACACCTTTATTATTCTGTAGGTCCATACGGTTAAAATGATACCCTACTTATACAGGATTAATTTTGTCGTACTTCTGGAAAAAATCATAACTACATACAGGAAAATTTATACGTTTAAAAATGTCATCTTCTGACCCCTATAACTTTTTTATTTTTCCACATGCAGGGCGGCATGAGGGCTCATTTTTTTTATCGGTACCATTTTGTTTTGATCTGACTTTTTGATCACTTTTTATTCATTTTTTAATGGTATAAAAAGTGACCAAAAATACACTTTTTTGGACTTTGGAATTTTTTTACGTGTACGCCATTGACCATGCAGTTTAATTTATGATATTTTTATAGTTCGGACATTTACGCACGCAGCGATACCACATATATTTATTTTTATTTTCACTATTTTTTTTTATGGGAAAAGGGGGGTGATTCAGACTTTTATTAGGGAAGGGGTAGAATGATCTTTATTAACACTTATTTTTTTACTTTTTTTTTTTTTTGCAATGTTATAGCTCCCATAGGGACCTATAACATTGCACACACTGATCTTTTACACAGATCACAGGTGTGTATTAACACGCCTGTGATCAGTGTTATCGGCGCTTGACTGCTCCTGCCTGGATCTCGGGCACGGAGCAGTCATCCCGCGGCATATCGCGGGAGCCGGCGGAGGATGTAAATATACGTTCCTCGTCGTTAAGGAGTTAAGTAGGGAAGAGGGGTGGAGCAGCCGCACTGGTGAATCGAAACACCTGTTAGGATGAACTCGCCACTGCTCCACCCATCTATCTCCTGCTCACAATTGGCTTTGCAATGTCAAAATGCAAGACATAGTTCACACAGGAATTTTCCCACCAAGAAAATGCATATATAAACATTTATTTAAAATTACAATACTTTAATATGTGCACAAGAATAAAATAACACACACAATTGTCAGTGACAACATATAAAAAAGTATAAAAAAATATGAATCACAAATAAAATAAAAATATTAATATATATATCTGTCAGAAAAATGAGTTGCTATTACGTCTGAGGAGGATTTTGCGCATGAGGCGGATCATATTGCTACTAGGTTGAGGAAACGGGGATAGCATAAGTGGTCCATAAACAGGGCCAGAACCATTAGTGAACCAAAGGATTGTGACACCCTCATTTATGGCAAACCCAGACTTGACAAAGGCAGTACCATTAAACCAATAGTCTTTTCAACACCCTACAGTCAAGAATTCAAAGAAATTTGTGCTATAATACACACATTTCTATCCATGATAACACATGATCCAGCTTTTAAAGGGGTGTTTGAGGAAGGTTATAAATGTGTTTCGAAAAAGGCCAAAACTTTAGGTCAGAGAATATCTCCAAGCCTATTCAGTGATAGATTAGAGACTCCTAAAACATGGCTCGCTGCTGTTGTCAATTTCAAGTGTGGGCATCAGCGATGCATCTGTTGCTGTGTCATGAGGGTAATGTGAATATTCGTCATATATTCGCTAAATTCGCATATGCGTAATATTCTCGTTTTATTTTCGCATATGCGAAAATTAACATATGTGAAAATTAGCATATACAAAAATGAGCATAAACGAAAATTCGCATATGCGAAACTTAGCATATGCTAATTTTCGCATATGCGAAAATTCGCACGCCAGTCTCACACAGTAGTATTAGAGCCTTCTTTACACCACACAAGCTGGAAGCAGAGAGGGGTGATCACTGTGATGTGTACTGTGAAAAAAAAAAAAAAAAAAACGAATATTCTTAATTACGTATATATAGTGCTATATTCGCGAATATTAGCGAATAGAGAGAGTGGTTCCTGCCATGAGAGGAGGCAATACTAAACAGAAGTTAATATATAGTGAGATCTTTTGGATCATAAAATTAAAAACTAGATTTCCAGATGGTTTGAACCTCAGACAAGATGTTATTTTACATTATTAATGGAATTAGACATTAAAGCAATACGATGTCAGGACATAAGTTTACTTGCAACATAGTTTGTACAAATTTCACAAATATATTCCTTTGTTATCCACATTCATGCATTTGTATGCGTCTTATTGCATAACATCTTTTGCACTTAGTTGCTAGTGACAACAGCAAATCATGGTAATTTTGAGTCATTAATTTTGAGCCTTTCCTTAACCTTATACTATAGACTTCACAATATCAGTCTGTGGTACCCATTTCAGGAATTCCCTGAATTAATATTTATCATATTTATATGTCAGACGTAATACCAACTAATTTTTCTGACAGTTATATATATATTTATATTTTTATTTTATTTGTGATTCATATTTTGATACTTTTTTATATGTTGTCACTGACAATTATGTGTGTTATTTTATTCTTGTGCACATATTAAAGTATAGTAATTTTATATAAATGTTTATATATGCATTTTCTTGGTGGGAAAATTCCTGTGTGAACTATCTCTTGCATTTTGACATTGCAAAGCGAATTGTGATCAGGAGATAGGATGAACTCGCCACTGCTCCACCAATCTAACAGGTGTTTTAATTCACCGGTGCGGCTGCTCCCCCCCCCTTCCCTACTTAAACCCTGCCAGTGTGTCCTAACTCTTGTATGACTAAGGCTGCACACTAGCGGTCGAAACGCGTAACTTACCTGTACCTGCATGGTTTTTATTTAACCCCCTAAGGACCCAGCCAATTTTCACTGTAGGACACGGTCATTTTTTGCACATCTGACCACTTTCATTTTAAACATTAATAACTCTGGGATGCTTTTACCTTTCATTCTGATTCCGAGATTGTTTTTTTCGTGACATATTCTACTTTATGTTAGTGGTAAAATTTTGTCCATACTTGCATAATTTCTTGGAGAAAAATTCCAAAATTTGATGAAAAAATTGAACATTTTGCATTTTTTTTTTTACTTTGAAGCTCTCTGCTTATAAGGAAAATGAATATTCCAAATAAATTATATATTGATTCACATATACAATATGTCTACCTTATATTTGCATCATAAAGTTGACATGTTTTTACTTTTGGAAGACATCAGAGGGCTTAAAAGTATATTTTCCAATTTTTCACAAAATTTTCAAAATCGAAATTTTTCAGGGACCAGTTCTGTTTTGAAATGGATTTGAAGGGTCTTCATATTAGAAATACCCCCCATAAATGACCCCATTATAAAAACTGCACCCCTAAAAGTATTCAAAATGACATTCAAAAGGTTTGTTAACCCTTTAGGTGCTTCACAGGAATAGCAGCAAAGTGAAGGAGAAAATTCAAAATCTTCATTTTTTAAACTGGCATGTTCTTGTAGACCCAGTTTTTGAATTTTTATAAGGGGTAAAAGGAGAGAAATCTTCCTAAAATGTGTAACCCAATTTCTCTCGAGTAAGGAAATACCTCATATGTGTATGTCAAGTGTTCGGCGGGCGCAGTAGAGGGCTCAGAAGGGAATGAGCAACAGTGGGATTTTGGAGAGTGAGTTTTTCTGAAATTGTTTTTGGGGGGCATGTCACATTTAGGAAGCCCCTATGGTGCCAGAACAGCAATAAAAACACATGGCATCCTATTTTGGAAACTAGACCCCTCAAGGCACGTAACAAGGGGTCCAGTGAGTCTTAACACCCCACAGGTGTTTCAAAACTTTTTGTTAAAGTTGGATATGTAAATGAATTTTTTTTTCACTAAAATGCTGGTTTTCTCCCAAATTTTACATTTTTACAAGGGGTAATAGGAGAAAATGACCCCAAAAATTTGTAACCCCATCTTTTCTGAGTATGGAAATACCTCACATGTGCACGTCAAGTGCTCTGTTGGCGTACTACAATGCTCAGAAGAGAAGGAGTCACATTTGGCTTTTGCAAAGTAAATTTAGCTGAAATGGTTTTTTGGGGGCAGTTCCCATTTAGGAAGCCCCTATGGTGCCAGGACAGCAAAAAAAAAAACCACATGGCATACTATTTTGGAAACTACACCCCTCAAGGAACGTAACAAGGGGTACAGTGAGCCTTAACACCCCCCAGGTGTTTGACGACTTTGGATGTGTAAATGATTTTTTATTCTTATTTTCCACTAAAATGCAGTTTTTTCCCAAAATTTTAATTTTTTACAAGGGGTAATAAGAGATATGCCCCCCCAAATGTGTAACTCCATCTTTTCGGAGTATGGAAATACCCCATGTGTGGAGGTCAAGTGCACTGTGGGCGCACTTCAATGCTCAGAAGAGGAGTCACATTTGCAAATTTTGCTGAAATGGGGGGGGGGGGGGCATATCGCATTTAGGAAGCCCCTATGGTGCCAGGACAGCACAAAAAAAAAAAACACATGACATACTATTTTAGAAACTACACCCCTCAAGGAACGTAACAAGGGGTACAGTGAGCCTTAAAGGGTACCTTTCATCAAAAAACCTTCTGATATATTATAGATTAATGTATGCAGAATAACTTTCCAATAGCATATTATTAAAAAAATTATGCTTCTTTCTAATTCATTTTCCGCTTTGAAAAAATTACCACTAGGGGTCTCCCTACCAGTCCTTTTTTTTTTTTTATAGATTTCAGACTTATGCTGGAGTCCTAAATCTCGGACTGCAGCCGGGACACAGACAAACTACCTGGCAGGGAGCAGTGCTGAGCTTGTCTGTGTCCTGGCTGCAGTCTGAGATTTAGGACTCCAGCATAAGTCTGAAATCTATAAAAAAAAGGACAGAAAAAATGACCACAAGGGGTTTCCCTACCAAAGTGGAAAAATAAATAGAAAGAAGCATATTTTTTAATAGCATGCTATTGGAAAGTTATTCTGCATACAGTACTCTAAAATATTTTAAAAGTTTTTTTTGATGAAAGCACCCCATGTGTGGACGTCAAGTGCACTGCGGGCGCACTACAATGCTCAGAAGAGAAGGAGTCACATTTGCAAATTTTGCTGAAATGGGGGGGGGGGGGCATATCGCATTTAGGAAGCCCCTATGGTGCCAGGACAGCAAAAAAAAAAAAACCACATGGCATACTATTTTAGAAACTACACCCCTTAAGGAACGTAACAAGGGGTACAGTGAGCCTTAACACCCCACAGGTGTTTGATAAATATTCATGAAGTGGGATGTGAAAATGAAAAATTAGATTTTTTTACACTAAAATGCTGGGGTTACCCCAAATTTTTCATTTTCACAAGTGGTAAAAGGAGAAAATGTCATTGTAAAAGTGCAAATACATTTCTTTGGAGTAAGGACATACCGTATATGCCGGCGTATAAGACGACTGGGTGTATAAGACGACCCTCCAACTTTTACAGTTAAAATGTAGAGTTTGGGATATACTTGCCGTATGAGACTACCCCTCCTACCACGATGTACAGTACCTTGTAGTTCCCCCCACATTAGGTAGGCAGCATGTTCCCCCACATTAGTAGGCAGCATGTTCCCCCACATTAGGTTGGCAGTATAGTTCCCCCCACATTAGGTAGGCAGCATAGTTCCCCCCACATTAGGTAGGCAGTATAGTTCCCCCCCACATTAGGTTGGCAGCATGTTCCCCCACATTAGGTAGGCAGTATAGTTCCCTCCACATTAGGTAGGCAGTATAGTTCCCCCCACATTAGGTAGGCAGTATAGTCCCCCCCCACATTAGGTAGGCAGCATGTTCCCCCACATTAGGTTGCAGTTCCCCCACATTAGATTGCCAGCTCCCCAACATTAGGTCGGGAGTTCCCCAACATTAGTAGGCAGCTCCCCCACATTAGTAGCAGTTCCCCCCACAATAGTAAGCAGTTCCCCCACATTAGTAGGCAGCTCCCCCCATAATAGTAGGCAGCTCCCCCCATAATAGTAGGCAGCTCCCCCCCATAATAGCAGGCAGCTCCCCCCCATAATATTAGGCAGCTCCCCCTATAATAGTAGGCAGCTCCCCCCCATAATAGTAGGCAGCTCCCCCCCATAATAGTAGGCAGCTCCCCCCCATAATAGTAGGCAGCTCCCCCCCATAATAGTAGGCAGCTCCCCCCCATAATAGTAGGCAGCTCCCCCCCCCATAATAGTAGGCAGCTCCCCCCCATAATAGTAGGCAGCTCCTCCCATAATAGTAGGCAGCTCCCCCTATAATAGTAGGCAGCTCCCCCCATAATAGTAGGCAGCTCCCCCTATAATAGTAGGCAGCTCCCCCCACATTAGGTTGTCAGCCCCCCCCCCCCCCCCCCCCCCCCCGGGGACATACAGCGTCAGCCTCCAGCCATATAAAGTGTATGGCTGGAGGCTGTATGTCTGTACTGCCCCCACAGTGTTCCGGTCACCGCTCCTCCGACCCGGGGTCACATCTACTGCTATGGCCTTTGGACCATAGCAGAAGGTGCCAGTACCGGGGGAGCGGTGACCGGAACACTTAAGATGATAACGCGCCGCCGGTCACTTACCATTCCCTGGCCAACGCGCGTTCTCCTGCGATGATCCTGCGGTCCTCCTGCGTCTCTATGGTTGTACGCACAGAACGTCACTGACGTACAACCATAGAGGCGGAGGACCAGGAGGACCGGAGGATCATCGCAGGAGAACGCGCGTTGGCCAGGGAATGGTAAGTGACCAGCGGACACAGGGATGTCCGGGATAGGAATACTTCTTTTTATGTGTCCGGCTCCCGTGTGCGGCTGCAGGCGGGGGCCGGCCATAGCATGTAAAAACGAATACTGTCTACTAAAAACCAGGTGCCTCCAGCTGTTGTGAAACTACAACTCCCAGCATGCCCGGACAGCCTTTGCCGGTCCGGGCATGCTGGGAGTTGTAGTTTCACAACAGCTGGAGGCCCCCTGGTTTTTAGTATCAGTAATTAGTTTTTACATGCAATGGCTGGCCCCCGCCTGCAGCCGCACACGGGAGTCGGGCCGGACAGATAATCATAGGTATTCCTATGCCGGACCCCAGTACCCGGCGTATAAGACGACCCCCGACTTTTCAGAAGAAAATTCGGGTTTAAAAAGTTGTCTTATACGCCGGGATATACGGTACCTCATATCTTGGCGTAAACAGCATGCACACCGGTCTCAGAGGTGCCGGAGATCAGTCAGGGTCCTTGAGCTTTGGCTTTCTCCTATGGAGCCAGAACAGTGGGACCCCCCCTCAAGGGGCATTACATGGGGTAAATAACTGGGGTACACTAAATAACTAAAATGGGGTACAGTGGGACATAAAATTATAAATTATGTTCCCAGAATGATGACCCAGAGCATAGCCAAAACTAAACAATATGCCCACCCCAAACCCTATGCTCTGAATCATCATTCTGGGAATGTGATGTGTTTGGCCGTCCCTAACTTGTTACCTCAAATGCGCACCCCGATCAGGTGGAGAGAGAGCGCTGCGCATTTGAGGCAACATAAAAAGTCCCCAATGATAGTGACTGAGTGACCCATGACCCATTTTTGTAAAAATAAATAAAAATACCCCCAGAGGTCTTATCAGTTTTTTGGTTTTGTTTTTTAGATTAAACATTATTTTGGGCAATTTAGTGGTTTATGGGGTTAAAACTTGGAATGTACTCTGGACTTGGTACATTGGGGTCAAATTATGGAAAATTTAAATGAGAAGGGAAAATTTAGTACTCCATGGAAGTGTGATACTCCCTGAAGCAATGCTTAATGCAGAGGCCTGGATGATCGGGGCAAGTGTCACATTGAGTGGTGGTGTCCTTCCGTATCCCCCTCTTGTAACACACTCTGCATCTTTTCTGGGGTCGTCCCTTCTTTCCAGTGTGGGGAACTTCACCTGGAAAGTGTTGGCCTGGGACGATCCTGGCACCTATAACTCCAGTTCCTTGGGAAGTCCGGCCTGCTCTTTCCCGGTCGCCAAAGATCAGGACCTTTAGGACTTCTTCTTGGAACTGGAGGAATGTCCCTGTGTTGCCAGCGTGCTGGGACAGTACAAAAGAGTTATACATGGCAACCTGTACCATGTAGACCGCAACTTTTTTGTACCATACCCATGTTTTGCGCATGGCCATGTATGGCTTGAGGACTTGATCAGAAAGATCAACTCTCCCCATATACTGATTGTAGTCCAGAATACAATCGGGCTTGAGCAGTGTTGTGGTACCTCACACAGGGACAGGTGAGCTGCCGTTGCCATGAATAGTGGTCAGCATAAGGACTACCCTCTTATCCTTATACTTGACCAACAACAGGTTTTCATGGGCAAGGGCACGGGACTCTACCTTGGAAATAGGCGTCTGGTTCAAATTTAGAGGGAGGCCTCTGGTTTTTCCACACAGTCCCACAAGCGGACGTCCATCTGGCGGCAAGGGATGTGAAGAAGAGGGATGCTGGTATAAAAGTTGTCCACGTACACGTGGTAACCCTTATCCAGCAATGGGTGCAGAAGCTCCCAAATGAGTTTCACGCTAACACCCAGAGTGGGGGAACAATCTGGGGGTTCAATACGGGAATCTCGTCCCTCATACACTCTAAACTTGTAAGTGTACCCAGAGGTGCTCTCACAAAGTTTATAGAGCTTCACGCCATATTCGAGGGAATATACTGGCGGAAGATGAGTCTCCCCTTGAAACTGATAAGAGACTCATCAACCGAGAGCTCCCTAAGCGGTACGTAGGCCTCCAAAAATTTGGCCCCAAAGTGATCGATGACCGGCCTCACTTTGTAAAGCCGGTCATAGGTGGGATCACTTCGGGGTGGACATGACTCATTATCTGCATAATGAAGGCATTTCCGAATGGCCTCGAACCGCTTCCGTGTCATGGCCATACTGTAAAGCGCGGGGTCTTGTATAGGACGTCCCCTCTCCAGTAGTGCCTGACACTAGGCTTTTTGTCCAGGCCCATATGCAGCAAGAAGCCCCAAATGTCCTCATCTCTGCTGCATCAATGGCGCGCCATTCATTGGGCCTGGCCAAAAAAGAATCAGGGTGGTGGGCGATGAACTGCCTGGCGTACAGATTCGTCTGCTCCACCATTAGATTGACCAGGCCGTCACTGAAAAAATAACTGAAATAGTCAATTTCAGTGATCCCGGCCGTGTCAATGTGTGTTGGGGGGGGGGGGGGGGGGGTGTATGTACTGTGTGTGATTGGTGTAACTATAAACTGTATGGGGGGGGGCGGGGGGGAAGCGCTGCGGCCAAAAAAATAATGGGGGTCCAAATGCAGTGCCCTGAACCCCTAAAAGGGCCCGGGTCACACTGAAAAATTGCGGCAGACCTATTAGGGGGTCAGGGGGGATTTTTTTTTTTTTTTTACTTTTTCTTACTTTTATTTTACTTTTTACACTACCTTTCCCTGGATTGTATTCTTTCCCTGATCTATGGGGGGCTTCTTTACTTCTGTGGGGGCTCCGATCTCAGCAGAGGGGGGGTCCCGGTCTTCCTCCAGCAGCTCTGACCGCTGACTGAACCCAGCCAGCCGTGGGAACTGCAGGAGGATGCGGTTAACCCCTCCCTTGCCGGCTGCTATTGGCTGGATGATCGTCCAGCCAATAGCAGCGATCCGGGGGGCGGGGTGACAAAATCGCCACCTCCCCATAGATACAGGAGGTGATCGGGGATGTATCCTACACCCCCGATCACCTTGTATCTCCGGGTCACCGGGTCACCAGTGACCCGCATCACCGGTATCGCAGCGATTCACAAGTGTGAATTCGCTTGCAGTTTTTTGAGATCGCCGACATGGGGACCCCCCTGGGCGTGTTCACGGGATGCCTGCTGAATGATTTCAGCAGGCATCCCGGTCCGATCCCCACCTGGCGGGGACCGGAATTGTCCATGACGTACGCGTACGTCATGGGTCCTTAAGTACCAGGGTGTCATGACATACGCGTACGTCAAGGGTCCTTAAGGGGTTATTAAACTCCTCATAATTCATCGACTTGACAGTGCTGGACCATCTTTCTTTTTTTTTCCTACACTGTAAAATAGTCCCGTTAATAAATGTCTGTTAGAAAATCCCAGGAGATCGGCAGTTAAACGGCCGTTAGAAAATCCCGTTATAGTCTATGGGATTTCTCTAATAGCCGTTTTAACCCATTATCGCCCGTTATTAATAAAGGCCGTTATTTTGTGAGGGGAGATAGTGCATGCACTATTTCTACCATTCCTATTTCTCCCATTCATTCGCCCATCACAAAATAATGTCCGTTATTAACAACGGGCGATAACGGGTTAAAACGGCTATTAGAAATATCCCATAGACTATAATGGGATTTTCTAACGGCCGTTTAACTGCCGATCTCCTGGGATTTTATAATGGGCATTTATTAACGGGAGTATTTTACAGTGTGAAAGCACCCATAGAGAGTAACCCCCGCTTTGGCAATATTTGGTCACATGGCCACATGGTGGGACCCAAAAGGAGAGGAGCGCCATTTGGCTTTCAGGATATCATTATACAAATTATCGGTTGCACTTTATCTTGCAAAGCATTCTAGCTTTCAGAACAATACCGCACCCCCAGAAGGGACCCCATTTTCTAAATTAAACCCCATAAAGTATTCACCTAGGGCATTAGTGAGTACCTTGAGCCCTTATTGTGTGGCTGGAATTATTTCAAAGTAAGTGGAAAAAATTAAAAATTTGCTTTTTTTCACAACTGCTTTAGTTATGGGACATCATTTTGGTAAATCGCTTCTGAAATGGAGGAAATGTGCCCCATATTTTATTATGCTGTTTGTCCCGGGCTGGGCAGTTCCTCCACTTAGGCCATATCTGGTTGCATGACTGCCTGGTAGAACCCAGAAGGAGAGGAACCACCTTTTGTCTTTCAGGACATCATTATAGATTCCTGTGAAACACCTAAAGGGTTAACACACTTACTGAATGTCATTTTGAATACTTTGAGGGGTGCAGTTTTTATAATGGGTTCATTTATGGGGTATTTCTAATATGAAGGCCGCTCAAATCCACTTCAAAACTGAACTGGTCGCTGAAAAATTTGAAGCCCTCTGATGTCTTCCAAAAGTAAAAACATGTCAACTTTATGATACAATCATAAAGTAGACATATTGTATATGTGAATCAATAGATAATTTTTTGGGGATGTCCATTTTCCTTATAAGCAGAGAGTTTCAAAGTTAAAATAAAATTTTGGAATTTTTGACCAAGAAATTATGCAAGTATCGACAAAATTTTACCACTAACATAAAGTAGAATATGTCATGCAAAAACAATCTCTGAATCAAAATGAAAAGTAAAAGCATCCCAGAGTTATTAATGCTTAAAATGACAGTGGTCGGATGTGCAAAAAATGCCCAGGTCCTTAAGGTGAAAATAGGCTGGGTCCTTAACCCCTTAAAGGGGTACTCTGCCCCTGGCATCTTATCCCCTAGCCAAAGGATAGGGGATAAGATGTTAGATCGCAGCGGTCCAGCTGCTGGGGACCCCCGGGATCGCTGCTGCGGCCCCCCGCCATCATTACTGCACAGAGCGAGTTCGCTCTGTGCGTAATGACGGGCGATACAGGGGCCGGAGCAGCGTGACGTCATGGCTCCGCCCCCCATGACATCACGGCCCGTCCCCTTAATGCAAGTCTATGGCAGGGGGTCTGATGACCGCCACGCCCCCTCCCATAGACTTGTATTGACGGGGGTGGGCTGTGACGTCACGAGGGGCGGAGCCATGACGTAACGATGCTCCGGCCCCTGTATTGCCCGTCATTACGTGCAGAGCGATCTCGCTCTGCGCAGTAATGATAGCGGGGTGCTGACATCTTATCCCCTATCCTTTGGATAGGGGATAAGATGTCTAGGGGCGGAGTACCCCTTTAAGGACCGAGGGTTTTTCCGTTTTTGCATTTTCGTTTTTTTCCTCCTTGACTTTAAAAAATCATAACTCTTTCAATTTTGCACCTAAAAATCCATATGATGGCTTATTTTTTGCACCACCAATTCTACTTTGTAATGACATCAGTCATTTTGCCCAAAACTCTACGGCGAAATGGGAAAAAAAATCATTGTGAGACAAAATTGAAAGAAAAAACGCTGTTTTGTAACTTTTGGGGGCTTCCGTCTCTACATAGTACATTTTTCGTTAAAAATGACACCTTATCTTTATTCTGTAGGTCCATACGATTAAAATGATACCCTACTTATATAGGTTTGATTTTGTCGTACTTCTGGAAAAAATCATAACTACATGCAGGAAAATTAATCCGTTTAAAATTGTCATCTTCTGATCCCTATAACTTATTTATTTTTGCGCATATGGGGCGGTATGAGGGCTCATTTTTTGCGCCGTGATCTGAAGTTTTTAGCGGTACAATTTTTGCATTGATAGGACTTATTGATCGCTTTTTAATAATTTTTTCATGATATAAAAAGTGACCAAAAATGCACTATTTTGGAATTTGGAATTTTTTTGCGCGTACGCCATTGACCGTGCGGTTTAATTAACAATATATTTTTATAATTTGGATATTTCCGCACGCGGCAATACTATATATATGTTTTTTATTTTCGTTTACACTGTGTTTTTTTTTTTTTTTTTTTTATGGGAAAAGAGGGGTGATTCAAACAGGGAAGGGGTTAAATGATCTTCACTTTTTTTTTTTTTTTTGCAGTGTTATAGCTCCCATAGGGACCTATAACACTGCACACACATAGGAAACCAGTGATCGATGCTCATCCCTGGATCTCAGGCACTGAGCAGTCATTCGGCGATTAGACAGCGAGGAGCCAGGTAGGGACCCTCCTGCTGTCCTGTAAGCTGTTCGGGATGCCGCGATTTAGCTATGGCTATCCCGAACAGCCCACTGAGCTAACCGGCATACTTTCACTTTAGACGCGGCGTCCAACTTTGAACGATCAATGCCGCGCGCTATTAGCCACGGGTCCCGGCTGTGGCCCCGCGTTATAGATCGGGAGTGGACACATGACGTTCCAGTACGTCATGTGTCCTAAAGGGCTTAAGGGGTTAAGTGCTTTATTTTTTATTTGTTTACACTTTTTTTTACACTTTATTTTTATGCTTTGGAATACTTAGTGTTCCAAAGCATTGCAGTTATATGCTGCCTGCCAGTTTTACACTGGCAGACAGTTACTAGGGCAGACCTGGGGATCTTTGTAAGAACTCTGGCTGCCCAGGTAACAAGCAGCACCCGATCATTGCTGGGTACTGCTGGAAAGAGACAGAGGGAGCCCCCTCCCTTTGTCAAACTGCTTACAGCTCGCTGTCGCTTCTATCCGCGGCTGTAAGGGTTAAACTGCCAGGACTGAAGTATACTTCGGTAGGCCCTCACCTGCCAGGGATCACACACAGCACCCCACGATCGTGTTGCGGTATGCTGTAGGGGAGACATAGGGAGCTCCCTCCCTCTGTCAAAACACTTACAGCAGTAAGGGTTAAAACTTCGGTCCCGGCAGTGCGGCAGGGTCCCGACTCTGTGATACAGCTGAGTCCGTGGCGCAATCTCATGGGTACACTGGGCAGCACATGTATACGTGTCCTGATGCGAGGTAGACATGTCCATGGTCGTTAACCTGTTAAAAAGACTCAAACATTTTCTACAAAATAAGTATATTTAAAATTGCCCTATTTTGACCACCTATAACTTTCTAACTTTTCCATATACAGGGCTTTGTAAGGGCTCATTTTTTGCACCGTGATCTGTAGTTTTGGTATCTTTTTTGCATTTATGTGAATTTTTAATCAATTCTTATTAAAAAAAAAAAAAATGTTGGAATGTGATGTGATTTATTTATTTTTTTCAGATTGCTTCTTTGGTTTTTAATAGGGATCGACCGATATCGTTTTTTTTAGGGCCGGTACCGATAATCGGTGGAGGTTAAGGCCGATAATTTATACAGATATTCCGGTATAAGTTATCGGCTATTTATTCCCCCCCCCCCCCCCCCCAGCTACGCCGCTGCACATCAGTGATTTAAAGCGGGCTCTTTAAATCAATGAACTGCAGCAGCTTTTGCGGTGCCAGAGACCTCTGCTGCCACCCGCTTCTCTCCCCCTGCCTGTCCTGGGGTCCTCCTGAGTCCTACCACCACCGCTGCCCCCCCTACCTATCCTCTGTCCAGAGGCCACCGCCGCCCGCTTCTCTCCCCCTGCTGGTCCTTAGTCCAACCACCGCCGCTGCCCCATTGCCTCCCCCATCCCCGGTTTTACATTTATCTGTTCCCGGGGTCCGCACTACTTCTGGCTCCGGCAGCATCCTGAGCTGTCACTGTGCGCACTGATGGTGATGTCGCGTTGAGGACGTCACTCGTCATTGCGCAGCGCACAGCGTAACGCAGGACGCCGCAGGAGCCAGAAGTAGTGCAGGCCCCGAGAACAGGTAATTATAAAACTGTGGATGGGGGAAGCAATGGGGCAGTGGCAGTGGTGGTCTCTGGCCGGGGCGGTGAAGTGGGGGGTGCGGTGCGGTGGGCGGAGCATTATCGGATTATCAGCAAGGTAATTGCTGATACCGATAACATCAAAAATCGTGAATATCGGCCGATAATATCGGGCAAACCGATAATCTGTCGATCCCTAATTTATAACCCCTTAACGACCAATGATGTAATTGTACGTCCTGGTACGGAGGTACTTCCCGCACCAGGATGTACATTTACATCCTGTGCATGACCGTGAGCATCGGGGCGGTGCTCGCGTCATACACGGCATGTCCTGGCTGCTGTCGGCACTGATGTCCACCGCTAACCCCTCAGATGCCGTGATCAACACAGATCACGGCATCTGCGGCACTTAAAATCGCTGATCCGATCGCCCACGGCGCTTTTTTTTTTTTTTTTTTACTTTGTTTTTACACTTTTTATGTCCCCATGTTGGTGTGCAGGCTCTAGTGTGTCCTTCATCTAAGGATATACTGGCGAATGTCTCAATTTTAACATCAGTGTTGAGGGATAGCCAATGTCATTGTATACATCTACCACAGTAGTGCACCTAAATTCCTGTATTGTATTGTTCTCACCAGGTGGCCTATTGATGGAACTTTCCATTTGCCCTTCATGCCCCCAAAGATGGATGCTCTGCTGTTCTTCACTCTTTCTCTGATCTGGCCCCCTTCTGCTCAGCCTTGGACTTGCCGGTGCCCCAGCTGGTGGATTGGGACGTGACTCACCCCCCTCCCCCTCTGCCCCCTGTTTGGTAGCCTGTCCGGTCCCGACGGTCGGACACCCAGAAGAAGTCACGGAAGAAATCTCCCCCTCTGGACCTTGGCGGGCCTCCACGGAGACCCCCTTGAAACATTGTTTGCAGTCCTGTGACTTTCCCTTGCCGCACTTGGTTAGTACGAGGGTCTCCCTGACACTATACTATGGGCTATGATCTCCTGCTGTAACTGTTGTATTTTGCTTGTTCCCTTTACCATGGTGGATTTGCATTTTTTGGTCACCTATGGTTTATTTTTACTTGCTTAGTTATTATGCTTACGTTCTTTTGCTATGGCCTCGGAGCAGTGTGCTGACTTGATGGTAACCACTATTGATTGGTGTTCTCCCACTTACCCTCTAGAGGCTATAGCAATGGACTGCTAATGCCTTGGTTTCTTGCCCACTTCGGTGGTCTTGGCCTCCGCATTGGCTAGTTGGTCAATGGTTCACTTTGTTGATGGGCTCTGTTTTTTGTTTGTCTCATGTGGTGATTTTTGGTTGTTGTTGTCAATTCGTCTGCCCTTCTGTGTCCCTCTGTCTCCGTTGATCTCACGGTTTTTCTTTTCCTCTGGGTTCTGTTTCTCCCTCTTTTCTCCTACAGGGTTTGTACCTCGCAGGTTCCCTCCAGTGGTGTTCTCTGGTATATCAGCTGGACCTTGTATGTGCCTTCATTTGCTCTGTCCTCCCCTCTACATCCGTTATGGTCAAGTGTGTCTCCTTGAATGTTAACTTTAACCATACTGGATCTTTCCAATTTCTGTACCACCTCTATCCTCAGGCTTATTCTGCTGTTAATGATAGGAAGGTGGCTGGGGGTCGCAATTCTTATCTCTAGGTCCTGTCCGCTTCAAGTCTCCTCTACCTTTCTCGACCCGCAGGGGCGTTGTGTGGTGCTGGAGGGGACCCTGGGGGGGGGGGAGGGTGCCTTTGCTGCTCTGTAATGTCTATGCCACTAACACATTGCAGATACCGCTTTTGCGTCGAGTCATTGCTAAACTACATAGATACCCCTCTTCTGCCTGGTTATTAGGGGGTGATTTAAACCTTGTTTTTTCTCCTTCCCTGGACCATCACTCGGTTTTCTTCTTTATATGATTTGTGGAGGATCAACCATCCGACCGAGCGTTCTTTTAGCTTCTATTCTCACCCTCACAAACTGCACACACGCATAGATTACTTCTTTGGTAATCTTCCCATGGTGCGCATGCTATCTGATGCTTCTCTTGACTGTATCTCCTGGTCTGATCACTGTACTGTCCTCCTTTCTTTTTCTTTCTCCCCTTCTTCTCTCTGGAGTTGTCATTGGCGTATCAATGACTCTCTCCTCAAATCGCTGCCTTCCCGGGAGTCGATTCAGAAGTGTTTGTCTGATTACTTTTCTGTTAACAAGGGCTCAGTCTCTTCCCATGCTATTCTCTGGGAAGCTCATAAATCGGTAGTGCATGGACACTGTATAGCACTGGGTGCCCGCATGAAACGTGACGCTCTGAGGTCCACATCCCAGGGGGCAGCCTAAAAATGAAATCTCGGTGATAGAATTTTCAACAGAATGAGAGGAGTTGATTTCCTCAATTGTATAGCTCAAAACAGAGTTTGTTCATGCTATAATAGTATTGTTAAGTGAGTCCGGAGACTCCTCCTGAGTTGAATATAAGGATATATTATTTGTGTCAAGAAACATCTATTTCATGAGTTGAATTCTTAAACTTAGTTGTTGTAAGTGCTTGTGCTAAATTATTGTCCCTGGTTGTTAGGGGAGATATCAGATCAGACTCAACCGGGTTGGGTACTAACTCCACAGATATCCTGCACATGGTGTCCAATCCCGCATTGATGAAAGTGTCGCTGATTGGTCCCTCGGAATTGTTGCCCTGGGAAACCACCCCTGAGGGATAGCATCCCAGGCAACACAAGGGACCGACTCATTGGAAAAGGCCCGATGAGGTACCAACTCCCTAGCTAATAATTTTTGTGAACTATCATTAGTAGGTGTGGATTTTGAAATATTATTAATATCTCGTTCTATTGGTCTTTTTCTCCAGTTTGTATTAGTAATAGTTCTAGCATTGGTGTTAGAATGTAAATATTTATTATTATTATTATTTCTCGTGGTAGTAACATTCTGTTTATTTGACTGAGTGGTATTGCCAGCATTAGGAAAAATAATTACCATTTGATGTATTAGAATTATGTACAGGAATAATTTGATTATTATTAAGAGAATTAATCAGAGGAGTGTTGGGCCACTTCCTAATTTGGTTGGTTGCATAATCCTCCTTGTCACAATGGAATTTGAACACCTTTTTATTGATAAGTTCTGACTCAATTTTATTGAGTTTATGTGTAAGATTGCGATTTAGTTTGTCAAATTCCACCGTGTCATGGAAAATATAAAGTTGCTGTATAATTTTCTGAGCTTCTTGCATGTATGTATCAACCAAGTTCTGTCTTTTAATTAATAATCGGGACATCATGCCAACCGAACAAGATTCCATAAATTCCTTCCACATTTGTGTAAATATGAAGTCATTTTTAAAAGACTACTCAAATGGCATGCGTAAACCCTGGGGGGCTATTTTTTCTTTTAGATATAGTTGCAAAAACAATACATCAACACCATGTTGGATTTCAGATTTATGAATATCCTCTAACTTGAGAAAAATATCTGACATGTATTTTAAATCATCTGATTACATTTGTATATCAGATTTATGATGAGGGATTGAATGGACCATGATGCCCAATAGTTGGGATAACAGGGCATCCCATTTATCCAATCAACATGAAATTCCATATTGGAAAAATAATTATGTGCCAATCAGGAGAAAAAGTTATCTCAATCAAAAATTTTCAGGTAAAAATAAAAGTAAAAATAAATAAAAAATAAAATAAAAATAATTCAAAATAACCTCTGAAAAACAGATGCCAATGTATGCAAATCAGAGCATGAAAAGATTCATGCAAGAGATTCAAACTATTTGAAAAATTTGAACAAAACAGAACAATACAATACTTGAATAAGTCAGAAGATTTGTCCAGGAGAAAAGAGCTCACTTCCTATACAGAAAGGCGAGCAGGTGATTCCAAACTATGAATGGGTGCTGCATCCATGTGGAGAAGATCCACTCTCAAAGAGGGAATACAAAGCTTCCAAGGGAGGAAGGCTTCTGAAAATGCACAACAAGACAAACATGGAATGCTCCCTGTGTGGAATCAGTGTTATCACCAAGGTGAGACACTAGTTAGAAACTTGATCACCTGGTGGGGTTGTACTGCAGAGGCACAAAACTCAGAAAGGCATAGAGGACAATCGACTGCAGCGGCTTCCCACGCTGACTAATCAGCGCAAAGGCAATACGGGTCAGTAGAGAAGCAGAAGGTGGAAGCTGGTTATCGTGCTGTCAAAATTAGAAGGTAACCCAGAATATTTGCACAAATTTATTGGTGCGCTCCGTCGTACACCAACCTCTTCCTAGGCTATTGGGAGAAGGAGGTTTTCCACTGTGGCAGAGTGCAGGACGCTGCCCACGTGCAGTGCTGGTTACATTATATTGATGACGTGCTGTTCCTGTGGCAGGGTCCGATAGATCTGTTGAAGAATTTCATGAGTGACCTTAATAACCACTCCATTAACCTTAAACTAACATATACCTACAGCTCTACCATGGCAAATTTCCTGGACATTCAGATGTAGCGACAACCAGATGGACACCTGGCTACTGATATCTACAGAAAAGAGACTGCAACAAACGCTTTACTGCACGCAAGCTCCTCACATATACCATTGACAATTAATGCTGTGCCTATTGGTCAATATTTATATTTAAAATGAACTTGCTCCTCTATTGAGAGATTTGAGGAACAAAGTAGAGAACTAAGTAGAAGGTTTGAGGAGTGAGACTACAGCAAAAGATGTATAAAAAGAGCCTTATAGGAGAGCCAAATACACTCCCAGGGAAGAACTCCTAGTAACTAAAAAACATAAAAAAGATGGGAGAGGAGAGGAACAGACACGATTCATTACAACATTTAACTGTGAATGGCAAAACATGTGGGATGCCATACAAAAACATATAGGAATCCTTCAAATGGTTCCAGTGCTAGCAACCAAAGTAAGAGATCGGGTCCCTATGACTGTGCAACGGAGTCGTAATTTGAGAGTTTTATTAGTTAAAAGCCTTTATGTTCCGAATATCCCTCACCCACTTACTGGTACAGCACCGAGAGTGGTGAGTGCTTGGCTTGCTCCAATATTATTAGAACTAAAACATTTTTGTCAACAGGAGGTTTGCGGGAGTATCAAATCCAACAGTATATCTCATGCAGTAGCACACACGTCGTATATTATGCAACGGGTGATTGCTCCAAAATTTATATCTGTCTAACATCAAGACAATTAGGTATTTGTGTACTAGAACACGTACGAGATATACTGTCGGCAAAAAACTGTACTGACATCTCTACTTTGAAAACTCTACAACAACACTTTAGGGAAAAACATGGATGTGACTCAAAAGGGCTTAAAGTGAGGGGCATTGAGAGAATACAAGGAAGGATGTGAGGAGGTAACCTAAAACGAACTTTGGCACAGAAAGAGTGCCGTTGAATCATTGTATTAAATACAGTGATCCCAAATGGATTAAATGAGCAACTTAGTTTCTCCCCTTTTCTGTAGTTTTAGGAACATTGAATTTAAGTGGAATTAGACACTCATCGTATTAATCTGTGAGGGAGTTGTGCCCATTATTTGGTACGGTATGTTCTCTCTTTTGGCCTGTAGCTTTGATAGGAAAATAACTAGATGTGTCTTTGATTTGTGTTGCGGTAAAAAAAAAAATGTTGGGGTTTCTCTTGTCCTCTTTAGATTGGCTTGTAGTTTTAACGGGTGAGATCTCCAGTCTCCTTAGTATTAGGGTACTCAGTGCTATTAAATTATTCTCCTGAAATTGATGTCCTTTGGGTTCCCCCTCTCTTCTGTGCAGCCAGTCCCTAAACATAAATGAGATAGGTGCCCTATTAGTGTCTGTCCAAGTAGTCTCCGATTTTTAATGTATGCCATGTGTGGTACACAGTTTTTTAACAGCTTGTCATATCTTAATGTATGTTTTTAGTCTGTTTTTCAGGATTCAAAATCACATGGTTGTAGTTTCAGCCATTTACCTGGATGTATGGTTTTGGAATATTAATGGGAACCTTTGGTAAAATTTAAATCAGTTACATCTATAACATATAGGGTAATATATACACCTTGAGGCCTAGAGTTAATTTTGTTACATGTCATTAGATGATATTTAATGTTTTTTTTTATTTCATATTTGGGATCCTATGTATGTACACACACTGCATTACACATATATATCTTGTTTTTCCTCTAGTGCACTACACGTCATGTGGTAATAGAAATGGAATCACTATTGAGTAATTCACTGTATGATTGACTATATATATTGGATTTATATTTATTGGTTTGTGAAAAATTTATTTTTTGTATTTTTGTATCTCCCATGCACTCATTTTGTCTTAACACTATTTTGCACTATATGCACTTTTAGATGTCACAGTCATGTTCCAATGTGATCTAGTTGCCGCAAACAAGTATTACCGTATATGCCGGCGTATATGACGACTGGGCGTATATGACGACCCCCAACTTTTACAGTTAAAATATAGAGTTTGGGATATACTCGCCATATAAGACTACCCCTCCTACCGCAATGTACGGTACCTTGTATTTCCCCCCACATTAGGTAGGCATCATGTTCCCCCACATTAGGTAGGAAGTATAGTTCCCCCCACATTAAGTCGCCAGCTCCCCCACATTAAGTCGCCAGCTCCCCCACATTAAGTCACCAGTTCCCCCACATTAGGTCAGGAGTTACCCCACATTAGGTCGGCAGCTCCCCCACATTAGGTCGGCAGCTCCCCCACATTAGGTCGGCAGCTCCCCCACATTAGTAGGCAGCTCCCCCACATTAGTAGCAGCTCCCCCACATTAGTAGGCAGCTCCCCCACATTAGTAGGCAGCTCCCCCACATTAGGTCAGCATTTCCCCACATTAGGTCAGCATTTCCACACATTAGGTCAGCATTTCCCCCACATTTGTAGGCAGCTCCCCCCACATTTGTAGGCAGCTCCCCCCACATTTGTACGCAGCTCCCCCCACATAATGTCAGCAGTTCCCCCACAATAGTAGGCAGCTCCCCCCACATTTGTAGGCAGTTCCCCCACATTAGATTGGCAGCTCCCCCCAACAGACATACAGCTTCCAGCCATATACAGTGTATGGCTGGAGGCTGTATGTCTGTACTGCCCCCACAGTGTTCCGGTCACCACTCCTCCGGCCCGGGTCACCATCTACTGCTATGGCCTATGGACCATAGCAGTAGGTGCCGGGACCGGGGAGCGGTGATCAGATCACTTAAGATAGCACGGCCGGTGACTCACCAGGCCCCGGCCGGCGCGTCCTCCTGCGGTCCTCCTGGTCCTGCGCTCCTCTGCCTCTATGGTTGTACGCACAGGAAGTCACTGACGTCCCCTGCGTACAACCATAGAGACGGAGGACCGGACCGAAGGAGGGTCGCAGGAGGACGCCGGGGAATGGTAAGTGACCGGCGGACATCCTTATGTCCCGAAAAGATTTTTCGGGACACAGGGATGTCCGGGATAGGAATACCTATGATTATCTGCCCGGGCCGGCTCCCGTGTGTGGCTGCAGGCGGGGGCCAGCCAGAGCAGGTAAAAACTAATACTGTATTCTAAAAACCAGGATGCCTCCAGCTGTTGTGAAACTACAACTACCGGCATGCCCGGACAGCCGTTGCCATGCTGGGAGTTGTAGTTTCACAACAGCTGGAGGCCCCCTGGTTTTTAGTATACAGTATTAGTTTTTACTTGCTTTGGCCAGCCCCCGCCTGCAGCCACACACGGGAGCCGGCCTGGGCAGATAATCAGAAGTTTTCCTATCCCGGACCTCAATACCCGGCGTATAAGACGACCTCTACTTTTCAGAAGAAAATTCGGGGTTAAAAAGTTGTCTTATACGCCGGGATATACGGTAGGTGAATGCAGACATTCCCCACATACTAAACAGCACTGTTTTTCAGTGTGCCTGCGCCATGATTACCAAAAGAAATATTCTTTCTCAAGCCTGCGCGCTGGGACGGAGACACTGGAAGTGGGGCTAGCAGGAAGTTCCGGTGGGGCAGCACACAGGCACTGCAACAATTGTACACTGCTGTAAGTAATTGATATCATTAACTGACCATATAAATCCCAGTAGTGACTGATATTTTCAGTACCTCTTGAGAAAGGAAAATCAAAACTATCGTAGGGTCGGGGCTTTTGCTGCTATCCCACATGGGTAAGGTTAAGCTAGTATTTTGATGTTACTGCTTATTGTCTTTGCAGTAAGTGCGGACTATGTCTGAATTTACCTGATACTTGCTATGTATAAGTAATGCACTAGCATTTTATGTAAAATTTATATGATCCAGCTATGTGTGGGGTTAACCAATTGTTACCCTAACAGGCACTATGCATCGATATAGGATAGAATTAGTTTATAGCACAACATTGTACTTTTTAGACAACATTTATTCTGATGTAAACTACGTATACTATTAGTGCTATTTGTGCATATGTAAATCTATTTGTGCTTGGATGATTTGCTTCTTTTTATAAATTCTTAGCAACCATTTTAGCCCCTTTCTTTGTATTGGATGCCCATTTTGTCACTTCTCCATTGCTGCATAATACATGTATTTAACTAAATATCTGTTCAATAAAGATGTATACTTTTTCAATTTAGGTGTTGTTTGAACTCTTACTTTTTATGTTTCAAATTTATATTTTAGAGTTCCCCTGTTGTTGACAGGATTTTATGCACTCCCTTATAGGTGTCATGATGACACAAGGGAGACATTTTGTAAAAGACTAGAACTGTATTGCTTACCCCTCAAGGAATGTAACAAGGGCTAAAGTGAGTATTGTGGTGCCAGAACAGCAAAAAAAAGCTCCACATGGCACACTATTTGGGAAACATCACCCCTCAAGGAACGTAACAAGGGCTAAAGTGAGTATTTACACCCCACTGGCCTTTGACAGATCTTTGTAACAGCGGGCTGTGCAAATGAAAAATTAAATTTTTCATTTTCACGGACCACTGTTCCAAAAATCTGTCAGTCACCTGTGGGGTGTTAAGGCTCACTATACCCCTTGTTACATTCCGTGAGGGGTGTAGTTTGCAAAATGGGGTCACATGTGGGTATTTATTTTTTTGCGTTTATGTCAGAAATAGAGATGAGCGAACTTACATTAAATTCGATTCGTCACGAACTTCTCGGCTCGGCAGTTGATGTCTTTTCCTGCATGAATTAGTTCAGCTTTCAGGTGCTCCCGTGGGCTGGAAAAGGTGGATACAGTCCTAGGAGACTCTTTCCTAGGACTGTATCCACCTTTTCCAGCCCACCGGAGCACCGGAAAGCTGAACTAATTTATAAAATTAAATACTCCATTTTTTACACTAACATGTTCTTGTAGACCCAGTTTTTGAATTTTTAAGGGGTAAGAGGAGAAAAATTCCCTCCACAATGTGTAACCCAATTTCTCTCGCGTAAGGAAATACCTTTATATGTGAACGTAAAGTGCTCTGTGGGTGCACTAGAGGTATCAGAAGGGAAGGAGCGACAATGGGATTTTGGAGAGTGAATTTTGATGAAATGGTTTTTGGGGGGGATGTCGCATTTAGGAAGCCCCCATGGTGCCGTAACAGCAAAAAAAAAACACATGGCATACTATTTTGGAAACTACACCCCTCAAGGCACGTAACAAGGGATACAGTGAGCCTTAACACCCCACAGGTGTTTGACGACTTTTTGTTAGTCGGATGTGTAAATGAAATTTAGTTTTTCACTAAAATGCTGTTTATTTCCCCCAAAATTTACAATTTTTACAAGATGTAATAGGATAAAATGCTCCCCAAAATGTGTAACCCCATTTCCTCTGAGTATGAAAATACCCCATGTGTGGACATAAAGTGCACTGCGGGTGCACTACAATACTCAGAAGAGAAGGAGCCGCATTTGGCTTTTTGAAAGCAAATATTGCTGAAATTTTTTTGGGGGGGCATGTCACATTTAGGAAGCCCTTGTGGTGCCAGAACAGCAAAAAAAAGCTCCACATGGCACACTATTTGGGAAACATCACCCCTCAAGGAACGTAACAAGGGCTAAAGTGAGTATTTACACCCCACTGGCCTTTGACAGATCTTTGTAACAGCGGGCTGTGCAAATGAAAAATTAAATTTTTCATTTTCACGGACCACTGTTCCAAAAATCTGTCAGTCACCTGTGGGGTGTTAAGGCTCACTATACCCCTTGTTACATTCCGTGAGGGGTGTAGTTTGCAAAATGGGGTCACATGTGGGTATTTATTTTTTTTTATTTTATGTCAGAAATAGAGATGAGCGAACTTACATTAAATTTGATTCGTCACGAACTTCTCGGCTCGGCAGTTGATGTCTTTTCCTGCATAAATTAGTTCAGCTTTCAGGTGCTCCCGTGGGCTGGAAAAGGTGGATACAGTCCTAGGAGACTCTTTCCTAGGACTGTATCCACCTTTTCCAGCCCACCGGAGCACCGGAAAGCTGAACTAATTTATGCAGGAAAAGTCAGCAACCGCCGAGCCGAGAAGTTCGCGACGAATCGAATTTACTGTAAGTTCGCTCATCTCTAGTCAGAAACGCTGTAACCAGCAGCCACCCCTGTGCAAATCACCAGTTTAGGCCTCAAATGTACATAGTGCGCTCTCACTCCTGAGCCATGTTGTGCGCCTCTAAATGCATTTTACGTCCACATATTGATTCACATACAATATGACTTTTTGCATCATAAAGTTGACATGTTTTTACTTTTGGAAGACATCAGAGGGCTTCAAAGTTCAGCAGCAATTTTCCAATTTTTAACAAAATTTTCAAAATCGGAATTTTTCAGGGGCCAGTTCAGTTATGAAGTGGATTTGATGGGTCTTCATATTTGAAATACTCCGCAAATGACCCCATTTTAAAAACGACACCCCTCAAAGTAGGTGTTTCACAGGAATAGCAGCAAAGTGAAAGAGAAAATTAAATACTCCATTTTTTACACTAACATGTTCTTGTAGACCCAGTTTTTGAATTTTTAAGGGGTAAGAGGAGAAAAATTCCCTCCACAATGTGTAACCCAATTTCTCTCGCGTAAGGAAATACCTTTATATGTGAACGTAAAGTGCTCTGTGGGTGCACTAGAGGTATCAGAAGGGAAGGAGCGACAATGGGATTTTGGAGAGTGAATTTTGATGAAATGGTTTTTGGGGGGGATGTCGCATTTAGGAAGCCCCCATGGTGCCGTAACAGCAAAAAAAAAACACATGGCATACTATTTTGGAAACTACACCCCTCAAGGCACGTAACAAGGGATACAGTGAGCCTTAACACCCCACAGGTGTTTGACGACTTTTTGTTAGTCGGATGTGTAAATGAAATTTAGTTTTTCACTAAAATGCTGTTTATTTCCCCCAAATTTACAATTTTTACAAGATGTAATAGGATAAAATGCTCCCCAAAATGTGTAACCCCATTTCCTCTGAGTATGAAAATACCCCATGTGTGGACATAAAGTGCACTGCGGGTGCACTACAATACTCAGAAGAGAAGGAGCCGCATTTGGCTTTTTGAAAGCAAATATTGCTGAAATTTTTTTTGGGGGGGCATGTCACATTTAGGAAGCCCTTGTGGTGCCAGAACAGCAAAAAAAAGCTCCACATGGCACACTATTTGGGAAACATCACCCCTCAAGGAACGTAACAAGGGGTACAGTGAGCCTTTACACCCCACAAGTGTTTGATAAATTTCCACTCAAGTTGGACGTGAAAATGAAAATTTTTATTTATTTCCTCTAAAATGCTGGTGTTACCCCAAATGTTTCATTTGCATAAGGGGTAATAGGAGAAAAATCCTCCCAAAATTTTTAACCCAATTTCTTGGAAATACCCCATATGTGGATGTAAAGTGCTCTGCAGGCGAACTACAAGAGAGAGAATGAGCGCCATTGGGCTTTTGGAGAGAGAATTTGTTTGGAATGGAAGTCATTGGCCATGTGCGTTTACAAAGCCCCCATGGTAACAGAACAGTGGACATATGACCCTATTTCGGAAACTACACCCCTCATAGAATGTAATAAGGGGTGCAGTGAGCATTTACATCCCAGACAGATCTTTGGAACAGTGGGCTGTGCAAATGAAAAATTTAATTATTCATCTTCATGGACCACTGTTCCAAAAATCTGTCAGACACCAGTGGAGTGTAAATGCTCACTGCACCCCTTGTTACATTCCTTGAGGGGTGCAGTTTAAAAAATGGGGTCACATGTGGGGGGGGGGGGTTCCACTGTTCTGGTACCATGGGGGCTTTGTAAACGCACATAGCCTTCAATTCCAGACACATTCTCTCTCCAAAAGCCCAATGGCGCTCCTTCTCTTTTGAGCATTGTATTGCGCCGCAGAGCACTTTATGTCCACACATGGCCTATTTATATACTCAGAAGAAATGGTGTTAAACATTTTGGGGGGCTTTTTTCCTATTACCCCTTGTGAAAATGAAAAATTTGGGATAACACCAGCATTTTAGTGAAAAAAAAAAAAAAAAATCATTTTCAAGTCCAACTTTAACGAAAATTCTTCAAACACCTGTGGAGTGTTAAGGCTCACAATATCCCTTGTTACGTTCCGTGAGGGGTGTATTTTCCAAAATGGGGTCATATGTGAGTGTGGTTTTTTTTTTTAGCGTTTGTCAGAAGCGCTGTAATAATCAACCACCCCTGTGCAAATCACCTCAAATGTTCATGGTGCTCTCACTCCTATGCCTTGTTGTGTGCCCGCGGAGCATTTTATGTCCACATATGGGGTATTTCCGTACTCAGGAGAAATTGCGTTACAAATTTTGGAGGTCTTTCGGGCAACACCAGCATGTTAGTGTAAAAAAATTTCATTTTTTTAACAATAACATGCTGGAGTAGACCCAAACTTTACCTTTTTTATAAGGGATGAAAGGAGAAAAAGCCCCCCAAAATTTGTTAGGCAGTTTCTCCTGAGTGCGGATATACCCCATATGTGGCCCTAAACTGTTGCCTTGAAATACGACAGGACTCCAAAGTGAGAGAGCACTATGCGTATTTGAGACCTAAATTAGGGATTTGCATAGGTAGTTCAGCTTTCAGGTGCTCCGGTGGGCTGGAAAAGGTGGATACAGTCCTAGAAGACTCTTTCCTAGGAATGTATCCACCTTTTCCAGCCCACCGGAGCACCTGAAGGCTGAACTAATTTACGCAGGATAAGTAATCAACTGCCGAGCCGAGAAGTTCGTGACGAATCGAATTTACTGTAAGTTCGCTCATCTCTAGTACAGACCCAGATGCTAGAATTAGACTTGCCTCCGATACCAAAATTAGCCTATGGCAGTGTTTCCCAAACAGGGTGCCTCCAGCTGTAGCAAAACTCCCAGCATGCCTGGACAGTCAATGGCTGTCTGGCAATACTGGGAGTTGTTTTGTGTAGATGTAGTGTAGTGTTTATAGGGTACATTAACATGGGCGGGGGTTTACAGCGAGTTTCCCGCTGGGAGTTTAAGCTGCAACGGAAAATTTGCTGCATCTCAAACTTACAGCGGAAACTCACTGTAAACCCCCGCCCGTGTGAATGTACCCTGGGAGTTGTAGTTGTGCCTTCTGCTGTTGCATGACAACAACTCCCAGCATGCCCCTTTGTGCATGCTGGGAGTTGTTGCTAGGCAACAGCAGGAGGCACGGCCTTACCTCCTGCTGCTGTGCACGTCCTGCCTGTCATCCTGCCACCGCCGCTGTCTCCACTCTCGGGTCCCCGATCCCGCCGCCGATGCCGGGGTCAGGGGCCCCCACTACAGGTGTACACTCCCGGCACCCGCTCTCACCCTCCAGAGTAGGGGCAGAGTGGGTGCAGTTAGGGACACCCCCACAGCAGGCACCCAGGCATTCTAGGCCTATGAATCAGGACGATCCTGTGGTGGCACCAGTGCCACCTCACTCCTGCTGCCAAAGGGTGGTAGGTGCCGTGTCGGATTTCTAGCGCGAAGCTCACTGTAAACCTCTGCCAGTGCGAACGTACCCTAAAAACACTACACTACACTAACACATAATAAAGGGTAAAACGCTACATACACACCCCTTACACTGTCCCCCCCAATAAAAATGAAAAAATGTATTGTACGGCAGTGTTTCCAAAATGGAGCCTCCAGCTGTTGCAAAACAACAACTCCCATCATTTCCGGACAGCCACTGACTGTCCAGACATGCTGGGAGTTTAGTAACAGCTGGAAGCACCCTGTTTGGGAATCACTGGCGTAGAATACCCCTATGTTCACCCCCATGCAATCCCTAATTTAGTCCTCAAATGCGCATGGCGCTCTCTCACTTCGGAGCCCTGTTGTATTTCAAGGAAACAGTTTAGGGCCACATATGGGGTATTTCCGTACTCGGGAGAACTTGCACTACAAATTTTGGGGGGCTTTTTCTCCTTTTACCCCTTATGAAAAGGAAAAGCTTGGGGCTACACCAGCCTGTTAGTGTAAAAATAAATAAATAAATACATTTTACACTAACAGGCTGGTGTTGCCCCATACTTTATATTTTCACAAGTGTTAAAAGGGAAAAAAGACCCCCAAAATTTGTAAGGCAATTTCTCCTGAGTATGGAAATACCCCATATGTGGGCATAAAATGCTCTGCGGGCGCACAACAAGGCTCAGGAGTGAGAGCGCACTATGTACATTTGAGGCCTAAATTGGTGATTTGCACAGTGGGGGCTGATTTTACAGCGGTTCTGACATAAACTCAAAAAAAGAAATACCCACATGTGACCCCATTTTGGAAACTACACCCCTCACAGAACGTAGCAAGGGGTATAGTGAGCCTTAACACCCCACAGGTGTTTAATGAACATTCTTCAAAGTTGGATGGAAAAATGAAAAAAAAAAATATATATATATATATGTTTTCACTAAAATGTTGGTATTACCCTAAATTTTTCATTTTCACAAGGGTTTGTAACCCCATTTCTTCTGAGTAAGAACATACCCCATATGTGGATGTAAAGTGCACTGCTGGCGCACTACAATGCTCAGAAGAGAAGGAGCGCCATTGGGATTTTGAAGAGAAAATTTGTCCGGAATTGAAGGCCACGTGTGTTTGCAAAGCCCCCCGTAATGCCAGAACAATGGACCCCCCACATGTGACCCCATTTTGGAAACTACATAGTTACATAGTTAGTATGGTTGAAAAAAGACATACGTCCATCAAGTCCAACCAGGGAATTGAAGGGAAGGGTGTAAGGGGATAAGGGAAAGGGATATAGTTTTATAATTCTGCATAAGCATTAATGTTATTTTGTTCCAGGAATGTATCTAACCCTGTTTTAAAGCTGTTAATTTTTCCTGCTATGACCAGTTTCTGAGGTAGACCGTTCCATAAATTCACAGTCCTCACGGTAAAGAAGGCGTGTCGCCCCTTTAGACTAAACCTTTTCTTCTCCAGACGGAGGGAGTGCCCCCTCGTCCTTTGGGGGGGGTTTAACCTGGAACAGTTTTTCTCCATATTTTTTGTATGGGCCATTTATATACTTATATACGTTTATCATATCCCCCCTTAAACGTCTCTTCTCAAGACTAAACAATTGTAACTCCTTTAATCGCTCCTCATAGCTAAGATGTTCCATGCCCCATATTAGTTTAGTCGCGCGTCTCTCCACCCTTTCCAACTCCGCAGTGTCCCTTTTATGAACAGGCGACCAAAACTGAACAGCATATTCCAGGTGAGGCCATACCAATGCTTTATAAAGGGGGAGTATTATGTCCCTGTCCCTTGAATCCATGCCTCTTTTGATACATGACAATATCCTGCCGGCTTTGGAAGCAGCAGCCTGACATTGCATGCTATTCTGTAGTCTGTGATCTACAAGTACACCCATATCCTTCTCTACCAGTGACTCTGCCAGTTTAATCCCCCCTAAGACATACGATGCATGCAGGTTATTAGTACCCAGATGCATAACTTTACATTTATCCACATTGAACCTCATTTTCCAAGTGGATGCCCAGACACTTAGTCTATCCAAGTCATCTTGTAACTTATGCACATCCTCTATAGACTGTACCGTGCTACAAAGCTTGGTGTCATCTGCAAAGATAGAAACAGAGCTGTTAATACCATCCTCTATATCATTGATAAATAAATTAAATAGCAGCGGGCCCAGTACTGAACCTTGGGGTACACCACTAATAACCGGGGACCAATCAGAGTACGAATCATTGACCACCACTCTCTGGGTACGATCCATGAGCCAGTGTTCAATCCAGTTACAAACTAAAGTTTCCAAGCCCAAGGACCTTAACTTACCTGTCAGACGTCTGTGAGGGACAGTATCAAACGCTTTGGCAAAATCCAGAAACACTATATCCACAGCCATTCCTCTGTCAAGGCTTCTACTCACCTCTTCATAAAAGCAAATTAGATTGGTTTGACAACTTCTATCCTTAGTAAACCCATGCTGGCTATCACTTATAATACTATTATCCCCTATGTATTCCTGTATGTAATCCCTTATAAGTCCTTCAAACAATTTACCCACAATGCACGTTAGACTTACCGGTCTATAATTGCCTGGCGAAGACCTAGAGCCCTTCTTGAAGATTGGTACCACATTAGCCTTGCGCCAGTCCCTTGGCACAATACCAGACACCAGAGAATCTCTAAATATCATGAACAAGGGTACAGATATTACTGAACTTACCTCTCTAAGAACTCTTGGGTGTAGTCCATCCGGCCCTGGAGATTTGCTTACATTTACTTTACTTAACTTACCTTGTACCATCTCTACATTAAGCCAGTTCAATACATTATATGATGTGTTACCAGCACTGACCTGGCCAATGTCAGCTCCTTCTTCCATAGTATATACAGAACTAAAGAACCCATTCAGTAGCTCCGCCTTCTCTTGATCGCCCGTGACAACCTCCCGATTATCATTATTAAGGGGTCCTACATGCTCTGTCCTTGTTTTTTTTGTATTTATATATCTAAAAAAATATTTAGGATTAGTTTTGCTTTCTTTGGCCACCTGTCTCTCATTTAGAATTTTTGCTGTTTTTATTACATTTTTACAAATTTTATTAAGCTCCTTGTACTGTTTAAATGTTATAGCTGACCCATCAGATTTGTATTTGTATTACACCCCTCATGTAATGTAATAAGGGGTACAGTGAGCATTTATGCCCCACAGGTGTCTGACAGATTTTTGGAACAGTGGTCCGTGAAAATGAAAAATGTAATTTTTTATTTGCACAGCTCACTGTCCCAAAGATCTGTCAAATGCCAGTGGGGTGTAAATACTCACTGCACCCCTTTTTTTTTTTTTTTTTTTTTGCCAAAATGGTTTTTATTAAGATTTTTCCAGAACATAATAAGCAGCATCAAATGATGCAATGAAACAGAGCTCATACAAAGCTCCAAACATACGTACATGTACAATGTTTTACAATCAACAGTTACAACTAAACCAAGAAAACATTGACAGTGGTATATAGCTATATTCCAATTAGTAAGATTAAAAGCAAGAATGGTCATTTAAACTGCTAGTATACTGGTAGAATGAACAAATGTAGTCAGTGCTCAGAGAGTGACAGCAATGTTACAAAATGAATGACCACAAGGTCAATGCTGCATGTGAACGGTTTTTATAAGTGCTCAATACGTAGAACAGCTAAGTCGGCAGGGATGATTCTGGGGGGGGTGACAGTATGAAGGGAGCCCAATCATCCGTACAGACTATTTCCCACTATATGTCTACACAATGGGGAGACTGTTTCCACCTCTCCCACCTACCAGTAAAAGCACGAAAACCTCCAGAACCAAGGGCAATAATCTTTTCAAAGGAGTAGGTGGTGTTGATTTTTGCTATCAGAGATTCACTAGAAAGGACATCGGCTGACTTCCAGCGACTTACTAACGTAATCTTAATTATTATACAAATTATGCAATAGAGGTCCCTATGTTGTTTAGATATAGAGGTTAAGTCTAGAAATAATAGTACAGATTGTGGTGTCCATTGAACATTGTGGCCTAGAACTTCCTTCACTATCTTTGCACACGAGGACCAAAAGGGTTGGATAAAAGGGCACTCCCAAAGGATGTGATAAAGTGTGCCTCTGTTCCCACACCCCCTCCAGCACCTGTCCGATACGTCCGTATAGATCAGAGCTAATTTATCAGGTGTATAGTACCACCGTAAGATAGATTTCATTGCAGACTCTGTGTGTAGAACATTGAAAAGCAATATGTATATGTTTGAAGGCTAGTCGCCAAGTTATCAATGGAAAAGACATCTGTAACTCTCTTTCCCATAACCTCAGGGGATAGGGTTTCATGTCACTATGATTTTGCATAAGAGCGGAGTAAAATGGTTTCAAACCTTTTTGTGTGGACGTGAGTAGGCCAAGTGCCGCACCGTCCATTTCCCCTGGAGATGGAGTAAGGCCTTGCAAACAATGTCTAATTTGCAAAAATTTATAGAAATCTTGTTTGGGTAGGTTAAATTTAGCGGCTATGTCAGAAAATGGCAGCAATATGCCCTTATCATAGATGTGGGTAACGTGAGTGATGCCTCTGTGGGACCAAGATGATATGTCTATATTTGGAATAAGGGCTTGCAAAAAAGTGAGTGGGACGTCCGCTAGGGACAGTCTAACTGGTTTAGCCATATGCGTGATAAAAAAAAAGTCCATGCTACGTAAGAAGCTTTAACTATAGGATTAGACAATTTCGGGGGTGGAGATGACCAAAAGGGAGCGTATAAAACATCCTTAAGTAAAAGAGGCGCCACTGAGTGGCTCTCCACGTCTAGCCAGGGGAGAGTCCGCGATATGCCCCACCAATGCCGCAACCCCGATACTAGGGTAGCTATATAATAGTAGCGTATATTTGGAGAGCCTAAGCCTCCAACAATTCTAGATCTGGACAGTATGTGTGGAGCCAGCCTGGGTCTCTTGCCCGCCCATATGAAGGAGGAGAGTGCCTTTTGTGCTTTGAGAAAGAATGTGGCAGGGAGCGAGATGGGAAGTGTTCGGAAGAGATAGAGAAATTTAGGTAAGAGGAACATCTTAAAGGTTGCCACCCTTCCCACCCAAGAGATTTCTGATTGTCCTAGGCGAGATATGTCTGCTTGAATGTCCGTTAGAAGTCGTTCATAGTTATGAGGATAGAGTAGCTTAAAAGGGAAAGAAAGCTGGACACCCAGATACTGGATGCTAGTTGTGCGCCAGTCGAATGAGTAAGTCAATTGTAATTGTTGTGATAGTGCGGGAGTAAGGTTGATGGGGAGGGCCTGGGTCTTTGTATCATTAAGGTGATAATATGACAGAGCACCATATTTGGCTATGTTATCCATTACTGCTGGAAGCGATGTCACTGGGTCGGTAAGAGATAGGATGACGTCATCAGCATATAGGGCTATGGTGTGCTCACTACGACCAATTGTGACACCTGACACTCTAGCATCTTGTCTAATAGATTGGGCCAATGGTTCCATAGACAAGATGTATATCAGTGGAGATAGAGGACACCCCTGCCGGGAACCGTTAGTGATCGAAAATGGCTTAGAGAGCGAGCCATTAGCCAACACTGTCGCTGTAGGTTGTGAGTATAAAGAGGTCAGAGCCGTGAGAATACCACCCGAAAATCCCATGTGAGCCAGGACCGAGAAGGCGAACGACCAACGAAGTCGGTCAAACGCCTTCTCTGCATCCAAGGCGAGGAGCACCGACGGGATAGAGGCATGCTCCAGGTGATGCAATATATGTAAGAGTCTCCTAGTATTGTCCGAGCCCTGTCGCCCAGCAACAAACCCCGACTGGTCAATATATACCAAGGAGGGCAAAACCAGGGAAAGGCGGCAAGCCAGTAGCTTTGCATAGATTTTTATGTCCTGGTTCAATAGAGATATAGGTCTAAAATTTTGAGGCCTGTCCTGTGTCTTTCCCGGCTTTGGCAGGGTGGTAATAACCGCTTGCAGATTCTCCAGTGGGAACCTGCCAGTGCGGGTCGCTGTGCGGCAGAATCCAAGAAGGTGCGGGGACAAAACATCACTAAATGCCTTGTAATATGATGCATCAAACCCATCTGGGCCAGGTGCCTTGCCTCTAGGGAGGGATTTGATAATTTGTACGATCTCCGAGAGTGTGATATCCTGATTGAGAGATTCTAGTTGTATTGGGGATAAAGTAGGAAGGCTAAGGTTAGAGAGATAGGATTGTATAGAAGTGGACAGGTCAGGGGGGGTAGGGATGGATTCCTGTAGATTATACAAGTGTGCGTAAAAACAACTAAACCCATTGGCAATGTCTGTAGGTGTATAAAGTTTAGTATTAGTGACAGAATGTAACAAGTACGGTATTCGGGATTTAGCCTGACGTTGCTTTAAACGGTTCGCTAGGAGCTTGCCGGCTTTATTATCTTGAGAATAATATTTGGCCTGTAATTTTCTATATGATTTTTCATAGGATGTTAGTAAGAGGCAGCGAAGGCTACGGCGTAAGGCAGAAACCTCCTCCGCGTGCAACTGGGAGGGATCCGTCTGATTGACAGATTCCGCTTGTTTCAATTGGGCTAGTAAATCATTCATAGTCTGTATTCTCTGTTTTTTCAAGATCGAACAGTACTTAATGCAAGAACCCCTTATGACCGCTTTGTGGCAATTCCACAGTAAAATAGGATCCGAAACTGAACCCTCATTTTGAGTGAAGTATTCCTTAATGTCATTTTTGAGGCATTCACCAAATTGTGGATGAGACCATAAGTAGGGGTTGTTGCGCCAAGCATAAGCCGGGGGGGAAACTGCACTATCTCTAAGTTTTAGAACAATAGCTGCGTGGTCCGACCATTTTATAGGTTCAATTTCTGATTGCTGAGCAAGATCTAAGAGGGATCTGCCCACCAGAAATAAATCTATTCGGGAATACGTGTTGTGAACCCCCGAGTGGAAAGTATATTCCCTTTCGGACGGGTGATGTATGCGCCATATATCATAAAGGTCCATAGCAGAAAGCAAAGAAGACAAAGAAGCAGAAGAGAAGCGGGAAGGAGAGGTAGAGTCCAGGTGAGGGTCGGAGACAATGTTAAAGTCCCCATTAATGACTAGAGATCCCCAGGCTGAACCCCCAACAATTTTTAACAGGCATTTCAGGAAATTCAGCTGATCCGAGTTAGGATCACTTAAGGATCACATACCTCCCCCGCCGGTCCGACACAACTTCTTGCAAGGAGAATGCCACGGTGTTCCTGGCTGCAATCAGGACTCCCCCCGGGATTTGGAACTAAAATGAGAGTGGAAAAGGTGAGGGTACAATTGGTGGTGTATACGGAAAGCATCTTTATCTAAGAGATGGGTCTCTTGAATACTTAGAACATCACAATTTAAATTCTGAGCTTCTTTCCATAAATATGCCCTTCTATGCGGTGCATTTAAACCTTTCACATTTAAGCTTGCAAACGTTATAGCCATATCAAAAATCTATTAAAGCAATGATGCATCAGTAGCAAATATGTAGTTATAGGGTGGTAGCACGCATCTCCCAGCCAGCATGCGGCTACCATGGTGTCACTGAGCACAACACACGGACCATATATAATAGTTATACCACAGAAAAGACAACAAAGTAGGAAACCACATAGAACAAACATTAACATAACAAAACACGTAGAGGATGGATTGTCTTGGCAAAGACCATCCAACTTCCAGTGGGGGTTAGAGTCCACACTGTAACCGGGCATACAGGTCACAACACAAAGGCCTGCACATCAGCAGTGAAATGAGACCGCGCCCAGCCCATCAGGCGGTGGACCAGTCCTTTTCCACCATCCTTGGTCTCGGGGATTTTCTTGGTTGCGAGGGATAGATCGGTGAAATGTTCCACTGGTTTAGCAATTCTTCACCCTCCTTGAGGGTTCACACCACATGCATTGCGTTGTCTCTGCGAATAAGGAGGCGCACCGGAAATCCCCAACGGTACATGATGTTTCCCCTCCGTAAGGCCGAAGTGATTGGAAGAAGGGCTCTACGAGCCTGTAGGATAACCTCTGAGAAGTCGGCATACACCGCAATTTTTTGCTACGGAGCAGGGAGGCCATTATTGCTGCGAGCATATTCCATGAGTTGTTCCTTAATGTGGAAGAAATGAATGCGAGCTAAGACATCACGTGGATTTGAGTCCTCTAAATGCTTAGGTCTGGGGACCCTGTGCGCCCTGTCAATGATGAGCTCTTGAAGCGGGCAGTCTGGGAGAGTAGCTTGAATTAAGGAATGTACAAAGTCCGGTATATCTGCTGGGGCAACGGTTTCTGGGATACCCCGTAGCTTCACATTGTTGCGTCTGCTCCTATCCTCCAGATCAGCCATTTTGAGTTTGAGCATAGAGACCTCCTCCTCAAGGTCATCCCTCAGATCAATAAGAGTGTAATGAGATACAGCGAAATCACCAAACTTTGCCTCCAGGTGATCTACTCTATCACCTAAATCTTGAATAGAAGTTTGCATAGAATGCACCATTTTGTGAATGTCTTGCAAAAAGGACGAACGTAGTAGCAGTAGCATGTCCCTCATTTTGGTGTCTGTCAGGGATTCATTAGACACAGGTAATGCAGCCAGTGGATCTGTTACTGCTGCGTCCCCAGATGAGAAAGTGCCCCAGTCACCCACCTCAGTATATGCTGGCAGGACATTCGGCTGTGCACACTGGGCTTCTATGCTGGGTGAGGCGCAGGCTTCCAACACTGAATCTGCGGGGCCAGAGGGAAAGCCCAGGGCCGGACTCACCAGAGCGCCTGTCCTGTCCCTGTTCGGCCGCCGCGGGCGGTCTGTGATCAGCGGCGCCGGCTCCGTTGGAAAGGCCGAGGAACAGAGCGCCGGGTCTGACGTGGATCTCCTGTGCCGGAGCGGAGACTGTGCAGGTGAGTGGCCCCGTAGTTGTGGTGAGCGCTCTGGCTGCTGCGCTGAAGGAATGTCGGCGCCATCTTGCCGGGAGGCCGGTCAAGGGCTTAAAGACGAATTTGTCGAGTCTGCAGGTCTTAATCGGTTTCCTCCTCTTCACTGGCATGGTGGCGGAGGTTCTGTGCCGGGATACTGCTGGGCAAGGCGGTGTAGAGCTGTCACTTAGTCGCTTTTAGCAGGCTGGAGTACGGAGCGCTCCTAATATGCGACCATGCGCCTCGGCTGCCAGGCCACGCCCCCTTACAAATCTGTTTAACTTTCTGGCACCAGTTGATACGCCTGATGCCTGTCTCACTGCACCCCTTATTAAATTCTGTGAGGGGTGTACTTTCCAAAATGGGGTCACATGAGGGGGGGGGGTCCACTGTTCTGGCAGCACGGGGGCTTTGTAAACGCACATGGCCCCCGACTTCTATTCCAACCAAATTCTGTCTCCAAAAGCTCAATGGCACTCCTCCTCTTCTGAGCAGTGTAGTGCTCCAGCAGAGCACTTGACGTCCCCAAAATTTGTATGTCCATACTCAGAAGAAATGGGGTTACAAATTTTGGGGGTCATTTTCTCCTTTTACCCCTTGTAAAAATGTAAAATTTGGGGAAAATCCAGCATTTTAATGAAATTTTTTTTTTCATTTACACATCCGACTTTAACAAAGTTGTCAAACACCTGTGGGGTGTTGAGGCTCACTGTACCCCTTGTTGCGTGCCTTGAGGGGTGTAGTTTCCAAAATAGTATGCCATGTGTTTTTTTTTTTTTTTTTGCTGTTCTGGCACCATAGCGGCTTCCTAAATAAGACATGCCCCTCAAAAACCATTTCAGAAAAACTCACTCTCCAAAATCCCAATGTCGCTCCTTCCCTTCTGAGCCCTCTACTGCGCCCGCCGAACACTTGACATACACATGAGGTATTTCCTTACTCAAGAGAACTTGGGTTACACATTTTAGGAACATTTCTCTCCTTTCATCCCTTGTAAAAATTCAATAACTGAGTCTACAAGAACATGCCAGTGTAAAAAATGAAGATTTTGAATTTTCTCCTTCAATTTGCTGCTTTTCAAAGGGTTAACAAACCTTTTGAATGTCATTTTGAATACTGTGAGGGTGCAGTTTTTATATTGTGGTCATTTATGGGGTATTTCTAATATGAAAGCACTTCAAATCCACTTCAAAACTGAACTGGTCCCTGAAAAATTTCGATTTTGAAAATTTTGTGAAAAATTGGAAAATTGCTGATGTACTTTGAAGCCCTCTGATGTCTTCCAAAAGTAAAAACATGTCAACTTTGTGATGCAAACATAAAGTAGACATATTGTATATGTGAATCAATATATAATTTATTTGGAATATCCATTTTCCTTATAAGCAGAGAGCTTCAAAGTTAAAAAAAAAATGCTACATTTTTCAATTTTTTCACAAAATTTTTCACCATGAAATAATGCAAGTATTGACAAAATTTTACCACTAACATAAAGTAGAATATGACACGAAAAACAATCTCGGAATCAGAATGAAAGGTAAAAGCATCCCAGAGTTATTAATGCTTAAAGTGACTGTGGTCAGATGTGCAAAAAATGGCTGGGTCCTACAGTGAAAATTGGCTGGGTCCTTAAGGGGTTAATAGCTAGTACTCTCGGTGAAGTTCTCTGAATTGTTACACTTGTTCCTCTCTCCCCCGCTGTCTGCTGGAATGGGCTTCGCATCGTGGGACGTGCCCGCATGTGCATCACAGCCCATCACTCACCACGCTCCTCTGCTTCCTCCGCTTTGTCTCAGCTCTGGTGCATGTGTCCCCATTCCCTAGGGCATGTGCGTGCCAGAGCTCTAAAATTTAAAGGGTTAGTACGCCCATAATTATGTCCTACACCTGTCACCATCTATAAGTTCCTGCACCTCCCCCTCTTTCCTGCCGGATCTTCAGTTCCCCTAGCCCGAGATTAAGAGTTCCCTACTGCCTGTTTGCCTTACCAACGTATCCAGACTGTCCTGCTACGTTATTTGACTACGCACCTTTGCCGCCTGCCTTGACCTTCTGCTAAGTTCGACTACGCTACTCCCTCTTCCTTCGGTACCTCGCCTGCCTAGCTACTTGTGTGGTCGAGCTGTGTCAGGGGTAGCGACCTGGGTGTCGCCTGCCGCAGCAAGCCCATCCTGCATTGCGGCGGGCTCTGGTGAAGACCAACGGCACCTTAGACTCCGCTTCCCGATACGGCCCGAGTCATCTGCCACTCAGGTTAGAGGATCCACATCCAGCTCTGTAACAGCAAGATCCGGCCATGGATCCTGCTGGGGTTCCTTTGCCCGATAATCCACATCTCACTTCCATCGTGGCGCTCCAGTCACAGCAGTTGGCCCAGCAAGCACTGCAGTTGAGCCAGTTGTCCGCCATGATGCAACAGTTGCTAACTGGTCAACAACAACTGCCACAGCCTCTCCCTGATCCAGTGTTGCCTCCCGCTCCTGCAGTCGTCTCCGGATCTAAACTCCGCCTGTCTCTTCCTGAAAAGTATGAGGGGGGTTCCCAAGTCCTGTCGTGATTTCGTGACTCAGTGCTCCATGCACATTGAACTCATGGTGGAACAGTTCCCTATGGAACGAGCAAAAATGGCCTTCTTCATCAGTCTCTTAACTTGGAGGGCTTTGGCCTGGGCAACCCCGCTTTGGGATCACAGTTATGGTCTCACAACCAATCTCTAGGCTTTTTTGACGGACTTTCGGGAAGTCTTTGAAGAACCAGCTCGAGCTTCTTCTGCTGAGACAGCATTGCTGAGTCTCTCAGGGTAACTCCTCTGTGGGCGAATATGCCATCCGTTTCCGTACCCTAGCATCAGAGTTATCATGGAACAATAAAGCTTTTTGTGCCACCTTCAAGCAAGGACTATCTAGTCGTATCAAGATGTCCTCGCAGCCCTGGAATTGCCATCTAACCTGAATGAACTTATACAGTTGGCATATAGGATTGACATCCGTTTCTCTGAGCGACTTGAGGAACTATGCCAAGAAAGGGAGTCTGCACGACCTCAGTGCTTTCCTCGTCTGGCACCTGTCTTCCAGCAACCACTGCAACCTTCTACTTTGCCTCCCAGAGTGGAGGCTATGCAGGTTGATCGGTCTTGGCTGACCCTGCAGGAAAGAACTCGCCGATGAACTGACAATCTTTGCCTATACTGCGCCAGTCCTCTGAATGTCCTCTGCGTCCACAGTTACAGTGAAACGCTCGCATCTAGGGTTTGTGGGAGAGGCCTCCCTAGGTGTGAATACCACCTCTCCACGCTTAAATTTAACGGTCAAGCTTTTTCTACCCTCCAAAAAGGTTATCTCTGTTCTCGCCTTCCTGGACTCTGGTTCCGCGGGAAACTTTATTGACGCCTCCCTAGTACATAGGTATCATCTGCCAGTGTCAATGGTAAAAGACTGGACTGGACTGTGCTGTATTGTACAGTACCCTTATCTATGCAGGTTGGAGTCTTGCATAAGGAGTACTTGTCATTCTATGTACTTCCTCATTGTACTTCTCTCATGCTTGGCCTACCTTGGTTGCAACTTCATGCGCCGCAGCTGGATTGAAAGTCTGGAGAAGTTCTCCATTGGGGACCGTATTGCAACAATCACTGTATTCATATACGTCTGTCTAAGTTGAAGCCTATATTCTATTCTTCTGCCCGGTTTGCCTTTGTTCCTTCAGGAGTTTGCAGATGTCTTCAGTGAAAAACAAGCTGAAGTCTTACCACCACATCGTCTCTACGATTGTCCAATCGACTTACTGCCTGGCACCACACCTCCTCGGTACAAAATTTACCCTTTGTCAGTTCCTGAAACTCAGGCCATGTCCAATTACATACAAGAGAATCTCCAGAAGGGGTTTATCAGAAAGTCCTCTTCCCCTTCCGGAGCCGGATTTTTCTTCGTGGAAAAAAAAGACGTGTCTTTGCGACCTTGCATCGATTACCGAGGCTTGAATAAAATTACTTAAAAAAAATGCTACCCACTTCCTTTAATCTCTGAGTTATTTGATCCTCTGTGCCAGGATCTTCTCCAAACTAGACCTTCGTGGAGCCTATAATTTTATTTGTATACGAGAAGGAGACAAATGGAAGACTGTGTTTAATACTTGTGACGGACATTTAGAGTATCTTGTGATGCCATTTGGACTCTGTAATGCTCCAGCAGTTTTCCAGGAGTTTGTCAATTATATTTTTCATGACCTCCTATACTCCTGTGTCGTTGTCTATTTGGATGACATTCTCGTCTATTTGCCCAATGTCCACACTCATCGCTCTCATCTCAGTCAAGTTCTTCAGCATCTCCAAGACAATTATCTCTATGCAAAACTTGAGAAGCATTCTTTCGAAAAAAAAACAGTCTTCCGTTTCTGGGGTATATCATTACCAGCTGTAGTGGACTGGCCACGAACTTCTGGCTTAAAAGCAATTCCACGCTTTCTCGGCTTTGCCAATTATTATCGGCAATTTATTCCTCACTACTTCACCTTGGTAGCCCCCATCATTTTTCTTACCAAGAAAACTGCTGATTCGAAGGTCTGGACTCCAGAGGCTGAAGAAGAGTTCAAACAGTTAAAGTCCACCTTCGCTTCTGCTCCTGTTTTTATCTAGACCCGATCCAGGCAAGCCATTTATTTTGGAAGTGAATGCTTCTTCAGTTGGAGCAGGCGCAGTTTTAACACAAAAGTCCTCCAAAGGTAGAACTGTAACCTGTGTTTTTCTCCAAGACCTTCTCCCCTGCTGAGAGAAATTATACCATCGGAGATTGCGAGGTCTTGGCTATGAAGTTGGCTTTGGAAGAATGGCGTCATCTCTTGGAGGGCCCTGTACATCCGCCTACTATTTATTCTGACCTTGCTCTATCTACAGACTGCCTATCGTCTCAACCCTCGGCAGGCTCATTAGTCCCTGTTCTTCTCCAGATTTGACTTTTTTATTCACTTCCGTCCTGCAGAGAAGAAACTTCGAAGCTGACGCCCTATCTAGATCCTCTGATGTACAAGATCACGAATCTCTCCCTCAACATATTGTTCCTCCTGATCGTCTCATTTCTGGAGCGCCAATAAGTCTTCAGCACCGGCCTCCTGGGAAGACTTGCGTAACTCCATATCCATGATTCCGAGTCTTGAAATGGGGTCATTCCTCTCTGTTGGCCAGTCATGCCGGTATTCGTAAGTCTTTGCAACTCATCACCCGACAGTACTCATGGCAAACTTTAAAACAGGATGTCGTTGACTTCGTCCATTCCTGTTCGGTCTGTGCCTGGGACAAGACCCCCCTTTTTCCAAGCCTGCTGGTCTACTACTTTCTTTGCCAGTTCCAGAGCAGCCCTGGACCGATATAGCAATGGAATTTATTACTGACCTTCCTTCTTCTGGTGACAATACGGTCATTTGGATTGTAGTGGACCGATATTCTAAAACGGCTCATTTTGTGCCTCTACCAGGATTACCATCTGCACCGCAGCTTGCCAAGTTATTCCTTTGCCATTTATTCCGACTACATGGATTGCCTTCTCGTATTGTCTCCGACTGAGGAGTCCAGTTTGTCTCAAAGCTCTGGAGGGCCCTCTGCTCACGTCTTCAAGTTAAATTGGATATTTTCTCAGGCTACCACCCACAATCCAATGGGCAGGTCGAAAGGGTGAACCAGGTCTTGGTTGACTATGTTAGCCATTATGTGTCTGCTCGCCAAGACGATTGGGCTGATTTACTACCCTGGGCCGAGTTTTCTTACAACCACAGGGATTCTGAATCCACTGGGACTTCACCTTTCTTTGTGGTCTATGGTCTTCATCCTCATCCTCCCCTTGTCATATTCCTCCGGTGTTCCCATGGCTGATGAAAAAGTGCAGAATTTCGCCTCCATCTGGCAGAAGACTCGTTACTCCCTTCTATATGCCACGACTCGTATGAAGTCGTAAGCGGACAAGAAAAGACGACCTCCTCCCGAATTCGCTCCTGGGGACAAAGTGTGGTTATCTTCCAAATATATCCGTTTTAAGGTACCCTGTTATAAACTGGGCCCACGCTATCTGGGTCCCTATAAAGTCAAGAAACGACTTAATCCTGGGGCTTATTATCTCCATCTACCCTCCTCTCTCCGGATCCCGAATTCTTTCCATGTCTCCCTCTTGAAGCCTGTCATCCACAATTGTTTTTCTCAATGGGACATCTCGCCTTTTCCCATCTCTGGTACCTCCGATGTTTTTGTTGTAAAAGAAATCTTGGACTCCAAATTGGTCAGAGGAAAGCGCTTTTTTCTTGTGGATTGGGAAGAATTCGGTCCGGAGGAAAGGTTTTGGGAACCGCAGGACAATATTCTGGACCAAGACCTTCTCATAATTATGTCCTTCACCTGCCACCAGTCTATAAGTTCTTACACCTCCCCCTCTTCCTTGCCAGATCTTCAGTGCTCCTAGCCTGAGAGTAAGTGTTCCCTACTGCCTGTTTGCCTTACCCATTTATCCAGACCTTCCCGCTATGTTATTTGACTATGCACCTTTGCCGCCTGCCTTGACCTTCTGCTAAGTTTGACTACGCTACTGCCTCTTCCTTCGGTACCTCACCTGCCCAGCTACCTGTGATGTCGAGCCGTGTCTGGGGCAGCGATCTGGGTGTCGCCTGCCACAGCAAGCCCATCCTGCCTTGTGGCGGGCTCTGGTGAAGACCAGCGGCACCTTAGACTCCGCTCCAGCTCCGTAACATGAACTAATATAACAAAGGTACTCATATTGCATTTTATAGTAACACATTTTTAATAAATAGTTTTACATTATCAATTGATTTATGATCATATGCCAAATAGGGGTAGTGAGTATTTGTGGTTGGATTTGTGGGGCTGACCAGAGTATTCTAATATAATTTATTTGGCATAGTGGTTGGAACACTAATATGATAATAAAACAGTGTTGCTATTTGATGGTGGGTGAGCACGGAGAGTCAGTGAATTTTTAAAATGGTTATCATCTATTTTTAAAAAGTAAAGTAGCAATAAATTAATTTTCTGTTCATGAAAAAAGTGTGCGTTAAGCAAACGATTTTCTTCATTATTTATCTAGTAAAGTCACGTTGTCTCTGACCTTCTTATTGGCCCTTTATATTGCTGAGAGGCACCAGTGGATTGTTAAGTGTCCTTATTAAGCCTGAAAGCGTTAACTGGTTCTCAAACTTAAATGCGTTTATAATAGCCACTTTATGTGACTTAACTACGTATGGATTTAACATATAAATAGCATACACTTTGTACCTAATAGAGAGCAAGCACAAGAATTTAATTGCACAGATTTATTATTTCTAATCATTTTGAGTTTCATGCTTTGCATGAGTAGAAGGGTCCTTTTATACTAAAAAAAAAAGTGTACCAGTCAAGGATATAACAAGCTATTAATGTTAAAAAGTCATGCATTCATGACACAATATTCATTTTTTTTTTTACTTCTGATCACTGTTGAGATTACTTTTCCTTTGTCCTGTTTCATTTGCTAACCCATAGCAGATGCCTTTTTACACAAGGAGATATACTCATGACAAATAATTAATGAAAATAATTTAAAAAAAAATTTAGGCCATGATAAATGATTTGATGATCAACAAACAAGCAATTTCTCTAATCATACAGTTGCTGAAATATTTACACTAGCCAAAGATTATAACCTTGTTCTCTACATTATGCTATTTTAAAATGAGATGCTGTGACTGGGGGAGGATATAATATAAATGGCTCAGTGATCGGAATCACAGGGAGGGTATCAATGGAACATACTGGTTGGTGCTACTCTTTTTTTTTAATAACTATTTCTTATTAAAGATTTTTCTAAATTTAAATACAAAATCCAAACATATGAGAAAAATCAGAAGAACATACCGGATATTTCCGGAAAACAGATCTGGCCAAGATTACAATAGACAATCATATACCAGAGCAAAATGCAATTATTACTCAAAACAACCACATAGTATCTAAACTCAGCAGTGCATATAGCCAGAAAAGAACAGAAAAACAATGGTAGAAAATGAGTCAGGAAACGGAAGAAGACTCCAAAAACAAGAACGCCTGTACAAAAAACACAAAGTAAACATAAAAAAAACACAAAACAGCACACCAGGGAAACAAAAAGAAGGGGGGGGGGGGAGTGCAAGGAGGAAAAAAAATGGGGGGTGGGGGTAAAAAGCTCAGGGAGGCTGACGATCAGTAAAATGATCCCACGGATCCCAAACAGAGAGGAACAACGGTACAGTATTGTTCAGAGAAGCAGTCAGGGACTCGAGGGATCGGATCTCACGGACTTGGGCCAAAAGCTTATTCTCTGTCTGGGGAAGCGTCTCTGCTTCCAGTATTCAGCAATCAGCGTCTTGGCCGCCAAAACAATGTGCATAAAAAGTTTAAACGTTTTTTTGGACAGGGCCCTAGGAGACAAATGCAGAAGTAAACTATGGGATCAAGGGTAACAGAGACCCCTAGTACCGAGTTCAAGAGATGGGCCACCATCCTCCAGTATCCCACTATAAGCGGGCAAGACCAAAAAATATAAAACGTAGACCCAATCCCCACCCAACAACGCCAGCACTGTGCAGGGATAGAAGGGTTCAGTCTCTTAAGGAGTTCAGGAGTATGGTACCAACCCATAAGCATTTTAAACTGGGTTTCCTCATAGGCCGTACAAAACGAGGCCTTAGAGGCCCGCTCCAAAATCACCCGCCATTGCGGGCTAGTACCGCATTTTCTGGCGTATAAGATGACTGGGTGTATAAGACGACCCCCAACTTTTACAGTTAAAATATAGAGTTTAGGATATACTCGCCGTATAAGACTACCCCTCTACCGCGATGTACGGTACCTTACCAGTGATTAGCTGGTTGTTGTATACAAAGCCTTCTTGGATTGGTCAGCTCTCCCTTCCTGCCCAGCCCTCCCTGTCTCCAAGACTATCAGAGCGGTACATGCCTCTTTCACCCGTCTGGCCCGCCCTTGTATCCTATTAACGCACCTCCTTCTCTGCCTCTCAGATCTCACACATGTGCCACCCTTGTATCCCATTACTGTGGCTCCATCTCCGCCTCTCTGATCTCACAAATGCTCACTAGCGCGGCCTTTCAGATTCAAACATGCGCACCTGTGCCGCCTCTCAGATCTCGCACATGCGCGCCTGCGCCGCTTCACTGCAATCCTCAGGACAAGATCTGAGAGGTACGGTAGTAGGATACATACAAGGGCGGACCGGATGTGTGAAAGATTTTCTGGGCCCAGCGCCGCTCTCTCTCTATCCATACCCCAGGCATCCCGGCCGACTGCAGCACCTGCCCTATAAGACGCAGGGGAGCATCCAGAGTCTAGTCTCGGGAGGGACACTATCAGAGTATTGCACGCTGGTTGACATGCCCCCTCCCATAGACTTGCATTGAGGAGGCGTGGTGGGATGTAACAAGGGGCATGGCTATGACGTCACAACCCCCGCAGCCCGCACCCATGGTTCGGAACAAAATGTTCTGGGGCAGTGGAGTACCCCTTTAAGCATGCAGCATAGTTCCCCCCACACTAGGTAGGCAGCATCGTTCCCAGTTCCCCCATACTAGGTTGGCAGCATAGTTCCCCCACATTAGGTTGGCAGTATAGTTCCCCCACATTAGGTTGGCAGTATAGTTCCCCCACATTAGGTTGGCAGTATAGCTCCCCCACATTAGGTTGGCAGTATAGCTCCCCACAGACATACAGCCTTCAGCCATATACAGTGTATGGCTGGAGGCTGTATGTCTGTGTACTACCCCACTTCGGTGCTCCGACCACCACTTCTCCGGTCTGGGGTCACGATCTACTGCTATGGCCTATATGCTCCTATTGGCGCACGCATGGGACATTAGTGATGTCTACCTCCCGGCGGCCCCTGCATTTTTAAAGTTAACATGGGGCCGCAGAAAGGTAACTGGGACATCCTTGTGTCCCGAAAAGATCTATCTAGACACAGGGATGTCCTGAATGTGAGGGGGAAAATTAATGTGGGGGGGGGGCAATTGTCTCGTTGCGCCCCACCCCCTTGATCCGCCACTGATAAGACGATACCCAGCGTATAAGACGACCCCCGACTTTTGAGAACATTTTCCTGGGTTAAAAAGTCGTCTTATATGCTGGAAAATACGGTAATACTGGTATTCAGAGCCTCTTCCCAGCGGCTAACATAATGGTGTGCAGGGTCAGCACCACTCAAAGGAGAATTGTGAATGGAATAAATAGCCGAAAGGAGGCCCTTCAGGTGTGGCCCCTGATGGCACAATTGCTCAAAGCCTGTATGCTGAGAGACAACCGTGGACCCCAAGGTAGAAAACATAAAAGCACTAAGTTGGAGGTAATTGAACCACTCGGAGGAGGGAAGACCATTCCTAGACACCAATTGATCAAATGGCAAAAGGGCATGGGAACGGAAATGCACTACATCAGCCCAACAAAAGAGCCCCCTAGAACCCCATTCCTTCACCATACCAGAGGTCAGGCCAGATGGGAAGTCAGGGTGGTACAAAAAGGACATCATAGGGGAAGATAAAGATAGTAGTTTAAACTTAACTGAACAGTAACCCCAAACATATCGGGAAAAATCCATCAGACCTAAAAGAGGACCCAAAAAAGGAGACGAAAGCAGGAGAGCCCAGAGAAGAGAGTTAGGATGAACAGGGGCCAGCCATAGCTTCTCAAGCTCCATCCTTTGAGATATATATATATATATATATATATATATATATATATATATATATATATATAAACGTGGTATGACAAACAAGCAGCCAGGTCATGTAAATGAGCAGCCCAATAATACTTCGCTACGTTCGGACCCCCATATGACCGACCTGCCATCATAATTAACATCGGTAAGCTATGTCTCATAGTGTCCCAATAAAGCAAAAGATAGCTGACTGAACGGAGCGAAGGGTAGAGAGAGGAGCCATCACCTGGAGCGTCTCCAAAAAATATAACAACTTAGGGAGGACCGTCATTTTAATGGCCACTATGCGACCAAAAAACAAAATATATTGGGACCGCCATTTTTCCATGAGACCCGACGTTCCCAAAATAAAGATGGAAAATTAGCAGAAAAAAGGGAAGCGTAAGAAGGAGTCAAGAAAACCCCAAGATACTTAACCAGTTATGGACCAAGGACGTTCCGGAACGTCCCCGCACCCTGGGCTTTAAGAACGTCCTGGTGTTTCTCCAGTCTCTGCCGCGCGCCGCGCAGAAATCGGAAGTGGATCCCTGCTGAAATCCTTCAGCAAGGATCCAGGGCGAACGCCAAGGGGGGCCATGTCGGTGATCGCCGCAAATGGCCGGCGAAATCGCGCCATCGATTTGCGGCGATACCGGGCTGATCGGGTCTCTGGGACCCGACCGCCCGGTAATTTTGCATGATCCCGGTTGTCACAGACAGCCAGGACCATGCTGGAGTATAGGAGCATGGTGGCAAGCCTGCCACTTCCTCCTATCCCCTGCGATTCCTCGGTTAGAACTAACCGACCAATCGCAGGGGGGGAGGGCGGTTACTTCCTCCCGCCCTGGCCCTGGAAGTCCGGAGAGAACGGGAGGTAGACCAGCAGGACGTGGCGGGGGACGGGGGAGTGCTGGGGCCCGGCCCCGGTACTTACCTCGTCCCTGAAGACCCGCATCCCGGCGATGAAGATGGCGGCGACAGGTGAGTTCCTCTTCAGCCGCGGTCGGGCCCTTTACAGCAATATATGTCACCGTAAAGTGACATGCATTGCTGTAATGGGACCCTGTATACTACAACTCCCAGCATGCCCAGACAGCCCTTGGCGTCTGGGCATGCTGGGAGTTGCAGCTTTGCAACATCTGGAGGTCCACAGTTTGGAGACCACTGTGCCCTTCCAGATGTTGCAAAACTACACATCCTCAGCATGTCCTTACTGTCCAGGCATGCTGGGAGTTGTAGTTCTGTAACATCTTACCCTTCAGATGTTGCAGAACTACAACTCCCAGCATGCCTGGACAGTTTTGGAATACTGTGATGCAGCAAATTTTGCGCGGCAGCTCAAACTCGCAGCGGGAAACTCGTTGTAATCCCCCGCCCGTGTGACTGTACCCTAAAAACACTACACCACACTAACACAAAATAAAATAAAAAGTAAAAAACACTACATATACACATACCCCTACACAGCCCCCCTCCCCTCCCTAATAAAAATGAAAAACGTCTGGTACGCCACTGTTTCCAAAATGGAGCCTCCAGCTGTTGCAAAACAACTCCCAGTATTTCCAGAGAGCCGTTGACTGTCCAAGCATGCTGGGAGTTTTGCAACAGCTGGAGGCACCCTGTTTGGGAATCACTGGCGTAGAATACCCCTATGTCCACCCCTAGGCAAATCCCTAATTCAGGCCTCAAATACACATGGCGCTCTCACTTTGGAGCCCTGTCTTATTTCAAGGCAACAGTTTAGGGTCACATATGGGGTATCGCCGTACTCGGGAGAAATTGCCTTACAAATTTTGGGGAGCTTTTTCTCCTTTCACCCCTTATGAAAAGGTGAAGTTTGGGTCTACACCAGCATGTTAGTGTAAAAAAATAATTTACACCCAGCGAGTGTAAAAAATGAAGATTGTGAGTTTTTTCCTTAACTTTGCTGCTATTCCTGTGAAACACCTAAAGGGTTAAAACACTGACTGAATGTCATTTTGGGGGGTGCAGTTTTTATAATGGGGTCCTTTGTGGGTTATTTCTAATATGGAGACCCTTCAAATCCACTTCAAACCTGAACTGGTCCTTGAAAAATAGTGAGTTTGAAAATTTTGTGAAAAATTGGAAAATTGCTGCTGAACTTTGAAGCCCTCTGATGTATTCCAAAAGTAAAAACACATCAATTTTATGATGCAAACATAAAGTAGACATATTGTATATGTAATCCAAAAAAAATAAAATTATTTTGAATATCCATTTTCCTTACAAGTAAAGATTTTTCACCATGAAAGGATGCAAGTTGCTACAAAATTTTACCACTATGTTAAAGTAGAATATGTCACGAAAAAACAATCTTGGAATCAGAATGATAACTAAAAGCATTCCAGAGTTATTAATGTTTAAAGTGACAGTGGTCAGATGTTCAAAAAACGCTCTGGTCCTAAGGTGTAAAATGGCCTGGTCCTTAAGGGGTTAAGGGCAGAAGGAGACCACTTAAAAGAAAAGTTGGCCCGAAGTAGAGATGACAGAGAGGGAGGAAGATTCAAAGGCACAGCCTCAGTCTTAGACAGATTAACTTTGTAGCCTGAAACTACCCCATACGAGTGCAGAATCCGGTACAAAGCAGGAAGGGAAAGGAGAGGATGTGTGAGAGTCAGGAGAACATCATCTGCAAACAAACAAATCTTAAAGTCCCTATTTTGCACCCCAAAGATATCGGGGTCCCCCGTCCAAAGCAGCCAATGGCTCAATGCAAAGAGCAAGGGAGACAACTGACATCCCTACAGAGTTCCATTAAACAGGGGGAAACTTGGAGAAGCCACATGAGGGAGCTTAATAGAGGCAGTAGGGAAGGAGTAGAGGCCACTTAAGGCAGTGTGAGAAGGTGAAAGGGATAATAGTGGACGGTCAATATGTGTCACCAAGGCTCCTGGCCTTGGTGAAGTAAGAGCCGGTATTTATTCAGTGTCTGTGCTGCGATGCAGACTAACACTGTGGCCGTAGTATGGCTGGAAGGCCAATCTGGGATGGCTCTTACTGGGAATGGTCAAGTGTAGGGTGGGGGCCATTCTCCACAATCCAGGACGTCTTTTGTTGGCCTTAAAGCTAGGCTGCCTCACCAGCTGAGGGGGATTTGCTAGTTGAAGCTAGTGTTGAGCGGCATAGGCCATATTCGAATTCGCGAATATTCGCGAATATATGGTCGAATATTCGTCATATATTCGCGAATATTCGCATATTCGTTATCTCCTCGTTTCATTTTCGCATATGCGAAAGTTCGTGTATGCGGAAATTAGCACATGCGTAAATTCGCATATGCGAAAATTAGCATATGCTAATTTTCGCATATGCGAATTTTCGCACGCCAGTCTCACACAGTAGTATTACAGCCTTCTTTACACCACACAAGCTGGAAGCAGAGAGGGATGATCACTGTGATGTGTACTGTGAAGAAAAAAAAAAAAAAAAAAAAAGAATATTCGTAATTACGAATATATAGCGCTATATTCGCGATATTCGCGAATAATATTCGAATTGCGAATATTCGCGAGCAACACTAGTTGAAGCACACTGCCAAAGAGAGCTGAGTGTGGAGTTCTATTCTGAGAGATTGGAAGCTGGTCAGCAGACTGTCTGGAGGCTTGGAAAAGACTTGTTTGAGGCCGCATGGCATGGACTGAGGTATGAACATACACCTAAGGAATACAGGTTGACTTTTATGTTTACCTTTGTTCTGCATTTAAAGACTGTTTGCTGTTTGCCAAGTTTGAGTAAAACATTGATCTTTGAGTTGAAAAGTCCTGTTTCCATGCCTATACTGCAACCGCACCTGTCTGCAAGAGCGAGTCATCACATTTGGTGGAAGATGCGGGCAACGCAGTGAGGTGAGCAATTGGGTTGCAGCACGCTGTTAATCCGTTGGAGTTGTTGCAAGGGGCAACGATCCTGCCGACAAGTGACTGACAGTACAGTGGGAGTGTTTTCTCTAGAGAGTCAAGGCAAGGCAGTGTTCCAGTGTCCGCAGTGTTGGCAAAATGGAGGTTGTTATAAAAGCGCTCATGGAGGCCAACTTGCAACAGCGGGAGACCAACAGGCTCCAGCAGGAGTCCACTAAGCAAAAACAGGAGTCCAACAAGCATCAGCAGGAGACTAACCAGCTACTGTTGCAGCACATAATGGTACTACAAGCCACAGTGACTACCCAGACCACCCCTGACACCAGGAAAGCGGTTTGGATAGCGATGCCCAAGATGACCCCCTCGGATGATGTCGAGACCTACTTGGGGGCTTTTGAAAAAGAGGCCGTGAGGGAGAAGTTACCCGAGACCAGTGGGCTGAGGTCATCGCTCCGTTCCTGTCGTCTAGATCCCAGCAGGCGTACTTTGACTTGTCTGACAACCAGGCTGCCGACTGTGACGTCGAGGGTGAGATCCTGTCCACACTGGGGGTAAATGTATGGGTTCAGGCCCAGCGGGTACGCCAGTGGGAGTATAAACTGGCTGAGCCTGCTAGGCCGCAATACTACGACCTATTGCAGCGCCTGCAAAAATGGCTGCAGCTGAAGGTGTTGAATCTCGGCCTGGGAAAATGTATTAATTGTAGAAGGTGCACCACAACAACCGGGAGTTGAGACTGTACACCCCCGTTTTGTGATCCACCAAGGGATGCTGTACCGGGTAAACCAGGTTCGGGGATAGAATGTGGAACAATTGGTGGTGCCTAAAGCATATCAGAGGCTGGTGTTAGAGTTAGCTCATCAACATTTTCTAGGGGGTCACCCGGGCAAGCAGAAGACGCAGGACCGAATTTTGCAGCGCTTTTACTGGCCCAGAGTGTATAAAGAGGTCGAAAGGTATTGCGAGTTTTGCCCAACATGCCAAATAACTAGCCCCCATCCACATTACCGTAGTCCCCTGGTCTCCCTCCCGATTATCGCGGTCCCGTTTGAACGGATCACTATGGATCTGGTAGGTCCGTTGCCAAAATCCGCTAGGGGGCACCAACACATCCTGGTAGTCCTGGACTATGCGACTCGGTATCCAGAGGCGCTACCTCTGCAACACACCATGGCCAAACTAATAGCTAAGGAGCTAATGGAGATGTTTTCCCAAGTGGGCTTAGCTAAAGAGGTGTTGGCTGACCAGGGCACCCTGTTTATTTCATAGGTAATGAAAGAGCTCAGTAAGTTACTGCAGGTAAAACAGCTACGGACCTCCGTGTACCACCCGTAGACGGACGGCCTGGTAAAAAGGTTTAAACAAACATTTAAAAATATGCTTAAGCAGGTGGTGGCTAAACATGGAAAAAAATCGGGATATTTTGCTGCCCTATCGCATGTTTGCAGTGCAAGAAGTGCCCCAGACCTCTACCGGGTTCTCGCCATTTGAACTGCTGTACGGCAGACATCCATGTCGTCTGTTACACATAGCCAAAGAGCCGTGAGAACAACAGCCCACGCCGCCCAAAAGTGTAGTTGAGTATGTCACTCAGTTACAGAAACCGATGGAAAAAGTGTTGCCCTTGGTTAGGGAACATATGGAGGCAGCTCAGCGAGCCCAGAGCAGAGTCTATAACCGCCTGGCTCTTGTTTCGGAATTTTAACCTGGGGATCGGGTTTTGGTTCTCGTACCAACGGTCGATAGTAAGTTTCTGGCTAGGTGGCAAGGCCTCTACGAAGTGATCGAAAAGGTAGGGGAGGTGACGTACAGGGTACACCAGCCCAGGTGGAGGAAGCCAGAGCAAGTGTACCATGTAAACTTGTTGAAACCTTGAAAAGATAGGGAGACTAGTGTGAATGACACCCCCCGGCCAGGTTTGTTAGGGATGGGGTTTCCCGTCCCTCAGTCTGGTACGAAGGAAGCAGTTGGCACAGTGAAAATTGCTGACAGCCTTTCTTCGGCACAGACTCAGGAGGCCAGGGAGTTCGTCAGTAGGAACAATGATGTGTTCTCAGACCTTCCTGGACGTACTTCTGTCATCCGCAATGACATTGTCACTGAATCCCAGGTTAAAATACGGTTGAAACCATAGTCGGTACCTGAGTCGCGGCGACAAGCCATCTCAGAAGAAGTACAACCGACCATTGAAATGTATGATTTTGAAATATAAATTTAAGATTTTGAAATTGAACTTTTAACACCCAAGTGTTAGTGTCCCGGGCCCCGGCGTGTGGGTACAAAGGGTCAAATCTAACAAGGAGTCACATGTCACATGGAAGCACAATGAAAGAGCCTGGAGGTGGCATCAGTAGGAGGAGACCATATAGTGGCTGAATGGCACAGCCTGGAGTTGGCTAAAGCATGAGAAGAGACCATATAGTGGCTGAATGGCACAGCCGGGAGTTGGTGGCAGATGAGGAGACAATAGGGCCTCACAATCTCTAAGAATAAAGGCTGAATTTTGAAATTGAAGATGTATGGTACCTAGTGCTGCCATAAACCTATATAGGTAATGTCCTAGGCCCAGCAGCATCACTAAACCGTGTAGTTGCTTAATGACACAGACAGGAGCAGGCAGCAGCATGAGTATACAAGAGGGGTTCACAACCCCTAACATTAAGAGGTGAATGTTGAAATCTCTATTGAAGATGCATGTTAGCTAGTGCTACCATCCCAAAATTTAAGGCCCAAACCCAGCAGTATCAGTAAGCCAAGTAGTTCCTGAAACACACAGTCAGGAGCAGGCAGCAGCAGTACTCAAGAGGGTTTCATAACCCCTAAGATTGAAAGATCATTGTTGAAATGTCTATTGAAGAGGTATGTTACATCGTGCTATCATCAAAGAATGTAAGGCCCAAGCCCAGCAGCATCACTAAACCATATAGTTGCTGAAACACACAGCCTGGAGCAGGCATCAGCATGAGTTTACAAGAGGGCTTCACAACCCCTAACATTAAAATGTTAATTTTGAAATCTGTGCACAAGATGTATGTTAGCTAGTGCTAATGTGGTAGCCCTTGGGGGGTGTATAGTAGTGGGGATGTTGTATCAGTATATGAGGGGTTAATGTTAACCCTATAGTTCGTGACGCCAGGCTGAGAGCTAGTAGGCTGAGGTAATTCTCCGGCCTATCGCCGCCCTTCCCAGTAATGATAGGTGCATGAAATGACTGAAGGTCCACAAGGAGATTTAACTTGAACTTGAACAACTTTACTTAAGTGCTTACAGTACATCCAAGGCACAGTAACAGTCTAATATAACTGTCCTTATATTGCTCAGTGACTGACAGTTGTTGCGGACCTTGAGGTATTTAGAAAGTCTCTGAATTTAGAGTAGATATTGCAAATCCATCCGGATTTAGGGGTTAGATTAGGTCTGGTGATGCTGCAGAGTGTCTGGAGATTGATACACTCTCGATTTAGCATTGATCAGCTGTCGCCGCAAGGCTCAGGCCTAACTCACTGCAAGAATAGCTGCGCAGGTCCTTCTCGGTTTACAGCCCAGGAACAAGAGAGATGCTTACTGCTTGGCTGCGCATGAACAAGAGAAAGAATAATGGCCGCCGCTCCCTTATATGGGCAGGGGCGGAGTGAATCTGATTGGTCCGAATACCTGTCATTCACTCTTACACAGAATGATGGGACTGCATACGTCAGAGGGACCTCCACAGGTCCTCAAGCAGAAATACCATAGAGTTCACCTAGTCATGTGACCCGCAGGTCTTGGTACGCTACGCGCAGGTAATTAACTATTCATTTACATTTATATAACTATATTTACATAAACCTTGCATAAATTACTGGTTTACTAGATGGAATAGAGGTGACAAGGGGTAGACTATACAACATGGACCCCTACGTCCTAGGCACTCTGGCTTTGGGGACCCATACACATAAATGGACCGCATAGGATGCGGTACTGGGACACCACACTAACTTCAAAAAATTTTAGGCACAGGCCCAGCAGCATCAGTAAACCAAGTAGTTCCTGAAACACACATCCTGGATCAGGCAGCAGGATGCGTACATAAGAGGGCTTCACAACCCCTAACATTAAAAGATCAATGTTTAAATCTCGATTGAGCATGTATGTTTGCTAGTGCTAACATTAAAAAAAAATGTAGGTAATATCCAAGACAGTCCCAGCAGCATCAGAAACAATATATTGGCTGAATGACACAGCCTGGAGGTGGGGAAAGCATGAGGAGACCATATAGTGGCTGAATGGCACAGCCTGGAGTTGGCAGAAGCCTAAGGAGACAAAATAGTGCCTGAATGAAACAGCCTGGAGGTGGCAGCAGCAGCATCAGGAGTCCTGAAAGTGACCCGGTGACAGAGTGGTGCAGTGGGTGGCAATACCAGTACACGGTGATGAAGGTGGCTGTAATGTTTGTAACTGGGGAGCAGTGCCTTAAATCTGTTTGGCACAATCCATATTTGTGAAGTGTTTGTGTAGCACCATGGTCAATCTACTCTGATGCATCTGGCATTGGTTGGTCAGTCTCTCCACATTTTTCGTGGACAGACGAGTTCTCCTTGGGGTGACTATTGCCCCCGCTGCACTAAACACTCGCTCTGATGCCACACTACTGGCGGGGCAGGACAGCTGTTCCAGGGAAAACTCTGCTAGTTGCGGTCATAAATCCAGTTTGGCTGCCCAGAAGTCCAGTGGATCTTCAATGTTTGTTGGCATGGCCATGTCAAGGTCTGCCACCACCTGCTGGTTCAGGTCCTGCTCCATGTCTACCTGCTGCTGATGAGTTGCTTTGCTATGCGGGTGAAGAAAGGTACTCATCAGCGACTGTAGACTCAGGCTGCTGCTGATGGAGCTGGTACTGCTTCTGCCACCCCACCCCTCCCCAGCAGCCATGGTAGTGGAAGGTGAGCACAGAGGGCTCCCTGAGTGAGACCTGCTAGTGGATGGACAATGGCACCGTTAGGCATCAGCCAACTGACTTCGTGGGATCTCTCTGTAGTAGGTCAGTTTGTCCTCCCTCTCAGTGGGTATAAAAAAGACCCCCATTTTGTGTCGGTAGCAAGGGTCCAATAAGGTGGAGAGCCAGAAGTCATCCTACTGCCGAATGGTGACAATTCAGCTGTCACTACGCAAGCAAGTGAGCATGCATCGTACCATTTGTGCAAGTGACTTAGAGGGACTCCCCGCCTCGATCTCCACTGCATACTGCCACAGTGTTTCTGGGTCCTCTGTCTCGCCTTCCTCATAACCCTCTAGCTCCTCTAGTTAATCATGCACCTCCTCTCCTGTCAGATGACTAGAAACACCGCCCATCTCATCAAACCTAAACTGTGCTCCACTGTGCCCCTCATCCTCCTCCTCCAGTTCAGCCCCCACAGGGCTCATGTGGCCGTGAGATGTAGGCGCAATGTCTCCATTGCCCTGACCAGCCATCGTTTCCAACACTTGTTGTAGGAAATGAAGCAGTGGAATGACGTAGTTCATCCCATAATCCTGTCGACTTACGTATAATATGGCTTCCTCAAAGGGCCTGAGCAAACGGCATATGTCACATATGAGCTGCCACTGGTTCACATTGAAGTTACACAGGAGAGTACTCCTATCCGCTTGGATCATCAAGAAATCGGTGATGGCTTTTCTCTGATCGTACAGTTGGTCCAACATATGGAGGGTGGAATTCCAACGTGTGGCAACGTCACAAATCAGACTATGTTGGGGATACCATTCTGATGCTGCAGCTAAAGGAGGGTGTGCTTTGTGGTGTACGAGGGGCTGAAGTGCATGCAAAGTTTCCTTCCCATTCTTAGGATGTCTCGCAAATGGGGGGAACACTTCAGGAACTGCTTGACCAGATTTAACTTGTGTGCCATGCAGGGCGCATGTTTCACCCTTCCTTGTCTCAGCACGGCCAAGATCAAGATGTTCTTCCCGTTGTCAGTCACCATGGTTCCCATTTCCAGATTTTGTGGAGTAAGCCATGCGCCGATTTCTTTACGAATGACTTTTAGCAGTTCCTCCCCTGTGTGACTCTTTTCGCCAAGGCAAACCATGTGAAGAACAGCGTGACACCGCCGTGCCCTGCACACATGGTATGCTGAAGGGCCACTGAGACTTGTCCGGGCAGTGGAGGCTGAGGACACGGTGGAGGATGAGGAGGCAGAGTTGTCACAGGACCAACGGGCTGACAGTGTGGAGGAGGAAGCGGCGTGACCTGTCCAAGTTGGGGTTGTGGCTGTGCAGGAACCACATTCACCCAGTGTGTCGTAAAGGACATGTATTGTTCCTGACCATAGTTACAGCTCCAGACGTTGCCGCTGCTGTGCACTTTGTTACACACATCTACAGGCTCAAGGACTGGCCCACCTTCTCTTCCACAAAATTGTGCAGGGCTGGTACTGCCTTCTTCGCAAAGAAATGATGGCGTGGCACTCCACCTCGGCTCGGCACAAGCCATTAGGTCTCTGAAGGGTGCAGAGTCCACCAGTTGAAAAGTGGGGGACTGCAGCACCAGCAACTTAGACAGGAACACATTCAGCTATTGCGCCGTTGGATGAGTGGGCGCATACTGTTGTCTCTTGAACATGGCTTTGCGGATGGATTGTTGGCGGGATGGCTGACTAAAAGTGGAAGAAGCAAGAGCATCTGGAGCAACAGAAGGAGGGTATGAAACACAGCGCCCTTCGGCTGATTTGGTGGAGCCTTGGCTGGCAGAAAGAGGGAGCGGCGTGCCACTATGTGATGCAGCAGGCTGGACCACTACATCGGAGCCAAGGATCTCCCAGGCCGCTTTATTGTGGCGAAGCATGTGTTGAAGCAGGGCCGTGGTGCCAACATTGGGGCCCTGGCCACGCTTCACCTTCTGCTGACGTATCTTGCATGTGGCTATGTGAATCTCCTCCGGATGCTTGATGAAAAACTGCCACACTGCCGAGTAGCTGATTTTCCCACCAACAGTCTGCACTAATTGACTGCTACTGCCGAACTCTCTTCTCCTGATGATGATGATGAAGCCCCTTCTGCACCCGGCTCCCAATTGCGATCGGCTTCATCATCATTGAGTTGTATCTGCACATCACTGATGTCCTCCTCAGGTTTCTCTACAGTGTCTGATTCAGGACCCTGAACCCTGGCAACTCCACCTCTCATGTCACTCTCCTCATCACTACTTGCCCGCCTAGCAGAGGAAGTGGTCCATGTCTCCTCCACATCTTGGCTGGGCAGTAGCTGCTGACTGTCCTCTATTAGATCATCCTCAGTGAATAGTGGAGCTGAACCCACAGCATAAGATACTTCTGTAGGAGAGGGAACAGCATAGGACAGAGGCAATGTGAGGACAGGGACTGCTCCTGGGCCATGGCAACTGAGGGTTGTGTCTGAGGAACGCACCGACTGTTGACTGGGGGTGTCAGATGTCACTTGTGATGAAGTGGATGACCGTGTTAACCAATCGACGACGGCAGATGGGTTGCTGGTCGAGACACGACCACTAGCTGATAACGGGAGCTCAGGCCTCTTGCTGCGACTCCTGCTGCCACTTGCCCCTAGTCTGCTGCGACCTCTGCCTGAAGGATTTAGGCCTCTATCACTCCTCTGTGCACGTCCTGGCACTTCTCTGCCTGACATACTTAGTGCATATATGAGGGGAGCACAATACGCTTCACTAGACTTAAAACAGTATTTGTCTAGAACAGCAGCAGGTGTGCACTTTTGGCTGTCCTTTCACAGTATGTAGGACCTTGACAGATTAACAGGTACAAAATAGTACACTACTTAGATGTAGGTATGTGGTTTGCACTGATGAGGGCAGAAAAATGCCCTACAGTACACTTAAAAAAGTATCTGAGTACAAGACCAGCCGATGAGTACTTTTAGCTGGACTTTCACAGTATGTAGGCCCTTGACAGATTAACAGATACAAAATGGTACACTGCTTAGATGTAGGTATGTGGTATGCACGAGGGCAAAAAAATGTGCTGCAGTAAATGTGGAAAACATATTTTCATAAAACAACAGCCAGTGATTACTTTTCCCTGGCCTTTCACTGTATGTAGGCTTGTTACAGATTCACAGGTACAAAAAAATGCACTACTTAGATGTAGGTATGTGGTAGGCACGCATGAGGGCAAAAAAATGCACTACAGTACACTTGGAAAACGTATTTTCATAAAACAACAGCCAGTGATTACTTTTCCCTGGCCTTTCACTGTATGTAAGCTTGTTACAGATTAACAGGTATAAAAAAGTGCACTACTTAGATGTAGGTATGAGGGAAAAGAAATGCACTAAAGTACACTTGGAAAACTTATTTTTGTAAAACTCCGGCTTATGATTACTTTTGCCTGGACTTTCCAGTATCTAGACTTGTTACAGATTTACAGCTACAAAATAATACACTGCTTTGATGTAGGTATGTGGTGTGCACATATGAGGGCAGAAAATGCACTACAGTCTGCTGAAAAAACGTATTTGTGCACAACAGCAGCAGGACACAACAGTGCAGCACCACAAAAAAAATGTGTATTAAACCCAAAATTGCACTCTGTCAAAGAGTATTAAGAATGGAGGGAACTGCTGGTTGTTATACCGTCGGCAGACTACAGCGGTCCCTCAAGTTACAATATTAATTGGTTACAGGACAACCATTGTATGTTGAAACCATCATATGTTGAGACCATAACTCTATGGAAACCTGGTAATTGGTTCTGAAGTCCCCAAAATGTCATCCAAAAACAAAAAAGGGAGGATTAAAGAAAAATAAGTAGATAACTAATACAGATAAGGTAAGTCTTTACATATAAAAGTAAGAAAGAGCTGCTGGAAGCTGTAAATCACTGTCTATGTAGGGGATAGGAGCTTCTTTAGGGTCCTGTACAGGACACACAATGTCCTAAAAAAGTAAAATGGAGCCGCCCTCACCTGGTGTCCAAAGGAGCAGCTAACCCTGGCACAGGTAAAGAGTAGTACAGAACATGTAATACCTCCCTGTACTGTAGGGGATGCTACCAGACAGCCAGTCAGTGCATGCACTTTAGGAATACAGGGGTTTTACCAGTGAAATGCCCATTCCAATTGATCAGTGCGTGCAGCCTTTGACACGTTTTACAGATCTGGCCTGTCCGTAGCATGGTATGTTGAGTCTGGTCTCAAGTTACAATGGTCCAGAAAAGACCATTGTATGTTGAAATGATTGTATGTTGGGGTCATTGTAAGTTGAGGGATTGCTGTAGTATAAGCAGCAGATGAATTGCGCTGAATTGCACTGAAAAATCATTCATGCCTCCTCTGCTAAGGTTGATGAAGTCGAGGCAGCTTGTTGAAATGTATGAGGCAACGAAATGCTATCTGCCCCTCTCTGATAAAATGCTGAATAAAGTGACTGGGAGGTTAATGGCTGGCGTAAAAATCCTTTTCATTGAGAACAAGCACTGCTCTCTGTCCACAACGCTGATGTGTCTAGCAGTTGGCAGTGGAACGCTGCGGTATGATCAATTCAGCGTGTCTGTGTAGCACACAGAGACACGCAGTCCGTCCTATCCCTCTGCATTGTATAGGCATTAAATGAGCAGCCGCAAGATGGCTGCCGATTTTATAGGGCTGTGACATCACAGTGGTGACTGAATGCTGATAGGCTGCATTCTGCATGTGATTAAGGGTCATCCCGCCTACTTGCCTTCCTGCCTTCCCAGCATCACCTGCCCCATGCACTGACATGTGGATCCGCCATTTTAGGTGTCCTGGAGCCTGTAACACTGCAAATTGGAATTTAATGAAGCGATTGTCGTGAAAGAATCGCAGCGATATTCGCATTCGTTGCAAATCGAATATTTCAAGAAATTCGTAACGAATTTGGGTTCGTCTGCTTCGATTAGCTCATCTCTAATTATAACGGACTAACTTGCATCACCATAGACTTCAGTGTTAAATTGCAACTATCCCTTATTACATTCGTTATTCATGACAAGGGAAAAAATGCATGCCCTTCTTTTCTCTGCTGAGTACAGCAGAGATTAAAAAAATAACCCCATAAACATGAATGGGATGCGTTACCTTAGTTTTTCATCTCAGTTACTCATTTTGATAACTGCAATGGAGATGCAAAACACTGATGTGAACCCAGCCTTAGGGTACGTTCACACGGGCGGATTTTTTTTGAGGGTTTTCCGCTGCGTATATGAAAGGGGCGGGCTCTTCTCGGCTGTCCACAGCAGATTTTCTACGGCAGAATTTATGCTGTGACAAATCTACCGCAAGCCCCATTGAAGTCAGTAGGGACTGCGGCGGATTTTCCGCACCGTAAATTCCGCCGTGGAAAATCTGCTGTGGACAGCCGAGAAGAGCCCACCCACTTTCAAATATGCAGCGGAAAACCCGCAAAAAAATCCGCCCATTTGAACGTACCCCAATACTCCATTATTTTTAGCCGTTATTTTATCCGTTATTGCTACTAGTATACTCAAAGGAATAACAGGGCAATGGTTATAAAAAATTGACATTAACGAATGTTTTGACAGATAATAAGGGATGTTACTGATCCATTATTTTATATGCGTTTTATGTTATTTTTAAAGGCCCTAGACATATTTACAGTCTTTTTTTTTTGCTGTCAGCTGTAAACTGCTATTAATGACTCAATGCACAAATGCTGGCCAGAGTGCCATTGAGGCTTTATGCCATTTAGCCAATATTCAGAGACATCTTTCCTTTCAGAGAGATTAATAGACTAACATGTTAGTAACATTTCAGAGGTCACGCCTCCTTCCTCAGGGATGCACTCTAGCGATCATTGTCGTTCTTATACACATCCTGATCATCAATCCACAGATTCTTCTAAACTAGATGTGGACAGAAAACAATAAAAAATGTGAGATAAACACCATTAAAACCTTGCATAAGAAAAACCCTAACACAATATTGCATTCTTGTGACATTTGCATATATTGCAATATAGTTTTTTTTATTATACTTTACAGTGATGCAACCTTCATCTACATTTCATAATCATAGAAAATGTGCACAGCCACCAATGTATGTGCTGAGCAATAATATAACTGCAGAATTTCTTTTAACAGACACATCTTACATAATCCTACAAGAAAAACATTGGGAGAGAGATTTATCAAATCCTGTGCTGAGAAAAAGTGGAGCAGTTGCCCATAGCAACCAATTAGATAGCTTGTTTCATTTTTAGGGTGCGTTCACACGGAGTAAATGAAGAGTAATTCACGCCGAAAAATTTACGGGTGGAAAAAAGAATTTTATTTTCCCACGAATTTCGCGCGGAATTTGCGTGGAATTGCGTGCGGAAATGGGGGAGAAAGAAGTGAAGGGTTTTTCAGCTATTTCTGTGCGAATTTTTTTTTTACCATTGACTTCAATTGATTTCTGCTAGCGGATTCCGCTTGAAGAATGAACATGTTCTTTCTTCAAGCGGAACGGAATTCAGCGTCGGAATTCTGCTAGCAGAATTTCCACAGTGTGAACAGGACAGCGGAAATAACATTGAAGTCAGTGGGCAGAGGAGATGTGCATTAATTTGGAGCGGAGAATTAAAGAGAAATTACTCAAGTAAATTCCTCTTGAATTACTCCGTGTGAACACACCCTTAGAGACCTTTGTAAAAATGAAAGAAGCAATCTGATTGGATGCTGTAGACAACTGCTCCACTTTTCCCCTCACAGGATTTGATAAATCTCCCCCAATGTCTACACTTCTCATTTAGAACTTTAGACCTTTGTTTCATTTGGATCTCAATACTATTCTGTGGCATTCTGATTATGCCATTAAAAGAAAACTGACAGCGGGGTCAACCACACTAACCTCATGATAGAGATAGAAACGGGTCATCCGCACTAACACTCCTTAACGAATTAAAATCAGTGCAGCCATTTTGGAGATAGTTGTCTATTGCTAATATGGTAATTTCTTCTTACGTGCAATGGGGGAGGAGAAATATCTCTGTAACAGATGCACTGATTTTCTCCTCTTGTAAGAAGCGTTAGACACAGGGTCATCCGTACTGTCTACCTGTATATTCAGGTTAGTGTGAGTGCACCTGCTGTCAATTTTCCTTTTAAAATGTGATCAGTGTAATCTGAATACTGGGATCCCAACAATTATGTGGACAAAGCTTTTGCCAGAAAGGTACTCAACTTGTCCAACAGTTTTTGCACCATAGCAAGAAATATCAGGGGATTTGTAGGCAAGGTGGTATATGACTTAAAGGAAAACGGTCACCCGTTCACCCGCACTATAACCCAGGTTATAGTGCGGGTGAACAGGAGACCTATGCGGGGTCTCAGACTGCTATACCTACCTGCAGTCCAAAGCCCCGATCCTCCTAAGGGCCCCCTCTTCCAACACCAACTTGCGCTTTGAGGCGGGCCCACCAGCTACATTTAAATATTTATAAGCGCCGGTCACGAGTGCTCAGTTGACCAGCACTTATGAATATTTAAATCCAGCCGGCGGGCACGCCTCAAAGCACAAGTCAGCGCTGGAAGAGGGGGACCTTTGGAGGATCGGGGCTCCGGACTGCAGATAGGTATAGCATTGGTCTCCTGTTCACCCGTACTATAACCCAGTGTATCGGGTTATAGTGCGGGTGAACGGGTAACCGTTTCCCTTTAAAGTCGTTATCCTGAAATAGGAAATTTAGTATTTTTTTTCCCAAAAACAGCACCACACCTGCCTTCAGGTTATGTGTGGTATTACTTGTTTCACTTCAATGAAACTGAGCTGCAATGTCACACAAAAACTGAGTACAAGTGTGGTGCAGTTTTTTGTTGTTGTTTTTTGTAGAAATTAGTTCTATTTTTCTATTCCTGGATAACTCTTTAATATGAAAGCCACACATTGTAAGTGGTATATAAGAGCAACATGTTCTTTTAATGTAATATAGTGTGTGTGTGTGTGTATATGCATATATATATATATATATATATATATATATATATATAGTGACAGCGTGGCAAGGAAAATGTGTATTTCCCTTGCTAACCCTGGAGAAACCTTCACCGGTGGCCTAGTTAATGAAGTAATGAAGTAGCAGAAAGGGGAAGTGTGTTTAAAATGAAGTCAGACAGAATAGTTGGTGCTCTCCCCAGAAGACAGCAAGGTGGCTGTGGGGGGAGGCAGGGGTCCTGGAGAGGAACACACAGCCTGAGTTGTGAGTGGCCCCAAGTGTGGACGAGACATACAGCAAGAGGTTGCAAACACTGTGTGTGAACAGTGAGTATAAGGTTGCAGGAGGCATAAGTTTAACTGGACGAGAAATGCTCACCAGTTGATAGACAGGGCATGCTGAATTGTTTGCTGGCGAGGGGCCGGACTTGCATAAAGTCTGTTGTTTGCATGCTGATTGAAGTGGAAACGTCTCCTGTGGCAGTGTCAAGGATGATCCCAAAGCTATCCCAGGGAGAAATCCTTACTATATATATATATATACATATGCACTATATTACATATATATGCTAAGAGTTTATGTTCACACTAAGTATTCATAACTTTTCTACACTATTTCATGGTATAACCACAGATTGAAATGTATTTAATTGCGATTTTATATAATGGACCAACACAAACTAGTCAATCATTTAAAAGTTGTAAAAAATTATTACATGGATTTAAAAATGATTTACAAGTAAAAATCTAGAAAGTGTTTAGTGAATATGTATTCACACCTTTACTGTAAAACCTCTAAGGGCAAATTCACATCAATATTAGAGCAGTATGTCAGGCAATATGTTTAAACGATACCTAAACATATGCTGTGGTATGCCCATAGACTTCTGCTTTGCCTGTATAGTAAAAAGAAGGTCACTTTTGGCTACATTTTGTCCACTGTACAATTTTTTTTTGTGGTATAAAAATGTTCTGCAGATATCATTTTTCTGTACTACAAAAAAAAAATGTATACAAAGCATACTTTTTTCCTCTAGTGACATGTATGGTATGTACATGTTTAAAAAGCAAACTTTTATTTTTGCTAGCTTTACAGTTATAGTTATACATATTAACAAAAAGGTATATGTTTAAAATGTATGCAATCATATCCAAAAGTATACCCCAAACTAAAGAAAAATATATTAAAACTTTAAGCCAAATTGGTCTTATTTTACTACATACGTTTAGGGTATACCACAATGCAATGTGTGTGGTACAGATATGAACCTACCCCTACCTTAACAAAGATCTGGTGCCTTCACAAATCACAATTGCAGGTCACATAAATAGTATAACCCTGTCTGCAAGTTATTCTCAGTAAAAAATACACCTGTTCGGTGAAGGTCTCTGAGTTTATTAGAAAGTGTTTCTGAACAAATAGAAGCATGAAGACCAAGGGGCTCACCAAACAAGTCAGGGATAACATTGAGAAAAAGTACAAAGCAGGGTTATCTTATTTTAAAAAAAGGTCTCTATCTTTGAACATCTCTTGAAGCACCATAAAAGCCACCATCAGCATATGGAAAGAATAAGGCACAACTGCCAACCTACAAAGAACAAGGCCATCAACCCAAACTGAATAGCTGGGCAAGGAGAAGATTAATCAGAGAAACAACCTAGAGGTCTATGGTAGCTCTGGTGCTGCAAAGATCAACAGCTGATGTGAGAAAATCTGAGCACAGGAAAACTATTAGTTGTGTACTCCACAATTCTGGCCTTTATGGAAGAGTAGAAAGAAGAAAGTCATTGTTAAAAGTGATCTACAAGAATTTCCGTTTGGAGTTTGCCATGAACCATGTGGGAGACACAGCAAACGTGATGGCCGTCACGCCCCCTCTCATAGACTTGCATTAAGGAAACGGGGCGTGACATCACGAGGGGGCGGAGCCGTTATGTCAAGATCCTCCAACCCCTGCATCGCCAATCATCAAGCATGGAGTGAAGCTTGCTCCGTGCACCAGATGACGGGTACTGCAGGAAAGATTGCGGGGGTTCCCAGCGACGGGACCCCCGCGATCAGACGTCTTATCCCCTATCCTTTGGATAGGGGATAAGATGTCTAGTGGCGGAGTACCTCTTTAAGTAAGGATTTTTCATTATTGCACTTTTGTTTTTTTCGCCTTCTAATATCCATAACGCTTTCAATTTTCCACCTACAGATCCAAATAAGGGCTAGGTTTTTATTTTTGCACCACCAATTAAATTATCTAATGATGTAACTCATTTTACTACAAAATCTAACGCAAAACGAAAGAAAAATCAATTGTGGGGCGAAATAGGAAAAAAACATTTTTTTAACTTTTGGGGGCTTTCGTTTCTACAGTGCACTTTTTGGTAAAAATGACACATTTTCTTTATTCTGTAGGTCCATACAATTACAGTACAATGATACACAATTACTATAGGTTTTTTTAATTTTAATGCTTCTAAACAATTATAACTTTTTGTATAAAAATCAGTATGCTTATGAGTTGACCAAAAATTGGAAATCCTGGTCTTTGGTATTTTTTTACATGGACCATGCAGTTTAATTAGCTAAGGATGCACGGCGTATAGGTACACCCTTGCATCCTGGTACTTAACCTCTTAACGGCATAGGGTGTAAATGTTCCTCCTGGTGCCCTGGTACTTAACGCACCAGGACGTACATTTACGTCCTATACATGATGCAAGTAGCAGAACGGTTCTCACATCATGCACGGAAGGTCCCGGCTGCTATCAGCAGCCAGGGACCCACCGGTAATGGCGGACATCAGCAATCGTGCTGATGTCCGCCATAAACCCCTCAGATGCCGTGATCAATAAAGATCACGGCATCTGCGGCAATGCAGCACTTTAAATGGATGGACGGATCACCGGCGGCACAGCCACAGGCATCCAATCATCCAAGATGGCGGAAGGAGGTTCCTTTACGTGCCTCCATCTATCCTCCCGGCATCTTCTCTCTGGTCTGCTTTCCAGAAGATCGCCGATATCCCTGATTTTTCCCCCAAAAAAGCGTAAAAAAGAAAAACTAATAAACATGTTTGGTAGTGCTGCATGAGTAAATTTCTGAACTATCAAAAAGATGTACAAAAGCCCCTCACCAATAAAGAATTAAATGGCCCTTTTTTCCCATTTTACCCCAATAAGCGTAAATTTTTTTTATTAATAAACATATTTGGTATCGCCGCGTGCGTAAATGTCCAAACTATCAAAATATAATGATATGGTGAACTGTGTAAACGTAAAATAAAGTCCAGAATTGCTGCTTTTTTGTCACATCATATTCCAAAAAAAATTTGAAAAAATTCATTATACATGACATATACCCAATCGTAGTGCCGATAAAAACTACAGATCATGGCGCACAAAATGAGCCCTCATACATCCCCGTATACAAAAAAATTTGAAAGTTATAGGTAGTCAAAATAGGGCAATTTTAAACATACTTATTTTGTTAATAAAAAATAATATACCCATGGTAAGATAAGTATCAAACCATGGGTATCATTTTATTCGTATTAGCCCACAGAATAAAGAAATTCCGTTAAGTTTAAAGCGTGAAAACAAAACCTTCCAAAATTTGCAAAATTGCTGTTTTCTTTTCAGTTTCCCCACTGAAATAATATTTTAGGGGTTTTGCCATATATTTTATGGTAAAAAAAAGGTAAGAAAGTACAATTGGTCACATAAACAATAAGCCCTCATATGGGTCTTTGGCTGGTCATATAAAAGTTATGATTTTTAGAATGCGAGATGGAATAAAATTTACTGTGTTCTTCACCCCTTAACGATGCAGGACGTATATTTACCCAGCAGGTCCCGGTTGCTATCATCAACCAGGACCCGTGGCTAATACCTGCAGGGCCGCACAGGGGAGAAGGTTTTCGAGAAAAATCCGCAGGTTAAGTTTTCCCCTTTGTAGATGTTTGCATTAACACTGCACCTGCTCCAACTGAGGAAGCATCCACTTCACAGATAAATGGTTTGTTGGGATCGGGTCTAGATAGAACAGGAGCAGATGCGAAGGCTGTTTAACTGTTTAAATGCTTCTTCAGCCTCCAGAGTCCTGACTTTTGGATTAGCAGTCTTCTTGGTGAGTGCAACGATGGAAGCTACCAGAGTGGAGTAGTGAGGAATGAATTGCTGATAGTAATTGGCAAAACCAAGGAAGAGCTGAATCGCTTTCAGCCCAGGAGGTTGTGGCCAGTCCAGAACTGTGGATAACTTGTTGGGATCCATTTGAAGACCTTGAGTGGTAACAATATAGCCCAGAAAAGGGAGGTAGGTTTTTTCAAAAGTACATTTCTCCAGTTTAGCATAGAGATTATTTTCACAGAGATGCTGTAACACTTGGCAGAGGTGAGAGCGATGAGACTGGACATTGGGTGAGTAAATGAGTATGTCATCCAAATAAACAACGACACAGGAGTACAGAAGGTCACGGAAAATATCATTGACGAATTCCTGGAAGACTGCTGGAGCATTACAGAGTCCGAAGGGCATCACTAGATATTCAAAATGTCCGTCACGAGTATTAAACGCAGTCTTCCATTCGTCCCCTTCACGAATATGAATTAGATTATAGGCCCCACAAAGGTCTAGTTTAGAGAAAATCTTGGCACCTCGCAGACGATCAAATAACTCAGAGATTAAAGGAAGTAGGTAGCGGTTCTTTACTGTAATTTTATTCAACCCTCGGTAGTCAATGCATGATCGCAATAACACGTCTTTTTTTACCCCGAAGAAGAAGCCGGCTCCGGCAGGGGTAGAGGACTTCCTGATAAATCCCTTCTGAAGGTTCTCCTTGATGTAATTAGACATGGCCAGAGTTTTAGGAACAGACAAAGGGTAATTTCTGCCCCTGGGAGGTGTGGTGCCGGGTACTAAGTCAATTGGACAATCCTAGGGACGATGCGGTTGTAACACTTCGGCTTGCTTTTCACGGAAGACATCAGCACGGTCCTGAAGAAAGGAAGACAAAACCGGGCATAGGACGAGATGATAGTTCCAATTTTGAGACACGTATGTGGATACAGTGGTTGTTGCAATGCGGACCCCAGCAAAGAACTTCTCCAGTTTTCCAATCCAGCTGTGGAGCATGGAGTTGCAACCACAGTAGGCCAAGCAAGAGAGGATGAGTACAAAGTGGGAGAACATAGAAGGACAAGTTCTCCCTATGTGAGACTCCGATCTGCATAGACAATGATTCTGTGCGATATAGCACAGTACAGTCCAGTGTTTCACCATTGACCGTAGAGATGTACAGAGGCTTTAACAGGTGGGACACCGGCAGACGATGCCTAAGTACTAGGGAAACACCAATAAAATTTCCTGCAGAGCCAGAGTCCAAAAAGGCAAGAACGGTGATGATCTCTTTGGAGGGTAGGAAAAGCTGGACCGTCATATTTAAGCATGGAGAGGTGATATTCACACCTAGGGAAGCCTCTCCCTCAAACCCTAGGTGTGAGCGTTTCCCTTTGACTGAGGATGCAGACGACAATCTTTTAGGAAGTGATCCGCACTGGTGCAGTATAGGCACAGATTCTCAGTTTGGCGTGTTCTTTCCTGCGGGGTCAGGCGAGACTGATCAACCTGCATAGCCTCCACTGTGGGAGGCAACGTAGAAGGTTGCAGTGGCTGTTGGAAGACAGGTGCCAGACAAGGAAAGCACCAAGGTCGTGCAGACTCCCTTTCTTGGCGTATTTCCTCACGTTGCTCTGAGAAATGGATATCAATCCGGGATGCCAACTGTATAAACTCATTCAGATTAGACGGCAATTACTGGGCAGCGAGGACATCCTTGATTTGACTTGTTAACCCTCTCTTGAAGGTGGCACAAAGAGCTTCATCATTCCATGCTAACTCCGATGCCAGGGTACGAAACAGAATGGCATACTCGCCCACAGAGGAGTTGCCCTGAGTAAGACTCAGCAATGCCGTCTCAGCGGAGGAAGGTGAGGGCATCACTACGATCCCAAAGCGGACTTGCCCAGGCCAAAGCCCTTCCAGTTAAAAGACTGAGGATGAAGGCCCCCTTTGCTCGTTCCGTAGGGAACTGATCCGCCATGAGTTCAATGTGCATGGAGCACTGAGTAACGAAACCATGACAGGACTTGGGATCCCCCTCATATTTCTCAGGAAGAGACAAATGGAGTCTTGATCGGAGATGACTGCAGGAGCGGGAGGTGCCACCGGAGCAGGAGGAGGTTGTGGTTGTTGTTGCTGTGCAGTTACTAACTGCTGCATCATGGCGGATAACTGGCTCAACTGCTGTGCCTGCTGGGCCAACTGCTGTGACTGGAGCGCCATGAAGGAAGCAAGATCCGGAACAGGCAGAGGAACCCCAGCGGGATCCATAGCCGGATCTTGCTGTAACAGATCTGGATGTGGATCCTCTAACCTGTGTGGCTGATGACTCGGACTGTATCGGAGAGCGGAGTCCAAGGTGCCGCTGGTATACACCAGAGCCTGCCGCAAGGCAGGACAGGCTTGCTGCGGCAGGCGACACCCAGGTCACTCCCCCCGACACGGCTCAACCACACAGGTAGCTGGGCAAGGCGAGGTACTGAAGGATAAGTAAGTAGCGTAGTCAAAGGTAGCAGAAGGTCAAGGCAGGCGGCAAAGGTACGGAGTCTAATAATGTAGCAGAAGGTCTGGAAACATGACTAAGGCTAACAGGCTATAAGGGTCACTTAATCTCAGGCTAGGGGCACTGAAGATCTGGCAGGGAAGTGAGGGAGGTGCAGGTGCAAACTTTAATTATGGGCGCACTGGCGTGCGCGCCCTATGAGACGGGAACATACGCGCCGGAGCTGAGACACAGAGACAGCGGAGCGAGGTGAGTAATGGGCTGGGATTCACATGCAGGCGCATCCCGCGATGCGAATCCCAGCTGGTAGACGGGTACACTGAGACACTGCGCTCACGGCCGGAGAGCATGACACTGCCTGCAGTAAAGAAGCGCCGATCGCATGGATAAAAGGAGGCTAAGAGACCCCTGTCTGTGCTGAAAGTTAATCGGACCCCACTATTTCACCCCTGTGTCCCAATCAACTCCCTGAGTTGCATTGATTCTTGTCGCATTTAAACACCATAATCACTTTGATCATAGGTTCTAAATTGGCGACGTCAGCTATTAGCATTAAAGAATAGCTCCCACCATCCTTTTTTTTTCCCTCTCTCTCCCTGCCTATTTCCCATTTATCCCTAACCCCCTCCCTGCCTTTAAATTTTTTTAAACTACTATTAAAAATGGCTTTTTGTCTGCCTGGTAGTATGCTCACTAACAGGCAGACTTCCCCAGCAGGTGCAAAGTCACTGACTTCCGCCCTTAGTTCATCTACACAGGGTGCCTCCAGCTGTTTCACCACTACAACTCCCAGCTTGCCCTGACATCTATTGGCAGTCAGGGCATGCTGGGAGTTGCAGTGGGGAAAAAACTGGAGGCACCCTGTGTTAAAAACAATACCTTTCCATGGCCGCGGAGCAACCCGAACCCCGCCGCCTCGGCGCAACGCGAAACCTGCCCATACCCAACCCCCCCCCCCCCTCTGAACCCCGCTTCCCGAACCCCGCCGTGCAACCCTGCTCTCCCCAAAGACGACATACCATGGTGCAGGACAGCAGCGACGGAATGCCGGGAGGCAGGGCCGACGTGCGAGGCCAGGGAGCAGTGGAGCCAATGTGCGCTTCTTCTGTTCTCAGTGCTCGCTCCCGCCTGTCTGATTAACAGGCATGGAGCGAGCGCAGCCTAAATGAATTTGGACCGATTGCCCGGCCGGCATCGGTCCGAATTAATGCGTGACGTCACGCCAGGCTGCAGCTGGCCACTAGGAGGGAGACCCTTTATTTCTCCTTTATAATGAAAAAAATATAATGAAAATAAAGTAGAGATATGTTGTAGTACATAAGTACTACAATATATCAAAAATAAAAGTTGGTGACAGTGCCCATTTAAGAGTCTAAATTGGTGATGTCCGGCATTAGCCGTGGATCCCAGCTGCTAATAGCAGCCAGGAACCTGTAGGATATAAAGTACGCTCAGCTGCTGATCACACTTAATAGACTGTTAGAGGGCGTACATTTATTCCAATTGTCCTTAATTAGATAAATTTGGCAAGTGCACCAAAAAAACACAACTTTAAACCATGTACAAAATAGCTTCACCCAAACCAATTATAAATTCACCACTATGTGTGGCAGAAACTCACCCTTAGCACACCATCCCCACAATGATATGTGGTGGCATCATGTTGTGGTAATGCTTCTATTCAGCAGCTACAGGAAAACTGATCAGAATTGATGGAAAGATGAATGGAGTCAAATACAGGACAATCCTTGAAAAAAAATCTAATACAGTCTGCAAAAAAAACTTGAAACTGGGATGAAGGTTAATCTTTCAATAGGACTATAATCTTAGACATCCAGAGCTACAATGGAATGGTTTAGATCAAAGCATGTTAATGTCCTAAAATGGTCCACTCGAAGCCCAAACCTATTCACAGACTTACTTCATCCAATCTAAATAAGCTTGCCAAGAACAATGGACAAACATTTTTATTTCTAGATGTGCAAAGCTGGTAGAGGTATAGACTTGCAGCTGTAATTGCAAGGTGGTTCTACAAAGTATTAAAGGGGTGCTTTGCAACGTTTCAGTGGTCTCCCTCCACCATCCTCAAGCATAATGAAGTGAACACACATAGGCTCTTAAATAGCCCCAAATACATTAAGCCATTTATACATAATCATATCAATATAATAAAGTGTCATCCATACAAACATACATAAAGTACATACAGCTATTGCATAATAATCCAGAGCTTCTATAGTTACAGTAAAACATCATAAAGATACAGTAATTCCATCCACATATCTAATGTTGAATATAAAACCCATAAAGTGTATTCAGTGTATAGGTTATGTGCTAATTAAAATTAATACTGGATTATGAAAGGGGTGGACACTCACCATTAGCAGCAACAGAAAGGAATACATATTGCTGGCGTGGGTAAAAAGTCAGTAGGCAGGCGTGGGCAAAAACCTGTCTCTGTGTAAGGAGAAAACCGGTCATAGTAGCTCAGCCAATCACTGCAATCTTTGCTCTATAATCCAGATCACCAACATTAGGTCATATACATAAACCCCTGAGGATTTTTTGAGACTTATAATATTCACTTAAGTGACAATGTGCAATTGTAATGCGACCGATGATAAAGTCATTGCCATATATTCAAATGCTTTGTGAGAAGCTAATTACTGATATGGATGTAAAATTGGATAGGGCCTTGAACAAAATTGTTAGATCTTTCAAACAAAGGGGATACTCTGGCAAACCTAGATCGTTTTCTAGATGCAGAGATAGAATTCTATTGGTGAATACTGATGTAAAAAACACTGATACAAAACAACAGAGAATAACCATTTGTGTCGACTTATAATGATACCTCTGGCAAAATATCACAGATAGTTAATAAACATTGGCACCTTATTAGTAAGGGTTATCCACACATTAATGAATTCCAAGCATGCCCAGTGATTTCTTATCGAAGGGCTCCTAATCTTAGGGATAGGTTGGTTAAAACGGACATTTCCCTATAAATGTTTAATAACCAAAGATACTTATATTCCTAGAAGAAGGGCTGTTTCCCTGCTGCTTTTGTATTAATTGTAAATTTGTACAAAAAGGGAATATGTTCACCCAGCTACTCTCAAGCGATACAATATTAATCACTACCTGACTTGCAATTCCGAATTTATTATCTATGTTCTATGGGGCCCATGTCATTTGGTATATGTGGGAGAAACAACTCATAATTTTAATACCAGATTTAACCAACATAGATACAGTAGAAGGAAGAGGAGATTAGATCTACCTGTGTCTAAGGCTGCTTTCACACTACAAAATCCCATTATAGTCTATGTGATTTTTACATTATCCGTTTAATAAAATCATTATCCGTTATAGCCCATTATTAATAACGAAGGTTATTTTGTGACGGAATATAGTGACAGAAGAAATAGTTATTATTATTTAATTTTAATAAATTAAATAAGGGTTGGCATATTATCTACGCATGGTAATAGAGGAGCTCTGGATATTTATGCACTCCATTCTCCTAATTGTAAAGGTTCCCGAGATGGTATACATTTTGCCCATTAGTAAGATGGCATCTGTGAGTAGTGCCTGTGCAGAGCACTCTGGTGTTGGCTTCCCTTGCTACGCTGATATGTTGCAGTGATTGGCTGAGCTACTTTGACCGGCTTTCTCCTTACACAGAGGCAGGCTTTTGCCCGCAACTGTATATTGACTTATTACCCACGCCAGCAATATGTATTCCTTTCTGTTGCTGGTAATGGTGAGTGTCTGCCCCTTTCATAATCCAGTATTCATTTTAATTAGCACATCATTTATACACTGAATACACTTTATGGGTGTTATATTCAACATGAGATATGTGGATGGAATCATAGTATCTTCATGATGTATTAACTATAGAGGCACTGGATTATTATGCAACTGATGTATGTACTTTATGTATATTCGTATGGATGACACTTTATTATATTGATGTGATTATGTATTAATGATTTAAAGTATTTGGGGCTATTTAAGAGCCTATTTGTGTTCACTTCATTATGCTTGAGGATGGTGGTGTGAGACCACTGAAACGTTGCACCTTATCTGTCATGCTGAAAATGGAATGAACCACTCTGATTTGCACTGATGTTGTGTGCTGCAGTCTTCTCCTTTTTTTTGTTGAAAGAGGGAGTCCCTAACCAAGGCCCCTATAAATGCGGGCACCTACCTATTTGGAGTTTTTTTGTCTCTTGGATGTGCTGCTTTTCAGGGATTTCTAAATATAAATATATATATAATAAATGCTCAGAAGCCACCACACTACCTGGATATGTTCCATGTAAATGATCGTGCTGATATGCATTTCTCATGTAACACCTGTTGTCTTCTTTGACTTGATATTTATTACAGCCCTTCCCTCCACCTTTAGCTTGAACACCACCTTCCCTGACAGCCACTGCCGCTCTCCTTTCAATCCAGCTCCTCACAGCTCCCTCTCTGAGAGTAGACCCCACCCTGAGAGATACAGTGTGTCTGATTGGCTATGGCTGCACACACTTTCCAGCTATAGGGAGCATGACTCATCAGTGCAGGGCAGAAACCATGTGGTCTGTGTCTCTCTGGAGTTTGGGGCTGCTTCGTAAGAGGTATCTGGAGTGTGGGGGCTGCTTTTAAAGAGGGACTTGGACAGAGACACAGTGAATGGCTTGATAATGTATTTCACTTACTCCCTGCATGTAAGTGACAACTGAAATAGGGGAACAGCTCTGTATAGCTAATGAATGATATTTAGACAAATAAATAGGTTGGTGAGAGGTTAGGGTTGGGCTATGAGTTTAGTTCCCCAAAGTACCCCTTTAACTTGGGGGAGGGGCAGCATCCAAGAAATCTCAACTTTTTTGTTCTCCTTATTGTTTGTGTGACTATAAAAGGTAGTTTGCACTTCCAAAGTACTATGGATGTTGTGTTGACCAAATTGTAAATGTCTATTTATGTCTCCTTTAATTTCAGTTTGTAGCAGTAGTAAAATGAGCAAAAAGTCCAAAGGGGAAGATGAATCTAAACCTGCACAGATGAAAAGTTGACCAGTTGCCAATAGCAACTAATTGCTTCTTTCATTTTTGAAAAGGCCTCTGAAAAATGTAACCTCTTAAGGACCAAGGATGTACCGTCCTGAGTCCTTTCCCTTTCTATAACGCGGGGCGACAGCGTGGCCCTGCGTCATAGCGGGACGGCCTCTAACAACGGGCGGGACCCGTGGCTAATAGTGCGCACCACTGATCGCGGTGCCGCATGCTATTAACCCTTTAGACGCGGCGTTCAAAGTTAAACGCCGTGTCTAAAGTAAAACAATGCCGGTTAGCTCAGGGAGCTGTTTGGGATCGCCGCGGCGAAATCGCAGCATCCCGAACAGCTTACAAGACAGACAGAGTTTCCCTACCTGCCTCCATGCTGTCCGATCGCCGAATGACTGCTCAGTGCCTGAGATCCAGGCATGAGCAGTCAAGCGGCAGAATCATGGATCACTGGTTTCCTATGAGAAACCACTGATCAATGTAAAAGATCAGTGTGTGCAGTGTTAAAGCCCGTATGGGAGCTATAATATTGCAAAAAAATAAGTGGAAAAAAAAGTGAATAAAGATCATTTAAAGGGGTATTCCAGGCAAAACTTTTTTTTATATATATCAACTGGCTCCGGAAAGTTAAACAGATTTGTAAATTACTTCTATTAAAAAATCTTAATCCTTCCAATAGTTAAATAGTTATTAGCTTCTGAAGTTTTCTGTCTAACTGCTCAATGATGATGTCACGTCCCGGTAGCTGTGCATGATGGGAGAATATCCCCATAGGAACTGCACAGCTCCCGGGACATGAGTCATCAGAGAGCAGTTAGACAGAAAACAACAACTCAACTTCAGAAGCTAATAACTATTGGAAGGATTAAGATTTTTTAATAGAAGTAATTTACAAATCTGTTTAACTTTCCGGAGCCAGTTGATATATAAAAAAAAGTTTTGGCCTGAAATACCCCTTTAACCCCTCTCCTAATAAAAGTAAGAATCACCCCCTTTTTCCCATAAATAAAAAAAACTGTATAAATAAAAATAAACATATGTGGTATCGCCACGTGCGGAAATGTCCGAATTATAAAAATATATCATTAATTAAACCACACAGTCAATGGCGTATGCACAAAAAAATTCCAAAGTCCAAAATAGTATATTTTTGGTCACTTTTTACATCATGAAAAAATTTATAAAAAGTGATTAATAAGTCTGATCAATATAAAATGGTACCACCAAAAACTTTAGATCACAGCGCAAAGAATGAGCCCTCATACTGCCCCTTACACGGAAAAATATAAAGTTATAGGGATCAGAAGACGACAATTTTAAACGTATACATTTTCCTGCATGTAGTTATGATTTTTTTCAGAAGTACGACAAAATCCAACCTATATAAGTAGGGTATCATTTTAATCATATGAACCTACAGAATAAAGAATATGTGTCATGTTTACCGTTAAATCTACGGCGTAGAAACAGAAGCCCCCAAAAGTTACAAAATGTTTTTTTTTTTCCAATTTTGTCTCACAATGAATTTTTTTTGTTTTGTCATAGATTTTTGGGTAAAATTGCTGATGTAATTACAAAGTAGAATTGATGGCGCAAAAAATAAGCCATCATATGGATTTTTAGGTGCAAAATTGAAAGAGTTGTGATTTTTTAAAGGTAAGGAGGAAAAACTGAAAAAACCCTGGTCCTTAAGGTGTTAAGAATAAATCTGGTTGCTATGGGCAACTGGTCAACTTTTCCCCAGTTAAGGTTTTAATAAAGCTCCCCATTATTTCTAGACTACAGTGTCATTAGTCATTGCAGATTACAGCATATATACATTACATTTTACTACTAGCAAGTATTGGTGTCTAACACTTTAACCCATTAAGGACACATGACGTTCTCATACGTCTCCATTTCCGAGTCCTTAAGGACACATGACGTATGAGAACGTCATGTGGTTTCCCGGCCCCCCGCAGCTATCTGGAGCGGAGCCGGTGCCCGATGCCTGCTGAAATCGTTCAGCAGGCATCGGGGCATATCGCCCAGGGGGGTCATGATGACCCCCCATGCTGGCGATGGCCGCAGATTGCTGGATAACTCAGTCCAGCGATCTGCGGCGGATTCCGGGTCAATCGCCCTGATTCGTCGGCCGGTTTACCGGCCGACCAATCAGGCCACCTGCTGCGGGTGTCACTCCCGCAACTCACTCCGCCCCTCTTCCGGAGGACGTGAGCGGGTGTGGGACATGGACCCCGGGAGCTGGGAACCCCGATCCCCGGCATCAATGTTGGGATCGGGGCCCCAGGAGCAGCGGCGGTGGCGAGGGACTGACCTGCAGCGTGGATCAGAAGTTGGGTGAGTGACAGCCTCCTGCTGTTGCTTAGCAACAGCTCCCAGCATGCAAAAAGGGCATTCTGGGAGCTGTAGTTATGCAACAGCAGGAGGCAGACAACCACAACTCCCAGCATTCCCTTATGGACCCCCTTAGTTTTGCAACAGATGGAGGCACATTTTTTCTACGGAAAAGTGTACCTTCAGCTGTTGTATAACTACAACTCCCAGCTTGCACAAACAGCTAAAGTGCATGCTGGGAGTTGTAGTGGTGCATCTGCTGGTTGCATAACTATAACTCTCAGCATGCCCGTTGGCTGTCGGTGACTGCTGAGAGTTGTAGTTTTGCAACAGCTGAAGGCACAGTGGTTGTGCCTTTGCAACAGCTGAAGGCACAATGTTTTTTTTTACCTAACTCAGTGTTTCACGACCGGTGTTCCTCCAGCTGTTGCAAACTACAACTCTCAGCAGTCACCGTACACCATGCACCGTACATGCTGGGAGTTGTAGTTTTGCAACAGCTGGAGGCACACTGGTTGTGAAACACTGAATTAGGTCACAAACTCAGTGATACATAACCAGTGTGCCTACAGCTGTTGCAAAACTAAAACTCTCAGCATGTACAGTCTGTCAGCGCATGCTGGGAGTTGTAGTTTTGCAACAGCTGGATGTCCCCCCCCCCCCCAATGTGAACGTACAGGGTACACTCACATGGGCGGAGGTTTACAGTACGTATCCGGCTGCAAGTTTGAGCTGCGGCAAATTTTCTGCCGCAGCTCAAACTGCCAGCGAGAAACTACTGTGAACCCCCGCCCGTGTGACTGTACCCTAAAAACACTACACTACACTAACACAAAATAAAATAAAAAGTAAAAAACACTAATATACACATACCCCTACACAGCCCCCCTCCCCAATAAAAATGACAAACGTCTGGTACGCCACTGTTTCCAAAACGGAGCCTCCAGCTGTTGCAAAACATCAACTCCCAGTATTGTTGGAGGCACCCTGTTTGGGAATCACTGGCGTAGAATTCCCCTATGTCCACCCCTATGCAAGTCCCTAATTTAGGCCTCAAATGCGCATGGCGCTCTCACTTTGGAGCCCTGTCGTATTTCAAGGCAACAGTTTAGGGTCACATATGGGGTATCGCCATACTTGGGAGAAATTGTGTTACAAATTTTGGGGGGTATTTTCTGCTTTTACCCTTTTTAAAAATGTTAAATTTTTGGGAAAACAAGCATTTTAGGTAGAAAAAAAAATTTTTTTTACATATGCAAAAGTCGTGAAACACCTGTGGGGTATAAAGGTTCACTTAACCCCTTGTTACATTCCCCGAGAGGTCTAGTTTCCAAAATGGTATGCCATGTGTTTTTTTTTTTTGCTGTCCTGGCACCATAGGGGCTTCCTAAATGCGGCATGCCCCAGAGCGAAATTTGCTTCCAAAAAGCCAAATGTGACTACTCCTCTTCTGAGACCTGTAGTGCGCCAGCAGAGCACTTTTCAACCCCATATGGGGTGTTTTCTGAATCGGGAGAAATTGGGCTTCAAATTTTGAGGGGTATTTTCTGCTATTACCTTTTTTAAAAATGTAAAATTTTTGGGAAAACAAGCATTTTTTTTTTTACATTTGCAAAAGTTATGAAACACCTGTGGGATATTAAGGCTCACTTTATCACATGATAAGTTCCCCGAGGGGTATAGTTTCCAAAATGGTATGCCATGTGTTTTTTTTTTTTGCTGTTCTGGCACCATAGGGGCTTCCTAAATGCAACATGCCCCCCAAAAACCATGTCAGAAAAACGTACTCTCCAAAATCCCCTTGTCGCTCCTTCCCTTCTGAGCCCTCTACTGCGCCTGCCGAACACTTTACATAGACATATGAGGTATGTGCTTACTCGAGAGAAATTGGGCTACAAAGATAAGTATAAATTTTCTCCTTTTACCACTTGCAAAAATTCTAAAATTTGGTCTACAAAAACGTGAGTGTAAAAAATTAAGATTTTGAATTTTCTCCTTCACTTTGCTGCTATTCCTGTGAAACACCTAAAGGGTTAAAACACTTACTGAATGTCATTTTGAATACTTTGGGGGGTGTAGTTTTTATAATGGGGTCATTTATTGGGTATTTCTAATATGAAGACCCTTCAAATCCACTTCAAAACTGAACTGGTCCTTGAAAAATATCGAGTTTGAAAATTTTGTGAAAAATTGGAAAATTGCTGCTGAACTTTGAAGCCCTCTGATGTCTTCCAAAAGTAAAAACTTGTCAATTTTATGATGCAAACATAAAGTAGACATATTGTATATGTGAATCAAAAAATATTTATTCGTAATATACATTTTCCTTACAAGCAGAAAGCTTCAAAGTTAGAAAAATTTTCAAATTTTTCATCAAATTTACGGATTTTTCACCAAGAAAGGATGCAAGTTACCATAAAATTTTACCACTATGTTAAAGTAGAATATGTCACGAAAAAACAATCTCAGAATCAGAATGATAACTAAAAGCATTCCAGAGTTATTAATGTTTAAAGTGACAGTGGTCAGATGTGCAAAAAACGCTCTGGTCCTTAAGGCCAAAATGGGCTTGGTCCTGAAGGGGTTAATTATGAGTAATGTTTAAAATAGTCCATATTATACTGAGTTCACATTTCTTTAGGATATATGTCATCACTGTACATAAGGATATCGGCAAAAAGGTATTCCAAAATATCATTGCAGGCATATTCACTTTAATGGAACAAGCCGTCTTCTAGTAAAATTGATTCAAGCCCAGAATCCCCACATATCTCGTGTTTCTCAAAGAGAGAGATGCGAGGATAGCACACCAAAGTAATTCCACAGCAGGTGGGTGCAAGCCCAAGTCAACAGTCCCAGTCGCAGACTGTATAGCCAATATCCAAAGCAGGTATTAGGCAGCACACCAAATAGTGTTCAAATCAAAAGTGCGGTTTAATATCCAATATCAAGATACAACGTTTTAGCAGTATCACACTGCCTTTCTCAAGCATGCTTGAGAAAGGCAGTGTGATACTGCCGAAACGTCGTATCTTGATATGGGATATTAAACCGCACTTTTGATTTGAACACTATTTGGTGTGCTGCCTAATACCTGCTTTGGATAGTGTTTCTCAAATACATTGCCAAGCATAATTTTGAACCAAAATCAAAAGTTCATCAGATTCACTCAAAGGTTATGCATTTATTGACTGTATATATCTACCAGCTGCATATTCTAACTCAATTAAAATGAACATGTGTTTGTACTACATGTCGCAAACAACTTCAATAATGTAAACAGACTGGCACTTACTGTAGATCTGCAGTGATGAAGTGGCAGTGTATTTAAAAGGTCTGAGCTTTTTTTTTACTTATGTTACATAGGTTAAAAAAATACATATCCATCAAGTATCAAGTTCAACCAAGGAAATGGAGAAGATGTAGTCAAGGGGTACACCTAAAGTTTTGCATGTGTTGTTACTGACACTATGTACACAGTGCTGCCTCCTATTTGCAATCCCCCTTCTTTTATTCTGCAGTCTTGTCTTCAGCACCAACAGAAGTTCAGTGCTTAGTGTTATCCCTTCTTTACTCTGCTGCTACCTTTTTTCCCATTTCTTCTCAAATAACACCTTGCATACCCAGTGCATCAGTAACTCTTTCGTCCCCTCATTCTGTCCATAGATGTGTACAGTGAAATTTATCCAAGTTCTTATAGCAGATGCATCCATGACATTTTCAGTAAAGTCCTTCCATATGTTAAAGAACTTGGCTGTAGTTTTTTCTTTACATAGTTCCATATTCAGTCACTTAAAAGAGAACTATCATGCAGGACAACTTATCCCTTATCCAAAGGATAGGGGATAAGTGTCTGATTGTGGGAAGTCTGACCACTGGGACCCCCCACGATCTCCTGCACAGCACCCCAGCAGTCCCCAACAATGGAGCTTGTCTACCCTCACACGAAGCAGTGGCCAACATACCCACTCCATGTATCTATTTGGGTGAGCCAGAAATACTTGAATGCTGTATCTCTGGCTCTCCCATAGAGATACATGGAGGGGCTTTGACATGGCAGCCGCCTCTCTCCCATAGAGATACATGGAGGGGCCGTGTCGGACATGGCAGCCGCCGCTTTGCTGGTGCTGTGCAGGAGATCGCAAGGGATCCCAGCAGTCGGACCCCCTGCAAGCAGACACTTATCCGCTATCCTTTGGATAGGGGATAAGTTGACCTTCCTCATAGTTTTCCTTAAATAAATTAGACTCCTTAGTCTGTCTATAACCTCAGATAATTGTGCACAGAAAGCTTTAAGCCAATGTTGCAAGATATCTTTTGTAGTAGCTAGCAAAGTTATGTGGGTCTAGTACTAATCTCTGCTTCTAAATATTTGCTATAAAAGCCTGAGTTTTAGAAGCCCTAACAAAATGACATTTAGGAAATTTCTAAAATAGTTAGCAGGAATGCCTATATGAAAAAATGTAATGCAAATGTTGGTTTGTAAATTATACAAAAACTTTATTTCCTCTCATGTATTACCAGGGACAATAGATCTAACTCTACGTAAGACATATAGGATCTTATATTTTAGGTCCATTTAGGATAGCTCCTTTTTCTATTTCCTAAATACCACTATGCTATGTTACAAAGCATGGTATCTTTTAGTTGCCTATAAATATTAGATGATGGGTCAAGTCCAGGGGTGGACTGACTGGCCGGTCCATTTGGCCATGGTCCGAGAGCCCGGCCTGGTAAAGGGCCCACTGCAGCTGCTGAGGATTAAGGACACTTGTCCCGGAACCCCAGTCAGACAAGCGCTACTTTCAGGTGATGTCTTTCTCTATATAAATATAGAGAACCTGATTGTTGGCTCCTCCCCCATCACAGGAAGAGGACGGGGCGAGAGCTGACAGGCCTCCAGGGAACACAGAGCGGCCGCTTCATGTGAGGTGAGTGATGTCCCTGTGTGCTGCCTCTCTCCCCCCTGATCAGCAGTATATTCTGGCTGGGTTATGTGTATGGTAGCAGCCCAGTGGGGTCACTTTCCCTCCTCCAGTGTCCACAGGTCACCAACAGGTCACATTAGCAGAAACATTTTTGGGAAAAATTGCGACAAAAATGGCGCGGTTTTACCATGATTTTTCTAAATCGTGGTAAAACTGCGCCATTTTTGCCGCGATTTTTTAAAAAAATTGTTCCGGTAATGTGACCTGTTGGTGACCTGTGGACACTGGAGGAGGGAAAGTGACCCCACTGGGGCAACAACATGTGAACACACTGCTTGTTTATTTATCATCAACCCCTTAAGGGTACATTCACATGTACAGGATCTGCTGCATATTTTTGCTGCATATTTTGTGCAGCTGACTTTGCAACCCATTAGCTTCAATAGGTAGCAAAATCAGCTGCAGAAAATATACAGCAGATCCTGTACGTGTGAACATACCCTAAGTGCTTGTTCACATGGACGGATCTGCAGCATATTTTACGCTGCGGATCTGCCAGCAATAGATCCTACAGTGCTGCCTCCATCTGTGTCTGTGCGTACATGTATGCCTTGTGTCCTTATGGCTCATTTACATGGACGGATCCACAGCGTATTTTATGCTATGGATCCGCCGACAATGGACCCTACAGTGCTGCCTCCATCTGTGTCTGCTCATAGCTGCAATCCACCGCTACGAACAAACACGCTTCAAGGTGCATGTTTGCCGTGCGCATGCGCAGTATACTCGCACACATTGCAGCCGCTCCTCCTGTTCCCTGAGCTAGGCCAACAGCAGCCGCGATGTCGGCGAGTATACTGCGCACACATGCACATCAAAGCGTGTCTGTTCGTAGCGGTGGGTTGCCGTTATGAGCAGACACAGATGGATGGAGGCAGCACTGTAGGGTCCATTGTCGGCGGATCCGCACCGTAAAATACGCCCATACCCTCCACTAATGCCAGACATCATCAATCAGGCTGATGTCCGAATAGGGGTGGGGCACAGGTGTGGCCAGGGGCCAACTGGGGGCCCTTGCTTTATTTGGGCCGGGGTGCCCTGAGTGTTGTCAGTCCGCCCCTGGTCAAATATTACTTGGATCCCATTAAACCATCAAATCTGTTTAGTTTTTCCACAGCACAAAATTTGTCACTCTCTTTTTTGCAAAACCAAATATTTAACCCCTTATGCACAAAGCACATTTTGGCCTTAAAGGGGTACTCCGCCCCTAGACATCTTATCCCCTATCCAAAGGATAGGAGATAAGATGTCTGATCGCAGGGGATCCCGCCACGCGGGACCCCCGGGATCTCAGCTGCAGCACCCCGCTGTCATTACTACACAGAGCTAACTCGCTCCGAGTGTAATGGCGGGCAATACAGGGGCCGGAGCATCATGACTTCACGGCTCCGCCCCCTCGTGCCATCATGCCCCGTCCCCTTAATGCAAGTCTATGGGAGGGGGCGTGATGCCCACCATGCCCCCTCCCATAGATTTGTATTGAGGGGGCGGGCCATGACATCACGAGGGGGTGGAGCCGTGACATCAAGATGCTCCAGGCCCCTGTATTGCCCTTCATTACGCACGGAGAGAGTTTGCTCTGTGCAGTAATGACAGAGGGGTGCTGCAGCCGATCAGACATCTTATCCCCAATCCTTTGGATAGGGGATAAGATGTCTAGGGGTGGAGTACCCCTTTAAGAACCAGGCCAATTTTATTTTTGCATTTTTGTTTTTTCCTCCTCGCCTTCTAAAAATCATAACTCTAATAATATTTTCATCCACAGACCCATATGAGGGCTTGTTTTTTGCGTGACCAATTTTACTTTGTAATGACATCACTCATTTTACCATAAAATGTACGGTGCAACCCAAAAAAATATTATTTATGTGGGGATATTGAAAAGAAAACCCAAATTTAGCAAATTTTGGAAGTTTTTTTTTTTTCACGCTGTACACTTTATAGTAAAAATAATGTTTTCTTTATTCTGTGGGTCAATACTATTAAAATAATACACATTTTATATGCTTTTCTATGATTGTACCGCTTTAACCCCTTTCCCGTTTTTGCGTTTTCGTTTTTTCCTCCTTGCCTTTAAAAAATCATAACTCTTTCAATTTTGTACCTAAAAATCCATATGATGACTTATTTTTTGTGCCACCAATTCTACTTTGTAATGACAGCAGTCATTTTGCCCAAAAATCTACGACAAAACGAAAAAAAAAAATCATTGTAAGACAAAATTGAAAACAAAACGCTGTTTTGTAACTTTTGGGGGCTTCCATTTCTACGTTTGATTTTGTCGTACTTCTGGAAAAAACTTTTTTATTTTTCCGCGTATAGGGCAGTATGAGGGCTCATTTTTTGCGCTATGATCTGAAGTTTTTAGCGGTACCATTTTTGCATTGATAGGACTTATTGATCGCTTTTTATTCATTTTTCATTATATAAAAAGTGACCAAAAATGCACTGTTTTGGACTTTTTTTTGCGTGTACGCCATTGACCGTGTGGTTTAATTAACAATATATTTTTATAATTTGGACATTTCCGCATGCGGCGATATCATATATGTTTATTTTAATTTTTATTTACACAGTTTGTTTGTTTTTATGGGAAAAGGGGGTGATTCAAACTTTCAATAGGGAAGGGGTTAAATTATCTTTATTCACTTTTTTTTCACTTTTTTTTTGCAGTGTTATAGCTCCCATAGGGACCTATAACACTGCACACACTGATCTATTACATTGATCACTGGTTTCTCATAGGAAACCAGTGATCGATGATTCTGCGGCTTGACTGCTCATGCCTGGATTTCAGGCACTGAGCAGTCATTCGGCGATCGGGCAGCGAGGAGGCAGGTAGGGATCCTCCAGCTGTCCAGTAAGCTGTTCGGGATCCCGCGATTTTGCCGCGGCTATCCCGAACAGCTCCCTGAGCTAACCGGCATACTTTCACTTTCACTTTAGACGCAGAGTTCAACTTTGAACTCCGCCTCTAAAGGGTTAATAGCGCGCGTCACCGCGATCAATGCCGCGCGCTATTAGCCATGGGTCCCGGCCATTGTTAGCCGGGCCCGACCCACTATGACGCGGGGCCACGGTGTTATAGATTGGGAACGGACTCATGACGTACCGGTACGTCATGGGTCCTTAAGAAGTTAAAAAAATCTCAAACAATTTTAACAAAATTAGTATGTTTGAAATCGCCCTATTTTGACCACCTATAACTTTCTCATTTTTCCGTATATGGGGCTGTATGAGGTCTCATTTTTTGCACCAAGATCTGTAGTTTTTATTGATACCGCTTTTGCTTATATTTTACTTTTTAATAATTTTTTTATCAATTTTTGGGGGAATAAAATGTGACAAAAAGCAGTAATTTTTTACTTTTTTTTATTTTTAACTTTTATGCCATTCACCATACGGGATAATTAACATTACATTTTGATAGTTCAGACATTTATGCACGCGGCGATACCAAAAATGTTTTTTTTTATTTTTTTTTACCTTTTTGGTGGTAAAATAGGAAAAAGGGACGATTTACAATTTTATTGGGGGAGGGGATTTTCCTTTTTTTTTTTTTACATTTTTTTGCACTTTTTATGTCCCCATAGGGGACTATTTACTGCAATCAGATGATTGCTAATACTGTTCAGTGCTATGCATAGGGTTATCGGCTATCTTCTGCTCTGGTCTGCTCAATCTCAAACCAGAGTAGAAGACCCCAGGAGACAGTCGGAGGCAGGTGAGGGGACCTCCGTCCGCCATTATAGACAATCGGATCCCATTCTTGCTCAATTATAACCATGAGAATTTGCTTCAGAAGGAAAATCAGCTTCATAACATCCCTAATTCCACTGTTGTCCTTGCTGAGAAATCTAGATACCTCTTCGAAAGGCCTTAGCATATGACAGGTGTCTATGATTAGCTACCAATGTGTCAGCTGAAGGTCACACTGTCTGAGACATTAGGTAGTCAGTCACTACTCTGTGGTGGGCCTGCAGCAAATTAATCCAAGTCCACTACAAGTCCCAGCGAGCCCGCAAGTCTCCAAAGTCATCGGTTACCTCCTTGGGCCTAACTGAGCTGTAAAGACTATTCCATCTGTCTGCCTCAGTAAAGCTGCCTTTGTTCCGTAACTTGGCATCGGAGTCATTATTTGCCTCGCACCTAGCCCAGGATCCAGCAGCCCTACCTCGGGTGGCTCAGAGGTTAACCACGTCCTGACATCACAAATACAAGGGGTTAATGATATCTGCCCCTAGGGTAATAATATATGCCCTCATCACACCCTCACCACAACTTTTGACATCCTACAAACAGGATATGGGTTTGCGCCTTATGCGAAAAGTACCCCCCCCCCCAGCAGTGACGCCACTTCAATTCAGTGAGGAGGAACCAAAAGGACAGCCCCTGTGTTGCACAGGGGAAGACTTTCCTGACCGTACCCAAACAGGAAGTTCCCTATGCGCAGCCAACTTGGAAGTTCCAGCTGCTGTGCTCATCTCCGGCTGCTACCCACAAAATCAGCGCTGCACTGCAAGTTCTGCAAGCATCATCGATCATCAATATACAGTCTCCGGTACCCAAATCTGCTGTCATTATTCCGGTAGTACCCGCAAGTCTGATTGTTAAGTCTCCTGTCACCGGGTACCTATAAAAATGTAGGGGGAGAGTCTGCTGTTGTTATCCCCATCATCCGAACCAAAGCGGCTGCAGCACCCTATCAACTCTCTTAAAGGGGAACGCACCTCATTCTTAATAAAGCGACAGCGCACTCAAAGATCTACAAGATGTCTGAACCCAGAACCACAGATCAACCGGGCGTCAGCTCCCCTCCATTTCCAGCAGTGAGCCTGCCACCTGGTCCAGCAGCAAGTGTCCTGGCCCCTGCAAGCATCAACAGCCTTGGTGTTCCAGCGACAGCACCAGTATTCATGGGGAATCCTGTCCTTCCCACTTACAATAGAGACCCCTTCACCCTGAGGGATTTCAAATAGAGTATTTAGAGCTTGTTTGTCTTTTACTCTTTCCCTCCTAACCAACAGGATCAATTGCTAAAGAGACAGCACCAGGTACCGGCACTAGAGGAAGTCTGCACCTGGCCTGCTTCTGAGAAGTCGATGGTGGAACAGATCTTTGAAGGACTGTACCGGTATTTGAGTCACATTCTCCATCAGAGGTATGTCTTTGGCTGTATGAAAGGCAACAAAAACCAGGTGAGACCTTGAAAGCGTATGCTGTAGTTCTACAGAATCCCCTAGAGACTGTCCAGAAGTTAGATGGTATAACTTCCGAGCAGGGCAACAAAGTGTTAATGAACAGATTAATTGATGGAGCTCATAACAAGTGGGACAAGGCCCAACTGAGAATGTTAGCAGTCCAAAACCCTAATATGTCATTTCCTGCTTTTAAGAGACTAGCTATCCAAGTAATTGAGTTCTAGACTGAGTCCAAAGATGTTTGTATCCCCTTGCACCTGCTCAGGAGCCCTCAGGCCTATACCGCCCCATTCAACTGTCCCGGCCGCAGTCCAAACAATAATGTCAGTTACTACGGCTTCAGACTTACAGAGTATTAAACAAGACCTTAAATAATTGGCTAAGACTATCAAGGAGCTCGCCACCAGGCCTGCTCCACTCTCCTGTGAGCAATCCTTGCCTAGAAAAATCCCCTTCTGCTCCTACCCCATGTAATCCCAATTACTGTGCTCCTTCACCAGCTAGGTATTCTGGGAGTAACAGACCCTTCTGTACTTACTGTAACATGTCCAGCCACTGAAAAAATGCACCGCTGGGGTTTAAACGGAATTCCCTCTGGGGTCAAGGACTGGCCTTCGCGAGTAAAGTCAGCAGGCCCAACTCCAGAACCCAAGTCAGGACTCTCACTTAATGTCACCTCCTGCCCCATTGTAATGGTTATTGTAGAAGTTGTTCCTTTAGTGGCATTTATAGAGACAGGGTCACAAGTGTCTACCATATCTAAATGTGTTTTCTATCAGCATTGGGATGCTTGTGAATTGTGTGAGCCTGATGATGATAATTTCCAAGTAATTGCAGGTAATAGGCACCCAGTCCCTAGACATGGATACTGGGAGACAACCATTGAATTAGGTGAACATGTACTTAAAGGACAGGGAGTAATTGGGACCAATGTGACAGATAAGGGGTCTGTGGAATTTATATTGGGGATGAACATCATGAGGAATTGTTTTACTGAAATTCTAGATGCTTTGTATGCCTCTCTGCCCCATATGCCCCCTTCAGACCAGCAGGCTGTCCAGCACCACCTGAAAGTCCTACAAGCGGAACAGAAGTTTGACAACAAGCAATGCGAGATCTGCAGAGTGCAAGTTCAAAACATCAGGTCGGTGATCTTACAACCCATCATATGGTGCCGTGCACGTCCCGGAGTCCAGAATCGAGATTATCAGGCCTGCTGGAACCCATGCAACTGGAAGATCATTCTTTAGTCCTCTCTGCGAGAAGTCTCGTCACTGTCTCAAATGGAAGAGTCCCAGTATGGTTAGTGAACCTTTCTGATTCTGCTACTGTTTTACCCAAGTACACTCCAGTGGCTCAGTTGTACCTCCTAGAATCGAAGGACATCGTGACAGAGCGTCTAGTGGCCTGACAGCATGCGGCTCAAGTTACTGGTGGATCCAGTCCTAATCCACCATTTGGGCAATGTAATGCCCCTGCTACGTTCCAGCGTCTGATGGAAAGGTGCCTGGGCCATCTGAATTTCCAAAGTGTTTTATTGTACCTGGACGATATCATCATGTATTCCAAGTCTTACCAGGAACATCTCAGTCATCTGTCAGACGTCTTTCAAGTCATGATCAAGCATGGGTTGAAAATCAAACCATCAAAGTGTCACTTGCTCAAACTTCAAGTCCATTACCTGGGCCACGTTGTCAGTGCAGAGGGAGCTTAGTCAAATCCTGAAAAGGTGGATGCTGTCAAGAACTGGTCTACCCCGTGCACGGTGAAGGATGTCAGGAGCTTCCAGGGATTCATCGGCTACTACTACCGCCACTTCATCCCACACTTTGCCTAAATTGCAGAACCCCTCACAGCTGTCCTTCGGGATATGGCAAAGGAGAATTATAATGGAAGACTACCTATTGAATGGGCTGAAGAGCAAGAGCAGTGTTCCGAGCTCTTAAACGTCTGCTGATGGAACCACCCATCTCGGCGTATCCAGACTACAGTCAGCCATTCAGGCTGTATAACTGTATAACTCCTTTAACTAAGGCTCCCTTCGAACAACAATATTATCTGTCAGTGAAATTAGTTTCCCTTTAAAGTGGTACTCTTAGACATCTAGACACCCCTAGACATCTTTTCCCTTATCCAAAAGATAGGGGATAAGATGTCTGATCGCCGGGGGGGGGGATTCTTGTGGCCCCCACGATTTCCAGCCGAGCTCCCTGTGAACCACTACACGCAGCTCTATGCAACTCTAGCGAATTACTAGCGACCACAGCCACCACATCCCCTCCCATAGACATTATTGGAAGGGGGGGCATAACGCCCACTGCCGCCCAAAGCCAAGCACAGCCAGCCAGCACAGCTAGATGTTTAGCAACGGAGTACCCCTTTAAGCTAGCATTCCTTCTAGGAATAATAACACATAAATGAGTGAGGGAAATAACAACCTTCTTTATTGAGCAGCCACATATGGTAATTCAAGATGACAGTGTAGCCTTATCACCAGACCCAGCTTTCTTACCCAAATGTGGTGACTGAAACTGTATGTATCCATGCCTGCAACTTATTTTATTGTTATTAGTGTATGTGTAAAAATAATCAGTGGGAGACATTTACTAAGAGGCGCACATTTTGCGCCTTTTTTTTCTACCATAATAGTATTGGAAAGCCCTATTATCCAACAAGGATTTTCGTAGATCTTGAAAAACCCTTGCATTTCATCCAGACTGCACTATGATATATAGGTGAAACTAGAAAATTTTGAATATCGTGCAAAGTTCATTCATTTCAGGATTTTTTTTTATTTGACTATGCTACAGGGGCTGTAAAGTCAGTGTAGTTCTAGTGTCTGTACCTGTGTGTGACAGTTTTCTCACAATTCTTATGTGATTTTTACCCCAATATTTATTTTTAACTGCATACAAAATGACTATTTTCTCAGATTTTTCCCAGGTTGCAATGCGGCCGAGACCTGACATCACTAGTCAGCTGATTACAGGAGCCTGTCTGCTTCATTGGGTGGAGCGATTGCTTTGTGGGAGAGAGATTAATCTGCATTGTATTTTTGCAACACCACAGGTCTTTTGAATGGATGCAGCTCATTTATGTTTCAATGGGTGGGGTGGCTGATGTATGGGAGGGAGAAAAATGGAATTATGGGATTTGTAGGCAAAGAACAAAACTCAAACAGGAAATACCAGTTCACGAAAAACTAGCCAGTGTTATGGTAATCTTACAACATAGCCATTTAGCCCCAAGACAAGCGCAGATCCTTCTTAAGTATGTTCATTACTGTTTGGCAGGTACGTTCTAAAATACCTTATGGTGGATAACCCCTTTAAAAGGTGAAACTAATATATGAGAGAGACTCATTACATGCAAAGCAAGATAGTTCAAGCTGTGATTCCTCATAATTGTGATGACTATGGCTTAAAGCTCATGAAAACCCCAAAGCCCCCCAATTACTATGATTTGGGGAGCCATGTCATCTGCTGGTGTTGGTCCACTGCGCTTCATTAAGTCCAGGGTCAACACATCCGTCTACCAGGAGATTTTGGAGCACATCATGCTTCCTTTCCTTTTAAGTTGCATTAATGTAATACAATGTACTTTTGCATGATATTCTAATTATTCGAATATCGAATAGTTTCACCTGTATGTGCTGGGAAGATATAAACCAGCTCTCACCCTCTCTCCTGTAATCATCTGCACGAGCAGAATTTAAAAAAAAATTAGTTTAAAAAAATTATAAACACCCCTCATATAAAAAATTTAAGGGGTATTCCAGGCAAAAACTTTTTTTCATATATCAACTGGCTCCGGAAAGTTAAACACATTTGTTAATTACTTATATTAAAAAATCTTAATCCTTACAATAGTTATTAGCTTCTGAAGTTGAGTTGCTGTTTTCTGTCTAACTGCTTTCTGATGACTCCCATCCCGGGAGCTGTCCAGCTCCTATGGGGATATTCTCCCATCATGCAAGGGATATTCTCCCATCATGCACAGCTTCCATGACGTGACATCATCATTGAGCAGTTAGACAGAAAACTTCAGAAGCTAATAACTATTAGAAGGATTAAGATTTTTTAATAGAAGTAATTTACAAATCTGTTTAACTTTCCGGAGCCAGTTGATATATAAAAAAAAGTTTTTGCCTGGAATACCCCTTTAAATCACCCCCTTTTTCCATATTCCAAATACCATAAAAATAAAAAATAAACATCCTGGGTAAACGTTGCCTACTAGCTTAGTGGTTGACTGCCTCCATGCCATCTGTCTCTGATGTACTTCATCAGATGAAGCGGTATCTGTTTTTTGCATGGGGGCACAGAAGCTAAAGCTACACCTTTGGTTGGAGATCCTTTCATACTTACCATTGTCGGAATCTAGTGAAATTATTCGGTCGGTACTCATAAAAGCCAGGAAGAGCATACTGGGTGACCTGGTGACCTATTTCCCTTGTTCCTTGCTTATGAAGATCTTTGTTGATTTACTTGAGGGAGAGTGAGGGGAGGGGGAGTTTGTTTGTGGTTATGTTTAAATTGATCCATGCATTCTATGTTAAAGTGTACCTGTCATCAACAAAAACTTTTTACATAATGTAGATAATACCATTATATGTATATTTGTAATATACATTGGTTAAAAAATATGTATATTTTTGTCCCTGAAGCTATTGCCTGTGTGTCTCTATGAGGAGTCCAAATACAGGAAGTGAGAGTGGACAAGCAGGGCTCTGTGCAGTGAGGTTCTGTGACATGCTATGGGCTCACACATGAGGATGATTGACAAGCCAGGAGCCTGCACAGAGCCCTGCTTGTCCTGTCCTCACTTCCTGTATTTGGACTCCTCACAGAGACACACAGGCAATAACTGCAGAGACAGCATTTTTTTTTAACCAATGTATATCACAAATATACATATGTTATTATCTACATTATATAAAAAGTTTTTGTTGACGACAGGTACACTTTAATGCTGCTACAATGTGTACACGTGTCTTACTGATCTTGTTACTTTTGATTGTATCCTTTGTCAGGGTCAGGTATCTCCTGTTGGGGGTGTTTAATCCCTGAGTGCTGTTGTTTTATATTTGAAAATGCTTAATAAAAATTATGTTAAAAAAAAATCACCACATGTGTAATTATCCAAACGATTTAATTATTACATCAATGATCTTGCACAGTTAACAGTGTAAGCACCCAAAAAAAAAATTTGTTACATCACAGAAAAAGTGATCAAAAAGTCAGAACTACACAAATTAACACATCAACACATCTTTATAGATGGAAAAATAAAAATGTTATAGAGGTCAGAACACAGCAATGAGTACATTTTTATTTTATTTTTTCACGTTTGCTTAGAAAAATTTAACAATAAAATATAAATTTTCATAAGTGAATTATTATTGAAGTTTAGTATCATCATATTAAAGAATTAAGTCAGTATGTTGGCTTTTTTGTTTTGTGAAAGCGGGAAAAAAATATTGTCCCACAAAACTTTGCAATTCCATATTTTTCTGGAAAAAAAAAAGTTATGGGTCTTCGAAGGTAAGGGAACAGAAACCGTAAGCCACAAATCCAAATTCAGGCAGTCGTAAAGGAGTTAAATGTATTCATATGCGCAATAAAAAGTAGCGGAATGTTTAAGTTGCATGCAGGTTAAATCAATAGACTGAGAAATGCATGAAAAATGTATTACATAAGAGCTAATATTACACAAAAAAAATAGTTGCTGGCCTTGTAGTCAGTGCTCTGCAGTTAGGTGGGGCTCATCAAATCAATATTAAAAAAAAGTATAGCTGCTTCGTTTGCCTATATTGTAATCATGTAATACTTGTATTTTGCAGGTTAAAGGGGTATTCTGGGCAAAAACATCTTATCTCCCCGAGACAGCCGCAACGCCCCCTCCCATAGACATGAATGGAGGGGGCGTGACGTCATGTCCCTGTCTCTGAAGCCCGGAGGTTTCCAAAACTTCAGACGCAGCTACGCATAGAAATCGGGCTGCTGCAGGGAGATTGCGAGGTTCCCACCGGCGGGCCCCCCACGATCAGACATCTTATCCCCTATCCTTTCAATAGGGGGATAAGATGTTTTTGCCCGGAATACCCCTTAAATAAGAAGTAGTGGACAGATGTCTGATCTACACAGGATTTTTTGCAAATTAAAGTAATCATATTTATCAATCTGTAAGTGACAAAAAGATTTCTCATTTTGAGAAACAAAAACTAAGCTGTTATTGGTTTCTGTTTGAGACAAATCAGTCAAATTTTTGTCTCACATGTAAAACCATCCTATGTGATGTGTAACAGGAACCTACAAGTAAAGGCTACCAACACAAAAGAAAAACCCTGCTTACTCCAACAGTATTTAAGAAATAATAATAGAATACATGTATAGAAGCTGCACTTTGCATTCGAATAAGAGAAAGGGGGAATGATGGTAGACATTTCTAAAAGAGATCAACAAGAGCTGTGAGGGGAATTTATCAAATCCGTGTCTTGGCTGTTATTAGTCTGCAAATTTTGCGGCGATAGTGACGGATGTACTCCGCATTTATCAAATGGCGCAAAGACTTTGATGAATCATCACAGAACTGTTCTACTTTCATTTGGTTATATGTGGCAGAGAGAGTAGCGGCTGTGCCCCAATTGTATCAAATGTCACACAAACCTTAATACAATTGTCGCATAGAGCCATTTCGATAGTTCTATAGGGCAAGGTTGATCTTCCCTGTGATAACTTCTAATTCTGGCCCGTGCAACATTTCTGAAACATTTAACAAGAAGTTGCACATGACAACTGCACAAAGTGCTCTAAATAAGAACACTTCATGGTAATTAAATTTTAATGTTCTAAATGAATTATTACAGAAAATGTTGCACAGGGCCAGTCTGCGACTTTTCATGCCACCAAATTAGAAGAAAAAACTGTCTAAATGGTTGGCTCAATTCCCCTCCATGTGTTTCTAAATTTGAGATGTGGGCGGTGTACCCAGACTGCTATTTCCTCCCATCTGTAGATATGATCCACTCTCATTGTCCAGTCATTAAGAGTGACTAAAGGTAATATTATGGCAAGAATCAAAGACTTGCAAATATTTGAAGTGTATGATTTTGGATAAGGAGGCATGCATTCAGGTAAAAATGTGCCAAATGTATTAAGAGGCATGTTCATCTTAATGTAGCATAGTTTGGCTTAAGACTGGCAAATGGAACAGTAAATTCTTATAACAATGTTTTTGTTTGCTTGTTTGTTTTGTTTTTTGCTTTTTTATTTTTTGGGGGGTTCTGATTTGTTTTTTTTACATTGCTTCCACAATTTTTAGAAAAAAAATACATTGTTGAATGATGTTTGTCATAGGTCAAAGGGGAGTTGTGAAATATACTTTACTTTATTTTATTTACAATCAGTGGTATTTATTTTTTAGCATGATCTATAATTGTTGGGGTTTTTTTTAAATGTTTTTCCATTCACTTCTCTTTATTAATTAAAAAGAAAAAAATCTAAAGAAATCACATCTGAATTTAAAAAAATGGCATTCTAAGAAATGCATGAGATTCGTGGTGTTTTATACAACCCTAAAAACAAATATTGTCTGATGGAAAACAAGAGGGGCAGGGTGAACAGTAAGTCATTAATCAGTTTTAGTCGGTTATTCAAATAATTGTTGTATACATTAGGCCTATTTTTTATTTTTTATTTTTGCATCATTTTGTGGGGGGGTGTAAAAAATGAAATAAAAAGCTATAAAGAAATCCCATCTAATCCAAGAAAAAATTATAGATCATTGTGCAAAATTGAGCCACAGCTCTGTTGATGAAAAAATTAAAAGGTTATATAGGAAGCAATTTTATTTTGCTTTACTACCTTTGTAAATAGAAAAGTATATTAATTTGATATTATTGTAATAGTTCTGACCCACATGTATAAGTAATTTTTTTTATTGTAATATTTGGGGGAAATGTCAAAGGGGAATTTTTAATTGTGTCCCCTTTCTGCTACAGTAATTTCCTTATAGGAGACAGAACCAGAAGCTGCCTTCAAGGCCAGTTCCAAACTGTCCATATTGGCCCATATTTATCAATCAGCCTGAAACCCTAATTGTATGATTTTCCCATAGCAACCAATCACAGCCCAACTTTCACTTTACAAGAGCTCACTAAGATATGAAATATGGGCTGTGATTGGTTGTTAAGGGGAAAACCCAGACAATTAGGGTTTCAAGCTGAATTTGCCCCATGTCTGTTTTTTTCTGTTCATAATACCGAGCTAATATTAATAGATAGGGCTTTTCACATGGCCATTTAAAAACACAGCAAATGCTACTTTCATCCATTTTGCAGATGGAATAAGCCAATTGAAGTATATGGAAAGGGATTAAAATAGGCATGTATCTGTATTTGACCATTATGCTGTCAGACCATCAGTAGTTACTGTGCAAAATACTGATGAAATACTGATGATATAGTAATGGTATTACAACTGAAATCTGTCTATAATATGCATCTATAATATGGATCCTTATTACAAAGGATATTTATAAAAAAAAAAATTATTTTACATTATTGTGCCCCCATAAGGTCATAAAAGGCACCTATCTACCAACTGGGGACAATCATCTCCTGCGGAAACCTATATACCAACTGGCGGCCACCTATCTATATATTGGGGGCACCTACCTATCTACCAAGAGAGGCATTTAGTATTTGGGGCATCATGGGGGAGATTCATCAAGACCAACGCTGAGGAAAAGTTGACCAGTTGCCCATAGCAACCAATCAGATTGTTTCTTTTATTTTTCATGAAAGAAGCGATCTGACAGGTTGCTATGGGCAACTGGTCAACTTTTCCTCTGCACAAGTTTTGATGAATCTCCTCCTTTAAGTGTGGAAAAGGTGAGGATGGTGTTGGAAAAGTGCAGAGCCTAAAGGTATATTTTCATTGTCAGATGAATGTTTGATAGTTATCTCTCCCGACCTCGCCATACAAATGAACGGGAAAGGGAGGGTCTGGCGGTGACAAAAGGGTCGGGTTGCAAAAATCCAGCAGGCCCAATCCTTCTCTTCTCTTTGCTCATATATTTTATACAGTTGGCCAAACCCAGCAGTGGTAGCGGGTTTGACCGAGTTTAGTATAAGGTGTATGGGCACCTTTAGATGTTTGTCCAACCGATTCTGCAGAAGTCTGCAGATGGACTGGGGTTATGAGCCACTAGATGTAACTGTATTGTAATCTTAGATGGTCTGCAGAGCCTTTGTTCATCTTGTATCTACCGTTAAATTGACACTGTATGGGGGTATTTTTGGTCTTGATAGAAGGTATGCTCTTTAGTAGTAGCATGAGGGAATTTTTAGTACCCTGTCTGGTGGTAATGTGTGGTCATGATGTGGCACTATTAGGCTGGGTTTACACTATGGAATATTGGAATATCAGCCTGGAGATATTTTCTAGGAGGATATTTCTAGTGCAGTGACCACCGCTGAAGTTCATAGGCGCTAAGGCCACATGGACCGACGCCATCACTGTTGAAGAAAATGCAGTAAGTGTGGATTTCTGCTGAAAGTTTGAACATGTTCATTCTGTCAGCGGGTTTGCAATCTTGAATTTCTACTTAGAATGTCCATAGTGTAAATGTAGCTTTACTTGTATACTGGTATAATTTGTAATGTTGGTTTGGGATACTGGATTTTATTAGTAACAGTATAATTGTAATATGTAGTGAAAACTCTTTGAGAGGACCACCAAAAATAAATTGGTTTTCTCAAAGAAGTGGTCTTTTGGAGAAGTTTAGTGCTAGTATTTGTTCTTTGTGTAATGGTAATATTTAGTAGCTGTAAGACTACTGATTTGATGTCAGTGGTATTGGGACACATTAAAAATGTCTTCTAGTTGCAGTTATGGCTGTAAATGTTGGCACCCCTGAAATTTTTCAGGAGAATTATGTATTTCTCACAGAAAAGGATTGCAGTAACACATATTTTGCTATTGAAACGAAAACAAGAGACGAGAAGACGACACTCACCATGCAGGGAAGTCTTTATTTTGCTATACACATGTTTATTCCATTTGTGTGTATTGGAACTAAACCAAAAAAAAATGGAGGAAAAAAAGCAAATTGGACACCAAACTCCAAAAATGGGCTGGACAAAATTATTGCCACCCTTTCAAAATTGTGGAAAAATAAGATTGTTTCAAGCATGTGATGCTCCTTTAAACTCACCTGGAGCAAGTAACAGATGTGGGCAATATAAAAATCACACCTGAAAGCAGATAAAAAGGAGAGAAGTTCACTTAGTCTTTGCAGAAAGAGGAAAAGAACTGTCTGAGGATTTGAGAACCAAAATTGTGGAAAAAATATCAACAATCTCAAGGTTATAAGTCCATCTCCAGAGATCTAGATTTGCATTTGCCCACAGTGCGCAACATTATTAAGAAGATTGCAACCCATGGCATTGTAGCTAATCTCCCTGGGCATGGACAGAAGAGAAAAATTGATGAAAGGTGTCAACGCAGGATAGTCTGGATGGTGGATAAGCAGCCCCAAACAAGTTCCAAAGATATTCAAGCTGTCCTGCAGGCTCCGGGAGCATCAATGTCAGCGTGAACTATCAGTTGAAATTTAAATGAAATGAAATGCTATGGCAGGAGACCCAGGAGACCCCACTGCTGACACAGAGACATAAAAAAGCAAGACTACATTTTGCCAAAATGAATTTTAATAAGCCAAAATCCTTCTGGGAAAACATTTTGTGAACAGATGAGACCAAGATAGAGCTTTTTGGTAAAGCACAGCATTCTACTGTTTACCGAAAATGGAATGAGGCCAACAAAGAAAAGAACACAGTACCTACAGTAAAAGATGGTGGAGGTCCAATGATGTTTTGGGGTTGTTTTGCTGCCTCTGGGACTGGGTACCTTGAATGTGTGCAAGGCATCATGAAATTGAGGATTACCAACATATTTTGAATTGCACTGTGCAGCCCAGTGTCAGAAAGCTGGGTTTGTGTCCGAGATCTTGGGTCTTCCAAACATATGTCAAAAATCACCCAGAAATGGATGGCAACTAAGCGCTGGAGAGTTCTGAAGTGGCCAGCAATGAGTCCTCATCTAAATCTCATTGAACACCTGTGGATTGGGAAAAGGCGTCATTCCAATAAGAGAGACCTGGAGCAGTTTGCAAAGGAAGAGTGGTCTGGCTGAGAGGTGTAAGAAGCTTATTGATGGTTATAGGAAGTGACTGATTTCAGTTATTTTTTTCCAAAGGGTGTGCAGCCAAATATTAAGTTAAGGGTGCCAATAATTTTGTCCAGACCATTTTTGGAGTTTGGTGTGACATTATGTCAAATGTCCTTTTTTTTCCTCCCTTTTTGGTTTAGTTCCAATACACACAAAGGGAATAAACACGTGTATAGCAAAACATGTGTTACTGCAATCCTTTTCTGTGAGAAATACTTAATTTTATTGAAACATTTCAGGGGTGCCAACATTTATGGCCATGACTGTATGTATTATTGGATGTATACAGTGTGTGTATATTTGTGTGTGTATATATATATATATATATATATATATATATATTGGTCTATAGGAAGCAGCACATCAAGTTAAATGTTACAGGTGCACGCCAATTGAACCTCGGTGCTCCGGTTCCATTGGATAGGTAAAGGATGAAGGCAGCACACCACCGTAGTAAAGTCCAAAAAACGTGAATTTATTCCATGATGTAATCCACATCATGGAATAAATTGACATTTGTTTGGACTTTACTACTGTGGTGTGCTGCCTTCATCCTTTACCTATATTTTTATATAGTGCTGGCTGACTTATTCTTTGTCTGTATTGCACATACGGGGGAGTGGCTACCTCCATGTTGGCCTTGCACCCCACCCACCTCTATCAGGTGCGTATATAAGGTGTCTTGGATGTTCCAGACCCTGCCATGCTTACTGAACTGTTCACACAGAGGCATATTCACAGTGTAGGGTCCGTCCCAATGAGGCCACCTTATCGCGGTGGGACGGTCCAAGCTATTTGACCCCCGGCGGAGACAAATTTGCGAGCTAAGTGCCTCACTATTTCATAGTTTCACATTTGCATCTATTACACCATAGCTGTATAGCTCTCCATGTTTTATCTGCATGTTCATGTTTCACCTATATCCTTGTGCTGGCAGTGTGCTGCTGCATTCTTCTGTTGCTGTATATATATATATAGATAGATTTTATTTTATTTTTTTATACTAATTTTTGTTGGGGAGTTAACATATATCCTATTAGACCTTAGCACTGAAAGTGGGGCACCATTTGTCTGTCTAAGGCACCAAAAATACCTTATCCCAGCCCTGTTTAAACTACTGACTAAATTTAGCTTACTGTCTGCCATTTTGTTACTCTTCCTTTTTTGTGTCATTTAAAACTGGAAGCAAGACTCTGCTATTGCTATATACCTGCCCTAGTATTAGCTGGTCATTCTGAACACCTGGTCGGTTATCCACCTATCAATGTTTCCTTATTTCAGGGGAAGATAATAACATTAACTGCATTATTTCCAGGGCTCAGTGTCCCACAACAACATTTCTATTCTTTGCCATTCACCCATATAATGCCAACAGAGCACATTCATGACACAAAGGGCCACAGAAAGAGGTCACCCTCAGCCACCATCACATCACAGGAGCACCACTTGAACTTCACTCTCTATTGTTTCATTGATTTTAATTGATCAGGGTTCCCCCTTCTGAGAAGACCCAGGATCCAGGGGTCTGTATTTTGGTGCAGGCAGCTGGTGCTTGTGTTTGGGTAACAGACTGTTGAATGGGGGAGCAGAGTAGCTGTAGATTTAATAGACCTGTATGAACAATGCAACTTGAAAAGGAACATTGCGCCATTGTGATGATTGATACCAACCTATTACCAAGGAAATAGCGGCCATCAGGTTGAACAAAACGTACCTACTTATCTGCTTGATATACACTTGTCCGTACAATGGGTATACAGATGAGTAGCCCCTGAAGAGATGGCATCTATATACTGCCCCTGCAGAAAAAAGACCGATTATCTTCCCCTCTGTACTGTACATGAGACAGGTAGCAGCTGGCACCGGGCACAGACTGGGAAGAGCTGTGCCCAGTATCCGGCGCTCTCCAATGACATACGTCTTTTTCTGTTGCAGTCAGGTAAATGAGTTCAGCCAAGTATCAATTGTCGGGATATCTCAAGTTATAAGATGCGGCTTCTCTCTCTAAAGGGTTAAAGAGTCGGTGGGGCATTAGATCACCTGCTTTTCGTTCTTATTCGTTCTTATTTGTATGTGGTCTTCAATGTTGTCAACTAGAGCAGTGGTCTCCAACCTGCGGACCTCCAGATGTTGCAAAACTACAACTCCCAGCATGCCCGGACAGCCAAAGGCTGTCCGGGCATGCTGGGAGTTGTAGTTTTGCAACATCTGGAGGTCCGCAGGTTGGAGACCACTGATCTAGAGGGGAAAAGACTTGCAATTCCTTCTGAACGTTTAGACCGTTCTTATTATTTCTCTTTGACGTTTAAGGAACAGGGGCGACTGGTTTGGCTAATATTTAGGTGTTCAGACTTATTAGGGGATTCAACTTATTAACAGAAAACGAATAAAAAACGAATGCAGTTAATAATATGATCCCACAGGCAAAAATGTGTGTTTTCTGTTGTGCTGATACTTCTGTACCTCCATGTACCCCTAAATATATAGTACACATATATATAGCACTGATATCCCCTTATTTACCTCCTCTGCCCATGGCCATGTGTAGTATTATGCCACCCCATGCCACCCCAGCAGGACGTTCTTCTATCTGTACTGTACATTTATGCCACCCAGTCTATACCTTCCTACAAATGTATTAATACCCAAGAATGTCGATGTTTTCACAGATCTATTGTACATATGTTTTATTAATATCAGCTCATTGCCATATTCTCCTGTATGTACTGTACTCATGTAGAAGAAATGCTACACCAACACCATGCCCCCCCCCCCCCATATATGTAATATCTAAGGGGCACCGCTGCCACTCCATTGCTATTACCTCCCAAATAAACTGTGAAGGTGAAGTACAGTTCCCCCAGCACAATGTTATTTCCAGTGTACACTTGCAGCACTGATCTGCGTCATTTCACAGTGTTCACACTTGTACTGTGCACATATAATGCGGCTTCAGAGCCATTTATAATGCCAATGATGCCCATTATCCCACAGATGAAGATTCTCGTGTTTTATCAGGTGTGTGGCACACATGTAGCAATAATTTGCCTTTGTTTCATGCCCATGTACTAGAATAGTCGGGCAGTTTTTCTTATGCTGGTATACTGTACACATATAGTAGTAATGCCACTTTTTTTTAAAATTCTGATATACTGTTTACATATAGTAGTAATGCCACTTTTTTAAATGCTGGTATATTGTATAAATATAGTAGTAATGCCACTTTTTTAAATGCTGGTATATTGTATACATATAGTAGTAATGCCACTTTTTTAAATGCTGGTATATTGTATAAATATAGTAGTAATGCCACTTTTTTAAATGCTGGTATATTGTATACATATAGTAGTAATGCCACTTTTTTAAATGCTGGTATATTGTATAAATATAGTAGTAATGCCACTTTTTTAAATGCTGGTATATTGTACACATATAGTAGTAATGTTACTTTTTAAAATGCTGGCATATTGTACACATATAGTAGTAATGCCACTTTTTTAAATGCTGGTATATTGTATAAATATAGTAGTAATGACACTTTTTTAAATGCTGGTATATTGTATAAATATAGTAGTAATGACACTTTTTTAAATGCTGGTATATTGTATAAATATAGTAGTAATGCCACTTTTTTAAATGCTGGTATATTGTATAAATATAGTAGTAATGACACTTTTTTAAATGCTGGTATATTCTATAAATATAGTAGTAATGACACTTTTTTAAATGCTGGTATATTGTATAAATATAGTAGTAATGCCACTTTTTTAAATGCTGGTATATTGTACACATATAGTAGTAATGACACTTTTTAAAATGTTGATATATTGTACACATATAGTAGTAATGCCACTTTTTTTAAATGCTGGTATATTGTACACATATAGTAGTAATGTTACTGTTTCTCTGTTGATGTAGTCTACAAGTGTAGTAGTGATGTCTTTTTTTCCCCATGTTCTTACAGATGTATTGTAGTTCTTCTGTCTTCAGGTTGCTAAAGATATATTGTACAGGTGTATAGCTCACTTTATTATCATGTTCTATGTATTGAACATATTTAGGAATGTGAGTTAACATAGTGCCAGTGCCTAGCGACAGTATTCAGAATATTGGGCAGACTACATGGGCTGAATGGTTCTTATCTCCCCACTTTTTTATGAATTTATTTTCAAGTTCTTACGGATGTAATATGTAAATGTAGTAGTAATGTGACTTTATTCTCATGTTCGAGGGACATACTTAGATTAATGTGGCATTTATGATGTTATTCTTTGAATATGTCATCTCTATGTTCTGAACATATATTAGACACGATGTAGTAATTAGACTAGTGTAGTGTACACACCAATAGCAGATCAGTCACATACATTGTGCTAATGGCACCATATATCCATTAGAGGTGTGTTTTATACTTATTTTTATGTTACTACAGATGCATTTTACAGATGTAGTAGCAATTTCACCAAATACCCATGTTCTCATTAATGTCACTCATGTGTATTGTAATTATGTGCAATACCTAGGTCAGTTGTTATCTCCAGATCATGTTCTCCTTCTCACAGACTGTACACTTGTAATGTCACATCATCTGCACTTTCTCTGCAAATGAATAATGTCGCATCATCTGTACTTTTTCACGAAAGTGTTTAATTGCAGTAGTATTGTCACCTCTTCTGTATTTTCTCACATATGTATTGTACACATGCAGTAGTAATGTCACATCTTCTGTATTTTCTCACATATGTATTGTACACATGCAGTAGTAATGTCACATCTTCTGTATTTTCTCACATATGTATTGTACACATGCAGTAGTAATGTCACATCATCTGTGCTTTCTCACATATGTATTGTACACATGCAGTAGTAATGTCACATCTTCTGTATTTTCTCACATATGTATTGTACACATGCAGTAGTAATGTCACATCATCTGTGCTTTCTCACATATGTATTGTACACATGCAGTAGTAATGTCACATCTTCTGTATTTTCTCACATATGTATTGTACACATGCAGTAGTAATGTCACATCATCTGTGCTTTCTCACATATGTATTGTACACATGCAGTAGTAATGTCACATCATCTGTGCTTTCTCACAGAAAAAGTATACACTTGCAGTAGTAATGTCACATCATCTGGACTTTCTCACAGAAGTAGTGTACATGTGTAATTTCCCACAGAGGTATTGTATACTTGCAGTAGTAATGTCACATCATCTGTACTTTTCCACTGAATTATGTTACACTTGCAACAGTAATTTGGCATCCTCTAAACTTTCCCACAGAAGGATTGTGTACTTGCAGTAGTAATGTCACATCCTATTGTACACTTGAAGTAGTAATGTCACATCACTTGTACATTCTCACAGAAGTATTGTACACTTGAACATTCTCACTTTAGTATTGTACACTTTAAGTAGTAATGTCACATCCCTTGTACATTCTCACAGAAGTATTGTACCCTTGAAGTAGTAATGTCACATCCTCTGTACTTTATCACAGAAGTATTTTACACTTTCTGTAGTAATGTCACATCACTCGTACATTCTCACATTAGAATTGTACACTTGCAGTAATAATGTCACATCCCTCGTACATTCTCACTTTAGTATTGTACATTTGAAGTAGTAATGTCAGATCACTTGTACATTCTCACAGAAGTATTGTACACGTGCAGTAGTAATGTCCCATCCTCTGCACTTTATCACAGAAGTATTGTACACTTGCAGAAGTAATGTAATATCACTCGTACATTCTCACAGAAGTATTGTACACATGCAGTAGTAATGTCACATCCTCTGAACTTTATCACAGAAGTCTTGTACACTTGCAGTAGTAATGTCACATCCTCTGTACTTTATCACAGAAGTATTGTACACTTGCAGTAGTAATGTAATATCACTCGTACATTCTCACAGAAGTATTGTACCCTTGCAGTAATAAAGTCACATGATCTGTTCTTTCTCACAGAAGTACTGTACATTTGCGGTAGTAATGTCACATTACGTGCACATTCTCACATTAGTAGTGTACACTTGCAGTAGTAATGTCACATCATCTGTTCTTTCTCACAGAGGTATTGTACACTTGCAGTAGAAATGTCACATCTGTACAGTCTCACGGATTTACACTCGCAGACCTAATGTTACATCGTATGTATTCTCACAAAAGTATTGTACACGTGCAGTAGTGATATGGCAATAATACTGCATGTGTACAATACATTTATGAGAAAGTACGGATTATGTGGCATTACTACTGCATGTGTACAATACATTTATGAGAAAGTACGGATTATGTGGCATTACTACTGCATGTGTACAATACATTTATGAGAAAGTACGGATTATGTGGCATTACTACTGCATGTGTACAATACATTTATGAGAAAGTACGGATTATGTGGCATTACTACTGCATGTGTACAATACATTTATGAGAAAGTGCGGATTATGTGGCATTACTACTGCATGTGTACAATACATTTATGAGAAAGTGCGGATTATGTGGCATTACTACTGCATGTGTACAATACATTTATGAGAAAGTGCGGATGATGTGACATTACTACTGCATGTGTACAATACATTTATGAGAAAGTGCGGATGATGTGACATTACTACTGCATGTGTACAATACATTTATGAGAAAGTGCGGATGATGTGGCATTATCAGCACTTTCTCATAAATGTATTGTACACATGCAGTAGTAATGTCACATCATCCGCACTTTCTCATAAATGTATTGTACACATGCAGTAGTAATGTATCATCATCCCCACTTTCTCATAGAGGTATTGTACACATGTAGTAGTAATGTCACATCATCCCCACTTTCTCATAGAGGTATTGTACACATGCAGTAGTAATGTCATATCATCCGCACTTTCTCATAGATTTACTGTACACATGGAGTAGTAATGTCACATCATCCGTACTTTCTCATAAATGTATTGTACACGTGCAGTAGTAATGTCACATCATCCGTACTTTCTTATAGATTTCCTGTACACATGCAGTAGTAATGTAATATCATCCCCACTTTTTTTTTAGATTTCCTGTACACGTGCAGTAGTAATGCCACTTCATCCGTACTTTCTTATAGATTTCCTGTACACATGCAGTAGTAATGCCACTTCATCCGTACTTTCTTATAGATTTCCTGTACACATGCAGTAGTAATGCCACTTCATCCGTACTTTCTTATAGATTTCCTGTACACATGCAGTAGTAATGCCACTTCATCCGTACTGTACTTTCTTATAGATTTCCTGTACACATGCAGTAGTAATGCCACTTCATCCGTACTTTCTTATAGATTTCCTGTACACATGCAGTAGTAATGTCACATCTTCCCTACTTTCTCATAGAGGTATTGTACACATGCAGTAGTAATGCCACTTCATCCCCACTTTCTTATAGATTTCCTGTACACATGCAGTAGTAATGTCACATCATCCCTACTTTCTCATAGAGGTATTGTACACGTGCAGTAGTAATGCCACTTCATCCCCACTTTCTTATAGATTTACTGTACACATGCAGTAGTAATGTCACAGAATGTGTGGCGTATTTTCTGTGTTTTTTGTACAACTAAACTACATTATAGAAGATGAATTTGCAGGTTTCTTTTTTTTATTTAATGCATAAATGACAATAAAAGGAAAACATGAGGAATGTAATGAATCTCCTCCACTGGACGTGTTGTGTAACATCACCATGGAACAATTGGAATGAATGTCTTCACATTTGTTCATTGGTAATCCTTTAGTGTGACCCTAGGACAGGTTAATCACGGATACTTGGACTATTGCAGCACTGCACATTAATGGGGGTATCTTTGGAGGTCCTGCACATTAATGGGGGTATCTTTGGAGGTCCTGCACATTAATGGGGGTATCTTTGGAGGTCCTGCACATTAATGGGGGTATCTTTGGAGGTCCTGCACATTAATGGGGGTATCCATGGAGGTCCTGCATATTAATGGGGGTATCCATGGAGGTTCTGCACATTAATGGGGTATCCATGGAGGTCCTGCACATTAATGGGGGTATCCATGGAGGTCTTGCACATTAATGGGGGGTATCCATGGAGGTCCTGCACATTAATGGGGGTATGCATGGAGGTCCTGCACATTAATGGGGTATCCATGGAGGTCCTGCACATTAATGGGGGTATCCATGGAGGTCCTGCATATTAATGGGGGTATCTATGGAGGTCCTGCACATTAATGGGGGTATCTATGGAGGTCCTGCACATTAATGGGGGTATCCATGGAGGTCCTGCACATTAATGGGGGTATCCATGGAGGTCCTGCACATTAATGGGGGTATCCATGGAGGTCCTGCACATTAATGGGGGTATCCATGGAGGTCCTGCACATTAATGGGGGTTATCCATGGAGGTCCTGCACATTAATGGGGGTATGCATGGAGGTCCTGCACATTAATGGGGTATCCATGGAGGTCCTGCACATTAATGGGGGTATGCATGGAGGTCCTGCACATTAATGGGGGTATCCATGGAGGTCCTGCACATTAATGGGGGTATGCATGGAGGTCCTGCACATTAATGGGGTATCCATGGAGGTCCTGCACATTAAAGGGGGTATGCATGGAGGTCCTGCACATTAATGGGGGTATCTTTGGAGGTCCTGCACATTAATGGGGGTATCCATGGAGGTCTTGCACATTAATGGGGGTATCTATGGAGGTCCTGCACATTAATGGGGATATCTTTGGAGGTCCTGCACATTAATGGGGTATCCATGGAGGTCTTGCACATTAATGGGGGTATCTATGGAGGTCCTACACATTAATGGGGGTATCCATGGAGGTCTTGCACATTAATGGGGGTATCCAATGAGGTCCTGCATATTAATGGGGGTATCCATGGAGGTCCTGCACATTAATGGGGGTATCCAATGAGGTCCTGCATATTAATGGGGGTATCCATGGAGGTCCTGCACATTAATGGGGGTATCCAATGAGGTCCTGCATATTAATGGGGGTATCCATGGAGGTCCTGCATATTAATGGGGGTATCCATGGAGGTCCTGCATATTAATGGGGGTATGCATAGGGGTCCTGCACATAAATGGGGGTATCCATGGAGGTCCTGCATATTAATGGGGTATCCATGGAGGTCCTGCATATTAATGGGGGTATGCATAGGGGTCCTGCACATTAATGGGTGTATCCATGGAGGTCCTGCACATTAATGGCGTATCCATGGAGGTCCTGCATATTAATGGGGTATCCCTGGAGGTCTTGCATATTAATGGGGTATCCATGGAGGTCCTGCATATTAATAGGGTATCCAATGAGGTCCTGCATATTAATGGGGTATCCATGGAGGTCCTGCATATTAATGGGGTATCCCTGGAGGTCCTGCACATTAATGGGGTATCCATGGAGGTCCTACACATTAATGGGGTATCCCTGGAGGTCCTGCACATTAATGGGGTATCCCTGGAGGTCCTGCACATTAATGGGGTATCCATGGAGGTCCTGCATATTAATGGGGGTATCTTTGGAGGTCCTGCACATTAATGGGGTATCCATGGAGGTCCTGCACATTAATGGGGTATCCCTGGAGGTCCTGCATATTAATGGGGTATCCCTGGAGGTCCTGCATATTAACGGGGTATACAATGAGGTCCTGCATATTAATGGGGTATCCCTGGAGGTCCTGCACATTAATGGGGTATCCATGGAGGTCCTGCATATTAATGGGGTATCCCTGGAGGTCCTGCATATTAATGGGGTATCCCTGGAGGTCCTGCATATTAATGGGGTATCCCTGGAGGTCCTGCACATTAATGGGGTATCCATGGAGGTCCTGCATATTAATGGGGTATCCCTGGAGGTCCTGCATATTAATGGGGTATCCCTGGAGGTCCTGCATATTAATGGGGTATCCATGGAGGTCCTGCATATTAATGGGGTATCCATGGAGGTCCTGCATATTAATGGGGTATCCATGGAGGTCCTGCATATTAATGGGGTATCCCTGGAGGTCCTGCATATTAATGGGGTATCCCTGGAGGTCCTGCATATTAATGGGGTATCCCTAGAGGTCCTGCACATTAATGGGGTATCCATGGAGGTCCTGCATATTAATGGGGTATCCCTGGAGGTCCTGCATATTAATGGGGTATCCCTGGAGGTCCTGCATATTAATGGGGTATCCATGGAGGTCCTGCATATTAATGGGGTATCCATGGAGGTCCTGCATATTAATGGGGGTATCCATGGAGGTCCTGCATATTAATGGGGTATCCATGGAGGTCCTGCACATTAATGGGGTATCCATGGAGGTCCTGCATATTAATGGGGTATCCATGGAGGTCCTGCATATTAATGGGGTATCCATGGAGGTCCTGCATATTAATGGGGGTATCCATGGAGGTCCTGCATATTAATGGGGTATCCATGGAGGTCCTGCATATTAATGGGGTATCCCTGGAGGTCCTGCATATTAATGGGGTATCCCTGGAGGTCCTGCACATTAATGGGGTATCCATGGAGGTCCTGCACATTAATGGGGTATCCATGGAGGTCCTGCATATTAATGGGGTATCCCTGGAGGTCCTGCATATTAATGGGGTATCCCTGGAGGTCCTGCACATTAATGGGGTATCCCTGGAGGTATAGAAGAAGGTGGATCAGCAGTGGTGGCATGGTTCGGGTCCACCACAGGTGGAGACTGCTCGGTACATATCCTGTCTCCTGTGTACCGCCGCCGCCGCTTATTGTTGTGTCTGCGCCATATGAAAGCATTGCTGCTATGATCTCATTCTTTGGTCTCTCGGCGGATGGATTTGCAGCATGTGCGCCTGATTTGGCCCTTGTTTTCGCCCAGATATGACGCTTTTGTTTAAGTTGTGCTGGGGCTTCCTGTGTTTCCCGGTCCAACTCCTTTTGATCTCTGCTTGGAGGAAGCTTTCATTGTATGGGAATGTCTGGCTGTTCTGGGTCCTGTGCTTCTTCTCCCCGTAGCTGCCTTTGCCCTGTGAGGCAGTGGTATATGTGTGCTGCATAATCCCTATCATTAGATCAGTTTTTCCCAACCAGGGTGCCTCCCGCTGTTGCATAACTACAACTCCCAGCATGACCAGACAGCCGAAGGCTGTCTGGGCATGCTGGGAGTTGTAGTTCTGCAACAGCTGGAGGCACCCTGGTTGGAAAACACCTCATTAGACGGTGGAAAGGTTCTTTCCACAGTCTAATGCGGTGTTTTCAAACCAGGGTGCCTCCAGCTGTTGCAGAACTACAACTCCCAGCATGCACGTATTTTATCGCTTGAATTCAGCCGCACATCTTCCTAGGTCACTGCCTGTTCTCTTCTGTTGCACCTATATAACTGAATAGGAACATACAGAATTGTACATGGAGTGTATCTATTATTTTCAACATGTATGAAATATTCCATATACATTTATATGTTGTTTATAACTCACAATATTTTACCTATTTGACAGTTGACAACAAATCGGAAATATTGCTGATATATTACCATTAACGAAACTAAATAATAACAACATATAACTGATAGGTATATGTATCTTATTTATTTTATTTATTACTTATACAACTCCATGTATATATATATATATCAATCATGATTTATGTTATTTAGTTCAGGTGCATTTTATTTAACTGTTGCAATGCACTATATACATATATCTATTTTTAATTACAAATATATTAGCCCCCCCCCATAATGTAAATTAGTATCTATTTTTTATTACAAATATATTAGCCCCCCCATAATGTAAATTAGTATCTATTTTTTTTATCACAAATATATTAGCCCCATAATGTAAATTAGTATCTATTTATTATCACAAATATATTAGCGCCCTCATAATGTAAATTAGTATATATTTTTTTATCACATATATACAAGCCCCCCATAATGTAAATTAATATATATTTTTTATCACAAATATACAAGCCCCCCATAATGTAAATTAGTATCTATTTTTTATCACAAATATATAAGCCCCCCATAATGTAAATTAGTATATATGTTTTATCACAAATATATAAGCCCCCCATAATGTAAATTAATATATATTTTTTATCACAAATATACAAGCCCCCCATAATGTAAATTAGTATCTATTTTTTTATCACAAATATATAAGCCCCCCATAATGTAAATTAGTATATATGTTTTATCACAAATATATAAGCCCCCCATAATGTTAATTAGAATCTATTTTTTATCACAAATATATAAGCTCCCCCCCCCATAATGTAAATTAGTATCTATTTTTTATCACAAATATATAGGCCCCCCCATAATGTAAATTAGTATCTATTTTTTTTATCACAAATATATTAGCCCCCATAATGTAAATTAGTATCTAACTAACCATTAACATATATCAATGGCTTTTGCTTTTCATTGAAATCCCATATACATTTATATGCTACATCACATGACAGAGATTATACTAATTTATAAGAACCGTTATGATATTTATTACAAGAGTAGATATTGTATAATTAATGTTATATTGCTTATATAATTATGTTGCATGTAAAACAGAAATAAGAATGTATGCCCCCCCCTTATATAGATATTTCAGACAGAAATAAAATCAACACTTTCTCTTCTTGTATACCAAAATATTGATATGAATTATTTCAGTTATGTAATATACTATGAACAATTGAACCCCCTGTAGCAAAAGGGTTTATATAACGCTTAAAGGGTGTCACCTGGGGTAGTGTATGTCAATTTCATATTTACGTCAGACGTTATATTGTTCAGTGTCAGTAAATTTCACATTTTTTTGGATTAAAACTAAAATTAAATGAGAAAATAACGAGTTGCTCTAATATTATTCTACCTTTTGGCACATCACCACATAGCCAGGTAAAGGAGCCCATCGCCGAAACCTTGATCCACTCAGCGTATACCCCGTGTTCTCTGTATCCCTCCATATACAAGGCAGAAGGTACCGACCGCGGCTGTGAGGTTGCTGTGCGACATTTCTACGGCGTCGCTGCGCTGATTAGCAGTCCTGACATAAAGTCGCTTCTCTCCATTCCCTGGATCAATATCGGATCAGTCTGCTGTAGCCATGAGCCGGAGTCTGGTCACTGCATGGGGCTGACCTTTCACTAGTCTTTCCCTACAGGGCACCCAGCAGCTCATACTATCCACATACAGCACAACTTCAAGGAATGCATCTTGACACTAAGCCAAGTAGGAAAATTAATTTAAGAAGGTTTACAGTGAAGTAGATATAACCTGTGTGACCAGTCACGAGAGTCCTCCTCTATATGCCCCGCCACCATTCTATGGACATGGGGACAGCTGTGTTATCTGCCTTAAAGTTACAGAAGTCTCCTCATTTGGTAATAAAAAGAAAGAATATTATAAAGACATATTTCATATATAAATTCAGATCTGAATCACTATTTGGTCATGTTGGGAAAGCACAGCATGAGAAGTACCATGGCAATAAGGCAAGTATTTGCATACAGGGTTAAAATGAGCTGTTCAGTACAGTAAAACAGGTCAAATCTATGCTGCTACCTATTGATGATAACCATATTTCTACTCCAGTGTACTTTCCTAGTATTCCAGTACTCTGACGTTGTTAGTAGCAGTACCTAGGTACGGTCAGTGTGATGCATATACAAATAATGGAATATATTTACACACCCTATACTGTATACGTTTTGTTATTTCGAACAAACTCACTAGAATAATAAGTAAGCAAATGACATTCTTAGCGCTACTACACATACAAAATACATGTGTGTTCCATCCATCCCATGTGTGCAGATACCTGTCATATAGATGGTATAGTTTATTTAAAGGTACATGTCATATATAAATCATGGCCCTTCAGATCTTGTTGTTCTCCTGAAATATACATGACCCTACTGTGTGGAGCCTGGCGCTGCAGGTTACTGACCATTCCCAGAATGTTACAAAAATATGGAGGGGTTTCAATTATTCATAGGAAGATGAAGGGGATATGTGTTGGTGTCAGATATATAAGAAATAGTCCAATCGTTTGCGGCCATCATCGGAGTTGGGTGGATGGGTAGAAGACTTGGTGACTGCCCCAGAGCCGAATATCATTTATAGCAATGTGAATCATTTCTTACAGAATGCTTTCCAATAACAAGCCCCCCAAAAAACGGCACTGTATATATATATATATATGTATATATATATATATATATATATATATATATATATATATATATATATACATATATATATATATATGTATCTTTATAGATGCAAATAAAAAAATGTTGCAGTATCTTGTAATACCTTTTTTAAATAAAAAAATTATGTTAGTCCAATAAAAAAGGTTTTACAAGATACTGCAACACTTTTTGATTTGCATCACTGGACTAATACGGCTACTCAAATGTACTACATGTATATATATATATATATATATATATATATATATATAGTTTCTAAGGGCAATGGGAGTGATAGCAACATTCTTATAATTCTATTATTATTATTAGGGTGAAAAAGCTGTGAACTTTGAGAATGAATATACACACACAAACATATATTCCCAAACCTAAAATGACCATTATTCCATATACAAACCCCCAGGTACACACAAAAACACACGTTGTCATATGAGAGTACACTGTACACCAACATATTGTTATATCGCTATATACACTGGACAATAGATGACAGAACATCCACCATTCCCTAATTCGGAGAGAACATGTGTCATGTATAAGACTTAGTGCTGCTCCTAATTGCTGCTAAGACCTTCAGATGTGTGTAGTGTGTATTATCCGTGTGGGACTGTATCACAAACAAAAGATGTGGGAGGAAAGGAAAGCAGAGGTATCCTCCTCATCATCCTCATCATCCTCATCATCATCATCATCGTGGCATGATGCCCGTGCAGTAGCCGGTGGTGCTGGCAGTGAGGACTCGGTTGGCTCTATGTGCAGCACAGCAGCTCTCTCTCCTGTCACCGATCCCTCTATGATCAGCAATCTACATATATAAACGTGTGTAGCAGAGCCAGTAATCCGCCTAATTTCTATGTCAGGCTTTCAGTTCTCATCTGAGAGGACGACTCGGATTTAGAGGAGGCATGACAAATCACTGTCAGGTTCAAGGTCACGGCCAGTCTGGATCCCGCAGAATATCAAGTGCTGGAGGTGACCATGTGGTGAGCGCCACATTATGGGAGCCCCCGCACTGGTCACAGCCACTACATGGGGAAATAAAGAACTGCTGCTCCTGGCTAGTATGTACTAGAATGCAGGGATATCCTCACTCATGTGCCTGTAGAATGCCTGTCTGTCTGATCGGTGCAATCGCTGCCATCTAGGTCCATTGTCGTTCTGTAGGACGTGTAAAATCATTTGTATTTCACCACTCCTGCCCTTTATACACAAAGAGACTGGTAGCACATACCAATACCCATACATCCATACATCTAATCGGCCCTTCCTATGTTTCCTTATAGACATCTATCATTGTATGGGTTATTGCTATAGCTTGTAGTAGTCATGTGTATTGCTATGTTAGGCTTCCCTTATGTATAAAAAATTGTATTTTATTATGCTTTCCACAGTGGTTTTTGTTTTCACATTGTATTTCCACCTATTGTTAGGTCCGAATTAAATTTCTGCTTAAAACAAGCTATATATGGAGGTCATCTTCCCGATTATTTATATATAAACCAATATGTTCTGTTAGGTACTTGTTTTATTAGATTTTTATTTTTTAGTGTGTTCTTCAATATAACTAATGCATTTATACCTAATAAATGTAGAGACTCAGACATTCTATGATTCATTTTGTATTTTCTAAATAAAATGTATCCTCCCCTTGTTCCTCTGCGCCTGGACGCTAAAATGTCCACATAGAATTTCCTGCTTAGATCAGAAGTCAGACAATTGCTTTATGCAGTTTCAACACAATTTATTATAGGTCTTGTATGCATTAATCTCAGAACAGGGCACAGAAATGATGAAACCACTTTAAATAAAAAAAAAATCTGAAAACAATTTCCGCTCACAATTGTACATATTTATAGTTAAGAACCATTCTTTATAAATAGTGTTCCTCTGTAGCAAGTTAATAGCATAATTTAATTACAACTGGATAAATATGGCGGGGGCTATGTACAGGGAAGAAGAGATGCAGACGTGTTGTCCCCACCGTCCTTTATACAGTAAGCAAAGAAAGGAACTTGAAAAAAGTACAAACAACATCACGTGTAACATAGTGACATTCACAAGCCTGTGTCAGAGTGCTGCCTGTCAGGGTGCTGCCTGTCAGAGTGCTGCCTGCCTAGCTGAGCCGTAAGAAACAGAGTGAAGACTTTGGCACGGAGTTTTATTATTTCCCAGCCCAGTTGCATGGAAATTTACAATCAGGTTTCCTTTAGAAAAGGACACAATACCAAGAGCACAATACAAAAGAAAATAAAATAGAATAAAATCAACTCTTCCTTCACCTTAGGTTAATGGATGAGTCAAGAGAAAGTCCAGCACTTGTCCAGCAGCCGGATAAAACTTCTGTACAACAGTTTTAGAACGTCCTGTCCCCTCTGGAGGGGGAGTTAGTTATGTACATAAAGGGGAGTTCTACAGAGTAAAATCACTTGCTCTTTGGGGTAAATACTGGGGGAATAAATAGATTCTGTTAGCTTCTCTCTTCATGCTTTCTTTTTGTTTTTTAAAGAACTGTGCTGCATTTTATCCTAACTGTGCTTCTTCCTTTAGGAGTGTCCAGTCACAGCAGGCAACTAGCTGGTGGGTAGGGAGACCTACATAGTCTCTGGTGGCCTCCAGGCAAGGACTCCTACACATACCACTCGTTGAAGTTTGATGAGAGGGGTCCCCCAGCCCCCGTAGTTACACTGTGCACTCCAGACACCGATGCTGTGGCCGGGGACAAGTTGGTGCTTTGTGTCTCAGTGTTGGGGGACACCAGACCTGGGGGGGTGGAGGACTCATAGCCGGAGCTGGCGGCTGGTGACGACTCTGACCCTTGAGGAGTAGACTCGTGCACCTGAGAAGACAGAAGAGATGTCAGTTTTATCTTAAATGGAACATTACAATATTTGCTGTGGACAAGAGGAAGACCCCATTAGTATACATCCCCTTTAAGATCGCCTACATACCTGACCTAACACAGCTGCACAAGTAAATGAACAGATTCTACCTACTGGTTATACTAGACATTTGTGTGCAAGGCTCCATTCACAATTATTATTAATATCCAAGCCTTTACCTTCATGTGTTTCCTTAAGGAGCTGGGATGGGTGTAAGACTTGTCGCACATCTTGCACAAATATGGTTTGTCAGAGGTGTGTACATGCATGTGTTTCTTTCTGTCGCTACTGTTGGCAAATCTCCTGTCGCAGCCTTCAAATTCACACTGGAACGGCTTTTCTCCTGGAAAAAAATAAAATTAAAACAAAAATACATTAGAGATAAGGTTTGGGAATAAATGTTAAAATATTTTCTCATCTTGCACTTTGGGAGGATAGCGTCTAGATCTAGAAATACATTTCCTGAGGCTGCAATATAAAGGTAGAGACCCTCCCAGTGGTTGCAGTAGTTTGGAAATAGATGCTAATTGTGGATTCATTTGCTAACGACTCCGGAGGAGATTGTTCTGCTGAGGTTCCCAGGTGGGGTAAACAAGCAGCTTGTAAACGGGTAAAGACATTCAAATGCAGCCTCCCCCATCCCCCAATCTCTGCATATCCAAATGTTATTCTGTTTGGAGCAATTTAGAGGTGTGATCTCTCAAATATCCTCCATTTGGAGGGAATCCACTTAGCATTAAATTCCATTAGCACCTAAATTGTTTATAAGCGACATCTGCTCAGATAGAAGATTTTAATGTGACTTTCCGAGTACAGAAATGCCCCTCATGCTAAACCTTGCTAAATCTCGTCTGACACCTCCTATCATTCATCACACATCCCGATAATATTTTTTTTTTCCCCCAATCGCAAATATTTACAAACACTGGGAATAATATTTTGACACTCAACGACAACACAAAACTACAATACATTAAAAAGAAAAAAAATCAGTTTAATGAAAATAAAAATGTGTTTGTATTTGCCAGGTGTGATCAGTAAATACTACAAAACTACTACTACTAATAATACAAACAATACTGATATTTTCTCAGTTATTTTTTTTCAATTTCTATTTATATTGTGCAAATATGACCTGGATAAATGTATTCTAAATATAAGAAATTATAGATCTATTCGCAGATTAATATTTTTTTTTACAAGCGGCAATAATCGGATTCTTAGGGAATTATCTGCCAATATGATCGCATCACCGCGTATAACGGATCCTGGGTGCTCGCATCGGCTCCAACTTAATCGTTTTGTCTTTTCTGCTATATTCTACACCTACCGAGTCCACCTACCTGTATGAGTTCTTTTGTGGATTTTTAGGTTCTCGGAGCGGGCAAAGACCTTGCCACATCCAGGGAAGGGGCACGGGAAGGGCTTCTCTCCTGTGTGCACTCGGATGTGGTTGACCAGTTTGTATTTGGCTTTGAATGGTTTCCCCTCCCGGGCACATTCCTCCCAGAAGCAGATGTGGTTGCTCTGCTCGGGACCCCCGACATGCTCCACAGACACATGGGTGACCAGCTCGTGCATGGTGCTGAATGTCTTATTGCAGCTCTTCTTGGGGTTACTGAGCTGCTCGGGGTCTATCCACTTGCAGATGAGCTCCTGCTTGATGCACTGCTGCCTCATGTACCTGAAGAAGGCCCCCGGGTGGTGGTGGTGATGGTGGTGGTGGTGGGCTGCCATGTTCATTCCCATATTCATCGGCCCATACTGGTTGTGTAGCTGGGCAGCGGTGTAGGGGTCTCCTCTAGGGCTGGACACCTGCCGGTACTGCTCCGTCCTGCCGAACACCTCACCCGGCAGCCCGAGCCTCATCTGTCCGCCAAGGGCATTCTGGGAGGCTGCAGCATGCTGTTCATGGATGCCGGGGAAAAGCAGGTGGCTCTGCGGGTGCTCCCCATGCGAGAGCTGGTGATGATGGGGGTGGTGATGAAGGCTACCTGTCGGGGGGCCAAACAAGCCATGCTGCCCCCCTCCTGCAGCCGTAGCCCCCTCTGCAAAGCCGCGTCCTCGGAATAAGAAGTCCCGCGGGCTGTTAAATGCTGCGCCCGTGTAGGCTGCGTGTGGGGCAAGGGCAGAAGCGGGGTATCCAGCCTGGGAGGTGAAAGCCGAGCTCTGCCCAGGGGGGGACAAGTCGTGGGGTCCGCTTCCTCCTGCTCCCCCAGAAGAGCCCGATCCCCCCGCGCTGCCGCTACCGCCGCTTCCTCCGGAGCCACCGCTGGGGTTGAGCTTGAAGGCGCCCATGTGCGCGGGCTCCACAAAGCTGTTCTGTGCCAGGCTCAGCTCCCGTTCCTGCATCTCTGCAGCCGCCGCCGCCGCCGCTGCCACCGCAGCATGATGATGGTGATGGTGGTGATGGTGCCGCGCAAAGGTGCCCACACCCAGGGCCGGGAACTGAGGGCCAGCGTCCAGCAGCATGGCTCTTATTGGAAGCGCGTCCTGTGATCCTAGGGAGAGGTGAAGTAGTCACAAGTAACGGGCAGTAGTCAGTGAGTATTCCGAGTAGTCACTGCACCTCCCGCATCATGAGAGTCCTCCTCCAGACTGAGCTCTCTGCACTGTGCTCATCCCCTGCACCAGCTCTTCCTCCTCCTCTTTCCTGGGCTCCGCTCTCAGCGCCTCGCAGTCGGGGAAGTGGGCTCAGAATCCCCCCAGATGAAGGCTCGGGCGGCAGATGCTACTCTCTCTCGTCTTCTTCTTTCTTTAAGTTGCAGCTCAGGGTGGAGGGAGGAGGGGGAGTGAGGGGAGGAGGAATCTGGGAAGGGGGAGGTGGTGGAGCACAACACAAACAAGAGACAAGTGAACTCAGATCGGCACATGACCGGCGGACGGTGCGGGGTTCATTGGAGCCTTCTCGTCCTCCTTCCCGGCCGGGGCTTTTGTTGGGGCTGCCCGTCCGGTGGGTGGACGCGGTCAGTGCGGGCGGCTTTAGGGTTTGTTTTCGGTGCACTTTCCCCGTCACCCTCCTCTCCCGTGCGCTACTCTCTGACTGGCCCGCTGTGTCCGTCCCCTTTAACAGCTGCCCGGCCGGGCTCTGTCAGCTAGCCCATTGGCTGGAGGGGCTGGAGACATGTTTGGAGCACTCCCCAGATATCCTGCCAATCAGGGGGACGGCGCTCCAGCACCGCGATCTATCGGGGTGACTCCGTGCCCCTCTCTACGAGCTGACGTGTAGTCCGGCACCGTGGCTGCATTTATGGCTATGACCTCTTTGTCTGGGGATTAGAAGGTGAAAGCTCAGGAAATGGGAAGGGACTTCTATCTACCCCAAAATCTTATTAGGAGGCTCTTCAGTGTCATATCAGCATATGAATTCATCCTAGTATTAGTATCTACGTGCTCAGTATATATATATGCATGCTGTTACTGACAGCGCCATTATTTCACACAATAAATATTGTCAGTTCTCTGCCCTTTTATTATACTTCTATGTGGACTATGTTATGCTCCCAATAATTGGATTCACACCAGAATAGATATCCATGAACCTGCTTAATATCACCAATCCAGATCACACAACACAGGTGTGATATACAATCCTATATATTGGATATCATTCCTACTATAAACACATATACACGTCAAACCTATCATATATATATATTATTCCTAGCTAATCTACATTGTCTATAGCAGTGGTCTCCAACCTGCAGACCTCCAGATGTTGCAAAACTACAACTCCCAGTATGCCCGGACAGCCTTTGGCTATCTAGATCTATTCAGTATTGCATCTACTTATGGTATATATGCAGTATCAATATATATATATATATATATATATATATATATATATATCTGTACATGAATATTCATATCAAGTACAGTATCTACATCTAGTCAGTATTGCATCTACTTATGGTATATATGCAGTATCAATCTATTTATCTATCTACTGGAGCTGTATACATCCAGTATCTTGGATGCATATACTATTGAGTTTCTCTTTGTATACATGTACATATATATATAATTATTCATAGAGCTAATCTACATTGTCTATAGCAGAGTTCTCCAACCTGCAGACCTCCAAATGTTGCAAAACTACAACTCTCAGTATGCCCGGACAGTCTTTGGCTATCTAGATCTATTCAGTATTGAATCTACTTATGGTATATATGCAGTATCTATCTATATATATATATAATATATATATATATATATATATATATATATATCTGTACATGAATATACATATCAAGTATCTATATCTATTCAGTATTGCATCTACTTATGGTATATATGCAGTATAAATAAATATATATACATACATATATATATATATATATCTGTACATGAATATTCATATCAAGTATCTCTATATATACAGTATTGCATCTACTTATGGTATATATGCAGTATATATAAATATATATATATATATATATATATATATATATCTGTACATGAATATTCATATCAAGTATCTATATATATTCAGTATTGCATCTACTTATGGTATATATGCAGTATAAACATATATATATATATATATATATATATCTGTACATGAATATTCATATCAAGTATCTATATATATTCAGTATTGCATCTACTTATGGTATATATGCAGTATAAACATATATATATATATATATATATATATCTGTACATGAATATTCATATCAAGTATCTATATATATTCAGTATCGCATCTACTTATGGTATATATGCAGTATCAATCTATTCATCTATATACTTGAGCTGTATACATACATAAATACAAGATTCTTCATATCATGTATCTTGGATGTAAATACTATTCAGTTTCTCTTTGTATACATGCATATATATCTATTATTCCTATCTAATCTACATTGTCTATAGCAGTGGTCTCCAATCTGCGGACCTCCAGATGTTGCAAAACTACAACTCCCAGCATGCCCGGACAGCCAAAGGCTGTCCGGGCATGCTGGGAGTTGTAGTTTTGCAACATCTGGAGGTCCGCAGGTTGGAGACCACTGGCTATAGTATGTATAAAGTATTCGTCTCTCTATCCATCTAGCCAACCACATTTGTTCGGAGGATGAGGGTGCCAGGCTATTGTATGTGAATTGTATCATTGTATTGGCATGTCTAGTAGTGGTCATGGATCATGTGTAGAGATTTCACTGCAGAGTAGGATAACAAGCCGCACCCCCAATTCTCATTGTACAATACAGGGGTACAATAAGGACTGGCAGCTCTGTTTTGAAATGAGGTTTGTGTTAGCTGACTTCTGCTTTAATCCTCTCCATATACAAATAAACATGGACTATTAATGATGGACACCACATTCGCCCAATTAATGTTAAAAGGGGGTGAAACCTAGATACCCCTAAAATGCATCGTCTGGTAGTGATAAGTGCAGTAGTAGACAATATAAAGTGGCATTGTTATACATTGGTCAGTGCATGAGGGCACAAATAAGCCTGGCATGCTATGTTCTCAAAACTAGAGGCACATTAGCCCCTCAAGTGCCAGCTACAGGACCAGGGCGGCCGCACTGGCAGCTTTATAGCCTCCTTAATGAGGCACAGGAAGTGGTAACGCTTTACCCTAATAGTGCCAGGCGTTCTTCACGCCATCTATGCCAAAACCTGCTCAGTCCCTTTGTGCACGTCCCAAATAACAATTGTGAACCCCACAGCCCATGTCTCCACACCGCCATAGCCATACGTGCTGGGCATGCCAACTGCTTGTGAAAACACTATGCAGAATGCTGGCATCCAAATTCAGTGCCAGGGCTAGTGCTTACCTTTCAGAGTCTGCCAGTTTTCCCACATCAGCCGCTGTATGGTGCAGTGTGAGCAGCTTCAGGAGGCTTGAGAGAGAAAGTTTGGGGGTGAATTCCTTAATTGCACAGAGACCCCGCGGCTGCCCCCATTCTGCTATTCTGGAAGGGCTGCAGTGCTACTCTCTCTGCAGGAAACACAGGAGCTGATCCAAGTTCAAAGTCACTTCTGCCGTCCCTCTAAAGAAGTGCTTTATTTCTCCTCAAACCACAAAACCCCTTTCCCCCCATGTCACAGGGTGAAAAGGGAAGAAAACAGAGACTGCAATCATTTGTACTGCAAATGCCAGGGACTTAAGCTGTTCTGTAGAAAGAAAAGAGCCGGCAGTGCACTCCACATAGCATCTCTGTACACTGAACTGTTTCCCAAATTTCTTGAAGTCCAAGTAATATCAGATCTGTAGATCGCGATCGGTTCTATATGGGTAAAGATTGTGTCATTTTTCTATTATGATTATGTTATCTGCTAGGAAGACCTCTTATATTTTCTGCATGTGTTTCTTAAATGTCTGGGGAAATCCTTCATCTGATTATGTAAGAATTGTTTCTTATATATTTTTTATATTATACAGGTGTCTAGTAGTAGTAGTAATAGTAGCAACAGCTGCAGCAAGTGGTTCCTTTAGTGTCATTAAGTATATAAATCATTGTTTCCCAACCAGAGTGCCTCCAGATGTTGCAAAACTACAACTCCCAGCATGCCTGGACAGCCTTTGGCTGTCCAGGCATGCTGGGAGTTGTAGTTTTGCAACACCTGGAGGCACCCTGGTTGGGAAACACTAGTATAAATGATGGATATTAGGATTCCTCCACAAAGGTTGTAAATGAAAAACATGATTTGTGCAATATTGTCTTGTGTTCTGATTGATAGAATTACCAGATTCTGGAATAGCTCCCAGGAATGGAATTTATTAGAAAGACATTTGGCTGGCATTTCCCATATGGAATATATTGTGTTGTAGACTAGAGATGAAAAGACGAGCAGGCCGAACCGTTGTCTCTGGGACAGGACCTTAGGATCTCAGCATGGTCATCCGCTGCATATTAGGTTACTCTTTACCTTTGATTCTGCTGACCTCAGGGCACTCGACCCCTGACCTCTGGAAGACCACATATGATCTGCCAAGTAGAGGACGTCACTTGACTGTAAAATGAAAAGAGGAACTCAGGAAAGTCTCTGCCTAAATTGGAATGTTTTAGAGACTGAATTTAAAGGACATAAAAAACAAAAAACAGCTAAGCTAAGCTAAAGCTAAGGAGCTGTCCTCCAGGAAAAGAGCAGGGCCTATCACCTGCTGCTGCAATGCTTTATATCACTTATTAAATTATATCAATAAATTCATTATTATTGCTATCAATAATGTACATGTCCTCTTCCTCCTGGAAATACATAGAAAATCCCAAGGACATTGTTCACAGTTCTATTTTATACCTGTGTAGTTCTTATGACTTTGGATAAATCAGATAAAGTACAATAAAATACACAAGAGGAAACATAGCTAGACAATGGTGGGCAAGGATCTGTCTATGGTGCACTATGGTGGTAAAAGGGAAGGGCTGGGTTCAGTACCCATGGCTGTTATGACTTCCAAATGAGTTTCAGGGGGTTAAAGGGACAATTTATTCTGTCATTCAAAAAGAACAGGACATATGTTGTCCATATTGCTGCTTCTCGTAAACCTGTCCACTTGTCACTGTCTGATCCATCTTTACAGCTTCCTTAAAAGTGAATGAGATGATAGGCCTGTGGGTATATGTACCAAGAAATGGGAGAATGAGAACAAATGATCCAGCAAGGTCATAGGTACATGATAAGTAATGGGAGAATGATAAAAAAATGATCCAGCAAGGTCATAGGTACATGATAAGTAATGGGAGAATGAGAACAAATGTCATAGGCAAATGATAATATTGAGATCATAGATGCCTTTTATATTAATATTATTTATTTGCATTATGTTATTTTTTGTTTACTACCATTAATTTGGGGTTATTTGTCTTTTCAACTGACGATCTAAATAGAATGCTATTGTTTTGTTTTGTACACTCTTGTTCTCTTTTATGAAAAACTTTAATAAAAAGTACAGTTTAAAAGAAAGAGAGGTCAATAGATGCGTTTATTGTTTTGTTTTGTACATTCTTGTTCTCTGTTATGAAAAACTTTAATAAAAAGTACAGTTTAAAAGAAAGAGAGGTCAATAGATGCGTTTATTGTTTTGTTTTGAACACTCTTGTTCTCTTTTATGAAAAACTTTAATAAAAAGTACAGTTTAAAAGAAATAGAGGTTATTAAATGCGTTTATTGTTTTATGGATAGCCTCACGTTCAACTACCGTAAATTCTTGAGTAGAAATGACACTGGTTGATATACATTAGTGACGTATTGGCAAAAAAAGGCAAAAAAAAAAAAAAAAAAGGATGATGTCTTCATTTTCTGTCAGCATCCAGTACCTAAAGTGGGGGATAGAGATTCAATCTGGAGCTTTATTTTAAACAAGAATTTTTTGATACCATCACATTGGTGGTTATTGCTTAGAAAGGCAGGAAACAGAATAAATTGCCCAAAAGTGACTTCTCTAGCCAAAGAGACTCAGGCCATTACTATGACTACTGTTATACCAAGATGACTTTCTATTCTGGTGACTACATCTATATCACTGATAGGGCAACACACTTCACCTATTTAGATTCCCCTACACTTTGTTGATGGGCACTAGATTGTTGATATCCGAGTTGTAAACATTACAATAAAAATTAAATTAAATAAATAAATAGACATCAATGTAAAATAAAGAGTTTATTTATTCTGTGTTCTAGAAATGTTTTATGGCAAATCTGTGACTGTATTATTTTACAGAGGTATTCGGACCATAAGATAAGGTTTTATCCCCTTCTAAACAGAAGCTGATCACATTTATTGGAATTAAGACACATAAATCGATGACAGATCCCGACATGCTGAGTTTAACAAGAGGTGTACAAGGAGCCAGAGCTCAACCTGATTCAATCATTTACTTTTACAAGTTTTTCCATTACAAATGGAGCCTTTAAATGTCCAGTAATTGAATAAAAAGGAAGAGAAGAGGCAGTAAAGAGAAACGCTGCTCGGGTGCCCAGGACTTGGATGTAGAATAGTAAAAATCTAAACTAAGCATAGAATAAATACTAATAACTAGATCATGTCTCTATAGAAATTATAGCATGTCATAAAGGTCACCTTTCTTGTTTTTTTTTTTTTAATTGCTGGAAAAAAATTAAAAATTTTAATAAGTAATTCATCATTTTCGAGTCACACACAGTGAAATAGTTCTTTTAAAAATGTCTTATATCTTCACCTACAAACTGTATTGCAAAACCGAATATTTTTTTTTTTATTCAAAATTTGCACACAAATAAAATGTTTTAATATTAATGGATGAGGCGAGAGTGTAATGAATATCTTTACTGTGTGCATCCTCCTTGAAGCACACTGTACACCGGTGTTTCCCAACCGGGGTGCCTCCAGCTGTTGCGAAACTACAACTCCCAGCATGCCCGGACAGCCTTCGGCTGTCCGGGCATGCTGGGAGTTGTAGTTTTGCAACAGCTGGAGGCATCCCGGTTGGGAAACAGTGCTGTACACAGTCTGAAGCTGTTGCTACTATTTCTGTCATCTTGCTAGTATTTTGGAACAGGCTCGTTTTATTGTAAGGTCCCCATTATTGGTATAGATTATATTGTTAATGATATGTGTTTGAGGAATATAAATATTACACCTTCTGACTAGTGAACATGGCATGCGATAAGTACAGTGTAAAAATAACATTATCACCTCGCATGACCTCCAGACTTTTTTTGTTTTTTAAGGCTGATTCAAAATATAAAATGTGTAGTCGAAAGACATAGATAGAAATATAGAGATGGATGGAGAGACAGACAGAAAAAAAATAAAAAATATATATATATATATATATATATTTTTTTTTTGGATAGATATATAGATATGAGATAGATATGTGATAGATATGAGATAGATAGATATGAGATAAGATAAATAGATAGATAGATATATAGATAGATAAATAGAAAGATATATAGAAAGATATATAGATAGATACATAAATAAATAAATAGATAGATAGATGTAAGATAGATATATATGTGCTAGATAGATAGATATGAGATAGATAAATAAATAGCTAGATAGATATGAGATAAATATGAGATAGATAAATAGATAGATAAATAGATAGATAGATGTAAGATAGATAGATATGTGATAGACAGATATGAGATAGATAGATAAATAGATAGATGTAAGATAGAAAGATATGTGATAGATAGATAGATAGATAGATATGAGATAGATATGAGATAGATAGATAAATAGATAGATAGATATGTGATAGATAGATATGAGATAGATAGATAAATAGATAGATAGATGTAAGATAGATAGATATGTGATGGATAGATAGATAAATAGATATGAGATAGATAAATAGATATGAGATAGATAGATAAATAGATAGATAGATATGAGATAGATATATAAATAGATATGTGATAGATAGATAGATACGAGATAGATAGATATGAGATAGATAGATAGATAATAGATGATAGATATGAGATAGATAGATATGAGATAGATAGATAGATAATATATGATAGATATGAGATAGATAGATATGAGATATATAGATAGATAGATAATAGATGATAGATAGATAGATAGATAGATAGATATGAGATAGATAGATAGATAGATAATAGATGATAGATAGATAATAGGTGATAGATAGATATGAGATAGATAGATAGATAATAGATGATAGATAGATAGATAATAGATAGATATGAGATAGATAGATAGATAATAGATGATAGATAGATTTAAATATGTAATTGCGGATTCCGGTGGAGTGGGAAGGGAGTTGTGCTGGGCATAAGTACAGGTGGAAGATGTTCACTCCATTGACTTGGTTACATTAAATGGCATGTGTGTAAATGACTGGCATTGCCCGGCTCGTCTACCACCTGGCCACTGAATGTGTGTAGAGAAGTCAGGGGTCGGCTCTGGCAGCCTGTGGCGTCCTGTGATGCAGGATGCAGTCAGTCATCCGCCGTTGCTCTTTCTGGAGGATGGTGCAGCCTGTAGAAGTGATGCCCCCGCTGCCCTGCTCCTGGCCCGGCTCCCAGGGGTGCAGATCGCCGCCGCTGCCAGGCTCAGGGCTCAGTAAAAACTTTCTCCAAGTAGAAGTTTGAGAAGTGGAATGCAGGCTGAGAGCATGGGGGCGGATCCCCGCTGAGCGGCGGCCTGACAGCCAGCCAATCACATGGCCGGGCCTCCTGCCAATCCTGGCAACCCGTCCAATCCCGGCTGTGCCATTGCTAAACTATATGCCCCCACTGTGCGCCTCCAATGCTGCGCTTTCTGCCAATCGCTGGAGGACAGAGTAGGAAAAGGAATAGGCAGAGTTGGGAGCCAGACAAAAGAAGTTAAAGAAGCTTAATCTGCCCATGTTTGTGAAGGATGGTAGAGGGGGAAAAATAACAGCAGTGAGTGTGGCTGGACGTGATTGTGTATTGATGGAGCCCCCTTTGAGCAAGAGGAGTCAGACTCTGAGGTTGGCGGATTTGGCAGCGGCTCAAGCCCATCCTCATCAGACTATGACAGGCTTCCCGGGGTTGGGGAGTCATCAAGCTCACTCCCACCCTGCCCACATCCACCCTGGGGAGTTGGGGAGTGACCCTGGAGTTGCCCTGACTCCATTCGGACCCGAGCACATGGCCCAAGCTAGTGCTCTGAAACTTAGTCCCTCACAGCATATGCCAGCTCATCCGGAAGCCCAGACAGCAGCTGCATTCGGGTCGCCGGCTACCGTCACTTATCCTGTGGCTCACTCCCACACTGGCTACACTAGCAGCAGGGACTTTATCCTCAGGAGGGAGCTTTCCACTTCTGCCATGTTAGGAGAGCAGCACCCAGCCACCAGCTCCCCCCATCACCACCACCACCACCCCCATAGCATGTTCATTTCCTCCACTGGTACCTATGGACACTCTGAAGGGGCAAGCCACCCTCTCTTCTCTGGCATTCACGACCAGGGAACCCCAGGAGTCCACCACCCTCTCAATGGCCAGATGCGACTTGGCTTGGCCGGAGAACTGTATGGGAGACCTGAGCCCTTCCGTCCCGAGCACTATGCTGCTGCCTCCTCCATCCATAGCTACAACTCTATGAACTTAAATGTCAACCTAGCTGCAGCTGCTGCCGCCCACCCGGCCGCTGCAGGGGCGTTCTTGAGGTACATGAGGCAGCCCATCAAACAAGAGCTCATCTGCAAGTGGATCGATCAAGACCAGACCTCCAAAAAAACATGTTCCAAAACTTTCAGCACCATGCACGAGCTGGTTAACCATGTCACGGTGGAGCATGTCGGGGGACCCGAGCAGAGCAACCACGTCTGCTTCTGGGAGGAATGTCCTAGGGAGGGGAAACCATTCAAAGCCAAATACAAACTGGTCAACCACATCCGAGTGCACACAGGAGAGAAGCCCTTCCCGTGCCCCTTCCCTGGATGTGGCAAGGTCTTTGCCCGCTCCGAAAACTTGAAAATCCACAAACGAACTCATACAGGTGGGTAGCTTCCCTCTTTCCTTCCTTTGGTGTATTCTGCAGACGTCTTTAGCCATGTGACTGTTCATGAATAAGTTATTTAGTGCTGACAGGCAGTTGTAGCAGGAAATCCGAGCACTGTAGCTGCTCCCCATCCCTATGTATATCTTATACTATCAGTGAGACCTCGTGTAAGGAGGGAGACTCCTAAAATACATGGCCACAGGCGATCAAACCACACTTAGGTTAACCAAACACATTATCCACAGGCTCCCTGCCAGATGGGCATCAACCACGTGATTCTGCAGCTTTTTTAGCTATACCAACATGTGCCAGAGTACAAGGGGTTAAAGGCACGTAGTCCCCGCATCCTGAGTCTTAATGCCAAAACAAGTCCAAACATTACATGTTGACGTGAAGCTTGTAAACACAGTAGTCAATATGCACATTGTAAATCAATACAAGAGGGAAAAGTTTACAGGCTAAACAACGCGTTACATATTAATGAGTGAACAAGATCAATGGCGGCTTATTATTGGGAATCAGGGAACTGCTGAGGAAGAAACGGAGAAACTCCTGCACAACTTCTCCCCATCTCACTGGAGGAGCTCTGTAACTAAAGGGCCGAAAACCATTTAGAAGGAATAAATGGGCCAGATGTAATTATTCAGGTTTAGTACTCTTTACATAAATTATCTAGTAAAAAAATAAAATATATATATATATAAATATATATATATATTATATTTATTATTATTAATAATAATGAATAATGTTATAAGATACAGTTTACTAAGGCCCCATCTGATCGAAGCGTTTATCGAAGCACCTTGGCCCTGTTTTCCATCCATCCAGTGTAGTTGTGTAGGATTGTGTAGACACAACCCATTTTGATGACACAGCAGACATGACTTCCTTTCATATGTAGGACATAGAAAATCCAAACAGAGGGGCCTTGCCAAAATCCAAAATGGATGTAGTAGTATTGCTCACTCCCACTCCCCCCACACACAGACCTAACAACACTGCAGGAACTGTAATGATATAATTGGGGACACAACACATGGAGGGGACCTGTGACCTTCTTTACTGTTAGTTTTATCTACTTAAAAAAAGAAAAATCCTAACTACCCAAATGCATTTCGTATTCATGTCTTCTCATTGTAGAACGTTCTGTAAACAATGCAAAAATACAGAACCCTGCAGATACTTCTATGAAACCATGGCATAATGTATGGGATATCAAGGTGGATATAACTAGGAATCTACAGCAGAACTAAGAGAAATAGGTCATTCCTTATGTATCTGGAGATACTTGTGTGGATTCTGTGTTTGGTTATGTTGGGGATACAGGAGAGACTTTTGGTTTGTTTTCTTGGAGATACTTAAGTGCTCTGCACGAGGACATTGAGGTGTGTGACTGCAGATATCTGGTTGGCATTAGTGGGTATGGAAAGGTTAAAGTTCATAATATAGTTGGGGAACAGATACTTATGTTTATCAGTGAAATAATTTTGGAGCTACATCAATTATTATTGCTAGAAGTAAAATAGGAAATGACTTTTATTATTATTAATAAAACTGGAAAGCCAGGATCGAATATAATCAGACAATGCAGATCTGATATATGTGTTCATATAAGTCTGCAGGCTTGACAAGTGTATAATACTTCAAATTATTTTAAGGAAGTAGAAAGTAAATACATGTCATATATTAAGAGCTGTGGCTATGAAACAATAGGAAGATTCTAAGAATTGAAAACAATATCTGTTTTAAAGAAGAGCAAACCACGTGATTACCAGCCAAATATTCCCATTAGGAATTATCATACTTGTGCAGAACATCTTGGACTGGTTTATTAAAGTGCATGACCCAACTATGCTCGTAATATTACAGTTTAGCAAAAGAGGTGGACCAAGGATTTTGCAGGCATCCAATGATTTACTATCATTAGACAGTAAGTGGCTGGTGTATTCCTTCTAATAAGTGTTTACTTGCATGTTACATCTGGAGGCTCAGATATCCTGGGGAATACAGGGTTGATATAATGATGGGTAATGGAAAGTAAAAGGGGGAAAAGACGAATTAGAGAGTTTTACTGGAAAGTGATGGTGACACTGGGATTGGTAGTCACTAGATAGGGTGAAATTAGGAATGGAGTGTCCTCCTGATATACCAGAAACATTGGAAAGAAACTTTCAGGGACATTAGTCAGAAGCCCTTTCGCACATTAAATATAGAGTAATTGGTGCGTATATTAGGTAGATCGCGTATATTAGGTAGATCCCTATATAGAGATAAACCACGAGTAGGTTAGCTGCTCGGTTTTGACGATCTGTCAGTATTGTATCTGTATTTATCTGAACTTTAGGGAGATCATTGATGTATTCTTGGTAGGTTTCATGGGGAGACAAGCTGGTGAGGCAAAGGAAATTGTCAGAGCTCTATGGCCAAAATGTAGCATTGTTTTTAGACTGTTTTGTGGGCCAGAAAAGGCACAAAAAGGCGCAAGCAGGGTTTATTTGCGCCTTTTTGCACCTTTCTGCTGATTTTGAGTTGCAATCCACTGATTTTGGCAATACACATGGCCGGCATTTATCATTGTAGTGTAAGTGAAGCATTTTTTTTACACTTTTTTTGTGTGTGCTAGTAATGTGTAGGAGAACCAAATTTATTATATGGTCACCGAGCATTTGATACATTTTGTGCAGGTCACATTTTCTGAAATTTCTCTCTTCACACCAAAAAGCTAAGTCTGGGCTGGTGTAGTTTTAGAGACTATTCAATGGCTTTGCGCCTTTTCACAAAAAGGTGCAGTTGATAAAACTTTTCCATATCATGTGTATTACCAAAATCAGCAACTCATAATCAGCAGAAATGTGTAAACCAAAAGGTGCAAATAAACCCTGCTTGCACCTTTTTTGCGCCTTTTCTAGATACAAAAAAAAAACCAGTCTAAAGACAATGATAAATGTCGGCCATGATATGGAAGGGTTTTATGAACTGCGCCATTATGTGAAAAGACGCAAAAAAGGTGAAAGCCACTGAAAAGTCTCTAAAACTACACCAGCCCAGACTTAGCTTAGCTTTTTGGTGTATGTGAAGAGAGAAATTTCAGAAAAAGTGACCTGCACAATGGACAGAATTTATCATTGTAGGTGTAAGAGAAGCATTTTTCTACACCTTTTTTTGTGTGCTGTAATGTGTAGGAGAATGATATTTATTAAATGGTCGCAGAGCATTTGATACATTTTGTGCAGGTCACATTTTCTGGGCTGGTGTAGTTTTAGAGACTTTTCTGTGTCTTTGAGCCTTTTTTGTGCCTTTTCACAAAAAGGCTCAGTTCATAAAACCTTTCCATATCATGTGTATTACCAAAATCAGTGGATTGCAACTCAGCAGAAATATGTAAACCAAAAGGCGCAAAAAAAGGCGCAAATAAACCCTGCTTGCGCCTTTTTGTGCCTTTTCTAGACACAAAAAAACTGTCTAATAACAATGATAAATGTCAGCCCATGTGTATTGCCAAAATCAGTGGATTTTTACTCAAAATCAGCAGAAATGTGTAAACCAAAAGGTGCAAAAAAGGCGCAAATAAACCCTGCTTGCGCCTTTTCTAGACACAAAAAAAAAACTATCTAAAGACGATGATAAATGTCAGCCAAGGTATATTGCCAAAATCAGTGGACTGCAACTCAAAACCAGCAGAAGTGTGTAAACCAAAAGGTGCACATAAACCCTGCTTGCGCCTTTTTTGCGCCTTTTCTAGACACAAAAAACTGTCTAAAGATGACGATGGATGTCGGCCAATGATAAATGTCGGCCATTAATATGCTGAGTAGGATCACGAAGGATATATTAGTGGGAAAGGTGATGACATGTTAATGGTAGACATGCTAGCTGCAGAAATGATGAGGTGTTGCTGGCAGAACTAGGACAGATCGCTAGTAAAGCTGCAGGATTATTGGGGGCATTCCTGATGAAATGTTGCAGTATATATGTTAAAAGTATATACAATATAGTTAGTATATATTTATTGTGTGATGATCAATTGTATGCACTAAAATAGACTTCATCTGTGAAGTGCTTACTCACTGATATCAGTTGTTAGGTGTACTACTACGTCTAATACAGTGTTTCCCAACTAGGGTGCCTCCAGCTGTTGCAAAACTACAACTCCCAGCATGCCCGGACAGCCGAAGGCTGTCCGGGCATGCTGGGAGTTGTAGTTTTGCAACAGCTGGAGGCACCCTAGTTGGGAAACACTGGTTTAATAGTACGGTCTGAAAAGCTACAAGTCGGCCGATGTGGTTGTGGTGTGCAGATGGCCCAGCAGGTAGTCAACCAGTGATTGACATGAGAATGGTGCTATAGTAATGGAAGAAGTAGAGGGGTGTAGTGGGGCATGCTGCAAGGACAGTTCAGGTATGATTGACACCATTTCCCTAGGGTGACTAGATGGGGTATGTGATGAAAAGTGACGTGTAGGGGGCAGCCACGGCTCACAATAACATTACATGGAGTAAAGTCAGCGCAGGCCAAGTAACTGGATGGAGCTATGTTTTTCTGCAAGGAAGCACAATATAGCTCTGGGGTTATACATCTATGCAGGATTGTTTTTTTGCCTTTGGCGCCAGTCATCTGTCAAACACTCCTGAAATCCAGGATGGTGGAATCGTGTAGCACACAGATCTAATAAAATAATCCCTTCCATGTGCTTGTCCTATTCGATTTGACAGATTACACAGTCCTAGTCCCTGTGCACACACAGAGGGGACAATCCACAGATCTGGGCACTGCCTTGTTGGACACTGGTGAAGGAGTGGTGATGGGGCACTGTGTGTGTCTAGGTGGCAATTACATGCCATCCTATTAGGCCTGTCATTTGAAATGAGATCCTATGTAATGCAGTGTATAGATGGCACAGCTCACAATAGCGATTGGATTACAAGAGCCGCACAGGATCGGGCCCTGCCAGATATACACAATCCTGAGGCTGCTCTTTAACTGGTTAGCGGAAAGCTATTAAATAGATTTCCTATAGATTTCTCGCCTCGGGTAAGAGGATAGGGCACTTCTACAAGTCTCCTGTGCCTCTACACTTTACACATATTCATACATTACTCCAGTGTTTCCCAACCAGGGTGCCCCCAGCTGTTGCAAAACTACAACTCCCAGCATGTGGTGTGGGGCTGGGGTGAGTCCTGTCTCCTTTGTAAGAGCTGACTATCTGTATACTGGCTGCTACATTACACCAGTGTTTCCCAACCAGGGTGCCCCCAGCTGTTGCAAAACTACAACTCCCGATGTCCGGGCATGCTGGAAGTTGTAGTTTTATAACAGCTGGAGGCACCCTAGTTGGGAAACACTGCATTACACTGGGGTGAGTCCTGTCTCCTTTGCACGAGCTGACTATCTGTGTACTGGCTGCTACATTACTCCAGTGTTTATCAACCAGGGTGCCCCCAGCTGTTGCAAAACTACAACTCCCAGCCTGTGGTGTGGGGCTGGGGTGAGTACTGTCTCCTTTGCACGAGCTGACTATCTGTATACTGGCTGCTACATTACATCAGTGTTTCCCAACCAGGGTGCCTCCAGCTGTTGCAAAACTACAACTCCCAAGTACTATACTTTCAGGGATCATTTCTATAGTTTGTAATTGTGGAAAGGTCACAGAAAGTGTCCAAGCAAAACTACAACTCCCAGCATGTGGTGTGGGGCTGGGGTGAGTCCTGTCTCCTTTGCACGAGCTGACTATCTGTATACTGGCTGCTACATGGCACCAGTGTTTTCCAACCAGGGTGCCCCCAGCTGTTGCAAAACTACAACTCCCAGCATGTGGTGTGGGGTTGGGGGGAGTCCTGTCTCCTTTGCAGAGCTTACTATCTGTATACTGGCTGCTACATTACACCAGTGTTTTCCAACCAGGGTGCCCCCAGCTGTTGCAAAACTACAACTCCCAGCATGCCCGGACAGCCGAAGGCTGTCCGGGCATGCTGGGAGTTGTAGTTTTGCAACAGCTGGAGGCACCCTAATTGGGAAACACTGCATTACACTATTCACAGTTTCTAGGACACCCTGGTAGACAGACACATCTCCTCCTGACAGGTCATTGAATGGACAGGCTCCTACTTTAACCTATCTGTTCACTCTCATTGTTTCCCTTTCTATAGGGGAGAAACCCTTTAAGTGCGAATTTGATGGTTGCGACAGGAAGTTTGCCAACAGCAGTGACAGGAAGAAGCACTCCCATGTGCACACCAGCGACAAGCCCTACTACTGTAAGGTCAGAGGCTGCGACAAGTCCTACACACATCCCAGCTCCCTAAGAAAACACATGAAGATCCACTGCAAGTCTCCCCCGGGTTCTCCATCCGCCTTGGGCTACTCTGCTGTCCCTACTGCCATAGATGAATCCCTGTCCCCCACTCAGGACCAAGTCAGGGGGCGCACTGCCAACCTATCCCCTCAGGTCACCAATCTCAATGAGTGGTATGTGTGTCAAGCCAGCGGGGCCCCGGATAACCTGCACACCCCTTCCAGCAACGCAGAAACCACAGATTCTGAAGAGGAAGAAACTTACAGGACCTCAGAAAGGACTATTCGGTAAGACTATCCCCTGAGTGCTGCCTATTCTAATCTTGACAGACGGACCACTACTCGGTCTCTCCATATTTATTTTCTAGAAGACCATAAGGTCCTCTTACACTTGAAAACGTTACTATGCTTCATGAGCTTAACAACTAAGTGGCATCCTCAACAAACTGGGACAAATGCCCGGCGATGCCAGTAAGGATGCCAGTTTCTGTTCACTGCCAATGCAATGCACTGTACTAGCAGGCTGGATTTCTGTACCGCCTCATGTGCCTCTCCCAAATACATTGAAGCACGAGGCAATGGCGCCTCGATTGACCCCCCAGGACTTGCTGAACTTAAAAACGCTGTGTATTTATTCTTCAGTGTGAACACGGTGTAATTCACTGAGCAGCATAGATAACCAGAGCAGTAGTGAACTCAAACCCCTCCCCCTTTTTAGTCATACCCCACTTAGATTCCTCTTCCTTTACAAACAACGACCTGTGAGAACCTGTTTTATATACTGACTTGAAAAATATGTTTTGTTTTATTTTATTTTTTTGTTTGTTTTGTTTTCATATAAGTTATTTATTATTGTAAAAAAAAAAAAAAGGTACCGCTTCACTGGCAGCTTTTTGTGTTGACATGATGAATAAGTGAATCTCACCTGATGTACGTTTAATGTGATAATAATCCACATCAGATATAAAAGCCCAAAAGATGGTGTAACCATGGTCTCCAAAAATAAGTGGAAGGAAATTACAGATCGGCAAAACGTTATTTCACCTTATTTCATAAGGCTCTTAAGAGTGGGGAAACCTCATACAGACTATAATTACAATGAATGAAAGGGAGAGCAACTAATTACTGGAGAAAATGTCATTAAATGATGCAGTCAATGCCAACCACAAAGAGCACACACTGCATATATCCTGAGTGTGCCTATGTGTGTATACATATGTATTTATCCACTAATATACAGTATACTTATATTACATACAGATTTACTGTATATGTGTGTGTACATATATATTTATCCACTGATGTACAATATACTTCTATTACATACAGATTTACTGTATATGTGTGTATACATATGTATTTATCCACTGATATACAGTATACTTATATTACATACAGATTTACTGTATATGTGTGTGTACATATATATTTATCCACTGATATACAGTATACTTATATTACATACAGATTTACTGTATATGTGTGTGTACATATATATTTATCCACTGATGTACAATATACTTATATTACATACAGATTTACTGTATATGTGTGTGTACATATATATTTATCCACTGATGTACAATATACTTATATTACATACAGATTTACTGTATACGTGTGTGTACATATATATTTATCCACTGATGTACAATATACTTATATTACATACAGATTTACTGTATATGTGTGTGTACATATATATTTATCCACTGATATACAATATACTTATATTACATACATATTTACTGTATATGTGTGTGTACATATGTATTTATCCACTAATATACAGTATACTTCTATTGAATACAGATTTACTGTATATGTGTGTATACATATTTATTTATCCACTAATATACAGTATACTTCTATTAAATACAGATTTACTGTATGTGTGTGTGTACATATATATTTATCCACTGATGTACAATATACTTATATTACATACATATTTACTGTATATGTGTGTGTACATATGTATTTATCCACTAATATACAGTATACTTCTATTGAATACAGATTTACTGTATATGTGTGTATACATATTTATTTATCCACTAATATACAGTATACATATATTACATACAGATTTACTGTATATGTGTGTGTATACATATTTATCCACTGATATACAGTATACTTATTACATACAGATTTACTGTATATATGTGTGTACATATTTATTTATCCACTGATATACAGTATACTTATATTACATACAGATTTACAGTAAATGTGTGTATACAGATTTATTTATCCACTAATATACAGTACACATATATTATACATATGTACTGTATATGTGTGTATACATATTTATTTATCCACTAATATACAGTATACCTATATTACATACATATGTATGTAATATGTGTGTATACATATTTATTCTATACTGTATATGTGTGTATACATATTTATTCAGTAATATACAGTATACATATATTACATACATATTGATATGTACTGTATATGTGTGTATACATATTTATCCACTAATATACAGTATACTTATATTACATACATATGTATATGTACTGTATATGTGTGTATACATATTTATTTATTCAGTAATATACAGTATACATATATTACATATATATTTATTTACCCAGTTATATACAGTATGCATATATTACATACATATTGATATTCACTATATATATATATATATATATATATATATATATATATATGTGTTTGTATATATACACACAAATATACAGTACATATGAATATGTATATAATATACGTATACTATATATTAGTGGATAAATAAATATGTATAAACCCATATACAGTAAATATAAATATGTATGTAATATATGTATACTGTATATTACTGGATAAATAAATATGTATACACACATATACAGTAAATATAAATATGTATGTAATATATGTATACTGTATATTACTGGATAAATAAATATGTATACACACATATACGATAAATATAAATATGTATGTAATATAATCATACTCTATATTACTTGATAAATATGTATAAACATATACATTAAATATCAATATGTATGTAATATATGTATACTGTATATTAGTGGATAAATAAATATGTATACACACATATACAGTAAATATAAATATGTATGTAATATAATCATACTCTATATTACTTGATAAATATGTATACACACATATACATTAAATATCAATATGTATGTAATATATGTATACTACTGGATAAATAAATATGTATACACACACATAGGCACACTCAGGATATATGCAATGTGTACTCTTTGTGGCTTGGCATTGACTGACTTTTTGTGTGTGTGTATATATTTTATATATATATATATATATATATATATATATATATATATATATATATAAATATATATATATATATATATATATATATATATATATATGTATTTATATACACAAATACAACCATATCCACAATTTGCAGTGAAGATTAAAGTCCATTTAATGTTTTTGGTAGTGCTGGATATGTCTCAAAACGAAGTGTTCACTTCTAGTATACCACTAGTCGACAATGTAGCAAAACCAAACCCTCCTTTTATTTATTAGCTAACATTGATCAGTGACAAGGAGAGTCTGTCTATTGCTCTGTAGTAGTGATCATGACTATCCAGTATACTGACTGCAGCCTGCCAGAGATTGCCGTGAGCCCAGGCATCTCCAGCCTCGATGGTACTAAAGACTACTAATAACCCCTCAGAGACCAGTAGCCTGCCCCTCTCCCGGGCTGTATAGAAGCCTGTTGTGTGTGCCGTGATTGATCGTGTCTCGTCGTTGTTGATAAAGTGGATGTAATTCTGTGATTTTTGTAATAGTTGAATTAATTTATTTTCAGTCTGGACTTTGTTATTCTGGAAGGGCGCTCATACACCAAAGACTTCTATTGACTTGCTGACTTTATGGTAAAATATTGGTGTTTGATCGTGTATCATTTTCTAAAAGACAAGCAATGAAGGTGAGAAGAGAATCTATGACACAGACAAATAAATATATATATATCTATATTTTGCATTTTACTTGAATCGGCGTGGTGTGACAGGTAGTCCTCTTGCATGTGTCCTGTGCAGTGTGGTACTGATCTGTTCTGTACTGGTGCAGTGCTACTGTCACTTGTCTGTGTGTGATGTTCAGTGCACTCTCCTCTACAGAGAGCAGCTACTCACACGTCCTCACGGTGTTCATTCCATTTTTAATACCACTTCAATAAACAAAGTCAAACAAGCAATCACAAGTCTGAGTTGTATTATTGGAAATGCAATAAGATGTTATGTAAATGTAGATGGAGAGCTATGTACAACTGAAAAGAAATAAAATAGATATAATTATGGATGTGATAAATGCAAATACAAGCAACTTACTAGAATGCTAAAAAAATAAATAAAATTAAAAAACAGCAACATTGGGACTCAGCAGATTTGCAAACAGAAGTACAAGGACCAGGCGAAGAATAGACTTTCAGTAATGTAAACTAGTAGAACATTTCCAGCTCCACCTCAGCTTTGTTTTATATTTGCCTGGCTAATAAGCCGCAGCATTATTTATTGCAGCACTTAAAGTGAGTTCTCCAAATGTCAATAGCAGCTTGATGAGAAGGTTAGTATGTGGCTCTGTCAGTTGTACTAGAGGTGCTAAAGGTGAACGACATGGGTTTTCTGGCAGATTGGCTGCAGCAACACAGAAGAGACCAAAGAAGACTTGTTAAAGGAGCCTGTAATCAATGGAGAAACTTATAGCTCTCTAATGAAGTTTCCAATGAAAGGGAGGGCAGCACAAAGCCACACAGACATGAATCATCCATGGGAAATATAAAGGATAAAAGATAAGTGACAATGACTGCAGCTTGTATAGAGAAGAGAAAACAAGTTTCCCTTTTCTGCTTGTGGCCCCTGTTGTTGTGTGTCCAGCCTATACAGCCTCTAGTGACCACTGCATGTCATGCCCCACTTCAAAGTCATTGAGTCCAGAGCGGAAGGCTTGGCGCTTGGACAATCTTCATGGTGTGTTAGGATTTCTATGGCAATTGGCAAGCAAGACGTTCCCATCTGACTACCTCCCAAAGAAAGCCACTTACTGACACTAAGCTGCTCATCATCAAAGACTTCATCTCCGCACACTTCATTTCCATATGCTAAACGAGGCGTCCACTGCAGGCTACAACATATACTGTATTTGTACACACTTATTTATTTATTACATTTTATTTCATTCCCCCAAATATAGTAGTATTACCTAATGACCTCTATGAAAAAAAAAGCCATATTCAATGATTATTCTCTCATCATCATCGCTATTATTATTTATTGTTTAAAATATCATTAATAAAGGATTCTAGATCCTAACGTTCCAGACAAGTGCTCAGGATCAAGTACGCAGGCGCGGTTCTCCTAGTTTTACAAATTCTCTACTACTCTACACACAATACATAGACACACACGGCTACACAAGTGTGAAATCGGCCGGGAAACGCTTCAAAGACCGGTCTGGATGTGGTTCTAGTCCATCACTATGAAGCGTTCATATTGCTATGGCAATGAGCTCAGCACAGGCAAGGCTGTATTCGCGATTCGAGACACTCTATTAAGATACAGTCGCCTTGACCTTTGCTTTCATGGTGTATTAGTGCAGTCAATTTTCTCTTCATCACAACTCTTCATATTTTTGGCCCTGCTCCCATGCTCTTTGGAGCCGGGCGTCCTCCCAGCCAGCTGCCCCTGCTCCCCAGCTCCTTGCTCCCCGGCTCCATGCACAACGATTGTCTTTTGTTTATTTAATACAAGTGCTGGGTGAATGGTGAAAAATAAACACCATGAAAAAATAAGCAAACAGATGAATCCTGCGAGTGCACAGCCCGCACTTAATAAAAGTGAGAGGCAGGCAGCACTGAATGAGGAAGCTTCTCAAGTGGAACTTATTACAGCAAGAATACTTTCTGGTTGCCCTAACGACGCCTCTGAATTGAAATCTCTCTCTTTTGTCAGCGATTTGTTCTCCTTTGCTGGGATGGCCGCAGAATTGAGTGACATGACTGCCTTCACATGCAGCCTGCAAATCAGTCACTTCCCAGCTCAGACTTGCAGACGCCTCTGTCTCCAGTACAAAAAGAAGTCAGGGAGAACACATCCAGCTTTACTTAGTCATGTGCTGGATCCTTGTGTCCTAAAGGAGAAGCCCTGTCCTTCTGCTCCTAACCTCATTTCTGACCTTTCACTTATTGTCCAGCATTCTCCAGGCTTGCTCTACATCTAAATGTGGATTCATTAATTCAAGAAATGATCTTATTTAGAGCTTATCAACTAAATATCATTTCCAGAGAACAATGCCATTCAAACATTGTGCTTTACAAAGCCCTGTCACATCTGCACAAATGGTAATTCAAGGTTGGATGTGTTTGAATTGGATCAAGTACCAAAGACAAAATAGGTACAGCAAATCTGACAAAAAAAATTTAGATGTAGAGCAAGCCTGGAGAATGCTGGACAATAAGTGAAAGGTAGATATGCTTTTTTTTATTAACAATATTTATTTATAGAACGCCAACAAATGATGCAGCACTTTTTAGGGGGTTATAAAATAAGAACAAATATTAGACATTACACACACAAGATAAGTGAGGGCCCTGCTCACCAGAGCAGTGTTTCCCAACCAGGGTGCCTCCAGCTGTTGCAAAACTACAACTCCCAGCACGTGGTGTGGGGTTGGGGGGAGTCCTGTCTCCTTTGCAGAGCTGACTATCTGTATACTGGCTGCTACATGACACCAGTGTTTTCCAACCAGGGTGCCCCCAGCTGTTGCAAAACTACAGGCTGGGAGTTGTAGTTTTTGCAACAGCTGGAGGCACCCTGGTTGGGAAACACTGCTCTGGTGAGCAGGGCCCTCACTTATCTTGTGTGTGTAATGTCTAATATTTGTTCTTATTTTATAACCCCCCTAAAAGTGCTGCATCATTTGTTGGCGTTCTATAAATAAATATTGTCAATAAAAAAAAACATATCTACCTTTCACTTATTGTCCAGCATTCTCCAGGCTTGCTCTACATCTAAACGTAGCCATTAATTCAATAAATGATCTTATTTAGATTAACTTAATATCATTTCCAGAGAACAATGCCATTCAAACATTGTGCTACAAAGACCTGTCACATCTGCACAAATGTTTTTTCAAGGTTGGATGTGTTTGAATTGGATCAAATACCAAAGACAAAATAGGTGCAACAAATCTGACAAAAAAAAATCCCTTATAAACTGTAAGCCTTTGTTTCCCAACCAGGGTGCCTCCAGCTGTTGCAAAACTACAACTCCCTGCATGCCCGGACAGCCTTCGGCTGTCCAGGCATGCTGGGAGTTGTAGTTTTGCAACAGCTGGAGGCACCCTGGTTGAGAAACACTGCTCTGGTGAGCAGGCCCCTCACTTATCTTGTGTGTTTAATGTTGTAATGTCTAATATTTGTCCTTATTTATACCCCCCAAAAGTGCTGCATAATTTGTTGGCGTTCTATAAATAAATATTGTTAATAAAAAAAAAAACATATCTACCTTTCAGTTATTGTCCAGCATTCTCCAGGCTTGCTCTACATCTAAACGTATTGACGAATTCAATAAATGATCTTATTTAGATAAACTAAATATCATTTCCAGAGAACAATGCCATTCAAACATTGTGCTACAACGACCTGTCACAAATAGATCTGCACAAATGTTATTTCAAGGTTGGATGTGTTTGAATTGGATCAAGTACCAAAGACAAAATAGGTGCAACAAATCTGACAAAAAAATCCCTTATAGACTGTAAGCCTTTGTTTCCCAACCAGGGTGCCTCCAGCTGTTGCAAAACTACAACTCCCAGCATGCCCGGACAGTACCATAGACAAAATAGGTATAGTAAATCTGACAAAAAAAAATCCCCTATAGACTGTAAGTCTTTGTTTCCCAACCAGGGTGCCTCCAGCTGTTGCAAAACTACAACTCCCTGCATGCCCGGACAGTACCAAAGACAAAATAGGTATAGTAAATCTGACAAAAAAAAATCCCCTATAGACTGTAAGTCTTTTTTTCCCAACCAGGGTGCCTCCAGCTGTTGCAAAACTACAACTCCCAGCATGCCCGGACAGTACCAAAGACAAAATAGGTATAGTAAATCTGACAAAAAAAAATCCCCTATAGACTGTAAGTCTTTTTTTCCCAACCAGGGTGCCTCCAGCTGTTGCAAAACTACAACTCCCAGCATGCCCGGACAGCCGAAGGCTGTCCGGGCATGCTGGGAGTTGTAGTTTTGCAACAGCTGGAGGCACCCTGGTTGGGAAACACTGCTGTAAGCTCTGGTGAGCAGGGCCCTCACTCATCTTGTGTGTAATGTTGTAATGTCTAATATTTGTCCTTATTTATATATCATTTGTTGGCGTTCTATAAATAAATATTGTTAATAAAAAAGCATATGTACTTCACAGTTTTTCTTAACACTGCCTTATAGGTCTCTAAAGGAATACTTCTTCAACAAGGAACCACAGCTCTTAATCGCACTAAAACCACTAGAAGCCTATGCGGTTTCTCCACAGTCTAGGTTGTGATGTGGCTTTTGTGCACCTTTTCGCAAAGTCATTTTTTACTAAAATGACTACTTAGGAACACCCTTTTTGTTTTTCACTTTGCAGGGGTTACAGATTTATGAAGTTTGTTACAAAGCCCACAATTACACTACACACATACAACTGCCCAGACCTGGCACACAAAACTGGCTGTGGAGGGGGTCAATGATATGATCTGAAATACAAACATATATGGAGGGTATTTATCAAAACTGGTTGTTCTATGTGGTTTTTTACCCAATTTTTTTTGCGTTGTTTTTGACGGACTTGCGCCAAATTTATCATTTGTCGCATGCTGTATCGTAACTTTGTCGTTTATTGGGGTTTACTAGCCAAAACTGATGGTATGGCACTTTTTTATGTCAGTTTAAAACCTTGATTTGCGACAAAATTGCGGTATTAGTAACCGTTTTTGCAACAAAGTATAAAAGGCGCAATTAGTAAATTCCCAATCACCGCAAAAAAATAAATGCTGTCAACAGTTGAAATCCAGTCGGAACATGAAAACGACATAATGACAAAGGCGCAATGCAAAGTCCAAAATCGCAATGGCTCAGAGGAAATGCGACAAAAGTACACAAGAAAAGTGTATAGTCAATGATAAAGACGGGGCATTTATGAAAGTTTGCTTAGGTATGCTATTTTTTGTTTGCTTTTCTTCACTTTTTTTCGCTTAAATGCGTCAAATTTACTATATTGTTGCACGCCGTTAATATATTTTTCGCAGGTAAGCAAAAGCGGGAGTTTATTTCTCAACTTAGTGAAAACAATAATCAGTTTCTGTTATTTAAGCCAAGGTTTGGCTGGAGTATATTTAGTAGGTTTTTAAAGCCTTAGCGACTTTGTCGCGGTTGATAAATTTCTGACTATGGCAAGTCAAGTTGTAAAAACGCTTATGTACGCCGATTTGAAAAAAAAATGCTTTTCTCGCTCTCATGGCAGATTGTCGCCCGAAAAAAGATGGTGGTGCAATTGCAAATTTTTGGCAGCAATTTTTTCCGAAAAAACTCCGGTAAACCGGTTGATAAATGTCTGTCATTATGAATTTAACACTATCAATAGGTCATCAGTATGTATTTCAGGACAATGCATATTGATAAACATCTTGTAGACAGGAAATTGAAATAAATGAAAACACTGATTAAATACAGATGCATATACATACAGTTAAAGGCTTTGTTCACACAGTATAAAATGAGCCATGTTTATTTATTTATTTATTTATTTTTACAAAATAAAAATCAGTTCACACACTTTATAAAAAAAATCATCCATAATTCCTAATGGCTGTTAAAATAATAAGCATGTTCATTATCTGTAGCCGTAAGAAAGAAATAATGGGCAGAATAATAAAATGCAACCATAAAAATGTGATGCACCCTGCAGAAAGTTCTATAACAGCTACAAATACGACCAAAAATACAATGTGTGAACATAGTCTAAATATGCATCCGTATTTTAAATGCATCCAATGTTAATGGGACATAATGTTGTTTAATGTAGGCAAAGCATTGCAAAGCCATATTACAATATATCATTACTTTATTTGGGTGGTGAAGTTCAATAAAATAACAACACAGTATTATGGCACACTTTACTACTCCATACCTCAGGGTTTAATAACCTACCGCTTCTGGTGTCACCCTGACTGACCTGCCTGGCACTAAATAGCTGCACTCCAACTATTCCGCAACAACCCATCCACCCTCCTCAAAAATAAAAAAATATTAAAAACATACTATGCCGCACCATGAATATCCGTACTCTGGAGGCTTTTCTGTTTAATTTTGAGCCCGCATTTTGTGACATTGGTGGGCGGAGTCTTGCGTCGCTGCGCTGAGGCCGGAGTTTACGTCAGGAAGGAAGACAGCGCAGCACCAACAGGCACATAAACAGTAGTGAAGCCACAAAAAACGGTTCGGTACGTTACCCACCCCAAAATGTGCATGAAGCTGTATTACTATGGATGTTTCTTTTTTTTTTTAAGGAAAAATTTTAGTGTCACATATGGGTTATTTATGTAGTCTGTAAAATTTCTTACACAATTATTTTGTGCCTTATTCTATTTTAACACAAAACATTTTTTTTTATTTAGTGGGTACGCCAGCATGAACTTGTCCTAAAATTAACAAGGTGTGCATTGTGTATTTTCAACCTTAAAATTAATAGAGTTATTAGTTATATGATTAATTCTTTCTATAATTAACATTAACATTAATGTAGTAGATTTGTTTCATGATGCAGAACAAGAAAAGTTGTTAAAGTGGGTGTGAATGTCCTTTTATGCAGAAGTATGCACTTTCTGTAAGCCAGGTTGGACCTGGAATACATATGCCACTTTTTAATACAGATGCAACTTTTTTTCTTCATAAATAGTGACTATCACATTTGATAAATACATGACCACTGCAAAGTAAAAAAATTACTACGTGAGCAGATTTTAGAAATGTGCTTTGGAATAAGCAAAAATAAAAAAGTCGCAGCATGTATAGAAAAGTCGCACGTGCGCAGCATGTATAGAAAAGTCACACGTGCCATATATCCCCTACATAAATTCCCCATACATGTACAACAGATGTCACCACAGGGTCATGTTCCAGAAGAACTAATAAATGAACATTTATCAATAGATTTACGATCACCTTATACAAAGCACAACACTGCTAGTTCCCTTGAAAGCTGGATGTCACCTTCACCCGCTGGGTGTACAATGGCATAGTAATTATTCTGAAAGATAAAGAAAACACCTTGCAAACTATAAGGATAAAAATGGTGATTCTTATGTCACAAAACAGAGATAGCTAAAGACTTGTTTGGTCAGGAATAAGCACCCATGGCAGGGCCGGTTTTAGACTAAGTGTGGCCCTGGCAAAATAAAAAATGGGGCGCCCGAATTGTGTGACCAAAGATTTTCCTGGTTTCCTCTGTTTTGTGATACAGAATACACAGCACTAGGTTACTGATCACGCACCTTGTGAATATGGCCTGAGATCCCAATAAGGAGAAAAGCATCAAAGGCCATAACACAAACATATCAGGGTCCAAATGTAAGATCTATAGTAAATATTTTCTGTGTTTAACCCCTTAAGGACGCAGGTCATTTTCACCTTAAGGACGCAGCCCTTTTTCGCAATTCTGACCACTGTCACTTTATGCATTAATAACTCTGGGATGCTTTTACAGATTATTCTGATTCTGAGATAGTTTTTTCGTGACATATTCTACTTTATGTTAGTGGTAAATTTTCGTCGTCATTACTTGCATCCTTTCTTGGTGAAAAATCCAAAAATTTCATGATAATTTAGAAAATTTTGCATTTTTCTAACTTTGAACTCTCTGTTTGCAAGGAAAATTGATATTCCATTTTTTTTTTATATTGATTCACAAATACAATATGTCTACTTTATGTTGGCATCATAAAATTGACATATTTGTACTTTTTGAAAAAAGTATAGCAGCAATTTAAAAAATTTTCATGAAAATTGCAAAATCTGAAGCGACAGATGTTACAGAACTACAACTCCCAGCATGCCTGGGCAGTTTAGGCATGCTGAGAGTTGTAGTTTGGAAACATCTGGAGGGCTACCATTTGGGCACCACTGTAATAGTGGTCTCCAAACTGTGACCCTCCAGATGTTGCAAAACTACAACTCCCAGCATGCTGGGAGTTGCAGTTTGGCAACCACTAGAAGGGCAGCAGTAAAGATCGCTTTACTGCCACCTTCCTTCCCCCCCCCCCACCGTCGCTTCCCTGCCTGCGCCGCTGATCTCCGCTGTCTCCACCGATGATTGCTGGTCCCCACGGCATCTTCTTTCTAGGTACCGGCTGCCATCTTCTCCCCCTGTTCTGCCCGACATCCAAGGGTGGGCAGAGCGGGGGGTTTCCATGGCAACCCCCTGTCGTGCACTGCCATTGGTCAGAACTAATTTCTGACTAATGGCAGGGGATAGGAGGAGATTGCAGTGCTGCAACCTTGCTCCTATCCCTCAGGATGATTGGGGCTGTCACTGACAGCTCCGATCATCCCTATTTTCCAGGTGATCGGGTCACCAGAGACCCGATCAGCCCAGAATAGGAGAAAATCGCATGTCTGAATTGACATGCGATTTTCTCTGATCGCCGACATGGGGGGGTCTCCGGACCCCCTCGGCGATGTGCCAGGATGCCTGCTGAATGATTTCAGCAGCCATCCCGGTCCGGACCCCAACCGCTAGCGGCAGGGACTGGAATTCCCACGGGCGTATCCATATGCCCTACGTCCTTAAGGACTCGGGATGCAGGGCGTATGCATACGCCCTACGTCCTGAACAGGTTAAGAGAGCGTTCACACGTTCATAACAAGCAGTAGGTTTCCACTGCGAGTTACGCTACCATTCACTTGTTTCGCAATAGTGGCAGATTTACAGATCCGGTGAAATGAATGGCAGCATAACCCACAGCAGTTTTTCCATAGTGGGAAACCGGCTGCTAGTTACAAGTGTGTAGACGTACCCTGAAGGAGAACTTCAGTAAAAAAAAATGTATCCACTATGTCCAGGCTGCCAGAAAAAATAAAATAAACTTTAACTAACTTTTCACCACACCCCTGGTGCCGCCAATATCGCAGTTCCGTCCTCCGGGCCGGTCTTCTTCTGGCTTTTGGTGCCTGATTAAAATAATATATATATATATATATATATATATATATATATATATATATATAATGTTAATGATCCCGTACAATGAACAGCATATATGTAAAGAAACAAACAACCTCAAATTGCGGCTTTTTGGTCACATCATTTATTTCAGAAAATTTAATAAAAAAGTTATCAAAAAGTCACATATACGCAAAAGTGATACCAATAAAACTACACAGATAAACAGTGCAAAAAACAACCCTCATACATCTCCGTATATGGAAAAATTACTAAGTTATAGGGGGCATATTAGGGCAATTTACATACTGATTTTGTTAAAAGGTCTGAGTTTTTTTTAAAAACCAGTACAATAATAGTAAAGCATGTACCCATGGGTATCATGTTAATCCTATTGACCTACAGAATAAAGAAAATATGGCCCTTTTAACATAAAGAGTACTGCTTAGAAATTACACCTCCCCAAAAGCTGCAAAATTGAGGTATTGTTTGGGTTCTCTGTACATTTTATAGTAAAATGAGCAATTTCATTACAAAGTACAATTGGTCAAAAAAAAAAAAAAAAAACAAGCCTCATGGGTCTGTGGATGAAAATATAAGAGTTATGACTCTCAGAAGATGAGGAGGACAAAATGAAAATGCAATAATAAAACCTGGCTGTGTCCTGAGGGGTTAAAACATGAAATCACACCTCCACCACTCCCATACAAAGTCTGGTAATGGTTCTACACTGGTCAGGCAGCAATATATGAGCTGTAATTGAATATTTCTATTGACATGATATATATATATATCATGTTTGGCTTCTAAGGTGTAAATATACATGGCTCCCTTTGGCCCCCCCCCCCCCCATCCTTTCCCGCTACCTTCTACTTTCCTCTCCTATGTTTGTTGAGCCCATAGACAGCATACACAGACTTAGTATGTATCTTCCAAGACCTCGGATAGCTCCTATTGGCTTGGAGTCCTCAGGATGTCACCAAAGGTCCTAGTAGACCCAAAGTAAGTGTGTGTGATGTTTATGGGCTCTGTGCAGCCCGGACAGCTTTTGGGCTATATTTTCACCAGTGGCGTTGCTGGGATCGGTGTTACCCGGGGTAGTAGAAAATGGTGTCACCCCTCCTCCACAAACTGTGAGCACAATTTCAACCTACAAGTAAAAATAAAGGAAGGGATCTCTCTCTTGATCCCCCACAGCTGCTGTGCTGACCCTCCTGGTCCTTGCTCATTACTGCTACGGAAAATTTACTCATGTATTTTGTACTCATGTGGGGTTTCGTCCATAATCTGCAAAAAATCAGGTGCAAAAAAAGATTTTATTTTTTTTGCAGATTATAGCCAATAATCTGTGCATAAAATATGTTGGCAAATTTTCCTGTGTGTGAATACAGCCAGTGTGTAATAAGAAATTTATTTTGGGAGGTTTGGGTGTCATTTTTTTTTTTTTATCATTATTACTTTTTTTTTATATTTATTTTAGCAGAACACCAGGTACTCTGACACACATGGCCTTCACAAGGCCCCTTGCTGCCGTAGACACCCATCAGCACTGGTGATCGTGTTGTCAGGAAGCTGATGAATGGTCCACATAAACTCCCTTTATGTAAAGGGTTAATCCACCAGGAGCGGAAGACTGATTTCTCGGCTTCTGGTAATTAGAGTTGGTGACTGTGCTGCCCTATTCTAGCCCTGTCATAAAAACATGGCAGGCTAAAGTTTGCACCCTTTATGACCTATTTAAAAAGGTGTATTGGGGGTCATTATAGGGTTGTTCAGCAAAAAAAAAAAAAAATTTTTTAGCAATGTTTCCAGGCTGTTTTGATAGCATAAAAAAAGCCTGTACTTACCCCTCTTTCTCTTCAGCAGACGCTGTTATGATGGCACCCGGTCTGTGTCTAGTCTCCACTGAACTTCACTTCCCGATGCAGCATGACACATTGCTGCTCAGCCAATCATTGGCCACAACAGCCAGTTATTGGCGAGCGGCAATGGGATATACTGTCTGCAGCACACAGCCTGGACACATTCATTGAAAAAAAGTTTTTTGCTGGAAAACTCCTTTTATGAGGCTAACACATTTTCATTTTCATTTTATGTACACAGACAAAAAGTGAGGCGTACACACACACTAGCATCCACATACACCACTTACACACACATTTATATACAAGTGCACCACACTTATTCACGTATATAAAATCATACAATACACCAGTGTCTCCAAACTGAGAGCCAATAGCTGTCTGGACATGCTGGGAGTTGTAGTTTTGCAACAGCTGGATGAACTCAATTTGGAGACCACTGTAATACATGAACCTCTAAATGTTTCATGTAGCCAGTCCCCTCAAAAACATTTTCCTCTGATCTTGGGACAGCTGGAAAAAGGGGGGGGGGGGGGGGTCTGAAGCCGGGAGAAGAGCAGCTAAAGTGTTGAGGTGGAGGACGGGACGAACGGCACAGGCAGCTTCTTGGCTTTGATAGCCTTTGACCTCTTCTGCCTCTCCCCCTCCTCTCTGTCCAGACATGAACCTCCTACAGGACAGAAGAAGACTGAAGGTGCACAGCTGAAGTATGTGTAAGTAACGCTGCATGCCTCCAGTCTGTTCACTACACCGGGCCCCTGACTACAGCTGCACAGTGAGTGACAGGGATGGACCCCAATAACAACGCCACTGATTCTCACTACTGTATTTTGCTGCGATTTGCTCAAAATTGTGGCAAAAACGCAGCGATGTTTATATGATTTTTATATGATAAATATGTTCAGGGGGCCCTCTTTTGTATGGGGGCCATTGCCCCCCACTAACGCCAGCCCTGACTCATGGACATCAGAAGTGGTAGCTTTCTTCTGAAAACAGACAACGCATTTTGAGGGCTTTAGTCCCTCTTTCTCAGGTCCAAGTGTCACAGAGCAGGAGGAGTTTAATTGATTGATACAGTGGGGCGAAAAAGTATTTAGTCAGCCACCAATTGTGCAAGTTCGCCCACTTAAAAAGATGAGAGGCCTGTAATTTTCATCATAGGTATACCTCAACTATGAGAGACATGAGAAAAAAAATCCATAAAGAATTTATTTGCAAATTATGGTGGAAAATAAGTATTTGGTCACCTACAAACTTTCTGGCTCACACAGACCTGTAAATTCTTTAAGAGTCTCCTCTGTCCTCCACTCGTTACCTGTATTAATGTCACCTGTTTGAACTTGTTATCAGTATAAAAGACACCTGTCCATAACCTCAAACAGTCACACTCCAAACTCCACTATGGCCAAGACCAATGAGCTGTCGAAGGACACCAGAAACAAAATTGTAGACCTGCACCAGGCTGGGAAGACTGAATCTGCAACAGGCAAAGCAGCTTGGAATGAAGAAATCAACTGTTGGAGCAATTATTAGAAAATGGAAGACATACAAGACCACTGATAATCTCCCTCGATGTGGGGCTCCATGCAAGATCTTACCCTGTGGTGTCAAAATGATCACAAGATCAGTGAGGAAAAATTCCAGAACCACATGGGGGACCTAGTGAATGACCTGCAGAGAGCTGGGACCAAAGTAACAAAGGCTACCATCAGTAACACATTACACTGCCCAGGACTCAAATCATACAGTGCCAGACATGTCCCCCTGCTTAAGCCAGTACATGTCGGGCCCCTGAAGTTTGCTAGAGAGCATTTGGATGATCCAGAAGAGTATTGGAAGAATGTCATATGGTCAGATGAAACCAACGGAGAACTTTTTGGTAAAAACTCAACTCGTCGTATTTGGAGGATAAATAATGCTGAAGAGTTGCATCCAAAGAACACCATACCTATTGTGAAGCATTATTATTGACCATATACTTATTTTCCACCATAATTTGCAAATAAATTCTTTAAAAATCAGACAATGTTGTTTTATGCATTTTTTTCTCATTATGTCTCTCATAGTTGAGGTATATCTATGATGACAATTATAGGCCTCTCATCTTTTTATGTGGGAGAACTTGCACAATTGGTGGCTGACTAAATACTTTTTTGCCCCGCTGTATATAGCTCTGGGGAAAAAACATATGAAGCACCTTTTACATTGTCTCACCAAAAACAATGAGGCCAAATATGGAAAAAATTCATATAATTTATTGAAAATACAGTAAAAACTTATATAAAAAAATTACATAACAATAATAAATAGGTGGTCATACAACACACACTGCAAGAGAATGATGAGAATGTCCCGTATGAATAAACAGAATGCACAAAATACAAAAAGTCTCATTCAAAATGGTGGCGTACCACATGGGATATGTCAATATATAAACACATAATATGTATAAGAATGAGACTATGAGGAACAGGAATCGAATACAAAGAAAGAAAGGGCAGGGTAAACAAAGAATGGAAAAAGCAAACAAATTCTGGTCATGCACCCTATCCTGGGACAGCTCACCTACCCCGAACGCGTTTTCGCTTGTCGCTTCGTCAGGGGGCGTGTCTCAGGTCAGAGGAAGTGAGGTATAAATAAATAGAGGGAGCCAATCCGTAGCGCCATAACGGAAAGGGAAGCCAGGACACAGGTGAAAACTATCAGTATCACAGTCATGCGTTCTACTATGTATCTTATGAGATACCTTATTGGTTGGTCATACTCCGTCAGCGCCGCGCGCATAGTGTGAGTCCTGGTCAGTAAAACCCGGAGGTGGAGAAGAAGGTCACAACGAGGTCTGGAGGTATCACGTGACACTAAGTCACGTGATCCCCCAGCGCCGGATCAAGAAAAGATAGGAAGGAATACTGCATCAGAACGAGGTCTGGAGATATCACATGACATCAAGTCACGTGATCCTTCAGTTTCACCTCGTATAATGGAGAATACGGCCAGGGGATCAGTCTTCTCCAATCACTCTTCATTCACGTTTTCACCTCCAGACCTCGTTGTGACCTTCTTCTCCACCTCCGGATTTTACTGACCAGGACTCACACTATGCGCGCGGCGCTGACGGAGTATGACCAACCAATAAGGTATCTCATAAGATACATAGTAGAACGCATGACTGTGATACTGATAGTTTTCACCTGTGTCCTGGCTTCCCTTTCCGTTATGGCGCTACGGATTGGCTCCCTCTATCTATTTATACCTCACTTCCTCTGACCTGAGACACGCCCCCTGACGAAGCGACAAGCGAAAACGCGTTCGGGGTAGGTGAGCTGTCCCAGGATAGGGTGCATGACCAGAATTTGTTTGCTTTTTCCATTCTTTGTTTACCCTGCCCTTTCTTTCTTTGTATTCGATTCCTGTTCCTCATAGTCTCATTCTTATACATATTATGTGTTTACATATTGACATATCCCATGTGGTACGCCACCATTTTGAATGAGACTTTTTGTATTTTGTGCATTCTGTTTATTCATACGGGACATTCTCATCATTCTCTTGCAGTGTGTGTTGTATGACCACCGATTTATTATTGTTATGTAATTTTTTAATATAGGTTTTTACTGTATTTTCAATAAAGTATATGAATTTTTTCCATATTTGGCCTCATTGTTTTTGGTGAGAGTATGTTATAGTGGCCTATGGTACTATTATTTAGTTAGTTCTTTGGCTAACACCTTTTACATTGTATTGTTTGGGTCAGTATTTGACCTCAGTATCTGTAAACCATAACTAGCAGCAGGTCTAGAGCATGGAAGAGATGTACATCTTTTAATTAGAGATTTTTACTGTGTAGGTTTCACTTTTGATTTTGGTTTACACATACTGATTAAAATACTGACAAAATACTACTGAAAAAGCAGCCTGTGGCCTATTTCACATGAGTGTATCGGTAAACGTCCATAATAAGGACACATGATATGGAACTATTTTTTTTTTTTTCAACTAAATTATATTAAGCATTTCAATACAAGAACAATGTATATTAGCAACATACAATTGAGAAATAGCATATATAGGAGCATATAAAGCTATATATAGTAAAGTATCAAATAAACTAATAAATAAAAGATTTTTATACATATCAAAGTATGATATGGAACTATTATGGATAAAATGGCATCAGTATTTCATCAGATTTGCTCCACTATTGTATCCCTATTTCTGTACATTAAATACTGACAGTCTTTCTATTATGAAGAAAACGGAACTACAATTTGCCACATATAAATGCATACATATTGTAGTCCTCCATAGACTTCATTGGGCATTTATCATCTTCTAAATGTATATAAATAGCACATGTTGGGTTCATATTGTATATGTCCATGTCAATTGTTGCATATATCAACATTAGCTGCTCATTACAGTCCACAAAAAATGGATGCAATGTGGATGCAAAATCGGCCTAACTTTGTTAAGTGACCCAACCCATGGGATTGCTGTTTTATAACATTTTGCCTACAGATCTGACTGATGTGTCAAAGTGACAGGTTCCCTTTAAGATGAGAATCACACTTTTACATTTTGGTCTATTCACTGCAGCAAAAGCACAAGCGGAGATATCAGACATGACAAGTTTTCTTTGTCCCCTCATGTATTTTTTGGTTTGGCTCCAAGAGATTCACCAAAATTGAGATTTTATCTCCAGTGATTTCAAATAGTTATAGAACCAGAAGAAAAGTACTAGAAGGAACGATAAGGTTGAAAAGGTAATACAATAAGTACAGTAGCACAGATATAACTTGCATGGGGGACTGACAATGCAATCTATCTGAACATGTGATACTAGCACACAAAGATGGAGGGAAGAGAAAATAAGTGCACTTTAACTATGAAAGGGCATCTTGCACTATTCACACAAGTATATATATATATATATATATATATATATATATATATATATATATATATAGCATGATAGAATTGATAGCATGATAGAATTTTAATATTAGGTAAAACACACAAGATATCACTGTCCAGTGTTACCTGGGCCAATTTAACCACATAGCAAACAGAAGAATCTCCTCTAAAAAAAAGAATGAAAAACATGTTAGAGCATTACATAGTAACATAGTTTGTAAGGTTGAAAAGAAGACAAGTGTCCATTGAGTTCAACCTAAAACCCTATTGAGAAAAAATTCCTTCCCGACTCCAATATGGTGATCAAAATAAATCCCTGGATCAATGTTGATAGAGAATATCCACCTACAGTGTCATGTGTTTAGAAACAGCCCCTCTGGATTACAATATGACAATGCCAAGCCATTTGATCCCAAAGACAATATGAGAAGCCAATGGTGTTCTCTTTATGGTAGTAAACATGCTCATAAATGTGCACATAATTACCTATAAGAGAAGAATACAATTTTCTAAATATTATAATATTATTTTAGAAGCAATGGCTTCCTGAAACAGAATGAGTGGTGGTGTGATATGCAATTTTCCTCCTTCCCAGTGCATTTGTTCTTAGGGAATTTAAACCATCCTTCTTAATAATGGCAGAACTCTTCTGATATTGTCCAATGCCATAAAAAAACATTATTGTGACTTACACACCCAATAGTGTCCTCACCTAACACTCTACAAACTGGTAACCTAGACTGGACAGAGAATTGTGAGGTTGACGGCTGAATGTAAGGCTGTTTCAGATTGCCTACCAATGGAAAAAGCTGAATCATTTTTTGTTTCTTTGTTTACAATCTTTCTCTTCCGTGAGCTCTGCATATACAATAAAAAATATTTTGTAGATTCAAGAGTATTTCCGTATAAAAAACAAAACTAATAAATCAATGCATGAGAGAACTCCAGCCCCATTAGTTTAAATCCCTAGATGATCTCAATAGCAATTGTGATGTCTAGTAGTTTATAAGCGGAGTGCCTGTCGTATCCAGCCTCCAGTCTCCACCATTGCAGGGTACAATTTGGTTGTTGTGGCAGCAGGGGCTTTGATAAGGCCTCCTGGACAACCATGTAAGTTTGACTTAATAGTCAAATTGTAGTCTCATTTGACCAAAGTACCTTCTTTCATGTGTTTTGGAAATCTGACAAATGCTATTTGGCAAACTCTATGGTTTTCTTTGGACAATGGCTTTTTTTTTCTAACTAAAAAAAAAAGCCCATTTCTGCAGAGTATGGCTTATAGTTGCCCTACGCACAGTCACTTCCATGTCCTCTGTGGCATAGCCTTTCGCAAGCAATCTTTCTTGGGAAAGGCTATATTCGCTGAAACATTGCAACATGTGTAATAAAGGTTATTTCCCTTGGATGTGAAAGGGGGTGAATACATACAGATGCAGTGCATGTCTCCATTATGGTGGTAGCGCAGCATTATGTTAAAACAGAGCACCATGCTTTTTTTAAAGCACAGCAGGCAGGTGGCTATGGGGAAAGCCCCTGGTCCTGCTAATGTACTGTAGGGAACTGCAATGCATACAGTTCAATACATTATGCATTACCTCCCACTACTGTACATTTTTCGATCTGGGCCCAAGAGCACCCTGTCTGGTAAATGATGTGAGTGGTGATATATACAGTACAACTCAATATCTACAAGAGCAGGGAATCTGGAGATAGACAATAGTCCCCGTTCCTGTACACACTGCCTGTGGCATGTTACGCCGAAAGTGGTAACAGGGTAATGCATTAGCAATCTTTTTGAAAGCCACTACCTTTATCTGCATGCATGCCATTTTCATTTGCTTTTATCATTATTTATTATAATAATTATTTTTCTTCATTCCAATTTGTAATGCAACTGTACTGAAAAACACCAAGGATTGTGTAAATATTTTTACATCTAATTTATTTCTTCTTTGTAAAAGTTTTGATGGGACTATTAACATAAAAATGCATAAACACATTTTTCACATAGCTTCCATAAGACATGCAGAAACTACCTGCAGAAATGGGCATACTGTCAGAATTTTGGAATTCGTGCAGAAAGGTAAGTTGATGAATACCATGTTGTATCCACTCTGAGCCCATTGAATTTAATAGGTCAAACATAGTCTACTTATGACTACATTTGGTCCATTTTTAAACACATGTTGTTATTCTGCAGGACCCAAAAGTGCAGGAGACGGAAGGGAGTCACTAGTAGACTATGTTCAATAAATTGAACTATGTACCCCAAATCTAGTGTACTTTTTATATGTCGTTACTGATGGAAATAAAAGACCTTTTGTAATATAATTGTTTAAAATATTTTGAATATTTAACCCCTTCACCACCTATGACATATCGGTATGTCATGGGTAGGGTGAGGGGAACATAACCGGCAGATCACATCTGCTATCAGCAGTTGACAGCCCTTAGCAATTGAGTGCCGAAAACATAGATCAATGTAATGCAATAGCATTACATTGATCTATGTAAGTCATCTAATGATGGCTTATGAAAGGTCCTTAGGTCGGCCAAAAAATGTTAATTTTTTTTTTTTAAATATAAAAAAAATTACTGTAAGACACTGTAAAAAAATTATAAACATATTTGGCATCGCCACGTGCATAATTGTCCAAACTATTAAATTATGATGTTTCAGTAAAAGTAGGTAACGTAAAAAAAATTCTAAACGCCAAAATTGCTGTTTTTTTTGTCACATCACGTTCCACAAAGTCATATATATGCAAAGTGGTACCGCTAAAAACTATAGCTCATGGCACAAATAATAAACCCTAACATAGCTCCATAGGTGAAAAAATAAAAAAAGTTATAGGGGTCAAAACATGGAATTAAACAAAAACATTATAGGGGTCATAAAATGGCCTTTAACAAACTTTAAACAAAACTGACCCAAGTTTGGTATCATTGGAATCCAACTGACCCATAGAATAAAGATAGCATGTGAGATTTACCATATTGTGAACCCTGAAAAAAATTATTGACCCAAAAAATTGTGCAACTCCATATATTTTTCAATTATGCCTTACATATATATTTTTTTCTGGCTCAGTAATACATTAAATGATAAAATAAAGTACACAATGAAAAGTACAACTTACAACTTGTCCTGCAAATAAGAAGCCCTAATGCAACTTTGTCAGTGGTAAAATAAAAAAGTTATGGGTCTTAACATGTAAGGAGCAGAAAAAACGTGAGCCAAAAAAAAATCGATGGGTCATGAAGGGGTTAATAAAGAAAACGGCCCCTGAAAATCCCACCACTAGGGGTCCTCATACTTACTGGGGCACTAACCATTCCTGCAGCATTCTCCGGCTTGTCTACATGTCATGGACAAGAGATGACTCATAGACAAGGCTGCATGAGCAGGCACACCAATTACCTCCCACCACCACAAGGGCAACCCCTGACAGGATTTCTAAGCCTGTGAGCTAATGAAAAAAAGGTACTGAGTAACATATTAAAGGGGAAAAACTCTCAATCCTTCAAGTACATATCAGCTGCTATATGCTCCAGAGAAAGTAGAGTTGTTCTTTTCAGTCTGACCACAGTGCTCTCTGCTGACACCTCTGTCCATGTCAGGAACTGTCCAGAGTAGGAGCAAACCTCTCCTGCTCTGGACAGTTCCTGACACAGACAGAGAGCACTGTGGTCAGACTGAAAAGAACTTCACAACTTCCTCTGCAGCATACAGCAGCTGATAAGTAATAGAAGGTTACTAAAAGTAACTTATAAACCTGTTTAACTTTCTGGCACCAGTTGATTTGAAAAAAAATAAAAATTTTTTTTTAAATTAAATAAAATTCTACCGGAGTACCCCTTTAATTCTTTTTTTTGTGGGTTCTGAAAGGTACGCTTTAAGTGTAATGTCTTTCTTAATAGTCATTTCACATGAAATCTAACAAATGAATACTAATTTCCATGACTCCCTGTATTTCCAGCCAAACCAAGCAGACAAGTTTATCTGGCAGTTCCACATGATTATTTCTTAAAGAAGTGTTTTGAGGCCTTGATACCTAAATTTCACTTTCCAATAAGCCACACCTCTTCATTAAGCTCCATGAAAAGTGTCTAAAAAAGTGTCCATTGAAAAGGTGAAGTTTATTTAACTCCCCCAATCCATTTTAAATACAATAGTAAAAACTTGTTAAGGTATATGGGATATAATTGACTTCTAGTGCTTTTTTCTTTCTCATGTGTCACTTTATCTGGTAATAATTAACATTAACCATATGTTTACTTCTTAGGAGATTAGAAAGCTAGGCTGGATTCACACATTTCTGGAGCATCATTAAAATTTCTGGAGCATTTATTCAAGATCTCATCATGCCTGATGCCACACGTAATGTAAAAATCAGTTGCCTTTCTGCCTTTTCACACTAATGCACTAAAAAATGCTGCAAGGTGAACTCTCCTATCTAACATCTGGACCGGTCCTGCATTACAACTGACACTTCGGATGCCAAGAAAGACCCCACTGACAACAATGGGATTGGTTCTGGCATCAGTTCCCGCCAATGTTTTTATTAGCATGCCAGAAGGAGACTGAGACAGACCGACATATGTATGGGAATGGGCCATTTTAAGTTTAGCAGTCATTTTAAAAAATTTGGAGAATTTGTTAAAAACATATTTATTGCAAGTATTCATTTTAATCCATTTTTCTGTAACACAGCAGGTAATAACAAACACAGATTACATATCATATAAGGTTTGTATTGGTGCGAATACATACTAGAATACAAAAAAGATCCCATAGACATTTTATAGAATTTACTAAAATAAGGCTGTGAAAATGCAATATTATTTTTTTCCAATAGTTTTTTTTTCCAATGTAGTTTTAAAGCGCCCCACTCTTTGTTACACAGTTTAGTATGGCGGTACTCATACATGGCTGTTTGAGCACATTGCAGAATGGAGCTGCCATTTAGCTTTTGAGATTTTGTTGGAATAATTTTCTGGCTCCCTTGCAGAGTCCCTGAATTACAGTACAGTGGAAATCACCAATATGTTAACCCATCTAGGAAACTATGACAATGAAGGTGTACAGTACTGGGCACCACATTTGCCCAGATATGGTGCCCAGATATAGTGGAGCTGGAGAGGGTTCATAGACGGGCAACCAGGGTAATATGGGGAATGGGAGGACTACAGTACCCAGAAAGATTATCAGAATTGGGGTTATTTAGTTTAGAAAAAGAAGGCTTAGGGGGTGACCTAATAACTATGTATAAATATATCAGGGGACCATACAGAAATCACTCCCACGATCTATTTATATCCAGGACTGTATTCATAACAAGGGGGCATCCTCAACGTCTAGAGGAAAGAAGGTTGCTACACCAGCACAGATGGGGGTTCTTTACTGTAAGAGCAGTGAGACTGTGGAACTCTCTGCCGGAGGAGGTGGTCATGGTGAACTCTGTAAATGAATTCAAAAGGGGTCTGGATGCATTTTTGGAGAGTAATAACATTGCTGGTTATGTATACTAGATTTATAGGGACAGAGGATTTATTCTGACTGCCATATTTGGAGACGGGAAGGAATTTTTACCTCTAGTATGAGGGTTTTCTGCCTTCCTCTGGATCAACTCAGTAGGGACTCATTAGGGATATAGGTTGAACTTGGTCGACTCTAGTCTTTTTTCAACCTTATGAACTATGTCACTAAGGCATTGATATAGGGGTGTAGTGAGCATTTTCACCTCACATGCTTTTTTTCAGTTTTTTTTAATCAGAAATTAGTACGTCATGCATTTTTTCAAAATGAAAGTTGCATATTTTTCACAGATATATGCTTTCAATGTGCAATATGTTGTACCCAGCTTCTCTACTGGAGAAATGTGAAAGGGGAATGTGTAGGGGTCCCAGAAGGGGAGTCTGCTCCATATGCAGTGGGCGCCAGTTACATGTATATATTACAGTTGACACTTGCAAACAGCTGCCAGGATCATATTTCAGTTTCACCTTAACAGTTTAAAGGGGTATTCCGGGCAAAAACATTTTATCCCCTATCCAAAGAATAGGGGATAAGATGTCTGATCGCGGGGGGGCCGCCACTGGGAACCCTTGCAATCTCCCTGCAGCACCCGCATTCTATGCGGGAGCTGCGTCTCCAGTTTCGGTATCCTCTGGGTTTCCTGGACTGGGGATGTGACGTGATGCCATGCCCCCTCCATTCATGTCTATGGGAGGGGGCGTGAGGGGGAGGTTTCCGAAACTGGAGACGCAGCTCCCGCATAGAATGCGGGTGCTGCAGGGAGATCGCGGGGGGTCCCAGCAGCGGGTCCCCCACGCTCAGACATCTTATCCCCTATCCTTTGGATAGGGGATAAAATGTCTTAGGCTGATGATAGCGGGATGCTGCATGAAAGATTGCGGGGGTCCCCAGTGGCGGGACCCCCGAGAATAGGCATCTATCCTTTGGATAGGGGATAAAACGTCTTAGGGACGGAGTACTCCTTTAAGTAGTTATTAGATAGGTGCCGGTCTTGTCAATTGCAGGGTTGTCATGGCAGCCAGAATCTCCTAAAGGCTCCCATGGCTGTCATGATAGATCTCCTTTTACACCCTACAATAGGCAGGATGTGATAGGAGATCGTCAGTTGACAGTACAGTGCAATAAATATGTACTGCAATGTACTGTATAAGAATGCAAGCGATTACATGCTTAAGGCCCATAGGAGGGTCATAAATGTAAGAAAAAGAAATCCAAACTGCAACAAAAATAAACATAGTTGATATTGCTTTATGCAAAAGTGTCCAAACTATAAAACTTAAAAAAAAAAGTTATTAATCTCACATGGTGAATGCTGTAAAAAAATAAAATAATGCCAGACCTGCCAATTTTTGGTCATTATCACATTCCAATGGACATTGAATAAAAAGCAATCAAAAAGCTGGATCTATTCAAATTAGTAACAGTAAAAACTACAGATCATTGTGCAAAAAACAAGCACTCTGGCCTATGAATTTCCCTAGCCACTGCCCCAGATTCGGCACTTATTTTGTGCTAAATTTTTACCACTGAATTATAAGTTGTAATTAAAACTCCCATTGACTAATGAGCTTTTCCACGTAGAATCTGCCAAAAATAGAGGGGTAATCAGCTTACTTGTCCGCTGGGCCAGTCAAACTTCAGCGTTCAAACAATATAAAAAGTTCTGGCACCTGAACTTCTGGATGAATGGTTGAAAACACCATACAGCTAGAGGTGCACAGCAAAGAAGCAAAGTTGTGGAAAATTAAACGATTGACGCGTTTCTGGCTGTTAAACCTTAGTCACGATATTTATAATATTACAAATGAGTGGTTTATTAACTGATAAACTCCACCAATAGCACCTGTTGCATAAATAAAAGTCCATGGGACAATCTAAAACAACATACCATACAAAATATGAATAACATTATAACGAAAAATAAGAATAATTTTCTAGAAGAAAATATAATACATTATTTATATCTACCAGACCATACAAAATATAATAAAAAAAAATTGCTTTTAGATCTATTCTGTAATTTAATTAAGTGGCTGGATGATATCTAGCATTATGGTACCATCCAGCCATATGGTTTTCATTACAAAATAAATCAAAATGCACATTATTAATCATACTTGTGTATGGTCTGGTAGATATTAATAATAAATGTTTTTCTTCTAGGGTATAAAACACCAAAGAAAAAAAATACCAAATACTAATTCACAATATTTTTGAACAAATTCCCAAAAAACGGCAAAAATGAACATTTATATGGTAGTTTTCTGTGGGGAAAAACACCAAACAAAAGTTGTGTTTGTTCTTTAGACTAATGTTTTGTCATATAGACCCCCACTGATTGTAGTCTGGTGAAGCAAGGAGCATGTGCCAGCTGATTGAATCATGGTTATATTGTAATTTTTTTCCAATTTTTTTCTACTTTTCTCATAATCCAATCCAATCTTTTTTAACCTGTTAAAGGGGTACTCTGCCCCTAGACATCTTATCCCCTATCCAAAGGATAGGGGATAAGATGTCAGATCGCCACGGTCCCGCTGCTGGGGATCCCCGGGATCCTCGCTGCGGCACCCCGCTATCATTACAGCACAGAGCGAGTTCGCTCTGTGCGTAATGACGGGCGATACGGGGGACGGAGCAGCGTGACGTCATGGCTCCACCCCTCGTGACATCACGGCCCGTCCCCTTAATGCAAGTCTATGGGAGGGGCGTGCGACTGCCACGCCCCCTCCCATAGACTTGTATTGAAAGGGGCGGGCCGTGACATCACAAGGGGCGCAGCCTTGACGTAACGATGCTCCGGCCCCTGTATTGCACGTGATTACGTGCAGAGCGAACTCGCTCTGTGCTGTAATGAGAGCGCGGTGCCGCAGCGGGGATCCCAGGGCTCCTCAGCAGCGGGACCGCAGCAATCTGACATCTTATCCCCTATCCTTTGGATAGGGGATAAGATGTCTAGGGGCAGAGTACCCCTTTAAGGAACAAGGGCACTCCTCGTGTCCTGTTTATTAAGGACCAAGGGTGTATCTGTACACCCTGGTCCAGCTCCCTCAGTTTTAAGCGCGCTTGCGAGCTGAGCACTCTTCCTACTCGGTGGGTCCTGACTGCTATCATCGCCGATTGGGCGATTGCCTGGCATTAACCCTTTAGATGCCATGATCAAAGTTGATTGCGGCATCTTAATGCGGGATCTACCGTTGACATCCATGGCAAAATCGCGGGTCCCGATCAGCTGAGTGGACAGACAGAGGGCCCTTACCTGCCTCCTCGCTATTCGACTGGTCCTCTAATTCTACAGCCGGCCATGGCAGGCTACAGCAGCAGAGCACCGATAACACTGATCAATGCTGAGCCAAATTTCAGCATTGAACAGTGTATGCAATTGCAAGATTGCATGCTGTAGCCCCCTATGGGGAATAAAAAAAAAAAAAAAAAGTAAAAGGTGTAAAAAATAAGAATGAATTAACCCCCTAATAAAAGTTTGAATCACCCCCTTTTCCCATTTAAAAAACAAAACAAAATAACAATGTAATAAAAAATAGACATAAACATATGTGGTACCGCCACGTGCGTAAATGTTTGAACTATTGAAATATTATGTTAATTAAATTGCACGGCCAATGGCGTACATGTAAAAAATACCAAAGTCCCAAATATGCGGTAAAATAAAAAAGTTATAGGGGTCAGAAGAGGACAATTTTCAGCATAGTAATGTTGGTGCATGTAGTAAAAAAAATTTTAAAGTAGTAAAATAAAATAAAACTTATATAAATTGAGTATCCTTGTAATTGTATGGACCTACATAATAAACATAAGGTGTCATTTTTACCGAAAAATGCACTGCATAGAAACAGAAGCTCCCAAAAGTTACAAAATTGCGTTTTTTTTCTTTTGGGCATATTTTTTTATTTTACCCCACAAATAATTATTTTTTGTTTCACTGCAGATTGTGTTATAAAATAAGTGATGTCATTACAAGGTACAATTGGTGATGCAAAAAACAGGCCCTTAAACGGGTCTGTAGGTGCAAAATTGAAAGCGTAATGGTTTTAAGAAGGGGAGGAGAGAGGAGGGAAACACAAAAGTTCACAAATGAAAATTGGCCTGGTCCTTAAAGAGTACCTGTCATGATCTTGTTAAATTTTATCATCCTCCAAGTTCACTGCCCTCATCATGATAAACCACCCCCTGCCTTTATTTTTATTATTTGTTAGTTTTCTACCTTGATATTGCTCTGTATTTTCTGCTCAGTCTCACAGATTCACAGACTGGGAAGGGGCGTTACCCAGCAAGCGTGATATAATCTGAAGCCATACAGGGGAAAACTTCCTCCCTCACTCTGCTACACACAGCCCAGAGCAGTTCAGTGTGTGAGATGAGCTATGATTGGATAAGGCTGCATGCCCACCCCCTCAGCATTTCCTGATTTTGGACTTCTGACAGGCCAGCAGGAGTCCAAAGTCTGTGCAAAAGATGGGGCAAAATGTGCTCTGGACAAGTAGGGAGACACCTAGTAGCAGCTTATTTAAACAAGGGAGTGCAATAGCAAAAATTAGTTTTAATGAGATTGCCCATTTAAAGTCATAATGGGGTTGGTCCTTAAGGGGTGAAATGTATCATTTTCCTTGTGACTTTTTGATAAATCTGTTGTGTGCACATCAAAACTACCGTAAAAAAAAGGGTGGAGAAGAACAAGTACACTAAACATCCTTTGATAAATGTCAGCCATACTGTTTTCCATGTGGGACTCAAAAATGTGGCTTACGATGTAAGGGGAAGGTTTAATCAGATGAGAGTTTGTACCGTGTTAAGCTTAGAAATATAGGATACGAGCAGAGTAGTGATGATACTGTTATTGGCTAACTGAGAAGATATAGATTGCAAGCTTTCAAGACCTCTTAGGTTCCTTCATCAGGCATATTACAAAATGAATGTGAAGAACATCTCTCTTGAATACAATTCTATCTGGCATGGTTACAAATGGGGGAAGACATACTTTATCAGATCAATGGAGGACCAACGATTTAGCTGTGATAATGCAGTGTACCTAGCATGGATAATGTGCCTGTATCTTGCTTTAAACAATTAAAAAAGATAACTTATTCTTGGAAACCTTAAAATAAATAAATAAATAAAAATCATGAGTGTTTGTGCAAGGGTGAAGCGCCCATTCTTCCCAGGTCTGATGTTTTCATTTGGAGACTACACTGGCTATACTTCCTTGAAAGTACTTATGTTCAACAAAAGTCTTCCACAACAACAAACATTTTCATTTTCTTTGCCTAAAGGGCTTTTCTGGCTGTGGCCACCATGAACAAAATATGTTCTTGCTGAGAATAGAGGGCTTGTAGCAGCATTACAAGAACTCTGCATTAAATATTGAATGCAGAAGATAAAAAGGAGCTTGTTGCTGGGCGCTCAACCCCAAAGGCTTTCTTTAACTTTGTCTATAGAGCTTGTCGGACTGTTAGGGATGGTGGTAATTAAGCCTGCACATGATTTCTCTAACCTCTACCATTGTCTAAACAAAGCAACGTGTCAGTCAAAAATTTCAACCAAACCCTTTATGCACTTTTTTGCAGAAGACGATCATCTGGAGCTTCTTTTACACAAGTGGGTAGGTGATCCAGGAGGTCTCTCATTTCATGGCACTGGGCGCAAAATGCAAACGAATCTAAAACTGGTCAATCACTATCCATCTATCTATCTATCTATCTATCTATCTATCTATCTATCTAGCGGAATACATAGTTCAGAAAAATGGCTTATACAACCACTTTTGAAAGTAAGATGTGTACAATAGTAGTTTCTGTCTTTGTGGCTGCTATATGTTTACCACATAATATTGAAGCCAACAAACAATATTGTTGTTAATTGTACATTCAATCCATTCCTCTTTGTTGCACAGTGTTACATTCGCAGTGTTACTTTCTATTACCCACTGTTTCATTTGTGCTCTACTCTGTGCAACTACCTCCCATGGCAGCCTCCTAACAGCATGTACTGTGCAGCCATAACAATGAAAGTGTAAACATAACTGGTCTTATTTATTTTATGTAAGAATTGTAAATTATATAATATAGTTTTACATGTCAGTTACGTTGGTCCATATGCTACCAACGTCGCATAAAGAAAAAGAGGATAGAACTATAGAATGTAACTTAATCTTTTGTGAACATGTAATTCAGTCCTAAGAACAAAATTGCACATGTGTCCTTTGCAGAAGCCAGAATGGATACACGCTAATTCCAGGCACCTTGCCAAAAATCTCCTCAGCACCCTACCTGGCACACTAGCTTAACTTCCATGGATAAGTGGGAAAGGCAGACAGTTTGAAGTAGTAGAACAGAGTCCCTGTGCTGAACTTGCCTGTAATTATAGCCTGAGGATTTGTATGGAGGGAACCTCAGTTGAGAACAATAAGGCTGCTGGTTTGAGTGAGTATGGCATTGACTTCTTAGTGCAACACAGACACTTGCCTCTAGGGTAGATACTGTGGTGCGGACCTGTAGGGAGGGAGATATATGGTAAGAGCAAATGGGTTACATTTTATGGAGTGTGGAAGTATGGTGTGCTAGACAATAAATAGTAACCTTCTACTCTTTACTCAAGTACAATATGCCTATCCTTTCCTGATATATATATATATATATATATATATATATATATATATATATATCTTCTGTTTAAGGCAAATTGTGTTAATTTAAAAATCATCAAATGCTAACAAATGACTACATAGAATAACCATAGCCTTCTCCATAAAGCCATCTTAGAGTACTCTTGTAGTGTAGTCCTACACCAACTGCATTTATGTTTGTGTTCTGCTCCTGAAGTTTCTTTTGTTTTCTTTATGGCCTACAACCATATTTATGGTAATCTTTACAGTATGTCTTATACTTTAAGGTTCTATACCAGTTGTACAACTGTCTATTTGTAGACATATTCATTCTCATATATCACCTCTTTACACATACATATGCATTTTATGTACATAGATACTATGATCTTACAACAAATGTATACATCTCCTCCACATAAATATTACTTCAGTGTAATGTTGATATATATATATATATATATTTTTTTTTTAGTATCTCCCACAGAATAATATTACTTCCTTTTTATATGTATGCATCTGTTTGACATGGATATTACAGTATTTCTTTCAGATTATCTTTACTATTTAAGGGGGTATTCCGAGATTTTTTTTTTATTTGACTATGCTACAAGGATTGTAAAGATAGAATAGTTTACAATATAGTGTCCGTACCTTTGTTTGATGCCTTTTCCCTGGATGTTCATTTTTAGCAGCATACAGCATACAAAGTGTTGTCTCTGGCCTTTTCCAGGTTACAGTGCAGCCTGAGACAATGCGTCACTAGTCATATGTCGAAAGGGAACGTGTCTGTGCGTTAATGGATGGAACGACCGCTGGGTGGAAGGGAAATCATTTTCCACAGGGCTGCAGAGAATTGTAGTTTCAAGCACAGCACACATGGAAGGAAGCCTAGCTGTGCTGCAATGGGTGGGGTAGTTGATGTGTGGGAGGGAGATAAGTCACCTCCCACCTAGAAACAAGCGATCCCGGGGATTGTAGTCTGGGGGAGGCCACAGAAAAAGGAAGTAGCCAGTTCCCTAGAAAGTCAGCAGTGTAATGGGGGAAATAGGACATTTACCACCAACTCAAGCACGGATGCCAGGTAATTAATAAAGTCACCTTATGTTGAATAACCCCTTTAACTCTTTGACCCCTTAAGAACGCAGGGCGTACAGGTACGCCCCAATTCCCGAATCCTTAAGGACACAGGGCGTACCTGTACGTCCTGAGTCCCGATAATGGGGTTTAAACCATTCTCCCGAGCGGAGAACGGGTTAAACTATGTGGGTCTCGGTTGCTATGGGCAGCCAGTACCCACGGCTAATGCTGGGCACCGCCGATCGGGCCGATGCCTGGCATTAACCCTTTAGACGCCGCAATCAAAGTTGATTGCGTGGTCTAAACTGAAAGTAAAACAATCTTGGCAGCTCAGCAGAGATGATCGGGACTATCGCAACAGAATTGTGATGTCCTGATCAGCTTACTGGACAACGGGAGGGTCCTCACCTGGCTTCTCATCGTCCGATCGGCGATATACTGCTCCATGCCTGCGCAGCCGGCTAGAGCAGCAGAGCGCCAGTAACACTGATCAATGCTATGCATATGGCATAGTATTGAACAGTGTATGCAATCAAAAGATTGCATGGTATAGCCTCTTAAGGAGGCTAAAAAAAGCAAAAAGTGGTAAAAAAAAAAATAAGAGAACACATATCAATAAACTCCCACCCTAATAAAAGTTTAAATCACCCCCTTTTCCTATTTTTTTTTAAATAAAATAATGTAATAAAAAAAATGATATGGTGTACCGCCGCATGCATAAATGTTCAAACTATTAAAATATAAGGTTAGCTAAACTGCACGGTTGATGACGTACATGTAAAAAAAATACCAAAGTCCAAAAATGTGAATGTTTGGTCACTTCATATACCATAAAAATATTCATAAAAAGCAATCAAAAAGTCCCATCAAAACAAAAAACTACAGACCCATACGTGGAAAAATAAAAAGTTATAGGGGTCAGAAGGGAACAATTTTAAACATACAAATTTTGGTGCATGTAGTTATAATTTTTTTAAAGTAGTAAAATAAATAAAACCTACATAAATTGGGTATCCCTGTAATTGTATGGACCTTCAGAATAAAGATAAGGTGTCATTTTTACAGAAAAGTGCACTGCGTAGAAACGGAAGCCCTAAAAATTAGAAAAATTGTGTTTTTTTTCATTTCACCCCACAAATAATTTTTTTTCGTTTTGCCGCAGAGGATGTTATAACATAAGTAATGCCATTACAAAGTACATATGGTGATGCAAAAACCAAGCCCTTATATGGGTCTGTAGGTGCAAAATTTTACACGCTATGATTTTTAGAAGATGAGGAGGAAAAAACAAAAGTGCAAAAACGAAGATTGTTTTAAGTCCTTAAGGTGAAAATGGTCTGAATCCTTAAGGGGTTAAAGGGGTACTCCTGTGGAAATTTTTTTTTTTAAATCAACTGGTGCCAGAAAGTTAAACAGATATGTAAATTCTATTTAAAAATCTTAATCCTTCTAGTACTTATCAGCTGCTGAATACTACAGAGGAAGTTCTTTTCTTTTTGATTTTTTTTTCAGTCTGACCACAGTGCTCTCTGCTGACAGCTCTATCCATGTCAGGAACTGTCCAGAGCAGGATCAAAGCCCCATAGCAAACCTATCCTGCTTTGGACAATTCCTGACATGGACAGAGGTGTCACCAGAGAGCACTGTGGTCAGACAGAAAAGAAATTCAAAAAGAAAATAACTTTCTGTACAGCATATAGCAGCTGATTTACATTTACAAATCTGTTTAACTTTCTGGTTCCAGTTGATTACATTGCCCCCCCCCCCCCCCGGAGTACCCCTTTAAACCCTGGGTTTCTAGTGAGCAGATCAGAGACTGTCTGTTTACTAAGCCTGCTGCCCTGAGCTGCTTTTAACAGCAGAGATATGCTTTACAGCAAGCCCCATTAACATAGACATTACCTACTGAACATGACTGTATTGACTTGTTTTCTAAGCATGCTCTGTGAACTTCTGAGTTCATTATACAGGGGAGAGGCTGAGCTGTGACACCACCTATTGTGAATGGCCTGATTCTATCTTATCTATATACTGGTGTCAACTTACACTATAATCATGTCAGTAATAGCAAGGAGAAGACTGCTGAAAAGTCATCTAAATTAGTTTATAATTTAGATTTAGGTAAAATGGAAATTAGGAAAATGATGACACATAGCTATGGACAAAGCATTCACATTAGCTACCACACCAACTGTACATGATGTGACATCACATGCCATATAACCCTCGGTGCAAGTTTCTGCAGAGGTCCAAGCCCTGGTGCATCTGTCCTTTGTGACATCATTCTTCAACCACAGATGCTGTATTATTCATCATATGTTATATTACAATCTTCAGAAAGAAATATAGTCGACACTCACCACATCTTCTTAATTCTTACATACGTACTTAATATATATATATATATATATATATATATATATATATATCTATATTTATAAAACTCAATGGCCCTGATTTACTAAGAGTTTTGTGTAGTTTTCTTTGTGGGTTTTAATTTCCTACAAGTATTTTTCCAGGGTATTTACTAAGGTTTCCCTACATTTTGCACTTTTTGCTTTCTTTTACACCTGCTCTGATCTGTGGGGTTTTTCTCAGCTCAAATCTACCGCATTTTCTGAGGAAACCTTATTAACCCCTTGGGGACAAAGGGTTTTTCCTATTTTGCACTTTTGTTTTTTCCTCCTTACCTTTTAAAAATCATAACCCTTTCAATTTTGCACCTAAAAATCCATATTATGGCTTATGTTTTGCACCACCAATTCTACTTTGTGATGACATCAGTCATTTTACCCAAAAATCTACGGCAAAATGGGAAAAAAAATCATTGTGCAACAAAATTGAAGAAAAAAAACACCATTTTGTAATTTTGGCGGCTTCCGTTTCTATGCAGTAAATTTTTCGTTAAAAATGACACATTCTCTTTATTCTGTACGTTCATACGATACCCTACTTATATAGGTTTGATTTTGTCGTACTTCTGGAAAAAATCATAACTACATACAGGAAAACTTATACGTTTAAAATTGTCATCTTCTGACCCCTATAACTTTTTTTTATTTTTCCGCGTACGGGGCGGTATGAGGGCTAATTTTTTGTGCCGTGATCTGAAGTTTTTAGTGGTACCATTTTTGTATTGACTGGACTTTTTAATCGCTTTTTATTCATTTTTCTCATGATATAAAAAGTGACCAAAAATACGCTATTTTGGACTTTGGAATTTTTTTGCACTTACGCTATTGGCCCTTCGGTTTAATAACAATGTATTTTTATAATTTGGACATTTCTGCACCCGGTGATATCACATATGTTTATTTTTATTTACATTGTTTTTTTTTTTTAAATGGGAAAAGGTGGGTGATTCAAACTTTTATTTGGGAAGGGGTTAAATTATCTTTATTAACTTTTTTTTATCTTTTTTTTTTTTTGCAGTGTTATAGCTCCCATAGGGTTACTCATAGGAAACCATTGATCAATGATTCTGCCGCTTGACTGCTCATGCCTCTATCTCAGGCACTGAGCAGTCATTCGGCGATCGGACAGCGAGGAGGAAGGTAGGGGACCCTCCTGCTGTCCTATAGCTGTTCGGGATGCCGCGATTTTGCTGCAGCGATCCCGAACAGCTTCCTGGGCTAACGGGCATTAATTTACTTTTACTTTAGACGCGGCATTCAACTTTGAACGCCGTGTCTAAAGGGTTAATAGCGCGTGGCACCGCATAAGTGCCGTGCTCTATTAGCCACGGGTCCCAGCTGTTGTTAGAGGCTGGGCCTGACCCGCTATGGCATGCCGGGGCCCCGCGTTATAGAAAGGGAGTGGGCGAAGGGCGTACAGGTACGCCCTCCGTCCCCAACAGGTTAAATATGTTTAGATTTTTAGAAAATGCAGGGGAAATGCCCCTTTTCAGCCCCCACAGCCACACCCCTTTTTCAATTTTTCTCAGTAAAATAAAGAGATGTTAGTGAATCTGCCACACAACCGGACAAAATAGGTCGGGTTTACAATAGTAAATCAGGGCCAATGTGTGTATGCATGTATGTGTGTGTATGTTACAGCATCATTTCCAAATAGAGAAAGATATTAACATGGAACTTGGTACACATGTCAACTAAAAATATATGATACCTTAATTAATTCATACCCACCCCCATTTGTGAGGGTCAGGGTTTTTGAGGGTACCAAACAAGTCTATGGGAAATGTATTTTATTGCATAACTTGCAAACAGTTGGAGATATTTTGATAATACTTGGTCACATGTTACTTATATGTCCACTAAAAATATAGGATAGTTAATTTAACACTAACCTACCCCCATTTGTGAGGGTCGGGGTTTTTGATTAAAGTCCCGTGCAAGTCTATCAGAAATGTATGTTCCAGCATAACTTCCGTACAGCTGGAGATATTTTAATAATAATTGATACACAAATTACTTATATGCCAAAAAAATATATAGAATAGTTAAATTAACCCTAACCTACCCCCTTACATGAAGGATGGGGTCTTTGTTTCAAGTCCCATGCAAGTATATGGGGCTTCTGGTACCTTACTTCCCAAGCTCTGCTCTTCATCTCCTGGTGAGTGCATTAGTCCGGCTTTCAAGCCACACCCTCCCCGCATGCCACGCCCCATGTCACAAAGCCATGCCACTCTCCTTTTATTTTCTATCCTGTTGTGCATCGGTCTGGCTGGCAAATCATGCCCACTCCCAAAAAGCCACGCCCCCTTCTATTTTCAGCCTACAATATCTTCATCACAACTCAACACCACCTGAGGATGGGATATCAGGATGGCATATGAGGACAGGATATGAGGTCTGGATATGAGGACGGGATATGATGATGATAAATGAAGACAAGATATGAGGAAGGGATATGTGGACAGGATGTGAGGTCCAGATTTGAGGTGGGGATGTGAGGACGGGATGTGACAACGGGATATGAGATCGGGATGTGAGGTTGGGATATAAGGATGGGATATGAGGTCAGGATGTGAGGAGAGGATGTGGGGACAAAAGCTTCCTCCTTTGTTGCTTTTTCTCCCCCACAAGGATTAGGTAGGGAAAAACGGCAAGGCCGGGTACTCAGCTAGTATTCCATAAACCACTGGGGAGGGACATGCAGGGGGAATAAAGCAAAAGGCATGTACAATTGCACTGATTGTCAGAGCATCATGAATCGTCACTGGTTTTAGTAGCTGTCCTTATATTGCTGCTGTTCACTTTGAATGTGATGGATTAGTGGCAGTGCAGATTAGAGATGAGCGAACTTACAGTAAACTCGATTCGTCACGAACTTCTCGGCTCGGCAGCTGATGACTTTTCCTGCATAAATTAGTTCAGCTTTCAGGTGCTCCCGTGGGCTGGAAAAGGTGGATACAGTCCTAGAAGACTCTTTCCTAGGACTGTATCCACCTTTTCCAGCCCACCGGAGCACCTGAAAGCTGAACTAATTTATGCAGGATAAGGCTAGGTTTCCACTTGTTTTTTTTTCTGGCAGTTTTTGAAATACTGCCACTGCAGACTTCTCCTCCCTTACGGATCCACTTCTGACTTTGGCTCAAAAACTGCCAGAAAAAAAAACAAGTGGAAACCTAGCCTTAGTCATCAACTGCATGCCCTAATAATGCCCTAATTAAGTTATACATCTTTCACATTGACTCTTTACTTCCCTTGTTGCAGCAATTTAGCCTTCACTGCTCTGATAGCATCCTCTCCCTAAAAGCATAGGCAGGAATGTATCAATGATATACACTCTGTATTTTGTGTGAAATTGTCGCTAAATTTTAACCCACACAATGCATAAAATTTTTTGTGATTTATCACAGATGTACCCGGCTCATGTTGATTTTCACTTTTTGACAAGGTCTACAATATGTGCCTAATTTATTAAATGCAGCATTTAAAATGTTACTGCTAAAAAAGTCGCATTCTGATGCCACACAGGGGATGTTTTATTTTGAAGCTGAAGGAACAGTGTATTATATGGTTTATGTTCTGTGGTTGCCCAGTACAGGAGTTGCTCTCCTGTACCCTTTCTGTCCTGTGTGGCAGACTCTATTCCCGTGTCCCCTGAGTCCACCTTCATTATGTGAATCCTAAATGGTTAACAGTGTCCTATGTTATTTATTCATTTGTCTTTATAATGTTCATATGCCTTTAAATGTTGTTAACAAGTCATGTAACCAGGGAAGGTGTCAGTGACCAGGTGACTTGTGTGGTGACTTATAGGACCCCTTCAAATTGTTCCCTTATAAACCAAGGGAGGAGCTAGTTTGGTCAGTCTATTCTCTGTTGAGTTCTTGCGTAGGAGCAGTACAGTCAAGACCTGAGAGTGTCTGGTGTCCTGAGAGAGACCTAGGCCTAACCACGCAGCCACGCTTCCATCACCAAGTGCCCCTTCAGGTAAACGTCAAAGCCTGGTAAGCAACCATAGGGGTGAAGTCTAGTCAGTCATAGTCAAGTCAGTCAAATCTGCTAAAGTCAGCGTGGGTCTGCTTCATCCAGTCCAAGTACACTACAAGTCACAGTGAGCCGGCTATTCTCCTTAAAGGGGTACTCTGGTGGGAAACTTTTTGTTTAAATCAACTGGTACCAGAAAGTTAAACAGATTTGTAAATTACTTCTATTAAAAAAAATCTTAATCCTTCCAGTACTTATTAGCTGCTGAATACTACAGAGGAAATTGTTTTCTTTTTGGAACACAGTGCAGCATATGTTTGCTATGGGGATTTTCTCCTTCTCTGGACAGTTCTTAAAATGGACAGAGATGTCAGCAGAGAGCACTTTGCTTGTGATGTCAGCAGAGAGCTCTGTGTTCCAAAAATAACAGAATTTCCTCTGTAGTATTCAGCAGCTAATAAGTACTGGAAGGATTAAGACTTTTTAATAGAAGTAATTTACAAATCTGTTTAACTTTCTGGCACCAGTAGATTATTATTTTTTTAAAGTTTTCCACCGTGACAGCCATCATGCCCCCTCCCATAGACTTGCATTGAGGGGGCAGGGCGTGATGTCACACAGGGTTGGAATCTTCCGTTCCCGTGGTCGGTAGCCAGAACCTCCAGCGCTGCCGGTAGCAGATACAGGTGGGTGCTGCATGCTATATTGCGGGAGTCCCCAGCGGCGGGAACCCCGATATCAGACATCTTATCCCCTATCCTTTGGATAGGGGATAAGATGTCTAGGGGAGGAGTACCCTTTAAGTCACTGGTCATCTCCTTGGGCCTAACTGAGCTGTAAAGACTATTCCATCTGTCTGCCTCACTAAAGCTGTCGTTGCTCCGTAACTTTGCATCGGAGTGATTATTTGCCCCGCGCCTAGCCCAGGAACCAGTGGCCATAGCTCAGGTGGTGTAGAGGATAACTACGCCCTGGCATCACGAACACAAGGGGTTAATGCCATCTGCCCTTAATCACACCGTCACCACAGTACTATCAGAGCACAGGTGATAAAATTGAAGAGGCATCCAACTAATAATAAATTACACATTGGGAAAACCATTATCTCAATAGCTATAGCAACCAAATGATGAATTAGTGTGGTCTCTCCACTCCACAATTGATGTTGAATTGGGATACTTTATACTGTACTTACCTACATAAATTTTCCTTCTATGAGATGAGACTTGATATACTGTTTCATTTAAAAGTTGACTATTAAATAATTTTGAGGTCTGGTCTGGGGTTTGGACTAACGATTTGCTGACAGTTACTTGCTGGGTCTATTTCAGCTGATACTCTTGGTCAGGACTGTGGCAGCCTTCATAGGTGAAAAAAAAAAGAACTAGTGAGAAGTAGTGTTCTTTTAATTTGGTTTGCAGATAAGATTCAATAGTATCCACATTAGATAAACTAAATAGACACATACAATGCATACACTATATACACTACATACACACAGTAAATGCTACGCATACAGTAGTACACTACAAATTCACATATTGCACACTATTAACACAGCAAAAACTACTTTCATAGTCACTATACATACTGTACACACATATAATATACACACAGTATACATTGTGTTACGTTATGCGCTCCGGCCGCACACGCTGGCCGTGAGCGCATGGTCCCGTTACCTGCTGCTGCCGGCGGGGCTGGGACTCGCATCGCGGGACGCACCCGCATGCGATCCCCAGTCCATCCCTCACCTGGTGCTTCTCCTGCCCCAGCCTCTGCCTCACTGCTCCTGCGCCCGTGTCCCCGTCCCTTAGGGCGCGTGCGCACCGTAGCTTTAAGATTTAAAGGGCCGGTGCGCTCATTAGTGTGATTCACCTGTGGCTCATGTATATATTCCTCCACCCTCCTCACTACCCTGCCTGATCTTTGTTGCCTTGAGCCTGTGAGAAAGCATTCCTGTTTCTGCCTTGCCGTGTATCTGATCCTTCGCTTTGTGACCCGACCTTGCTTCTCTGCTACATCCTGACTATGCAACCGTGCCGCCTGCCCTGACCTTCTGCCATCCAGAGCTGCCTTATCCCTCCTGTGCCTTGCATCTCCTCAGCCGCCTGTGTGGTCGAGCCGTGCCAGGGGTAGCGACCTGGGTGCCGCCTGCCGTAGCAAGTCCATCCCGCTTTGCGGCGGGCACTGGTGAAAACCAGCGGCACCTTAGACTCCCCTCCCTGGTACAGTCTGAGTGATCTGCCACACAGGTCCAGCGGATCCACATACACCGGGGTTCCTGTCTTCTGAAACGTGAGTGTTACACATTGCTTACACACACTACAATGTATATACTCTTACAAGTATAATTTTCATCCCTTGTAGTTCTTGGGTGCAAGACCTTGATCATGTGACAGTGTTGACACTTAAAGGGGTACTCTGCCGAAAACATCTTATCCCCTATCCAAAGGATAGGGGATAAGATGTCAAATCATTGGGGTCCCATCGCTGGGGACCCCTGTGATCTCTGGCATGGCACTCCAGTCATCCGTGCACAGAGAGAACTCCACTCCGTGCCTGACTACAGTCGCCACACCCCCTCTATTCATGTCTATGGGAGGAGACATGATGGCTACGTACTAGCCATCAAGCCCCCTCCCATAGACATGAATGAGGGGGCGTGGCGTGATGTTACGAACACGGAAGCTCCAAGCTTCTGTGTTCTGAACCCAAACACTGCAAGCCCAGAGATTTCGGGGGTCCCCGGCAGTGGGACCCCTACGATCACACATCTTATCCCCTATCCAAAGGGGATAAGATGTTTTTTTGGCAGAGTACCACTTTAACACCTTAAGGACGCAGGACGTAAATGTACGTCCTGGTGCGGTGGTACTTAACGCACCAGGACGTACATTTACGTCCTGTGCATAACCGCGGCCATCGGAGCGATGCCCGTGTCATGCGCGGCTGATCCCGGCTGCTGATCGCAGCCAGGGACCCGCTGGCAATGGCCGACGCCCGCGATCTCGCGGGCGTCCGCCATTAACCCCTCAGGTGCCGGGATCAATACAGATCCCGGCATCTGCGGCAGTTCGCGATTTGAATGAATGATCGGATCGCCCGCAGCGCTGCTGCGGTGATCCAATCATTCAGGACGCCGCACGGAGGTCCCCTCACCTTCCTCCGTCCGGCTCCCGGCGTCTCCTGCTCTGGTCTGAGATCGAGCAGACCAGAGCAGAAGATCGCCGATAACACTGATCTGTTCTATGTCCTATACATAGAACAGATCAGTATTAGCAATCATGGTATTGCTATGAATAGTCCCCTATGGGGACTATTCAAGAGTAAAAAAAAATGTAAAAAAATGTAAAAGTAAAAAAAAAAGTGAAAAATCCCCTCCCCTAATAAAAAAGTAAAACGTCTGTTTTTTCCTATTTTACCCCCCAAAAAGCGTAAAAAATTTATTTTATAGACATATTTGGTATCGCCGCGTGCGTAAATGTCTGAACTATTAAAATAAAATGTTAATGATCCCGTACGGTGAACGGCGTGAACGAAAAAAAAAAGTCCAAAATTGCTACTTTTTTAATACATTTTATTAAAAAAAAAATTATAAAAAATGTATTAAAAGTTTTTCATATGCAAATGTAATATATAAAAAAAGTACAGATCATGGTGCAAAAAATGAGCCCCCATACCGCCGCTTATACGGAAAATTAAAAAAGTTAGAGGTCATCAAAATAAAGGGATTATAAACATACTAATTTGGTTAAAAAGTTTGTGATTTTTTTTAAGCACAACAATAATAGAAAAGTATGTAATAATGGGTATCATTATAATCGTATTGACCCTCAGAATAAAGAACACATGTCATTTTTACCATAAATTGCACGGCGTGAAAATGAAACCTTCCAAAATTAGCAAAATTGCGTTTTTCTTTTTAATTTCCCCACAAAAATAGTGTTTTTTGGTTGCGCCATACATTTTATGATATAATGAGTTATGTCATTACAAAGGACAACTGGTCGCGCAAAAAACAAGCCCTCATACTAGTCTGTGGATGAAAATATAAAAGAGTTATGATTTTTAGAAGGCGAGGAGGAAAAAATGAAAACGTAAAAATTTAATTGTCTGAGTCCTTAAAGGAGTAGTCCAGTGGTGACTCAGTGGTTAACAACTTATCCCCTATCCTAAGGATAGGGGATAAGTTGCAGATCGCGGGGGGTCCGACCACTGGGGCCCCCTGCGATCTCCTGTACAGAGCCCCGACAGCCCGCGGGAAGGGGGCGTGTCGACTGCGCACGAGGCGGCGGCCGACACGCCCCCTCAATACAACTCTATGGCAGAGCCGAAGCGCTGCCTTCGGCAATCTTCGGCTCTGCCACAGAGATGTATTGAGGGGGCGTGTCGGCCGCCGCCTCGTGCGGGGGTCGACACCCGCTATCTGGGCGGAGGGCCGGGGCCCCGTACAGAGAGATCGCAGGGGGCCCCAGCGGTCGGACCCCCCGCGATCTCAAACTTATCCCCTATCCTTAGGATAGGGGATAAGTTTTTCACCACTGGACTACCCCTTTAAGGCCAAAATGGGCTGAGTCCTTAAGGGGTTAAAGGGGTCTCCAGTGGAAAACAAATTTTTTTTCTTCAAATCAACTGGTGCTAGAAAGTTAAACAGATTAGTAAATTACTTTTATTAAAACATCTTAATCTTTCCAGTACTTATCAGCTGCTGTATGCTCCAGAGGAAGTTGTAAAATTATTTTCAGTCTGACCACAGTGCTTTCGGCTGCACCCTCTGTTCATGTCAGGAACTGTTCAGAGCAGGATCAAATCCCCATAGCAAACCTCTCCTGCTCTGAAAAGTTCCTGACAAAGACCGAGGTGTCAGCAGAGAGCACTGTGGTCAGATTGGAAAGAACTACACAACTTCATCTGCAGCATACAGCAGCTGATAAGTAATGAAAGGATTACGATTTTTTTATAGAAGTAATTTACAAAACTGTTTAACTTTCTAGCACCAGATGATTATTTACCACTTTTAAAAATGGGTTGGTCCCTTTTACTCACCGTCTGTTATTATAGTTTTGTCCTGTGCTGCACGATGAGAAAGCTCAGGTCACACAACCCCTATAGTCAGAACCGAGCATGAGTACCTGTATGAATGCACAACTTTTATAGCTTGGTCATCTGTAGAATTTATATTCGGACATTAGCGATGACCTTGCTGATGTAATTGCTGCTACTTATCAATCAGTCAAGGATAAAACAATAAAAATACATCAAAATTCTTTATTATACAGTAAAAAAAAAGGCTGCTTATAAAAATGGAGCCTTAAGATTATTGCTGCTCATTCCAGATGGCGTACCTTGTAGTTTTTTTTAGTTTTTATTTATATTTTGAACACTTAATATCATCACTGAATAGGTATGGCTTTTATGTAAGGGTGGCCAGGAAAAAAACATTTCTCCACCCAACCCAAAAAGAAATGTGGTTCTAGAACAATATCCTAGCAAGACCAATGAGACCATGTAGAGATTGTCATCATGCACATTGTCATGTTAAACTAAAACCAAACAGCAAAACCTCTGCAGAGCAAAAGTGGAGCAGTTGCCCATAGCAACCAGGTTAATTACTTCTTTCATTGTTAGAAATACCTCTGAAACATGAAAGAAGCGATCTGATTGGTTGCTATGGGCGACTGGTAAACTTTTTCTCTGCACAGGTTTTGGTGAATTTCTCCAGTGTATTCCTACAGAGAGGGCATTTAACAAGTGAGATATGTATTTTTATATTTTTTTCCATTTTATTTTATATACTTTTTATGTCTATTAGGCTGAAAACAGACACAGCGTTTTTTTGGAAACACACTATCCATGAAGAGAAATGCCACAAATGTGGGCGCAGGTTTTTGTGGCTTTTTTTTCAGGCAAAAAACAATGCCACAAAAAAATATGTGTGATCATAGCCTTAGGCCCAGGAATTTCCACAAATTCCACTTTTCTGGGTGAATTTTACTTGCATCAACCTCCTATTGATTTCAATGGGAGTTCCGTTACTCAGTTCACACAGGTCTATAAATATTGATTATTAAAAAGTTGAAGGGTTAAATTCCATGTTTTTATTTATTTATTTTTTTATCAGTGCCTCTATATATCAGATATATGGTCCTTGTTTAACTATGAGCCTGCAGCATCAATTGACTCCTCTAAGCCAAAAGGCAAAAATATTTTCTCTAGCATTGGTTCTTTAGTGGCCCCATTGTGCAATTTGTGTTGCTATGAAAGAAATGATCTAAATGATTATGAAAGGCTTATCTTTTAGCAGGAGTGAATCCCCTTTATGTTACATTAGTTTTTACTATGTAATATCTTTTTTTTGAAGTTCTGAAGTTCTGTAATATTCTAATAATGTGTATTATGCTTCTATTACCTCCATGCACCGCTTTGTCCCATTTATCAGACATGGGACCCACATCCAAGAATGCTGCAGTGCAAGAATTTTTTACTTCACGTTTTTGTCTGAACTTTTACACCCACTGCAGCATAGCCATGCTTCCCTGTGACATGTGACTATTGCCTCTGGCTGCATGGAATGCTGGGAAAAGCCAGAGACAAGAGTAAAATAAAAAGACTTACACTACAGCTCTTCCGGGTGTGATTCCAATGCATGAAAAGGGAACAAAGTGTTGCATGGAGGTAATAGAAGCATATTGTGTACCATTGTAACTTGGAATCAAAGGCTACAGAAAAAAATAAATTTTCGAATACCCCTTTAATGACACCAGAGTTGTCTCCTCTCCCCTTTGATACTGTCTCTCACCCTTGAGCCAGTACTTCACAATTATTTATACTCTAACATCCAGGTTATTTAATTCATGGACAGACAACATACTTGTGGCTCAAACTGACGACTTAAAGGGGTACTCCGGTGGAAACCTTTTCATTTTTTTTTTTAAACAGATTTGTAAATTACTTCTATTAAAAAATCTTTATCCTTCCAGTAATTATTAGCAGCTGTATGCTACAGAGGAAATTCTATTCTTTTTTTTATTTCTTTTTTGTCTTGTCCACAGTGCTCTCTGCTGACACCTCTGTCCGTGTCAGGAACTGTCCAGAGCAGCATAGGTTTGCTATATGGATTTTCTCCTGCTCTGGAAAGTTCCTGATACATGCATCAGGTGTCAGCAGATAGCACTGTGTACAACACAAAAAAATTAATTTAAAAAGATTTCCTCTGTAGCATACAGCTGCTAAAAAGTACTGGAAGGGTTAATATTTTTTAATAGAAGTAATTTACAAATCTGCTTAACTTTCTGGCACTAGTTGATTTAAAAAAAATAAATAAAATGAACATCTGATAAATGAAAATATTTTTTGTTTGTCATCTGACTTCTGGTCCTTTTACATAGGCCAATTATATGGAATGAGCGTTCCTATGAACACTCATTTGCCTGAAAATTTTCCCATACAAAAGGATCCTTTTCCTTTTCTTACTAATGAGTATATTTTTAAAACGAATCTGCAGAAATCTTTAGACCTACAGGGTCTCCTGTGCTTAGATCCCCCTCTCTGCCTTGTCACAGGCACTTAAACAGCTGACAATAGGTACTACCATCTGGCTGGCTAGACACTTTTTTCCATAGAGAAAGGGGGGGGGGGGGGTTCCTCTTAAAGTGAATCTGTCAGCTGGAAATGAGGCATAAAGTGGATAGCGGTTAGACTAAGTAAACAAATGGTACCTGTGGTAGTAGGGAATACAATCCTTATAAACTCATCATTTTCTGTGTAAATCAAGTGTCAAAGAGACATTGCTAAGCTGCTGAAGTGCCACAGCTTAGTATGCCTCTGTGCTCCCTCTCCTCAATCTGTCCCTCACTTATTGATGTACACAGATCAGCTTACAGAGGAGCTCTATCTGCAAATTCAATGTTTGCACTGTGGATGACAATAGTGCAGGCACAATGAGCGACTGAGGACAGCACCCACTGTGGGTTTTGCAGACAGGGCAAGGCTATAAGCCAAGCCTTTTATGTCAATAAGGAAGGGAAAGTAAGGGAAGGGGGAGCAAGGAGGTGTGTCATGCTGTGGCACTTTAGCAGCTTAGCACTGCCTCTTTGACACTAAAATTACACAAAAAATTGGGATTTTATAAAGTTTGGATTCAGCAGCAGCTCCAGCACAAGTACCACTAATGTTACTGGCCTATCAGCTATCCAGCATTGTGATTGCTTTAACCCCTTATTTCCAGATGACAGATTTTATATAAGTACTTGGCCTTGCTCTGGAGAGTGCTCATATGAGTTCCTCTCTGTGGCCATGTTCCCTGGGAGTCAACGCCACCACTTTCTTCTCTTCACTCACCATCAGATTTCTTGTGTGAACAAAGAAAATACTTTCTTCTCAAATTTATGCTCTCATACAGTCCCCTAAAAAATACAATCCTACTTCTATTCATCACTTGCTATTAGAAGGCTAGATAAAATGACTCACTAGTTGACACTGGATTCCCTCTCCACTCCATTGGAACTTTACTTCAATCTCCTACAGAATGTTCTGGTGTTGGGGTCTGGTAACTGGCACAATCCTACACGTCATTTGGCACTGTCCAGTCTTACTTGGCTCTGGGAAGAAAATGTGGTGGATTACCTCCAAATTTACAGATTCCTGCTCCATTTTAGTCAGCCTACACCACACCTTACTGTTTTTTCCCCCCCGGAAACTCCAGCCTAGAAAAAACACATGAAACACAAATACATGATGTTATTTTACAAGAAATTGTAGAAATGATATCTTCACTGCATACAGTTGTCTCTTCACGTAAATATCACTATTTTACTACTGCAGATAAAATAAAACTACCTCATTTACTTGTCCATTTCACTACTTGTATGCCTCTTTCCCACCAATTATAACACCATTATCATGTTCATACATTTCCTGTGTCGTTTTTGTGCAACAATCCTCCATTAAATCTGGTGTATTAAAAAATCTTTGCAGTTATACACGTTCCTGATTCTTCTCTGTATGTGAAAATGTTACAAAATGTTTTATTACACTTATTACGTTATGTTTGATGACTACTACCCAAGGCCATCCTATGGTATATCTATATAGTTCATATGTACGGTATATGCATGAACTTTAGAGAATGCTATATAACATTTTCCATCTCTTGCAAACACATTTCCTACAGATACACAAATTCCTACTTTTTGAAACACAAGCAGATTTCTTTCACTGCAGGCACATCCACTATACATGCAGTCTTCTGCAGCAGGCTGTCCGTCCTAATGAGGAGCTGCTTCAGTGGTCTGACTCAAAAGTTTGGCCCCAGATTTTCTTGGCTAAAAGAAGTCAGGAGAGAACAGCTGTGACTTCACCTATTAGCCCCGATGTCTTTCCAAGGAGGCTGCTGGAGTTAAGCATCCCAGAATGTGCTCTCTGGGGCGTCCCCAGCCTGACCTATACTCGCCTTTAATAGTTTCATAGGAACTTCATTAAATCAATTACTTAGTGAGCACATCATCATTTATTTGTAATTAGCACTGAAGTGCTTGGTTTTTATAGAGACTCAAAATATATTAAAAATATTTTGTGAGTGTTCACAATGTTAGCAGGAGATATGCTGTCAGTAAGGGTGAAATGGTTTATATTTTATGAATACCCAGATATATTAGTAATAGAGATCAACCTCTTAACCAGCACAGAGCTAGAGGATACAGTTTCCCTGTCAGTTCCTCCCTAGGACTTAAAAGTGTAATTCTAAATTGTAACAGTATGGATTATAGAGCACTTGGGGTTGTTCACACCTGTTCTACATGGTGGTATGCGTAGCCATAGAAAACCCACAAAACATTCTGCTCCATAGGGGCTCATTCAAACGTCAGTATACCAGATGAGTTTTCATTCTTTTAAAAAAAAAATGTTAAATACTGTGTTTATTAAACATTTTAAATAAGGAACAAAATACAACACGCTCAACAAAAGGAAAAACAATTCCCAGGCAGCAAGTTGAAAAAGACAAATTACTTTAGACTACAAGTTAAATTCAGTTTTCTTAAACTGAAAAAAACTAAAAAACTAAACAAACAGTGGCAATGCATTCAAATGTATTTTTTTTTCCATTTCAGTGTTTTTATACTTTTTTGTGCACATGGTGTTTTTAGTCGAGGTTGAATTGAAAAACACATTTTTGTATATTTAACATAAGTGTATTTGCTTAGTTTTTATATTCGTATCTCAGCAACATTACCAAAAATAGCTGAAACATACAGATAGATTTTTTTCACCCTTTATTTTTCAATTTTAAATCTTTATTTAATTTACAAATTTTCAAAAATCTAAAAAAACAAAACAAAAACACAGTCCATATACAACCACGTCTTTACTCCAATATCCCCTACCCTGTTACCCTCCCCCACTTCCTACAAACAATAATCAACCTAGGAGGCAGGAGGTTGATTATTCCATCAAATGTTTTACCCAATACCCCCCTATATTTATACTTCCAAATATTAATCTTAACTAGAGATGAGCGAACTTACAGTAAATTCGATTCGTCACGAACTTCTCGGCTCGGCAGTTGATGACTTATCCTGCATAAATTAGTTCAGCTTTCTGGTGCTCCGGGGGGCTGGAAAAGGTGGATAACAGTCCTAGGAAAGAGTCTTCTAGGACTGTATCTACCTTTTCCAGCCCACGGGAGCACCTGAAAGCTGAACTAATTTATGCAGGATAAGTCATCAACTGCCGAGCCGAGAAGTTCGTGACGAATCGAATTTACTGTAAGTTCGCTCATCTCTAATCTTAACCCTTTAATTTATCTCTATCTCCAGCCCCCTAAATCCCCGCACCAGTCACATAAAAAAAAAAATCCCTATAACTCTCTCTCTCCTCAACTCCCCCATAATATATCCTTCCATTCTCAGCATATTATTATACCATTTGATGCTACTGGGACAAGTAGGGGATATCCAATTTTTAACAATCAAAAGACAGGCACAGAATAACATTCTCATACATCTTAATTTCATTTTCTTACTTGTGTTTAACCCCGTATCATCTCCCAGGACTGCTGTCCTAGGGGAAAACTCCATACTTACCCCAGTAATTTCTCCAATTTTACTAAATATTACATTCCAATATTCTACAATCTCAGGGAAACTCCAAAATATATGTAAATGTCCTGCTTTTTCTTTTTTGCACCTATTACATCTACTATCCTTCCTTAATCCTGTTTTCTCTATAAAAAAAATAAGACATATAATAAAGTCTATACACAATATTAAATTGTATCATATTAGGTGATACATAATTAATATTCTTCATTATTGTATCCCACCCTTCCTCTTCTATGTCTCCAATTTCCTCTTGCCATAGGTTTATGGTTTCTATGGAATTACATAATGTGGACAAGAACTGATGTTAGTGATGACAATCTCTGTATTGTTCTGTGTAGATGTTGTTGCTTTATAACTAAAGAAATTATTTTTATTATTTAATTAAAAAACCCTGAACATCCTGAAAGCAATTGTTTCTTTGCTTTGCCAGAATATGTAGAATTTACAAAATAACACAGATCTGTCCGGTTGGTTTTGCATATAATATTTTAGTCAGTATTTGGTCAGTAAAATACCTAAAACCAGTGTGAATCCAAAACACAGAAAAAGTTGCAAATGTGTAACTTCTTCTCTGTCAGTTGCATCCTCTGGCTTAAATTCTACAACTTAAGGAATTTCCCAAAATGATTTTTAGGAAGTTAGTTTCACACTATATGTTTTTCTGGAAAAATGCAATGCATGGAGAAAACACCAAGTCCAGATGTCAGCAGGGAGCCGAAGCTAAAATACAAAACACCATATCTACAATGCTTTTTTGTTTTTAGTTGTTTGGGTCACTAGTGGTTTTTCCCACAACAAAGCATGCCCTGGTTATAGTGGATTTTTTTCCACCTACTTCATAATATTTTTCCTCTTAGGTTGAAAAACACACATAGAAGAATGCATGTGTAAATGTGTGCATACATTTTTTCTGGCATGCAAAAAAAGTATGGGGGATATTTATCAAGCTGCCTTTCCTTTGTTGGATTTTCTACAAGCCAAAAAACTATGGGGGAGATTTATCAAGACTTGTGTAGAGGATGAGTGGTGCAGTTGCTCATAGCAACCAATCAGATGGCTTCTTTAACCCCTTAAGGACTCAGCGTTTTTCAGTTTTTGCATTTTCGTTTTCTCCTCCTTACCTTTTAAAAATCATAACCCTTTCAATTTCCCACCTAAAATTCTATATGAGGGCTTATTTTTTGCACCACCAATTCTACTTTGTAATGACATCAGTCATTTTACCCAAAAATCTATGGAGAAATAAAAAAATAATAATTGTGTGACAAAATTGAAGAAAAAGCACCATTTTGTAACTTTTGGGGGCTTCCGTTTCTATGTAGTACATTTTTCGGTAAAAATGACACCTTATCTTTATTCTGTAGGTCCATAAGATTAAAATGATACCCAACTTATATAGGTTTCATTTTGTCTTACTTCTGGAAAAAATCATAACTACCTGCACATAAATTAATACGTTTAAAAATGTCATCTTCTGACCCCTATAACTTTTTTAGTTTTCCGCATATAGGGATTTATGAGGGCTCATTTTTTGCGCCGTGATCTGAAGTTTTAATCGGTATCATTTTTGCTTTGATCTGACTTTTTGATCACTTTTTATAAATTTTTTTATTGTAGAAAAAGTGATCAAAAATACGCTATTTTGGACTTTGGAATTTTTTGCGCGTACGCCATTGATCGTGTGGCTTAATTAATGATATATTTTTATAGTTCAGACATTTAAGCACGCGGCGATACCGCATATGTTTATATTTATTTTTATTTACATAGTTTTTTTAAATGGAAAAAGGGGGGTGATTCAAAGGGAATTTTATTAGGGAAGGGGTTAAATCACATTAACTTTTTTTATAAACTTTTTTTGCAATGTTATGGCCCCCATAGGGGACTATAACATGCAGTACATTGATTGCCAGCACTGATCAATGCTATGCCATAGCATAGCATTGATCAGTGTTATCGGTGGCCGATTGTTCAAGCCTGGATCTCAGGCTTGGAGCAATGAATTGCCGATCGGACGCGCAGGAGGCAGGTAAGGGACCCTTCCTGGTGCGTTCTAACTGATCTGGACACCATGGTGGTCCCGATCAGCCTGACGGAGCAGCCTGGAATGCTGCTTTTTTTTTTCTTTAGACGCGGCAATCAACTTTGATCACCGCGCCTAAAGGGTTCGATGTCCCAGTGGCGGGACCCTTGCGATCAGATGTCTTATCCCCATTTAAAGGATTTTCTGGACAAATAAAAAACTTTGATTACAGCCTTCCCATGCATCTCCCTCACACCAAAGGCGTTGCTATGGCTGATGTCACTCGATTCTGTAGAATATACATCTCCCACCCCCAAAGTAATTTTTTTGTTTGTTGTGACAGACGCCAGTGGTGTAGGAAATTTATTTCCAGTATAATAATCAAATAAATTAATTGCCAAGGAGTTTTTATCACGTGAAACTACAGATCCATTATGACCTAAGTAGTGGTAGGGGTATGCTGGAAGCTGTTGTGTTTCACCCATTATAACTGCAGAACTTACAAGTGACTACAGCTTTGATGGCACATAGTAAGGCAGAATACACAATGATAAACTATCAGTGACAATAGGTGAGGTCTTCTATATTGTCTTTCCTTATCTAGTTCAGTGGGTACATACCATTGTGACTTGCTCCAGCTAAATCTTCCCAGATGGCATAGGCTCCTCACTTTGTCAGTGGATTCTGGTGGATCCTCTATATGAAAACAATAATTAATATGACCCTGCCAGACACTGTGCCCTCTAAATATAATACTACCGCACACTGTGTTCTCTGAATATAAAGTTGGCACACACTGTACCTTCTGAATATAATACTACCATACACTGTACCCTCTGAATATAATACTGCAACATACTGTATTGCCAGACTATAATACTGCCACACACTGTACCCACTGATTAGTCTGTAGAATTATTGAGACTAATTAAAAGAAGCCCAGAGGGGAGTTTATAGTGTGACGGACAAATGGATGTTCCTACTCAGGGCTCCAGTGCTGGCTTCGCTCCTATTTCAGCTGGACCATGGCCTTGCTTGGAATTGTGACAGGGGTCCTGCATGAGTGATGCGGCCACCCCAGCCAATCACGAGGTGCAGGAACCCAGCCAATGAGCTGCGCATCCGAGTCTTCCAGCGCCATTTAAATCCTCATTGTTTGCTTAGACACTGCCCCTCTTTGGTTATATTTTCCCTGATTTGGTACATTTTTGCCAGACTGTTGCTGACTAGAACTGACTTACTATTCTTGATGCCGCCTGCACTTTTTCTAGTATAGGGACCATCGCTCAGTTGGGGTCTGCAGTTTAGGGTGGATCATCCAGGTAGGTAGGGACAGTGGTTTGGTCTACCATAAGGGCTGCACTGCTCCCTGCCCCCGGACATGATATTACTCCGTCATATCCCTCCATTCCTAACCCTTAGGTCTGAGAAAACAGGAGCAGACAAAGGAAAGAGACAAAAACGACCAAAGAAAAACACTCTGGGTATTCCTAGGCTCAGTTCCTGAGAGCGTCCAACAATTCCACATTTTGTGTGTATTCTTTCATGTTAAGACCAATGTAGGAAAGGGCAAAATTCACCCTTTAATATTTTTGTTGCTTAGCTTCAAACATAAACCTTAGGGCAATCACCTAATGTAGCAATGATCAAGCTCAGAGCATTATCTATTTCCGGATTCCAATATCCTCAAACATTTCACTCCAATATTTTTTGAACCGTGAACAGGTCCCCATCATCTGTAGGAAATCTGCACTTACCTGCTTACATCTTAAAGGGGAATGTCGGCATATAAAAAAAGATTTTGTTCTCACCTGTGCTCCAAAACCCACTGTTTTAGAATCAGCCCAGATCCAAGCCACTAAAGGTTCCACTACCTGCCTCGTGACCCTTGAAATATTTTTTTTTCTGTTCCCTCCTGAATAACCAGAAGCGAAGCTCATACAATATTCTAACCATTTGGATATATTCCACTCAAAATCCCATTTTTCTAATTGTGGCCAATAAGAACTCCCATTCCCCCCGTCAAACCCCTTATAATAACAGAATGGAGTTGGAGTGAGGCCGAATCTGAATGTTATAAAACACCCTCAGAACATTATCTGAACACAGTCCAAAGAATATGCTCACCCCAATTATGCCAGCTGCAGCAGGGATCAACTTGGAGGAAATCCAACACAACTGAAGAAGAAGCACTTGTATAAAAGTATGCATGTCTTTATTGTGATCCAGGACACATCAAGGATAGGTGAACACCACAGACAGTGACATGTTTCAAGCAGAAGAACCGCCTTTAATCATACTCATACCTGTAGAACATTATATTTTAGAGATCTTCCTGATACAAAACTGTTCTGATCCCCATGAATGTGCGTTAAATGATTAGCAAGAACTAAAAAAGCTTGATGTCCATATTGAATAAAGATATAGGTCTGTAAGAACCAGCATCTAGCATATACAAAGTTTACAGTAAACCTCAAAGGGTAAACCATCCCTTCCTGAAGAGGTATTCCCCTTAATAGTCTTAATTTGCCTTATTACTGGGGACCCCCGGGATCTCCGCTGCAGCGCCCTGCTATCATTACTGCACAGAGCTAACTCGTTCTGTGCGTAATGACCGGCGATACAGGGGCCGGAGCATTGTGACATCACGACCCGCCCCCTCATGACATCACGGCCCGCCCCCTCAATACAAGTCTATGGGAGGGGGCATGGCGGCCATCACGCCCCCTCCCATAGACTTGTATTGAGGGGGCGGACCGTGATGTCACGACGGGCCGGAGCCGTGACGTCACGATGCTCCGGCCCCTGTATTGCCGGTCTTTACGCACAGAACAAGTTTGCTCTGTGCAGTAATGATTGCGGGGCACTGCAGCAGAGATCCCGGGGGTCCCCAGCGGCAGGACCCCGCGATCTGACATCTTATCCCCTATCCTTTGGATAGGGGATAAAACGCTAGGGGCGGAGTACCCCTTTAATATTTCCCTATACTCTCAAAATCTCTCCTGTATTAACTCTATTTGTGCTAATATAACCCCTATCCCTTTGATTTCCAAAGATAGCGGTTACCCACTACAAATTTACCCGTTACAAAGGCCGCTATCTCTTCAAAAGGGTGTACTAGGAGTAATGCAATGATGGAGGGCCTAGAGGCCTTCACTAGCCCCAAAGCTGCTATTTGTTTATTTACAGAGCTAATTTCTTCTAAAAACAGCAAAACATCTGTCCTCAGGTTGTGTGTTATATCATAACTTGGCTCCATTCACTTTTAAAAAGTTCGGTTTGCTGGACTCGCTGAACTGTTCGAAAATAGTGAGTTCGGTTTGACTCAAATCAGCAATGTAATAAGCCCCTAAACATGTTTAAAACACTGAGTTTGGAGTGTCTTCAAGTAGTTTTAAGGTGTTTTTTATGGTAACTGTTCTAGCTCGCCCATTTTTTAGGCTTATTTACACCAAAGTAAAACGGCATAAAAGTATCCTTGGTTGTCGGTAGACACTGTGGCTTTATCCCAGCGTGACAAAAATTATCCCTTTTTTGGGAGTAGCAAGTGAAAAAGACGGCATGGATTGGTATGGCGGACCGGAATTGGCAGGAAGGTGGTGTGCTGTTGGCTAACTGATGTTACTATTGTACAGCATGAGTTGGCGAACACATATCACTAGCGTACAGCATGAGATGGCGGACAGATGTCACTAGCGTACAGCATGAGATGCCGGACACATGTCACTAGCATCCAGCAGGGGTGGTGGTGGTACTGCCTAATCAGTGGCATCTCGCACAGGAGGTCTAAATTCCTCACTGATCCATGCCTGATTCATTTTAGTAATAGTAAGTTTTCCACGTTGCATGCTGACAGTCCTGTTTGCTTCAGGGTGACCATGTCGCCTGGTGCGCTGAACACTCTCTCCGAAGCGACACTAGAGGGTGGACAAGAAAGAACACTTATGGCAAACTGGGCAAGTTGTGGCCAATGGTCTAATCTGGTGAGCCAGAAGTCCATGGGGTCTAAGCTCATGATGTCTGTCAGAAAAAAGAAAGGGCACTACTGAGGTAGGCCTCAACCTGGTTGTTAAGGTGGTGGTTCACATCACTTTCATGACTCATGTCAGGGGAGTACACAGGATGCTGAAACTTCGCCATCATGAGCACAAACGTCAAGATGCCGCCACTGCTAATGCTCCTGCCTCTTGCTGGGGTAGTGCTGGCAGAGGTAGTGGAGTGCTGACTCTGTGGAAAGCAGAGACTGGACCTCCGTTCAGCAGGTGTTTGTTGCAGGAAAGCCATAGCAAGCTACCTGTTTAACTTCTCCTTATACAAATACAATTTAGCCTCCTTCTCAGAAGGCGAGAAAAATACCTCCATTTTGGGTTTATACCGAGGGTCTAAGAGTGTGGCTATCCAGTACTCCTCTCTTCCATTCAAGTCCACAAGCAGAAAAACATACACAAGCCATCTTTGACAGCTTTTTTGAGGGCCCAGCTTGTTCCATCTCTGTCCCATACTGCCAGGGTTGGTCATGCTCCTCCTCGTTCCCATCAGTGTCGCCTTGAATAAGGTTCTCGCCCCCTCTCTCTTCCGTAGAGTCCATCTCCAAATCCTCCTCCTCTGGTCCCACTACCTCCTCCTCATCCAACTCCTCCTCCTCAAGGAGAACATCCGTACTGCTGCCATCAAGAAGTGAAGTCTCTTCCATCTCTCCTTCTGCCATCATAACCACCAGCATCTGCTCCAAAAAAAAAAAAAAACACAAGCATCACATCGCCACCCTTTTCTTTGCAACATATCTTGCAGCCTACTCAGAAGGTAAGAGAACATGACAAGAGTGATTAGTTGCCAATCCCTGAGCTGTAAATCACACTATCTCAAGAAATTGTCTTGCTGTTGCATGACCAGGGATGTGGAAATCCTATTGCAGGCATGCAGTTTCGGGTGCCGGGCAGGCACCTCACACTGCACCTCTAATTTTAAGACGGCGGCGCTCATGATGTTTGGAGCTCCTGACTAGTGCCCGCTCCATACCCAGAGCCCCCAGCTGATTGCTGTAGCTAGGGACCTCTCTAATTGTCCGGCCACGGCAATCTCCGCAACTGGCTATTAACCCTTTAGATCGCTGGTTTCAGCTTTGACAGCGGCAATCTAAAGTGATCTTATCACAATCTCTGGTGGGCGATCCACTATGGAGGTAGCCGGAGGGCTTACCTCTCATCCCATGGCTCCGTGGATCTGTATTTGATTGAGCCTGCCTTGATTGAGCCTGCCTTTGATTGAGCCTGCCTCAATCTGTATTTGATTGAGCCTGCCTTGAGCAGATCACAGATCTATGGAACTCTATTCCATATTAAAAAATCACATCACCCCCCCCCATTTTCATATTAAAACATGATAAAAATAAACATATTTGGTATTGGCGTGTGCATAATTGTCCAAACTATTAAAATATAACACTAAATATCCCATACAGTCAATGGCGTTAATGTAAAAATACCAAACTTAGAATTTTGTTTTTTTTCATAACAGAAAAAATGAAGCAATAAAGTGATCAAAAAGTCCCAACAATACCAAAATGGTACCGATACAAAGAGCAGATTACAGCGCAGAAAATAAGCCCTCATACAGCCCAGTATATAGAAAATTTTAACTGTTATAGGCATTAGAAATGGCAATTTAAAAAACATAAAGGAAACCAAACAAATCTGGTATTGCTGTAATCAGGCCAACCTAAAGTATCAAATAACATGCAAGTTTGACCACAAGGTGAATGGTGTTAAGAAAAAAAAAATTTGAAAAATTATTTCACATCACAAATATTATTATTATAATTTTTTTTTTTGGAGCATGTTATGGAAAAATGAAAGGTTTCATTTCAAAGTACAAATCGGTGCCGCAAAAAACACCTCCTATGGCTCTATAGATGGAAAAATAAGAGTTTGGGATTTTCTAGGGCGAGGAGGAGAAAACAAAAGCACAAAAACTAAATAAATAAACTAATAAAAACCTTATTTATGTACTATTTTGGTTAAAATTATTTTGTGCACCAGGACAAGTGGATCGTCATGAGGGACAAGTAGATTGTGTTCCGTTGTAGTGCCTTGGACAAGTAGTTTTATTTAAAATTTCCACACCCCTAATGAAAAAGTTGTTCACCACTTCACGCTCCTGGTGGAGGTGGTCCAACATGTGTAAGGTGAAGTTCCACCGTGTTGGAAGGTCACAAATAAGGCGGTGTTGGGGAAGACTGTTCTGGTGCTGTAGGTGAAGCAAGTCATGTTTAAAAGCATACGAACAGCTAAACCGTACACAAATTCTCCTGCACTTAGACACCACTGGTTTGACACCTGGACAAGTTGTCAGCAAACGTTTGACCACAAGGTTTAGCACGTGTACCAAACAGGGAGAGTGTGTCATGCCATCTACACATACTAGCACAATGTTTGTGCAGTTATCGACGACAACGTGTCCCAATGTCAGCTCACGACCTGTGAACCTGTGTGAAACCTCTTATTGCAGACAGGGCAGCAGCTCCTCCACTGTGTTTTTTCTCGCCCAGGCTCAGCAGGTGTAACATAGCATGGCAGCACTTGATTTTGCAGCCATGAAAGAAGGAGGGGGGGGGGGCAGAAGGAGGACAATAAGCTAAGTTCTTCCCTGTGAGGTGCAAAATGTCCGTGGAGGAGGAAGAGGAGGATAGGCGAGGAGGGTCAGCAGTTGAACCTGATCGGTGCAGCCGTGGAGGTGTGACAACAATTTCCTGGTCTTGTTGCAGTGGAACCTCATTCTGCAGGATATCGACCCAGTGGGCCATAGAAGACATGTATTGCCCCTGGCCTTAGCTACTTCTCCATGTATCAACAGTGGTATGCACTGTTCTGCACATAGACAAGTTCATAGAGTGGCCAACCCTCTCTGCCACATGATTGTGCAAAGTGGGGGAAGGCTTTCTTTGCAAAACAATGGCAATTAGGTACACCCCATTAGTTGCCTAAAGGCCGTGAAGTCAACAACTTGCCCAGGTACGAATTGAGGTGCACTACAACAGAGTGACTGGGAGAATACTGTTGTCTGGAGGACATGGATTCCCTAAAGGATAACTTACAGGATCGGGGAGGGGGAGGGCACGACACAGATGAGGCAAATGCCGAAAAATGTGCTGCCTGTGAAGACAGTTGTGAGGGATCTGGAGGATCATCAGTAGCAGCAGAAGCGTTTTTCTCACATTGTAGGGTGTCTCGACTGTCCCATGTGGCCTTCTGGTGACCCTACATATGCCTCTGTAGAGATGTAGGGAGAGATTCATCAAAACCTGCGCAGACTAAAAGTTGACCAGTTGCCCATAGCAACCAGATTACTTGTTTCATTTTTGAAAAGGCCAGTGAAGAATGAAAGCAGCGATCTGATTGGTTGGGCAACTGGTCAACTTTTCCTCTAAATAGGTCTTGATGAATCTTCCCTATAGTCCCTACAGTCTGTCCCTGGTCGCAGCTTACTTTCTGTTTGCAGAGACAACATATTGCCATGTTCTCTGCATCAGGTAAGGTGGAGAAGAAGTTCCACACATCAGGATATCGGACAGAGACTGCACCACCTGACTGTGCCCCTCCTCAGAATGTTTTTTTATTAAAAACTCAAACATGCAGCAGCGTCTCCGTCACCATTGCCGTGACTGTCATCAGACCAGCAGCCCTACTTATCAACACGTTTCAAAGGTTTTCTTCCCCTACCTCGGCTACGCTCTTCTTCACGGACACTGACACTACCCTCCAGCTCTGATTACCCTCCTGTAGGGCAGTGAAAGCCTACTTCAAAGCAAACCCAATACTGCCACTCCGTTTAGTTACAGGGGTTTTCTAGATAGAGAAAGCAGAGCAAATTTCTTCTATAAAACAGCAACACACCTGTCCTCAGGTTGTATGTTATATTAAAACTTGGCTCCATTCACTTCACTTTAACTGAGCTGCAATATTACACACAACCTGAGGACAGGTGTGGAGCTGTTTTTGGAAGAAATCCAAAGAGATGGTCAGCCTGCTGAACATCAACCCTACGTAGGGAAGTGAAAGCCTACTTCAAAGCTAACTTAATACCCCCACCCTGTCCCCCCAACCCCTCTCCCACCCTCCACAAAAGTTGCAATGCAACGTATGAAAGCACTCCGACCCAACCCCCACACAAACCCTAAGGCACATAATGGAACAGTCAAAACAGTGGCCAGCAAAAACACAGAGCCCAAAAGGTGAGGCCAGCAGTTTTAAGAAAAAAGCATGAATCAGGGTAACTGTGTATCCTCCAACGGTAAGTAGAGGTAGAGAGGTAGAAAAAGCAAAACATATCAAGTCTCTCTGAAAGACATCAAGGCAGTGTCTGTACAAGAGATGCAGAGGCTGGAGAACAGGATTTCTGAGGCATGGACTGCCACTTGTCGCACCTCGGAGGCTCCACCTTGGCAAGGGGAGTAGGCCAATCTGGCAAGGAAACCATGAGGAGTTCCAGGGTCGCTAGAAACTTAGGTTACCCAGGTGGCCAAAGGTAGAAGACTTGCCTCATGGTGGGCAATCAACTGAAAGGGGAATCCCCATCAGTAGGCCATAGAGCGGTTATGGAGTTGATCCAAAAGTGACATCATCTGAAGCCCTTCTGTGGAGAACTTCCTCCCTTAGGCTAGAATTCCAGTGAGGTTTTTCATGCAAAAATGGCAATATAAATGCCCATTTTGCCACACAGCGTTTTTTCTGTGAAAAAACGCCACAGCCAGATGTTAGCTGCAAGTCAATAGTGAACTGCAAAATGGCAGATCCACTTGTCGTTTTTCATCTTGGCGTTTTTTTTAAATCCTTTGGCCGTTTTTCAGCTCTTTTGGGCTCAGAGGCTGGCTTTCAAAAATGTCCTCAAATTCAGAGTACCGTATATACTCAAGTATAAGCCGGCCCGAATATAAGCCGAGGCCCCTAATTTCAGCCCAAAAACCCAGGAAAAGTTATTGACTCGACTATAAGCCTAGGGTGGGAAATACATCATCCCCCCTGTCATCATCCAGACCCCCATCATTAACATCCTCATCATCGTCACCCTGTCATCATCCCCCCTTCATCATCATCACCTGTCATCATCCCCCTTTCATCATTACCCTGTCATCATCCCCCTTCATCATTACCCCGTCATCATCTCCCCCTTCATCATTACCCTGTCACCATAAGCCCCTTCATCATTACCCTGTCATCATCCCCCCTTCATCATTACCCTGTCATCATCCCCCCTTCATCATTACCTTGTCATCATCCCCCCGTTCATCATTACCCTGTCATCATTACCATGTCATCATCCCCCCTCCATCATTACCCTGTCATCATGCCTCCGTCATCATTACCCTGTCATCATCCCCCCCGTCATCATTACCCTGTCATCATCCCACACCACCCCCTTCATCATCACCACTTGTCAATGTCTGATTTAACAGTGGTCTTCAACCTGCGGACCTCCAGATGTTCCAAAACTACAACTCCCAGCATGCCCGGACAACCGATGGCAAGCAAGCCTGTCCGGGCATGTTGGGAGTTGTAGTTTTGAAACATCTGGACGTCCGCAGGTTGAAGACCACTGCCCGGGCCTTCGTCATCATCCAGCCCCCCCTCCCCCCTTTAGTTTTGTACTCACCTCCGCTCGGCGGGACGTTCGGGTGAGTTGGTCCGGGCCATCTGTGCTTCAGGACCGTCCGGTGGTGAGGGATAGTCATTCCGGGCTGTCCATTCTTCACCGGCCTGTCCATCTTCACGTGCCTCTTCTCCGCGCTTCGCGCCCGGCCCCGGAATAATGACGTTTCCCTGACGAAGACGCACAGGGACGCAACTTCCCTGTGCGTCGTCATGAAGGCAACGTCATTATTCCGGGGCCGGGCCCGAAGCGCGGAGAAGAGGCCCCCCAGGTGAAGATGGACAGCCCGTAACGACTATCCCTCCCCACCGGACGGTCCTGCAGCACAGATGGCCAAGACCAGCTCACCCGAATGTCCCGCCGAGCAGAGGTGAGTACAAAACTAAAGGGGCGATGGGGGGCTGGATGATGACGAAGGCCCGGGCAGTGGTCTTCAACCTGCGGATCTCCAGATGTTTCAAAACTACAACTCCCAGCATGCCCGGACAGCCTGTAGTTTTGAAACATCTGGAGGTCCGCAGGTTGAAGACCACTGAGGGCGGAGAGTTCACTCGAGTATAAGCCGAGGGGGGGGGGGGGGGGGGTGTTTTCAGCACGAAAAATCGTGCTGAAAAACTCGCCTTATACTCGAGTATATACGGTATGCCGTTTTTTTGGGGGGGAATATCATGGCGTTTTCCTCCCATAGAAGTCTATGGGAGTGAAAAACGCCAAGAAAAACGCCATGTGGATTTTAACTTCGGCATTTTTGCAGGTAGTTTCTATTCTTTTTTTGGACTTTAACGATCCAAAAAAGTGATGGAGATACCTTTTTTTGTAAAATTTCATAGGATACAGTACCATAAAAAAAAAGATACAGTAGTGATAGAAAAAATTGTATTTAACGAAATTTGTATTTTTTAGAACAAGATTTTTATAAATTTTTCAACAGGGATCAATTCATGTGGGTGGGCAGAGAACTAAAAATCTAGCAATATAAAAAATGTAGAAAGGGGCCATTTCATTATAAAAATAATGTATTTTTTTATAATTAATTTTGTAAAACTTTTTATTAGTAATGTATTTTAATTATGTGTTTAATAAAATGTGTGTTTTTTAACTTTTTTTTTTTTTTTTTATAGATTTTTTATGTAGTACTACTCCCAACATGGTTCCACTTCTGACACCCGCTGGTATATATATAAGCTATATCCTCCGGTATAAGCTATAGAAGCCGGTGGTCGGCCGCACTCCTCTCCACTGCCCGCACTATACTCCGCTGTGATGTAAAGTTCTCTTCACTTCCCAGATTCATATTTCCCGCTGAGAGCTGTGATTGGCCCATCTGGTCCCCTGCCCGACACTATACTCACAGCGGAGTATAGTGTCGGGCAGGGGACCAGACAAGTGCGGCTGCCGCTTCTATAGTTTATACCCAGGGCTGGTGCAAAGATTTTTGCCACCCTAGGCGAAAGCTAATTTTGATGCCCCTGGCTCCGCCCATTGTGTCCGCCCTTTGACCTGCCCCCTTTTCACCGCTCTACCTATTAAATTTTTGCGTGCAACATAATACACGTAATGCACATAATACATCCTGGTGTGAAAAATATATATAAAATGCGAGCATGCAAGTGCACCATTATAGTGCCTATTGTGGCCTCAATACATTACATGACCCCCTATATCTTCCATAATACGAGAACAACTGAACCCCCCCCTGCGGCCCCAGTACATATTGCCAACTTTAAAGGGGTTATCCGGTGCTTAGACATCTTATCCCCTATCCAAAGGATAGGGGATAAGATGCCTGATCGCGGGAGTCCTGCCGCTGGGGACCCCCGTGATCTTGCACGTGGCACCCTGTTTGTAATCAGTCCCGGGAGCGTGTTCGCTCCGGGTCTGATTACCGGCGACCACAGGGCCTGCGGCATGTGATGTCACGCCTCCGCCCCCGTGTGATGTCACGCTCTGCCCCTCAATGCAAGCCTATGGAAGGGGGCGTGACACATGCCGCCGGCCCTGTGGTCGCCGGTAATCAGACCCGGAGCGAACACGCTCCGGGGACTGATTACAAACGGGGTGCCGCGTGCAAGATCAAGGGGGTCCCCAGCGGCGGGACTCCCGCGATCAGGCATCCTATCCCCTATCCAAAGGATAGGGAATAAGATGTCTAAGCACCGGAGAACCCCTTTAAGTTACTCGTTACCTCAACTAGCGTGGTGCCATGTATAGATAGATGATTTGTCACTTCTCACCAACATCAGCAGGTCTGGTGGTCCAATTTTTGGCCTGCTGCTGCTGATGTGAGTCGCTCAGTGAGTGAAGCTTTAGTTTGCTGACACAGCCAACCTCGAAAGTGCGCTATAGGCGATGGCCTACTTGGCCTATAGGAAGAATCGGCCCTGCTTATACCAGAGGATCACAGCGGATGTCAGGAGTGACACCCGCTGTGATCTGACCTTAACTGCAGGTACTACTACTCCCAACATTGAGCACACTCTGCTTCATGCTGGGAGCTGTAGTACCTGCATTAGTAGACAGATTGCAACGGGTGTCAGAAGTGACACCTGGGCCATCTGTCTATTAGTACAGATACTACAGCTCCCAGCATAAAGCAGAGTGGGCTCCATGTTGAGAGCAGTAGTACCTGCAGTAAGTGACAGATCGCAGCAAGTGTCACTCCTGACACCTGTTGCGATCCCCCTTATGTGAATTTCGGGACTCAGCTGTTCTCCCTGCTCTGTAGCCATGAGTACAGCTGATGGTGGTCAGTAGATATACATTATATATCTACTGCCCAGCAAGAGTACAGTGTACGCATTGCTGGCTCACTTAACCCCTTGCTGAGCTGTGCGCTATGCACCAGCCCAGCAAGAAAAGAGTTAACTTACACTGCTGGACAGTGTAGGTTAACCCTTTGGGCGATATACACTATATACAGCTATCTATAGATAGCTGTATATAGTGTATACAGAAGACAAAGAAGTCCCCTTACCTCCTTCCAGTCCCATCTTGGTCAGTGTAGCCCCGCAACTAGTGATGATGTAATTAGGGGGTGGAGCTAAAGACAGGAGCCAGGCTGGTAAGGGTGTGAGGCTCTGTTCACATTGTACATTTTGTATAATGTGACCAGACCCTTCTGCCAGTGTCCTCCCAGACAGGGAGACTCCAGCTGGTGCTAAACTACAACTCCCAGCATGGGCATGCTGGTAGTTGTAGTTTTGCAACAATGGGAAGCTCCCTGTTTGGGAAGACTTTGCAATATGGGCGTTCTCCCCAGTGGAGAGAGCCAAAAATGTCCTAACCAATGGCGAATTTGGACGACTACTGCAGATGAACTGGATGTTTTTTTCTTTTAAAATATCTAACAAGGGGCTGTGGGGGAGTGTTTTTTAAAATAAAATTATTTTTCCAATGTGTCGTGTTTTTTTTTAAAATTGAATTTTCAGGCTTAGTAGTGGAAGCCATCTTATTGACGGAATCCATTACTAAGCTGGGGCTTAGCGCTTGCCCCAAAAACAGCTAGCGCTAACCCCCAATTATTACTCCGGTACCCAAAGCCACAGGGGTGACGGGAAGAGCCGGTACCAATGGGCCCGGAGCATCAAAAATGGCACTCCTGGGCCTAGGTAATGTCAGGCTGTTGCCGCTTGTTTGGTATCTGGCTGAGAATAAAAATATGGGGAACTCTATGTGTTTTTTTTTCTTCCAAATTGTACAAAACAGACAATGTGAACAGAACCTCACACCCTTACCAGCCTGGCTCCTGTCTGTAGCTCTGTCCCTATTGATGTCATCACTAGGGGACGGAGCTACACGGACCCGGCGGGGACAGGGAGCTAGAGAGGTAAGTGGACCTCGTCTTTTGTATACACTATATACTATCTATAGATAGCTGTATATAGTGTATACCGCCCAAAGGGGCTATATGAGCAGGGTCCTGTTAATATAGTGACAGGATTCCCAGCTCCTGTATAGTCTACACGGGTACACTATGCACCACTGTATACTATACAGCCGGGGAGGTGAGTAGTGATGCTATACATCACTCCTCATCTCCTTACACTCTGTGGACCGGGCGCTCAACAGGTACTCTAAAGGCAATGAAAAAACTGCCACAGGGTACAAATTTGGCTGTTTCCACACACCAGGAAAAACACCAGAAAAAACACCAGAAAAACTGCCAAAACGCAGCAAAAAGCTGTGGCCGTTTTTCTAGCAGTTTTTCCTGGTGTTTTTGCTGGTGGGAAAAAAACCTCAGTGGAATCCTAGCCTTACTCTGCTATGTTGCTCTGAATACACAGCCCAGAGCAGTTCAGTGTGTGATCATCTGTGATTGAAAACGCCCCCCCCCCCCCCCCCAGCTCTGTGCACTGAACTCTACAGTGTGTCCACTGCAAAAGGGGGCAGACATATTCCGCACAATTTTTTGGCTTGCTGATCCTGTTCCGTGTGCCTGCTGGCAGAGATTCAGCAGCTGGTAATTTTTTTTTACCCCAATCACTTTTAAAGAAAACAAATTATTCTGCAGACAACCACTAATATTAAACTAAATAAAGAGGTTAACATGACTCTTAGTAGCACATTATATAAATTGCTACCTGAATGTTGCAATTTTGCCAGGATTACAAGGATTTTAGTGTAGATATTCAATACCCTATAAGGTATAGATGTTTAATGCTACACATGTACAGTATTCTCCTTCTATACTGTCTGCAGACTCTTGTCAGGTACAACGCTAGTTCATATAATATACACCTTTCCCCAGTATAGTTCACTCATTATAGTGCAGTTCGGGCTGCTGCTGCTCATTTCCCCCTTTGGTTACTGGCCAGTCCTTGTCTCCTCTCCCTACATGTGTATTGTACATTACCTTTCAGGAAGAACACAACATTGCCATTGCCGTACAATATAAAGAATTCTATATGTACACATCTGAGGAGTCATAACTGATGATGTGATATGTGCTATAAATAAGGATGCACATTAAATACATATAGTGCAGAACAGGCTTATATACACACATACACATACACACACACACACACACACATACACACACACATACACACACACACATACACACACATACACACACACATACACACACATACACACACACACACACACACACACACTCACACACACATACACACACACATATACACATATATACACACACATACACACACACACACACACACACACACACTCACACACTCATATATGATGTTTCTTCATTCTAATGTCAATAGCAGGCTGTAGAGTGAGGGTAAGGCAGGGCTGGTGTATGAGGAGGCAGGGCTCATCTCCGGACCCTTTCATGCTTTCATAAAGCGGAGCAGTAAAACAGGTTGCTCCAGCATGTGTCATTAACATTTTATGAAAGCATCAGAAACAAGTAGTTTAATAGCGCTGATTTGTTTAACACTCCGTATTACTTTTTATGGCCGGTTCCTTTGGCAGAAAAAAAGCATCAAAAATGATTGAAGTAACATTTTATATACTCAGGAGCCCCATAGAAGCAAATTATATTCCGGAGCCTGAGAGGGGAACTAGGCAGCTTTATGGCACAGTTACCAAACGACTAGTAATTGAAATAAATATTGTCCTGGCTTCCTGAGGCCCAGCTATCTGCCCCTCAAGGCCATTACAGGACGCACACACCTGCTTCCTTTCTTAAGTGCTGGATATAGCATCTAGGATCCTGTGTTATCATTTCAACTTTTTATTACTAAGTATTATTATTATTATTTTACATTTTAATTTCTTATTTTTATAATGATCACTTTCTCATATAGAATCATTATAAAATTCTTACTTAGTACTTTTATGTACAGTTTATGCTGTATATTCCTTGCTTAGCAGCATTCACCAAATAAAAAATTCATCCATTGCCCATTTTCATATAAAATCCATATAACAGACTAGTTAGTATGGGTTCCATATAAAGCATGTAACACCACAGTATTGAAAATTTTTTTTTAGAGTAGAAGTGATGGGTTCCTTGTGAAATACTCACTGTAAGGACATGTCAGGAGTGTATGAAATAAAGCTGGCTATTTTCACATCTGCATAGGCATTTCCACTTTTCTGTTCCACTAGAACAGACCATGACTAAATGCTAAATTTGTCACATAAATAGCACCTAACAGATCCCATAGACTTAGAGTTTAGAGGGATCTGTCAGGTTCCGTTGAGGTGCCCTTAGTTTTCATATGCAGGTTAGCATTTCTTTTAAAATGGTGCTTTAAAAGTAAAAAAGAAACTATACTCACCTGCCCAGATCGCCTACAGCTTCTGGTCCTTCGTAGCTGCTTCCTGGTTCTTGTCACGTGTTGTCCCCACAGCAGTGACCCACCTCACCCAGTGGGCATTTCCTGCATGGGGACAACATTCCAGGGGGTGGGTTGGGGAAAACATACATATACAGTGTTTGTTTTTGCTTTCTGTGGCATTTATTTAAAATGGAGCATGCTCTGGATGTCGATATTTTTGCATAGAATTTTTCCTATAAGTTTCACTATAGGATTTTAAAAACGGGAAAAAATGCATGTTACTACAGCAACAAAATAAAAAAACCACCAAATAAGCTATGAATATGCTTGGAATTCCAGTACTTATCAGCTGCTGTTATGATCCACAGGAAGTTCTTTTCTGTTTGAATTTACTTTCTGCCTGACCACAGTGCTCTCTGCTGACACCTCTGTCCATTTTAGTAACTGTCCAGAGCAGGAGAGGTTTCCTATGGAGATTTGCTCCTACTCTGCACAGTTCCTAAAATAGACAGAGGTGTCAGCAGAGAGCACTGTGGTCAGGCAGAAAGGAAATACTAAAAGAAAAGAACTTCCTGTGGATCATACAGCAGCTGATAAGTACTGGAAGGATTAAGATTTTTTAATAGAAGTAATTTACAAATCTGTTTAACTTTCTAGCACCAGTTGATTTAAAAAAAAAAACTGTTTTCCAGTGGAAAACCCATTTAATATGTTGCCAGATAGCTATGTCACCCAAACCCCTTACACATGTATGCTCAGCTAAGTGTGCATGTGTTTTAATTAGGGAGAAGGGGGTTTAGCTGACACATGTCTAATGGGTATTCCTGATAGCCAAAATGGCACAAAAAAGGAACCGCTCTCCTCCTCGATACCCTGGATTCATAACTATGAGTTCGCTCTATTCTTTCAGTGCTGTTATTAGCAAAAATACAATAAAAAAAAAACCTTAATATAACCCCATAAAAATGCATAAAAAAAAATTACATTTGAAAAAGATTGGTATTTTTGTAGGGGTTTTATGCAGTTAAATTGTAATGATGAAGACAATTCTAATTCTGTGTAGTAAACATGCCTCATGTAAAATATTTATGAGAATGTCACACTTTCACAAACCTGATAAACTAAATTCTTTACTAGTCTAATAATGAAGCTAATGATTTCAACAATTTCCCAATATGGTGTACAGTACTGGGTGCTAGTATACAAGAAATATGTAGTGGAACTTTATGATTTTAAATATTTTCCAATATGGTGAAATATATAGTTGAACTGGTTCAAAGATCATCCAGGGTAATACATGGAAGCATCCAGAGTAATACATGCAAGGACTACAGTACCCAGAAAAATTATAAAAATTTGGTATAGTAAAGTGTAGATCTGTGCAGATGCAAAACGGTTAACACAACAGAGGACAGTGCATTATTACAAATGGATCTGGATAGGTTGAGGCTTGGGATGAGAAGTGGCAGATGAGGTTTAATCCAGCCTAGGATTATGTTTTAAATTTGAAAACATTGGGGACGACTGACAAAGAAAAGGACTTAAGAGTTTTAGTCAACAGTAAATTTAGCAGTAGGGATCAGTGTCGGGCAGCCGCATCCAAGGCAAATAAAATCATGGGGTGCATCAAAAGGTGCATAGATGCTAAAAACAAGGAAATAATTCTACCACTGTAAAAATCACTAGTCAGACCACACGTGGAATACTGTGTACAGTACAGGGTTCAAAGTCGGGCAACCAGAGTAATAAAGGGAATTGGAGGACTACAGTACCCAGAAAGATTATCAGAATTAGGGTTACTTAGTCTTGAAAAAAGTAAGAAAAGACTAAGAGCTGACCAAATAACAATGTATAAATATATCAGTACAGAAATCTCTCCCATGACCTATTAATACCCAGGACTGTATCAATAACAAAGGGGTATCCTCTATGTCTAGAGGAAAGAAAGTTTCTACACTAGCACAGATTGGGGTTCTTTACTGTAAGAGCAGTGAAACTATGGAAATAGTCCTGCTGAACTGAATAAGAGGCCTGGACGTGTTTCTGCAGAGTAACAACATTGCAAATAATGGGCACCAGATTTTTAGAGACAGAACATTGATCCAGTGATTTTTTTTGTGTGTTCTGGCTAAAATGGCTAAAATAATGGCTAAAATAACTGATGTAGAATAATGGAACTCAATGCATGCTGACCAAGTCAAATGGCTTTTACTAATGAAGTAAACACTGAGGACAGGTGTTAGGTGGGAATCTATTGTGAAATTCTTCTTTCAGTTTTTGTGGGTTTTTTTCAGCCCCAAAAAAAATGTACAAAAGGCGCGTGTGAAGTAGTGTTGCTCGCGAATATTCGCAATGCGAATTTTGTTCACGAATATTGCATATTCGCGAATTCGCGAATATTGCACTATATATTCAAAATTACGAATATTCCGTTTTTTTTTCACAGTACACATCACAGTGATCACCCCTCTCTGCTTCCAGCTTGTGTGGTCTAAAGAAGGCTCTTATACTACTGTGTGACACCGCCGGGCGAATATATGCATATGCAAATATTAGTATGTGCGAATATTCGCGAATATTGATCCCTCCCTTCTGCTGCTTCTATCAAGTAACACTGGTATACTTGCTATAAAGTTCATAAATTTTCGCATATGTGAATTAACGCATATGCAAAAAAAAAGGGAATGTTACGAATATGCGAATTTAACTAAAATATATGACGAATATTCGTCCATATATTCGCGAAATATCACAAATTCGAATATGGCCTATGCCGCTCAACACTAGTCTGAAGGAAGCCTGAAGCATGCAAGCAATTTTTTGAAATTTTTGGCTCTGAGTGTTTTTACCTACCTAGTGATTCATTAACCAGACCAGACTGCTGGGAGTCTTACTAAAGTGACACAAATCTTATTTCACTTATGTAGATACATATTCAATGAATCTCATATTCAATCACTGTATAAATACAACTCAGGATTGAAAAGTACGACCTCCGAGCCCACGCAATCATTTTTGGCCTTTGGGTCACAATCATTTTTTTTATTTATTTTTTATTTTTAACTAAAGGGCAGATTTTTAGATTCAAATGAGCAAGAACAAGATCTCTGGCACAATTTTTTTGAGTACTGACAATATACAGTGATCCCTCAACTTACAATGGCCTCAACATACAATAGTTTCAACATACAATGGTCTTTTCTGGACCATTGTAACTTGAAACCAGACTCAACATACAATGCTTTGGAATCTGCGAAACGTGTCAATGGCTGGAAGAACCGACCAATCAGAATGGATATTTCACTGGTAAAACCCCTGTGCATGCACTGCCTGGTGTCTGGTAGCGCCCCCTACTGTACAGGGAGGTATTACATGTTCTGTACTCTTTACCTGTGCCAGGGTTAGCTTCTCCTTTGGGCATCAGGTGAGGGCGGCTCCATTTTCCTTTTTTTAGGACATTGCGTGTTCTGTACAGGACCCCAAAGAAGTTTCTTTCCTCTACATAGACCAGTGTTTCCCAAAGAGGTTGCCTCCAGCTGTTGCAAAACTACAACTCCCAGCATGCCCGGACAGCCTTTGGCTGTCAGGGCATGCTGGGAGTTGTAGTTTTGCAACAGCTGGAGGCACCCTGGTTGGGAAACACTGAAATAAACAGTGATTTACAGCTTCCAGCAGATCTTTCTTACTTTTATATGTAAGGACTTGTTTTATCTATATTAGTTATCTACTTATTTATCTTTAATCCTCACTTTTTCCTATTTTTGGATGACATTTTGGGGCTTCAGAACAAATTACCAGGTTTCCATAGAGTTCTGGTCTCAACATACAATGGTCGTCCTGGAACCAATTAAAGGGGTTATCCAGGAAAAAACTTTTTTTTTTATATATATCAACTGGCTCCAGAAAGTTAAACAGATTTGTAAATTACTTCTATTAAAAAATCTTAATCCTTTCAGTACTTATGAGCTTCTGAAGTTTAGGTTGTTCTTTTCTGTCCAAGTAATCTCTGATGACACGTGTCTCGGGAAACGCCCAGTTTAGAAGAGGTTTGCTATGGGAATGTGCTTCTAAACTGGGCGTTTCCCGAGACACGTGTCATCAGAGAGCACTTAGACAGAAAAGAACAACATTAACTTCAGAAGCTCATAAGTACTGAAAGTATTAAGATTTTTTTAATAGAAGTAATTTACAAATCGGTTTAACTTTCTGGAACCAGTTGATATATAAAAAAATTTTTTTTCCTGGAATACCCCTTTAATATTGTAATTTGAGGGACCACTGTACTATGACCATTATCCAGTAATAGCTGAAAGAGTGTACCTGTTAATAATTTCTGTTCGCAGTTAGGCCATTTGAGTTCATATAAGTGAATTCCTTGAGTTTATAAAATGTTGGACTGCCTGTCATTTCTTGTACTTTTCTTTAACCTCTTGTTGGACTGAGCATAGGTGTGCAGGTAAAAGGACAATTTTCTGTTAATAACCTATGTATACCTCAATCTGCTGAGGACCAATAGTAATTGAGATCATGTACGCTAGCAGCGAGCCAGCCAGGTAATATTTTACAGCAGCTGCTTAACATTTCATTACCTACTTATTTTACACAGAGAGGAGTGAATTAAAATGGCAGCGTTAAATGAAAACGCTTTCTTTCTGCTGAAAGGCGACACCTAATTAGGGAATATTTAAATCCCACAAAAATGCAGACTCTCTGAGGTGCTATAAAGCTTTGCTGCATATAAGCTTTAACAAAACGTAGTGAATTCTAGGCTGGCCCTTGGCTCTTACGAGCTGTTCGCTTGTGTTGGGGACATCTGTATACCGGTTCATGGGGAGTTTGGACTTCAGGAAAGTACTAGCACCAGTAACATATGGAATATTTTATTGTTGTAATTCGCCAACGTTTCGGTCCTGTAGCACGGACTCTATTTCAAGGTCCACTGCTTTATGATAAAACACTGGTGGTTTGGGACAATGAAAATCACAGCTGTTGATCTGTATTTGATGCTTACTTAAATCAACCGGCTTTCACTTTAACCACAGATATATTTTTAACTGTAGGGAGTCTATCACCCAGCTTAACCACAGATTGAGGTTGGCTATTTAATTATTACATCACTCTACTAACCTAGAATGGCAGGAATCCCTATTCACCAATGTGTGTTGCATATTTTAGAATACTGGGGGAAATTCATTAAGACCCGTGCTGAGGAAAAGTTGACCAGTTGCCCATAGCAACCAATCAGATTGCCACTTTCAGAGGCCTTTTCAAAAAATGAAAGAAGCTATCTTATTGGTTGCTATGGGCAACTGGCCGACTTTTCTTCTGCACAAGTTTCGATGAACCTCCCCCATTAACCATATATGGTCAATCAAAATGACCATTCAATCTCTGCCATGATCTGTGGCGTAGTTTGAGCTTTCACTGTTGTTCAGTATTAATGCCCCCGATTATGACCCCCCTAAAAATCCAACATATCATCAACTTTTTTTGGTCATGAAAAGATCAGCAAAAAAAGTGTCTGCAACTGTCATATCACAACGGTATGGCCTTCTTTAGATTGGTATCACACAAATGGGTGAATTTACAGTGACAAGACTGGCATTTCACACGCTGGTCTTAAAGGAGAACTGCGGCGTAAATGTTTTATGTCCCCCTTTGCCTGGGCTGCAAAAACATAAAAAACAAACTTCAACTCACCTTCCTACGTTCCCCCGTTGCAGAGAAATCAGCGTCCCGTTCCTCCACTGCTGCTGGCTTCTTAGTCTCAAAACGTCACAGTGAAGACAGTGTATCGCCGGCTGCAGCGATGTCCCAGAAAGGTGAGTTAAAGTTAGCTTTTTATGTTTTTGCAGCCCGGGCACAGGGAGACTTACACCGCAATTTACACCGCAGTTCTCCTTTAAGTCAAACTACCCATGAGTGGTTTGAAAAAAACGCAAGAAAAAACACCTGAAAAAACGCCGGTGCAATTTCCTGCATCTGGCTTTTTTTCTGCCATTTTTTCATCTGTGTGGAAATTGCATTTTTGGCCCCTTTGGCATTTTTTTTTGGTACCAGAAATTTGTTGGGTACCAAAAAAAAAAAAAGGATGCAGTCGTGATGAAAAAAAAAATTTGTATTTAACGAAATTTATATTTTTTATAGTGAAATTTTTATACATTTTTAATAAAGTGTGTGTTTCACTTTTTTTTACTCTCTTTTTTTTTTGTTTACATTTTTTTAGGTAGTACTACTACTCCCAGCATGGAAGTAATATCGCCCGATGCGATCTTCCATAATATAGCAGAGATGTGGAGCGGCTCTATACAGCGCTCACATCTCTGCTCTGTACTCGGGCCAGTGATGTGAATAGAACATCACTCATTCATATTTTCCGCCCAGAGTGGGGTTTGGCCGGATGGTTGCAGCCAATCACAGCTCTCAAATATGAATGAGTGATGTTCTATTCACATCACTGGCCGGAGTATAGTGAAGATGAGAGCGCTGTATAGAGCCGCTAGACATTTCTGAAATAGATAGGACGATCACAGCGAATGTCCCTTCTGACACCCGCTGTGATCATATTTCCCACAGAGAGTTGTGATTGGCTGGAACCATCTGGCCAATCACAGCTCTCTGCGGGAAACATGAATAGGTGTATGTATACGTCAGTGCAGGGGACCATAGAAGAGCGGCCAGCCGCATCTATACATTATACAGAAGGATCGCAACGGGTGTTAGAAGTACAGGTACTACTACTCCCATCATGGAACAGTGTGTGTTCCATGCTGGGAGTAGTAGTACTACCTAAAATTTGAAGAATAAAAAGTGAAAAACACACACACACTACCTTTTTATTAGGGATATCCCGATATCGATACTAGTATCGGTATCGCGGCAGATAGTAGCCATTTGCATGGTATCGGGGACCCGATACCTGCTGCTGCTCCGCTGCCCAGTTCTCCCATCCTCACGTCCGCATCATAGTGTTCCATGGAGGAGCATGTGACACAGACGTCACTCCTCCTCCCCTGCGCCCAGCGTAATGCTACGGAGGAAGCAGAGTGACGTATATGTCACATGCTCCTCCATAGGACGCCATGATGCGGATGGGAGGACGGGAGAACGGGGCAGTGGAGCAGGTGACCCGGTTTTGACTGCTGCTCACCATATGATCATCAGCACAATCGCTCTCGCCGCCAATGCAAAATTCCCTGTTCTGTCCAATGGAGAAGAGAGAAATCTTGGCTCATATTACAGCAGCCGCCTCCATTGTACACAACAAGGAACCCACATATCATACGGTAAGCAGCGCCAGAAACCGCGTCACCCTGGTGTCAGATTCCCTTTAAAATATAAGTACTCGTAATTGGTATCGGTGAGTACTAGAATTAAAGTATCGGTACTTATACTTGGTCTTAAAAAAAATGGTATCGGGACATCCCTAATTTTTATTATTGTTGGCTATATTTTTAGTGCCCTGCCCGCCCACATAAATTGCCAAGTGGAAAAATATTTTTTAAATTTCTCATTGATTTACAGCTAACATCTGGCCGCAGCTCTTTTTGGCCAAAAAAACGCCATGCGGCAGTATTGATGTTTTTCTTGGCGTTTGTCCCCCCCCCCAAAAAAAAAAACCAAGTAGAAACTTAACCTCAGATGCAATAAATGTATTAAGAGGTGCATGCCTTTCACTTCCATTGGGTGCATCTTTGTGTGGGAATTATCACATTAAAATATAACTTTTCCCTACAGATAGCATAAACCAGGGGCGTTGCTAACCCTTTCATCTGGAACGCAAGATCTGGAGTACAGGTTTCATGACAAAGTAATATCCATACATTTCATGTTATCAAAGCTGGCATATTTATTTATGTATGCAATTGTTTATTTGTGTGTTCATTTATATTTATATCTAATAGATACCTGGATTTATTAACATTAGTATAATGGGTTTATTACACCTATAACAAATGTAATTGTGCAGTGAGTAAATAATATCACCATTCATGTGACTATTAGTCCCTGTAGTTGGACCTTCAGTAATCATAAATTTTTTACCTATCCTGTGGTATACAAAATGCGTTTTTGTGAAAACCTCTTTAGTGCAACATTATATAAAAGATAATAGCAGGGTTTGCCACCTGCTTATTTTCAGCCTATCCAAAAATAAAAAAAATGCAACCCATTAGGATAGAGTGGACTAACTGTTTGGGGTTTTGTTTTTTTTGCTTAAAAAGCGCACAGTAAAAATCCCTCAAAGTTGTCTAACAATGGTAGAGGTTGCCTGCTTTACAGCAATGCTGCCATCCAGTAGTTCGAGAAAAATGCTAATTGGGGACAATGTAGAGACAATGACACACACTTTTAGAGTTGTTCCTCAATACATATATATCTTTGTTGCTCGACCTAACCTCCTTTTGCATAATTACCATCATCTCTATTCCACACCCTCTTAAATCCCTCCTTCTTTTTATGATCTCCACTGGCTTTCCAAGAAACAATTGATCATTAGGGTTCGTTCACACGAGCGGATTTCTTTTCAAACCTGCAGCGGATCTCCCGCTGAGAGTTTGAAAAGAGGCGGGCCTTTGTGCGCTACCCACAGCAGATTTTTGCCAGCGGAATCTCCACTATTAAAAATCCACTGTAGACCCCATTGAAACCTATAGGGTCTGCAGAGGATTTTCAACAGCGAAGATTCCGTTGGTGAAAATCTGCTGCGGGTAGCGCACGGAGGCCCCATCCCTTTCCAAACTCGCAGCAGGAGATCCGCTGCGGGTTTGAAAAGAAATCCGCTCATGTGAACGAGCCCTTAGGCAGCTATATCTTCCAGGCTGCAAAAATGTCCTCCCTTGTCAGTGAAATAGCCAGAAGCCTCATTTTCAGAAATTTCTCTCCTACACAGAATGGAGAGAAATAAATCAACTGCTTAAGACAAATACTTTAACACAAGGAGTGATTGAACAGTGATCCAGCATTATAATTATTTTCAATAAATAGGAGTGTTCTCTGTGGGGCCATGTCTGTCTTCCTTGCCCCATGATCTTCTGGCCTGTTCTCTGCTACTAATATCTGCTTAACCCCTTAAGGACCGAGCCATTTTATACCTTAAGGACCGGAGAGTTTTTTGCAATTCTGACCACTGTCACTTTAAACATTAATAACTCTGGGATGCTTTTAGTTATCATTCTGATTCCGAGATTGTTTTTTCGTGACATATTCTACTTTAACTTAGTGGTAAAATTTTATGGTAACTTGCATCCTTTCTTGGTGAAAAATCCCAAAATTTGATGAAAAAAATGAAAATTTTGCATTTTTCTAACTTTGAAGCTCTCTGCTTGTAAGGAAAATGGATATTCAAAATATATTTTTTTTGGGTTCACATATACAATATGTCTACTTTATGTTTACATCATAAAATTTATGAGTTTTTACTTTTGGAAGACACCATAGGGCTTCAAAGTTCAGCAGCAATTTTGAAATTTTTCACAAAATTTTCAAACTCACTATTTTTCAGGGACCAGTTCAGTTTTGAAGTGGATTTGAAGGGTCTTCATATTAGAAATACCCCATAAAAGACCCCATTATAAAAACTACACCCCCTAAAGTATTCAAAAAAACATTCAGTAAGTGTATTAACCCTTTAGGTGTTTCACAGGAATAGTAGCAAAGTGAAGGAGAAAATTCAAAATCTTCATTTTTTACACTCGCATGTTCTTGTAGACCCAATTTTTGAATTTTTGCAAGGGATAAAAAGGAGAAAATTTTTACTTGTATTTGAAACCCAATTTCTCTCGAGTAAGCACATACCTCATATGTCTATGTTAATTGTTCGGCGGGCGCAGTAGAGGGCTCAGAAGGGAAGGAGCGACAAATGGTTTTTGGGGGGCATGCCGCATTTAGGAAGCCCCTATGGTGCCAGGACAGCAAAAAAAAACACATGGCATACCATTTTGGAAACTAGACCCCTCAGGGAACGTAACAAGGGGTAAAGTGAACCTTAATACCCTACAAGTGATTCACGACTTTTGCATATGTAAAAAAATATATATTTTTTTTTTACCTAAAATGCTTGGTTTCCCAAAAATTTTACATTTTTAAAAAGGGTAATAGCAGAAAATACCCCCCAAAATTTGTAGCCCAATTTCTCCCGATACAGAAAACACCTTGCATGGGGGTGAAAAGTTCTCTGCTGGCGCACTACAGGTCTCAGAAGAGAAGGAGTCACATTTGGCTTTTTGAAAGCAAATTTTGCTCTGGGGGCATGCCGCATTTAGGAAGCCCCTATGGTGCCAGAACAGCAAAAAAAAAACCACATGGCATACCATTTTGGAAACTAGACCCCTCGGGGAACGTAACAAGGGGTAACGTGAACCTTAATGCCCTACAGGTGTTTCACAACTTTTGCATATGTAAAAAAAATTTTTTTTTTTACCTAAAATGCTTGTTTTCCCAAAATGTTTACATTTTTAAAAAGGGTAATAGCAGAAAATACCCCCCAAAATTTTAAGCCCAATTTCTCCCGATTCAGAAAACACCCCATATGGGGGTGAAAAGTGCTCTGCTGGCGCACTACAGGTCTCAGAAGAGAAGGAGTAACATTTGGCTTTTTGAAAGCAAATTTTGCTCTGGGGGCATGCCGCATTTAGGAAGCCCCTATGGTGCCAGAACAGCAAAAAAAAAACACATGGCATACCATTTTGGAAACTAGACCCCTCGGGGAACGTAACAAGGGGTAACGTGAACCTTAATGCCCTACAGGTGTTTCACGACTTTTGCATATGTAAAAAAAATATGTATTTTTTACCTAAAATGCTTGTTTTCCCAAAAATTTTACATTTTTTAAAAGGGTAATAGCAGAAAATACCCCCCCAAAATTTGAAGCCCAATTTCTCCCGAGTACGGCGATACCCCATATGTGACCCTAAACTGTTGCCTTGAAATACGACAGGGCTCCAAAGTGAGAGCGCCATGCGCATTTGAGGCCTAAATTAGGGACTTGCATAGGGGTGGACATAGGGGTATTCTACGCCAGTGATTCCCAAACAGGGTGCCTCCAGCTGTTGTAAAACTCCCAGCATGCCTGGACAGTCAACGGCTATCTGGCAATACTGGGAGTAGTTGTTTTGCAACAGCTGGAGGCTCCGTTTTGGAAACAGTGGCGTTCCAGACGTTTTTCATTTTTATTGGGGAGGGGGGTTGTATAGGGGTATGTGTATATGTAGTGTTTTTTACTTTTTATTTTATTTTGTGTTAGTGTAGTGTAGTGTTTTTAGGGTACAGTCGCACGGGCGGGGGGTTCACAGTAGTTTCTCGCTGGCAGTTTGAGCTACGGCAGAAAATTTGACGCAGCTCAAACTTGCAGCCGGATACTTACTGTAATCCTCCGCCCATGTGAGTGTACCCTGTACGTTCACATTGGGGGGGGGGGAACATCCAGCTGTTGCAAAACTACAACTCCCAGCATGTACGGTCTATCAGTGCATGCTGGGAGTTGTAGTTTTGCAACCGCTGGAGGCTCCGTTTTGGAAACAGTGGCGTACCAGACGTTTTTCATTTTTATTGGGGAGGGGGGCTGTGTAGGGGTATGTGTATATGTAGTGTTTTTTACTTTTTATTTTATTGTGTGTTAGTGTAGTGTAGTGTTTTTAGGGTACAGTCACATGGGCGGGGGGTTCACAGTAGTTTCTCGCTGGCAGTTTGAGCTGCGGCAGAAATTTTGCCGCACCTCAAACTTGCAGCCGGATACTTACTGTAATCCTCCGCCCATGTGAGTGTACCCTGTACATTCACATTGGGGGGGGGGGGGGGGACATCCAGCTGTTGCAAAACTACAACTCCCAGCATGTACGGTCTATCAGTGCATGCTGGGAGTTGTAGTTTTGCAACAGCTGGAGGCACACTGGTTGTGAAACACCGAGTTTGGTAACAACCAGTGTTTTGGTGTTTTGCAACCAGTGTGCCTTCAGCTGTTGCAAAAGCTACAACCCCCAGCATGTACGGACAGCGGAAGGACATGCTGGGTGTTGTAGTTATGCAACAGCTGGAGGCATACTACTTTGGCTGGGGATTGTAGTTATGCAACAGCTGGAGACACACTGGTTTGCTACTTAACTCAGTGTGCCTTCAGCTGTTGCAAAACTACAACTCTCAGCAGTCATCGACAGCCAACGGGCATGCTGGGAGTTGTAGTTATGCAACCACCAGATGCACCACTACAACTCCCAGCATGAACTTTAGCTGATTGTGCAAGCTGGGAGTTGTAGTTACACAACAGCTGAAGGTACACTTTTCCATAGAAAGAATGTGCCTCCAGCTGTTGCAAAACTACAAGTCACAGCATGCCCATAAGGGCATGCTGGGAGTTGTGGTGGTCTGCCTCCTGCTGTTGTATAACTACAGCTCCCAGCATGCCCTTTTTGCATGCTGGGAGCTGTTGCTAAGCAACAGCAGGAGGCTGTCACTCACCTCCAAAGATCCTCGCCGCACAGGTCAGCCCCTCGTCGTCTCCGCCGCGGCCGTCGCTCCTGGGGCCCCGATCCCAACAGGGGCGCCGGGGATCGGGGTCCCCAGCACCCGGGGTGCACGTCCCGCACCCGCTCACGTCCTCCGGAAGAGGGGCGGAGCGGGTTGCGGGAGTGACACCCGCAGCAGGTAATCCGGCCGACGAATCAGGGCGATCGTAAGGTGGCACCAGTGCCACCTCACCCCTGCTGGCTCTGGCTGTTCGGGGCCGTCTCTGACGGCCCCGATCAGCCAATAATTCCGGGTCACCGGGTCACTGGAGACCCGATTGACCTGGAATCCGCCGCAGATCGATGGACTGAATTGTCCAGCGATCTGCGGCCCTCGCCGACATGGGGGGTCATAATGACCCCCCTGGGCGATATGCCCCGATGCCTGCTGAACGATTTCAGCAGGCATCGGGGACCGGCTCCGCTCCAGATGGTTGCGGGGGGGCGGTAAAACACATGACGTTCTCATACGTCATGTGTCCTTAAGGACTCGGAAATGGAGACGTATGAGAACGTCATGTGTCCTTAAGGGGTTAAATCACAATATGTACAGAGGCTGAATTGGTTTTACAGTTTGTTTTCAGGCATACCGTATTTCATTGCAAAAAATTTGTCAATAAATTCGCAGGAAAATTGCATCCGTATTTTTAACATTAATGTGCTCTATGTAAGTCTATGGAAAAGTGCTTGTGTATGCACACAATATATAAAAAATAGACATTTTTTTCAATCTGCTTAAATAAGGGACTTGTCATTTTTTTAAATTTATGCAAGAGAGGAGAGGCTTATTACAAGGAAAATTGTTTATTTAACAATTAGTAGCTGTGTGAACTAATCCATGACTGAAGAAGTTGCAATGGGGTCCAGAGCTTAAAGGAGTACTCCGACCCTAGACATCTTATCCCATATCCAAAGGATAGGGCATAAGATGTCTGATCATGGGGGTCCTGACGCTGGGGACCCCCACAATCTCTCCTGCAGCACCCCCTGTCATCAGCCTCATAGAGCAAAGATCGCTCCATGTCTGATGACTCACGATACAAGGGCCGGAGTATTGGGATGTCATGGCCCCCCCCTCAATGCAAGTCTATGGGAGGGGGTGTGACAGCCACCACGCCCCCTCCCATAGACTTGCATTGAGGGGGCATGGTGTGATGTCATGAGGGGGCAGAGCTGTGACATCACGATACACCGGCCCCTATATTGTGAGTCATCAGACAAGGAGCGATGTTTGCTCCGTGAGGCTGATGACAAGTGGGTACGGGAGGAGAGATTGCGGGGGTCCAAGCAGCAGGACCCCTGCGTTCATACATCTTATTGCCTATTCTTTGGATAGGGGATAAGATGTCTAGGGCTGGAGTACCCCTTTAAGACCCACTTAGGTGCAAGAACGCTGCATCTTTTTGTGGGGAATAACAAGTTGGTGTGGACTAGGGTTGCTACCTTTATTGCAAAAAATACCTGCCATGGTAATTTGCATAATTAATTATATATGTGTGACATCACAGGAAGCTCTGTCTATGCCCATACACGTCGCATCACATACCCTTCCAGCGTCGGCAATTTAACCCCTCGGCCACCGGAGTCCGGCAGTGAGGTCAACAGTGGGGAGCAGGGGTAGATTAACAACTCATGGGGTTGGGCAAGAGTGGATCATTGGTGCTGCTCACCCATGTGTGATAACACCACCATACCACCACCATACCAGAACTGAGCAGTACCACCATACCAAGACCAGATAACACTGCCATACCTTGACTGAACAATACCACCATACCAAGACTAGATAACACCGCCATACCAGAACGTGCATATTTTTCTGTGTTTTGCTGCTGATTTTCATATTGAAGCCAAAGGCCACCTAAATCAGCTGCAGAAACTCAGCAACGGGCAGCAAAATATGCAGCAAAATATGTGTTTATACGGGTGGATTTGTTTTCAAACTCGTACCGTGTTTCCTGCTGTGAGTTGTGAATGAGGATAGGCTCTCTGTGGGTTGTCTGCGGCAAATTTACAGCAGTGGAATTTCCACTACAGAAAAAGTCTGCCACAGACCTCATAGTTCTACTGAGTTTGCTGAGCTCTGGGCAGGCAGATAGATGACAGTCCTGTGTGTGAGGAAGACGTCTCCACTAATCAGAGCTCCGCTGACAGAAGTCTCCACCAATCAGAGCTCAGCTGGCAAAGGGAGGGGGCGGGGTTAGCTATCCTCTCCCTCTCACAGCGCAGAAAAATTCCAGCCTTTGCATTGCCGGTATATTTTTTTAAATATAAAACATACCAGCAGGGAGTCTAAAATACTGGCTGTGCAGGTAAAATATCGGCCAGGTGGCAACCCTAGTGTGGACTGGCATACTATGTAGGTTCAGTTGGTAACAATAAATCTGGGGGTGCTGGGAAACCTACTTTGGGGGTGCTTGGAAAGCTTCTCCTTTACAAGGTATGCCATGCCCATACCAATATACCCACCCGAACATCCAAACTCCACTGTTGGTATGGTGTTTTTAGGTTGATGTTCAGTGCCATTTCTCCTAAAAACATGTAGGGACATTTATCCAAATCTGTGTTTAGCAATTGCCCATAGCAACCAATAATCACTTCTTTTATTTTCCAGAGCCCTTAAAAAAAAAAAGAAAAAAAGAAAGAAGCAATCTGATTGGTTGCTATGGGCAACTGCTCCACTTTTCCTCTGTACAGGTTTTGATAATTCTTCCTAATGGTATGTATTATGGAATCCATACAGTTCACTATTGTTCTCATCTGATAAAACTATATTATCCCAGTAATTCATTGGCTTTTTCAAATGTTGTGCAGCAAACTGTAAACAAGTTTATTCAGCAATGGAGTCTTGCCTGGTGAGGGTGTATACAGGCCATGGCCATGGAATGCATTAATTACTCTTTTCTTTGAGACAACAGTATCTGCTAATTCCAGGTCTATTTGAAGCTATCCACAAGTGGTCCTTGGCACTTGGATAACTCTTCTGATTGTTCTTCCCCTCCTGTCAGAAATCTTAGAAATGTAATCAACAACATTTTTATGTTTTGCAACAATTAGGTTTCAAAGGTCTGGAGTCAGCTCTTTGCTTTTACCCATCATGAGATGTATCTTGTGTGACACCTTGGCAATGATACCTTTTTGTAGGCCATCAGTTGCAACTTAACCAGCTGATATTAATTTGCACTGATAAGGGGCTGGATTGCATTTTCATTACTGAAAGATTTCAGCTTTTGTCTTGGCTTTCCATGACTTTTGTTCAATAATTTTTTCCTGTGTCATTTATTTTCTTTCTAAGCATATTTGTATTAGTTTCTTTGTATGTGTCGATTATGTGTGGACATCTCGTGAAAATATTATGTCAATAGCACCTTTGGAAATATACTGTCACACACTGTACCATTTCAATATAATACTGCCACAAATTGTGCCCCTGAATAGAACACTGGTACACACTGTCCCTCTTCAAATACACTATAGTACACTGTGTTCAACAAATTAATTAATTATATACCGTGCCACAATTAATGAACTATATACCCTGCCACCATAAATGCCCTATATACAATCACACCATTAATGAACTGTATACTGTGACAGCATTAATGCACTATGCACTGTGCTACTATTAATGCACTATATAATGTGCCACCATTATAATGCACTATTTACTGTGTCACCATTAATACACTATAAATTGTGCCTCCATTAACCCCTTAAGGACACAGGGTTTTTCAGTTTTTGCACTTAAATTTTTTCCTCCTTACCTTATAAAAATCATAATTATTTCAATTCTGCACCTAAAAATCCATTTGATGGCTTATTTTTGGGCCACCAATTCTACCTTGTAATGACATCAGTCATTTTACCCAAAAATCTAGGGTGAAACGGAAAAAAAATCATTGTGCAACAAAATTTTCTTCTTGCGTTTCTACACAGTCCGTTTTTCAGTAAAATGACACCTTCCCTTTATTCTGTAGGTCCATACGATTAAAATGATACCCTACTTATATAGGTTTGATTTTGTCATACTTCTGGAAAAAATCATAACTACATGCACAAAAATGAATAACTTTAAAATTGTCACCTTCTGACCCATATAACTGTTTTATTTTTCTGCGTACGGGGCGGTATGAGGGCTCACTTTTGGCGCCATGATCTGAAGATTTTAGCGGTACCATCTTTGCTTTTTATTAATTTTTTTCATGATATAAAAAGTGACCAAAAATACGATATTTTGGACTTTGGAATTTTTTTTGCGTGTACGCCATTGACCTTGTTGTTTAATTAACAATATATTTTTATAATTCGGACATTTCCGCACGCGGCGATACCACATATGTTTATTTTTATTTACGTTGTTTTTTTTTTTTTAATGGGAAAAGGGGGGTGATTCAAACTTTTATTAGGGGAGGGGTTAAAGAGTACCTGTCATCAACAAAAACTTTTAATATGTTGTTCATAATCATTAATGAAGAGATATTGTAATATATCTTCATTAAAAAATATTAATATTTATACCAGTTTTTTCATTTTATACTTTTGGCCACTAGGGGTCTCTCTTCTATGCCTGGTCTGCAGGCAGCTTCCTATGCTTTTCATAGTAAGTGTATAGCTTTTAGGACTAATGCTGAAAGGGCACTGGTCCTTCCACCGGAAGTTCAGTACTCTCAGCTAAGGACTCGCTCCCAGCCAGTGAGCTACAAGCCTGCACATGCCTCTCATATAACAGTCACCTCCCCCCTGCTATGTGTTCTCCCTGCCCCTCACCACACGTTATCTTATACATTGTATTATCTCACTGCACTCCCTGCTCTGTGCCCCCCCCCCCCTGACATTCATCTTAATTACTGCCTCTGTAATTGCTCCCACCGCCCCTGGTTCTCAGCATTTACTTTTTAGTGCAGAGAGACACAGGAGAGAGAGACAGGCTGCCGTCCCTCCCCTGTACTTAGTCTGTATGCACACTGCAGAGCAGTGTTTCCCAACCAGGGTGCCTCCAGCTGTTGCAAAACTACAACTCCCAGCATGCCCGGACAGCTGTTGGCTGTCTGGGCATGCTGGGAGTTGTAGTTTTGCAACAGCTGGAGGTACCCTGGTTGGGAAACACTGCTGAAGAGGGAGAGCAGCATACAGGAAGACTGGCAGAAGCAGAGTCCCGGCCAGGCTTCATGTGACATCATGCCTGCTGGGATCCGCCTCCTTCTACCCCTCAGAAAGACAGTGCTCCTGAGCTAATGAAGAGGGATAAAAAAAGGTATTTCCACAGCGTTTTAAACCTCAATAAACACAGGGATAGGCATAGTTAGAGTAAGGGACAGATGGGGAGGGGGATCAGGGAAAGTTTAGATGATGACAGGTACTCTTTAAAAGATCTTTATTAACTTTCTTTTTCCCAATGTTATAGGGGGCTATAACACTGCACACTGCACACACTGATCTTTTACATTGATCATTGTTATCCCATAGAATAACATTGAACAATGATTCTGCCACTTGACTGCTCATGCCTGGATCTCAGGCACTGAGCAGTCATTCGGCGACCGGACACGCAGGAGGAAGGTAGGCACCCTCCTTGTGTCCTTCAGCTGTTCGGGATGCCACGATTTTGCCACGGCAGTCCCGAACAGCCCACTGAGCTAACCAGGGGTAGTTTACTTTCACTTTAGACACGGCAATCAACTTTGAACGCCGCGTCTAAAGGTTTAATAGCGACGCACCGAGATCAGTGCCGCGCGATATTAGCCACGGATCCTGGACGTACAGATACATACAGGTATGCCCTGGGTCCTTAAGAGGTTAAGGAACTATACACTGTGCCACTGTTAATATACACTGTGCCTACTTTGCCCCAATTATTGCACAATATACAGGGCTACCGTTAATGCACTGTGATACCATAAAAGTACTGTACACTGTGCCTTTATTAAAGGCGTAATCCAATAATCGAAAAACAGAGATAATTTCTTTCAAAGATCACTACCTGTCTGTCTCCAGGTTGGGTGTGGTTCTGCAGCTCAGTTCCATTGAAGTGAATGGAGCCAAGTTGTGATACCACACCCAAAGTGGAGGGAGTGGTCTTTGAAAGAAATTATCTCTGTTTTTCGATTTCTGGATAACCCCTTTAATGAAGGATATACTGTGACACCATTTATGAACTATATACTGTGCCATCTTAATGCACAATATACTGTGCCTCAATTATTGCACAATATACTGTTCCACCGTGCCACCATTTATGAACTATATACTGTGCCACCATTTTTGCACTTCATACTGTGCCACTATTAATGAAATATATTGTAATGTCCATTCATTTGTTTTTGTATTTTTCTGTTTAGGTGTGTATTCACAATCTAGTTTGTTATGAGCAGTTTGCTATTCTCCTTGGATTGGGAATGGTTAATGCTCATAACCAAAGAGATCTCAGGTGTGTCTATTTTAACAAGAGTTCTCCTGCATTCTCTGCTGGTTATTTGGTGCAATAATGCTACTATGATGTTATGTTGCAATACTCTATGTATGCCTGAGCATTTACTTTGTATTTATCTGAGTTTTAGCCATGGTTATATAGTCTTGTTTATTGTAGATTTTAGTTTGTGTTACATTTGTCGGTTTTAGAATTAGTATGTCCGTTCTTCTTCGCCTGTGTTCACACTGTGTTAGTCTATTGTTACCTGTGCTCTGTATGTAATTATTCCTGTTTGGTATCTTGGAGTCTGTTCAGACTTGTCCGGTTTTAGTCTTGCTTGTTACCTGTGCTCTGTATGTTTTAATTCCTGTTTGTTATCCTGGAGTCTATTTTTACTCATCCGGTTCTAGTCCTGTGTTTCGTGTTTTTATATTTCTGTTTCCTACTGGGTCAGCATCCTGATCACACGGTGGAGTGTGCCCCCTGGCCAGTAGTCTATTTGGCTTTATTGCTTTAATGCTGTCTACTCCTTTTGTGGCATGGGGTGTCCAGTTTGTTTGTTCTGAGTCCCCGTGTGAACTGTGTCCCATGTTACCTGATCAGTTTAGTGTTTTAGCTCTCAGTTCTTCCATTCATCCCCTGCATTTCTTGAATTCTACAGTATACCCGTTTCAAATCTTGTTCACTTTATCATGTCTGCCGTTTATCTGTATTCCGGTTTTTGAACTGTTTGTTTATATACTATATTCTGCCCTGCTATTTTTTGTATTCTGTCTGGTATATCTGGTTGTCTGGTCGTTTTTTTAGACCGCACTGTAGTGCAGGGAGAGACCGGCTCCAAGTTGTTTATTCACCGCTTAAGGTGTATGGGCAAGTAGGCAGCGAGAGAGTCATTAGGGACAGGTTAGGGCTCACTCTCCCTCTCCACCCAGTAGGTCATGACATATATATTGTGCCCCCATTAATAAATTATATATTGTGCCACCATTAATGGAATGTACACTGTGCCCACATTAATTCCCTATATAATGGGCCTCTATTCCTCCGTTAATTCCCTATATCCCTCATTCCTTTATTAATTCCATATATACTGAGCCTCGATTCCTCTGTTAACTATATATAACTATATAATGTGCCACCATTGCTTTGTTAAAGGGGTTATCCACCATAAGGTGATTTTAGTACGTACCTGTCAGACAGTAATGGACATGCTTAGGAAGGATCTGTGCTTGTCTTGGGGCTAAATGGCTAAGTCAAAAGATTACCATAACACTGTGGCTAGCTTTTTGTGAACTTGAATTTCCTGTTTGACCTTTTTTTTGACTACAAATCCCACAATTCTATTTTCCTCCTTCCCACACATCAGCCACCCCACCCATTGAAACATAAATGAGCTGCAGACCTGTGGTTTTCAATCAGGGTGCCTCCAGCTGTTGCATTAGTTGCAGATTGATCCCTCCACCCATTGAAGCAGACAGGCTCCCTGTCATCAGCTGACTAGTGAGTCAGGTCTTGACCGCATTGCAACCTGGGGAAAATCTGAGACAAAAGTTTTGTATGATGTTAAAAATAAATAGTGGGGTGAAAATCACATAAGAATTGTGAGAAAACCGTCACACACAGGTAAAGACACTATATTATGAACTACACTAACTTTACAGCCCCTGTAGCATAGTCAAATAAAAAAAAAAATCCTGGAATACCCCTTTAATTCTCTATATACTCCCCCTCCATTAACTTCCTATATATTGTTTAATTCCTCTATATATATATATATATATATATATATATATATATATATATATATATATACACACATGCACACATATAGACAGACATACTCACTGATCATATATATATATATATATATATATATATATATATATATATATATACACATATATATACATATATATATCGGGTAATTGGGGTCTATGGATATGTTTGCCATATGTGCCAGTTTTCCCAAAGTATAATGTAAACTGCCACTACAAATATTTAATTTTTACTTAAAATATATTATATACAACAGTCCAGCTAGGCACCAGCAGGTATATAAACTATATTTCACATGGTAAAAAAGGGGTGTATGTGCAGCTCACAATAAATAGTACACACCGAGGTCAAACTAGGGCATGCAACTATACCTTAATTGCACAAAAAAGGAAAAACCAATAGTAAAAAATTGCCCGGACCTTCTAAGTGAGTAGGTAATAGTATAGATATTAGATAAAGAAATTTGAATAAATAATTGTCTGGATCGTGCTTCAATAATAATAATATAAACAATTTATTAAAATAAAATAAATAGACTATAATTAGTTACTTCTCACAGGGCCCATGTGAGAAGAACATATACAATAAAAACAACCTTTAAACAATATTGTGCATAAAAATGTGAATAACAAAAATTAAGACAATATTATTGGCATAATGACAATATCACTGGCATAGATTTAGTTTCTAATGTGCAGCTGGTGTTTAACCGCTGGTATGTAGGCACCAACTGCACAAAACAAGCGAAATATAGCTGAGGGTGCCTGAATAATCGTTTCCCTCTTTAAAATATAATGTATCCTTGTAATAGTTCAACAATCTGCAACAGTTTCAAATGAATGTTACCGATCCTTATAGTGGCAACCTGGGTAAGAGGCGTTGTTACCGCAGTGTCTAGATGGTGCCGGTACACTGGGTCCTCTGTGCAACGTTCCAGGTGGTAACGGTGAAATCCAGCAAGGTCCTGGTAGAAGCGGTGGCGATTGGCGCTGGCAGGCGCCGATGGTCACAGATCGCCGAGAGGACGCAGGCGCTGGAGATGGTAAGTCCTCACCGCTGGCTAGATGGAAACGAGGACCGTACACTGGATACGAGGAGCTCACCTCGTGTTGCCGGCGTGTGACGTCAGCTGCTGCTGGAGCCGGGTTCGTTGCACTAGAAGTATTTGGCAATATTTGGACCGGACTGATACCGGACTGGATGTCCTGATGGTTTTAGCAGTTCATAGGCGGTAAACCAGCCGTGGTGGATAGGCACAATTCATAAAAAATTATATATATGCCAGTGGTCATGCCCAAAAGACTAGACGCGTTTCAGGGTTATTTAATGTAACCCTTTCCTCAGTAGTCATTTCATTCCACTTTTTATCTTTATTTTCAGTTGTATTGTACTATATTTTATTTTTATTTATATTTTTATTTGTATTTTCATTTTTATTATTTTTTATTCTTATATTTTTTATTTTCTATTATTTTTATTTTTTTATTTTTATTTTTTTTCCATTTTTATTTTTATTTCCATTTTTATTTTTATTCTTATTTTATTTTATTTTCATTTTTATTTCTATCCTAATTTATACTATACCTGATAATTTCTATTTACATAATTTACATTCATATTCTTCTTTTAATTTACATTTTTCTTTCAAGTGTTATTTTATTCTTATTTTCAAAATTAACTTGCCCAAATTTTTTTCTAATAATAATTTTTTATTGAACACCAATTTTTTGTTTTATCTGATTTCACATTCAATATTATAAAATCATTTTGTCTGTAAAAACGCATCTTTACACCTTCAACAGCATTCACACAGCTTTTTCATACCCATCTCTGTTTTATTTAACATTGCTCTCTAGGGAACCTATCCGTTGATTCCATTCACTGTTTTCATTAATATCCAGGAATGAGTCAACGGGTGGGATTTGTGCTCCTATAAAAAGGAAATAGTTTATGACAACCATATGACTACTGAGGAAAGGGTTACATCAAATAACCCTGAAACGCGTCTAGTCTTTTGGGCATGACCACTGGCATATATATAATTTTTTATGAATTGTGCCTATCCACCACGGCTGGTTTACCGCTTATGAACTTCTAAAACCATCAGGACATCCAGTCCGGTATCAGTCCGGTCCAAATATTGCCAAATACTTCTAGTGCAATGAACCCGGCTCCAGCAGCAGCTGACGTCACACGCCGGCAATACGAGGTGAGCTCCTCGTATCCAGTGTAAGGTCCTCGTTTCCATCTAGCCAGCGGTGAGGACTTACCATCTCTAGCGCCTGCCAGCGCCAGCGTCCTCCCGGCGATCTGTGACCATCGGCGCCTGCCAGCGCCAATCGCCACCGCTTCTACCAGGACCTTGCTGGATTTCACCGTTACCACCTGGAACGTTGCACAGAGGACCCAGTGTACCGACACCATCTAGACACTGCGGTAACAACGCCTCTTACCCAGGTTGCCACTATAAGGATCGGTAACATTCATTTGAAACTGTTGCAGATTGTTGAACTATTACAAGAATACATTATATTTTAAAGAGGGAAACGATTATTCAGGCACCCTCAGCTATATTTCGCTTGTTTTGTGCAGTTGGTGCCTACATACCAGCGGTTAAACACCAGCTGCACATTAGAAACTAAATCTATGCCAGTGATATTGTCATTATGCCAATAATATTGTCTTAATTTTTGTTATTCACATTTTTATGCACAATATTATTTAAAGGTTGTTTTTATTGTATATGTTCTTCTCACATGGGCCCTGTGAGAAGTAACTAATTATAGTCTATTTATTTTATTTTAATACATTGTTTATATTATTATTATTGAAGCACGATCCAGACAATTATTTATTTAAATTTCTTTATCTAATATCTATACTATTACCTACTCACTTAGAAGGTCCGGGCAATTTTTTTTACTATATTGCACATGGTGCTTATACAGTACTTATTGGTAAATAGATTGTAACCACTTCATCATGGGTTGTTCTTGAGATCTCCCATAAGATCATTTTATACTGGTCCTCGTCTGCTTTCATGTAAGGCATCCATCCTTTGTCTGAATTTTTAATAATGTATTAATAAAAGGTATATACATTTTTATAAAAGGGAGGTTGTTATGAACTCATTCTTTGTAGTGTAATAGTTGGTGTGAAAATGTGTTGTCTTTTTGTGTTATTCTCTTAGGACATTTTGCTGCAGTTCATATGACAATAAACGGAATGAGGATAGTAAATACTATTAGAACAATCGTGTACATGACCATGAGCTCTTTGTAGTTGGGCAGTCAGGATGCTGAACATTACTGGTGCTTGGGGAAGAAAAAAAATTATAATTTTAAACAGATTAGAAATGCTGGTACCAGTCCATGTAGTACAACTGTACATATTTGTATATGTTTGTGTTTGTTTGGTGCTATGGTTATACATCTTTTTAGGTTGTATTCCTGTACTTTTCGCCATACCACACACATGCTGATAAATGATACATGCATCTCGATACTAACAAAGCATTATTACTGTGAGATATTTCCCTGGAACTATTATTTGAAGCCCGACTGGTATAGAACAAAACATTTTTTTATGTTTCAATTGTAATTGGATGCATCTGTTCAGCCGATGATGAAAGTGGTGTATATTGCGCTATATTAGCAGTCGAGCTTCTGCCTGTTCCCCACAAAGGATTTGTTCTGTATTATTCATCTGCAATTACAGGACTGTTATTGTTCACAGCAATAATGTACAACAATGCAGACACGGCATCTTTTGTTAACACCAACTACAGTTTAGATTATTACATAGTTGTATATCAATATCCTGAAATTTGTGCTGTACAACACAACAGGAATTTCACATGGAGCCCATTAATAGTGAAAAAATAAATACTGCAGTGCACTCCAAAAACAAAGAATATATTATCCAATAAAAAAAATCATTGCAGCCTCTCCAGTGTTTTTATAACTGAAATTTGTGCTGCCTGTTTTCTGAAATTTGATGCTAAATGTTATTTTTTTTATTTTACTGTTCACAACTACATTTTATGAACTTACTAGTGTGTAAACCTAACATTTATTGACTTTTTGTGCATGTTAAAGACATAAGGTATATCAGAGCACATAGACATCATAGATACTAGTCACCCGCTTGAGCCCTCCCCCCGACAGCAGATTTTAGCTGTCCTTGTATTACATCTGTATGGCTGATATAATGTAATACGCCATTTTCTCTGCAGTGACCAATGTAGGGGGCATACCTGGCTGGCAACAGCTTCCTATGGCAAAATCAGCTGTTTACCATGGGTGCCAAGAGCAATCAGCTGATCACTCAAGGTGTTGTATCTGATAAAACCACCTCTTAAATTATATTTATGCTTTTAATTGGCTATATGCTAATATGACCAAGCAACTTGGAGTAGTTAATGGGTATCTTAAGGACCTATCACATGAGACGTATTATTACAATCATTCATCGGCTGATCAAATATTTTTTTGTAGGCCTAAAAATTATGATTAATTGACCATATAGTCCCCAGTGTAAACAGTGGATATATAGACAGCAATTATGTAAGTGCAGGGCTGCACAAATGATCCAGCCATTATTTGTGCAGCACTGACAACAATTAGGGGATAAGATGGGTGATCTCCTGCACGTCACCCCGGCATTCTGAAATTTGCATTCCATGGTTTGTGGGTTCAGGACTGCGGTTGTGACGTCACACCACGCCCCTCGTAACATCACTTCACGCCCCCTCCATTCATGTCTATTTATTGCAATGTTTTGTTTCTTTGCATAACAGAAAATCATTTCTAGTGTCTCATGTAAAATCCCATAGTTTTCAATGAGTAACGTTGTTCTATAAAGCCACATTTTGTTAATTTACATATGTAATTCTTAAATATTTAGATTCAGTTTTTTATGATAATTAGTCTATACTATACATTTACACATGAACAAAACCTGCCACTAAATACTGCTTCTTCGGACCTTATAGTAACCCTTCTTTCCTCTATTTTCATCTGGTAAAGAACTTCTGCAAGAAATATGTAATAAACAATAAACAGGGATTTTTTTCATTCACTGTGCCAGCACAGAGTGGAAAAATTGTGCAAAATTTTTAAACAAGCTCTATTTTTGGGCGGGGTTATTGCTGCAGCTGGCAGAAGAAAGCACTGCACATACATGTGTACACATACATATGTTAGAAACACGGTAACATGTACTAGCTAATTGTAAATTCGAGTTAGTGCAAGTTACCCTGCTGTGAGTTTCCCTTCACATTCAAAGGTTTTTATACTGTATATGTTTTTTCCCAACACTGTGGATGTCTATTCAGTGTGTTAAATAAAGGACATGAACAGTGCCGTAGTTTGCGTGTTATTAGCTTAATTAAATCTAGGTATTTCCAAAATGTTCACTGTATAACATGTGCATTATCAGTAGAGATGAGCGAACTTACAGTAAATTCGATTCGTCACAAACTTCTCCGCTCGGCGGTTGCTGACTTTTCCTGCATAAATTAGTTCAGCTTTCCGGTGCTCCGGTGGGCTGGAAAAGGTGGATACAGTCCTAGGAAAGAGTCTCCTAGGACTGTATCCACCTTTTCCAGCCCACGGGAGCACCTGAAAGCTGAACTAATTTATGCAGGTAAAGTCATCAACTGCCGAGCCGAGAAGTTCTTGACGAATCGAATTTACTGTAAGTTCGCTCATCTCTAATTATCAGAATCAAAATCTTGTTGTATGTTGTACACCTTGGTCAAACAGGTTACCTGTTTCGGCCCCTGCTGGGACCCTCTTCCTGGTTGCCAGTGGTCGGTGAGTCAAACTGCACTCAGTCAATCACCGGCCGCAGTGTAGTCCCGCCTCGGCCCGCGATAGGCTCAGTGGCAGTGGGAGGTTTTTGGCCCTGACACTTGTCTTCTTTCTGGTGCCGGGACCGAAAACGTCACACTGCCGTTTAGCCTATCGGCGGCCGAGGCGGGACTTCGCTGCGGCCGGCGATTGGCTGAGTGCAGTATAACTCACGGACCACCGGCAACCAGGAAGAAAATGTGGGTGGGCTTTTTTTTTTACTGCCAGCAGACTGAAAGACATTTTTTACATCCCGGAGTGCTCCTTTAATGGTGGGGGATTAAAGGGGTACTCCCCTGGAAAACATTTTTTTTTTTATAATCAACTGGTGCCAGAAAGTTAAACAGATTTGTAAGTTAAAAATCGTAATACTTCCAGTACTTATCAGCTGCTGTATGCTCCACAGGAAGTTCTTTTCTTTTTGAATTTCCTTTCTGTCTGACCACAGGGCTCTCTGCTGACACCTCTGTCCATTTTAGGCACTGTCTGGAGCAGTATATGTTTGCTATGAGGATTTGCTCCTACTCTGGACAGTTCCTGAAATGGACAGAGGTGTCAGCAGAGAGCACTGTGGTCAGACAGAAAGGAAATTCAAAAAGAAAAGAACTTCCTCTGGAACATACAGCAGCTAAGTGCTGGAAGGGTTAATATTTATAAATAGAAGTGATTTACAAATCTGTTTAACTTCCTGGCACCATTTGATTTATAAAAATGTTTTTCAAGTGGAGTACCCATTTAAAAGCTGCTCACAGTTATCAAATATGTATGAGCAGTGTTAAAGACTCCATTAAAGGGGTACTCCGACTTGCATTGAGGGGGAGGGGCGTGACATAATGAGGGGCTATGACATCACAAGCTCCCGGTGTCGGCTCCAGCGTTCAGAACAGATATTGTCCTGTATCAAAAGAGGCATGGATTCAAGGGACAGGGACATAATACTACCCCTATATAAAGCATTGGTACGGCCTCACCTGGAATATGCTGTTCAGTTTTGGTCACCAGTTCATAAAAGGGACGTTGTGGAGCTGGAGAGGGTGCAGAGACGCGCGACTAAACTTATATGGGGCAAAGAACATCTTATCTATGAGGAAAGATTAAAATAATTACATATATATAATTACATATATATAAGTATATAAAAGGCCCATACAAAAAAATATGCAGAAAAACTGTTCCAGGTTAAACCCCCTACATCTGGAGAAGAAAAGGTTTGGTCTGAAGGGGCGACACGCCTTCTTTACCGTGAGGACTGTGAATTTATGGAACGGTCTACCACAGGGACTGGTCACAGCAGAAACAGTTGAAAGCTTTAAAATAGGGTTAGATACATTCAAAGAACAAAACAACATTAATGCTTATGCAGAAATATAATCATATCCCTTCTCCTTCACAGTGGCGTCTCCAGCATTCATATTTAGGGGGGGCACATGGGGGGCCAGTGACAAAAATTTTAAAACGTGTGTGTATGTGTATATATATATATTATAAATAAATACACACACTGTGCAGAACATGTTTCATTTTAAAAAAAATTAAAAAAAATGTAATTTAAAATCTTCATACATTCTTGTCGCACAATGATTTTTTTTTTCCATTTCACCGTAGATTTTTGGGTAAAATGACTGATGTCATTACAAAGTAGAATTGGTGGTGCAAAAAATAAGCCATCATATGGATTTTTAGGTGCAAAATTGAAAGAGTTATGATTTTTAAAAGGTAAGGAGGAAAAAACAAAAGTCCAAAAACAGAAAAACGCTCGGTCCTTAAGGCGTTAAAACTTTTGGACACTACCATCAACTTTGATAGCGGCATCTAAAGTGTTAATGTCAAACATCAGCCTGATTGGTGATGTCTGGCATTAGCCGAGGGTTCTAGCTAATGATTTATACAACACAGTGGGAGCAGGCACTACACATACACCTTGTGTCCTTAGGTCTCATTTACATGGACGGATCCTCAGTATATTTTACGCTGCGCATCCCCCAACAATGGACCCTACAGTGCTGCCTCCATCTGTGCCTGCTCATAACGGCAATCCTCTGCTACAAGCAGACACGCTTTGATGTGTATACTCACACACATCGCGGCTGCTCTCAGCCTACCTCAGAGAGCAGGAGGAGCAGCCATGATGTGGGCGAGAATACACATCAAAGCGTGTCTGCTCGTAGCAGAAGATTGCCGTTATGATCAGGCACAGATGGAGGCAGCACTGTAGGGTCCATTGTCAGCGGATCTGCAGCGTAAAATACACTGGGGATCCACCCCTGAATGAGCCCTTAGGGTACGTTCACACGTACAGGATCTGCTGTATATTTTCTGCAGCTGATTTTGCTACCTATTGAAGCTAATGGGTTGCAAAATCAGCTGCACAAAATATGCAGCAAAAAAATGCAGCAGAACCTGTACATGTGAATGTACCCTTAAGGGGTTAATGATAAACTAGCAGTGTGTTCACATGTTGTCCTTCCAGAGGGGTCACTTTCCCTCCTCCAGGTCCACAGGTCTCCAACAGGTCACATTACCAGAACAATTTATGGAAAAATTGCGGCAAAAATTGCGCGGTTTTACCGCGATTTACGAAAACTTGGGGTAAAAATTCGCAATTTTGCCGCTATTTTTTCCAAAAATTGTTCTGATAATATTACCTGTTGGTGACCTGTGGACACTGAAGGAGGGAAAGTGACCCCACTGGACTGCTACTATACACATGACCCAGCCCCAGGATATACTGCTGATCAGGGGAGAGAGGGAGGACACAGGACATCACTCACCTCACATGAAGCTGCTCTGTGTTCCGGAGGCCTGTCAGCTCTTGGGCCCCGCCCTCTCCTGTGCTGGGGGCGGAGCCATCATCAGGTACCTTCATCCCTGCAGCGGGCTCTTTATCCAGCTGGTCAGTCTGCCCCTGGCCCCGACACTAGTATCGGGACATCCCTATTTATTTTAAATTGGGGGGGCACAAGGGGGGGCACGGCCCGATCTAGGGGGGCCATGGCCCCCTCTGCCCCACTAGCGACACCACTGCTCCTTCATTCAGCCATAACCCTTCCCTTCAATTCTTTGGTTGAATTTGATAGACATATGTCTATTTTTGACCATACTAACTATGTAACTTCAGCCTACTGATGCTTAGCAACAGACTACAAAATGTAACTGCTGCTAGTGTTATTCATAAGGTTTGAAACAGTATTCTGTTAACATTGAACAACTGGGCAGCATTCTAAAGGATATGCCACTAAATCACTGTGAGGCTATGTTTATGCTTTAACCCCTTCCCGCAAATGATCACATATTTATGTCCTCTGCAGGCTCTCGATGTATGATGTGCACTCAGCAGCTGACCCCCAGTAAATGCTGGACACAGCCAATCAGGCAGATGTCTGACATGAACTCTTTAGACGTTGCGATCAAAGTTGATTGCGGCGTCTAAATGTGGTACATCCCATTCCCGGCTAGCTTAGTGGGCTGACCAGGACTGCCGCGGCGAAAATGCAGTGTTCTGTTAAGGTGAGAGGACAGCAGAAGGTCTCTTACCCTTCTCCTTGCCATCCAATTGGCGCTCCAATGCTGCAGCCAGCCATGGCAGGCTGCAGAAATGGAGCATCGCTAACACTGATCAATGGTGTTTTATGGAGCAGCATTCATCAGTGTAGACAACTCACCTATGGGGACTAAAAAAAGAAGTGTAAAAAAAATTATAAAATATATATATATATATATATATATATATATATATATATATGTATATATATATATATATATATATATATATATATATATATATATAGGGGAATATGCAAAGCAGCTCATTACACCACCTTTTCAGGTAATGTTCCCTGGTATCGGCTTGGCTCCTGTTAAGGAATATAAAAAGCTGATCGGGATTTATGCCAAGCCAGACTACTCCCCAAAAGGGAAGTTTCTACCCATCTGCAGACAGCTGTTTCGGGGTGTTTGCCCCTCGTCAGTACAGAGCAGGGTGATCTGGCTTGGCTGTGGTGAGGGGCCTGAGGCTTTAAATGGGGTCAGTACTTTTCTCAGGGAGAGGACACCTCTTCAGGTGTAACAGAGATTCAGGTTAGGCCAATGTCCGAACTATTAAAATATAATGTTAATTAATCCGCACGGTCAAAGATGTAAAAAAAAAAAAATACTAAAGTCCAGAAATGTGAATTTTTGGTCACTTCATATACTAGAAAAAAATTATAAAATGCTATCAAAACAAAAAATTGTTCTGATAAAAACTACAGATCACAGTGCAAAAAATTAGCCCTCATACACCCCTGTATGCGGAAAAATAAAAGTGCTATAGGGGTCAAAAGAGGACAATTTTAAGCATACTCATTTTAACCCAAAAAGGTCTAATTCTTTAAAAGTATATACAAATTGGGCATCATTTTACCCGTACGGACCTAAAAAATAATGATAATGGCCCTGATTTACTAAGAGTGGAGTGTTTATTCTGGAGTGATTTCAATATCACTCATCTTTTTTTTTCAGGCTTATTTACTATTCTGTTGCACATGTCGGTTATTTTTCTGTTGCACGTTTTTTTTCGTCGCACTAGTCAATTGTGTCGCACAAACTCCGAGCTAAAGAAATTAGTTGTGTGAGTCAAAATGGTTTAGACTTGTTTGTTTAAAAATGTTTCCATGAATCAAAAGTATTCATGTGTTATAATTTTTCAAACATTACAACAATTATCCTTGTTTATCATCTTGGGTGTTAAATTGATTTAAACCAAATATTGCAAATGTGTTAAAAATAAAAATAAATAAACATTAACTATCATAATAGCATTCAATATTTTATTCATAAAAGTGTTGAACTGTACAAAATGTTTTCAGGTTTTAAAACAAGTTACTTTCACAAAAAACACAATGGCAAACAGTCCCTTGTTAGAAATCACTAAATTTTTTGAATTTCACTCGGCCTCTTGGCTGTCGGTTATTGTGTGAGGCAAACTCACACTTTTTCTCAAGTGATTTTGGAAGTACTCCGAGGATTTTTTTGTTTTTTGTCGGTAAAATGCCCATTTTTGCATAAAGCCCGCCCATTTCAGAGTGAAAAAAAACACTCCGAGTGGTTTCTAAAGTGTCAGTTGTGCGACTAAAATTTGGTTGCATAAATAGTCGCACAGGCGAAATAACTGAGAAAAAGAGTCGGTTGGACTCTTGGAGGGTTGGTTTTCCTAATAAGTGCAATGTGTAGAAAATGAAAGTCCCAAAATTTGAAAAATTGGTTATTTATTTCAACTTTACTCCACAACTAATTTTTTTTGTTTTACCATAGATTTTGCAGTAATATGAGTGATGTCATTACAAAATACAAAGCCTTCATATCAGTCTGTAGGTGGAAAAGCTTTATGATATTTAGAAGGGGAGAAGGAAAAAACTAAAGTGCAAAAAAAAAAAATGTTCAATTAGTTTCTCTGGGTTAGCCTCCTTAGGCCATGTTCAATTAACGAGCGGATTCCAAAGGAAAAAAAATTACTGGAAATTCCAATGCAGCAGAGTCCCATTGTTTTCAATCGGATTCTGCTGCCATTGAAATTCTGATTCTGGCCTCTGATGAAAGAATTGACATGTCAATTCATTGGGCGGAATCCACTTAGAAATGATTGCCGTATATGGAGACAGCGCATTCCTGAGTCATCCTATTGTCGGCAGAACATGCAAATTTGCAGAATGTCGGCTTGTGTTTTCCAAATGGACATTTCACTTATTTTTAAGTTAAGATAAATTAAGTAAATTAATTGATAAAAAAAATACTTACTGATCACATCTCTTTTACTTTATGCTTAATAATACAACGAAGGTGGGCGTAGGCTCACAAAGGTCTCTCTTTTGCAAATGGAAGAAAAGATCTGGAAGCGCCGGCACTCAGTAAAACATGTTTATTGCAGACATAAAACCATCAGGATACACTGGAACATGGTATAAACAAACAGTTAACTAGTTGCGGTTGACGCATTTCGGGTACATGACTCTTTTCCGAAACCTAAAAAGGGTCATGTACCCGAAACACGTCAACCGCAGCTAGTTAACTGTTTGTTTATACCATGTTCCAATGTATCCTGATGATTTTATGTCTGAGTGGCGGCGCTTCCAGATCTTTTCTTCCATATGTTTAATAGTATTCACTTTAAGATGGTCTCATGTCTAAAATGTGATTTCCTGAAATAAATATAATTAAACACAGGGTCACTAACCATGTTTGGGCCTAAACATTGTTTATCCCTAATGTGCCCTACAACATAGGAGTCAACTTAGAAAAAGTTGAAAAAGTAAGCAATGTATCACAGGACAAGAGCCTAATCTTGCAGTCCTCTGTTTGGGAATGGGGTCGATTACAATCTATGCCAGTTACAGCTACAAAGCCTCTTCAAGGGTGGTGTAGGTGAAGGATTTTTTTTTTGCCTTTAATTTGTGTAGTAGCAATGGGGAAGATTAAACGTGCAGAAGAGCAATGGAGAAGTTAGCACATAGCAACCAATCAGCACCACTTTCCCTTTGAACAGCTTTTGATAAATCTTCCCCAATATGTATGTGCACTAAATTTAAATGGCACGGCATGTGATAAATAAAGTTCTAGGACACCTTTTTTTTTTATTACCCTTCAGTGCTGCAACTTTTTCTACAACTTTTTTAGCCTGTCGCATAAAAATTGTACAACTTCTTTAAAATGCTGTCCACAGCCAGTCTGTTAGCCAAGTCTGGACTGGGGTAAGTTTGAGGTGTAATTGAGGGTATTGCGCTGAACTTGCACCTTTTAAACTCACACTTTATAAATCAGCTACCATTGCAAAACAAAAAACCAAAAGTGTGTAACAAAGTCATTTTAGTCAAGATCACTTTAGGGGTAGCGCAGCAATAAGCTGTACAAATTTTGCGCCACAGAGACATTTCTGCGAATTTTCTACAATTGTTGATAAATTTCCCCCATAGATCCTTCATAAGCCGTATAGTACTTAAAGTTGAAGTTTCAGCATACTATGTGGGCGGACTGAATAAGATGGGATTAATTGATGAGATTTATGATTTTTTTTTACTTGTTATTGGTCTAATTTGTGTGTTTTATTTATTTTATTTTTTTAAGTCATTTTGTATATTTTCGTGAATCTGTGCATTAATTATCACACATATTGTAAAATAATATAATAAATTATGCGCATGTCTGCCAAAAACAAAACAAAACAAAAGAGACTCGAAAAACGACATATAAAACAACTCAGTGATAAATCCCCCCGATGATTTTTCAGGCACATTCATTAGGATTAAACCAAATAGTGTGCATTTGTCTGCGTACACCAAAGAGGTGCCTGCAAGCAGACAGACAGTACAGTCCTTACATTACACCTCCCCCCCCCCTTCAGTATTCTGTAATTAGAACAGAAGCTATTATTAGACTTATTGATCTGACTTATTGATTGCTAAATTTGCCAACTGAATTTTAAGTATACAGATGCATGTAAAAATAACCCTGGATTATTTCAGAAGCCAAACCATTATAGCTTAGGTATATTGACTCCTTATAAATTAGTCAAATATTTTAAGTGCACTATATTGTTTTAGCAATCCTTTACACAGGAAGGACTTCTCCTTCCTGCTGGATCCACTTCGGACTTTGGCTCAGAAACTGCAGTGACAATTTACCAAAAAATGCCAAAAACCTGTGTGGAAACCTAGCCTAAAAGGGACTTCCAGGAGCCACTTTTATTTAAGTAAGAGGATATTGGGAGAGATAGAAAACAAAAAAAAGGGGGGGGGGGCTCCCTTGTAATGGAAATCAACCCTCCACCACACCAAAAGTGATATACTGACCTGTTGAGTTGTTACACCGTGGTCTACAGCTCTGTAGGGTGATAGATACAGTGGTTGGAAAGTTAGCTGCTGCACTCCGACTGGTAACCAAGCTCCTGAGTGGAGTCGATTGACAAGCAACAAGGTAAGGACTGCCGTGGCTTCAGTCTTGTTATCTGGACTGGTCTCCTGGCTTTATTCGACATCCACGCAGCGCCTCCTAGACCATTTTTTGTCTTTACCTTGTTTTTTTTTTCAATTTAAGTATGGATTTTTAAGGCAGCAAAAGAGTAATTCATACACATTTAAATAAACTCAATTCCAATAGTGATCATAGTGATCCCTGTTGTTCCACTGATGCGGCTGATAAATTACCTTAAATCTTTTATGTAATATAGACCATCTGGTTTACATCTCAATGTACTATATGTGTCGTCAACACAGCCCATCTTTGGTACCTGCAGACTATTAAGGGTCATCAGTCAGAGCCATAACGTGAGTTGACACCCCTTCATAATGTAGGGCACATACATTAAGGAACTCTGACATGTCACAAGTCTGGAAGTTATGATCAATTGTCATATACAATTGTAAAAAATACAAAATGTTCATAAAATTATCAATTTAACTTTATTTTCATATTATGCACGTTGTACCGTGATAATGGCTCATTTGAACCCATTTTTTTTTTTTTTTACAATTTATTTTCTTTCTAAATGCAAAAGCAAGCAAATGCTAGTCTTCATTAAAAGTTCTCTACCTTTTTGTTGTTGTAGACACTGTGTAAATACTTCATTACATTGGCTGTCCTGGTGCTTTGGAAATAAAATTGACAGCATGCTGCTCCTAGATGTTTTGGCTCTCTCCCTCAACTCTCTCATTGTTAGCTATAACACCTGGGAGGGGGAGAAGGTTGTACACAGATGAGAGTGTGGCGTTGGGGGAAAAACAAGCTTCCAGGAAGGGCAGATCACACTGGTTGTACTATATCATAGTGTAAATGGAGAAGAAACTGCACACACTGTAGATTGAACAGGGATGAAGTGAAACACAAAGGCTGTGTATGAGCATAGAAAGAAAAGATAGAACTCTCTGCAGGTTTGGGTGGTGGAGGGACAGAAATCCCACTCTCCTCAGCATCGGTGCCTTTCAGCAGAGAGAGATCCCTTATGGGCTATAGAAGGAGAAAGCACTTATCTTTCTTGACTGAAAAGGACTGCCATATCTTTCTTTTCCAACTTCATCTGTTGTCAACACCCCCATACACATAATAAAGTCGTCCAGTCCAACCAAAATTGGCAATTTTGCTCTTATTAGTATCAGAACCTTAACAGGTGTTCTACCATCAGAAAATAATGAAAAGCAAGTCAGGGCACTAACACAGGGCACTTAAAAAAGCTAAATAAAGAAAAGCAAGTCAGGGCACTAACACAGGGCACTTAAAAAAGCTAAATAAAGAAAAGCAAGTCAGGGCACTAAAAGGATACTGTCTAAAATACATTTAGGAATTGAGAGTGAATAAAGGTTTGAAAATTGCAACCTAAACCTAAAGAGTTGTGCAAATGTTTTAATTGTTTAACTCAAGGTTGCAGTAGCTTCCATAAACATAATTTCTTCCATGTCGGAGGTGCCCACAGCCTTAACATGGCTCTTTGATTTGTCCCATCCAGTGTGTTGCTAGTGGACCATGAGTCTGCTGCTTGGGTTTCACACTGAATATGAGGTCTTATTTATGCAGGTCCATTATGCAGTTTGAATTTTTGCAAATGCATGTTCACTGGGAGGTTTGTAATTGTTTTTCTAAAAATAAGAAATACCTCCGGAACTATTCTCCACTTAAAAGTTCTTCTATCCCATAAAAAGGACATTTCAAGGCCCCATTCACATGGCAACATTTCTGAGTGGAATCTGGCAGAAAAACTCTGCTTGGAAATTTCATTGCAGCAGACTCTCAATGTTTTCAACGGGATTCTGCTGCACCGTGCACAGGGCAGAATTTCTGCTGCCTGAACATCTACCACAAAAATTCAAATTCTGGCCTTGGTACACAGAATTTGGCTGGACATTCCGCAGAAATATGTAAACATTCCCTTAGGCCACTTTCACATGCTAGTATTTTAGTAATTACATTATATCCATATTTAAAAGCCAAAACTAAGAGTAGAACCAACACGGGGAAAGACTTTCACCTTTTCCATATTTAAATCTTCTAGTTTTGGCTTACAAATACTGATGCTTA